>NC_140588.1:618450657-619927728 GCF_964204655.1 Triturus cristatus | reverse complement strand
CTCTCTCTCTCTCTCTCTTTCTCTCTCTCTCTTCTTCTCTCTCTCTCTCTCTCTCTCTCTCTCTCTCTCTCTTTCTCTCTCTCTTTTCTCTCTCTCTTTCTCTCTCTCTTTCTCTCTCTCTCTTTCTCTCTCTCTCTTTCTCTCTCTCTCTTTCTCTCTCTCTTTCTCTCTCTCTTTCTCTCTCTCTCTTTCTCTCTCTCTTTCTCTCTCTCTCTCTCTCTCTCTCTCTCTCTCTCTCTTTCTCTCTCTCTCTCTTTCTCTCTTCTCTCTCTCTCTCTCTCTCTCTCTCTCTCTCTCTCTCATGCTCGTGCCTCCAGGAGGGCTCTTGCCTTGGCTTGCAAGGTGGTTCCACGAGTGGTGCTTGCACTTTTCTTGCTATGGCTTCGCTGCTCTGGCCTTCTGGTGCTTTACTGACACCTGGTGCTTTCGCCTTGGCTTGCACAGTTCCTCAGAGTGGTGCTCTGCTCTTTTCATGCTCTGGCCTTCTGTTGTCGCCTTCTGGTGCCTTAGTGCCACCTGGAGCTGTTTTTCCCCTTTTGTTTCTCTCTATTTTGTTTCTCTGGTTTTTTCGCACACTGTTCCCATGCTCTCCTCAGTTTTGTTGTGATGGCTCAGCGTTGTGGCGCGGAAAAGTTCTCCGAAGCAAACTGATGTCAGCGTGCCGGGGTGGGGCTTATTTGACCTCGCTGACGTTACGCCCGTGGAGGACGTCTGGGCGGAATCGCGTGGTACCTCCCCCCGGCGCGCAGAGATGCTGGGCAAGAAAGTTTTCCGGGTCCAGTCTCTCGCCTGGGGATAATTCTACGTTAAGGAATCTGCGGCTAGAATCATCTCTACCAGATACATCGTTACCGAAGGTAAGTAACTTGTACTTCGTAGGCGAAGAAGGGTCTTTCTTTACTCTTTTATTGGCGCCACTTCCAGACTCCTTACGGGCCATAGCGCTTGAAACAGAAAGAGCCAAAGTCTTAGAGGAATGCACGGTATCCATAAACCTAATGATATATTGTTGCTCAGCGAGGATTATTAGTTAAGGAAACCAAGGTGTAACAACAATAAAAGTAGTATCAAGGCAGAAAATAAAAAAAATCACGTAGGATGGGATGGTAAGGTATCTCTCGGACATAAAAAGATAACAACCATGTATGCCATTAGAAGAGAAAAAAGAAGTTGTATGCCAAGATTTCATACTATAGTACAAAGAAACTCCCACCCAAACTAAATTTATTTTCCATAGGCTTAAATAAGCTATATAGGCCACCCACTGCAATACATGCACATTCAATCTTTAGTTATGTTCTAGTTCATTTTATACTTTTATTAGTTCATTTTTTCTTTTTGACAATTGGAAACATCATATCAAATATATAATTTCAATATACAAATATTAAAAGCATGTTTGTAATCAGAACTAAAGATTGAATGTGCATGTGTGGCAGTGAGTGGCCTATTGAGCTTATTCCCGGGGTGGACGCCATTTTGGATTGGGCAGTCGATCTCTGTGGCGGGCGCCATTTTGAGCGATACAGCGCTCGGGTTTGCATCGCAGGAAGCCTATTTAAAGCTGCTTCCTCCCGCGCAGCGGTTCCACGCAGTGGGACGCCGTCGCTTAGCCGGAGTCGTGCCAGAGTCCTGCCCGTCTGCGCTCGTCCGCGCTAGGGACGCGCGGGTTGTGGCGGGCTCTGGCTCTGGTTCGTGACAGTCATCGCTAGTGGGCCGTTGCCATGCTGATTTACTCTAGGGAGAGCTTGATGTCCATCAACCAGGTGAGCCGCTGCTGCGCTCTACCGCCTGTCCATCCTCTCTGTGGTCCGTATTATTGTCCTTGCAATGGTCTGATACTTTGACCCCCCGATGCCTCTCCTTCGGAGATCTCCCTCTGTTGTCCATCATGGCAGGGTTTCTTTTCCTTTTCTGCGGATTATGAACCTAAATGTGAGGTCGATCCTGAAACATCAGCAGAATCTGTATGATCTCATTGAGGATGAAGCTCCGGATATCCTGGCTATCACTGAAACTTGGCTTCAGGAAGCTGACACTGCCATTTTCAATCTGGCATGCCCCTCTGACTATTCGATGTACACCTTGAATAGAGCATCTAGAGGGGGTGGAATAGCGCTGATAGTCAGGTCCTGTCTTCCCTGTGTGTGGAACAGCCTTAAGATCACTGGCTGTGAAAGCGCCTCTTTTAAAGTCTCTGTCAACCCAGAGTTTACACTCTCTGGGATGGTGGTATATCGCCCGCCGGGCAGTGACGTATTGTTTAGAAATGCTTTCTCAGATACCGTCGGTACTTTGATTACCGACTGCGCTAACTTTTCCATACTGGGCGATTTAAATCTGCATTTCGACACACTGTCCAGTCTGACAGCTCGTGCCATCTCTCTGGACTTAGAGGCTTTTCAACTGATTCAGCTGGTTTCCCAGCCTACGCACATTGGGGGACATACTTTGGATCCTTTCTTTACCAACTTGATTGAGGCCAAAGTCACTGCGATTACCCCAGTAGAATGGTCTGACCATTTCCTGGTGTCTATCCAGTGTCCTGTATCAGTGACTACTCCCTCTTCTTCAGCTAGACGGGTACTCAGGAGATCGTGGAACAAACTTAGGCTGGAAGACTTTCATCATCTTTTGTTGGCGGAGCCCTTGGGGCCCATTGAACAATGTTGATGAAGGATACGACCTCTTCTGCTCCTGGCTTACCAGGGCTCTGGACGCTCTGATACCTATTGTATTGACTAAGATCAATCCTCGCGAGTCGAGTCCCTGGTATGACGGGGCATTGCGCGCCTTGAAGGGAGCCAGTAGACGGGCAGAGAGGGCCTGGCGTAAGACATATGGGGCCGATTTAAAAGCCGCATATTCTGCGTCAGTTAAGCTCTATCATCGGGCCATATGTCGTGCTCGTGCGGCCTTCTATGCCGATGAATTCCGGAACAGCACCAACCCGTCGAAGGCCATCTTCAAGGCGGTTAAAGATCTTATGGCCAAGCGGACTACTTCTTTAGCCGAGAGTTCAGTCTCCCATTGTGAATCTCTTGCCTCGTACTTTTTGGGAAAGGTCCAAGCAATCTATCGGGTTTTCCCTAGCATTGGGGTTCCGCTGGGAAGTGTTAATGAGACACCATGTCAGATCACCCTGCCTTCATTTCCCCCTCTCACCTCGGACGGGTTTGATAAACTTGCCTTGCAAGTTAAATCTGGATCTCCATCTGATCCAGTAAGGCCTGCTCTCTTTCGTGACCAGACCTTTATGGGACGCCCCATTGTGCGTTCCCTTGTCAACCTCTCCCTGGAATCTGGGGTGGTTCCTACTAAATGGAAGCAGGCGGTAGTGTCTCCGATCATTAAAAAACCTTCCTTAGATCCATCTAAGCCTGAAAGCTTTCGCCCCATCTCGCTGCTACCTTGGCCGGCAAAGTTGACAGAGGCCCATGTCAATCTGGCCCTGTCAGAACATCTAGCCCGGACCAATGCTCTTGATCCTACACAGAATGGGTTCCGTGCTGGGCACAGCACGGAGACCGCTCTTCTCGCAATGGTGGAATATCTGCGTGCAAGGTTGGATGCGGGTCAGACGGCGGCGCTGATATTGTTAGATCTCAGCGCCGCCTTCGATACTGTATCTCACGTCATCCTCCTGCATCGGCTTGAGGAGATCGGTGTCAGTGGCCTGGCGCTGCAGTGGTTCCGCTCCTTCCTGGATAACCGTTCCTTCTGTGTGGCTATTCCTCCCTTTTCATCCAGTTTCCAGCCTCTGGCCATGGGGGTTCCGCAAGGGTCTTCGCTAAGTCCCACATTGTTCAATCTTTACGTGAGACCGCTGGCTGATGTTGCGAGGCAGTGGGGCCTCACTTTGGTCTCGTATGCCGATGACACTCAGCTGGCGGTTACTCTTAGCGGAGATGTTCAACAAGATGCCCCCAGGTTTCAGTCCGGACTGAAGGCGGTGGCTAGCTGGTTGACAGATAACTGTCTTCAGCTTAATGCCACAAAAACGGAGGTAATGGTTGTCGGGAAGGGAGTGGAGCTCTGGGGCGATCAGTGGTGGCCTGCTGAGTTGGGCCCTACTCCGACCCCAGTGTCGGAGGTGAAAAATCTGGGGGTCTGGTTGGACGCTGGCCTTACCTTTATAGGACATACCAAAAAAACGGCAGCCTGTTGTTTAAGTCTGTTAAGAGGACTTAGACCTGTTCTTAAATATTTTGATGCCCCAACCAGACAGCTCGTAGTCCAGGAATACTATCATCTCTCGCCTGGACTACGCTAGTTCTCTTCTGGCTGGGGCTAATCAGGCTGAATTAACCCGCTTGCAGCGAGTCCAAAATGCTGCGGCTCGAGCCATTGTTGGCCTACCTAGATTCTGCCCGGTGGCGAATGTCCTTCGCTCCTTGCATTGGCTCCCTGTCAGGAATCGTATTCTTTTCAAGGTCCTTTGCTTGGCTTTTAAAATATTAAGAGGTATAGGCCCTGAAATTCTGTCCAACTTCATTTCTTTCTATGTCCCCACCCGTTGCCTCCGTTCTCAGGGCCAGGCCCTTGCTGTGGTTCCTAGATTTAGACTTAGTCGGATGGGGGGGTCGCTCCTTCAGCGTGAAAGCTGCACTGATTTGGAACACCCTCCCAGTTGAAGTCCGTCAGTTAGACGATCTGTTGTCTTTCCGGAGAGCCATCAAGACCTTTTTGTTTTAGCTCTCTATTTTAGGTTTCTTTTCTCTGGCTGTGTTATGTTTCTCCTTGTTTCTGCGCCGGGACGCTCCTTTGCTGGAGTAGCTGTGCGCATAATAAATCAACATAACATAACATTTAAGCCTATGGAAAAGGAATTTAGGTTGGGTGGGAGTTTCTTTGTAATATTGTAGCCCGTTTCCCCCCTTACTCCCAGACCTACAAAGTATACATGGGGGGGGGGGGGGGGGGGTGCCTTATTTTGTTTGGTGCCAAGATTTCATGCCATTGTAGTTCTGAGGCAGACTGTAAATCCACTCAAAATGGCGACTTCAGTCAGTCAGAAAACTTTATTTTGGCAAAAATGCCATAAAAGTGCAGACATCACATTAAGAAAAAAACAAAAAAATCTACATATGTAGTCAATAATCTTAAAACCTCTCATAAAACAATAATTTAAGACGATATGTATTCATAAAAAGTACATGTGTGACACAGAAATAAAATAAAAAGGGACATAGCTTGCAATGAAAAAAAAGAAGAAAAATCATTACAGTGCTAGATGTTTTCTTATTACCCACATTGAGAATAGGTATTTAGCAGTTACTGTGACGAATAAAGGAGAGGTATCATATTTCATTACTCTATGAAGGTCTCTATAGTTACTTACACCCAGGTTTTTCTCTAGTTGGATGATCCATTTTGTGCGTGGTTTTGTATAAGCCTTGCAAAAAAATAATACGTGGACCTCTGATTCTTCATACAAACTACACCCTGGGCAGGAACGAATTATAGAACCTTGCCAGTTATTCGTCCTAAAAAATAAGGGAAGGGATCCATGCCTAAATTGAATATAAAGTTTCTTGGCAAGCAGTGATTGGATCAAATCCAGTGCGGGCTCAAAGCTATAACTTATTTTCATTTCGAGGAATGCAGAGGTCAAATTAGTACTAGACTCTGAGCGTAATATTTGAGTCAGTTTGTAATCCTCTATCGCTTTGGCCAGCTGTTTTTTTAGTAGGACAACGCAGGTCTCCTCTGGATTAAGCCAAAGATCTTCCCTTCCAATTTTGACTAAAAGCTTTTTAATGTATGCAAGCCACGGAATGGTACCCGCCCTTGGGAGTATCATAATTGATTTTAATTCCTCCCTAAAATAATTAAGTTCTGGTGTGCTCCACAAACGGCGCCAGTACATAACCAGGCGTGAAGCAACCAGATCTACTATTGGCTGAATGCCAAGGTCCATCCTAAGAAGCTGAAGGGGAGTGCTCTTAGGTAATGCTAAAAGTTGCCTCATAAAATGGTATTCTGACCTTGCTAAGAGCTGGACTGAACTGTGGCCCCAAAGTTCAGCGCCATAGGCCGCCACTCCTCTTGCCTGGACCTTATAGACCTCTACAAGCGGGCCTATTAACTTTAACGGGCTGTCCCTATACATCTTCAAGATTCCCCCAGAAACTTGGACCAATTTCAGATTGGCCTTCGAGATCTGAGCTCCCCAGTCCATTTTATTACTTAATGTTAACCCCAGATAATCAAAAACCGAGACTGGCTCCAACGGCAAATCGTCCAACTTTGGGATAGGACAGTTTGTGGTGTCCGCATGCAGGACCATATATTTGGTCTTGTTAACATTGATAACCAGGTTCCTGTTTCTGCAGAATGTAGCAAAGCCCTCCAAGACTCTTTCCATCCCCATGGCAGTCTTGGACAGGAGCAGAGTATCATCTGCAAACATTAGTGCAGGTATTTTCCTGCCAGCTAGCCTAGGTGCATCAATGTCTGTTAGTGCTAACAACTCTTTCACGAGGCCGTTTAGGAATAGAGAGAAGAGGTTCGGTGCAAGGACACAGCCCTGCCTTACACCTCTTTCAACGGGGAAGGGAGATGTTAATTCACCGTTTTGACCATACCTTACCCTAGCAAAGGTGTTATTATGTAGAATTTCCAAAAAATGGCAAAGGTATGGGGGGGACACCCATTCCCTTCAAAAGGTCCCACAACTGTCGTCGGTCTATCATGTCAAAGGCGGATTTTAGATCAACAAAAGAGAGGTAGAGACTACCACCTTCCAATTTGATGGATTTCCAATAGATCATCTGTAGTCTAAACAGTTGGTCTATTGTTGACATTTTAGCTCTAAAGCCCACCTGTAGGGGAGTCAGGATGTTAAACTCTTCCATCCATGCTTGAAGCCTCCCCAATAGAACGCGTGCAAAGATCTTCTGTGCCACGTCTATTAAGCTAATCGGCCTGTAGTTTGCCGGATCCAGGGGCGAACCCTTTTTATGTATCGGAATAATCTCAGCCCCAGCCCAGGTATGAGGTAGTGGCATTCCTTTAAAAATTGCATTAAAAAGATTTTGTAGATAGGGAGCCCATACGACCTGTTCGCTCTTGTATAGGTCACCCGGTATCCTATCTAAACCAGGGGCTTTATTTGGGAGGACTTTTTTCAGGGCCAGTTCAACCTCTTCTAATGAACATAAATCTTTATCACCCATAGTCAAGGAAGAGACTAGCCTGGTTGGGGATTCGTAGGGTTCCGGGACCATTAAGCTGCTGGCATAAAGGGCTTGATAGTGCCGGCGCCATACGTCCTCCCCTAAATTAGGTTGGACTGCTGCTTGGGAGGCAGAGGACCCGGTTTTGATCAGATTCCAAAAAGCCCTAGAGTCTTTTTTCCTTAATGTAATAGAGATTTCCTCCCATCTATTGTACTCCCACTCCTTTTTTGCAGCTGTAATCACTTCCTTATAATGGCCCCTCGCCTCCTTAATCAATGCCTTGTTCCCCCCTTTTAGATTTACTAAGAGTGATAACTTTGCTTCTCTACAAGTTTTAGTAAACCATAGAGATCTCTCTCTCAGATTTTGGGATTGCCTCCTTATTCCCCGATAAAAGTACCCCTCTAAGGTTGCGCATAGCTCAACATGAGTAGAGCCTATATTACCCTGGTCTAAATGACCAATTCCCGCAACAGCAGGATCCAGTACTCGCTCTAAGAGCGGATAAATCTCCCTATACATATCACCAAGCTCGGTTTGGGATTGGGCAATCTTTTCCCATCTAACTCTCCGGCCTCCACTTGAAGTAACCAGAGGGGATAGATGGTCAATATCCCTCGATTGATATAGGGAATTATCGTAACCTTCCAAAATGAGGACAAGGGGATTATGATCACTTTCACTGCGATTTACCACCTGAAAATCCAAAACCCTGGGCCACATACCCAGTTTAATCATTATATAATCTATAATGGAGGCATAACTATTCCGTTGGAATGTAGATTTACCAGGATTGTCCGCTGGGTGCCTTCCATTGCATGCCCTCAGAGAATGAGTAAGGGTTAGAGTTGTGAGTTGAAGATCCAAGGGTGTCCATCCCTTCGTAGGATATGAGTTACAGGGGGGAATTGCCCATACTTGATCCTCTTCTTGGGTAACCGAACTGGACACACCATTCAAAGGTTCAAAATGGCAGTTAGTCACCACCTATGAGTAAATGTTCCAGCTTGGGTAGAATACACAGGAAATCCTCTAGTTTTGACAAGGTACTAGATGTTTGACCATACTTCGCGGGCGAGAATAAATATTAATTAGGTTCAGCTCAGGGTGATCCCGAAATGTTAGGGCTATGGACATAATATCCAGTGAGCCAGTATCAATTACTCTGATTGCACAGCCCAAATGTGTTTTCACCCAGATACACTATCCACCTGATGGTCTCCCTCTTGTAGCCCTTACTGCCGCTACCCAGTACGTGACAAACCCAAGGCGGTGACATGCTTGCGTTGCCCAGGTTTCCTGAAAAAGACATATATCGTGTCCATCTATGAACACCCCCCAGTCCGGGGAGTCCAGCAACGGACCGATACCTGCCAGATTCCAGGATAGTATTTTTAGGCCTGCTCCATGCTCTAATTTTTGGGTGGTATTAGCTCTTATTTGTGGGCCCATGTGGAGCTGTGTGGATTCGCCAGGTGTGTCCCCCCTATTCTCTGATAACTCTATTGGCGACTTTGATTACTGCCCATTAAGGGTTCAAAAACATACCCTGTCATTTCCAATGCCTTTTTCAACCTCAGACACACACGGGCAAGCCAAAACCGCCTGACTGTGACAGAAAATATCCTCTGCTCCTACTGAGGAAAACTAGCGGGCAGCCATCTTGTTTGCTGACCGGCGCACGCTCCTAAGTCCCATGTTCTGAATGCCATTTAGCTTGAAGATTTCTTGTCATCAGTGTATTAGTCTATCAAAACACAGCCAGATTGAGGGTCAAGTTCTAAATAGTTGAGCTAAATTGTGATATCGTTATCTATGGATTGTCGCGATGGGCTGTTTTTGTCCCCCCCAAAAATTCCCTATTTCAAAGCATAGGATGCTGATTATTGCTCTTGGATTTTATTTTGCGTAGACTCTTAGCCAGTGAAGTCAAATAAGTCTCTCACTATTTTAATCATATCAGTAAATAATTTTATTTTTCAAGCTGATGCCTAGAAATTTTGGATTGAACTATACTAAGGAACTCATTAAAGGCGAGCTGTTTAATAACCCCTCGTGGTTTTATTGTTTTTGAAATGGGTGTGTACGCTTGTAAGACTTAAGAGTCCTTCATCAATTGATGGGAGCAGATCAAACTTGCAAGCATTGATGATGCGTCTTGTCAAATCATTGAAGCCAGTAAATATTGTCTGGGGTGTATGCATAGGCCCAGTACATGATGGAGTGTTTAGGCCTCACCAAGCCTCCATTAGCATTGTCTCTTGTTGGTTATCCTTCTGGTGTGATATTCTATATCATTTTGAGCCACTGTCTGACGGCTCGTGGATCAACAGGTTGGTAATATATGCAGGTACAAGAATGCAAAAAAGGAAACATACCATGTTCATATTCTATAGTTTTACACATAAAATTCAGAAGCCTCAAGGAGAAGTTAATAAACAGGTGAAAATGATTACTTGATTATCAGGAACTGCTACCTCTTGTATACAAGATCATAAACTTGAAATGAGATAAACACTAAAGTTTTAAAAAACTAAAACCACTGAAATGCGCCAGTTACAGTTTAATGAACAAACTATATAACTTGTGCCACTGCCATGCACTCCTTATGACTTCACTTTGTCTTTTGGTGCTGATTATAAAAAAAAAAGCAGATTATGGGGCAATCGACCCCCTAATGTTACTGCCCAGTTCTTCCCCAAGAAAAACTGATCTCAGGATTTGGGTGATGCAAGCGGACAGGTTACCTCCCAAGACTCTGGGTTGGTCTCTCGTCATGATATGGCCACTAAGGAGAGTATGTCATTAGCAGTGGTCATGCGGACGACAGCTGAGACCCTCTGTCTCCAGCTTTCATCAGTAGAAGTGAAAACTAATGGGTTAACCAATGCAGCCAACCTGCTTCTGTTAAACTAATACCTCACAGATGTCCTATTCAGGGCTGGTCCTTACCCCCTGCTCAGGGGGTTCCTGTCACCATCGAGGCATCTCGCCGTCCTCATCCGGCACCTCGGGACCCAGCATTCCTCACCCAATATGCCACACTGAACATCCCACTCCCAAGAGCTTGGTGATGCAGGCTTTGATGGCTAGAGTCAACCAAGGGACTTTTCCCACTACACCACCAGGTCGTGAGCAGTATTTGGAAAGCTTTCTTCTATGCCTGCCTGACTCGTGGTCAGTTAACACTGCTTGTCTTCTAGGATGCTACTCCCATGCCTTGTGTGACTAGTTGACACAAGTTCTACGGATGGTCTCCGAGGAGCCCCATGCAGTTAACATGCAAGCCATGTTCGATGGCCGGGATGTGGCGAAGCAGCCATCAGGTGTTGGTTAGATACCACTGATTCCACTGACAAAGCAATGGGCTCCAGGATGGCTCTTAGGTGCCATGGTTGGTTGTGTTCCACAGGCTTTTCGGGGACGTCCAAGCAAGCTTCATGGACCTGCCCTTCCATGGGTCCTATCTGTTCACCGAAACAGCAGTGTGGCGCTGGACTTCTTTAAAGATAGTAGCGTGTATGGCTCGCTGCTTGAGGTTGACCATTGCCCCTCGCCAACCACATTCCTTCTTTTGTGGCTATGGTAGTGGACTACAGTCTCTCCAATTCCAACCATGCCTGCAAAGGCCAGCAGCCTTCCCAGCCTTTTTATGACCCCTGCAGGGGTTTCCACAGACCTTGCGGACAACAATGTCAATATGCTGCACAGTCCTCCACCCCTCCTGCTGCCACCCCCACCAAATTTCTTTAGCACGCATCGCTACCCGGTAGGTGGAGGACTCTGCACTTTTCACTGGAGTAGTGCTCTGTCACCTCAGACAAGTGGGTGTTGCGAATTGTTCAGCGATGTTACGCCCTTCCATCCCTTGAAACCTGCCTTCCATGTCGCCATCTATACAGCGGCTGTCTGAGGACCACCTATCCTTGTTACGTCAGGAAGTGCAGTCTCTTTTGGGCAAGAAAGCCATCCAGAATGGTTCCAACACCGAAGTCTATCATGGCGGCTACTGCTTCTATTTTCTATTATCTAAAAAGGACAGCAGTCGTGTCCTATTCTATACCTGTGCACTCTCAGTGCTTTCCTGAGAAACGCAGGTTCAAGATGCTAACCCTTTCCCTGGTCCTGTCTGCGCTAGATCCTGGAAAATGAATGGTAGCATTGCACTGGCAGGATGCTTATTTTCGTGGCCCTGTCTTGCAGGCCTACAGACGTATTGTGGTTCCCGAAGGGCCATGAGCATTTCCAGTTCACTGTGTTCCCCTTTGGCCTAACCAGTGCCCCTGTGGTGTTCACAAAAGTGATTGCAGTGGTTGCTGCTCATCTTTGGAGGCTGGAGTTTTGGTCTTATCCTACCTCGAAGACTGGCTGTTGAAGGTGGGCTCGCCCACAGGCATTCATCACACACCTCCAGACTATGGCAAACCTTAATTTGTTGGGGTTCACTATCAACATGCCGAAGTTGCACCCGTCTCCTTCCTGAACACTCCCTTTCATCATGGTACAGTTTCGTGCCTACCCTCTGGCGTAGAGTCAAGGACATTCAGTCTATGGTACTGATGGTTCAGCCTCTGTCCTGGATTCCACTGAGAAACTTTGAGGATGGTAGATCTGATGGCCTTATGCATCCTGCTAGTGAAAAACGCCAGACTGTGCATGCTGACTCTGCAGTGGGATCTGAAATCCCTGTAGGTGCGACTTCAGGGCAATCTCTCTGATCGAGTCCAGATTTCAGAGAATATTGCAGGAGATCTGTAGTGATGGCTACTGAATCGCATTCTGATCAGCTGCAGACCTCTTTCACCTTCACTCCCAGACATGACAGATGCTTTGCTCCTGGGATTTGGTGGCCACCTGTTGAAGGTGGAAATCAGAGGACTCTGGTCATCAGCCAAAAACACTCCTCCACATCAGTCTGTTGGAGTTGTGAACCCATCGAGAACGATGGATTCAATCCAGATCTCTTGACTGGGGGTGAGTGGTTGAAAGGTTTCAACACTTCGGCCATCTTGTTGTGTTTGCTATCCATTAAAGGAAGGCTGATGCAGGTGTTCACTGAAAATACTACTGCTATGTGGCCCTGTGCCTCTGGAATTGGCTGGAACGTTGGGACATCTTCCTGATAGTGCAGCACCTGGTGGAATCTCTTAACGCCTAAACAAACTCAGCTGCTGATGTCTTGCGTACCACTTATGGCATCTACACCCAGAGGTGGTGTAAGGTCTTTTCTGTGAATGGGGAGAACCTTGGATCAATCTATTTGCCACTAATGAGACTGTTCGTTGGAGTTTCCAAAGCGTCTCTCTGAGACACGTCTGGCTTAGAGTGGAATTCGGAACTCCTGTACTCCTTTCTGCTGATAACACTCCTGCCCTGGGTCCTCAGAAGAGCAGGTTCAGCTGAGCCCCAGTTATCGTAGTGGATCTATGCCATCCCGAATTCCTAGGAGCAAGCATCTGTCCTCCTTTCAGGCTGCCTCTTCTGGATAACCGCATATTGTAGGAGCAGGAAAGGGTTCTGCACCCCAACCTGAGCACACTATCTTCATGCTTGGAGATTGAGCAGCGACGGGTGAGTGTTTTTGATCTTCTTCCCGAGGTTGCTGATGTTTTCCTTGCAGCCAGGTGTCCCTCAATGAAAACTATATGCCTTTGGAACAAGTTTGTTGCCTGGTGCTCCGCCAAGCACATTGACCCACTTCATGTCAAACTGTTTGAGGTGTTATTGTTTGTTTTATTGTTGGCCAAACAAGGCCTTGCTTGGGGCACTGTTAAAAGGTATTAGTGTGCTAGATCATAATTTTTATGGTTGCCTGATCAGCTGACCAGATTTAAGTCAACTGTTGATGCTCGTTTCTTGAAAGGTTTTCAACACATTTCCACCTTTTCCCTTCATTTTGGCCTAGTTGGACTTAAATTTAGGTTTCGACCTTGCTTATGTATTCGCACTTTGAAACCATGCTTCTGACCTGTAGACTGTATTCTCAGTGGCCATTATAACGGCCCGTATAGTGAGCGAGTTTCAAGCCTTCTCTGTTCACCCACCATATACCGCCTTATACTAGGACAAACTGGTTCCCGAACGCGTGCCTCCTTTCTACTTAAGGTGGTGACCCTATTTCATGTTGGTCAGACTATCACCGTTTTGACGTTCTTAGCTTCACCTCATCCCTCCATAGAGGAGGAGAAGCTCCATCGTTTGAATCCCAAGAGGGCCCTTAGTTTTTATTTTGTTGGTACCAAGGAACACCGAATGGACGATCAACTCTTCATTGGATTCACTGGAGCAAAGAAGGGCAAGGCTATGCAGAAGACTACCAGATTTCAATGGATTGTTTTCTGCATTAAAATCCGCTATGCATTGGCAACTAAGCAGCCTCCAGAGGGCTTGAGGGCTCACTCCACCAGAGCCAAGACCATGATTACACAGTGTGTCTCTCCTCGACATCCGTCAGGTGGCTTTGTGGGCATTGATCCATATGTTCACGAAGCACTACTGCATGGCCATTAAGGTCCAACGAGAAGGGCATTTTGCCCACTCTGTCCTGCTGGATTCTTTGTTTTAAGTCAGTTTGCAGTCCAGCCACCAGGGAGGTTATTGCTATCGTATCTATTCCAAGGTAAGGAATCAGTGGTTAGAAGTCTCTTCTAGAAGAACAAGTTAGTTGCATTTGGGAATGCCTTTTCTGGTAGAGACTCTAACAGCAAATTCTCTACCGACCCTCCATGCCTCTCTGCTCTACGAATTGTACTTCATTCTCAGCAAGGTCCTCTTAGCTTCAGCGCACTGGTCACAACTGTTCTGACTTGACTCCGTGTCTCTAGGTACAGAATGTGTCAGAAAAGAAACTGATGTAAGCACGCCGGGCTGGCGCCTATATAGGGTCACACCAGACTCTGAGCTGTCGGCGCTATCTGCCGGTGTGCAGAGGTACTGCTGAAGTATTTTCGTATCCAGTTAAAAGTAAGTTTCCCGAGTGCCTCATAAAACCTACCCATCAGTGTCAGAAGCTGAACAGAACCACACTCTCTTGGTACAGTACTATCAATAGTTCCATGTATTGGTCCACACATTAGAATCAAACGGTGGGGGAGCAAAATACTAGAAAGTTCTAGTGTGCATTTATTTTCTCTTTCTGGCTCCTAGTGTGTGTGCAGTAAGCTGTTATTTCAGCTGCATGAAATGTGTTCTTTCGGCTATCACTTTTTCTGTATGACATGAGTTTTTACAGTTGAAATTGACGTATGTTGTATCCTGTATCCTCTAGGTGTGTGATATGTTTCTGAAGTTTGCCTTACCATTGGTAATACTGCCTCCTGCCGGTGTCTTCTATCCAGCTCTGATGAGCATGGACTGTGTCAGCCTTAATCAACTCTGTTACATCATGTACAGGTACGAGGGCCAACATTGGTCAACATCACTTTGTCATTTACTGAAGGAACAAAGTTAAAGACATTATTTTTACTCTTTATTCTCACTTTTGCGTTTCCAGCCTTACTTGAGTAGCCAAATTCCCTTATAATCCTTAACAGAGTAAGCGCAAAAAGAATCGGCATACCAGATGCCTTTTATTTCCCTTGGTCATGTCATTAACAAAAGAGCACTCCATGGCCAGTCTTTCATGCTTTTTCTCTCTTCTGCACACTTTAGTACATTGACAGATAGCAGAATCACAACACCACTTTGATAGTCAAACATGACACAAATACTTTCCGCATAGACCACCCAGCAATCCAACATCTCCCAGTTGAGCCCAATCAACAGTGTAGGGTACTACCAACCTGCTATTGCTGTTAGGGGCCTTGTCAGAGGTGTAAACATTATATAAATGTAACTACAATAGAGTAAAATGGCAAGATCTCCTTTTCCCACACAGTTTGCTATTCTTTACCAGCAACTCTCAAGTAATTGTTTCAAAACAGTATGTTTTATATTTCACTTTGTTTTGACGAGGCAATCTCTTTGAATTGAATTTGAAGGGGTAATTTATTTGAGATTGTATTTTTAGCATGCATATGTTATTTTTTCCAATATGCCAAATTATATCCGTACACATTACTTAAAATATTTGTTCATTTACACAGGTTATATCTCAGACACCTCTTCTGGTAATACTGTGCTGATTGTTACCTTCTGCTTAGGAGTGCTGCAGCATTTACTGGGCTCCATTCAGCAGTGGTCAGGTTTGACCAAGTGGGATGTTGGAGATCCCTGCACCTGAGTCAAACATTTGCAGCTCTAAAGTAGTAGTGATCAGCTCCACTGCATAATTTATGCTTCTGTTTTATGGTACTCTAGACTGTTCTTGTCCCTATGGATGAACAAGAAGTTAAGAGTTTTTAAGGAGATCCAAGGCTTTTCTCAAAAGTAAAAAAGTTACTTGGGCCTTATTTTCAGAGGGTGAAATCTCAGGTGTTGCTTTTTCCTGTCTGTCCAGGCATGTTTGGCTTAGTGTTAGGGTTCCGTGAGTTACATTGGGGTAACAACTTGACTTGCCATGACAGTCTAATACAGGAAGTATACTCTTTTTCCAAATATCGCGGAATACCTTGAAATTATATGTTCCGTGTATTGGAAAATCTGAGGTTTTCAGCTTGTACAAATTCACACAGTCAAAGTTTTGGGTGCGTTAGACTAAAGCCACCTTTTCATGGATTAGTGTTCTGCTCATGTGCAATGCGTATGTGTACCAGGTTTGCTATATCATTTGAAAATACTGTCACAGGTCCCCTATGTACTGTTCAGAGAGCCTGGTTTGTGGAACTTCCCATAGACCAACCTAGAGGTGTAAATTAGTTCAGAAAAAAGAAAGTTGGCTTATTTTTACTTTGCGCACTGTCACACCATCTCCAGAATCTGGAAAATACTGGCAAGTGGTTGGACTTCATGTGACAAACAATGCACCCTACCAATGTGTGTTTGTCAGGGACGTCAAATACTCTGTCACTAGGACTTTGAATATTGTTTTTTCTCACACAGACAGGCTGGCATTGCAAAAGACTGTGGTCCTGAGGACAATGAGGGAATCTTTGACTTCCAATTTAAATGAACAGTTTGTTTGATTCCTTCGCTTCTAGAGCCTCCAGCAGTATAGAAGACTGGCATGGTCACAGGCTCTGTTTCGTCGATTGCTAGGTGGGTGCTGCAGAAACCTTTGAACTTGATACTTCTAGCTGAACCTTTGCCACATTTACTCCCGTTTAGCACTAGTCTTGCTACTGCATTCTGTTTTTTGTAATTTAACAGATGCCTTGTGAGCCTAATAAAAAGCCCATCAATATAGTGAAGGTGTAGCTGCTCTAGAACTCTGAATGCTAGACCCTAAGAGTGCCAAATGAGGTAGTATTCTGTGAAGGATTTTTATGGTGAAAAAATTGATTTTATTCACTTGATTGACATGGGGTTATGAAACGTTGCAGTTCATGATCATGCCAAGATTCCTAACTAAGATGTGGTTGAAAATAGTCAGATTTCCTTAGGCTAAACTGTGATGGGTGTTCAATTTTTTCCAGGCTCCTCAAGTGACAATCCCTGTTTTTGAGAGGTTGAGATTAAGGGGATTCTGTAGCTTCCCCGTTTCTATTGTCTTTAGGCGTTTAAATCCTGATATTCCCAAGCCTGATTCCATTTTAAGGATATTCTGGGGGTTGTCAGCCTAATGGTAGCAAGTTCGATTGAAAGGGAGGATTTCTGGGAGTGGGGAGAAGGAAACACTAAAAAGATAAGGATGAATAATCAAACTTTCTGAAATCTGCTCTCTAATGATGCAGAATTCTAGCTGCAGGTTCCTCACCTTTTGAATATGTCCCAAGCATCAGTCTGGATCCAAAACAATTACAGCTGTATCTCTGCTCGCGGTGGCCAATCTAATCGCAAGGAGAATTGTTATGACGTCCTGCTCAAGGCTATTGGCCTTGATACCTCTACTGAGTCCAGAATCCTCTCACCCCCTTCCCCTACCACTGAGAAGAGTGCTGCCAATACCATGGTTTGGCTTAAGGCAGCTAAAGTCCTTGACCTCTAACTCCCCACCTTGGAAGTCAAGATCAGTGTCTTGATGGAGATTCTTCAGCCAGGGTAGACCTCTACTGAACCCCGCTTAGCATTTGGCGAGGCCCTTACAGGCACTTTGTTGGGGTGGGGTCAAACAATACTCTGGCTCCCCAGTCAACTGCCAGATTGCACAACGCCACAGTCCTGCCCAAGGTGACCTAGCATTTGTATATTCGCACCCCTCACCTGAAAGCTTGGTGGTAGCAGAACCAATCCCAACACCTTTCGACTACTAGCCATCAATAGGAAGACCAAATGGGTGAAGACGTTCAAAAAAAGTATTTTCACCCACCAGTTTGGTGCTCAGGTCCTTGGATGCTAGCGGCCTGCTGGGGCTCTATTCTCACGCCCTTTTGGACTCGATGGCTCAAGTTCTCCCAGGTGTCCCTGATTATCTCTGAACGGTCCTGGTCAAAGCCACTCAGGATGGGTGTGACTCTGCCATGTTCACAATACATTGCGACTTGGCCAGTGTTGCCATTCGCTGCCATGCTTGGCTGTGGTCCATCGGTTTTTCAGGTGGTTAGCCAATCCAACCCCAGCATGGTGCCCAGCAGTTTTGAGGCCATGGTCCACACTGCCCCCCGTGCTAAAGGTCAACAGGGCCATCCAGTCCACTGCCTCTTCTACACCCCCACTTGGCAAATGCCTTAATGGAGCACACCCACCTGATAGGAGGCAGGATCCAACAATTCTTGCTGGATTGGCAGGCCAGAACATCTGACAGGTGGGCCTGTCTAATTGTTTTAATTGTTTTGAAGGGCTATGCCCTAATCTTCTTTGTGCACTGCAGCACCTTCAACCGTCTCACCAATGACTGACTGAGGACCATCTTTCCGTTTTGCACCAAGAAGTGCAAGCTCTTTTGGCCTAAGGGGTGATCGAGATGGTGCCAGCACCAGAAGTAGGATGTGATTATTGTTCCCGCTACTTTCTGGTACCTAAGAAGGACGTACACATTTGAAATATTTTAGACCTGCGCCCTCAACGCCTTCCTCCGTTTTGAATATTTAAAAAAACTTGCATTGTTCCAGGAGTTGTTTGCCCTCAACCCTGGAGACTGGATAGTGGTGTTGGACCTGCAGAATCTATATTCCAATATATCTGCCCTGCAGGCCCATCAGCACGACCTGTGGTTTGTGGTGGGCCAGTAGCATTTTGAGTTTGTTGTGCTCTCCTGATGGTGGCAAATGCAAAAACAGTTGATGGGGAGGACCTGGCTTGGCAGTTCGGTCAGGACTGTTCCCATGAGGCACAGGGTCAAGACCGATTTGCATATGGCCAGGTCTAAACTGGGGTGGCATGGTGAGCAAAAGAATCCTGGACTTAACCCAGATCTCTTGACTGGGGGAGAATGTTTTGATTTGTTATGCATTCCATCCATCAAAAGTGTGTCTTTTGCTTTCTCGCCCTAAGTGTGCCGGGTATGCCTAGATGTAGGCCTCGGGCTCACTGTGCCACTGGAATCAAGCTATCCTGGCTGAAGAGGGATGAAGCCCCGAAACTGGTCCTAGGATGCTTGTTTGCGGTCCAGGGAGGACCTGGCTTGGCAATTCGGTCTGGACTGTTCCCATGAGGCCCAGGGTCAAGACTGATTTGCATATGGCCAGGTCTAAACTGGGGTGGCATGGTGTACAAAAGAATGATGGATTTAACCCAGATCTCTTGACTGGGGGAGAATGTTTTGATTTGTTCTGCATTCCGTCAATCAATTGTGTGTCTTTTGCCTCCTGATGGTGGCAGCACACCTTCGGAGGTCATTGGTGACAGTCCTCCCCTAACTGGATGACTGGCTGTTGAAGGCTGGCACACACCAGGCAGTCCCACCACCTCAAGACTATGGTAAATCTCCTGTCATCTTTGAGGTTCACTGTCAACGTGCAGAAGTCGCACCTGACTCCTTTTCAGATGCTCGCCTTTAATTAGTCTATGCACACCCACGCTCTTTACAGCCCTATGCATGTCGGTCTATGGGTTAAAATTCGGGCCCATGCACTTTACAGCTTTATGCATGCCTGGTTATGGCTCAAAATGCCCGGCCCTATAATACAATTTTTGGAGTGATCTGCTGCACCCACAATACTTGGCCCTTGCACATTCTAATTTTGGCAATCTTGCTTGGGCTTCAAATGTTGTGCCTTTTATATTGTCCTACATTGATTTTATAATCTTGATCTTTGTTTTGTGTCTCATACACAAGCCGCCAATTCGTTTGGGCTCTAAAATTTGTTTTTAATACAGTCTTAAGATTTTATAAATGACTTTCGTATAGGTGTTAATTACCTAGTTTTATACTTTGCTTCTGCTTTTATGTCTCAATACAGATCGTTCTTTGTAAATGGTTTAAGGTAATCCTATAATAAAGATTTAGTTACAGTGGGATCTTTGGTTTTGATGATCCTCGTGTGCTCCCCATTTGAGCCAATGCACAACTGTTCATTGCGTCTTCAGACTCTCAAAACTGTTTTCCTCCCTGCGATCACTTGAGCTTGTTGCATGAGTGAGCTCCAGGCTTACTCAGTTTAGTTGTATTACATCACCTTTTTCTTGGACAAACTAGTTTTGAGGACTTTAACTGCATTTTTGCCAAAAGTCATGACTCCTTATCACGTTGGCCAATTCATCACCCAACCACTGCTCATTGCTCCACCTCACTCCTCTACAGACGATCGGTTGGCTCCCAGAGAGCTTTCAATTTTCACATAGATTGCACCAAAGACTATCAGTTGGACAATCATATCTTTCTGTGGTTTTCTGGGGTGAAGAAAGGAAAGGCGGTACAGAAGAGAACTTTGTCCAGGTGGATGGTACTCTGCATTAATATCTCCTCTCCTTTTGCCAAGAAGCAGCAGTCACAAGTATTGTGAGCTTATTAGAACAAGGCTTAGGCTGTTACCACTGCATTGTCACATGAGTGTCTGTTCTCACCATTTGTCAGGCCACGACGTGGGAATTCATACACATGGTCACAAAGCACTGCTGCTTTGACAATGGAAAGGACATTTCACCCATTCGGTCCTCCAGGACCTATTTGTCTGAACCTATCCCACTGACCCTCCATTTTGGCAGGTACTTCACTGATATGTATTCTAAGGGTGAGGTATGTATGGTTAGAAGTATTTGTGTGAAGAACAAGTTACTTACCTTGGGTTAAGCTCTTTTGATGGATAGTCAACTGAAGATTCCTCACTTCGTTTCCTTCTCCCAGTCCTGTGGAATGATCACTTTTTCCATCGTAAAAGGTCCCAGTCTAGAGATCTGTCCAGTGGTAACTCTGATTACATTTTGAGTTCCATGTCTGTGGGCCAAACCTCATGAAGAAAAACGGACATCAGCTTGCAGGTGTGGTATCAATATCTGCTCCGCTCAGTCGCTTCTGGGGTGGAATGAAGCCAGCGTGGAGCAGCATTATGCTACCTACTGGTGAACTGGAGCATTGCTGTGAAAAGATTCCCAATCCAGTATTGCACCTGGGGATAATTCTAAAGGTGAGGAATCTGATTAGGTGGAGTATCCACCATAAAGAGCATTACCAACGCTAAGTAACTTGTTAAAAAATGTGGATAGTCCTCTGTATCAAGATCTACTGTACATTGGCCAATAACATCTTCCGAAAAGACTGAGGGCAAACTCCACCAATGCTGTTACCACTGTTACCACTGTGTTGGCACGTGGAGTGGCTGTTCTCAACACTTTTCATGCTGCGACGTGGGTATTCTTGCACACATTTGTGAACCACCACTTCCTTGATAGTCCTGTCTGTCTGTCTGGTAGATTTTGGCTGTTCTTTCCTGAAGGACTTTTTGGTCTAAACTGGTTCTGCAGACCCTCCACCTTGGAAGGTACTGCTTTGCTATCAGTTCTAAAGTTGAGAAGTCAGCAGTTGGATGTATCCATCAGAAGAACAAGTTACGTACCTTTGGTAACACACTTTCTGGTGGATACTCCTGCAAACCGCAGATTACTCATTGTCTCGCCACACCATTCTGTATAATTCTCTTTTTCCATGTAAAAAGGTTGCAAGCTAGAGATCTGGACACTGGTACTCTGGTTGGTTTTTGGAGTCCGCGTCCTAGGGCACGGACAGAGTCAAAAAAGAAACAGAAGTCCGTGTGCACTGGTGGTGCTTAGAAGCGGCTCCGTTCTTCACTTCCAGATGAAATGAAGTAAACACTGTGCCGTGGGGCGCTAGGTGGCGCAGGACCAAGATGGCCGCACTCACGTGAGGCTCTGGCCGCCCGACCCGCCGATTCAACAGTAATGTCCTGAAGTACCCCTCGCCCGGAACCAGAACAACGGGGATATGTGCCCAAAACGAAGCGGCGGACTCGCTGAAAGTATGGAGTCATTCTGAGCAACGGCCCCGAAGATATCCGGCTTGATGTGCGGCCGGGGGAGGCGCGGCCGCTACTGCTGGAGGTGAGCGGCGGCTGCAGTACCTACGCTGGGACCGGTGCGGCCCTGCGGTGCAGGGCCGGAGTGCGCGGCGGGGGCGGCGCGACCCCCTGGACGGCGCCGCCCGTGAGTGAGGGCCGCAGGTGCTGATCGTGACCTGTGCTCGGTTGCTGGGGCCCCCTCCCTGACGCGGGGGCGGCTGTGGCCCTCCGGTGCGGAGCATGGAAAAGTGAAGCGGGAGGCTGCTGCTGAAGAGGCCCGGACCGACACCCGGGGCTGTGGAGCCGCTCCGCTCGCGGCTGGCCCGGACGCGGCGGTGGGAGCGGCGCGGCTGGCGGGCTGCGGTGCGGAGGACGGCCCTACTGCCTTACGGTGTGGGCCGAAGATCGCCGCGTGGCGGCCGGGCTAGATCTTGGTGGACGGTGAGAATCCTACAGAGCGGACGTGAGAGGACCTCCTACTGGGCTGAATCCGCCCGACAAGAGCCACGGCGGATCGAGGGCGATGAGAGATCCCCGTCCCCCCTGAGAGCAGAGACCGCAGCTGACCCAGGCGGGGCTCTACAAACCAAGCCACAAACGCACAGTGGATTGAAGAAGCGGTGCTGGCGATTTGCACGGAGGAGTGGGCTGGGTGCGCTGCGGTCTGAATATTGCGGGCCTGAAGAGGCACAGCACTGCGGTGTGACCAGCTGAGGAGCCTTGTTGTGTGGACGGCCAAGTGGGGAGCACCATGGGGAAGGCAGAGGCGCGCCAATCCAAGCTGCCGTTTGAGGTGAAAAAGTCGGCTACGCGCTCCGCCACCAAGGATTCGAGTGCGCCTGCTGCGACGCCGCAGACCCCTTTGGATGCTTCCCCTACTGAGGAACTGAAGGTCATGCTCATGGCAATGCAGCAGAGCTTAAACGCCCTCTCGGGGAAGATGGACACCATGAATAATCGCCTTGACTTCCTGGTGCTGAAAGTGGACAAACATGAGGAGCAACTTAAGGAAGCTCGACCATGGCCAAGCAAATGTCACAAATGGATAAGCTGCTCAAGGTGATAGCAGCCAAAAATGAGGATTTGGAGGCGCGCAGCCGGAGAAACAACATCCGCCTGATAGGGATTCCGGAGACCACAGCCACGGGGCGAATGGAGGACTATGTGGAGCGCCTGCTAACCTCCTAGCTCTGGGCGGATTCCTTCTCCGCACACATGACAGTCGAGCGAGCCCACGACCTCCGGCTGGAGCGCCACTGAGACCCATAGTGGCAAGACTGCTCAATTAACGAGATCGCGACATCGCCTTGCAGAGTGCGCGTGACATACCGAACTTGCAGTATGAGGGGAACTCATTCTCCATATACCCGGACTTCACATTGGCCGTCCAGGTGGCAAGGAAGAAATACATCCAGGTGAAGCAGAAATTACACAAGGCTAACGTCGAATATGCCCTCCTCTATCCAGCCAAGCTGAGGATTCGCCATCGAGACCGCACGATCATCTGCGTCAACCCGCAACGGGCAGAGGAGTTCCTCAAATCGCTGCGACGGACCCCCCCGGCACACGACGGCGATGGCAGGAGATCTGGATCCCAGTCGCCGAGAGACACAGAATGAGCGTGGAACGGTGGGGAAGGGAGAGTCCGAACCAAGACTTTCTGTGACACGGCAACACATCATTGCAACGCGGACTGCGGAGACGACTAGGTTGTGCCCTGCGGCGGGGGTGAGTCCCGATCGACTTGGCCGTGGCGGCCAAGTGCAGGAAGCCATGCAGGAGGAACTGGGGAGGATGAAGCCGAGACTCTACGCAATTACGGACAGATGAGTACCTGGGCATGGGAAGTACTGCTTTGATAAATTAATGGCATGGGAATATCCTGTGCTGGGGGACCTGTTATGACCCGCCTTACATTGGCCTTACAGAAATGCTTGAACAGAACGGGTATGAAGGGGACTATTGATACGGGGTTGGGCGCCCTCCACCCTGACCCACCTCAGATCCGCTGAGGAGGGCACGGGGAGTCCCGCTGTCTGACGGGATGCGAGGGTTTCAGAGGCACGCCAGCGCCCCACAATGGGAGGTCCCCACTGTTTAAGGACAGACAGCTTTAACAAACCTGGTTGTTTGTTTTTTCCTTCGTTTCTTATAGCCTGATGCTACTGTTCAGCCATGGGCCTGTATTATTGTTGGGGGGCATGATGGGAGGGCGACGCGATGCCGGCGCATTTGGGGCGCTGATGTGGGTGGGAGGCACAGTTGTGGGAGAGCCTTATGAACTAGAGAGAGCAGGTCCCTATCTGAACAGATCGCGATGCGCATTATCCTGGGGGATAATGGGCAACGCACTACATGACACGCCATGAGAGGAAAATGTGGGGGATACCAGACACGCACGCACGACCATGTCTATCATGGTGTCGCAAACATGGAGGGGACACGACCACACATGGTGAAGCTTCTATCCTGGAATGTGTGGGGGTTGCGGGACCCTAGGAAGAAAAGACAGATTCTCTCTTACCTCGACAGACACGACATTAGCATAGCGGCGCTGCAGGAGACACACACTGACCCTAGATGTGCCCCGACCTTCGGCAGCCGGTGGGCTTCCAGCAGGGTGTTTTCGGCAATCTCCACATATGCTCGGGGCACGGCCATCCTGACCAAAAGGGGTACCCCCTTCCGCTGTGGAGGAACGCGGAGTGACCGAGAGGGCAGATATTGCATGATGTGGGGCACCCTCAGAACGCACTCGATCGTCATCGTTAGCTACTATGGCCCCA
This sequence comes from Triturus cristatus, assembly GCF_964204655.1. Lineage (NCBI taxonomy): Eukaryota > Metazoa > Chordata > Amphibia > Caudata > Salamandridae > Triturus > Triturus cristatus. The sequence goes on along the minus strand of NC_140588.1, from coordinate 619,903,332 downwards.
ACATTGATAACCCTGACACACTGACTGCACTTTGGGAACAGATCCTGGACATCTGGGCCGGAGACTTCAATACGGTCTGCGATCCTGCTAAGGACAGGTCTTCTCACCTGCCCCATCACTATACACGCAGCCAGGGGACATTGAGGGGATTGTTAGAGGACGGTGGGCTGGTGGACATCTGGAGACACTGGCATTCAGAGAAGCGGGAGAGCACCTTCCACTCCTCTATACATGAGTCCTGGTCGAGACTAGATTACTGGCTTGGGTCCCGGGGGATCTGCCCGTGGGTACGAGACGTGGAACACCTGGCTCGCACGCTGTCTGACTATGCCCCGGTGTGCCTCTCTATGGCTGTCCCCAGCTTGCGCGCTGACTCCAGGGGATGGAGGCTGGCCCCTGAGGCGCTGCTGGATGAAGTGTTTAAGACTGAGCTAGGGGAGGCCATAACAGAATTTTTTGAGCTAAATAGAGGTTCGGTTGAGCGGGTGGGGACGGTATGGGAGGCGTTCAACGTGACCGTGCGTTGAGTGTGCAACTCCAAGAGTTTCGGGGTGTTGAGGGACATCCGGCGGCGCCTTCGACGGCTTGAGGAGGAGCTCAAAGAGCTTGAGGGGAACGTCTGGCAGACAGAGACCGGAGAAAGGAGAGCCAAATTGAGAGAGGTGCTGACCGAATACACAAACGGCGGACAGGGAGGTGAAATTCAGAGGGAAATACGCCCAGGCGCGACGCTACGGGGAAGGGGGCAGGCCTGGGAAAGCATTAGCTCAGGACATCAGAATGCCCCGTTACTGAATTTTACGCTGAGCTATACAGATCCAAGGGGATCAATGCAGCGGACCTTCCATGTGTTTTTTGGGGACATTACACTGGGGTACCTGGGAGACAGGCAGAGGGAGTTCCTATGTGAGCCTTTCTCAAACGACGAACTCAGGGAGGCGGTCTTTCAGCTGCAGTCTGGAAAGGCGCCGGGGCCGGACGGACTCCCGAGCGACTTTTAGAAACTGTGCATAGATCAGCTAGCCCCCGTTCTGCGGGAGGTATACGCAGAGGCACTGGAGGCGCAGTCTTTGCCTCGCACAATGAGAGAAGCCCTCATCATTTCCATTCAGAAGCCGGGAAAGCCGGCTGACAGGTGTGACTCATACCGGCCCTTGTCCCTTATCAATGTGGATAGTAAGATCCTCACTAAGCTGTTGGCTAATCAACTGAATCTTCTTATGAATAAGTTAATCTTGCCAGACCAGGCGGGCTTGATCCCCGGGAGGTCCACGTCGCACAACCTCCGCACCCTCTTTTCGATTATTCAGCAGGTGGATCCGCAGATACCATTAGCGGCTATATTTTTGGATGCCACCAAGGCGTTTGACTCGGTGGAGTGGGAATATTTGCACGCGGTGCTCTGCTGTATGGGGTTCCCGGTGGGTTTTTCTGCCTGGATCCAACTGATCTACACTGCTCCGGTGGCCTGTGTGCAAATTAATGGTCAAACGTCTGGGGCTATACCACTGTCTCGGGGCACCAGACAGGGGTGCCCGCTATCGCCACTGCTATTTGCCTTGGCGAAGGAGCCGCTGCCAGCTAAGGTGCGCCAATACCATCAGGAGAAGGCCTTGAGATGTCTGCTGCGCCCCATCCTGAACTCGCTGTACGCGGACGATGTCACCCTGTATGTCAAGGACCCGAAGCACATCCTCAGCCCGCTCTTACGGGAGTTTGTGAGGTTTGGGGGACACTGGAATACAGATCAATTGGTCAAAATCTCAAATACTCCCCCCTCACATCGGCTGTTGCCCCCTTTGTGGTTGACTACCCGTTGGAATGGTGCGACACTTCGGTCCGATACTTGGGCGTGACTTTTACCCTTGATAGGGAGGAATTGATTCGAGACAATTATGGGCGCGCCATCGACACACTACGCGATACAATAACGAGATGGATAGCAATGCCACTGTCCATTGCTGACAGGATTTCCCTAGTCAAGATGGTAGTATTACCTAAGTTTTTGTATTTCTTTTTAAACATCCCCTACCATCCAGGGCGATACTTCTTCGCTGCCTTGCGGACGGAGCTTCTGCGACTTGTTTGGGGTGGCAAGCAGCCGAGAATAAAATGGGAGAAGCTGGCAAGTCCGTACGCAATGGGAGGGCTTGAGCTGCCCAACTTTGAACTATACTACATGTGCGCGCAGGTGCACTATGCGCACTATTGGTTTAGTGGCCTGAAATACACTGCTCATCTGGCCACGGAGCATTGGCTGGCGGACCCTATTCCGATAGAAGGCGCGGTTTTGCAGCAGACACTGCAGCGAGAAAGCTCCCACAACTGTGGACTGCATGGTGCGCGCATGGCGAATGGATTGCAAGACAAATGCAGGCTCCTATGATCTACTCCCCCCGCTTGCCGCTTGTGTATCATCCCCAACTGACCCTCTTGCAGGAGGGCGTCTTCCAAAAATTCAAACGACAGCGGGGAATACAAACGTGGGGGGGATCTATATCAACACGGGAAATTTGGTACGCTGCAGCAGCTATGCGACGACCCACCGCCAACTGGTATGGAAACATTCCTCTATGCCCGTCTGCGAGCAGGAATATGGGCTTGCACCCCAGAATACCCGCAGGAGCCGCAGGTGCTTCCCCAGATGCACACGCTGCTGAGGGCGGGGACTGCGTCCCACTTGGTGTCCGTCCTCTATAGGTCCCTCTACGGGGAAATAAGCTCATCGCAGAGCGACGCCCGAGTTAAATGGTCGTGTGAACTGGGACAGGAGATCTCAGATCGGGAGTGGCTTTATTGCTGCACGCAGACAGAGAAAGTGTCTGCTAGTAGCAGACTGCGCATAACGCATTACAAGCATTTACAGCGATACTACTATACCCCTGCCCGCCTGCATCGGTATGGCCTGAGAGGGGATGCCAGATGTGATAGATGCCGGGCTGATGTGCTACATTTGGCCTGGGGCTGTCCGGCCCTTCAGGACTATTGGGGGCACATATTTGAAGCAGTTGGAAAAATGCTAGATACTTCGCTGCTGCCAACTCCGCTGATGGGCATATTGGGTTATACGGAACTGCTCCCGGTGGCACATAGGAGATTCGCTTCAATCTGTTTTCTCCTGACTAAATGGAAGGTGGCTTGTAGATGGGGTAGGGGGAGGGCACCTAAGTTCAAGGACTGGCTAGAAACAATGATTTTTTGTCGGGATCAGCTAGCCCTGTACTCTGACCTCCTTCCGACGGCTTCCCGACCTCGAGACATATGGGGCCCACTGAAGAGTTACTTGATGCGCACCCCTTTGGTGTCCGACGCAGCTCCCCCTGCCTCCCCACACAGTTAGACGACCGGGATACACAAGACTGGGAGTGCGAGGGTCTGGGGACCCCCTGGGGCACGGGCTGTGGGCGGGTAGCCTGTTGGGAATGGTGAAGTCCGGAGAGGATAGCGTAACCCGCTGGATGCTGTGGTGTGCTTGTGGTTGGGGCGGGGGAGAACGACCGTGTGGGGGAGGTGTCCCCTGCGGTGCCCACGCACTTGGGGCAGTGTTCTGATTGTGCTGGAGCTCTCTGGGCCACCGCTCCGTCTAAAATTCTCCACGCCGCTCTCTCTCTGGTGTTAGTTGCTAGTGTTTTCAATTTATTGTTTCTTTCTGATTGTGGGGGACTGCGCTCCCTTACTCCACTAGCCAGCGTGCCCTGTATTTGTTTCCAGACGCGGCCGGCCCTCTTGGGTTGTTGGCACCACGCTGTGTACAATGATGTTTTTATTCCTTTTCATACTGTAACACACTGCCGGCCACGGATGGTTGTGGGCATTATGCTGTGTATGGACTTTGCGTGTTCAATAACGGTTTTGGGAGAAAAAAAAAGAAGTAAACACTGAGCCAAACTACGCCACCTACCAGCGCGCTGAAGCAATGCTGTATAAACGTTTCCAGATGCAGTCTGGCGCCTGGGGATTTTCTAAAGGTGGTAAATCTGCACTTAGATAGAATATCCATCAGAAAAAGCTTGACTGAAGGTAAGCAACGTATTCTTCATTGCTGGATGTATATTTGCATACAGTTTTTGAGGTATATAAATTGAAAAGTTAACCCAATATGTACTACTAAAAGCCTTTTACAATCTTAAACCTTTCTTTTAACACCTTACCAGAGAGAACTTAAATGGCAGCTCACCAGAATTTCCAAATAATTACAAATTCTTTTTATGTTTTTTAGGTATCGGGCAAACTTGGTGGCAGCAAAAGGAAACGAATTGAATAAAAAGGTGCAGTTTATTCTAGAGCTGATGCGCGCGACATTTATAGTGAATTATGTTTCACTGTGATACCTATGTCTGTTAACATGATTTTGTACTGTTTAACAGTAAAGGGAAAGTGATGCAGCCTTTACAATGCAACCGTTGCAACGCATGCAGTTACATCGCATGCCATTGCAACGAAAAAGGTGTGCAGCAGTGGGTAGAAGGTGTTGGATTTAACTCCAACACCTTCCCTACTGTTGCACGCACTGGAGTTGGAATAGAAAATTAATCTATTCCAACTTCCAGCGCTCCCCCGACAGAGAATCAGGGCAAAGTTTGGCGTTGCAACGGTGTGTGATGTAATGGCATATGTTGTAACGTAACATATCGGGTCTACGTCTCTGGTTGCATCAGAGCTCTCTCACTTTCATGTTTTTTTTTCCCTTTGCTTATAGATCTGCTAGATGAGTTTGAAAATAAACCTGCGTTTTGACTTAGATGTGTTAGGCCTCTGCTCTTTTTTCAAAGTAAAGTAAATTCTTGTGGTTGAGAATTTCTCTCCAGCACTGGACCCGTTTTGTTTTCCATTGTTGATCAATAATTCAGCTGAAAAACCTTGTTGCAATTAACATAGTGGGATTATAGGTGTACAATTGAATCACTACTGTGTAGCCTTTGTCATATTCTTAAGACTGTCCAGTATTGCTATAGGCTTACACTTTATTTCCCTTGACCATCTTCAGAATTTACACAACACTTGTGCTAGGTTGTCCTTGGGAGAAAGTCCTGGAGATTTTTATGATTATTTACAAAAAAATTGCTAGACCAAATTCATCTACTGCGAAGTAAACCCGCAGGATCTAAATTGGAGATTGACGTTTATATTAAATTAGCATCTCACAAGGAATTTCAAAGCACTGGTCACCCTTCCGCAACACACCTGGGCAAGGAAAATCCTTGATGCTAAACTGAAGCCCTCTTTTGGCCTGCCAATGACATGATGAACGTTTGAAGGAAGCATGGGCGGCTGGTCCCTCTACTGCGCCCGCCACATCAACCAGAACATTGTTGATCATTTGTATCACTTCGGTTTTGTAGAAGGCGCGGAAATGTCATTCAACCATTATCTTCTGCCCCTGTACCATGGGCTTAAATATGTGACTATTTGCACCAGACACCTCAGTCAGCAGTGTCACAGGCTTCAATATCACATCCATTTCAGTTTAGGGGGAAAAGGCCTAGAAGAATGCTGTTCTGCTAACAGTCTAACATATTTCCAGAGGCTGGGAAGCAGTAGGCATTGCCTTTGGGCAATACGGAGGTCCAGGGAAGCCGGCTAGTCTACTCTGCATCCATTTACACCAGCACTGTCTTCCTCTGCTAACGACGAACCTATTGCATGCGGGGTTCAAATGTAAACTTTACATGACTGGACCGCCATTTTCACTTGAGTCCCGAGGCATCTCCAAAGCAGAGGTGTTTTGCACCGAGCAGTTCTTGGCATTAATGTTTAAAGAGTAAGCACAATAACAATTTTTGGCGGTGTGCACCACTCCATACTTTTGGCACTTAGTCATCTTGGCCTCCAGCCGACTATACTGTTAGTTAGGTTCTCCTCACACGGGCCCTGTTCTCCCGCTGGTGGAACTGACCTGACGGTTCCTCGAATGAATGAATGAAATACGTTTATAGAAGGTGCAATACCCGAAGGTGTCTTAGCGCTATACGGATCATAACGAGGAAAACCTTCTGGCAGAGCTCATTGATCTATTGAGTAAACAGCCAGCTCTTAAACTGTTTTCTGAATTGCTGTATGGTGGGTTGCGAGCGTAAGGCAAGAGGCAAGGAGTTCCATAGTTTCCCTCCACAGTAAGAGCATTCTTCCACCCGATTTTGCTTTGGTTATTCTTGGGACAGTAAACATTCGCGCAGAGCTCGATCTAAGCTTCCTACTGGGGATATACCAGGAGAACTGATCCCAGGACAGGCTGCCCTGGGATGTCAGCAGAGTCCACTGATCTCACCCTGCTGGGAGAGCGTGGATGGGCTCACTTGCAGCCCTGCACCCGGGCTTTTGAGAAGGTCAGGGGTGTAGCTTGGTCAGTAAGGTTGTTTTGTTTGAGCGAAATGGCGAATCTATGCGACACCCATGTTTGACTTTATTTAGATGATGGGGCATGTTGGAGGTTATGACGATAAACAAATTAAATCATAAGACACTGCCAGTTTCTGAGCTCCCAGACCTTCCTGCATTGCCTTCTTGCAGTGAACACTACCTTGAATTTCCCCCTTCAGACTGGTGGTGCATGTGCTCTCCGTGCTCTTGCCCAGTTTGCATTCATGTGGCAAAGAGTTAATACCACATTGTTGCAGTTAAGAGTTAATGCTATGCTCCGTATTGATGTTGTAAAAATCTGAGTATTTTGATTCAGTGCCACCATACTCTGTTTCATTTAAATATAATGTGTGTTTACGCACCGTGGCCCAATAACCCGAGTTTTAGAGCAACTGTATCCCTAAACGCACACTCATGCATTTAGTGGCACAGTGCAAAGGTCACATTTCTGTTTATTATTACAGCACATTTGACTGAGCAGCTGTTAAGAATAAACTCCCAGGCGAACTTAACAGGAGAGTCTTTATTAACCGGATCCTTCAGTGCCCGCTCACAGAAGCCACTCTCCAACATTCTAAGGCGAGCTTCATCTCAGTGTTCTAAGGTAGGGATATACCAAGGAGGGCAAGAAAGGGGGGGGAGAAGGGGAATAAGGGGGAAAAGGGGAAGTTACAACACACCTCCCTGCTAAAGGAGGACAAAACTAAAATGGGTGCAGCAGAAAAATATGTACCCCAGTAATAAGGATTGAGCAAGAGAATAAGTACACAACAAAATTCATAAATTGCAACAAACGAGCAGAAATATGGATACATAGAGAAAAGAAACATAGGAATTAAACTGTGCCAGAGCATAAAGAGGGAGTATCCATAAAGTTACATTTTATAGTCAGCTTGCCAAATAGGTTGTCGGCGCGGCCTCGACACCTTAGGATCAAAACCTGTGGTTGAAGGAATGTTTTGATTTTTCTCCACTGGGAGACGTGGGACCAATAACTGTTGAACAGCAAGCTATGTTGTCCATGCTCCCAAGTGCTACCGTCTTCCAACACTACAGTATTGTTGTGTACACGTCTTATCCTTAATTGTTTCGAAAATACGAAGATCTTGGCTCTGGACACCTTGGGTTTCTTGACAACTACCCATTGACCTTCTTTCCAACTCTTGTTAGATGTACCCCATTTAGTGTCATATCTGTGCTTATAATCTAGTTGGTGTTTCTCAACGTGTCTTAAAGCAGAATTTCTGTCTACCTATACAGGAGTTCCACCATTAAGCCAGTTGGGTGTGAGTTTAGAGCCAGGGTTCCTTCCCTTAAGAGAGATAAATGGGGAAACCCCAGTGACTGCATTAGGTGTCGTGTGATAAGACCACAACATTTTCCTAACAGCATCTTCAACCAGTTCGTGAGTGACCAAAGCAAGTTGAATGGTGTCCTTTAACATCCTGTTGGCCCTTTCCACCAGACCATTAGCTTTGGGACAGTAGAGCGGGGATTTGAGATGTGTAATGGATAGCGTGGTCATAAACTGCTTCGTTTCGTCTGAAGTGAATTGAACACCATTGTCAGTTATTATAGTACTAGGAATGCCTTCTTTCGAGAAAGCTTCTCTCAAGAATTCAATCAATGATGTGGTAGAAATGGAAGAAACAAATCTCATTACAATCCAGTGGGAATGATAATCAGAAACAACATGAATCATTGAGAATGCCCGAGTAGGTTCAAAGGACCAATTATATCCAGACCCAACTTGTCCCAGGGCTTGTTGGGGATTGACACGGGCAAAAGAGGGGATATCCGGATGACCTTGGTTTTGTCACAGGTTCCACAAGCCACACAATTCTTTACTCGGTTCTCAACTATGGAGTCCATGTTGGGAAACCAATAGTCTTGTCTGATTTTGCTTTTCGTCATGTTCCTTCCAGGGTGGCTTTCATGCGCAATTTGGATAATGCGCTCATACATGTCAGTTGGAGGAATGACTCTACTCCCCCTATAGACAAGGTCTTTTACGATAGATAATTCCTCTCTCACAAACAAGAACTTGCGGAGGGCTTCAGGTACGTCTTTTATGGTTTCAGGCCAACCATTGCGAATTGCAAAGCACAATGGATTGCTAATCCATTGTGCTTTGCACGCGTGGGTTCGTATCCCATCCTCGTCGCCAAAATGTTAAGAATAAACTCCCAGGCGAACTTAACAGAAGAGTCTTTATTAACCGGATCCTTCAGTGCCCGCTCACAGAAGCCACTCTCCAACATTCTAAGGTGAGCTTCATCTCAGTGTTCTAAGGTAGGGATATACCAAGGAGGGCAAGGAAGGGGGGGGGGAAGGGGAATAAGGGGGAAAAGGGGAAGTTACAACACAAACATTTTCACATCCTCACAGATTGCATTTAGCAATTACCTGTTAACTGGGGAAACTACTCCTAATAGTCAGGCGATCTCTTAATTATAATTTAACACAGTGCACAAATTTAACCTCAAGCATCCTGGTTTCGGTTTAATACATTTTGTTAAAATGAGTACACATAAAGAAATACCATGGCCTATGACCTGTGCAAATGTAAAACTATTCATTACTATTATTGTCGGCGGGGAGGCACGTCATTTTCAGCTTTGACCCTTACGAGTTATGACCCCTCCACAATTGTAATAAAAAACATATTACGTTGTGCATATCTGCATATATTCCAAATATACACATTGTGAGAAGGTGGCCTGGTGTATGCTGTCCACTAGTTCTAGTGGGCACCTTGTATCAGTCCAAACAACCCCTTATGGTGAATTGGTTAAAGACAACCTTTATTGAAAGCTATCCTAGTGGTAGCTATGGAGAGCAGCCTTCAGGCTAAGTCTTGAAGGAATGTAAAGCAGCTTGTTTTACCAGTCTATAATCTCTTGAATGATCAAATGAAAGGACAACCACACCAGGTATGTATTTAAAATATATGTATTTAGGATAAAACACACCCCTCTAGGCTCTTTATGAGACTGGAGTTCGAAGTACTTAATTTACAAGTTAGCAATCAACAGTAATAGCACAAATACACGTTTGGGCCCTAGGGGTGTAACAAACCATATACCAATAAAGTGGTATAAGAACCACGACTGAACTAGACACAAGGCCTAGAGCCTGTAGAATCGCTGGGACCCCAAGGAACCACCCAAGGTAGTGACACAGGGGACCCACGGGGGCTGTGTGCAGGGTGTAAACACAACCACGGGTTCCCGTTAGCTTCTATGGGCAATGTCGCGGTTGGAAATTTAAAGATTAGGGACACTTAGAATCGAGTCAGGACCAAACACTTTTGGACTTGAGAAATTCTAGGGCTAGCACCCACGGGAGCACCGGAGTACTCGAGTTACCTCACCCAGGGACGCCGGGTGCATAGGTGTCTTTTGGTGTCGGGTTGCGCCGTCGATTACAATGGAAGCTGGTGAAGAACTGCTGCATTCGTGAAGAGAAGTGTCCGATGAAATCCAAGCCTGGATCTAGGATGGAAGGAACCTGAAAGCAGAGGGGACAGAGTCTGGGTCACTAGCCAGTGACTGAGGGCAGGATGGACCAATGCCCACAGATGTCGGGTGCTTCAGGTGAGTTGACGGGTGTCTTGACTCTTCAGCCACGAGGTCCAGGAGGCGTCGACAAAGTCCACGAGCCGGATTCGAGCTGTCCCACGAACTCTGTCGAGTGCTGCGGTGTCGGCCACCAGATTGGACCCAACAAGCCTTGGCAACGGCAAGTCTCGTGGAAAGAGAAGGATGTCGGTGCAGACCAGCAAGGTCTGAGGGACTCACCCAGCGAGGGTAAGTCAGGGAAAGTCTGGAGCAACCAGGAAAGCCCAAGCAGAAGAGGAGTTGCCTTTGTGGGGACCCACTAGCCAACGGGCTAGCGATCGCGAACGATTCTAGAGCGGTCGCCCTGGAACCCGGCCCACGGGTCACTCGTTGAGTGGAGGCCAGAGATCTTCGGTGCAGTCTGTGCTCATGGCTGGGGCTACTCGGAGCTTCAAGGATGAACAGGAAGTCGATGTACCAGCAATAGTACGTGGTGCCCAGGGGTCTCGGTTCCTCGTCACCCCGATAGCCACGGGCCTCAGCTTTGCTGTGGACTCAGGGTAGCCTCGGAAGTCAGGAAATCCACCTCTGGTGATGCAGAGACTTCGGCGTCCAACGGGAGCTTCGGAATTGCAGACCGGACAGTTGTTTCTTTGGTGCCTGCCAAGCAGGGGAGTCACTCCTTGACCCAAAGGGAGATTTCTTCCGTCTTCTAGTCGAACTAGAAAGTCGAAGGTCCAGGATATATATTGCAGAGTTTCGTCCAGGGTAATCTAAAGTCGCAAGGACCGGGTTCCCATACTTATACTAAGTTTGGTGGTTGGACATACTCTAGGGACCCACCTATGGGAGGGTTTGGACAGAGGGGTGGTTACACCCATTTCCTTTGTTCAGTTTTGCGCCAGAGCAGGGGCTGGTAGCCCCTGCAACCGGTTTGAACTGGACTATGCACAGGGACACCAAGTGTGCCCCCAGTGCAGGACTTCAAAGCACCAGAGTGCTCCCGCCCAGCCCCAATACACACCTGCCTGTCTGGGGAGGTGGTCACACCTCCCTTCGACAGGAAACCTATTGTCCAGGCCTCCCCTGCCAGAGTTTTGGTCAGCAGCAGGAGTCCCGTGTCTGTGGCAGAGGCATCCATTTTGTGATGCCAGGGCTGTAGAAAGTCCTACCGGGTTAGACCAGTCTTTCCCTTTAGAAGGGTGGAATGCTACCCCCGCCGCCGAAACTGGCGGGGGGGGGGGTAGTTTTCCAAAGCGTTTGACACCAAACACGACATGTTTCCGTGCAGCCATCCCAAAGTTAGCATTTAGCGCGAGGTTATAATGCACTTAAGAGTATATGGTCAGGCTGCGCCACAAACAGCATCAGAGGAGGTACTCCGAACGCTGCAGAGGGGCTCTGCTCATGCAGGGGCACCCTCTCACATAAAAACTAAGCACTCTGCCTTCAGGATTGTTAAGGCCTACAATAAGAGTGACTTATAGGTTTTATATGTGTGTGCTATGGTAGTGATATAGGTAGCCGATACCACTGTAAGGTGTGCAAATACACCCTTACCCAGGCTGCAGTAGCAGACCTGTGGTGCCATTTTGGAGTGCTTCCCAGGGGTGGCATAATACATGCTTCAGCCCCTGGTAGGCCTGTGAGGTACCTATGCCCTAGGTACATAGTATACCATATACTAGGGGCTTGTATGGCTTTCCAGAATCCAATTAGATATGTACCTAATCTACATGCAAACCATTTTAGAGAGGAAGCAGCTAGGCTGTGGTCCTGATTAGCAGGGCCACAGCCAGACTAAGGTTGAAAAACAGTGAAACCCCAGCAAAAAGTGGGGGTACCCATGTGAAGCAGATCCTACTCTCCTACACACATCATGCACAGTCTAAACAAATGTAGCCAAATAAACGTTATTTGGAACAAGTGTACTAATAAAAACACTTAAAACGCCTTTACTATCAAAGTGCAAAGGCCAAATTCCTTATTAGAACATTGGAATGTTGACTGCTCTATTGTAAACCATGGACTGCTTTGGGCTTCTAATGGCCGATAGAAGCCTGGAGCATCAACTTTCCAATGTTTAACAAAGGCCTCCTGGAGCCAGAGGGGGTTGAAATCCCCTCTGACTCTGTTTTACAAATTAGAATATTCCACCCTCTAGGGGTGGAGTGATTTAATAGCCTTATAGCCCTTTATAGCGGGCTCTACCTGCAATAAAAGGCCCTCTCCCTTGTTAAAGACCCTCGTCGGATGCTGGTGCTGGCCTTTAATGGCTGGTAGAGCCCGCTACCTCTGCCCTAAGGTTATATTCGAACACTACAGTGTAACTGAGTTGAGAAAACAATGCTTATTAGGACACTGTAATGATAAGAGCTCCATTGAAGACAATAGAGTGTTTTGGGCTTCTAACTGCTAGTAGAAGCTTGAAGCATCAACATTCCAAGGTTTGTTCATAGATGTTTCTATGAATAAAGGTCTGCACGGACCCCAAGTGGATTTCAACCTCCTAAGGCTCCACTAGGCCTTTGTTTAAAATAAAATGTACATTCTGCCCTCTAAGGAGCAGAATGTTCTAAGAGCCGTCCGTAGCGGGCTCTACCAGCCATTAAAGGCCCTATTCTTTTGTTTAACGCTGGAGCGGGCCTTTAATGGCCGAGGCTACAATAGAACATTATAATGTTGAGCGCTCCATTGAAGATAATAAAGTAGCAAAGGGCCAATAATCCCTCATACAGGTCATTGAAGATAATGAAGTAGCAAAGGGCCAATAATCCCTCATACAGGTCTTCTGTTCCAACATTCCATTACTTGTTTTTTTGTTTCTCCCTGCCTATTGTATAACATTTTACCCTCAGTTGGTGCAATGTTCTAATAGCATTACGTTTCTTCTGCCTCCAGCTATACCAGTTGTTAAAGCCATCTCCCCCATTATGTTTCCTTGCCTGTAACTGGTTCGGGCTTTTATCAACCGTTATAGCTCTCGGTAGCTGGATGTGATGCTTAATTATCACCAAGATTCTGTTTTAGAATCAGATGAAGGAGGAAAATAACTTGGGCCATGTACTCAAAGCTTAGTTATGGTGGTTTGTTCTCACTAGACAGGTTGGTTTAACCCCTTTCGATCTGGGTATTAATATAAACATTTGTACAAGGGCATGACATCGACCATACAGTCTGATTTGGAGAGTGTTGTATGCTATTTATTGCAATTGTTGAGGGAGGATACGCAACAGTGGTTCAAATTGACAATTCTACCATAGGGATAAGAAAATGAATAAGCTTACCCTAAATATTCCTTAATAAACCCTACCTATATAAATTAGGATTAAGGGTAAGTATTTCTTTGTATGGTTGCTCCACAAAGAGAAGTAAAAAAGGTGCTCTACTTTTTGATCGCCCTCGGACTGTGGCCGCGGCCTGTTATATGTGCTTACGAACTTTCGGGAGCTTCTGCTTCTGGCTCATTTGAATGTATGGCGCTGCCTTGCTGGCTCCCGAGCTTTCTAGCGGCCAGCCCTTGTGGTTGTAGGCCCTTGTTTGTATCTTTTTAATGTGTAATAAAGGTTTCTTAAAAAAAAAAAAAGGTGCTCTAGAAAAAGTTGCTTGTGTAAGGTTTCAGAAAAAAAAGAGTAAGAACAACTATTTTATAAGTTATTTGACAAGCAGACTGTTCGTATACATTCGTTATCCAGCATAAGTTTGATCACATTCAAAATGAGGTAACTCTATTATTCAAAATTGCCCCTTCGTGTTACCAACAGACAATCCAGGCTGTAAGAATTGTTTGACGTTTTGACCCGGCAAACTGTGGGGGATGCAGGGCCAATCAAAGACTCAAATGCGGGTCTTCAGGGCAGGGGAACCATTGAAGCTGGGAAGCAACCTGGAAAATTCATCCAAACTGAAAGCTGTAGTATTTATCATATAGTAGAAGGGGGGCATCCAGCTCCTATCATAAAAAGGAATCAATCCTGAAGGAAATGGTCCTAATGGGCCTTGCAATGACATTGTTAAATTTAGATGTCCTTATTGTGAGTCACAACGGTGAAGTTAATTAATCATGTAGAATTGGACCTCCTTTTGGTCTGTATTTTTCTTACTGAAGGATTGGGGAAGACTGCTACCGTCCTGGTGAGGGAGGGACATCATGACTCACTTAAGGTTGTGTCTCTCGTGAGTCATGACCCTCCTCTCATTGCGGCTGATCATTGGATTGTTTTATTATTATTTGAGGCGGCACATGTGTTATCCGGGGTATGATTCAAGATGAAACCACTTCTATCGAGAGATTGAGTGACCCGGTCTCTTCATCCAGATGCGTAGAAATATCGTGGTATTATGTTTAACAGCTAAGCTTGCATATAACAACTGAACCCTAAAATAGGATATTGTTTATTAAACCATTTGAAGAATCAAGATGGCTTGGGAAGAGCGAATTAGTGAAGACGAGGAGCGGGAAAGAGGGCTTTTTTGTCAAGGCCAGTAGCAGCATGTGGATTGTAATGTAGCCCCAGGAGAAGACTTTTTAAACATTTTCAAAGTATGCATGCAACCGGGTACATTACTTTATTACATGGTGGGATCAGAAGACAACACATACATACAACATGGGATATCTGGTATTGGAGCGCTATTTTGTCCTTGTTTGGGCTTACAAAGGTTAGCTTTTGGAAGCGTACATCCCACATTTCTTCAAGTGTTCCACCCACACATCCCTTTTTATGTCATTGTATGGAGAAGAGAGGAGTATGGTATGAGAAACCAGTGTGTACAATGAGTGGACATGCATTAGAGGTATGTTAGAACGTGGGTCCTAGATACGTTTAAGAAAGGGCCTTTGAATTTTTGTTGTGTAATCAAATCTGTCTCCTCTGGGAAACAAGTGTCCACGAGTCTGGGGCAGAAGACACTATACATGGAGTGTGAGGGTCACTAATCTGAGTAGTCCACTATTGGTCACAGAAACTGGTGTAGAACATTCAATCTGAAAGTGACACGTTTGTGATAGATTCCTTACCTTAGAATATCCCCAGGGGTCAGACTGGATCTGGAAAGCTTTTGTCAGCAGTAATCCTGCGCGTCCGAAGGTGTCGTCGTGCAGCTCCGCGTACGTCGCTGGCGTCGTAGTCGCCGAGATGACGTTGTCGGTGCTACTTAGACGCGCCCACGCACACTGACGTCAGTTCTTTCTTTTTTCGCGCCAGCAAGCGCAGATCCGAGAGAAAGCGGTATTCGTAGTTAATATTTGACTTGGTTTCTGAGTCTTGTTTTGTCAAGAAATAGACTTCTGGTGCAGTAGAGATGCCCGGGTTCAAGTCCTGTAGGGACTGCTGTCGGAACAAGTCGGTGGCGGACCCGCATGACTTGTCTCTTCTGCTTGTGGCACGCCCATAATCCCGAGACGTGCCCCGATTGTCGGGCCATGGTGCCGAAGGCTTTGCAGGAGCGTTCCTGTAAGTTGTTGGAGGCCCGGTAATGGGTTCCGCGCCACTCAAGGTCCCGCTCCCGTGGGAGGTCGAGGGACCAGTCGCTGAGCTGACACAATCGTTCGTCGGAATCGGGGACAGGTAAGTCTAGGTGCCATAATAAGTCGAGGAAGCGGCGTCGCTCTAAGTCTACCCCTCACCGGTCGCGGGACATGGTGGAGGGGGCGGATGGTCACTCCCCCACAGCTCCGATCGAGCCTCCGTTGTTGCCTGTGGCCTACCTGCCCTTCCCGGGACTGGGCGCGACTTCGGAAGAAATACAGGGCTTCCTGTCAGCCATGGGTCGTTTATTTGCCCCATTGGGGCCCTCCGGTGCGCCTTCGTGCCCCGTGGACCTGTTTGGTGGTTCTGCCCCGTGCCGCCGCTTTTGGCCATTGCTACGATGGCCAGATACCCTGCGGCGCCGTTGGCTCCGGCCTCGGCACCGCCTCCAGCATCAGGGCCGACGCTGGACACTGCGCCGTTGCCCCTGGGCCCGGACTACGTCAAGCTTGGATTGGGCTATTATCCTCCGATTCCTATTCCAGGGGGGGAAATGATTTATGCCCTTTCCCCGGGCTCCTCGTCCTTACCAGCCTCCTAAGCAGCCGGTGGACGAAGGGGAGTACTGGGAGGGCGATGTGGAGAGTCCTGGTGATCTGGATTTCTCGCCACACCCTGGTACGCTGTCCCCTTCTTCTGTAGCTACGG
This sequence comes from Triturus cristatus, assembly GCF_964204655.1. Lineage (NCBI taxonomy): Eukaryota > Metazoa > Chordata > Amphibia > Caudata > Salamandridae > Triturus > Triturus cristatus. Next base: position 619,887,233 of record NC_140588.1, on the reverse strand, counting down.
AGGAGGTTGGGTCCTTTTCTGTGGTGTTGTGTAGGGCGGCTGAGGCTCTTAACCTCGAGCTCCCATCGGTGCCTGTCAGGACCAATCTCCTGACTGAGGGGCTGCAGCCGGCGACCTCCTCGGCGGAGCCGCTACTGCCCTTTAACAACGCACTTACAGACATTCTGTTAATACGGGGGTGGCGTGACGCCATCGCCCGGCCCCGGGTGACCCCGGTTTTCTCACACAACACCCAACGCCTGAGAGTCTGGTTGTCCAGGCCTCTGCCTCTCCAAGCGCATTCCCTTCCCCTCCTCTGGACAAGGAATCAAAAACTTAAGCAGTTTGGGAAAAAGATTTTCACCTCTGGCAGTTCAGGTTTGCGAGTGGTAAATACTGCACGCCTTTTGGGCTGCTATTCACATTCTGTGTGGGACCCAGTGGCATAGGTGCTGCCTCAGTGTCCGGCAGAAGCCCGGGCGGTGCTCTCCCAAGCCATTACCGAGGGGAGAGATGCTGCGAAATTCACTATCCGTTGTGGTCTTGACACCGCCGACTGCCTCGGCAGGGCAATTTCCGCCATTACGCCTGGCTCAGGACAACTGGCTTCTTCGGGGATGTCCAGAACACTCTGTTGGACATGCCCTTTGATGGAACGCGCCTCTTTGGTGACAAAGCGGATAGCACATTGGTACGCTTTAAGGACTCCTGGGCTACGGCCCAGTCCTTGGGCCTTGCCACCACGCGCACTCCCTTGGGGTCTGATTTTCGCTCCTTTCGGGGTCAGGGTATAGGCGCCCAGACGCAATCCTTTCAGAGCCGCCGGCCTGCGCAGCAACATTCTCAGCTCAGCCGCAGACAGGGGGGCCCGCCGCGGTGAGCCACGCGGCCAGCGTGTGGGTCAGTCCGCCACTGCCCTTGCCACCAGTGCCTCAAAACCTTCCTAGTCCGGTGTTTCAGGCCCACCACACGCCAGTGGGTGGCAGGATTCGCCATAACCTCATCCACTGGCGCACCATCACTTCGGACAGGTGGGTTCTGCAAATAGTCCAGAAGGGCTACTCCCTCCCCTTCGCCTCTGCACCTCCAGCCATGCCACCTCAATACCACCGCATGTTGGGGGATCACTTACCACATCTTCAGCAGGAAGTTGCAGCCCTCTTGGCCAAGGGGGCCATCAAGCGCGTTCCGACGCCAGAAGTAAGTTGTGGTTGTTATTCCCACTACTTCTTGATTCCAAAGAAGGACAAGGGCCTGCGTCTGATCTTAGACCACCGGAACATCAATTGCTTCCTCCGGAAGGAGAAGTTAAAGATGCTAATGTTTGCTAAGGTCTTGTCTGCCCTTGACCCGCAAGACTGGATGTTAGCGTCGCACTTGCAGGATGCGTATTTTCATTTCCCCATCCTGCCGGCCCACCGGCGTTACCTACGGTTCAAGGTAGGCCACGAGCACTTTCAGTTCACCGTGCTCCCTTTCGGCCTTGCCAGCACCCCTCGGGTGTTCACGAAAGTGATGGTGGTGGTCGCAGCTCATCTGCGCAGATCAGGGGTTTCAGTCTTCCACTAGATCGATGACTGGCTGTTGAAGGCGGGCTCGCCCCAGGCAGTCGTCTCCCACCTCCAGACTATGGCCGACCTCTTGCATTTGCTGGGGTTCTCCATCAACGTGCCAAAGTCGCATCTGATTGCCTCTCAGAAGATTCTCTTCATCAGACCGGTTCTGGACACGGCGCAATTTCGGGTTTATCCTCCCGAACAGCGAGTTCAGGACATTCAGGCTATGATTCCGATCTTTCAGCCCTTGTCCTGAGTTTCGGTCTGGAAGACACTGAGGCTGCTAGGCCTCATGGCCTCCTGCTGATCAATCATGCCAGATGGCATATGCAAGCTCTGCAGTGGGACCTGAAGTTCCAGTGGATGCAGCATCAGAGATACCTGTCTGACTACCTCCAGATCTCGGAGGGTACTGCCGAAGACTTGCAGTGGTGGCTCACGGACCAGCGCTGGGTCAGCGGCAGATCCCTCTCCCTTCCACACCCGGAGCACACAGTGGTGACTGATGCGTCCTGGGATGGGGCGGCCACATGGGAGAGGCAGAGATCAGAAGCCTCTGGTCTACGGCGAAGTCCAAGCTCCATATCAATTTTTTGGAGCTCAGGGCAATCCGACTTGCACTGAAAGCATTCCTTCCTTCTGTCCAGGGGAGAGTAGTGCAGGTGTTCACGGACAACACCACCGCCATATGGTACTGCAACAAGCAAGGCTGGGTGGGGTCGTGGACCCTATGTCAGGAGGCTCTGCACCTCGGGACATGGCTGGAACGCCAGGGCATTCTCCTGGTGGTTCAACAGGTTCTTTGAACGTCTCCACTTCTGGTTACCCCTGCACAGGCTTATCACGCCGGAACACTTCCGAGTATCCGTGCACTTTACAAATGACCGATAACATAACAGGGCGGACGAACTCAGTCGCCGGTGCATGCTGGATCACGAATGGCGTCTTAACTCTGAGGTGGTGCAAGGTCTCTTTCACAAGTGAGGAAAAACTTGGTTAGATCGATTTGCCACCGAAGAGAACGCGCAATGTCAGCAGTTCTGCGTGTTGGAGTTTCCAAGGCGGCACTCGCTCGGAGACGCTTTGTCGCGAGTGGAGTTGCAGTCTGTTGTACTCCTTTCCGCCTATACCACTTCTACCCAGAGTGCTGAAGAAGATCAAACATGACCGGGCTCACGTCATTCTTGTGGCGCTGGACTGGGCTCAAAGAGTTTGGTATCCCGAGCTACTCAGTATGAGCGTGGATCCCCCGATCAGACTGCCTCTTCGGAAGGATCTGCTGTCGCAGCAGCAAGGGGCGGTTCTCCACCCAAACCTGTCCAGCCTCCACCTCCTTGCATGGAGATTTAGCGGCGACAGTTGATTACTTTCAACTTGACTCCTGAAGTCTGTAATGTGCTTCTGGCAGCCAAGCGTCACTCAACTAAAACTGTATACGCCTGCCGGTGGAACAAATTTGTGGCATGGTGCACAGCGAAAGCTGTAGAACCCATTTCTGCACCTCTTTCTGAGGTCCTATTGTTTTTTCTCTCTGGCCCAGCAGGGCCTCTGCTCTGGGCACTATTAAGGGCTACCTTTCTGCTCTTTCAGCCTTTCTCAGGCTGCCTGATCAGCCCTCTTTTCAAGTCCCCTGTTCTCTAAGGCATTACTCACGTTTTCCCTCCTATTCCTTTTGTTATGACTCAGTTGAACTTAAACATGGTTAACACGTACTTAATGTGCGCTCCCTTTGAGCCTCTTCATAACTGTCCTTTAAGGTTATTGACTTTGAAAGCTGTCTTCCTGGTGGCTATCACCTCCGCTAGGCATGTGAGTGAACTCTAGGCTCTTTCATGCAAACCTCCTTTCCTGGCGGTTCATCCGGACAAGGTTGTGCTTCGGCCACGTCCCTCCTTTCTACCAAAAGTAGTCACTGCCTTTCATCTGGGGCAAACTGTCACTCTGTCCACTTTATTTCCACCTCCGCTCCCTTCCAGAGCGGAAGAGAGGCTCTACCATCTGGACCCAAAACATGCGCTTTCATTCTAGCTCAACCGCACACAACCGTTCCGGATGGATGACTAGCTCTTTGTTGGCTACGTGGGTGCACAAGAGAACTACTATCTCCTGCTGGGTTGTCTTGTGTATTCAAGCCTGTTACTCTTTGGCTAAAAAGAGCCTCCTGTAGGGTTGCGCGCCCATTCCACCAGGGCAACGGCAGCTACTACGGCATTGGGACACGGTGTCCCATTGCAAGACATCTGTCAGGCGGCCACGTGGGCCTTGCTGCATACTTTCACTAAGCACTATTGCCTTGACAGTCCAGTCCGGAGAGACGGCCTCTTTGGCCGTTCGGTTCTCCGTGACTTTCTGGTGTAATCTCACTTCGCAGACCCACCACCGGGGTTGGTATTGCTTGGGTATGTTTTCTAAGTTAAGGAATCTATCACTAACGTGTCTCTTTCAGATTCACAAGTTACTTGTGTAACGATACATCTGTAAGAGACATTAGTTAGTGATAAATTCCTTACCGCCCGCCCCTCCTCCCCGTTCTGCGAACTGTTCTCTAGGGTTCGTGTCATCCTTTCGGGGCCCTAGTTCTATTGCGCCAGTGATTGGTCTCTGGCATGGCTCTGCGTTCCTGGCGCGGAAAGTTGTGTACAGACCTGTCGTAAGAGCACGTGGGCGCGTCTGAGTAGCTTCTACGACGTCATCTCGGCGACAGCGACGTACGCAGAGCTGCACGACGACGCCAACTGACGCGCAGGGGTACTGCTGACAAACGTTCCGGATCCAGTCTGACGCCTTGGGATATTCGAAGGTAAGGAATCTATCACTAACTAATGTCTCTTACAGATATATTGTTACACAAGTAAGTAACTTGTGCTGTAATGTCAATGCAACTGTCTAACAGTTGTTAAATTAGACGGGGATGAAGTATGAAGGAGAACCAGCTCCTCCTTAAGTAACATTTACCTAACTATTCCTGTGCTCAGTGAAGAATGTGGAATTTAATCAAAAGGCGTGTTCCAGAAATTCTAATTAACTTAATTGTCTCCATAGGACAAGATGTGTTTAAACATCAGCAGTCAAACCTTCCAAGAGTATAACCAGTATGTCTCTGCTATGGTTGGGTGCCTTTGGACGTCGAATGCTTTCCAACAGGATACTCACCCACAGGGTATTTTCCTACCTGCTGATGTCCTAGAAAGAACTGGAGTTCTCAAATGTAGGAACAGCTTTAACATTGTACATCACCCTGCATTAATGGGTCATGCCCTTCTCTTTCTGCAGCAGGTAAGCACATTTGCTTCATTTGCACAAGTGTGTTTACTGCTTTGTCAGGCTTGTTTGTTTTGCAAATAAACAAATTTGTGAAAACTGCAACAGCTGTATTGTTATACTTGTAATATTATTTCTGTAGTAGGGGATCTCTGTGTATAGTCATAATCTAGTGAATAGTCCCGCCCATGTGCGTGGACCCCGGAGCAATAAAAATCATCTCTTAAGTTGTCAAGCCATGCAGACCTGCATCTACACTTAAGAGATGATTCAAAGACAGAAAATGCAGCCTATATCCACAGGCTACACTGTCCAGTACTTCAACTAGAAAATTCCACCAACAGCACTGCCTGCCCAGCTTTTTCCACAGAGAAAAACCTGCCTCTACCAGCAAAAGCCTCTGAAATGATAGAGAGGGAGGAATGGACAGACAAGCCCCATAGGCTGCCATTATGTGGCTCAGAACAGGATACTGTGCCTTTAAGAAAACTTTCCAGAACTTTTCCAGTATCCCAGAATGCACAGCAGGTCCCTTTTACTTTCAGTTCTTTTTTCCGGCTCCTGCAAGCAGGACCCTGGAGCATTGAGCTCTCCCTTTTCAAGGGTTTATTTGGAATTTGTTCACTTTTCAAGTGCTTATTAAGTACCTTGTTGCCTTCCTTCTTGTGTGTGCTCTGTGTTGTCAACATGCCTGGCTTGTTTGACCAGTGCCCAGAGTGCGAGAGAAAGAAGGCCAAGTCGGACCCACACAGGGTGTGCATCGTCTGCCTTCCCAAGTCCCATGTTCCAGAGGAGTGTGACATTTGCCAATCTTTCTCAGCCAGGACCCTGAGAGAAAGGAGGAAGATCAGGCTCCAAGGCCTGGAGGACAGAAGGCTGAGGGCACAAGGTGGGTTAGTACGGACTGCTTCTGCCCATGCTGAGGCCCCTGGAGGGCTCCCCAGGGGCAGGAAGCCCAGCAAACGTCCCCATTCTCCGTCTATTGCGTCGACTACGGCGTCGAGGGGGATGGCTGCAGTCTGTTCACCGTCTTCCCAGGGCTCTGGGGAGTAACGGCGTCGACGCTCGCCGTCTAGGGAGCTGAGCAGTCCGCCGTCGACGACATCATCATCATCATCTTCGTCGACGCCGTCGACTTCTCCGTCGAGTCATCGGTGTCGAGACCAGTTCCGGCGTAGGCGCTCGCCGTCGAGGCGAGGTCGCCGTTCGCCGTCGGCAAAGAGGAGAAGGTCACTGTCGAGGGGATCCTCGATGTTGAGGACCTGTCGGAGGCGTTCGCCGTCGAGGAGGCGTTCGCCGTCGAGGAGGCGTTCGCCGACACCGAGGCAGCGCAGGAGGAGTCCTGACGCCGGGAGTCCCTCGGGGTCACAAAGGAAGAGAACGGAGTCACCGGGCTCGGTGTACTCAGTGGTGTATACTCCTCCTCCTCCTCCTCCGGGGGGTTCCCTTCCACAAGGACATTCCCACGCGGAGTATCGTGACGGATGCGTCTCTCCACGGCTGGGGATTGCATTCCGGAGACTTACAGATACAAGGAAAGTGGTCCCTGTTGGAGTCGACGTACCACATCAATTTCGCTGCTTGTACAGACGGATAATACAACCACGATGTATTACCTCAACAATCAGGGGGGGTCGAGATCACGCACTCTGTCGCAGGAGGCGCAGTCGATCTGGCACTGGCTTCTGGCCCGAGGACTGACGATTACGTCCACGCATCTGCCAGGTGTGCAGAATGTTCAGGCAGACGCACTGAGCAGACTGATTCAGGAAAACCACGAATGGGTCATAAACGACGAAGTACTAGGGGACGTCTTCGCAAGGTGGGGGACTCCAGACGTTCCTAGTGGCCATTACGTTGGCCCGCCGGGTGAGTGAACTTCAGGCGTTGTGTTGCCAAGAACCTTATACGGTATTTCATGCTGCTAAGGTTGTTATGCGTACTCACCCTAAATTTCTTCCTAAGGTTATATCTGATTTTCATGTCAACCAGACCATAACTTTACCTACGTTTTTTCAGAATCCTTCTTCTCCAGCGGAAAGGTCTCTACATTCCCTGGACGTTAGGAGGGTGTTGAAGTTTTATCCTGATAAGACCAAAGATATTCGTAGGTCAGACCAATTGTTTATCAATTATGGATCAGTCCGGACCGGTCTTGCTACCTCCAAACAGTCCATCTCCTGGTGGATTGTGTCCTGTATACAATTGTGTTACCAAAAGGCTAATAAGACCTTAGGGGGTAAACCTAAGGCTCATTCCACCAGGGCCAAAGCTGCCACGACTGCTTTGCTGCGTAATGTTCCGATTGCAGAAATCTGCAAGGCGGCCACTTGGAGGTCGGTCCATACCTTTGCTGCGCATTACTGTCTGGACACGGATGCCAGGGCAGATGCTCAGGTTGGGCAGGCTTCGCTGCGAAATTTGTTCGCACAGTAGTGGTATTATTTTGTAGTCTTCTCCACCGCCGTTTTGGTGTGGGGATGGACTTGCCATTCTATTCACTAGATTATGACTATACACAGAGATCCCCTACTACAGAAGGAGTAGTTTCTTTTCTGTAACTCCAGTTCTGTAGTAGGGGTATCTCTGTTATAGTCATAAGCGCCCGCCCTTCTCCCCGGTGGAGAGATAAATGTTAATGTAAGGAATGCTACAGGTCTGGCGTGTTACGCCTTCAAAAAGAACTGAAAGTAAAAGGGACCTGCTGTGCATTCTGGGATACAGGAAAAGTTCTGGAAAGTTTTCTTAAAGGCACAGTATCCTGTTCTGAGCCACATAATGGCAGCCTATGGGGCTTGTCTGTCCATTCCTCCCTCTCTATCATTTCAGAGGCTTTTGCTGGTAGAGGCAGGTTTTTCTCTGTGGAAAAAGCTGGGCAGGCAGTGCTGTTGGTGGATGTTGGTGGAATTTTCTAGTTGAAGTACTGGACAGTGTAGCCTGTGGATATAGGCTGCATTATCTGTCTTTGAATCCTCTCTTAAGTGTAGATACAGGTCTGCATGGCTTGACAATTTAAGAGATTATTTTTATTGCCCCGGGGTCCACGCACATGGGCGGGACTATTCACTAGATTATGACTATAACAGAAATACCCCTACCACAGAACTGGAGTTACAGAAAAGAAACTACTCCTTCTCCCTGTCTTTAGCCTTTGTAATATTTACGAGCCAAAGTAATTTCAGAAATGTTAATTATTTAATCTGATAGACTGTTAGTTGCAGATTCCTTACCTTAGAATTTCCCCCAGGCGTCAGTCTGGATCCGGAGATTTTTTTCTTCAGCAGTAACCCTGTGCATCGTTAGGTGGTGTCGGTCGGCTCTGCATCCATCATTGGCGTTGTGGGCGCTGGGATGATGTTGCGAAACCTACATTGACACTGCCCATCGTCAGTTCTTTATTTATTTATTTTCGCACCAGCCCAGCGCAGATCCGGAGAGAGCTAACATTTTAGCTGACTTTTTAAAACTTTTTGTTGAAGACTCCTGGTGTGTTGAGGATGTCCCAGCGAACGACAGGCTTCAAGCATTGCGGTTCCTGCCACCGGAGGATGTCCCTGACAGATCAGCATCTAATGTGCCTTTGGTGTCTGAAGTGCGACCACGACCCGAAGTTGTGATAAGAGTGCCAGGCCATGAACCCGAAGGCTTTGTGGGAGAGGTCCTGAAAGCAACTGGAGGCCCGGCGCTCGACTCCGCATCGCTCTCGTTCGAGGGGAAGATCTTGAACGGTCACAGAGCCCACACTCCTTGCACTCGAAGTAGTCCGGGAGGTCTTCGGGTAAGTCAGGGACATTCAAGAAGTTGAAGAAGCACAGGTGTTCTTCGACTGCAACGTGGGATCCCAAGCATCGTTGCTTGAAGGCTCTGTCTCCAGAGCCTACTAGTGGGACGGCTCTACGCCTCCTTCCCTTTCTGGGAGCCGGAGCGTCTCCTGCCCGAATTTAGAAGTTCTAAGATGCCTTGTATCTCGTATTTGGGCAGCCCGGTGCCGCCTGCGTGCCTTCGTGCCCCAAGGAGTCGGTTGGGGGTCCTGGGACTTTGACGCGGTAGCTTCGGCCTCAGCAGGTACCCAATGGATCCAGGCCTGGATCCGGATCGATGCCAGTCGATCTCACTGAACCCTCCCTGACATCGATCCAGACGACTACTCTACTGGCTTCGACCGTGCCCCCAGTCGTCAGCGACGACATCATCCCTGAAGTGGACACTGAGCAGGCCCGACTCCTGAAGGGACCTTTGTCCCTGTGTTCATTCCTGGTGGTCCTTTTGGGCCAGAAGGTAAGGAAGAGGACTGGGAGGGGCCGCTGGACCCTTTAACTTACCAGCTTGAGGAACCGGACTGGAGAATGGACCTGGGTGATGCCAGTGGTGTGGACACTTCCCCTTACACTGGCCTGCTTTCTCCTCATACCGTGGCTACGGAGGAGGCAGCTTCCTATGCTGTGGTGGTGAGGAGGGCAGCTGAGGTCCTTGGCCGCTGTATGATGCATGTCGGGACTAACCTCCTGACAAGCTCTGAAGCCTTTTTGCCGTTCCATGAAACCCTCAAGGAAGTCCTTCTGAGCACTTGGTCCAAGCCCAGCAAGGGGAGCCTGTGGCTAGGACAATTGCCTGCCGCCACAGCCCTCTCTGGGTGACCCAACATTCCTGTCCAAACACCCCTCCCCTGAGAGCTTGGTAGTCCAAGCCTCTTCATCAAAAGTCGCTTTCCCTTCTGCTCCCCAAGATAGGGAATCCAAGAAGCTCGACCATCTTTGGAAGAAAATGTTTTCTTCCTCTAGCTTGGCATTGAGGTCGGTGAATACAGCATGCCTCTTGGGCCACTACTCCCATACTATCTGGAATACAGTTGCGCAGGTGCCACCTCAGTGCCTGTAGGAGGCCCAGGCCATTCTCCCTCAAACAGTGGCAGATGGGAGAGATGCAGCCAAATTCAACATACAATGTGGACTGGACACCACTGACTCACAGGGCAGAACGATTGACACCTCGGTAGCTGTTGGACGCTATGCCTGGTTGAGGACTTCTGGCTTCTCAGGGCATATCCAGTCTTCTTTGATGGACATGCCCTTTGACGGCACCAGGGCCGGACTGGGAACCAAAACCGGCCCTGGCAAAGTGCTCGGCCGCCACCCCCTCCCCTCCCCCCCCATGCTTGGGGTGCCTACGAGCTCTTTGCCAGGGCCGGTTTTCGGCAGATTTTGTTACAGGGCCGATTTTGCAGCTATGCTGCAAAAACGGCCCTGTAACAAAAACGGCCCCCAGGGGCCCAAAACCGGCCCCCACCCGTGCGGCGCACCGGGGGATTGCCCGGTGCCCGCTACGGCCAGTCCGGGCCTGGACGGCACTCGCCTTTTCGGCGACAAGGCAGACTCTCGAGCTACAGCCAGATCCTTAGGCCTTGCGGCTACCTCATGTCCAGCTCAGTCTGCCTTTAATCCCTTTCGTGGCTACTGAAGGGGCGCCCAGCTACATCCTGTTCAACTCAGCCACAGAGTCACGCAAACTGTCCAGCCTCTGTGTGGCCGTGGACATAGGACCCAATGTTCTCGAGGGTCAGGGAGCCAGTGGGCGGGCCAGTCAACCCTTTTCCCCCCCCACTGCTGCAGCCTACAAACCTTCCTAGTCTGACGTTTCAGGCCCATCAACGGCCAGTTGGGGGCAGGATCCGCCATTACCTCCTCTACTGACAATCAATTACGTCTGGCAGGTGGGCTCTTCAAATATTCTGAAGGGGCTACTCCCTCCCTATTGAAATTACCCCTTCTTCCATGCCACCTTTTTAAGATCGTATGACGGATGTTCATTTGACACTTCTCCACCAGGAAGTATCGGCTCTCTTGGCCAAGGGAGCTATAAATAGGGTCCCTGTGCCAGAAATAGGTTGTGGTTGTTATCCCGCTACTTTCTAGTTCCCAAGAAGGACAAAGGCCTGCATCCTTTCTTAGACCTCCAGGTGCTCAACTTCTTCCTCCGGAAGGAGAAGTTCAAAATGCTTATCCTAGCCCAGGCTCTGTCTGCACTCTGCCCAACAGACTGGCTGGGCGCATTGGACTTGCAAGATGCTTATTTCCATATCCACGTTCTGCCTGCCCAGTTGTTACCTTCAGTTGACGGTGGGCCACAAGCTCTTTCCGTTCACTGTGCCCCCCTTTGGCCTTACAAGTGCCCCTCTGGTGTTCACGAAAGTGATGGCGGTGGTCACAGCCCATCTGCGCAGATCAGGGGTTCCAGTCTTCCCCCTATCTCCATGACTTGCTGTTGAATGCAGGCTCGCCCCAGGCTGTCATCTCCCACCTCCAGACGACAGTGGACCTCCTGCATGCGCTGTGGTTCACTATCAACGTGCCAAAGTCACTCCTGACTCCCTCTCGGATGCTCCCTTTCATCAGGTGGGTCTGGAAACAGTGCAGTTTCTGGCCTATCCTCCCGAGCAGTAAGTTGGAGATATTGAGGCTATGATACCGATGTTTCAGCCCCATCCCGGTGAGGATGACCCTGAGGCTGCTGGACCTCATGGCCTCTTGCATCCTGCTGGTGGATCAGACCAGATGGCATATGCGGGCTCTGCAGTGGGACCTGAAGTTCCAGTGGGTGCAGCATCAGGGGAATCTTTCTGACTACGTCCAGATCTCGGAGGGAACTGCACACCAGCTGCAGTGGTGGCTCACGAACCAAGAATGGGTCAGAGGCAGGTCCCTTTCCCTTCCCCAACCATATCGAACAGTGGTGATGGATGAGACACTTCTGGGATGGGGCAGCCACCTGGGAGAGGCAGAGATCGGAGGTGTCTGGTCTCCGGCAGAGTCTGGCCTTCATATCAACATTTTGGAGCTCAGGCCGATCAGACTGGCTTTGAAAGCATTCCTTCTCTCTCTCTATGGGGGGTAGTGTAGGTGTGCACCGACCACACCACCGCCATGTGGTACTGCAACAAACCAGGCTGGGTGAGGTCATGGACCCTTTGTCAAGAGGCTCTCCGTCTCTGGACATGGCTGGAACCTCAGGACATGACCCTGGAGGTTCAACACCTAGTGGGCTCATTGAACGCCAGGGCAGATAACTCTGCCGTTGGTGCCTAGTCGATCAAGAATGACGTCTCCATCCGGAGGAGGTGCAAGGTCTTTCAGCGGTGGGGAGATCCTTGGTTAGATCTGTTTGCCTCCGGAGAAAATGTGCAATGTCAGCAGTTTTGCTAGTTGGAGATTCCAAGGCCCCACTCCCTTAGCGATGCTTTTCATCACAAGTTGATCTTCGGCCTCATGTACGCCTTTCCGCCTGTACCATTTCTGCCCAGAGTACTCATAAAGATCAAGCAAGAGTATATGGTGCTGGGAGTTTGTAATTACGAACTCCACCGCACCATAATGGCTACACTGAAGACGGGGAAGTTTGGTATCAAACTTCTCAGCACATTAAACCCACACGGATGCCAGTGTGGGATTTAATGTAAAATGCACAACAGAGGGCATCTTAGAGATGCCCCCTGAAACTCAACCAACTTCTAGTGAATTGACTGAGTGGCTGCCACCACCAGACCTGTTTCTCGACCCCTGGGTCGAGAGCTGCTGCTCTCGGGGAGGGGGGGGGCCTGAAACAAAGCACATCCTCCTCTCACAGGATGGGCAGGGCTCACGAAGGAGAAGCTTCAAAGGCATGCCGCCTTTGTGAGGCTCTCTAGACCATTTGCTACTTTCTGCAGCTGGTCCCCACTGGTTCTACCCCCCCCCCCACTTTGGGCGGGAGAACCGGCGGGAAAAACAAGTGAGGAAGAGAAGTGTGCCCACCTCTGCCAACTCCACCTCTTAGGTGGGGGAGGCGAGGTGAAGCACAACCTCGAGTCCCCGCCTTCTTGAGGATGGGGGGACTTAGCCAACCAGGGGCAGGCTCCTGCCCCCTCCCACTGAAGAGTGGCAGAATAGGGGGTGTACCCACCCCAGGGAAGGGACCCATTGATCCCTGCCCTTTACCTACCTGTAACAACCCTAAATTTAGTATTTAGGGGGCACCCTGAACCTTCCTTCCTCAGATCCAGAAACGACAAGAAAAGAAGATGAGGACAAAGAGCCATGCAGAGCTAACAAGAGGACGACGCCCACTGACTTGGCCCCAGCCCTACAGGCCTGTCTCCCCCTCAAACCTGCTCCTGCGAAATCCCGGTGTGTCCTGCAGCCAGCAACCTCAAAAACCCCGGAGAACCTGCCTGCCTTCACTTCAAAGACTGAATCTCCCGTGAACACCAGACTTGTTCAAACTGCAACTTCTGGTGCCAGCCAGAGACTGCGAATCCAGCCCACTCTGCACCCGCTGAACCCGGCCCGAGCTTGAGTGGAAAAACACCACGAGGAGGTCACCCCGGCAATCCTGACCCAAGATTCAGTGACCCCTGACCTGCCTCAAGCCTCCAGCCGACGCCTGCAGCCTCAATCCAGAGGACCAGAGCGGGTAATAAAATCCGACGTCACAAGGCACCCCTGCACGCAACGCTCTACGACCTTGTGTGTTCAAACCAACGGTGCCTAACCAACCCGCGACATCCCAACTTACCCCTCGAAGTGGTGGTCACACCCTGAAGATCAACGTCCCGAGCCTGCAGTGTTTCTTTGTACCGGAGGTTCTCCATTGAAAACAGGGCACCCGACCTCAAAACAGCACCCTGCACCAGGCTGCCCTAGTGCAGCTGAGGGTGCTACTTTGGTCCCCAACTTGCCCTGAGCTAAACCCTAGAAGCTTTGCTCCCACAACCTCGTGGCCTGCTTGCCAGCAGCCACCAACCGAAGGCCCCCTATCCCCCATTGGATAACATTGGGCCTCAACACTCTGCACCTGGCCGCTCTACTGCCGCTGAGGGTGCAGTAACGGTGCATCACTGACCCTGGGAGACCCCCGAGTCTAATCCCAGAACCTTAACTCCCACAGCCGTTTACTTACCTGTGAAAAGTTAACCTGTTTTCCTTACATAAGATAAAATTGACACTTTTTCTCAAAAAAGTTTACTTATCTGTTTGTACGAAATGTCCCAGTGCTGAATCTAGGTATCCAGCACTGAGTTAGAAAAGTGACGTGAAAAGTAACTTACCTGCAATTTACTGTAGAAGCCCATTAATTTCAATGTACTGCTCCAAAACGTTTCTAAGTGTGGCGTTTTGAAAACTGAAAATATTCTTTAAAAATCATGTGAATAACTAAAACGGAATTAATTAGCTGGTTCTAGGAAATGTCCCAGTGCTGAATCTAGGTATCCAGCACTGAGTTAGAAAAGTAACGCAAAAAGTAACTTACCTGCAATTTACTGAAAAAGCCTATTCATTTCAATGTACAGTATTTGCTAAGTGTTGCATTCTACTGCTCCCCTGTAAATCAAAGTACAATCTCTATTGCATTTTCAAACTGTTTCTATATCCAGTAACTTATTACTGAAAAGTATGTAATGCTTACCTGTACCAGGCTTGCTTGGTTCTATAAATAAACAATATATTTTTATACAATCCCAAATGGCCTAGAGTTCAGTTCTTGAGTGTGTGAATTCATTTGCTGACTGTGTACATCAAATGCTTAACACTGTCCTCTGATACTGCCTTACTGCTCGACCAAGCTACCACTATTAGAGAGTAAGGTTCTATCTAACATTAACCTCTGCCTACCTCTGGGGACACTTGGACTCTATACACACTATACCTCATTTTGGTGTAGTATATATAGAGCCAGTTTCTTACAATAATATAGATACTTTGCCCATGCAGATTAGTCAGTGTATTGACCCCCCTTCCCTGGTACTACCTTCCATCCTATGTCTTTGGATGGGGCGTTGTTAAGGAGTGGCATGGCAAAGACAATTAAATGGTACAGTTGGCAGCTAAGGAATTGCTTACCTGTAGGAGTGTTTGGCTATCGGTGCATGAAGGAAATCATTGTTTTTTAATGAGTGGTAGCAAGACATACAGGGTAAAAGAAGCAATATTGTTTGCAGTTCTGAAGGATATGGCTGCAGTGATTGTATAGTGAATTGTAGGTTAAGTCTGGAACATGCATAATAACTATCCCAGGTCTGAGGAGAACACTGTGGCCTTCCGTATTCCTGGCGTGCACTGAAGGGTGAATGGATTTGAAAGTTGCTGGCACATTGAACATGATCTGGGCTACAAATGCAACCATAGTCATTATTCTTATGTCCTAAAATACAGACCCAAAGACCAATTATTTTTCCATTCCTGAATGTAAATTGATCTGGTTCTCATTAGGGCTGTCTGCAGGTTTAATGTAATAATTATTCTATGTAACTCTTTTTAAACAATTTAGCCTAGTCAGGAAAAAAACTGGTTCAAAACTTGGCTTCCAATTGACAATATATTTATTCTGTCTCAGTTAACAGTGTCTGTTTGCTCTCCGATCAGGCTACTACTTTGAGAGAATCTTCTGTTGCAGCAGCAGGTCAGGGTGCTCCACTAAAACCATCACAATCTGTAGCTCGTTTCATGGAGATAGAGTGGGGGCAGTTGAAGGCGTTCAGCTTGCTAACCAAAGTTTTGGGTGTCATTCTGGCTGCCACGTGCCCTTCCATGAAGTCTATTTACACCTGTTGCATTGGACAAATTTGGGACCTGGTGTGGAGTCTACAGAGCAGACAAGCCAAGCTGACAGATATTTTGATACTTGTTTTATCTTTTGCCTAGGGAGGCCTTGCAGTGGGCACTATTTAAATGTATTTATTGGCCCTTTCAGTCTGTCTGTGCTTGCCAGACTATCAATCTTTGTTTAAATCGCTTTTGTGATGTGGTGTATTAAAGGTGTGACGCATGTTCTCTCCCAAACAGTTGGTGATGCCACAGTGGGATATTAATTTGGTTCTGACATTTCTTATCTGTACTCCCTTCAAGCCAGTGCACAGCTGCTTGTTGCGTCTTCCGACACCAAAGCTAGTCTCTTATTGGGATCACATCGTCTTGTTGCGTAATTGAGCAACAAGCTAGCCCGTGTACCTCACCTACACCAACTTTTTTCAATACAAACTGGTGCTGAGAAGCCGGGCTGTCTTCTTTCCTGAAAGTTTATTTTTTATTTTTTTATAAAACCAGATTTTATTGATTTTCAAGACAATCTTAATACATGTATCATTATTAATGCGTCATACATAGGTCTTTGTGCATTGCAGGTAGTTTGTTATTAACTATTTAACTGTGTTCTCACTCCCTCTCCCCCCCCCCCCGCCCCCTCTGGAGTTGCTTCTGCTTCCAAGTGCTCTTCTCTCATTAAAGGTATTGAGTCCCAGGGTCGACCTAGTGTAGGATCCTTTGATCGAGTATGCCAGGGGAGGAATTCAGAGGCTATCACCGTACTTTCCTTATCAAGTCTGGTCTCCTTCTGTTCACTGTTCATGAGGTGGGGAGCCATTGGGAGATGGCTGCTCCTGTTACTGTTCAGGCGCCGTCAGTTCGTCTACCAGCTGTCCCCATTCCCTGGCTCTATCCAAGATGCCTTTCCCCCTCCTTGCCTCTAATAAGAGGATCCTCCCCTCCGCACTTGCCTGTTTGTCAAGCTCTCGCTTCCAAGTTACCACCCTCTGCCCACCTGGTGATTTCCAATTTCTAGTGATCTCCCATTTGCCCAGTACAAATGCCAGGTCCTGAAATTTCCCGGTTGTTTTTGTCTTGGCCGTGTGTGGAAACCAGCCCAATAAGCAGTGTCCTGGGGTGTGCGGGATCTCTTTGTTTATGGTATTTCCTGTTATGTGTAGTACCTCTTCCCAGAATGGGGTCAGCCTGGGGCAGTCCCAGAACATGTACATCATGTGCCTCCCTGTCCCCACACCTGGGGAAAGCTGCCTCCTCTACTTGGAAGTACCTCCTAATGCGTGCCGGAGTGAGATAAGCCCTTTGCAAGACATAGTAGTTAATTAACTTAAACATTGCGTTTCAGGATACTTTTGGTGTCCTCTCTACTATACTCGCCCAGGCTGTCTCCAGGACCGGGATTCCCAGGTCTTCCTCCCGGTTCATTGCTTTGTATAGGCAGGAGACAGTTTTATCCTTCCCGCCGATGTGGCAACATATCTGCAGCCATTTAAGGTTCAGGGCTCCACGAATCCCATCCCCCAGTGCTTCCGCATGCTCATAGTGATTGCTTTGTGCAATAGGAAGTAGCCATGGGGCAGTTCATATTCTGCTTGAAAATGTTGGAAGGGTAGCTGCTCAGAGTCGCGGAAGAGGTCCCCCATCCCGCACTCCAGCTTCTTCCCAGGCATCCAGGCCCGCCCTACTCCCTCTTTGCAGGAGGTGATGAAGCAGGGCCACAGGCAGGTCAGGTGAGTAGGGGACTCTACTGTTTACGCCCTGTAGGTATCTAATCAAGCATTTATTGATCACCTTGGTCTTCGCAGAGTCCTGCGTTGTCTGTCTTCGTACTCCCAGTAATAGTTTTGCCTGTTCTGCTTCTGTCCGTGCAAAGGGATATTGGATCCTAGCCGGGTTCCACCCTGCTGCCAGCCACTGGATCAGCCAGTTGAGCTGCACTGCCAGGTAATATAACTCTAGGCCCGGTACCGCCAGTCCACCCGTAGCTGATAAATGCTTCAGCGTGGCTGCAGCCACCCTCCTGCGACTCGCTCCCCACAAGAACGATGTGATCATTGAGTCTAGCTCCTTAAACATTGGCCATGAGATCCAGACTGGGAGGTTCCCAAAGAAATACACCAATCGAGGCAGAGCCACCATCTTCAGCAAGGCAACTCTGACCGCCATTGACAGCAGCAGGGACCCCCAAAGATTCATAGTCGAACATAGACTAACCCAGAGTGTCTGGCCAATAAGATCACTCCCTCGCAGGATCTGTGTGATGGGCTGGCAACCTTTTTTCACAACAAAATAAAGGGAATCCTTGAGGGCTTGCAGCCTGATCCTGTAACTAGCAGCAAGGCTGGAGCAGGGTTACCAACAGTGGATCCGCCTGACCGTACAGTATTTAGGCTAAACGAAGAGGTATCGGCAGGACCCTGTTTAGACCACTGGACGTGTCCTCCTTTTGAGGATTTTTCCAATATGGCTTAGAAAGTTTGCTCTGGGTCCCCACTAGACCCTATTCTGCAGAAATTCTGGAAGGAATTAGGGTCGGAAACTTTCCCGCACCTTCATCTGATTACTAATCAGTCACTAATCAGTGGTGTGGTTCCGACCTGTTGGAAGGATGCCTTGGTATCCCCCCTTTTGAAAAAAACCCTCGCTGGATCCCGCTTGTTATGGGAACTACCGCCCTATTTCCTTGTTGCCTTATCCAGCTAAAATAGTTGAACGCCTCGTCAGCCAGGAGCTTTCGGGGTTTTTAGAGAGCAACGGTAAACTGGAAGAGAATCAGTTTGGTTTTCGTCCGGGGCATGGTACCGAGACTGCACTGATCACTGCCTTGGACGATTTGCGAATGCCAGCGGATAAGGATCACTCTGCAACCTTGATATTGCTTGACTTATCCGCCGCATTCGATACGGTCAGCCATAGTATTCTCCTACATCGGCTTGAGGAGGTAGGGGTTACAGGCTCGGCCCTAAAATGGCTCGGCTCTTATCTGTCGGATAGACGGCAGGCGGTTTTTCTGCCTCCATATCAGTCAGTTTTTTTGCCGAACGCACAGGGTGTCCCACAGGGTTCTTCTATTGGCCCGATTTTGTTTAATGTTTATATGCGACCTTTGGTGCAAATCATCAATTCTTGTAACATCATGGCAGTTAACTATGCCGATGATACGCAATTGATCATCTCCCTGGAAGGTGATCAGGTGGATCCCTTATCTACCTTCCACAACTGTATGCTGGAAATGACGACTTGGCTAAAAAATAATGCCTTGCAGTTCAATGGTGCCAAAACCGAGATCTTACATTGCTCAGTGGGCAGGGTGCCTCTAGCCCTGCCTTTCAATTTTTGGCCTCTTCCATTGGACACCCCCCCTGGTTCCAGTAAAGACCGTTCGTAATCTGGGGGTTTGTTAAAATGAGAAGCTAAGTCTGGAGTCGCATGTCAACAAGGTGGCCTCGAATTGTTATATGATTATGAGAGGCTTACGTAGGATCTTACCCCTACTTCCCCTTCATGTGCGAGGTACAGTAGTCCGTTGCACTATCCTTAGTCGCCTTGACTATTGTAACGCCTTGCTTCTAGCTTCCCCAGCTTATTTGATCCGGAGACTTCAACGTATCCAGGCAGCTGCCGCAAAAGTTGCCCTTCTGAGACCGCGTGTTTCCTCTAGCACTAGGGCTTTGTCCGAGCTCCACTGGCTGCCAGTGCAACAGAGAATTTTGTTTAAATCCCTGTGTGTAACCTTTAAAGCTCTTCATGGCCTTGGCCCTAAACCATTGCAAAATCTTTTTAGATGGTATATTCCCACGCACACTTTGCGTTCTTCATCAGCTAGGCAGGCCATGATTCCCAAGACGAAGAGAGCAACCTTTTTAGTGGGCGAGCCTTTAGCAATGCGGCTGCGCGTCTATGGAATAGTCTCCCCTTGGAGCTACGACAGGTTCAGGATTTGACACTTTTCCGTGGGCAGCTTAAGACCTGGCTGTTCCCCAGAGTTTAACTCTTAGCCTCCCCCTTTCTTACCCTTTCAGTATGTCATTAGCGCCAGGATGCCCGTAGGGTTGCAGTGCGCTCTACAAATATTTATACATACATACATAGAGAGCTTATCGCTCTGCCCACGTTGCCCTCTAATAGATCAGCTACCCTGTGATGAATCCGGACCCCCAAGTAACTCTGGCATCCGGGTTTCCGTTGTAGATTGCCCAATGCAGTAGATGGTGTGTTCGTAATCCTAGGAAATATTTTTTACTTCTGCCAATTAACCTTTAGCCCTGACAGGCTGCCAAACACCTCTAGCATGTCCTGCGCGTCTTGCAGATCCCTCTCCAAATGCCAGAAGAACATCAGGAGATCGTCCGCATATGGTGCTGCATTTCTCTCACCAGCAAACCTCCGTAGGTTTGTCCCCGTCTCACCCGACGGGCCAGAGGTCCCATGGCCAGAGCAAACAGCGGGTAGAGGAGGCGCCCTTGCTGTGTTCCTCGCCTCACCTCTGGTCTCTGGGATGCCACCATGCCTGTGCGCACCTTTGCCGTTGGATTGGTGTGCAACAGTCACACCCACTCTGAGAAGCCCCCTCCCAGTCCCATTGTATCCAGTACTACATAAAGGAAGGACCACTCAAGGCTGTCAAAGGCTTTCTCGATGTCCACTGTGAACTCGTTGCCTCTGTTCTATCGTAGTCCTGTGAATCCAGGATGGCCAGGAGTCGTCGTATATTAATCGCTGTATTTCGCCCTGGGATGAACCCGGCCTGGTCCGGGCAAACCAGTTTTGTCTTGTGTGGCAGCAGGCGGGTCGCTAGGATCTTACTTAGTAGCTTGTAATCCATGTTCAACATGGAAAGAGGCCTGTATGCTGTACGATCGTGCGCCAGTTTTCCAGACTTGAGGATCGCCACAATGAGAGCTTCTCTGCAGTTCTCCGGGAAGAATCCCTGCTTCACGAGCCGCACTGTATAAGGAGACCAGCCTAGGCACCAGTTCTTCCGTATACACCTCGTAAAATTCCGCCGGCAATCCATCGGTGTTTTATTGCGTGCGATGTGTTTTATGGTCGCCCGCATTTCCTGTACTGTAGTGTCCTCTCCCAGCACTTCAGTCTCGTCCGCCTCTAGTCTAGGCAGTTATATCCCTGCTAAGAATTCCCAGGATGCAGTCCAATCGCAGCCAACAGGGCTGTGATACAGTTCAGCATAGTATTGCGTAAAGATGTTGTTAATTGCCTCTTGGGCGAAGCATCTATTACCTGAATAATGGTCCAGTTCCACTATCGGGGAGTTCCTATTAATGGGATTAGATAGCCACGCCAGGTGGGACCCAGATTTGTCCCTCTCCGCATGCGTTTGGTCTAAGTAAGTCGCGCTACTTCCTCCCTAGCGTCCTCCACCTCTGACTGCAACTATGGTTTCTCTGGGCGCTCCTTCTCTAACTCTGAGGCGCTGCTCCGTGCCCTCTACTTCTAAGAGGAGTGTACGCCTAATCCCAGTACTCTCCGCTATGCAGTGCCCCTGTAGAACCACCTTGAACGCGTCCCACTCTGCCATTGGAGAGGAAGCTGTCCCTTCATTGTCCTCAAAGTCCTGTTATTTTCACCTGAATCCCTTCTCTAAACACCTGGTCGTCGGGCGGAGCCTCCATGTAGGGATTGCAGGCCTGGGATATGTCATTTAAATCCTATCATAAACAGGTTATGGTCTGAGATTATTCGGGGCAGGTACTTGGCTAGACCCACCGAGCTCTGCACATCTGCAGTGCACAAGGTGTCTAAGCGGACGTGTAGGTCATGCATGGGGGAGAATTAAGAGTAGTCTCAAGCATGGGGATGAAGCCTTCTCCAGGAGTCCAATAATCTCCAGTGGCGCTGCCAGGTGGTGAATACTCGCGCGGTTCACGCTGTTACTGAGTCGTGCAGCGGGGTATGGGATCTGTCCACGCTTACATCAGCCACACTATTGAAGTCCCCTCCTATCAGCATAAGGCCGGTCATGTATGGGCCCAATCGGTGAGATAAGCGCTCAAGGAAGGCAGGTTAGTCAGTGTTAGGGGCATATATACTTATAATATTCAAGTCACTGCCTTCCAGATGCCCCTTTACAACATATAGGCCCTCTGGGTCCACCGTTGAATTGAACACCTGGAATGGGATCCCTACTTGTATCCAAATCGGAGTTTTGTCCAGCGTATGCTGAGTACATGGTATAGTATGCCTGGCCTCTCCATCACCTCTGCAGTGCCAACCCCTCTTTCTGTGTAAGGTGCGTCTCCTGGAGGAGAGCTATTGGTACTCCCCTTCTTCTGAGGTAAGATAGTACTTTATATCTTTTTGCCATAGACTGCATACCTCGGATATTCCATGACATGCATTAATATGTTTGTACCCCAGCAATCATTACTGTTTTTAAGTGGATTGCTCCATCCCTCCTCCCCAGTCCCCACTGTTTTGCGTGTAGAAGATTCTCAGTCGTCTCATCTCAAATCTAGGAAGCGGTGCAACTCTGTCTCCAGAACTATGTAACTGTAAACCAACTCCCACTCCCCAGGATAAGTATGTGTGTGCTTCCTATCCAAACTGTAGGAAGGTGGAATCTGACTGCATGGTTGCCACCACTTTTTTCCTGGTGTTATGCTGTTTTTTTACTTAGGCAAGGGTCCTGAATAGCAGGATCCCAGTCAATCTGCTTTCTCCCTAAAATTGATTACCAGTACTTTAGGTACACTCCAGATTGGATTCTGGGGTACCCTTATAAGTCCCTAGTATATGGTATACTATGTACCCAGGGCATAGGTACCCCAGAGGCCTACAAGGGGCTGCAGCATGTATTATGCCACCCCTGGGAAGCCTTCCAAATGACACCACAGGACTGCTACTGCAGCCTGGGTAAGGTGGTGCGTGCACCCCTTACTGAGATATAGGTTCACTATATCTCTCAATATCACTGCACATGTAGACCGATCAGTCACTCCTATGGAAGGCCTTACTAATCCTGAAGGCAGGGTGCTGGGTTTTATGTGAGAGGGTGCCCATGTATGAGCAGAGCCCCTCTGCAGCCTTCGGGAACCTATATTCCGGGGTTGTTTGTGATGCAGCCAAACCATATACTCTTAAGTGCATTATAACCAAACGGTAAATGCTAAGTTTGGGATGGCTGCACGGAAACATGTCGTATTTGGTGTCAAACACTTTGGAATCATACCCCCACACCAGTAACTGGTGTGGGAGTATGATCCCACCCTTTTAGAGGGAGTGACATGACAGCACCGGTATACCCGGTACCAGCTAACAGAGCCCTGGCATCACAAAATGGATGCTGCCAGCCAGAGACATGAGTCTGCCCTCCTGCTGCTGGACGAAACCACCTTCCAGACAGGCTTTAGTGTATTAGGGCTGGGTGGATGCACTCCAAGAGTGCTTTCAAGTTCAGCACTGGGGGCACATTTGGTGTCCCTGTGCATAGTCCAGCTCGAACCGGTTGCAGGGGCTACCAGCCCCTGCTCTGGCGCGAAACTGAACAAAGGAAATGGTTGTAGCCACCCCTCTTTCCTGACCCTCCCATAGGTGGGTCCCCAGAGTATATCCAGCCCCTTCCTTGGGTATAAAGAAGGAACCCCTGACTACAGGACTTTAGATTACACCTGGATGAAACTCTGATACTGAATCCTGGATCGTCGACGATCTACACTGAACTAGATGACTGAAGAATCTCCCTTGGAGTAAAGGAGTTACTCCCCTGCTTGGCAGGCACCAAAGTCTCATCTGTCCAGTTTGCATCTCCGAAGCTCCCGCCGGATTCTGAAGAATTTTGCAACACAGGAGGTGGGTTTCTGTGGTCTCTGAGGTCGATCTGTGCACTCAGCAATTCTGAGAGCTGTATGCCTCGTGGAAGTACGTGCAACGCGAACCCCTGGACACCGCGACCATTTGCAGAAGTATCAGCTGAGCTTTGGGTTACTTGTAGGCCTGACCCAGACCAGCATTTGCACCGAAGATTGCCCGCCTACCCTCCACGAGTGTTCGAGGTCCCTTCGCGATTCCTGGTCCGTCGACTGGTGGGTCCCTGTAAAGGTAACTTTAACTCTGATTGGGCTTACCTGGTTGCTCCAGACGTGCCCTGACTCCATCGCTTGGGGAGTCCCCAGGACCTTGCTGGTCCGCACTGAAGCATCTTTTCTCTTCCTACGTGGGTCGCTGTTGCCAAGGCTTGTTTGGTCCAATCCAGGCACCGCCGCCGCATTACTCAACATCCTTCGTGGGACAGCTCGAATCCAGCTCCTGGTTGTCTTCGACGCCTCCTGGTGCTTGTGGCTGCAGAGTCAAGCTTCACCTCTTCGCACCTGAAACACCCGACATCGGTGGGCATTTGTCTATCGTGCCACTGGCAAGTGACCCAGTCTCTGTCCCCTCTGCTTTCAGGTTCTTCTGATCTTCGATCCATGCTTGGATCACACCGGACACTTCTCTCCTTCCCAGCAGCAGCACTTTGCAGCAGATCGCCATTGAAATCCACGATGATTCCCAACACCATTTGACACCTATGCACCAGGCTTCCCTGGGTGAGGTAACTCGAGTACTCCGGTGCTCCCATGGGTGCTGACCCTAGAACCCCCTAAGTCTAAAGGGGTTTGCTCAAAGTCCTTTCCTAAGTGTCCTTAACTTCTAAAATTCCAACTGCGACTTTCCCATAGAATAGTGCGGGGCTCGCTGCTGTGTTCTCGCACTGCACACGTCCCCTGTCATTTTAGAACTGTATTATTGTGTGCCTTGCTCTCTAATCTCATAAAGGGATTAGTAGAGAGAAATAAATACATATATTTTATATATATTCCTTGTGTGGTTCTCCTTTCATTTAGCTATTCAAGAGGTTATAATCTGGTAAACCAAGCTGCTTTACACTCTTTCAAGACATAGCCTGAAGGCTGCTCTCCATAGCTGCCACTAGGATAGCTTTCAATAAAGGTTGTCTTTAAACCTATCATCAATAAGGGTCATTTGGACTGGTGCAAGGTGCCCACTAGAACTAGTGGACAGCATATGCCAGGCCAACTCCTCACTCAAACTATTAGAACTTGACTATCAGCAGCTCCCTCACTGCTCAACTAATCAGGGGGGGGTGGTATGGCATGTTGCTCACCTAAGCCTAGATCCGCCATCCAGTTATGGCAAGATCGGGTTATCCCCTAGTCAACCCACTCAGCCATCCTCGCTACCCTCCTCCTGACCTGTCATTTCTACATATCCTCTAGTCTATTTTTGTCTCTCGTCGTTCACTACAGGCTCTCAAATTATGTTGTCCGCTGTCTGCGGCGTTATCTGAGGAAGTTCAATGCCCGGCACCTCAGACACACTTGATGCACTGTCAGTGTCCGACTCTAGTAGCGCATCCCCGTTGCCGTGGTGTGGCAGTCCTGTTCCTTTGCCGCATATAAGCGCCAGCTCTTTCACCACATTCTGTTGCTCTATTTGCACCTCCTCTTGCGTGGGCATAGGCAGGTCTCTATTAATCCGCTTTTCACGTGGTCTGCCACTTCGTGTCTGTTGCCTCCTTGGTTCTTGAGGAGGGGCGTTGCAGCACCTGCGCTCCAGCCAGTGCCAGGCTCTCTTGTGGGGTTTGGAAAAACACTGTCCCACCCTCTGTGACCACTCTCAATCTGGCAGGATAGAGCATGGTGTCTTTGTAGTCCAGTTGGCGAAGTTTTTGCTTCACGCTTTGATACGCTCCCCTCTGCTTCTGGACTTCCCTGGAGAAGTCTGGGAATATACGCATTACCATGGTATTCACCTGTAGTTTTCCGTTTCGTCGAGCCCTTGCCAGAATATGGTCTCTGTCGCAGTAGTGGAGTACCACCGCCTGCGGGGCGGCTCCTGGTGCAGGCGGTCTTGCCGGTACTCGATGTGTCCTTTCGAATGCGACAACCCCTCCGGTGCCACCTCCTTGCTTATCCATTGCTCAAGGTATTCCAGCATGTTGGTGCCTTCCACTTATTCGTGGAGCCCCACCATTTTGATTATTTCTCCGGGATCTGTTTTCATGATCATCCGCTCTGAGTTCCAGGGTGCGCACCTTGGTTTCTAGGGTTGAAATGTCTGGGGAGGTTCCAGAGAATTGCCGCTCATTCGCCGTTACTCGCTCTGCTAGTTGCTTATAGTCATCTCGCAGAATGCCCAGGTGTGAGAAAGTGGCTCTGTATATACTGTTCCCAAATAGGTATAGGGTGTACAGAGTCCACAGTCCCCAGAGGTTTGGCAGAGGCTAAAGTTAGATATAACCTTACTCTCTAAAGTGGTAGCTTGGTCGGGCAGAAAGGCAGTATCAGAGGACAGTGTAAAGCATTTGTTGCTCACACTTAGTCAGCAAGTGGTCTCACACACTCAAATACTGAACTCTAGGCCAATGGTTTATATAAAAAATATATGGTTGTTTTATTTTAGAACCATCAATAGGTATTAAAATATACTTTCTCAGAATGAGATGCTTTATATAAATACTTTTGCAATATGCAATTGACTTTTGTAGAAAGTTACAAGTGGTTGCAATAGGCAACACAATTTTAAACACAATAATGCCTTGAGTTCAATGGAAGTTTCAAGTTATTTGCCACAGATTACTTTTAGGATTACTTTTGGAATTCCAGGACTGGATCCTGGATTCAGTCCTGGGTCAGTACTTGGAATCAAGTGATAAAAGTCGACTTAATTACTGTGATGATTTTTAGACGATATTTTGCTATTTTAAAAGTTGACACTTAGGAAATATTTCATAGAAAACAGCCAATGATTCAAGTTGCAGGTATAGTATGTTCTCGTTACTTTTGTAATCCAGTACTTGGTGCCTAGACTCAGTACTGGGACCTTTATCCAAAACCAGTAAGTAATTGAGTTTTCAGAAATTATACGATTTTTATAAAGAATATTTAAAGTTTGCAGAAATTGACACTTAGAAGAAATTTCACAGAAAAATAGACAATGATTTCCTATGGGAGAAAATTGGGTTACTGGTAAGTACAGTTGTAAGTATTTTTCAGAGTCAGTGCTGGGCACCAAGATCCAGCACTGGGAGCTCGCCTAATAGCAGGTGAGTATTTTCGTTTTCGTTACTCGGCTGATTTTTGGTGAATATTTTAAGATTCGAAAAGTCCAAACTTAGAAGAAATTTCGGGAAAAACCAGTCAGTGTTACCCTATGGAGAAAATTGAGTTTAAAGGTAAGTACTCGACTGGCAGAGTTAAGGTTCTGGGCATAGACTCGGGTCTCCCAGGGTTAGGTAGGTACAGTTGGTTCACCCTCAGCAGCACAAGTGCGGCCGGGTGCAGAGAGAGTTAGGCCCAATGTTATCCTATGAGAGGTAGGGGGGGCCTTGGTTGGTGGCTGCTGACTAGCAGGCCACGCGGCTGTGGGAGATGGGTTCCTGGTCACTTTCTCAGGGCAAGTGGGGAAGTAGATATGTGTAGAGGTTGCACTGCCAGGGCTACTCGGGCTGCTGGGTGCAGGGTGCTTTTGAGCCTTCGGGCGCTCAATTGATTTCAATGGGAAATCTCCGGTTTAGAAAAAGACTGCAAGCTCGGGGACGAAGATTCTTCAGCTGCCACCACCACTTCGAGAGGTAAGTTGGGTAGATGGAGGATAGGTAGGTACCCCGGGATTGGGCACAGGGGACCGCGGGGCGCCGGGTGCATGGGTGCCTTTTGGTGTTGGGAAATCTTACCCTCTGTTGATCGCGGTTGGGGGGGGGGGGGCGGCACCTGGTTCTGTGGCTGCAGGCTTCTTCAGGAGTGTCGAGGGAGGTCCTTGGGTGCCGGACTCTGGATCACAGTCACCGTGGGGTCGTCCTCATGGTCTTTGTTCACTCCGACACAGGCTAGGCTTGGCGCATGCAGAGTGTGAAGGATTCGCGGTTCCAGGCTGCTGCCAGGGATTAGAAGTAGATTTTGAGTAGAGCCTCTACTCATGGGAGTCATAGGGGTTTAGAGTGAAAAGGTAGGCAGGTCCTCCGGGGTTTGTGAGGTTGCTGGCCACAAGAGATGCCGGGTTGGAGCAGGTTCGAGGGTCGACAGGCCGGTGAAGCTGAGGCCAAAGCAGTTGGTGTCTTCCTCTTCTTAGCAGGTGCAGGGCAGTTCTTCTTTCTTCTAGCTCTCCTTCGGATTTCGGAATCTGGGATCTGGGGAAGGAAGGTTCAGGGTGCCCCTAAATACTAGATTTAGGGGCGTTACAGGTAGGTGAAGGGCAGGGACCAATGGGTCCCTGTCCTGGGGTGGGTACATCCCCTATACTGCCTCTCTCCTGTGGGAGGGGGGCAGTAGCCTAGTCCTGATTGGGCAGGGCTTCCCATCTTCAAGATGGCGAGAGCCTGGAGATGTGCATCACCTCGCCTCCCCCAACTGAGGGGTGGGGTTGGCAGGCTGGCACATCTCCTGTCCTTATATGGGGTTTCTGGCCAAGCTTCCCGTCAGAGTGGGGGGTTGCAGGTGCCTGGGGAAGCTCAGAGGCGGCATGCCTTTGAAGCTTCCCCCTGCCCATCCTGGGGGAGGATATTTAGCACCTCGCCCAGGATGTGCATTGTTGCAGACCCAGGAGAGCAGTGGCTCTCCTACCCAGGGGTCCAGCAACATGTCTGCTGTGTGGCAGCCTAGGCAGCCTCAGAACAGACGTGGATTGTAGGTTAGGTTTTAGGGGGCATCTCTAAGATGCCCTCTGGGGTGCTGGGTACATTAAATCACACACTAGCATCAGTGTGGGTTTAATGTGCTGAGAAGTTTGATACCAAACTTCCCAGTCTTCAGTGTTGCCATTATGGTGCTGTGGAGTTTGTGTTTGACGAGCTCCCAGCACCATGTACTCTTAAATGGCAGCACTGCACTTAGTGCCCAGGAATGGACCTGGGTACTGTAGGGGCACAGGGCTCCTGCTCCTGTGCCCACACCATTGGCATAGGGCACCCAGCTAGAGGGGTGGCTGATGAATGCCATGGCAGTGTAGGTGGTGGGCCTGGCACACAGGGATGTGTGCTATGTCGACTCTTTGTTTTGTCTTGTACCCAGACACCCAGCCTGCAAGGGCAGTGTGTGTGTGTAAGGGTACAGGGCCTCTAAGGGTGGCACAATGAGTGCTGCAGCCCTTAGAGGCCTTCCCTGGTCACAAGGCCCTGGGTACCTAGGGTACCATTTACCAGGGGCTGACATATGGCCAGGGTTTGCCAATTTGTGTTTTGTGTTTTAGGGAAGGAACATAGGCCCTGGGCACCTGATTGGCAGGAGTCCAGGGCACACTCAGTCAAAGTACATCCAGCAAAACGTGGGGGCATACCATGCAAGAAAGATGGCACTTTCTCACACCAGGTCTGTGCCTATCGAGTCTATCTTCACCTCGTGGCGCTCACTGGAGGTTTTTATCACTTGCAAAATGTCTTGCAGGGTTGGGGTTTGCGGGCATTCTGTCTGGGACTGGGGGGCCTCGCCTCCATTTATCGCGGTCTCCAAAGAGGATCCTTCCGTGCACTTCTTCCGTGTGGCTTTCCCCATATTCCGCTCACAGTTTGCACCGGTACTGTTTAGGCGCCTCCCTCGAGCGCAGTTCAGCTCGGGCTCGTTCTTCAGGGGATCTCCTCCTCTCTCCTTGTCTGTATTGTCAAGGGTCCGGCCCCTCAAGATTACTACCCTCTTTCGGGGGGGCTGCACTCCCCAGTGTAGTACCTCAGACTGGGTGTTGTTCTTTGATCAGGTCGCCACAGACGCGTTTTGGCTGTCCTCCAGTCTATTTTAGCTGTTTTCACTGGGGTGGCAGCTGTGCTTGGGGGTTCTCGATCCTCCCTTGGGTGGTCCATATTTTGCACACTTTCTGCGTTTGTTTCGGTGCCTCAAGTTCACTCTGTCGGCCCCTGCGCTGCAGCCCGTCTGCCGGCTTGGCAACTCACCTGTTCTCCTGCGCACTGCTGAGTTGCGGGGTTGCTCCCTTATTTTCCTGGTTGTTGCGGGCGTTATGATCCCCTTAGCATGGGTTCCGCTCTCAGAAGTGGATGGAGGCTTCCTCTTCGGTGGGGCAAGCAGGAGCTGTGCTTTTCCTGTGGACTGACCTCGCCCCTGGATATGCTATGGTCATTCTCTGTCGAGATTGGCACCTCCTGCAGGATACCCGGCCGAGCCTGGGTCAGTCACCCTCTCTGCATGCGCCCGGTGCTTGTGCTCTTCCTCACATCCAGTCTGTCTTCTGGCTGGACCTCCCTCATTAGTCTCGACCCGCCTCAGGGCTCCGGCGGTTCTGCTTCACTGTTGCGGCTGTGAGTTAGGCTGGCCCCAGGTCTCTTCATCCGCCGCTGACGCCTTGTTCTGCGGTTGCCCTCTTCAGTACTACCTAGGGGGGACGCAGGGTCACCTTACCAGCGGTGGTTCTCTAGGTTACCGGCAGTTCCGGCGCGCTCTTCAGACTCTGGGATCGGCTCTGTAGTTCGTTCCTCCTCCCTGGGGGTCCACCATCTTGGGTGAGTCGCTCTCTGCTCACACTCTTATTCGTTGTGGCTCTGGCTCCCCGTGGTCCCTCCAAGGTCTTTGCTTGAGGTGAGGCTCTCGTTGCAGGCCTTGCGACTCCGCTCACCTCCGCCTGCGTCTCTCGCTCTGTGGGGCACGGGCACGTGCGTTCACCACTGCTGCTCCAGCCTCAGCCCGCCGTCAGTCACCTGCCCCAGGGTCCGCAGATCTCCTGCCACTTTCGTCATCGCTCTGGCTCCCAAGGAGGCTCAAGGTCCCTCTGATCCCTCAGCTCACCGGGTGTGCCACCAGCCTCAGGGATTCCCTCGGTTAGTCTCTCTGTGCAGTTGCGCTGGGCGCCTCCTTTTTGTGAGAGCCGCATTGCTCTTCACAGCCGTATTTGCCCAGTTATGGGCATTTTGACAGCCTTTTACGACTGCAGGCTCTCCCCTCATCTCTGGATATGTTTAGGGTGGGGTCCCGTGTCTGATTTGGCCCTTATGGGGGTTCAGGATGGAGCTTGATGGTCGGCCGGACAGAGCTGCTGAGCTTCGCTGCTCACTCAGTCGCCACCTGGCTACACCCCATTGTCTTCTTTCCTGAAGGTTGTGACTTATTTCCTTGTTGAACTGAAGTATACAAAAAATGGATTAGTTAAATGCTTGAATAATTCTCAGCCACTAGTAAATACTCTGTCCACATGCCAGGTAATGGTTATTTTGCACAACATGCCACCTCAGTTTGGACCTAACCATATGCAAACCAGTCTTTTGAGCCTTCTCCAATAGAAACAGTTGACCCTGAACTGCCAGGTCAGGTCCTTACTGAATCGGAAGGCAAGCAACCCAAGATCGGTTTTTTATACTTTTTGTTTTCTTTTCTTGTGGGGTAATCATCACCCTCCCAAAGTTCTTTGTCCACCTCACCTCTCCAAAGAGGAGGGGAAGAATCCATTGGCTGGACCCCCAAAGTGATTGATGCTTTTTCATCCATTGGCCCAAAGACCATTGGGTGGACGATCAGCTTTTTGTGGCGTTCAAAGAAAGGTAAGGTCGTGCAGAAAAGGACTAAGCAATAAGATCTGCTATACAGAAGCCAAAAGGCAACCTCCAGAAGCACTAAGGGCCAATTTAATCATGGTCCAGGCTGCCACTGCTGTATTAACACCTGGAGTCCCTGTTCTGCGCATCTGTCAGGCTATAACATGGGTGTCTGTGCACACATTCACGAAATGCTACTACCTTACAGTCCGGTCTCACCGAAAGGGCATTTTGCATGTTAAGTCCTGCAGGAATTTGTGTCTGGGCCCAATCCACAGACATCCACCTTTTTTTTTTTTTTTTTTTTTTTTTTCCCCCCCGTCAGTTGTCGAGTTTTTTTTTTTTTTGCAAAATGTTTTCCACTATGCATGGAACTATGTCCCCTCTTTAAATTCTTGGATTAAACCTTGTAGGGACAGTTGCAATTAAAGGTCTGTGACCGATCCACACAAGGTGTGCCTCTGGTGTTTAGGTTTGCTACCCAACTGCATGGCAATCCGGGAATGCAAAGTTGTACGTCACCTAACACTGAAATACGTTTTAGAAGTCCTTCTCGAAGTTGAAGCACAGACCTGTTCCTGCTTTTGAGTCAGTTCCTGCAATATGTCCTCATCCTGGTCCAAGTTTTCTGAGAAGTCTAAGAGGAAGCACAAAGGCCAGGGTGGGGATTCATCTCAGTTCTGCCACTCTCAACCTGAGAAGATGCAAGGAACGTCAGGGTGTCTTGCGGTCTCACTCAGCTCCCATGCTGAGGAGCCAGTACTGCAACTGCTTCCGATACACCACGAGTTTCCAGGTCCATTGAACATATTAAGGTTTTTAGAGATACTCTGATGCAAATTTGTGGCACTCCTCCAGGTTCCTTTGGTGTGCCTTCAGGCTTCAAGGAGCCACAGAGGTCTCCAGTTGGGTTACCACTGCAGGTGGGCCGTCTGTGCCTCCTAAACATCCCTCTAGTTCATCTCCAAAGTCGGAGGAAACTTCCAATCCTCTATCAAAATCCACACTAGTCTCTGGCACACTGGCACTGATGCTGCTGGAGGAAGACACATTCATGTTCTCCTATCCAACTCTGACTTGAATTCATCTCAGCCTCATTGAGGGCATGTCTTGAACCCGTGCTGACAGACCCGGCCCTAGTGCAATCCAATTCAGACAGAACCATGCCTTTGCATTGAAGTCACACCCCAGAACTCCTACAACGTTTTGAGACTGTTCAGAGCAACCCACCTTTGGAAATGACATTGGAGGTGAGGGAGATTTTCCCCAACACTACGACAATTTATACGTGGACTTGCAGGAGGCCAGTGGGTTGAGCACTTTCCCAGACGCTGGGGTGTGTTCTCCCCTGAATCATCAACGGAAGAGTGCCCTCTTTGCTATAGTAATGAGACAGAAAGCAGAGGGATTTGATATACAACTGCCAACTATTGAAGTCCAAACTAATGTACTAACCAAGGTTTTGCAACCTGCACAAACTTCATTTGAACCCTTATTTCTATTCAATGAAACCCTGACTGACTCTCTTTTGGGCACCTGGTCTAATCCTTGTTCCTGTCCACGAGTGCAAAGGGTAGGTTGCCAGATATCACAAGACGGCGCCAGGTGAACCTGACCTTTGATTAAGCACCCTGCACCAGAAAGTTTGGTGGTTCAGGTGGTTGAAGCCCAATTCATTCTCCACGACTCCCCCAGTGGCATTCGGGAAGCAGATGATTTCCTCAGACAGCCTGGCCTTCCAATCAGTTATGGCCAGCTGTTTTCTGGGGAGGTATGCCCATGCATTACAATACATGATTGGTGAGATCTTGCTGACAGTCCCCAAAGAATTTAGAGCCACTCTGACTCAAACTGTTCAGGGTGGTCAGTATGTTTAAAAATATACTATCCAGTATGGGCTGGACACTTCTGACTGCTTGGGCAGAGCAGTTGGCACAAGCGTGGTGCTTCAGAGGCATGCTTGGCTGAGATCTACAGGCTTCTCAGGTGATGTGCAAATCTTTTTATTGGACATGTTGTAGGATGGATCTCGCTTAGTTGGTGAGAAGCCAGGTTTAGTGTTGGAATGCTTTACAGAAATTTAGGTCACAGCACCTTCCTTGGGCCTTTCCACCCCTGTGAGATTGTACCCTCAACAGTTTTGCCCCTTTAGTGTCTACTTCAGAGAGTTGGTGTACCAGCACTGCCAAGGCCCACCGCCCCCACAATAGGCTCCTCGGTCCTTTAAAGGGTGTAGAAGAAGCAGACAACTCCCAGGGCATCCGGGTGGCGTACTTCCCCGTACCTCTCCCTTGCGTCGTCTTCCTCCAAGCTGATTTAGCTTACCTGTAGTGGAGCGCAACAACTATGTTGGAGGAAGGATCAGACATTAAGTTCAGGACTGCCAAAAGATAACATCTAATGTGTGGGTCCTTCAGATTGTTCAATAAAGCTATGCACAGTCATTCTTTTTTGTGTTGGGTTTCACCAAACCTGAAATTGTATTTATGGTCAGCAATGGGTAGATGGATTTTTGATCTTCTAAATTGTCTAATACCTGCAGACACTTTATTGTTTTTATTATTTAATGATCTCCCCCAAAATGCTGCTCTAATGTATTTTTAAAGCTGTCCTATCACAAGAAGGTTGTTTTAACAGAACAGGCCGCTTCTTGTTGAAATCGTAGTTTAAATTCTGAATACCTAAAATTACGATAAGATCCCCATAAAGTTCTGATCTCGATCTCACAGCACTATTTTTGATTCCTGCTGTTTTGTCTGGAGAAGTACTTTATCACCGCAGTTTAGTCAGCTTAACTAGCCAAAGGTATTTCTTACCTTTGAATATTTGCATGTTAAAAATGGCATCCATAAGCACTGCTTTTTTTAAATGTTTGTAAACTGGGGATTATATCATACACAACCAGCATGATAGCCTTTCAGACACTTTTCTTTCTGTAAGTAAACAATGTTCACTGATCCAGTAAAACCAAGTGTAGATGGACTTTATGAGCATATCTGCTATGTTGGAGGATGATTTGATTGTATTTACAGGCAGACTCCAATAGCAGATTCTATGATTGATGGACATAGGTTTGGCAATACTGCCGATTTAAAGCAGCAGCACTTTAAAACTATACATGACCTCTACTATACACTTAGGAAGTTCCATGCATTAGGACTGATACGATTCTCGTTGGTTTAGCTGCAGACAGTTAGATGCAGATGTGATTAATATGTTTGCAACTTATGTCTGGAGCAATTTTGAATCTGGATTTTTATGTAACTCAAGATAATAACTGGGCTTTAATGTACTCTTTTGGCTAAGATCACAATGTTGAGTGTAGTTGATCCCTCATTACTCGCGGTAAAGGCTATTTTTCTGTTGGCTTTCTTAATTGAGCGTTTAGGTATAGCCAAGGGCTGGTTGGTCCAAGAGTCTTCTTGTATTTCCCAGTGTTGGAATATATTTAACTATGAAACTAGCCATCATGGAGATCCATCATAAGCGGAAATATTTTATACAGTTGTGAAGACCTGTTTCTTTCTGTCCTAGTAAAACACTTGTAGAGTAGGGTAAAAATGAACGCTGCGTTATTTCTTTTAGTATTGATGGTGGGACCTATTTTTATTTATTGTATGTCTTTTTCCTGAATAAATGTTTATGCTCCTATGTATTTTGTAATCTACAATAAAAAAGATAATCTGGTCTCGACACACTACCTCCTAACAATGCTGTCATTCCCACTAATGACTGGAGTATCAGTAAATTAGGTGAGTATTTTGCCTCAGCCAGACACCCCATATATGAAGTTTACTAAATTTGTGGTCAGCATGTGTTGCCCATAATATTTACGTTTAGAAATGTACACCAAGGATTGGAGTGAACGTGAAATGTTGCTACGTGCAATGTTTAATAGAGCTTTTGAAAGTTTTCATTTTTTTTTTTTTACACTACCTTTTGTGTTCTGTCTGCTAGCAGTAGCATTTGTGCTCCCATTTATTGTCTATCTCTTCGAACAATGGTTATACAAAAAAGATACCCTTGCATTGAAACCTGACTATCTCACAATTCTATTATCCGTGCTGACATAGGATGTGTAAGGGTAGAAGGGATCGGTGTTCTACAGGTATTCTTCACTTTAAGATTTCACTAATTTATTAGTCTTCAAATGCTTGTCTAACACAATTATTATCTATAATATGAATTTTAATATTTTTTGTCATAGGGATTTAAGCAACCTAAACCCTTGTCGCTAGGCTTAATTAAGGTAAGAATTTACTTCATCCTGTTTTGTACTAATGTTTTGATGATGTGCGTTAAATGGAGAGGCAAACAAATGTGTTCTGTTGAAGCTGTAAGTGTTGTGTTTCTGATGGATACTTCTGCTAGCAAATTCTCACCTTTTAATTTAGACGTAGGCGGCACACTGGACCTGGAAGCTTTTCATATACCTCCCGTGTTGGTATGGGATGCTGGCTTTATCTTCGCACCAGAAGCTATGGCAGAATGACATCACTGGAGCCATATAGCTTCCACCCCGGTGCGCTAATATCAGTTCCTTTTTTCCCCCCCACCTTCGACACAGATCCAGAGCTGCTTTCCGTGCTTTTTTAGCAGTCATGTTTTTCACAATTTCCCTATAAAATCTCCCTCAGTGCAGTGCTTAGGAATATCTCTGCCCTGAAAATTGAGAATTAAACCCTGTTGCAATTGCAAATGTCAATTTCTGATAGAGACTTCTTTCCTTGGATTCCCCACCTTTTGAATATTTCCCAGGCGTCCCACTGGATCCAGAAACGTTTCCATGGTACCTCTATCCGTCAGAAGATGGCACCATGTGGGTCGGCACTGACGTTGTTCCACTCCAGAAGTAACATGCAAGCCTAACCAAGCATCACTCCTGTGCACTGATGTCAATTCCTTTCTTTCTGTGCCTCCAGATGTTGGATCCGCAGCTTCTCTTGTTGCTCAGAGATCCTTGCCTCATTTTGTTTTTTATCAACATTTTCCGTATACTTTGGATGTAACCCCTTAAGACGACCTATTTTAAACCCTGAGGACTGTCTCAAACAGATGTCTGTGACAGATCTTCACCAGGTATGCCTATGGTGTCTGCAGTCAGGCACCTACTCCAAGACTTGTGAAGACTGTACGTTGATGAACCTGAAGGCCATCCGGGAATGTGAGGTGAAATTTTGATCGCCAAGCACCAGAAGACAGTGTTGGGACTGCTCCTAGTCCAAGACTCAATCCAATCTCATTCTTTGAGTTGGCAGAGCCGCTCTGAAGGCTGGTCTTACTTGCATTTCAAGTCCTCCTGTAAGCATAAGAAGTCGAAGTGGAGATCTCCTCCTTCGCGCCATTCCTACTCTCATTAATCGCGTGGGTGGCACCAACCATCCTGCTCTCTAAGTTGGCAGACTTCTGAGACCGTTCCGCAGCTGGTTCCGTCACATCCTAAATTATCAGGGCCTTCAGCCACGCTGCACCAGATCAAAGAGTTCCCTGCAGCTATGCTTTCAGCTCTTTTGATCTCTACTGAGTTACTCTCCACCTGCACTACTGCCAGTTAGTTCACACTTTGCACCAGCTGATCCCTCTTGGTCACTTCACCCTTGACTCCAGTTCTGACACTGCCCCAGCTCCCCAACCAACGGTCGGTCTGGGAACGTTTACACCAGTGCCGACCTTATCTCCTGAGGAGGCATTTCAGAATGTTCTCCGATACCGGTCCAGCTCCAACCTTTACTCAGGACACTTGGTATGAGGCCTTGTAGGAGGCCAGTGGGCTAGATATCTCCCGAGAGACTGCGGTCCCCCCCCTCTCGCCTGTCATAGAAGAATCTGCATCCTATGCTACGATTATGCGCAGGGCAGCGGACGTCCAGGACTTCCAGCTCTCAACCATGAAGGTGAAAAATAACGTGCTGAATGAAGTACTGAGACAGGGGTCAGACTACTTCTAAGCCCCTTCTCCCTTTCAGTGAATCCCTGGCTGATGCCCTTCTCTACGTACTTAGGACATACCTTGTACTGGCCCCTCAGTCAACAGACCGACTGCCAGGTGCCATCACCCCACCCCAGGCAACCCAGCCTTTTTGTCGCAGCACTTTTCTCCAGAGAGCCTTGTGGTGCAAGCTTCCACCAGCCAGACCAACCCCAGCAATTTTCCTACACCTCCCCATGAAAGGAAATCAGAGTAGAGATCTTTGGAAAGTGCCTCTTACCAGCCAGTTTGGGTGTGATCGATCAACGCCTCCCGTCTTTTGGGCTGTTACATTCATGACCTATGGGACTCTGTAGCACAAGTCCTCTGTGGTCTACCAGAAGTAATTTGCCGACCTTTATTAGGCAATCTATGATGGTCATGAAGTTCACAATTTATGGTTTGGATACCATGGACTCTGCTGGGTGAGTTATAGGCACTTGTGTTGTCATTCGTCTCCATGCATGGCTGCGATTGACTGGGTTCTTGGGCATTGTCCAGTTCTCCCTGATGGACATTCCGTTCAATGAGACTCGTCTGTTTGGGGACAGGACTGACACTGCCCTTGAACACCTCAAGGAGAGTAGGGCTATCGCTCGCTCTCCGGACCTTTCTTCCCAACCTGTCCAGCTGCAACAATTCCACCATTTCTTCTGTGGCGTTGGCCGAGGCATCCCTTGCCTCCAGCCTGTCCTGCCCTAACACGTAACCCAGCAGTTTCGTGGGAAAGGCCAAGATGCCCAGCAGCCAAGGTCAACATGCCAACCAGTCCATCACCCCTCCACCCACCAAACCTCTTTATTGTACTATTCTAGGGTTACAGCCACGTGGCAGGAGGCAGAATACGCGGATTGTATACAGGTTGGCAAGTGATCACGTCGGACAGTTTGGTTCTGCAGATTGTCCACAAAGGTTATGATTTATCCTTCCTTTCATCCCCGCCGCACCTTCCAGCATCCACCCAGCAGCTGACAGATGACCATCCCTCCATTTTATAGCAAGAAGTACAATCACTTTTGTACAAAGGGTTGCCTGTGCCAAAGTAGGGCGTAGTTAATATCCCGGCTTCTTTCTGATGCCCAAGATAGAGGAACACCTTAGGACCATTCTAGATCTGCACCCTGTCAATGCTTTCCTACATAAGGAGAAATCATTCAAAATGCTCTACCCTCAACTCTAGAGACTGGATGGTGGATATCATGACATCCACTCTGCACTCTCTATGGTTTGTGGCAGGACAGGAGCACTTTTAGTTTGCTGTGCTACCCTTTGATCTCACCAGCATCCCCCGGGTGTTCACAAAAGTGATGGCGGTAGTTGCAGCACACCTTTGGAGGTCAGGAGTGTTAGTCTTTTCCTACCTCAATGAATGGATGTTGAATGTGGGCTCGCCCCAGGCTGTAGTAAACCACCTCCAGACGATGGAGAACATCGGGTCATGTCTGGGGTTCACTATCAATATGCCAAAGTTTCACCCTTCTCAGAAGCTCCCATTCATTGGAGCCTTTCTGGACACTGTCTGGGTTCACACCTTTCCTCTCTGAAAGTGTCCAGGACTTTAAGGCTATCATCCTCATCTTTCAGTCTCTGTCCTGAATTTCAGTGAGGTCAACTCTGAAGCGGCTGGGACTGATGGCCTCCTGTATCATGCTGGTCGAGCACACCAGGTGGCATATGCAGGCTCTGTAGTGGGATCTGAAGTCTCAATGGGCCCAACATCAAGGGAGCCTCTTTGATATGGTCCAGATTTTGGAGGAGACTGCGAAAGATCTCTACTGGTGGTTACTGATCCCTGATTGGGTCAATGACAGATCTCTCTCCCTTTCCCACCCAGAGCTCACAGTAGTGGCCAATGGGTCAGATCTGGGCTAGGGCGGCCACCTGGGACAGGTGGAGATCAAAGACCTCTGTTCTCTGGCGGAGTCCCAGCTCCATATCAACCTTATGGAGCTGAAGGTCACCTGCTTTATGCTGAAAACTTTCTTTCTGTCCATCAAGGGGAGACTGGTACAGATGTTCATGGATAACACCACCACCATGTGGTGCTGCAACAAACCTGGTCGGGGGCCATGGACCATGTGCCAGGTAGCCGTGCTCCCCTGGAACTGACTGGACTTCCATGGAATCTTCCTGGTGGTGAACCACATTGCAGGTTTATTGAACGCCAGGGCAGACTAACTCAGCCATCACGAGTGGCAGTTACAATCGGAGGTGGCACAAGGTCTCTTCAGTGCGTGGTGAGAACCTTGGCTCAATCTGTTAGGCACCGCCGAGAACGCACAATGTCACCATTTGCTCAGAGGACAAGTCTCAGAGGTGCATTCTGCCTTGAGTGGAACTCTGGAATCTTGCATGCCTTTCCACTGATACCTCTCCTGCCTAGAGTTCCTGATAAGATCAGGTTGGACTGGTCTCCAGTCATCCTAGCGGCTCCAGATTAGACAGGGAGAGTATGGTATCCAGAGCTCCTGGGCTTGACATGGGTGCGTCTCTGGGAGGATCTGCTGTCGCCGCCTTAGGTTCGGGGTTATCCACTCGAGCATTCCCAATCTCCACCTTCATACGTGGAAATTGAGCGGCGTTAGTTGGACACCTTCTACCATCCTCAAGAAGTGGTTGATGTTATCTTAACAGCCAGGAATCCCTCAACAAAAACTGTCTTTTGTTGAGACAAGTTAGAGGTTTGGTGCGGCACATGCCAGATTGATCCCCTTCAGGCCAAGCTGTCTGACGTCTTGTTAGTTTTCTCTCTTGCCCGGCAAAATTTTGTGTTGGGCATGGTTAAGGGTTATCTTTGGCCTTCTTACTGTTGCCTGATCAGCCATCATTGTTTTTTTCCCGTTGTGATGCGATTTTAAAAAAATAAAATAAAAATTATGGGCTGCATTATATATCCCCCCCCCCCCCCCCCCCCTCCCTCTTTTGTGAAACCCCAGTGGGACCTCAATCTCATTCTTACTTATCTGATGTGTGCTACATTTGAGCTGCTCCACAGCTGTTTCTTACGGCTCCATACCATCAAGACTGTGTTCCTCATTGCCATTACTGCGACAGGGTATGTGAGTGAGCTTCAGGCTCATAAAACCATCTTCCCTAGCATGCTGGTTCTGCTAACTAGGTGATCCTTCCTGCTGAAATATGTGATGCCTTTTCCAGGAGAGCTGAGCTTCTACACATACATACCAAAGAACACCGAATGGATGATCAGCTCCTTTTGAGGTTCCCCGGAGTGAAATTATGGCAAAGCTGTGCAGTATCGTACCATCTCCCGCTGGATTGTGCTCTGCATTAAGATCTGCTGCGCATTGGCAAAGAAGCAGCCTCTAGAAGGACTGTGAGCTCATTCTACTAGGGCCAAAGTTGCTACTA
This sequence comes from Triturus cristatus, assembly GCF_964204655.1. Taxonomy (NCBI): domain Eukaryota; kingdom Metazoa; phylum Chordata; class Amphibia; order Caudata; family Salamandridae; genus Triturus; species Triturus cristatus. The sequence goes on along the minus strand of NC_140588.1, from coordinate 619,847,039 downwards.
CTGAATCCCTGTCCAAGACATTTGCCAGGCAGATACTCAGGCGTCCCTCCATGGAACACTATTGCCTGGACAGCCAAGTCTGCTAAGATTTGGCCTGTTACCCGCTCAGTCCTGCAGGACCTTCTGGTTTTAGTCCATTCACAGCCCACCTCCAATTAGGTACTGCTTTGGTTACTATTCAAAAGCTGAGGCATCTGCATCTACAAACCTATCAGAATAAAAAGTTACTTCCCTTCAGTAATTCTCTCTCTGATCGAGTTTATCTAGCCACAGATTCCTCACCGACCCTCCCATCCTCCCCTTTGTCGTTGTCCTCTGTTCATTATGAAGAACCCAAGTCTAGGAATCTGCACAGTGATCTAGAAGTTTGAATTTGGGGTCACGTCTGGGGCGCAGACAGTTTGAAAAGCAACTGATGACGGCTATCAGGAGTGGCACCTGCATAGGCCCCACACGTCACTTCCAAAGCGGTACAGCACTAGTTTTAGGCACACGGTGCCACCTTTCTGTGTGCAGAAGTGCCATGGAAAGGTTTCCAGGTCCAGTCTGGCGCCTGGGAAATATTTGAGAAGTGAAAAATCTGTCGCTAGATAGTCTGTACCAGAATGTGTTACCGAATGTAAGTAACTTGTTCTTCAGACCCACACAAGATCTGTTTACGGTGCTTGGGGTTGAATCACCACACTAGGTCAACAAAGAGGTGTCAAGCACCCAAGTCCAACAAAGACCACAAGGCCACACTTTCAAGCGACCGTCGGTCACATTCAGAGTCAATGTCTCTCTTGAAGTCCTGCTCCTCTCCCTTGTCAAACTCCTCTAAGGAAAATGATGGAACAAAAAGAAGAGCATGACAACCGGTCCCCTCAATGCAGATCCAACTTGAGGTAGGTTGTCATGTTGTAATCCAGCTTCATGGGCATCAATCCACCTGAAGGACCTACTCTAGAATTGCTGCAATGTCCAGTATTTCGTTTGGGTCCTGTTACTGGCTGTTTGTTGCCCTTCACATTAATTACACTGATGCCAGCATATCCAGAATTACCAGCCGATCCAGCTCAGTTTTTCAATGCCATGATGCCACTGTAACAAGGCGCTGGCCCCCTCTGGGGTGCTTTTGGGCTCCATGGGTTCCTTATGGGCTCTTTCGAATTTCACTGGTGGGTCCGCCCTCTGTACATTACGATCCCTGGTTCACCTTCAGCCAATGCTTCTGGTGCCAGCCTTTTTTTTTTTCCTAGTTCTAGGCCGGTTAAGCACCCTCCTGCTCAGATGCCAAAGCCGGCACAAACTGCCGACACTACCCCTGGGGACCGATCTTCTGCAGGAGCTTTCGAAGACCAAAGCTATAGCTATCCTCCATAGATAAGCCCAGAGGGTAGCAGAGGAGGCCAGACCCAAGGACATTTCTCAACCTTTGCCAGTGTCATACCAATTCTACTGGCAAATTATGAAGGAGTTATTCAGGTTGGTTTTGAACCTTGGATACGTCTGACCTCTAGAACAACAGCAGTGATGCAACAAATTTACTGTCCTGCTGTCTTCAAACCCAGTTGATCTTCTGGCCCTCCAAAATGTCAGTTGGCTAGAAACTTCCCCATAGACTGAAATGGAGTTCCCCCCTGTCCCTGGTTCCCCATAGATTACATGTCTTCATGCAGTATTTAGAAAGACAGTGAACGTCTTCGAGATTACTTGCCCACAGTAAAACAACCAGCCTCTGCGGCATCATGGCCCTTTTTGCGGTGCTTCAGCCCAGCAACGACAGTCAAAAGGTTCATTGCCATTAGGTACAGACCTGTGCTGGCAGATCCTGTCTTCCTCTCATCCCACCTCCTCACCAAAAAGCCTGGCGGTTCAGGCTTCGTTCTGCACAAATTAGAATCCATGTACATTTCCTGCAGTCTCTCCGGATACGTTGTGTTAATCGACCTCCAATTTTTTTGTTCCCCACCTGCTCGCTTTCTATATGCACACACTGTATGAGATGGCAAGCTTGGCAGTCCTGAGCCTCTCAGACCACCTGAACTATCACTGTATTCAGCTGGTTATGGGTGGCCAAAAGGTCAGATCATAAGGGCAATTCTGATGGATACGTGTAACTGCAGATTACTCACCTTGTAAATATTCCTCAGGTATCAGACTAGACCCGGAAACTTTAAAGTAGTGAGTGCATCAGGAGATGGTGCAGTGCGGCTCTGCACCAATGTAGTTCTGATCTAGAAGTGATGAGTGGAGCCACATATAAACTCCATGATCTCTGATGTTCGTTACTTTCTTTCGCTACTTCAGATGTCACCTCCTAAGAAAATAAGGATCAAGCTGTGTAGATACGGTACGATCTCAAACAAATATCTGTGACAGAGCTCACAAAGTATCTTGCTGATGCTTGGGGTCTGAGTACAATTTCAGGGCTAATGATTACTTAGTCCAGAAAACTTGGTAGGGTATACAAGACTGCAAGGTAAAGCTGTATATCAAACATCGGAAGAATCCATGTTGTGACTGGTTGAATTAGAAAGGAAGGTTCCGTTCCTACTCCCAAAGTTATTCCTGCAGCATATTCTGGTCTTGATACAAGTCTTTGGGTAAATCCAAGAAGAAGCATAAGAAACGACAGTGGGAATCAGCCCCTTCCCTCTATTCTCCGAGTCCAGTGAGGGAACAATGGGATCAACGTGCCTTCCGGTCATGCGCCCAGTTACCATCGGAGATGATCCTTAATCTAGTCCTGATGCACCTGGTTTTAAGGGTCAGTCGACAATGTTGCAAGTGAAAGACTTAAGGGAGGCCACGCTTTGCATTTGCAGCATGTTACTGGTTTCTTCTAGTGTCCCTTTGCCCCAAGGAACCACAGGAGTCTCCAGTCAGACTTTCACCTGGTGGTCCAGCATAGGTGCCCTCTCCGCCCCTTAAACCCACTTCGAGTTCAATATCGACTCAGTTGCCAACTTTAGGTCTGGCACCATCTTCTGCATCAGTTCCCTTAGCATCAATGCAGACGCTGGAGGATGATATGCAACCTATTATCCTTTCCGACTCGAAGCAGAATCCACCACGACCTCAACCGAGGATGCGACCCAGATCCACTGGAATGCTGCTTGCAGGCAACCCTTCTGATTCTAATCATTTTTCCTTACCACATGGTGTGGCCCATACTTTGCACAATCTTTTTTGCACTGACTCCTCAATTTTGATCCATGGAATGACTTTGTCCACCAGTATATTTTGTCCTCCCTGTATGATGGAGAAAATTGATATTGTGAGGAAATGCAGTTTATCATGTGGTGTGGTTGTGAGACCTTGCTGTGTAGTAAACTCACAATCCTGTCTTGGGTTTAGTCTGGCTTGTTAGCAAACATCTAGTGAACTGGGCTACCAATTCGCCCAATCAGGCTTCCTCTGCTTTTGAGGCCCTGTGCTGTGAATAGGAAGTCAGCCAACTGTCTCTGCTTCTAGCTGGGCTACTGGGAATGACGTATCCATGAACAGGACACCACAGCCCTCTCTTTGTTAGCTCAAAGAGCAGCGGGTGCATTCCAACTTCAGTGCAGCCTCTTTGGCAGGTCCAGCAGGACAGTCCTTTTGTCTTCTTCTCCAATCCAGGCAAGATCTAATTTTGGGGGCCAGGTATGCCGCTTTTATGTCCATAAAGAGCTACCTGGATTTCTCCCACTTGATGACCATGTCTTGTGAAGTGTGGCATCCACCTATTCCAGGGTTCTCTATTCTGCCAACTGCCAAGATGGCTGAACCCCTCTCGTTGTGTGGAGCTTTATAGCCCACCATCTCTCTGGACTACATGCCCATGGGAAAATCAGATTGACTCACGTTTTCTCCTAGCTGTCCCTGATGCCCTTCTGTCTACCTAGACAAAGGAACAGCCTCTCTTGTGTGTGCTAACCGTTTTCCCATCAAAGGCGGCTTCCACTTAGAAGCTCACCCTTTGGGCTCACACCCTGTTGGCTTTTCCTTCCAGGACAAGGTAACCTCTCCACCCTCTGCAGTAGCTTTTCTGGGAATCATTTAAACATTTCCACAGGAGGCCAAAAGTCTGTCTTAAGGACATACCTTTGTGTGCAACCGTAAACTGGCACTTGAAACCTTCTGCAACAAAGTGGCCACTTATTAAAGTTGCACTTTGTCCACCAGTGACATTAAATTTGATTTACCCATTAAATTGGGCTTGATGCATGGATTCTTTTGATACCTTGAAGTGCCAACTCTAGTAGTCTCATTCAGAAGTTAGCTTGGCTAAGATGTCAGCCTGTAACTTTTAACAGTAAATACGACATTGGTGGTTTTTACTGTTAGGGCCTTAAAAGCTTAAAACTACAGGTCCAACCCAAAAGCATAATGCACCCTACCTTTAGAGCTCAGTAGGACTGCTTTAGAGGTGACTTAGAAATGTTAAGAAGGAATGTTTGGGTTTTGCCATTGCTTGAAATGGCACAGTAGAGTTAGCATGTTTTAAAACTGCTCTGCCAGCCAGCAATGGCAGGCTCTGAATCATGCTTTTGTTTTGTCACACTCTTGGGCGACCCTGACTTTCACACACTCCACACTTGAGTTCTTGGTGGTGCAGGTGTCTACTATTAAAGCCAATCGCAACTCCTTCACCACCACCCCACCTGATCAACAGAAAGAAAATCGAGACATTTGGCAAGTGCACCTTTAACTCCGTAAGCCTTGCGCTGCAATGAGTAAATGCATTGGTTTTCAAGGATGCTACTCTCATGGGACATGCCTCAAGTTTTACAGCAGTTCCAGATGACCATAGGGTGCCCCTGAGCCAAGTTATCTAGGGTGGCTGTGGCTCTACTAAATTGTAATTCTCTCTGGCTTGGTCATGACCCACTGTTTAGGTTGGGCGATTGGTATGATAGTGTCACTTCTGCACCATGCCTGGATAAGGCTTACAGGCGTCTCTAGGGATGTCCAGGCATCATTAATGGACATGCCAGAGTTCCCTGCCCCTCCAGAAACCACAGCCACAAAACTGCATTAGTGTGTCCTTTCCAGTATACAGCTATCATTTCAGAGAAATTTCCTCCAGCCGAGGCAACCAATTACCGGAGACAAGTGGGTCCTTCAAATTGCACATCAGGGTTATGCCCTGCCATTTCTTCCATTCACGCTGCGCGTTCCACCATTGTCAGGGCAGCTCATGGAAGACAACCTGTCCATCTTGCAGCAGGGAGTGCTGGCCCTTTTGGCCAAAGGGGACATTTAGAGGGTCCTGGTTTTGGATATAGGAGCGATTGCTCCCACTACTTGTGCTGAAGGACGGAGGCCTTCATCCTATTTTAGATCTCGCTCTCTCAACACTGTCCTACAAAAGAACAATTTGAAAATGCTCACGCTAGCCCAGGTCCTGGCTAAACTTGACCCCGGAGACTGCATGGTAGTGTTGACCCTGCAGAGCGCCTATTTCCATATCCTTGTGCTGTACACCCACAGGCATTGACCTGGAGTTCACAGTGGACCAGGAGCATTGTCATTTCACAGCACTCCCTTTTGTGCCTTTCGGGTGCTCAGGAATGTGATTGCGGGGGTAGGTGCAGTACACCTTCGGAGAGGTTGTGGTTACCAATCTCCCCTTACCTCGATGAATGATTTTTGAAGCCAGGCCAGGCAGTCGTCAACTACCTACAGATGACTGCAAACTTCATATTATTTGAGTTCTTCATTAATGACCGTAAGTCACACCAGATTCCTTTGCAAATTCTCCATTACCGCCCCTCCCCTGATTTGACACTGGTTATCGGTGCATCTTTTCTGGGTTCGGGAGTCTGTCTGGGAGAAGTGGTGATCAAAGGCCTCTGGTCCAGCGGAAAGTCAACTCCACATCAATTTGAGCTGAGGGCAATTCTCTTGGCATTGAAGACCTTTGTGCCTACCATCAGAGGAAGGCTGGTGCAGGTGCCCGTGGCCAACACCACTGCCATGTGATACTGCAGCAAGCAAGCAGGGTGGGGTATTGGGTCCTGTGCCAAAAGGCTCTACACCTCTAGAAGTGTCAGGCCTGCCAGGGAATTTCTGAGGTTGTAAACCACCTGGCGGGATCTCTAAATGCCACTGTGGAGTAACTCAGCTGCTATCGCTTAGCAGGCCATGAATGGCAGGTTCATCTGCAGGTGGCACAAAGGATTTTCCATCAATGGGGAGAACCATGGCTCTATTTTTCCCCCACCGCAGAGAACGTGCAATGACAGCACTTTAGCAGGTTGGAATTCCCAAGACTATTTTCTCTTCGAGACTCATTCCACCAGGATTGGATTTCAGGACTACTTTTATGCCCATCTGTCACTGACTTTCCTGCACCAACATCGAAGGATGATCAAGATTGGCAGGGCTCAATCCTCTTAGTGACACTGGATTGGGCCAGGAGAGTGTGTTCCCTAAAACTCCTGGCCATGTCCATCTGTCCTTGCGCCAAGCTGCCGCTACGGGAGGATCTTCTGTCACAGCAGCAGAGCAGGGTGCTGCACCCAGTCCTGTGCAATTTGTATCACCATGCTTGGACACTGAGCAGAGACAGTTGATTTCATATGACCTTCCTCCCGAGGTCGCTAATGTCACCCTTGCTTTGAGACGGCACTCTGCAAAATCAGTGCATGCAAGTTGTTAGGACACATTTGTGGCGCCCACCAAATTGATCCACTGCAAGCCAAGTTCTCTGAATTGTAGTTGTTTTGTCTCTGGCCCAGCAAGCTTTTGCTTTGGGCACTGTTAAAGGCTGATTGTCATTATTTTTTCCAGCTCAATCACTCTGAGGGAGAGCGGATCCATCATATGGACCCTAATAGAGCACCTATCTTTCATATATATGGCACCAAAGTACTGTGGATAGACAATCTGCACTTTTTGGGATTCTCTTGGGGAAAAGAAAGGAAGGCAGTGCAAAAACGGACGATTTCCTGATGGATTGTTCTCCTTATTAAGATTTGCTACACACTTTAGGAAGCGGCTTCCAGAAGGTTTACAGGCTCCTACCATCAGAGGCAATGCTGCTACCACTGCACTGCCACCTGGTGAGCCTGTCCTGGATGTTTGATAGTCAGCTACTTGATCTTCAGTGCATACATTCACTAGGTCCTGCAAGACTGTTTGTGTATATATTTGGACATGGTGCAGGATCTCGGGGGAGCAAAGCGAGTACGGGCAGCGGCATTTTGCACCCTCTGTAATCTATTGGTACCAAGATACAGAGAGTTGCAGTAATCCAGTCTAGAAAGAATAGTAGACTGGATGATCACGTGGCGTGTTTCTATGTCAAAGAACCAGAGTAGCAGATTCAGACCTCGCAAGAGCCCAAAGCAACAGCCCGCCACAGTATTTGTCTGTGCCTGTAAGGTAAGTGCACTATCTAACCACACACCCAAGTTTTTTACAGTATCCTTGGGGATGGGAGAAACTCCCAGCACGGTAGGCCACCACTGGTCGCTCCAAAGATGTGTATCCCTACCTACGAGGAGGATCTCTGATTTACTTGCATTCAGCTGCAAACAGTTATCTGTCATCCATTCTGCAATAACCACCATGTAATTTCGAAACTTGGTGACATGTTGATCAGAAGTATTCAATAGGGAAATAACAAGCGGAGTGTTGGCAGCGTATGAGATCATTGAAAGGCCTCTACTTTTTGCAACTTCTGCCAGGGGTTCCAGGGGTTGAACATAGATATTAAGAAGTGTAGGGCTCAAAGCCGAACCCTGGGGAACCCCATGATGGACGAGCTGGTTCTGGGAACCATAAGGTGGGGAAATTACTTGAAAAGATCTGTCAGATAGAAAATACTCAAACCAGTTAAGAACACTGTCTTTTAAGTGCATCTCCTGTAGGCACTGCAGCAGGATTTTATGAGGTACAGTGTTGAAGGCGGCACTGAGATTGATAAGAATCCGTGCAGAGGTATGGCCTTTGTCTAAGTTATTCCCCAATTGTTCAGTCACTGCCAGTAGAGCAGACTCAGTGCTGTGGCCAGGTCTGAAACAGTTCTGTGCTGGGTCAAAAAAGTTATTAACCTCTATAAATTTAGTGTGGATAGAATTGATGTAGGACTCTGTGACTTTAGCAGCGAAAGGAAGGCGTGAGATCGGGCGAAAGCTTTCAGGTTTGGAAATGTCTAAGGTAGGTTTTTTATTAGCAAGGGAATAACCTGGGCATGTTTCCAGGAAGTAGAAACAACTGCAGAAGTCGGGGACAGGTTTATCAATTCGCAGAGCGTGGGAAGAAGTACAGGTAGGAGTTGTAGAAGCTTATCAGGCTTAAAACGATCAGCTGGAGATCCTGATTTGATCTTATGGCAGAGAGTCTTTAATGTCTCAGAGGAAAGTGCAGGAAAGGAAGATAAAGTGCCTGAGGGACTGATGCAATCCGTACACTCTTAGCAGTGGACGGAAAAGATTTGTAGATGTTCTAAACTTATTTAACAAAAAAAGTAGCTGAGGCCTCACATTGAGATTTGGAGAGAATAGTGGAGGCCCTTGCTGATGGAGGATTTTTGATGTCGTTTAGCAAAGAAAAAATGCTTTTTGCCGGGTTGGTATGGTTCTTAATTTTTTTCGTAATGTAGTCAGCACGTGACTTGCGTATAGACTTATGATAAGTCTGAACAGCAGAACGATATTGTGTTTTGAGGGCAGGATCATATTTGCATATCCAGGCCCGTTCAAGAACTTTGCAATCTTATTTCATCTGGGTTACCTTTTCATTAAACCAGGGATTTGTGTAGGTTCTGCACCGTGATGTAAGTTTAGCAGGGATATGTTTATCAAGGGCCTGTGAGCCACTCATTAACACAACTATTAGCTACCTCCACATCAGGCAGTTGGGGCATTTGGGAACATAGAGTATCAGCGAGAAGATTGGCATTTAACTTATGTCAAGGGCGTTTTAACAGAGGCTCAGGGGGAGTGCTTGGAAACCGATTCTCATAAGGAAGTGCTATCGAGATGAGAAACTGGTCGGTCCAGGCCTTGGGAAGGGTGGGCAGGGTCCCGAGAGACCGTATATTCAAAAATACTGGCTCTAGAAGGTGCCCCGCCCGATGAGTAGAGCTAGAGACAAATTGGATTAGTTGGCATGCAGCAAAATCTGCTAAAATGTCGGCAGTCTCACCGTTTCGATGGTCCTTGAGATGGAGATTGAGATCTCCAATGATATTAAAATTAGCGGATTTCGTATCCAGTATGGAAGTGGAATTAATTAATTAATCCCTAAACTGTTGGAGGGTCCGGGAGGGCAATGGATCAGCAAACCTGTCAAAGTAAAATTATGATTTACAGACATTTTATAAAGTCAGCTTTCGCAGTCCACGACTGACTCCTTTGACAGGCTGCAAGCGTAGATGGTTTTGCAGATGATGGCTATCCCTCCTTCCCTGACATCCTCTCTGTTAAGTGTTTTTATTACATACCCCTGAGGAAGTGCCATCTGCCGCTCCGCCACAGTAATGGGGGTGAGCCAGGTCTCTGTGAGAAAAAGGTCTGGTCTTTCAGGTTGGACCAAATCGAACACATCAGCGTGGTGTTTAACCAGGGAGTGGCAGTTCAGACTGAGGATTTTAAAAGCCTGGGAAGAAGGCTTTGCGGCATGGCCGTCAATGCTTACGTTATAGTGACAGTGGTTACAATGAGACAGACAATCGACTGGGCCCCTAACCTGGTTAATGCAAGAGTTCCAGGTAGTTCTCAGTAAGAGAAGTTCATTGGAAGAGTTGATCAGTTTGTTTGTGTCTGGATGGGCAGAGTGCCTGGCAACGTCCAGGTGCAGACGGGATTGCCTATGCCGCGCCTTTGGCGCACCAGCGGCGTGTCCGCGCTGTGGCCGTCCTGAAATGGCCGGGGGGGCACAACTGGCTCCTCCCAACCTTGCATCTGATCGGGCAAGGCCACCCAATCGGTGCAGACAGTGCCGAAGGCGAAAAAAGGCCTAAAAACACAACAATGCTAACAGCGATAATTAAAAAATGACAATACAACTCTCCAACGTGCAAAGTATAATTAAAATAGCAGGAACTGTACCGAGGTCCTGCGCAATGCAATGCAAGTATATTTAAAATACCAGGAACGGGACCGAGGTCCTGATCAGTACACACACACTAGCTGTGTTACAGAAAATTAAAGTGGAATTAGCGCAGCCGCGCTGCGGTTGTCCTGAAATGGCCGGGGTGCACAACTGGCTCCTCCCAACCTTGCATCTGAATGGGCAAGGACACCCAATCAGTGCAGCCGGTGCCGAAGGTGAAAAAAGGCCTGAAAACACAACAATGCTAACAACGGTAATTAAAAAAAGTGACAATACAACTCTCCAACGTGCAAAGTATAATTAAAATAGCAGGAACGGAACCGAGGTCCTACGCAAAGCAATGTAAGTATATTTAAAATACTATGAATGGGATTGAGGTCCTGATCAGTACACACACACACACACTCTCGCTGCGTTACAGAAAATAAAAGCGAAGTCACTTCCATAGTAGAACAACATTCACACGGAGATGCGCAACGCCACCTACTGGTGCGCAGGAGTCCGGCTTTAAAGTTTCCGAATCCAGTCTCAGCCTCAGGAATATTCACAAGGTGTGGAATCTACGATTAGATAGAGCAACCATCTGAAAGGTTGAAACTAAAAGTAAGTAACTTGTTTGCCTGTATGTTGTAGATTCTTTGGCTAGGGCCATGGGGTTCTCGGTAGCCCTGAGGTGGCATGAATGGCGTTGGTTCCCCAGATTCCCTTGAGGCATGCATGCAAACCTCAAGGATAATGCTATTAACTTGCCTGTTTGGGATCAATTTTGATTCGGTCTTGGAGACTTTCAAGGCTATTCGGGGTGCTGCCTGTTCTCTTGGCCTCCAGTGTATGGGATGGAACTACAGCCAGTTGCAGGTGTTTAAAGGATTCTCTGAGGGCTTTCCCTTTAACCCGTGTCAGCCATCTCAGCTCGTCCAACAGTTTAACCAGCTGCTGTTCCAATACAGAAGATGGGGCAGAGAGAAAGTCATCAAGACCTTTAACCCCTCCACTGCACCAGCATAAAAGCGGCTTCAGCTTCGCCTTGAAGGATCTTCTGCAGCCAGTTGTAAAGCGAGGTATCCTCCTTTCTACAAGCCTGGAAGGCCATATCGTTGGAGCACACGGTTTAGCAAATAGTATAAAATGGATAAGCCCTGCCCTTTGGGAAAGAGATCTGTGAAATGAGGTGGGCAATTTGGAGAGAGAGAGCGCTAGAGAATAAGGCATACAATCATTCAACTTACGCTATACTTGGAGCGGTGGCATGCAGAGGATGAAAGGTAAGGAGAGGATAATTCAATAGAATGAAACAGGGAACATATTTAAAGTTTTAAGTCCAGGTAACTTATTTATGCAGAGTTTTAGAAATATAGTGGGATGAGGCCTTTGGAGATAGTATACAACCAGAGACTGTATTGTAGCCCTTGTATAGCCCTTATTGCTACTTTGTGAAGCGCTGACACATATTCAAATTGATAACATCCTACACCACTGAGGTGTGTGGATGGAAGTGTGTTGTCTTGGCTTTGGGTCTTTTATGGGAAGTGTTTTTCTACGTCCTTCGTGATGACCATCTTTAATGGATTCACATGCAACCCAGCCACGTCCCTACAAAGAGGCACACATTATTTATTCCTGCTAGTGTTTTCAAACCTAAACTATTGTGACGATAAAGGAATTAACCATGCAGTTCAGTAAAATGGTGACATTTCTTGCCACCAGTCCCACAGGGTTGAAAAAGGGCATTCATTGATGTCTCAGCCATGACAGAATAAATTATAAACTTCAGCTCAAAAAATGTCCCCAGTGACCGCAATCCTGCTAGGAAAAGTGGCTCATGGGATTGATATAGCCAATGATGTTGAGTAAGGCAGTTTTCATGCCACTTTGGAGTAGCAATGGACAACATGAGCAGATAGCTGTGGAGACTTCCTGTACATATGGCAGAAATCTGAACCATGATGGCTTCTGGTGGGAGTGTAGTTCCCAGCACCCTGGCCTCATTGGCTTCCGTTTGTGTCATTTTCAGTGAGGTGGACTATCTTCACGAGTAAATGCTCAGTTGTTTCTATTGCCCATTGGTGTTGGGCACGTCCATTGAAGGCCAACTCTAACTGCGTTGATTCTGAAGTGACCAGGATACTGCACACACAGGCTTATGAATCGAGAGAGAATACCCAAATGGAAAACTTGGATTACAACAAGTAAATTTTGTTTATTCACAAAGTTTGCTGCATACATCAAAGTTATAAATAAGCGACACATTTTTTTCACATAATTTTTTGTTGACATGATTATTGATAATCCTTCATTTACTCTGACCTCCTTTCTAAGTACTTATCTGAATAAGTTCACCTTAAAGTTAATTCTGTATTATGTGACCTACCAGCATGGATTTGTTGTTGAGAAGGGCCCAAGTAAAGAAACGTCTGTTTTTCCTCCTACAGGGCAAGCTGTGGAACTGGTATTTGGAGTATCTCTATATGCAGGGAATGCAAGGTCTGAAACTCTTCATTGAAAGCAGTGTCAATCGGATTTCCACCAGCTCCCAAACCCAAGTGCCATCGAAGGGCCTTCATTCTTTGCATCAGTCACAGAAATAGTCAATTTAATGTTTCCCAAACATTGCACAAAGATGTTCACAGGAATTATTTTTTCGAGTACAGACATTTTCCATTTTTGACTCTCACATAAATTGAAGTATTCCATGTACATAACCCATCAGCTAAAGGATTCTGAGCAGCTGCAGCTTTTGGCTTTATTTATCACTATTCTGCGCTCATGCTTTGGAGTCATTACAAACTGATCGTTTCTGCTTTCAGTGTTATTTCTGAAATGCAATATTTTGTATTTAACATGCAGGTATGCTCATAATTGTAAACAGTGTAAATGTGTACTTTATGTAAAGTTATTTTCTAATGGCCTTCCTATGGAATGCATCCGTTTTATTCCTTAACGCTCAGATCAATTGGTGGATCCAGTATATTGTGTACATACTTAATTGGAGTTCATGGAGTCTGATTCTGTGATGGTCTGAACTGGCTTCAGATTTGAGTTCCATTTTCGGAATCCAACAGAGGTATCAGGAGGTACCAAAGATGTTCCTTTTTAATAGCAACTGATTAAGTGGGATTGGTAGAGAGGTTGAAACTGTCTTTTTGGACTATAAACATAAAAGCGATGAAATTTGGAACAACCGTATTACTGTGCGCTTTTATATGTGTTGCAGCTATCAATAAAATGCACACATTCACTATGCGCTCCTTGTGGTTTGTTCAGTGTTGTGGCTTGGACTGTTCGAAACATCTCATAGAACCCTTATTCAACAGTTAGGTTATAATTAATTAATATCATATGTTCTTTTATATTATCCAGAATGTGTGTATGTATATATATATATATATATATATATATATGTGTGTGTATATATATGCGTGTGTGTATATATATGCGTGTGTGTGTATATATGCGTGTGTGTGTATATATGCGTGTGTGTATATGCGTGTGTGTGTATATGCGTGTGTGTGTATATATATGCCTGTGTGTGTATATATATGCCTGTGTGTGTGTATATATATGCCTGTGTGTGTATGCGTGTGTGTGTGTGTATATGTATATATGCATGGGTGTGTATATATATTCACTGAAAAAAACCATAGGTTTCAGGGAAGGTTATAGTTAGTTGGACATTTCACTTGTACAAAACCATTGAAATTCCCCCGTTATAGTTAGTTCAGCTAACTAGAACTCGCGCCCCCCAATGCACTGCTGATGACGTCACATATTACATCACTCATGACATGGTCAGTGACATCACTCATGACATCACTCATGACATCATCCATGTGACTGTGTGTTTCTCTAAAGTTTAAAAATGTTTAATATATATAGGGAAAGGCGTATTGAAAAATGAGTGGGTGTATAAGTGTCTGAATGGAGGATTTACTAGGTGCGTGACTGACTATAAGTGAGTGATTAAACATATCTTACTGAATGCATGGGTTAGTGACTAAACTGTGTGAATCTCTGTATCCGTCTGTTGGTGTGTAAGCGGCTGCATGGGTTTGCGAATAACTACATGAGTGTCTATATGAGTTATTGATTGATTGTCTGAGTATCTGTATGGGTGCCTGAGTGTTTGTGTGGGTGGGGTGTGTGTGACTCTGTGCATAGATGTGAGTGGGTGATTTACTGGGTGCATGGTTTCAAGAGTGCATCTGTGATGGACTGTATGGGTGGGTGGGTGAGTGTGTGTATGGGTGTGTTAGTGAGTGAATGTATATCTCTGTGGTACATGTGTGAGTAACTACATATGTGAAAGGCAGTATATATGTGTGTTAGAGTATAGAAATGGCTATAAGTGAGAGTGTGTGATTGTGGCTTTATGGATGAGTGTGTGCTTGTATCAGTGATTGTATAAGAGTGTAAGAATGTGCTAGTATTTGTATGAGTAAGTGAGCTGGTGTGTGTAACTGTATAGGTGAGTAAATGGGAGTGTGATTAATTATTTGCATGACTGACTAGGTGTGTGAGTACTTCTATGGATGAGTGGCGGTGTGTGAGTGTCTATATAGGTGTGTGAGTGCATATGATAGTCCTGCACTGTGTGACCATAAGTATGAGTGACTGTACAGGTGAGTGAGTGGATGTTTGTGTAGACCTAAGAATCACTGAGTGGGTATGTACTTATTGGTGTTGGAGTGTCTATGGTTTTGAGAATGACAGTCTGTAATTTATAGTGGGTGTATCAAAAGTTATATTAGCGTGTGACGCCATCAGCTGTGCATTGCGGGGGCACAAGTTATAATTGGCTGAACTAACTAACGGGGGAATTTCAATGGTTTTGTACGACTAACTATAACCTTCCCTAAAAAACCTCTGTTTTTTTCAGTGAATTTCTAAGGTTTTTTAAATGCTAATTTCTAACTATAACGTGCCTGAAACCTTTGGTTTTTGCATTGAATTTCAAAGGTTTTTTAAATGCTAATTTCTAACTATAGCGTGCCTGAAACCTTTGGTTTTTTTCTGTGAATTTCAAAGGTTTTTTAAATAAAAATGTGTAAGTATTATAGTAGTTATACCTATATTTTTTTGTAATGAATATCTAGATTTTTTTTAACTTTCTTTGTAAATATAATATTTATTAAGCAATATTATATATTTTTCTGAAAATTAATTAAAAGAATTAATCTGAAATATAGTATAATTTTTTATTTGAATTTATTTATACATTTTTAAAATTGTTTTTGAGGTCTCGCACCCACAGCGTACCCATCGCTGCGGGTGTGCGTTTTAGCCGCTATGTTGAAAGTCATGAAGGATCCGCGTACGGTGTGCGACGGGTGCACGTTTTCCAGTTACGTCAAATACGTATAATATTACGTGGTGTGCGTGATGGGTTTGCGACCGATGTGCGACTACTCCCGCGTATTCGCAACACATGCACATTACGGTACGTGATGCTTGCGCGGTGGCGGGCCCTGCGTGACGTCCTATGCGTGCCTGGGCGCGTTGGGTGCGCGCATCCTTCGAAAGTTTTTATATTCTAAAATTATATGTATGTGTCTTTAATGTACATATTAGGGCAAGAGATTATCTAAGATATTCATAAAAATAATGTATTTTTACTTGTAATTAACTTATATTATTTGCAAATATATTTTCGCGAAGTCGCGTCGGGTTCGCACTTCCTGAGCGTAGGGTGCGTGAATCCCATGTGACCTCAAAATAAGATTTGATAGGTTTATAACATTTCCCACTGTAAGTATTGAAGGACCCCACCCATTTTATTCATTCTTGTTCGAGCGTTTTCAGAGGAGCATCTGTTCTTCATCAAGAACAAGTTTGGCATTTTTTTTTTTTTTTTGAACTTCAAAAGAAAATGGCATCACAACAGGACCAGCAGGTGGAAGAATCTTCGGATGAATAACTGTTGGTAGAGGATCCACCTAAGAAAAGGCCAGAATCGGTGGTGTGGAAGTTTTTTTCACTTATCCACCAGGAGAAAAAAAAGTGAACGCTACCAAGGTGACCTCCATAATTTGTGACAGAGTACTTTCAAGAGGCAGTCAGAAGAAATACTCCTGAGGGACTGCCAGTATGTATAAGCACTTGCATACTCCGCATCCTCACAATCTGGCTCGGGAAGAAATGAGGCTGCTAAAAATCCACCAGCAGCAGGAGCAAGTACATCATGAGCGTCAACCTCCTATAGATATGCGTCCAGAATTTGCCTTTTTAGAGCATCACTGTTGGAAGTGCAAGAAAATTATCTGCTACGGAGAGCAGTCAGTAGATGCAGTTTGTGCTGCTCAACGGAATCACCATTGTTAGTTTATTTATGTTTTGTTTTGTTTTTGGAATGTCAACTAATTCCAAAAGTTTTCTGTTTACTTTGTACATTTTTTTTAGGTTTCTGAAAAAACACCCAAAAAATTCAAAATTGTTCAAAAAATTGCAAAAAAAATACAAAAGAAAAAAAAGTTTTTATCAGAACTACCTTAGCTGGTTAAAAAAAGAACTATAATTGTATGGTAATGCCTTAAAGTTTGCTTGAATATGTGTACAGCATGATTGACTGAAAGAATGCTTTAGTAGTGTATGATGAATTTATTGGAGCAGATGTATGATGAAATGCTGTAGTGTGGCACCGCAAGCCCTTTTGCTGCACTACTCTGCAGCACTTCTGAAACACAGGCATGCGACATATTTACATGAATATATCGCATCTCTGTGCTTCCCTCTCCACTGGCGCACAAACTGTAGCCATGTGCTAGCACAGGCACCCTTGCACCATGGTGCAAGGATGCCTGCATCATGGGCAGATTATTTTTGTGCAGGAAGGACCACCTTCCTGTACAAAAACCATCACGGAAGGCGTTTTACTCCTTCAATGTGTGGCGTAGTATGCATTGAAAGAGGAAAAAATGAGGTGAAATGAAAAGATTTCTCTTTGTTGTGCCTTGCTACGCCACCTCTAGGGTGGTACAGCATTCACACACATGTCCAGATTTATGATTTCTTGTAAATCTAGACATATCTGGTTCTGTGGTTGTTGTGTGGAAACATACACAGTAACACCCATGGAATGCCCCTTCAACAGAAAGTACTGCGTATGAAAAGGCTGTATTTACAAGGAGAGGAAAAACTATGCAGGGTGGCTTTTCCTCTTGGTAAAAATGGAGGTGCCCCCAGCACCACCACTACGTCCCAAAAAGTGATGTAGTAGTGGCGCAGGGGGCTTGTAAATCTGCTTCACAAGTACTTGCGTATTGACAGAGTAATACGATAAGTACATAGTGCTGGATGGGTAATTGAGGAAGTGCATGGGAGTAACAAGAGGATTCCTAGACTGCAAGGGTAGTAAGTGGGAATTTGAATGAATGTAGAATTAGTATGTACCTGGTTGGAAGTTTGCATGTTACTGTACAGAATATTGGAGGTGTACGTCTATTAGTGGCTAAGCCACTCTATAAATACATTACTAGTAATTGGAATGATTACAGTGCTACAAGTAGAACACATGGTTAATTTATGAGTGCTGAGGTATTGGCGGAGTGATAGGATAAGAAGATACTGCTGGTATTGGCAGAGTAAAAGGATAAGTATAGTGGTGGATAAGTGATTGGAGAAGTATATGGGATAGACATGAGGATACCTAGACTGTATAATTAGAGTGCTGGTAGTTAACAGTAGTGTAAGTTTATAAGTGCTTGTGTGTTGGCACAGAGATTAAATAAGGACATGGTTCTGTCAGGAAGAATGCAGAAGCGGACAGAGTGATAGTCTGATTGAGGCACTGCATGAATACTACCTGGATTATTGCAAGGATGAATCAGTACTGTGCTGGGGGTTAGGGGCCTGCATACATTGTGCACATTAGACTGTAGCACTGCTTGTCTTAATGCCTGAGTTGCTCTACAAGTGCATGGATAGTGACTGGATACTTACACTGCTGGTACTTCACTGCAGAGAGAGTTTATAAGTGCTTGTGTGTTGCAACAGAGATTACATAAGAACATGCGTCTGTGGGGATGATTGCAAGAGTGGACAGAGAGTGACAGGCTGATTGGGGCACTACATGAATACTACCTGGCTTATTGCAAGGGTGAATCAATAGTCTGCTGGTGGTTAGAGGCCTGCATAGATTGTGCACATTTGACTGTAGCACTGCTTATCTTAATGCCTGAGTCGCTCTACATGTGCATGGATAGTGACTTGATAGTTACACTGCTGGTAGTTGACTGCAGGGACAGTTTATAAGTGCATGTGTGTTGCACAGAGATTAGATAAGGACATGGTTCTGTCAGAATGATTGCAGGAGTGGACAGAGTGACAGTCTGATTGGGGCACTACATAAATACTACCTGGCTTATTGCAAGGGTGAATCAGTAGTCTGCAGGAGGTTAGGGGCCTACATAGATTGCGCACATATGACCGTAGCACTGTGTGTCTTAATGGCCGAGTCATTCTACAAGTGCATGAATAGTGACTGGATAGTTAGTATGTTAGTTGACAGCAGGGAGAGTTTATAAGTGCTTCTGTGTTGGTACAGAGATTAGGTAAGGACATGCTTCTGTCAGGATGATTGCAGGAGTGAACAGAGTGACAGTCTGATTGGCGCACTGCATGAATGCTACCTGGCTAATTGAAAGAGTGAATCAGTAATCTGCTGGGGGTTTGAGGCCTGCATACATGTGCACATTTGACTGGAGCACTTTGTGTCTTAATAACTGTCATTGTGCAAATTTAGAATTAGGATCTGTAAAAGAGAAGAAAACATACAGTTATGATATATAATATTTACAACACAACATAATTTTACCATTATATAAATTTAGTTTGCCTTCTTTTCTCTTCTCAGAATATATTGAATTTCACTATTAATAGTGATTTCAATGTTACTCATCAGCGGGCAAAAAAAACCAATCCGTAAGATTGTTTAAAAAAAAAAAAAGAATCTGTGTCAAAAATATTTTTAACATAGTCAACTATCTCTGCACATTGCATAAAAATAACATCCTCAATAACATAGCATATAATGCAAGTCTCGCGTATATAAAATGCTTTTTTCTAAGAACATTTTGGCAGTATAATATCAAAGAAGATGAACAATAATTCAGTCAACAATTGTCTATAATTTCCATATACTCTAAATGATGTTCTTTAAAATATTTGCTGTCAGAATATCTCAGAAAAACTGCTTAATTTATATTAATATCTTTCCTGTAGGCCAAATGATATTCCTGAAATCCTTCATACTGAAATTGTCCAAAGTATTGGTATTAATCCATATTAACATATTCCCAATAGGCCGAATTATGTTCTTAGTACTTTGGCTTTAAAAATATTAAGTATGAATTTGGTAATTCCTTAGGCAAATGATACTTAAAAACCAAATGAGCATCATTACAATATATCCATCCTTTATTGCATTTTAAATAGACTGTGTAATGTCCATATGTTGTAGAAGGTCCATTGTGGAAAATAATTGCTACTGCTACAAAAGTTCTTCCTGATATTGATAGTTGACTTGCTACAACATTTTTAATTAAAGTTTCCAATTTTCTTCCATCAGCTGTACAACGTTGTATCATTAAAATTATATATTGTCCAAATTTTTGTATAAATAGTGTTGATAACATTTTTGATTTGCATTGGCTACACCATGTTTTGATTTTCTGCTTTAATTTGTTGAAAGACACTGTTTTACAGTCTAGTATTGTTAAATATATAAATCTGTGTCTGTTAGTGGTAGAAGTAAACGTACAATTTTCCCATTCATGTTCCCATTTATAACAAAGTCCAAATAGATTTTCAATTTGTATTCCTTCTTCTTCTAATACTGCAAGCATATACATTAGAAATTCCTGAGCATCTTGTTGCACATTCTGTCTAAATAGCGTAGAACCAGAACACATATCCAAAAGCTTCCTGATATCTGAAACAGTTTGGATTTTACTTTCATCAGTTATCAATTTTTAAAAAGTAGAATACAACAAGGAACAAAACCTTTTTTCTCGATTTTCTATAATTTTCTGTAGCAGATTTTCGAGAAAAAATACATTTACCACTACATTAGCATAGTAGTTGATACCAGAACTATTTTCTAACTGATATCCGACAATCTCTTCAATAGTGTCCTTTTTCTTTTTGCTTGGATTTTTAACATTATCCTGTTTTTTTTTCTTCTCTTTAACTTCACTACAGATATTCTCATACCTTCTTTTTCGACCTACTACACGCTTTTCATATACTGGATATTCACCTAAATTGGGAGCATACAGTCTCCTTAACCGATTATACTCTTACACAATTTACATCTGCACTAATCTTTCTCTCATCAAAATCAATCAAATACAATCCAGATAAAGTTCTGACTCTGGACAAAGCAACATATGCCATACCCTCTTTAAATACGATACTTCCAATATTTCCCAAAGCACTGTCTACACTTAAACCTTGAGATTTATGAATAGTCACCGCATATGCCAAAGAAAGAGGTAACTGTTTTCGACGAACATACAAATCTTTAACAAGCAAAAAACGAGCAGAACAATGAGCAATTTGTTTTACTTCTTCAATCTGATTAAATTTGATTTTCATATATTCAATTCTATCTTTTTTTGATAATTAACATAATCAACAACTTTTCCCATTGCTCCATTTACTAACCCTTTTTCTACATCCAAATTACGTCGTAAAATAACCCGACAGTTTACACATACATATAAATTATTTTCTAAACCAGCAGTTTTAGATATAGATTTTTCCAAAGAATCCAATTTTGTTTTCAATTTTTCTGTCAAAATAATAGTAATTCCTTCATGCTCTATTTTATCAATGGCTTCCATTTTTATTATTTGTTTATTTTCCAGCTGTAAAAAATTCTTCATTAAATATACATCACTCTCGCAGTGTTAGCATGAGGCATATTATAGATTTATTTTCTGCAATTTTTTTGTATATTTTTGCAGGATCTATATTTTCATTTGGAAATAAGTTGGTAAGTATCCGACTTTGCAAAGCTTCTTTGCCATGTTCTGTCAATACTCCAATTCTTATATTTTGAAGAATGGTTCCATAAACTTCATCATTTGCTTGTCGCATATTTTTATGAGTTCTTTGTACTCAAAATATGACCAAATGTTAACGTTTCCAACACTTCCCAAAGACTTTCTGGTATCTTCATGCACAAGTGTTTTAAATACTGGTTGCCCTTTTACAGGAGTAAGTTGCAGTAGATCACCAAAAACTATCACATGTTTTCCTCCAAATAAGACATCGTATTCTGTTTTTAGGTCGAGCCTAGAGCAGCGCATGCGCTGCTTGCTCGACTTTTAGTAAGGGGTAAAAACAAGTGACAAGTCAATAATTAGAAGTTTAATTTTCTTTAGCACTCTTGAAACTTCCAGGTAGCTTTTGATATTCCAATTTATTTTGATGTTCCACAGGTAGCATTAGTAAACGATGTAATGTAATTCCATGGCCGGCCTAGAGCTTGAGTGCATGTGCGCGGGCGTGCACTTTGCGTGCCTCTCTCCGCGCTTCAATTCCCTCCCCCCCCCCTTGTGTGCCTCTCTCTGTGCTCCAATTCCCTCCCCCACCACAGATCGCGTCACTCTACTGGCCTCAACTCCCGCCTCTCTATACTACAGCAGGCCGCGTGATCACTTTCATCAGTTTCACTTTCGCAGCATTCATCAGCTTCACTTTCGCGGCCGATGCTTGTTTCCCGCGTGGCCAATGCTTGTTTTTCTTTCCTGACAATCAAAGTTCTAGGATAAACTGGAATAGTCGGTTCTCACTTAATACACATTGCTTCCGAAGAATTGTTTTGGTCATGATTCTTACCAAGACACAATGCATTACATTTTTTGCATGCACTCCTTTCTCCTAAATGAAAACATGTCAAAGCTACAGGAGCGTGCAAATTTTTTTTTTTTAGCTTTCTAGACGATCAACTATTTTGAACCTCACTTAAAAGTTAGATTTGAATGGCCTCGTTCTGGATGCCCTGGTGTCGGGCCAAGAATCTCGGCGGGTTGGTTGCATAGGGAAGGGTAGAGTTAGCCTGTTTTGCGAGGGGCATCATTAGAAGTTAAATTTCACTTAAGTAGACTTTTTGTTAAAGGCATTCACTTTGGGAGTCTTTCGTGATGGTCATTAGTCTTCTGACATGTATGATAACGACAAGGTAAACCCTTAGTGGGGAACCTGGGAAGATGATATAATTGCGTTCTGCTAGTACATTTTTGTGATAATCTTGCCATCGCAGCTGATAATCCCATCCGTTCTGTCATATTGGGCTTTAAAAAAACTGTGAAGGGCACTTATTGAGTAAGATGTCTGTGTCTTTAGGACCGGTGATTAGAAAATGTGAAGTGTAGCTTAATCATTGGACTCGGAAAACCACAGCCTTTTTTGCTGAAAGAAGTCTTGATTGAATCTGGACCAGTTCAGACATGCTGGGAGGCTTAATTACCTTGTACCCCCACTCCCTCTCTACACATGCTCTCAGAAAACCCTCCATTGTAAAAAGTTGTTTCTCAGGTTAGGCTTCTTTCATCTCTGATTTTTACACGTGACTGCCAGTCTAAGTCAATCTTGAGCTGAACAAGTGGAATGTTACCCAAGACTAGCAAGAAAGCCTCTTTATCTCAAACCAAGCGCCCCACTCCATATCTGCATCAGAAATAATACTCTCATTATGAAAAAATCCACGGCATGTCCAGTGCCTCGCACTGATGAGCACCTAAAAGGGCAAAACATGACTGTGATTGTCAAACATCTCTGAGCTAAATCTGCGGACAGCAACGCCGTGTCTGAACATCAATTTAAGAATGAAAAACGCTTAAATACTTAGTGATGCAGGAACGCTACACAAGTCTGAATAATAGATCAATAATAAAAGCGCTCAGGGTGCTATACTGACCTAGAACTTGCCATTACACTCTGCGGATCAGTGTGAATGGCTCCTGCCATGTTCTGCTTTCATGCGCAGAAGATATATTTAAACAGACGAGGGGTTAAGCCACATAGGTGGATAAAAACTCATTAAAAAGCCTTATGGTTAGAGGCCCATTCTTCCTTCTGTAAAATTGATTGTAATGTGAAATCTGCGAGACAGTAAGCAGTGAATTCTAAAGGAAGCAAAACGGGATTCTGGCAACATAAAATTTCTCCTTTGCACTCTGGTACCAAATGTGCAATCGTTAGGAGACTTTTTTCAACTAACAAGTTAAAATGGGACACATTTGTCTTCACTTTTGCGGTACAGTGCGTACACGCTCTACCCAGCACACAGTTGCTTCAAACAGTATATTGCCATTTGAGCCGAAGCATTGCTTCTCCTTGACAACAACAAATGCATGAGCTGTCTTAGATATATGTAGCTTTAAATATTAAAATGTGTTACTCACCTGGTTGCAAGACTCAGCTGGTCAGACGACTTCAGCGTGCATGTGTTTGTCCTTCCTGTAAACTCAGCGGTCCGATGCACTTTTCACTCCATCCCCTGGTGGGAAGCAAGCGGACTGTGTCCATAATTAATGAAAACAAGCATTGGCATAGCCAATAGGTCTTGCCTTTGGGACCTTATAAGTGTTGAGCCATGCAACAGTTGATGTTGTTGCACCAAGGATATTGTGCTGCATAACTAAATACTTATAAGGTCCCAAAAGCGAGACCTATTGGCTATGCCAATGCTTGTTAAAATTTGCTGCATTCTTAAATCCACAAAAGCAAGCATTAAGTTTGAGACCATGCTCACCTCATCAATAATTAGAAGTTTAATTTTCTTTAGCACTCTTGAAACTTCCAGGTAGCTTTTGATATTCCAATTTATTTTGATGTTCCACAGGTAGCATTAGTAAACGATGTAATGTAATTCCTTTAATGTTGTGTGCTGCCAATCCAGTTGGAGCAGTTACAACACAAGACAAATGTGAGTCAGTTATTTTCTGTAGATAAGTGGTCAAAACCTTAATCAAGAAACTTTTTCCTGTACCAGCTTGACCACTGATATACATTCGGATAGGTTGAAATGATGTGCATGTGCATTCTTTCTTTTCATGAAGAAAACCATGGTCGATCTTTTTCACTTGCTGATATATTTCTTTCTGGTCACTATTTAGTTCTTCCAAGATTCCCAAGTCCATCATATCTTCTTGAGTTTGATGCATTGCTGTTTCCACTTCACTCATGGCGATGGCTGCTTCATTTTCAAGAATCGGTTGTCCGAAGTGGATCCTGACTCAGTGCAGCAGAAATTTGACTATCTTGAGAACTATCTCTAGCAATCTCAGCTGCAATAATAGTAGCTTCTTGATCGATTTCTTCATTCAACATTTTCAGATAATTTGCAAAAACTGTGCATTCAATGCTAACTTTACATGCATTGAAAGAATCTTCATAGCACTCAATCTCCAAGTAATTCTAGTTCTGTACGCCAAGGTTTGAAGAGTTGCAAAAGGGCTAAATAATAAAATTCTCTTATCAGGAGTATCACAACTCAGTTTCCTGTGATTAATCATATTTCCTTTACTATGTTTCACCAAACATCCTTTTGAACCAATCACTGCATATTTTCCTCTATGTTTTCTGTAGTATTTTTCTTAAAACTGTAAAATTGCAGCACTTCATAGAGACATATGTTCTTAAGATGACGACTTCTATTTGGATTGTATGTATCCAACATGTTTGTTTTGAGAATTTCTGTACTTCCCGGTTCATTTATTGCTAAATATTCGATTTCTTGTATAGGTTAAAATACTCAATTTCGCGTTGCAGCAAGACCTAGACTCACCCAAATGATGCTTCTTGACTTTGAATATAAACTTGCAGACAACCGATCCGAGCATTCGTACGCTCCAATCTCTCGATGGGATAACCTCTTCAAACTAAAATTATACAATTTCTTTCTTCTCGTGGGAAATTTCTTTCAACTCCGTCTTTTCTGATTTTGTTATGTATGATGTTACATACCGAGCCACAGAAATTGAATTATCCGCAACATACTGGATATCCATATTAGCATTCCACATTGACAGTATAACTGGATTATAATTATTAATATACTTTGGTTCGTCACTTCTTTTCAAATTAAAAGTATTTTTGGGTGATTTTCTAGTGATGGTATGTCTCACTGCTGACATGAAACTGTTCACTCTTCCTTTTGATATTACTGGACGTGGAAATCCAAAACGACATTTGGTATAAAACTTTTCCTTCGACTTCCATTTCCGGCGACAGTATTTCCCACATCGATGATTTTGAAACCATAACACTTGTTGCCTTAAGGTGTTTTCTTCTGTTCTTTTAGGTATAGCACATGTAACATAATCTTCAATAAAAGGTAAAACAGTGTCATCAAAATCAGTTCCAAATTTGGGTGCATCCTTGATCCATAGAAGCATATATATATGAGGAGCACCTCTAGCTTGATACTCCTTTCTCCAAAAAAATCAATAACTTCTCCAAGTGGAGGATTCTTTTTGTTGCAGATAAGACATCATAGCTTTAAACCTATGATTGAAATATCTACATACATGTACAGGATACAAAGAACACAATTCTCCAGGAGTCTTGAATTCAATGTTTTTAATATTTGAATTTCTTCTTGAAGATACTGAAGTAAATCATCCCATATATTCTAGCACAGCTTACAAACCACGTTGGAGTTCCTAAATTCCTTAGCATGCTTTTAAGTTCTCCATGACGACGATACCAATACTCATTAGTACCACTCTGACATGCAATCAAATTATTCAGTTGAGATTCCAAATGATCATCTCTCTGATGTACTTTTTCCATAAATTCCTTTGCAGAAACATTTAGAAGATGTACTCCTGTTTTTAATATGTGGTTGACTGCATAATAAAGTCCAGACAAGTCACTCTCAAACAAAAGATGAAATATATATGGGATACATTGTCGAAATCTAGGATCTTCTGCATACAATCTTGTTGTCTGATATTCTGATGCAGGAATCTGTATTGATCGTTCGTCATATCGTCCACCTTTTCCAGTTGGGAACAGCTGCGGAAAACAACAAGCTTCCAAACTCTTTTCCCTAACACTCCAGGGATTCCCCTTCGCTTTCTTCATTTGGAATAATTCAATAGTATTCCCCAACAGTTCTTTAGAATGTAAAGGATGTACACTATAATGTTCATATATTTCTTCACTTTTCGACATATCCACTTTCTCAATCTGACCACTTGACATTTCGCTATTATCTCCTAAAAGTATTTCTTCTTCCACATACACATTCTTATAGAAATCATTGTTTTTTATAAGATACATTGTTGCCTTTTGCACTTTCCTGACATCCACTAACTCCTGCCAGATTTTCTTACTCTTAGTAGGAACACCATTCACAAAAATAATTAAGGGTTCACTTTCTTCTTTATCTAAACCAATAGTTTAAATATTTTTCTTTAAATCTAGAGGTAAATATACAACTCTTCCTTTTAATCCTCTGTAAATCTTTGGGAGGCAATTTACCTGTTTAAGGCTCCATACGAACAATGGCCTGAAACAGGTGCACAGATTGAATCCGAGTAGACTTATATGTGTTTAAATCCATCAGTTCTGGAGGAATAGCTACCAACTCCAAATCATTATGGACAGCTCTTCCTGGCATTTTATTATCATCTAATTTGTTATAACAATATTTACATATACGTTGATTAGTACCTAAATCAAAGCAATCCTCTACCAATAAATAAGTTGCAAATTCCTCCCACTTATCATTATATTCTTTTTCACTTTTTAAATACAGATCAACAGTCCTAGTCTGATACTTATAGTGAGTTCGTTGACAACAAATACAAGTATAATTTTGCCTTTCACACGAAATTACCTTAAACTTTGTAATTTCTTCTTCAAATTTCTCTGTACTAATCCTTTCCACGTTTCTTCAATGCATACTTCTATCAATGTCTCACTTTGTCTACTTTCTTCTTCAGGACCAAAGTAACAAAACTCTCTTTCTTCACAAACTTTTTTTTACATCTGATACTGACCCATGCACAAGCGCACTGTTTAATTCATTTAAACATATTGCTGGCCTTTTTGTGTAATACAATCTTCTGACTAACTTCCGCATTTGAGAATGATGTACTGCTAACATTCTAAAATGATGAAAAACACTTTGACATACTTTTCTAGAAAGGCAAGCCAGAGAATGACCTTGCAAACCAGTATTTTTTCTCACTCTGCAAGGATCTAGTCCTTGCAACATCTTAATCTTTTGTTTAAGACTTTTTTTTACTATACTCTTGTAAGAAATTCCGTAAAATATCAATAGATTCTTGACGTTTACTGCATATACTACTAAAATTCCAAGTATACACTGGGGCTTTAGTACGTCTCCCTAGAACTTCATCAGCTACCACTTCCTCTACATTTCTAAGAACCATTTTTTCTTTTTTAATTGGACAACCGTATTTAACCTCATAAGCACGACCAGTGGTATCAACTGCATGCAATAATCTATTGGTTTGAAAATAGCTCCCTTATCTCTGTGTCTTATTTAATTCCATCTTAATGGGAACGGATCCGCCAGATTCCTGGCGAGGCGCAGAGATAGTCTCTATTCACAAGAAAGGCTGCCCCCTACTGCCGTCCAACTACAGGCCCATTAGCCTGATAGATATCACCCAGAAGCTGATGGGACGAATAATCCTGGAAAGAGTCCAGGCCTGGGTTGAGGAAAATAAGATCTTGAGTACTCTTCAGGCCGGCTTTAGGACGAGCACGTCAACTATTGACCAGATCTTCAGACTTCAGGTCCTGTATTGGAAAACAGTGAGTGTGGAGGGTGGCAGTCTCTACCTCATTTTTGTGGACCTGAGGTCTGCATTTGATCTGGTCCCTAGGGGAAAATTGTGGAGGGTACTTTTAGATCTTGGCATCCCAATATACCTCCTGGATGTGTTAATAAGGCTCCACTCAGAAACCTATGCCCAAGTCAGATGCGGGAAGCATGGAGAATTGTCTGCTCGCTTCCCGGTAAAGGGGGTGCGCCCTGGCCCCTACCCTTTTTAGTTTATACATAAATGGGCTTATAGATCATTTATTAGGTATAAAGGATATTGATGCCCCAAGGTTAGTTACAGGCCGGGTACCCGCATTGATGTTCGCCGCTGACACCTTGTTGGTGTCCAAGACATTAATGGGTATCCAACGTACCTTGGATGGCTTCGCCGATTTCTGTGCATCAAGAGGCCTGGAGATAAATCTATCTAAAACTAAATTTATGATTTTTAACCCATCCAGGCAGACCCGTCCAAATCCAGTATTGGATGGCATACCTTTGGAATGAGTAAAAACCTTTGAGTATTTGGGCATCATCCTTGTGGAACACTTGGAATGAGATGCCCAAGTAGCAAAGGCTGCCTTAAAGTTGACACAAACGGTGGGTGGGATCTCGGAAATGCACAGAGTATCTGTGTACAAGCCTGCTGCTCCAGTTATAGAAATTTATAAAGTACAGGCTAGAGCGGCTTCTATGTACGGGGCGGAGCTTTGGGGGCATTTTAGGCCCACAAACTTTATAAGGGTGGAGCACTCATTTATGAGGAATTTGTTGGGATTGCCAGTTAGCACTCCGTTAGTACCTCTTCGGCTGGACCTAGGGCTTCTCCCTATTGAAGAGGGAGTGGCCTTAAGGCCACTTACCTACTGGAGAAGATTATGGTCAGTTCCTGAACTAGCTCCCTTTAGAAGTGTGTTCAGGGATGTGTGGGCTGAAATTAGAACCAGGAAAATCCCGTGGTTAATTCATATTAAGGAACTCTGTAATAGGATTGGCTTACCCGAGTTATGGGGAACACCAGAAGTAGTGTGCCCGGCAATATCTAGGGCCGATTTGGAATACCACTATAGGCACCACAATCTATTGTCTCTTCACGTGAGCTCTACAGTTGGTAGACTGACATCTCAGTTCCTCCAAGTAAAAGAGGATTACAAAAAGGAGGATTTCCTTGACCTGATTAATCCAGCTTCGGCAAGGAAACTGTACATGCAATTTAGGATGGGTAGTCTGCCGCTCATGTTATTTACTAGTAAATGGGACTTAAATAAAAATACTGAGTGTCCAGCGTGCAAATACCATCTTGAAAATGAGATCCACGTCCTGTTTTTTTGTCCCAAATATCAGACTGTACGTAATCGTTGGGTGAAACCTATCTGTAGGAACCTTGGCTTCAGAGAATGTTATAAGGCCTTGAGAGTATTAAAATATGATACGCACCCTCCTATCGTTTTCGCCGTCTCCCGCTTTTTAAACGGGATGTGGCTTAAACGCAGGAATTTTTTAATGAAATAAATTGTTGACTTACATATTTATTGGAAATTTAATGTATACTTCCGATAACTACCTTCAATGGTTTAATTTGATTTTAATATGTGCCGGTTTTAAATTTGTAATGTAGGTGTATATATATGATTGTGATTTGGTGCATGTTATTTATTCTCTGTAACAGTGTTTGTGTATTTTATTCTGTACTTTTATGGTCCGTTGTGTCGGAAATAAAGTTATCGAAAGAAAGAAAATAGCTCTCTTCATTAAAAAAAGGCTCTGAACTTCAACTGTGTTTCCATTCACCCAAAAAAACATCACAAAAGTTAGTTCTGTTAATTACTTCCTTTTACTTTTGGCCTTCATAAAACGTATTGGCTTATCTAATCGAATTCTGTTTAATACTAAAATGAATAATTTCCTTTTTAATTCAAACGCCTTTTCAACAATAGTTTCAATCTGTTTTTTCTTTTTATAAAATGCGGATTTTCTTTTATATTTCTTCACATCTTTCAACAAACTAAAGACAACTCTATTATAAAACATTCTTTTCCTTATTTCAGTAAATGGATTCTTTCTCCTTTTACCGTATATTTTTTCTTAAACTTAATTTCCCATTAATTTCTCATTTTTTCTTGTTATTGTTCTTTCTTCTTGAGGCATTGTTTCTACTTTCCACATTGTGCACACTGTTTCTAGCTTTTGAAATTTTTTTAATACATTCTTTTGTTCTCTTACCGTAAGATTTTTTTTTCCACATGTTCTTCATCTAAATGTTGCTGTTGTGTTTTCTTCAAATAATACTCCTTTTTTTGTTGTTTCCTTCTTTGTTTTTTTAGTCATGGTGACTTTTTTCTAATGATTATGAACACTGTCTCTTTTGAGAAAAAAAAATACATTTATTAAAATAAAACTATAAAATAATGTGTTAAACAAATATCTTCTACACAAAAAATATTTATATGCTTTGTTTAGAAATCACAACCCATTTACTGCAATACAGAGGTAGTACTTTGAAAAATGGAGGACTAAATAAGTAGTGTTTGTGTTTAGAGGATTGCATGAATACTGGATAGAAGTTTGTAATATTGATGTATTACTACCAGGGTCATTGCATGAGTACATAAATACTGACTGAATGATTAGAGTACTGCAACAAAAGAGAATGGTGGATTTATAAATCCGTAGGTTTTGGTACAGTGATTACATAAAGACATGGTTCTGTCAAGAAGATTGTAGGAGTAGACAGAGAATGACAGGCTGATTGGGGCACTACATGAATACTACCTGGCTTATTACAAAGGTGAGTCAATCTATAAGTGCATGGATACTGAGTGGATAATTTAAATGGTGGTAGTTGACAGCAGGGAGAGTTTATAAGTGTTTGTGTGTTGGCACAGAGATTAGATAAAGACATGCTTCTGTCAGGATGATTGCAGGAGTGAACAGAGAGTCAGTCTGATTGGGGCACCAAATGAATACTACCTGGCCCATTGTAAGGGTGAATCAATAGTCTGCTGGTGGTTAGAGGCCTGCATAGATTGCGCACATTTGACTGTAGCACTGATTATCTTAATGCCTGAGTCGCTCTACAAGTGCATGGATAGTGACTTGATAGTTACACTGCTGGTAGGTGACTGCAGGGACAGTTTATAAGTGCATGTGTTGGCACAGAGATTAGATAAGGGCATAGTTCTGTCAGAATGATTGCAGGAGTGGACAGAGAGTGACAGGCTGATTGGGGCACTACATGAATACTACCTGGCTTATTCCAAGGGTGAATCAGTAGTCTGCAGGAGGTTAGGGACCTACATAGATTGCGCACATATGACTGTAGCACTGTGTGTCTTAATGGCTGAGTCATTCTACAAGTGCATGGATAGTTAGACGGTTGTTAGTTGACAGCAGGGAGAGTTTATAAGTACTTGTGTTTCTGCACAGAGAGTAGATATGGACATGGTTCAGTCAGGATGATAGGAGGTGTGGACAGGGAGTGACAGTGTGATTGCTTATCTGTATGGCTACTGCATGGATTTTTGCAGGAGTGAATCAGTAGTGTGCAGGGGGTAAGGGGACCGCATAGATTGTGCACATTTACTTATATACTAACTGCGAAATTAGACGACATAGAACCACAAAATCACTTCTCATGCACTTATAAAATCACATTTTCACCACCTTTGCAGTCCTCTAATGTATCAGGTACCTCTCATTAATTCATATACGTATATTAATATAATGTAAACTAATACATGACTCATGACATACGAACTACTACATACCAGAAAGAGTAAAATGTATTGTCTTTCTTTGCAGCTACATATTGTCCTTTAAATCTACAAATATGCAACTTCATCAAACTGTACCTCTCAACAGACTTTATGAAGAAGAGTAATATATAACACTTTTTAATGAGGATTTTTAAAACTGTAAAAACTAATAACAGAATCATAATTATTATGATCATCTTCCAAACCGCACAATTGTACCTCATTTTACCACACTATCTATAATAAGGCTAGATTTTTAAACTATACCTTTTTACACCGAAGAAATAACCATGCCTAATAAACTACACCTTATATGAATATTTTAGAAAGTACACCTTCTTAGTACATATTTAACTAATTAATAGTAAATAAGAGCCTTCATTCAACTAGCTCTTCCAACACACTTAAATATATATATATTACTGTACATACTGTTTTTTAAACAAACTTCAAGTACAATAAAAAATAATCCCAATATACATCTGTGCATTTAATAATATATTTCAAATAACACAGTTTCATAAAAATGTCAAATCTTTTTTAAATGAACCTCAAAAATATGTAACTCATCTATTTAAAAAAATCTGTTGAATGCAAAATCTCACACACTCAGTCAGGATTTTCTTTTTCACACAGAGAATGTAGATCAACAGACTCTGCAAGGCTGAATCCGTATTGGCAAATTTTCCCTCAATTTTCCAAACATATAGGCATAAGCAACAAATGGCATTGCTTCTCAGTGTTTTTCAAATTGAAAAACCATTTTCCATTGATCATAAAGAATAATACTTCTCAACTTTAATCTTTACCCCTTGTCCTTAATGTCAGTTTCCATAGCAACAGGTCATGCAACATTCAACTTGGCTGTCAGGTCACAAGTTCACCAAACAATGTTGCAAATGACAATAGCAGGTGTGGTTGGCTTTGCAATGCTTGACCTTATCCTTTATGCTGTACCTTTCCAGCATATGTAAATAACCAATAAGAAACATGCTTTCTAAACAAAATAAAATGCACCCTATATTTGAATGTAAAGTGTTCTTAAACAGCCAATCAAATCTCTACTTTCTTAAAATTTTAGATAGATTTTATTCTTCCTACCTCAGCTGCAGACATCTTCTGATTACCTACAGAAATCCCTTCAAGATGCTTTCTGTGTGGATTATTGGACACAGCTATATTTTCTGGTGCAGTAGGTATGCTGAAAGCAGAGGTATTGACAAAGACCTAGCTTTGCAAAATGTGGATATTAAATGGATTGGACAGAGAGAATTAAAGTGGCACCAATTGATGCCATTGGTTAAATCCTTTTTGCATCTCCAACCACCTGACCTCATGATTGTGCACTGTGGTGGCAACTACCTAGGCACATTGACTGGGGTAGCACTGGAAATGCTAATGAAGGACACCTTTGCAGAATTGATGTTGCTTTTCCCCCAAACTGCCTTTGTGTACTCTAACATATGCCAAAGACAGAAATGGAACAGGTCCAATCAATTTTGTCCACAGATTGAGAAAGCTAGAAAAAGGTCAATAAAGCTGTTTCTGCTTATCTCAGAGACCATAGTATGGGGTCCATATACAACAATCTGTGTGTTAATATGGATGGCATCTACAGGACTGATGGTGTACATTTCACAGATAAGGGAAACAGAGTCCTTCTCAACAACTTAAGACTCTGCATCGGCACTTACATGTAGCTACAAAAATCTCCCAATAAACACAAGGGCTCTTTTTAGAGCCACTCAATATCCTAACATATAATCTAGGTTTTTATTAAAAAAAAATTAAAAATATTTTTGCAAATTTACATATTAGTGCCCTGGGAGGTGGCAGTCCCCGGGGCGTGTGGGGGGGCTCGAGCCCGCCCCACAGGTATTTTTTTCAATAAATAAATAAATGTAGCCCAGGGGGGTGGTGGTAAGCGCCACAGAGCTGCTTTGCAGAGAGGTGTTAAAAGGGGCATGGTCTGGACCACCTCTCCGCAACACAGGCCTCTGGCGCTTACTGGAGGTACTTGGTGGGATAGTTGGCCCCCAGGGGCCCTCAGGATTGAAGGGGAATTAATTCCCCACCTTAAAACGCGCCACAGGGCTTGTTTGCACACTTGTCACTTCAGGCCCAGCCCCCTTTCCTTCACTACTGTGCAAACGCACCCCGTGGCGCGTTTTAAGTTGGGGGATTAAATCCCCTTGAATCCTGAGGGCCACCAATATATACAGTAGTATGTAGGGAAACTTTGTCTTCTGCACTAACACCTATCTCCACAACAACTTGGATATACAGTACAGTGTAGTGAAGCAGTGGGATCTCTCCTCATACCTCAACTTAGAACAACAGCGATAGATCGTGGTGTCTGGGAAGCAAGTCCTCGCTAGTGTTAGTGTCGCTAGTAAAGTTTGAAAGAAATGTATCTCTCTAATCATACCTCTTCTCATGGTGACAAGTATCCGTAGTATTCTGTGGGGAGAAACTGTCATGTTTCCTGAGACAATTTTCTTGCATGAAATCTTTGTGTAATATAATGTATAGAGAGACTGGCCTTTATCCTGTGATGTGTCTATGGGAAATTGCTTGTGCAAATTAGGGTGGGAAAAGTGGGTTACCTTTGTGGTCACATGTCTCCCCATTATGAAAGCAGTACAGGTAAAGTATGCAGTTCCAAATACTTTTGTACTCAGAAGAATATCTTGCATAGCAATTACAGACACTATGATATGAAAATACACTGCCCTTTTGGCTGAGACATATTCCCCAGCGTAACACATATGCAAAATACAATGTGGGTAGAGACTGCTGTCTCTGTTCATACCTCTCTTCATGATAATGAATGTCAGAGTAGTAGAGTGTACAATGGAGTATCCTCTCTGTTAACAACTCTATCTTGCACAACCAGTGTGCGCATTTGAATGTAAGAACACACAGACACCTCTCTCAGACAACTCCTTATGGGGACCGGCATGTGTAGTATGGTATACACAAAGACAGAGCTCGGCACTGAAACCTCTCTTTAGAGTGACAAGCATATATACTAAGTTGTATAAAAGAACTGCCCTTTCTGCCAACAGTGGTTAGTATACTATGAGAATGCATTTACCTCTGTACCAAAACCTGCCTTGTATAAACATTTTTATTCTACAGTGGGAAGAAGCACTAATCTTTTTTTAGTTCCTTAAACATACATATACATGCAGGACGACAGTTACACATCTTAGAGAATGAACTACCACTTTAAGTAAACATTAGAAGACTGTATTTATGTTCAAATCTTTAACAACATAACAAACAATAGTATTAAAAACTACAACAGTAAAAACAACCAACTTTACAAATTATTATTAATCTTCGCTGATTTGTAAAATATAAAAAAAGGAGTTCAGCAGGGGTTGCCAGAACAAGCAATACACCTTGACTACCATAGGCATGTGACATCATTTGGAAGCAAAGCAACCTCAACACTTTGGTCGGGCTGAGTTAACCCATGCTGCAGAACCTACTAACTCCTCAGAGGTGTCATTTGCTTTTGAACCTGGTGACACTGCCTCCACATGTACTCAATGCTCAAGCAGATAACCCTCCTTATATAAATAAATCACTTATTTGCTGATTAAGCGAGCATATCATTTTGTTATCAAAAATAAGTAGAGCAGAGCTACACAGAACAATGCTTCTCCAAGGGTATGCAGTAAGAACATCACTTGTGCAATTACATTTTTTTTTCCTGATTTTCCACATAGCTACTGTTCAATCTTCTTTCTAAAGTTGACCATTTTTGTTTTACTCCTCCATATATTGTGTGACCTGGTACTTCTTTTTTCAGACCATCTGTTTTTTATTTTTCCCTAAAAGAAGACAAAATAATATAAAAATTGAGTTACATACTGATCAGTAATTGATAACAATGATACATCACTACATTCTCTGAATATTTCTGAATTTTTCAACCGCGATCTCATATTTATGTGTACTGCACCACTAACTTAATGTTCCTTTCTATTCAAGAAATCCGTGTCTCAAACACAGCATTTTTTAAATCCACAATTAAGTTCTAACATGCCTTCAAACATGGTTCCATAACAATTCGTAAAGTAACACATTCTTCTTTACACACCTTTCCTAACAGTGAGCACAGTGTTTTACTCTAGAAAGTGCAATATCTCCACTCAAACTTCTCATAGGCGTAAAATATGTGCAGAGTAAGGCTCCTTAAACTTCTAGGGCTTTTATTAACATATTGCAGATGCTTTATTTTAGAATTTCAGGAATGCTGCCTGTTACTTACAACTATATACGGATTGAACATTTCATTTTTTAACACAACATAAAATACTTGGTGATATCTCTCCAAATTCTAAAGTCTACCTCTCAAAACCTATATTAATAAACATGCACCTCTACAAACAGCTTTTGACTCACTAAACCTTGCATCAAATCAATTTACCAACAATAGTGCACTAACTGACACTTCTTAACAATCTTCATAAAGTATATTTTTATTTACCTGAATGTGAGGGAGAATTGGGAGGCCCTGATGAGGATTCCCCCCCCCCCCCCTTCTTAACTTTGTGTCACCTCCTCTAACATTGCCAAGTCGATCCCATGGAGCCTAGAAGAGAAAAGGTAAAAAGGAAGCAAACAACTGAGAACGGACTATCATTATTCTAGGTTTATACATTCCCAATGGCACACACAGTTTATAGTAAAATTGTATATCCAGAGTAATGATGCAATCCACAATTCATATGTTCCTTCAGTTCTTAGACTTCATTAGTCATTAATGAACTAATGAAGTCCAAGAACTGAAGTAACATATGAATGTGTGCCATTGGGAATATATAAACTTCGTATTAGGAACCCCTTTTGGTTCCAAATGGTGACTGTAGGATGAAAATTATTCACGTGTGTCCAACACCCTAATTTCTTCAGATTTTTGATACTATGTTTTAAATTTACCAGTTGAGCGCTGATTCGATTCCTGTCTTTCACCCTTCCTTTACACATCATTATTCTATGCAGTCAGAATGCAGAGCCAAAGGAACTGAGAGCCATTTCGGCAACATGAAAGGCAGAAAAAGGGAGACCACCGGGTACGGAAGGGAGAGAGAGGAACACCGAGATCGAGGGTGGAGCGAGAGGAACTAGGAAAACATGAAACGCGAGAAACCAACAACAAAGAGGTCAGAGAATACAGAGAAAGTCTGCTCAGGCAGTCCCAGGACAGAGGACACTGAACCTGAGGATGCCGACCCTGAGGACCTGGGACCTGACGGAGCCCTGGAAGAGTGGAGATAGGAGTGGTGGTCACCCACAGAAGACTCGCACAAGCCACCGTAACTCAGAGTTGTGGCAGACGCGCCTCTGAGTGGCACCCTCCTAGATAAAATAGACTATCTAGAAGGAGAAAAAAGTTGTTGAACGGAATCATTTGCTTTAAGCCTTATAACTATAAATCACAATAAAATACGCCATCATTAAAAAACCTATTCAGCCTCCCCGTTTCTTTTCCCACCTCTTTGTCCCACACTGAATCTAGAGCAGTTTCTTAAATACAGTTGAAGACAACAGTCTGTCTTGGTTCCAAATCCAGTCACTTCTGGTGAGCACAACTACAACAGGCTTCCTTCTCCAAATCACCAATAACAGTCTCAGCTGTCCCTGGTTCTTCACCCAATCACATCACAGTATTTCGTCAACCATGCAATAAGAATGGTAACTATTGGTTGAGCCTTGGGCCTTTTTTTTTAGTTTTTTTTACTCTTCCTTCCCCCTGCCTTACCCATGATCTTGCGATATCGTAAAACACCTGCTGGCAAGCACAGTATTTTTCCACCCAGGTCTCACAAGATCGTACATGTCCATACAGCAAGCTTGACTCCCTTAAGCTTGCAAGCTACTGTCTCGGGATTGCGACAAAATTGCAGAGAAATAGTATGTGGAACAGAGTATCCTCTTCACTGAGACCCATCTTTTACATAATAGGTGTGTGTAGTAGGGTGAATCTGCTGAGACCCCTCTCTGTAATGATGGGTGTGTATACTTGGATGTGGGGAGAGATCAGGCTCTCCTTTCAGACCTCTCTCTCCGATGACTGGTGTATATATCTGTGTGTGTGAGTGAAGGTACTTGCCTCTCCACTGAAACCTCTATGGGATGATGTGCATGTAGTAGAGCAAGGGGGAACTGGCCCATATCCTTGGTTCGCTCTCTTGGATGAGGGGTGTGGGGAGGGACTGGCCTCTGGTGAGACATCTCTGTAATGATGGGTGTGTGTAGTAAGGTGTGTGGAGGGACTGGCCTCTCCTTTCAGTCATCTCTCAATGGTGGCTGTGTGTAGTAGGGTGTGGGGAGGTATTGCACTAATTTTAGAAGTCTCAGTTGACGGGTGTGCATAGTAGCGTGTGGAAAGGCACTGCCTCTTCTGTCATTCCTCTCAGATGATGGGTGTGCATAGTAGGGTGTGGGGAGGGGCTGTCTCTTCTGTCACACCTCTCCCTCAGAGAGGTGTGCGTAGTAGGGTGTCTACATGGACTAGCTTCCACTTCCAGTCCTCTATCTCGGATGATGGGTGTACATAGCAAGGTGTGAGATGTGATAGACCTCTCCTTCCAGACCTCTATTTTAGATGACAGGTGTGCGTAGTGGTGTACGTACATGGACTGGATTTTCCTTTTAGGCCTCTGTTTCAGATTACAGATGTGCATAGTAGGATGTGTGGAGTCTGGCCTCTCCAGTGAGACTGCTCTCTGCGATGACAGGTATGCATAGTATACCCTGTCCAGGAACTCTCCTCCCTACTAATACCCCTCTCTCTGACAATGGGTGAGCATAGTAGGGTGTGGGTAGAGACAATACTCTACTCGCAACTCTTACAAAAGCCGATAAGCGTAAATAGTAGACTCTAAAAAACACCATCCCCAGAAAGATACCATCCTACAGTAACAAGTGTGCATACTAGAGTGTATGCAAAGATCACCTACTCCTTTCTACTGCTCACGATCATGTGAGTTTTGCAAGATCATAAAACGTTTTGAAAATGGTAATTAACCATGTACTCATCACAGTACTTCTCTTCTACGCACTTCCTTTCAAAATCAACCACCATGATCTGCATTACTACTAATGAAGTGTATGGAGATCGTAAAACTTAGTTAAAAACAATGTACATGTATTTTGATCACAGTAGTTATCCCTTATTCATCTCTCCAAATCTAGGGGGCAGCATGCCTTTCTGCTGTCCCCTTTATATAGCTTTTTTACTTCATTTCCACAGTGGTCACCAGAAGGTTATATGTGTGCATGTATATACACACATAACTTTCTGGCAATCACGGGTCTGTAGTTATAGTTAGGTCTGCTTTTCCATAAACAGTGCATTTTTTGCTTTGCTAATAACTTTGGCCCTGTTTGACAAATCTTCACGAAACCTTTCAAAATAAAAAAAGTTTACCCACTTCAGCTCCTTCCTGGAAAGTTTCGAGGTGATCCATCTTAGTGGAGATGAGAAAAAAGGGGAGGTCCCAAAACGTCAAATATTCATGAATTTTCCATACACTTCTTTAAGACCGGTTTTAGCAAAAACTACTGAACGGAATTCCACCAAACTCCACAGGAAGCTAGCTCTTGGTACGTGGATTGTGCTTTTTGTAATTTAGTGTAAATCTGTTCATTAGTTTTTTTAGATATTAGGAGTCAATATTTTGGCAGTTGGGCTCGCGAGAGTCCCACGAGAGCACAAAATGAAAAATGGAGCCCTGGGATTGGTCAAGAGGCCAATAATTTTTCATGTGAGCCTTCACGCTCTAGCAGGAGCAAGAAGCTACTGCGAGTCTCGTGAGAGCGTGCACTCTGATTCGCTGGCTGTTAGAAAGTTAACAATGAAATGGCTACCATTACTGTTTACTGTGAAAAATGTAAGGTGTTTTGGGAATGAAGTAAAAAAGCTATATAAAGGGGACAGAAGAAAATTTAATGTTTGTGTGTGTGTGTATATATATATATATATATATATATATATATATATATATTCACTGAAAAAACCACAGGTTTCAGGGGCGTTGTAGTTAGCTGGACTTTTCACTCGTACAAAACCATTGAAATTCCCCCGTTATAGTTAGTTCAGCTAACTATAACTCGCGCGCCCGCAATGCACTGCTGATGACGTCACATATTACATCACTCATGACATGGTCAGTGACATCACTCATGACATCACTGATGACATCTCAAATGACATCACTGATGACATCATCCAGTGCATGTGTGTTTTTCTGAAAATTACATGTTTTATATATGTATATCTCAAGGTCGATGGAAGAATAAATGGGTAAATAAATGGGTAAATAAATGTCTAAATGGATGATTTGTTTTTGAAAAAGTGATTGTATAACTGACTGATTAAGTGTATCTTAGTGAATGCATGGCTTAGTGAGTAATGTTTAAATATGTAAATATCTGTATCAGTCTCTCACTTTGTGTAGAAGTGGCTGCCTGGGTTGGTGAGTAGCTACATGAGTGTCTATATAGGTTATTAGTTGTTTTTTTGAGTATCAGTCTGAGTGTCTGAGTGGTTCGGTGGGGGGTATTACGTAGTACATAGGTGCATGAATGAGTGACTCACTGTTTGTGTTGAAGACAGCATGTGTGCAGGACTGTATGGGTGGATGAGTGTATGGGTGTGTTAGTGAGTGAATGACTGTCTCAATAGTGTCTTTATGAGTAACTACATATGTTTTAAACTAGTATATGTGACTATTGGTGTATATAAGTGAGTATATGTGAGTGAGAGATTGAAAGAGTTCCTGTATGAATAAGTATGTGTTTATATAAGTGATTGTTTAAAAGACTAAGTATGTGTACGTTTCTGTAGAAGTAAGTGTGGTGGTGGGTGTATAGCTGTATATGCAAGTAAATGGATGTTCGATTCTTTATTAGCATGAGTGACTATGTGTGAGTAACTCTATGGATGAGTGGTGTTGTGTAACAGGATGTATAGGTGTATGAGTACATATGATGAGTGAGTACATGTATGAGTGACTGTATAGGACTGTTGGTGAATGAGTGGATGTGTATGTGGATCTTAGAATTACTGAATAGGTTGTTGTAACTGATATTGGTATGTCCATTGTTTTGAAAATTTGAGTCTCTATTTTTGAATGTGTGTATCAAAGGTTATATTAGGGGAGAGGAGGTCTGCCACTCTATCATAAGGATGATGTGATGTCATCAGTGATGTCATGAGTGATGTCACTGATCATGTCATGAGTGATGTCATATTTGACGTCATCAGCAGTGCATTGCGGGCGCGTGAGTTAGTTAGCTGAACTAACTATAACGGGGGAATTTCAATTGTTTTGTACGAGTGAAAAGTCCAGCTAACTATAACGCCCCTGAAACCTGTGGTTTTTTCAGTGAATTTCTAAGGTTTTTTAAATGCTAATTCCTAACTATAAGGTGCCTGAAACCTATGGTCTTTTCAGTGAATTTCAAAGGTTTTTTAAGTGCTAATTTCCAACTATGCCTACAGCGAAAGGACATGTGAAGAAAGAAGAAAAAACGCACAGAAAGAAAAAAAAGAAATGCAGAAAGAAGCAACAGAAGTCCTCAAAGACGAAGAAAAGTGCAGGAAGAAGGATAACGTGCAGAAAGAACAAACAGAAGAGCAGAAAGAAGCCTTGTTGCAAAATCATCCTGTACCCTCAACTTTTTCAGATGGATACTGGTGGTAACTGAGTCTGATTAACCAGTCCTAGAGCCAGTGCTATGTTAAAAGACACTCAGAATACAGTGAAAACACCTACATACACTAGGGAACACTATGCGTTGGGGTCCCCCTGTGATCAGCATGACCTCCTCTATAAGCCCCTAGTATATAATAGGGCAGGGTATTAAAACTACCTCTTAAAACGCGCCACAGGGCGTGTTTGCACACGTCACCTCAGGCCCCGTCCCCTCACTTCCCCACTGTGTAGACACGCCCTGTGGCCGTTTTACGTTGGGAGATTAAGTCCCCTTGAATCCTGAGGGTCCAACTAGACCACTAGGTACCTCCAGTAAGTGCCACAGAGCTGCGTTCAGAGTGATGTAAAAAGGGGCACGGCCTAGACCACCTCTCTGCAATGTATCGCAGTGGCGCTTACTGGAAGCATCTGGTGGGCTAGTTGGCCCCCAGGGTCCCTCAGGATTGAAGGGGAATTATTTCCCCAACTTAACGCGCCACAGGGCTTGTTTGCACACGTCACCTCAGGCCCCGTCCCCTCCCTTCACCACTGTGCAAACTCGCCCTGTGGCCGTTTTTAGTTGGGATATTAAGTTCATTTGAATCCTGAGGGTCCCTAGGGTCCAACTAGCCTACTAGATACCTCCAGTAAGTGCCACAGAGCTGTGTTGCAGAAAGGTGCAAAAAGTGGCACGGCCTGGACCACCTCTCTGCAACGCAGCTCAGGGGCGCTTACTGGAATCACCTGGTGGGCTAGTTAGCCCCCAGGGGCCCTCAGGAATGAAGGGGAATTATTTCCCCAACTTAAAACGCGCCATAGGACGTGTTTGCACACGTCACCTCAGGCCCCGTCCCCTCCCTTCCCCACTGTGTAAACACGCCCTGTGGCCGTTTTTTAAGTTGGGAGATTAAGTCCCCTTGAATCCTGAGGATCCCTAGGGGCAAAATAGCCCACTAGGTACGTCCAGTAAGCGCCATTGCAGAGAGGTGTAAAAAGGGGCACGGACTGCACCACCTCTGCAACGCAGAGCAGTGGTGCTTACTGGAAGCACCTGGTGGGCTAGTTGGCCCCCAGGGTCCCTCTGGATTGAAAGGGAATTATTTCCCCAATTTAAAACGCGCCACAGGGCGTGTTTGCCCACGTCACCTCAGGCCCCGTCCCCTCACTTCACCACTGTGTAAACGCGCCCTTTGGCCGTTCTAAGTTGAGAGATTAAGTCCCCTTGAATCCTAAGGGTCCCTGGGGGTCAAACTAGCCCACTAGGTACCTCCAGTAAGGTGTAAAAAGGGGCATGGCCTCAGAACACCTGTCTGCAACGCAGCTCCCTGGCGCATACTGGAGATACCTGTTGGGCTAGTTGGCCCTCAGGGACCCTCAGTATTGAAGAGGAATTAATTCCCCAACTTACAACTGGCCAGGGGGCGCGTTTGCAGAGTGCTGCAAGGAGGGGGCGTGGCCTCCGGCGCGATGCCGGTCTTTTATTTATTTTACTTTTTTAAGACGGAGGGCTGTGTGGCCCCCCTTCTTTTTCTAATTTACTGGCCCTGGGGACCCCATCCCCCAGGGCCTGCACTGCTCCCTAATTTTTTATGGTTGAAAAAAATAAATTTGGCCCTCCCAAGGCCTTAATCTGCGCCGGGGACCCCAACCCCCGGGTCATGGCCTTAGTTTTTTTTAATTCTTTAGGAGGGGGCTGCGTTGCCCCCCTCCTCAGGCCACTTATGGCCCCGGGGACACCATCCCCCGGGGCTGGCCTTTGTTTTTTATTATTTTTCAAAAATATATATTTGTAGAAACACCTAGGACATGCTGGACAAACCGTATGTACCTATCACCATGACGATTTGCGTGATATTCATTAAAGGGCGACTATGCATAGAATGAATCCATATGGAATGTATTTACACTGCTAGTGAAGCTCTGACGTGTCTGACGCCCTACCGTGCCTAATCCCGGCGCCCCCACCGGTGGGTACTCTCCAAGTAGACACCCTTGTCGTTTATTTATACAAAAATGGGTAGCTATTGACGGGCACATTTCATATACACGCACACCAAGCCATTCAAAGGGGATTCTACAAAAATTCGACCAAACTATGCCAGAAACCCCCCTCA
Organism: Triturus cristatus; assembly: GCF_964204655.1. Classification (NCBI taxonomy): domain Eukaryota; kingdom Metazoa; phylum Chordata; class Amphibia; order Caudata; family Salamandridae; genus Triturus; species Triturus cristatus. The sequence continues at coordinate 619,803,619 of NC_140588.1, read as the reverse complement.
CGGTTAATAACACACACATCCACCTCCGGATGTGTAATACTTTTTATTTTACTCTCTGGAAAGGAGACAAACCTCACTTTAGAGTCACAATGTATTGCATATTATATTTCACGCCCCGGTTCATCTTGTATCACACTTTTTGGTGTATAGTTTATACCATATACTATATTTAGTTTTCATTTTCAATCGTGCTCTCAGGGCTATGTTCTATATAACACTGCGTCCACCTACCCTTTTCACGGGCATTACATTTTGCGATGGGGGGGTGGAGGGTCAGGGGGTGTTTCTGCCAAGTGAGCCCGGAGTCACAGTCACAAACGTCCTCTTCTTCCTGAATAAAAGTGAGATTATGCTGCATACTTGTTCATATTTTAAGTCGTTCGCACATTTTAAAAACAAAGTTCCTAATACCCACCTTCTCTGAACAGTTAGCTTGCTGTCCCATCCACCTCCTCCCTATCCTCTGTTGTCGGAATCCATGGACTAGCCTCCTCCCTCCTGCCATGCATGGTCTGATGTGCTGCCACTGCCCTCCATTTAGCATGATGTACCAGTCCACTCCTCCTGCCCTCCATTGCCCAATTCTATAGCCCATCATTGACCTCCTGCTTAGCCTCTGTGCTTAGCTTGCTGCCCCTATTCTCTTTCCCCCTGCTCCATCCTTTTTGCCCACCATGTTCCATGGACCTGCCACTCCTATCTACTGAGTGTTCTGTTGAGCTGCCACTCCCCTCCCACATGCCTAGCATTGTCAGATGACTGTAACCTGTCCCTGCCACCTCCACCCTGCCTGTCCACATGCCATGCCCCTATCCCCTTCATCCTGTCCTCCATGGTCCATTTTACTGCCACACCCTTCTGCCCTCCCTGGTCTGTTGTGTTGCAACTGCTCCTCCTGCCTGCCCCGCGCGGTCTGTTGTGAGGCCCCTTCCCCTGAACTCTCTTGTCAGTGCCCAGATCCTGACCCTTCTTTCTATCCTCCATGGTCCTTTGTGCATGCCCCTACACCCTCCTTCTTGCCCATCATAGCTATTGTGCTGCCACTAACCCTCCAGCTTGCCATGCATGGTCTTCTGTGCTGCCATGGCCCCTCCCACCTTCCCTGTGTGGTCAGCTAGCTGCCCCTGACCCCCTCCCACCTTCCCTCCATGGTCTGTGTGTATGCCATCATAGTCTCACTGTTGCTCTCCATGGTGTGTCTTGTTTCTAGTGCCCATCCTGCCTGACCTCCATGGTCATCTTGCTGCTCCTGCCCTGCCCCCTTGCCCCCAGCCCTCTGTTTCCATGTACCGACCCCTATTCCCTCCCTCCTGGCTTGTCTGTTCCATTGTAATGCCCCTGATCTTTCCCTCCTGCCCTTTATGGTCTGTTATGCTGCAGCTTACTCTACTTTCTGTCCATTATGGTCAGCTAGCTACCATTGCCTCTTCCCCTCTGTTCTGTGTTGTCCATGTGCATGGCCTGTCCCCTCCCTATTGCTTTCAATGGATTGTTGTGCTGCACTCCCGTCCCGCATGCGCTGTGTGGTGTATTGTGCTGCTGCAAACCCTGATGCCTGCCCTGTAGGATCAGTTTGGTGCACCTCTCCATGTCCCTCCTGTCCTCTGTTATAAAATTTTGTTAGCTGTATGCATTTTATATATCTGTGATTTGTTTCTTGTGGTACAAAAACTGTAAATGTTGCCGCTTTAAAATATTTACCGAATCTGAGAATTTTTTTGAAGAAGGCACCACGCCCACAACGTTTTTCTTCAGTGGCGAGGAAACTTTTTACTTTTTCCAAGGGGCAACCAAAGACCAATGCCACCTTCGTTACTCGCAAGATTTGCCAAAGAGTTCTGTTACGAGGGGATCCTAACACAAAATACTCGTGCGGCACAGCAAGTATGATGAAACACCCAAGGACCCTTCATCCAAACAATCTTGCACGAGAAGAGTGCAAACAGATGAGAAACACTGCTGTTCTGTATCTGTAAAAAAGAATCACAAATAAATGTATATTAATATCTTTCAAATTTATACTATTCCATTACTGTACAAACACATTTTATATAAAAACTGACTAAGAAACTATAGCCCTGAACCACAAGTGTGACGATCGTTAAAACACTACATGCATAGTGCATACTACTTTGAAGCAGTTCATGCCCTAAAGCCTACCTCACTAAAAGACTACATGCTAACTGACTAAATGATTACAGTACTATAAGGAGACACACTGGATGAGTGACAGGGTGTTTGCTAGAAGAGTATGAATACTAACTAGGGAATTGAAGGTGTGAAACACAACTGTGTAGGTGAATAGAGGACTGCATCCATACTGCATAGGCATTTAAACCAGTCCATGTGCTAAGGCCTGGCTCACTGCATGACTACTTTGGTACTGACTGAATGATTAGAGTACAGCAAGGAGAGTGCCTAGGTGAATTTATAAGTGCTAGGCTTTTCGCACAGGGAATGGATTAGTACTTGGTACTGAATGGGTCACTAGAGGAGTGCAAAGGCAGTGACAAGTGCTGGACTGTATGGATACTGACTAGGAAATTGAAAGTGTGAAAGACAAGTGTCTAGGTGGTTAGAAGACTGCATGCATAGTGCATAGGGGTTTGAAGCAGTCCATGTGCTAAGGCCTGGCTCAGTGTATGAATACTTAGGCACTGACTGAATGATTAGAGTACTGCAAAGATAGTATCTTGGTGAATTTGTAAATGTTTGGGTTTTAGCACAGTGAATGGATTAGTACATGGTGCTGAATGGGTCACTAGAGGACTGCAAAGGGAGTGACGGGGTATTTCGTGGAAGTGTATGGATACTGACTAGGAAATTGAAGGTGAGAAAGACAATTGTGTAGGTGGTTAGAGGACTTCATGCATAGTGGATAAGGGTTTGAAGCAGTCCATATACTAAGGCCTGGGTCACTGAGTACTTGGGTACTGACTGAATGATTAGAGTACTGCAAGGAGAGTGCCTGGGTGAATTTATTGGGGTTTGGCACAGTGAATGGATTAGTATATGATGCTGAATGGGTCACTAGAGGAGTGCAAGGGGAGTGACAGGGTGTTTGCTGGAAGTGAACGGACACTGACTGGGGAATTGAAGGTGTGAAAGACAAGTGTGTAGATGGTTAGAGGACTGCGTGCATAGTGGATAGGGGTTTGAAGAAGTCCATGTGCTAAGACCTGGCTCAATGCATGAATACTTAGGCAGTGACTGAATCATTAGAGTACTGGAAAGAGAGTGTCTTGGTGAATTTATAAGTGTTTGGCTTTTAGCACAGTGAATGGATTAGTACATGCTGTTGAATGGGTCTCTAGAGAACTGCAAAGGAAGTGACAGGATGTTTCCTGGAAGTGTATGGATACTGACTAGGGAATTGAAGGTGTAAAAGACAAGTGTATAGGATGTTAGAACACTACATGCATACTGCATAGACATTTGAAGCAATCTATTTAGTACTTAGAAACTGACTAAATAACCAGACTACTTCTAGGACAGTGCTTAGGTAAAACTTTTACATTTTCAGTTCTGCCACAGTGAACAGAATAGTACATGGTACTGCACCTTAGTGTCAAACCCTGACTCATTTTATCAATGCATAAGCAAAGACTAGCTTCTAATGCTACTAAAACTTGACAACATGAGAGGTTTTAAATTAGTTATCTGTCAGCAAATACACGATGTTACCAAATGCTTCTCTCACAGTGGTTCTCAAATGCACACAGACTCAGTGCGATTCTAGACAACAACCACTATACCTAGGAGTTTACCAAAAATCATTCACTACTGTGGAAGTGGTAAGGGAATTGCACACAATCTTCATATTTCAGGACTGGACTTTTATGTCAAAGTGGACTCATATAATCAAAGCATAAGCAAAGACTGGCTTCTAATGCTACTAAAACTTCACAACATGACCGGTTTTAAAACCGCAAATACACGATGTTACCAAATGCTTCTCTCACAATCCTTACCCAAATGCACACAGATTCAGTGTGATTTTAGACAAGCAACACTATCCTAGGAGTTTACCAAAACTCATTCACTAGTCTGGAAGAGTTAATGGTACTGCACACAATCTACATATTTAAGTACACCACATCAGTGTCAAAGCATGACTCATTTAATCAACGCATAAGCAAAGACTGGATTCTAATCCTACTAAAACTTCACAACATGACAGGTTTAAAAACAGTTATCGGTCAGCAAATACATGATGTTACCAAATGCTTCTCTCGCAGTGATCCCAAATACACACTAACTCAGTGTGATTCTAGACAAGCACCACTATCCCTATGAGTTTACCAAAACTCATTCACTACAGTGCAAGTGGTAAGGGAACTGCACACAATCTACATATTTCACGACTACACTTTAATGTCCATGCCTGACTAATTTAATCAACGCATAAGCAAAGACTGGCTTCTAATGCTACTAAAACTTGACAACATGACCGGTTTTAAAACAGTTATCTGTAAGCAAATACATGATATCACCAAATGCTTCTCTCACACTGATCCCAAATACACACCAACTCACACTGTGATTCTGGACATGCACCACTATCCCTAGGAGTTTACCAGAACTCATTCACTACAGTGCAACTGGTAAGGGAACTGCACACAATCTACATATTTCAGGACTGCACTTTTCTGTCAAAGCCTGACTCATTTAATCAAATCATAAGCCATAACTGTCTTCTAATGCTACTAAAACTTGACAACATGACAGGTTTTAAAACAGTTATCTGTCAGCAAATACACGATGTTACCAAATGCTTCTCTCACAGTGGTTCCCAAATGCACACAGACTCACTGTGTGATTCTATACAAACAACACTATCCCTTGCACTATACCAAAACACATTTCTTCATCTAGAAGTAGTACTACATTTTAGTATAGAAACATAACGTAACTCATTTCACAAATTCATAAACAATGACTGGTTTCTAATTCTACCAAAATATAAAAACAGCACAGTTATCTGTCTACAAACACATGAAAAACACAAATGCTTATCACAGAATGGTTTCTACATGCACACACATTGTAGAGAAAAAAAGTACTCCGTACACTTTAGCAGGAAAAATACATTAGTCTGATTAAAATCAAAATAGTCTACATACATCCCCTCACAATTAAATAACATCTTTCAAGTTCTTTTGTAGATTAAGAAGTATATCAATCACTCACCAGATTTTCTTTTACAGAATCTCTGCACTGTGCACCTCTCAGCAAAAGCAAAGAATGGAAAAGTTTCCCTTTCATTTTCCACACATATACATGTAAACATCAAATCACAATCCTTCGCACATAAACTCAAAAGCAAACGCACATTTCTATTAGTTAAACATTTCAACCCTTTCCAACTGAAATACATTTCAACCCTTCCCCCAATCTGCCTTCTGCCTGTTACCATAGAAACAGGTCATGGAACACTGCACTGAGCTCACAGGTCACAAGTTCAGCACACAATGTTCCTACACAAGACAGGAAGTGTGCTTGACTTTCCAACATATCAGCTTATCATATATAATGTTCCTTAGAATCTGTTTTTGTTAACCAATAACAATCATACCTTTAAAAAACAGAAATATACACCCTACCTTTCAGTGTAGAAAGTTGTCATATAACCAATGATTTCTTGTCGTTTTTCAAAAAACTTTGCCGTAGATCCGTGCACCCACCATGAGAGAATCCGTGCATCCAACGCGATAGGATGCGCACACCGTGCGCGCATTCCCCGTTTAAAAAAAAAAGGGGGCCCCCGGGGGTCCTTCTGGGACCCCCTAAGCACCTCTAGAGGGTCAGAGTATTTCCACTCTGCCCCCTTTATATGTTTTACACACTTATTCCCCTTGCATCTTCAGCCTCGCTTCTACCGAGGCAGAAAATGGCCGCCAACAGTTCCTGGTTTCGAATGTAGCGAGACACTCAACAGCCAATTAGCATTCAGCGCGCGATCGGGAGGGTGCGCGCTCGGTTCGGGGAGGGTGCGCTTACGGTGCGGCCATAGATATCACTAACTATTTTACCCTAATTTTCTCAGGAACTACTGAACAGATTCACACCATATATGAAAAGGGTACAAGTCCGAACTGAGGGCTACCTCTTTGCCAAATTTGGTGTCATTCCGTTCAGCGGTTCGGGCTGTAGCTGCGACAACAGATCCTATGGGAAATTGCATGGGGAAAACGCGTTTTGGGACCCCCTTTTTTCTCAGCCCCCGCTTGACGGATCACCGCAAAACTTTCAGGGTAGGAGCGGAGCGGAGCTGGCCAAATGTTTGGAAAATGTCACGAGGATTCGTCAACCGGCGCAAACGTTATTCCAAATAGAATGTTGCGGATTTCCTATGGAAAATAGGTCCGAACTATAACTCTACTGGCAACCACCAGTAGATAATATATATTCACTTAAGAAACCATAGCTTTCAGGCACGTTATAGTTAGAAATTAGCATTTAAAGAACCTTTGAAATTCACTGAAAAAACCATAGGTTTTAGGGAAAGTTATAGTTGGACATTTTACTCGTACAAAAGCAGAGAAATTCCCCAGTTATAGTTCAGCTAACTATAACTCGCGCCCCTGCAATGCACTGCTGATGATGTCACATATTACATCACTCAGTTGGGGGATTAAGTCCCCTTGAATCCTGAGGATCCCTGGGGTCCAACTAGCCTACCGGGCACTTCCAGTAAGTGCCACAGAGCTGCATTGCAGATAGGTGTCAAAAGGGCTGTGGCCTGGACCACCTCTCTTCAACGCAGCCCTGTGGCGCTTACTGGAGGTACCTGGTGGGCTAGTTGGCCCCCAGGGACCCTCCGGATTGAAGAGAAATTAAATCCCGAACCTAAAACGCGCCGCAGGGCGTGTTTGCATAAGTCACCTCAGGCCCTGCCCCCTCCCTTCACCACTGTGCAAACGCGTCCTGTCGCCCGTTTTAAGTTGGGGGATTAAGTCCCCTTCAATCCTGAGGGTCCCTGGGGTCCAACTAGCCCGCCAGGTACCTCCAGTTAGCGCCACAGGGCTGTGTGGCAGAGAGGTGGTCTGAGGACATGCCCGTTTTCACAACTCTCTGCAACGCAACCCTGTGGCGCTTACTGGTGGTACCTGGTGGGCTAGTTGGCCCCCAGGGACCCTCAGGATTGAAGGGGAATTAATTCCCCAACTTAAAACGCACCACAGGGCCTGTTTGCACACATGTCACATCAGGCCCTGCCCCCTCCCTTCACCCCTGTGCTAACGTGCCCCGTTTTAAGTTGGGGGATGAAGTCCCCTTGAATCCTGAGGGTCCCTGGGGTCCAACTAGCCCACCAGGTACCACCACTAAGCGCCACAGGGCTGCGTTGGAGAGAGGTGTAAAAAGGGGTGTGGCCTCAGACCACCTCTCTGCAACGCAGCCCTGTGGCGCTAATTGGAGGTACCTGGTGGGCTTGTTGGCCCCCAGTGACCCTCAGCATTGTAGGGGAATTAATTCCCCAACTTAAAACATGCCACAGGGCGCGTTTGCATAGTTTTGCTGGGAGGGTACGGGGACTCCAGCGCGATGCCGGCTGTTTTATACATTTTCTTTTATAGAAGGGGGGCTGTGTGGCCCCCCTTCCTTTCCTGTTTTTTGGGCCCTGGGAACCCCATCCCCCAGGGCCTGACCCCTAATTTCTCTTTTATTATTTCAAAATGGAAGGGGGCCGCGCGGCCCCCTCCTGAGGCCACTTTTAGCCCCGGGGACCCCATCCCCCTATGTATGTGTATATGTGTATATATATATCTTATCTACTGGTGGTCGCCAGTAGATAGTTATAGTTAGTACCTATTTTCCATAGGAAATCCGCAACATTCTATTGGGAATATCTTTGGCGCCGATTGACAAATCTTCGCAAAATTTTCCAAACTTTTGGCCAGCTCTGCTCCGCTCCTACCCTGAAAGTTTCGCGGTGATTCGTCAAGCGGGGGCCGAGAAAAATGGGGGGTCCCAAAATGCGTTTTCCCCATGCAATTTCCCATCGGATCTGTTGTCGCAGCTACAGCCCGAACCGCTGAACGGAATGACACCAAATTTGGCAAAGAGGTAGTCCTCAGTTCGGACTCGTGCCTTTTGCATATATGGTGTGAATCCGTTCAGTAGTTCCTGAGAAAATTAGAGCTAAAAGTACATAATTATCTATGGCCGCGGAGGATCCGCGGACCGTACCTGCACCGTAAGCGCACCCTCCCCGAACCGAGTGCGCACCCTCCCAATCGCGCGCTGAATGCTAATTGGCTGTCGAGTGTCTCTACATTCGAAACCAGGAACTGTTGGCGGCCATTTTCTGCCTCGGTAGAAGCAAGGCTGAAGAAGCAAGGGGAAAAAGTGTGTAAAACATATAAAGGGGGCAGAGTGGAAATACTCTGACCCTCTAGAGGTGCTTAGGGGGTCCTAGAAGAACCCCCTGGGGCCTCCCTTTTTAAAAAAAAAAAAAAAAGGCGAAATGCGCGCACGGTCCGTGCATCCTACCGCGTTGGATGTACGGATTCTCTTGCGGTGGGTTCGCGGATCCAAGGGAAAAAAAACATAAAGCTTAAGTGTTTTGTTCTTGAGTGGCTCTAAAAAGAGCCGTTGTGTTCATTGAGAGTTTTTGGTACTTATAAGTAAGTACCTATACAGAGTCTAAAGTTGTTGAGGAAGACTCTGTTTCCTTCATCAGTAAAGTATACTCCATCTCTCCTATACATTTCTTGCATTTGAAAGCGCACATTGTTATTGTAAATGGACCCCATTCTGTAGTCTCGGAGAAAAGCAGAAACCGATTTATTCACATGTTTCCTAGCTTTCTCAATCTGTGGACAAAAATGATCGGACCAGTTCCATTTCTGCCTTTGGCATATGTTAGAATACACAAAGGCAGTTTTAGGGAAAAGTGAAATCGGTTCTGCAAAGGTGTCCTTCATAAGCATTTCCAGACCTACCCCAGTCAAAGTGCCTAGGTCATTGCCACCACAGTGCACTATTATGAGGTCAGGGTGTTAGATTTGCATGAAGGATTTCACCAATGGCATCAATTGGTGCCACTTTAACCCTCTCTGTCCAATCCATTTAATGTCTATATTTGGCAAACCAAGGTCTTTGTGAATGCCTTTGTTTTCTGCATACCTTTGGCTCCAGAAAATGTAGCTGTGTCCCACAATCCACACTGTAAGCATCTTGTAAGGAGGTCTGGATGCACTCAGATGGTCTCTGTAAATGAAATGGCAGTTTGAAAGTAAGATGTTTCTAAAATGGTGGCTAAGATGCAATTTTGAAAAAAGACAAATCATTGGTTGTTTGACAACCTTCTACACTTCTACACTGAAAGGTAGGGTGCATATTTCTGTTTTTTAAACGCATGATTCTTATTGGTTAACAAACTGATTGTAAGGAACATTATATATGATAAGCTGATATGTTGAGAAGTCAAGCACACTTGCTGTTTTAATTAGCAACATTGTGTGTGCTGAACTTGTGACCTGTGTGCTCAGTACAGTGTTCCATGACCTGTTTCTATGGTAACGGGCAGAAGGCAGATTGGGGGAAGGGTTTAAATCTATGTCATTTGGAAAGGGTTGAAATGTTTAACCAATAGAAATGTGTGTTTGCTTTTGAATTTATGTGGGAAGGAATGTGATTTGATGTTTACATGTATATGTGTGGAAAATGAGAGGGAAACTTTGCCATTCTTTGGTTCTGCTGAAAAGGGGCACAGTGCAGAGATTCTGTATAAGAAAATCTGGTGTGTGACTGATATCTGGTGTGTGACTGATATACTTCTTAATCTACAAAACATCTTGAAAGGTGAGATTTAATTGTGAGGGGCTGTATGTAGACTATTTTTATTTTAATCAAACTAATGTATTTCTTCTGCTAAAGTGTAGCGAGTACTTTTTTTCTCTACAATCTTATTGACAGTGTGTGTGCATGTAGAAACCATTTTGTGATAAGGATTTGTTTTTTTCATGTGTTTGTAGACAGATAACCATGCAGTTTTTATATTTTGGTAGAATTAGAAACCAGACATGGTTTATGAATTTGTGAAATGAGTTATGTTTCTGCAGTAAAATGTAGTACTCCTTGTAGATGAAGAAATGTGTTTTGGTATAGTGCAAGGGATAGTGTTGTTTGTATAGAATCACACACAGAGCCCGTGTGCATTTGGGAACCACTGTGAGAGAAGCATTTAGTAACCTCTTGTATTTGCTGACAGATAACTCTTTTAAAACCTGTCATGTTTTCAAGATTTAGTAGCATTAGAAGCCAGTCTTTGCTTATGCGTTGATTAAATGAGTCCGGCTTTGACACAAAAGTGCACTTTTGAAATATGCACATTATGTGCAGTTCCCTTACCACTTCCATAGTAGTAAATAATGTTTGGTAAACTCGTAGGGATAGTGGTTGTCTAGAATCACACTGTGAGTCTGTGTGCATTTAAGAAACCAATGTGAGAGAAGCATTTGGTAACATTGTGTATTTTCTGACAGATAACTCTTTTAAAACCTGTCATGTTGTCAAGTTGTAGAAGCATTAGAAGCCAGTCATTGCTTATGCGTTGATTAAATGAGTCAGGCATTGACACTAAAGTGCATTCGTGAAATATGTAGATTGTGTGCAGTTCCCTTACCACTTCCACTGTAGTGAATGAGTTTTGGTAAACTCCTAGGGATAGTGGTGCTTGTCTAGAATCACCCTGTGAGTTTGTGTGCATTTGGGAACCACTGTGAGAGAAGCATTTAGTAACATTGTGTATTTGGTGGCAGATGAGTGTTTTAAAACCTGTCATGTTGTCAAGTTTTTGTAGCATTAGAAGCCAGTGTTTGCTTATGCATTGATAAAATGAGCCATGCGTTGACACTAAAGTGCAGTACCATGTAGTATTGTCTTCACTGCACCAGAACTGTAAATTTAAAATGTTTACCCAGGCACTGTCCTAGACGTAGTCTGATGATTTAGTCAGTTTCTAAGTACTTATGTTGTGAACCATTCAGTACCAAATAGACTGCTTCAGATGTCTATGCAGTATGCATGTAGTTCTCTAACCACCTTCACAGTTGTTTTTCACACCTATAATTCCCTAGTCAGTATCTATACACTTCCAGGAAATACCCTGTCACTTCCTTTGCAGTTCTCTAGTGACCCATTCAGCAGCATGTAGTAATCCATTCACTGTGCCAAAACCCAAACACTTATAAATTCACCAAGACACTGTCTTTCCAGTACTCTAATGATTCAGTCACTGCCTAAGTATTCATGCACTGAGCCAGGCCTTAGCACATGGACTACTTCAAACCCCTATGCACTATGCATGCAGTCTTCTAACCACCTAGACACTTGTCTTTCACACTTTCAATTTCCTAATCAGTATCCATATAGTCCAGCAAACATCCTGTCACTCCCTTTGCACTCTTCTAGTGACCCATTCAGTACAAGTACTAATCCATTCCCTGTGTGAAAAGCCTACCACTTATAAATTCATCCAGGCAGTCTCCTTGCTGTGGTCGAATTATTCAGTCAGTACCCAAGTACTCCTGCAGTGAGCCAGGCCTTAGCACATGGACTGCTTTAAATGCCTATCCAGTATGCATTCAGTCCTCTAATCAGCTACACAGTTGTCTTTCACAACTTCAGTTCCCCAGTTAGTATTCATACACTTCTAGCAAACACCCTGTTACTTACCCAGTGTGTCTCCTTTTAGTACTGTAATCATTCAGTCAGTTAGCATGTAGTCTTTTAGTCAGCTAGGCTTTAGGGCATGAACTGCTTCAAAGTAGTATGCACTATGTATGTAGTGTTTTAATCATCGTCACACTTGTGGTCCAGGGCTATAGTTTCTTAGTCAGTTTTTATATAAAATGTGTTTGTACAGTAATGGAATACTGTAAATTTGAAAGTTATTAATATACATTTATTTCTGATTCTTTTTTGCAGATACTGTTTTTCAACGTTAAAATAGAGAAATTATGCCAGAAAGAAAAAGAAAAGAACAGAGACAGGAGGATTATTTGAAGAAACATCAACCACAAGTATTGAATGAACAAGATAATGTGGCTAAAAGGAAAAAATCTTCTGGTAAGATCATGAAGCGATTTATTAAAAATGTTTGTAGGAGCAAACAGAATGTAGATAATGCTGCAACTTCAGAGAATTTTTTAAGTAAGAAAAAAAATCAAAATAAGAGGAAAAGTAAAAAAGCAAATGTTCAGTCAAAGGAGATAAAGTATGGTAAAAGAAAACAAAATCAGTATAAGGAATTACGCAAAAAAATATTTTACAAGAGTAGTGCATAATTTGCTGAAAGATGTGAAGAAATATAAAAAGAGAGCTTTATTTTATAGAAAGAAGCATATTGAAAGCATTGTGGAAAAGGCTTTTGAAGTAAAAAGGAAACTGTTTATTTTAGTATTAAACAGAATTCGATCACTAGATAAACCAATATATGTAATGAAGGCCAAAAGTAGGAGGAAAAGAGTTATTAATAAAGAAAAAATGTGTGATTTTTTTTTGGGCGAATGGAAACACAGTTCTAGTTCAGAGCCTTTTTTTAATGGAGAGTTATTCACTAAGTGAAAAATTATTGTATGCAGTTGACACCAGTGGTAGAGGTTATGAGGTTAGTGATGGTTGTCCAATGGAGAAAGAGAAAATGGTTGAAAGAAATGCAGAAGAAGTGATAGCTGATGAAGTTTTAGGGAGACATGCTAAAAACCCTGTGTACACTTGGGATTGCAGTAGTGTTTGTAGTGTACGACAGGAATCTATTGAAAAATTATGTAGTTTTTTACGAGTCTGTACTAAAAAAAGTGTAAAAAAAAAGATTAAGCTGTTGCAAGGACTAGACCCTTGCAGAGTGAGAAAACATACTGGTTTGCAAGGTCATTCTCTGGCTTGCCTTTCTAGAAAAGTTTGTGAAAGTGTTTTTCACCATTTCAGAATGCTGGCAGTACATCATACTCAAATGCGGAAGTTAGTGAGAAGGTTGTATTATGCAAAAAGTCCAGCACTAAAGTTAAGTGAGTTGAACTGTGCTCTTTTACGTGGGTCAGTTTCAGATGTGAAGCAGGTCTGTGAGGATATTGAGTTTTGTTACTTTGGGACTCAGCAAGAGAGTGAAGAAATTGACACATTAGTAGAACAAAATGTTGAAGACAATGTAGAACCTGTAATTACAGAAACATTTGAGGATGAAATCACAAAGTTTAAGGTAATTTCAGGTGAAAGACCAAATGTTTCTTGTATTTGTTGTCGGCGAAGTCACTATAAAAATCAGACTAGGGGTGTCAACCTGTATTTAAAAAGTGAAATAGAAGATAATGATAAGTGGATGGAATTTGCAACTTATTTGTTGGTAGAGGATTGTTTTGATTTGGGATGTGAGCAGCGTATTTGCAAATATTGTTATATCTAATTAGATGAGAATAAAATGCCTGCTAGAGCTGTTCATAATAATCTAGAGTTGGTTGCTATTCCTCCAGAGCTGATAGATATAAATACGTATGAGTCTATTCTGATATAATGTGTTCACCCGTTTCAGGCTATTGTTCGTATGGAGCCCAAAACAAGTAAATTACCTCCATCAGAGTTGCAAAGAGGATTGAAAGGAAGAGTTGTGTATTTACCATTAGATTTAAGGAAAAATGTTGAAACTATTGGTGTAGATCATGCAGAAAATGAGCCACTAGTCATTCTAGTTAATGGTGTTCCTACTAAGAATAAGAAAATCTGGCAAGACTTAGTGGATGTTAGAAAAGTGCAAAAGGCATCATTGTATCTGTTAAAAAATAATGAGTACTATAGAAATGTGTTTGTTGGAGAAGAAGAAATAGATTTAGTAGAAGATAGTGAAACATTAAGTGGACAAATTGAAAAAGTGGACATTTCCAGATGTGAAGAGATCTATGAACATTACAGTGTACATCCACTTTATTCCAAAGAGGTGATGGGGAATACAATTGAGTTGTTTCAAATGAAAAAAGCAACAGGAAGTCCCATGAGTGTATGGGAAGAGAGCTTGGAAGCTCGTTGTTTCCCGCAGTTGTTTCCAACAGGAAAAGGTGGACGATATGATGAACGTCCTGTGCAGATTCCTGCATCTGAATTTCGGGCAACAAGATTATATGCAGAAGATCCAAGATTTAGACAATGTATCCCTTATATGTTTCATCTTCTGTTTGAAAGTGACTTGTCTGGACTTTCATATGCAGTAAATCACATTTTAAAGACTGGAATGCATCTGCAAACTGTAACTGCAAAGGATTTTATGGATAAAGTGCATCAGAGAGATGATCATTTAGAATCTCAGTTGATTAATCTAATGGCATGTCAGCGTGGGACTAATGAATATTGGTACCGTCGACATGGGGAACTGAAATGTATGCTACGGAACTTGGGAACTCCTACATGGTTTGTTACACTAAGCTGTGCTGAGTATGCTTGGGATGATTTACTTGATTTCTTCGAGAGGCAAATTCCAATATAAAATATATTGAATACAAGACATCTGGAGAATTGTGCTCTTTGGATCCTGTGAATGTAAGCAGATATTTCAATCATAGATTTGAAGCTATGATGTCTTTCATATGCAATAAAAAGAATCCTCCTCTTGGAGAAGTTGTGGATTTCTTTTGGAGAAAGGAGTATCAAGCAAGAGGTGCTCCTCACATACATATGTTGTTATGGGTCAAGGACGCCCCCAAATTTGGAACAGATTCAGATGAAGCTGTTTTGTCTTTCATTGAAAATTGTGCGACATGTGCTCTTCCAAATAGCAGAGAAGAGAAAAACTTAAAACAACAAGTCTTACGATTTCAAAGCCACAGGTGTGGAAAATACTGTTGACGAAAGTACAAGTCAAAGGATAAGTTCTATACCAAATGTTGTTTTGCATTTCCACGTCCTGTATTATCCAAAGGAAGAGTGAACAGTTTTATGTCAGCTGTACGACATACCATCACAAGAAAGTCTCCGAAAAACACATACAACTTAAGATACATAAATGACTACAATCCAGTTATTTTATCCATGTGGAACGCTAACATGGATATTCAGTATGTTGCGGACAATTCCATTGCTGTTGCTCGATATGTAACATCTTACATTACTAAATCAGAAAAGACTGAATTGAAAGAAATGTGGGAAGAGATTTCTCGCGAGAAGAATCTAAGTAAGAAATTATACAGTTTCAGTTTGAAGATGTTATCGCATCGTGAAATTGGAGCATATGAATGTTCAGATCGGTTATCATCTGCAAGTCTATATTCCAAAAGTAGAAGAGTCATTTGGGTGAGTCTAGGTCTTGCAGGAATGCGAAATCGGGTACTGAAATCTGTTCAAGAAATTGAATATTTAGCAGAAAATGACCCTGAAAGTACAGATATTTTGAAAACCAATTTGTTGGACACATACTATCCAAAGAGAAGTCATCATCTTGAGAACATCTCTATGAAGTGCTGCAAAACTACACTTTTAAACAGAATATTACAGAGAACATCAACAATGTGAAATATGGAGTGATTGGTTCCGAAGGATGTCTGGTGAAACAAAGGCAAGGAAATTTAATTAATCACAGAAAACTGAGTTGCGACACTGGTAACAAAAGGGAATTTTACTATTTAGCCCTTTTGCAAATGTTCAAACCATGGCGTTCTGAACTGGAATTATTTGGAGATTTTCCCAGCTATGAAGATTCATTTAATGCTTGTAAAGATAGCATACAATGCAGTGCTTTCGCAAATTATGTCAAAATGTTGAATGATGAAATTGATCAAGAAGCTACAATTGCAGCTGAGATTGCTAGAGACAGTTCTCAAGACAGTCAAAGTTCTGCTGCACTGAGTCAAGATCCACTAGGGCAACCAATTGTTGAAAATGTAGCAGCGATTGCAATGAATGAGGTGGAAACAGCAATGTATCAAGCACAAGAAGATGCAATACAGTTGGGAAACTTGGAAGAGCAACTAAATGTTGAACAGAAACAAATATATCAGCAAGTGAAAGAGCAGGTTGACCATGGATTACTTCATGAAAAGAGTGTGCTCATGTACATCATTTCAACCTATCCAAATGTATGTGAGTGGTCAAGCTGGAACAGGAAAGAGTTTCTTAATTAAAGTAATTACAAGTTATCTGCAAAAAACAACTGAGTCGCATTTGTCTTGTGTTGTCACTGCTCCAACTGGGTTGGCAGCACATAACATTAAAGGAATTACTTTACATCGTTTACTAATGCTGCCAGTAGAGCATGAGAACAAATTGGAATACCACAAGCTATCTGGAGAAGCTTGTTGTGAAGTTTCAAGAGTGCTGAAGAAAATGAAACTTCTCATTATTGATGAGGTGAGCATGGTTTCAAACTTGATGCTTGCCTTTGTGCATTTAAGAATGCAGCAAATTCTTAAAACAAAGTATGATGTGTTATTTGGAGGCAAACACGTCATAGTTTTTGGAGATCTACTGCAACTGACACCGGTAAAAGGACAACCGGTATTTAAAACACTTGCCCATGAAGATACCAGAAAGTCTCTTGGCAGTGTTGGTAACGTGAACATTTGGAGTAATTTTTAATACAAAGAACTGACAACAAATATGCGACGGGCAAATAATGCTGAATATGGAAGTATTCTTCAAGATATAAGAATTGGAATTCTTTCAAAAAAAGGGAAAGAAGCTTTGGAGAGTCGATTACTTTGCAATGTCTTTCCAAATGAAAATGCAGTTCCTGCAAAAGTGTACGTGGAAATTGCTAAAAATAAGTCAGTGATTTGCTTAATGCCGACACTGCGTGAGTGTTCAATATTCAACGAAGAATTATTAAAATTGGAAAATGAAGAAATTGTAAAAATGGAAGCCATCGATAAAATACTACATGAAGGAATCACTATTATTTTGACGGGTTAGTTGAGATCAAAACTAGATTGTTTAGAAAAAAAAATATCTAAAACTGCTGGTTTGGAAAAGACACTGTATGCGTGTGTAAACTGTCGGGTAATTTTAAGGCGTAATTTGGATGTAGAGAAAGGTTTAGTTAATGGTGCAATGGGCAAAGTGGTGGATTTTGTGAATTATCAGAAAAAAGAAGGAATTGAATTTTTAAAAATTAAATTTGATCAGATTGATGAAGTTAAAGAAATTGGTCGTTGTTCAGTTTGTGTTTTGCTTGTTAAAGATTTATATGTCCGTAGGAAACAATTTCCATTTTCTCTGGCATATGCAGTGACTATTCATAAATCTCAAGGATTAAGTGTAGACAGTGCATTGGTGAACATTGGATCTACTGTATTTACAGAGGGTATGGCATATGTTGCTTTGTCGCGAGTCAGAATATTATCTGGTTTCTTTTTGATTTAATTTGATGAGACAAAGGTTACTGCAGATGCAAACTGTGTAAAAGAGTATAATAGGTTAAGAAGGGTGTATGCTCCAAATTTAGGTCAATATCCTGTATTTGAAAAGCGTATGGTTGGTCGAAAAAGAGGGTTAGAGAATATCTGTTCTGAAGGTATCAAGAAAAGAAAAGAACAAGATAATGTGATTGCAGGTAAAAAAATTGGACACTGTTGAAGAGATTGTTGGTTATCAGTTTGAAAATAGTTCTGGTGTCAACTGCTATGCTAATGTAGTGGTCAATGTTTTTTATCTGGAAGGTTTGCAAGCACAAATTATGCAGAATCGGGGAAAAAAGATTTTGTTCTCTGTTGCATTCTGTTTATGAAAAATTGACAACAGATGGAAGTAAAATACAATCTGTTTCAGATGTTCGTAGTCTTTTGGATGTGTGTTCTGGTTCTACACAATTTACACAAAATATCCAACAAGATGCTCAGGAATTTTTAACGTATATGCTTACCATTTTTGAAAATGTAGGTGTAGAAATAGAAAATATTTTTGTCCTTTCTTACAAATGGGAACATTATTGTGAAAATTGCATGTATACATGTAGCACCAATGTAGACACTGAGAGATTGTTGCATTTAATATTACCAGACTTTAAATCAGTGTCTTTCAATAAATTAGTGAAAGGTGCAATTCAAAACATGGAGTGTAGCCAATGTAAATCAGAAATGTTATCCACATTATTCTTAACAAAATATGGAAAATACATCATTTTAATGATGCAACGTTGTACAGCTGACAGAAGAAAATTGGATATTTTAATAAAACAATTTGTAGCAGCACAACTATCAATATCAGGAAGGACTTTTGTAGCAATTGCAATAATTTTCCATGATAGTCCTTCCACCACATCTGGACATTACACTGCCTATCTAAAATGTGACAAAGGCTGGACACTTTGTAATGATGACCAGTGGTTTTCAAACAATGTTTGCCTAGTGAATTACCAAAATCCTACCTAATATTGTTAAAGCCAAAGTTTTAGGAAGATAATTCACTCTCTGAGGAATTTATTATTATAATTTAATAGGACTACCAATGGACAATTTACATGAAGAAGTGCAAAAATACCATTTGGCCTCAAGGAAAGGTATATTTTTGAATTATGGACTTTTGGTGGTCATTATTCGGTGATTATTTTATGCGGCAACATTTACAGTTTTTATCAGTAAAAGTTATAACATTTTGTAATCTGTAAGCATTTCATATATGTATGATTAGTATTTTCTGGTATTTTACTGAGAATAGTATGTTTTTTTTTTAACAATCTTTCTGATTGTTTTTTTTTTGCCCGCTATTAAGTGATGAGTACCATTGAAATCACTATTTCTAGTGAAATTCAATATATTCTGAGAACAGCAAAAAAGGCAAACAAATTACTTTGTGGAAATTATGTTGTGTTGTAAAAAATGTATTAGTATATGTTATAATTTTTTTTTCTTTCACAGATCCAAATTTTAAAATAAGCAATTTTTAAGAATTTATATTTGAATGAAAAACAGAAAATATGTATACCATTTTTTATTCTTATTACTGTGAAGGTAAGTTTAACTAAGTCTCAATATGCAGAATGAAGAGGCCTGCAAGAAGCTACAAAGTTGAAACACGTTTCTACAAACACTCTGTTTATGTAGTTTTGAAATCTGACCATAATCGGATATCATGTGACCTGCAAAAAAAGAGATTTGAGGGGTTCATAATATTTCACCTTTTTAGCTGTTGAAGGACTGCAGTCATTTCAATCATTCTTCTTTGAACATGTTTGCAGACAAAACTCTGTGCTTACTTTTATCATTCGCAAGGAATTTTAAAAACGGAAATATGTCACTTTTTGTAACATAGTTATTGTGTAAGATGCTGTTTCATATTTAGAAAGAGAGGAAAAGGCACTCTGTGCACTTTTTATACTCCATGTAAATACAACCTCATCATGCAGACCACTTTGCGTTGATAGGGTGTTAGATAAGTGTTGTTGTGCATGATTGCACTGAATACTCATAGAACAAGACACATATCTAGATTTATCAGAAATCATAAATCTCGATGTGTGTGAATGCTGTACCATTCTAAAATTGGTGTAGGAAAGCACAACAAGGAGAATTGTTTTAATTTCTCCACATTTTTATATCTTCAATGCATGCTAAAATGTTCAGCATACATTGAAGGAGAAAAATGCATTTTCTCATTGTTTTTGTGCAGGAAGGTGTGTCTTCCTGCAGAAAAACAAACAGCACATGACACAGATATCCTTGCACTATGGTGCAAGGGTGCCTGTGTCACCACATGGCTGCAGTTTAAGCAGCCGTGCAGAGAGAAGCATAGATTTGCAACATATTTATGTACATATGTTGCATCCCTGTGCTTCGGAAGTACTACAGCACACTGCAGTTAAAGAGGTTACTGTGTGATGCTGCAGCACTTCCTTATAGTTCTGCACATATACATTCACCATACGCTACTAATGCATTCATTCAGTCAATTACGTACTACACATACATTCATCTAAACTTTCACACACTAACAAAGAAATTTAGCTCTTTTTTTAAACCAGGAAAGTTAGTTCTTACAAGAACTTTTTTTTATTCTTCTTTCTTCTTTTATAATTTTTTGGGGGTTTTGTAAACAATTAATTTTTTTGGTTTTTCTGCAAAAATGTCCACACCACTGAAGAAGAACGTTTTTTGAGTGGTGCCTCCGGCAAAAATTCATCCTCAGAACTATGAGGTGATGCAGGTGATGCCTGCTGCCCTGAAGCCATTTTTGGTTGAAAAAAGTTAGAGCTAAGTGTAAACTTAGTCTAAAACATCCTCTTCTCTCCAAAGCGATGGTTCTCCCAAGAAGCTCAAAGAAGAATGATTGAAAAGGGTGGGGTCTTTCAGTAGTTAGAACAGGAAGTGTAATGAACCAATCCAATCTCTTTTTTTGCAGGTCACATGGGATCCGCGCACCGTGCGCTTACGCAGCACGCACCCAGCGCGCATCCGCGAAATTGAATAAAAGAAAAAAATATAGGATTAGATGTCAAAATATATTAGTTTTAAGACTAGTTTAGAGTTTGTCTTCAATTAATATTCACATGAAATACATATATTTATGTTTTTTTAAATGTTAAATATTTCGTGGGATCCGCGCACCTACCGTATCATAGACGCAGATGACGCGTCGCGGAAGCGTGTAAACGTCGCGTTACGTACATCGAACGTATCGCGTATAGGCTGGGAGTGCGTACCATTCGCATTGCGATCGCGCACTAAAAACGTACCCAACTCGTACCATGCGCGGATGCCATCTCGTAAGGATCGAGAACAGTGCGCATAGGGTGCGCGGATCCAAAAACATTGAAAAAAATATATAAAATAAAGTTTTGCACATATAGTTAAAAAAATATTTTGAAAAATATAAAAAAATATGTTTGAAAAACCCATTAAGTTCAAATAATATTTTTTAATTTTTAAAAGAATTGAAAAAAATAAGTTTAAAAAATTGTGATAGTGTTTTTTTAAAATGTAATTAATGAAATTGACACACTGAATTTGAAAAATATAGAAATCCAATCAAAATCATTAAACATGATATCTTCAGAGATAAGTTATAGATAGGAATTAGCATTTAAAAAACCTTTGAAATTCACTGAAAAAACCATAGGTTTCATGCACGTTATAGTTAGGAATTGGCATTTAAAAAACCTTTGAAATTCACTGAAAAAACCATAGGTTTCAGGCACGTTATAGTTAGGAATTAGCATTTAAAAAACCTTAGAAATTCACTGAAAAAACCATAGGTTTCAGGCACGTTATACTTAGGAATTAGCATTTAAAAAACCTTAGAAATTCACTGAAAAAACCATAGGTTTCAGGGGCGTTCTTGTTAGCTGGACATTTCCCTCGTACAAAACCCTAGAAATTCCCCTGTTATAGTTAGTTCAGCTAACTATAACTCGCGCCCCCGCAATGCACTGCTGATGACATCACATATCACATATTACATCACTCATGACATGGTCAGTGACATCACTCATGACATCTCAAATGACATCACTCATGACGTCATCCATGTGATAAATTAGTGCATCTTCTCACACCCTAATATAACCTTTGATACACCGACTCAAAATTTCAAACGGCCATTTTGACAATCATAGATACTCCAATACCAATAACTACACACCCACTCATTGACTTTTAGGTCTACATACATGTCCACTCACTCACCTGTACAGTCACTCATACCTAGTCACTCTGTGCATTTATACACCTATATAGACACTCACACACCACCAATCATCCATTGAGGTACTGACACATCTAGTCAGTCATGCAAATAATTAATCACAGTCCAATTTACTCACCTATACAGTTAAACACACTCAAGTTCACTTACTCATAAAAATACTAACCAATTCTGTGTCTTCCTGCAGAAAAACAAACAGCACATGACACAGATATCCTTGCACTATGGCGCATAAAGCCACTCCCCAAATCACACACTCACATATAGTTATATACTCTTACACACATATACACTGCGTTTCACATATGTAGTTACTGACACATGTACAACTGAGATATACATTCAATCACTAACACACCCATACATACACTCACCCAACCATACTGTCCATCACAGATGCACTCTTAAAACCATGCACCCACTGAATCACCCACTCACACATCTAGTCAGTCACACACACCCTACCCACACAAACACTCAGGCACCCATACAGATACTCAGACAACCAATCAATAACCCATATAGTCACTCGTATAGCTATTCACAAAACCATGCAGCCACTTATACACCAACACACAGACACATACAGACAATCACACAGTTTAGTCACTAGTCTGCAGTAAGATACATTTAATGACTCACTTATAGAGTCAGTTGAGCAGCTAGAAAATCATCCATTCACACACTTGTACACACACTTATTTTTCAACAGGCCTTTCCCTATATATATTAAAACTGTTCAGAAACACATACTCAATGGGTGATGTCATCAGTGATTTCATTTGAGATGTCATCAGTGATGTCACTGACCATGTCATGAGTGATGTAATATGTGACGTCATCAGCAGTGCATTGCGGGGGCGCGAGTTATAGTTAGCTGAACTAACTATAACAGGGGAATTTCTAGGGTTTTGTACGAGGGAAATGTCCAGCTAACTATAACGCCCCTGAAACCTATGGTTTTTTCAGTGAATTTCTAAGGTTTTTTTTTTTTTTTAATTTTTATTAAACCAATTCGACTGTGTGACCAATTACATATAAGCAGGCGACTTCAGTTTTTATCAACATCAAGTTACACATTTCAATATATGTTACAGGCATCATTTCCTTGCAGTTACGGGGTTTCAAGAGCCTCTTCATCGGTTCGCTGACAAGGTGGGGGGCATATATCCCCTCTGTACTGGTTCCAGGCACCCCATATTTTGCTCCACTTCCCAGGGCATCCCCTAGCCACAAACACCGACTTTTCCCTAAACATGCACCAATATAAATCCTCCTTCCACCTCCCCAACAGGGGTGGCCGAACAGCGCCCCACAACTGTGCAATGTTCCTTTTTGCAATCATGAACGCCAGTGTAGCCCACTGCTTAGTGTATGTGTTGAGGTCAGTAGGCTCCCAAACATTCAGTAAGCACCTCCGCGCCTCTGGTTGCATATCGACCCCTAATACTGCCTGCATGGTGCGATGTATTTCTCTCCAATATGCTTCTATCCACTGACAGCTCCACAGTATGTGGATAAAGGTCCCTAAGTCTCCACAACCCCGTCTACACTCTCCGCTTCCTGCCCGTCCCATGCGAACCAGTCCAGGTCCCCTTACATATGTCCTGTGCAAAATTTGTAGTTGCACTAGTCTGAGCCTGGCCTGGGTTGCTACTACCCTCGGGGAGGAGACTGCCTCTTGCCAGTCCTCATCATCGTCTCGGCCTTCACTGTTCCACTTTCCCTTAAGAATTTGCAGTGGATCCTCCATATTGTTAATTAACTTCCTATAAATAAGGGAAATGGTCTTCTCCGGGACATGCCCGTCTAGCACTCTGGCCTCCAATGGGGAAGCCTCTGGTAGCGTCGCGTCCCTAGGGACCTGCGCCAGCAACGCGTGGCGGATCTGGAGATAACGGTAGTATTCAGTGTCCATCATGCTATATTGTTTTTTAAGGGATGCAAACGGCTGAACCGTGCCCTTCCCCCATATGTCCTTGATTCGTGTGATCCCGATAAGATCCCACTTATCAAATCCCTTGGATTTCCAGAGGCTCCCTAGCCTCTCCGAGTTCCATAGCGGCGTGGCCTGCGTAAGTTTACCATCCCATCCCAGATGCTTATTGACAGCATGCCATATCTGGACTGCGTGCCCGGTAGGGCCAGTCAACCGGAACCTGCCGGGTTTGGCATATAGAGCCCTGGTATAATCTCCCCCTGGGAGCAGCCACCTGTCCATAGCATATCCGGGATCATCTGGGATGCAATGTATCCCGTGGTTTATCGCCGCCAGCTGAGATGCCCAGTAGTATTTTTTAAGGTCGGGGAGACCGATACCCCCATCGTACCAATTCAGGGTCAGCTTTGAGTACGCGATCCGGGGTCTGCCTTCCCAGAGGAGTTTCCTCTGGAGACTCTCAATTTCCTTAAAGTAGGACATTGAGACCAAATCCATCGTGTTTTGGAGAGCATACAAGAAATGAGGGAGGGCCATCATCTTAAAGAGGATCGCCCTTCCCAGCATGGAGAGAGGAAGGGACCTCCAGCGTACGACATCTGCTCTAAGCCGTTGCAGGGGTGGGTCCAAATTAAGAGTAAAGCATAGTTTCGGATCTAGGGTCACATAAATCCCGCGGTATCGGAAGCCCTCCGACGCAATCTCTATCGGGCAACTCGGCGGTATCGGAGGCGGGTCGCCCGTCAGCACATAAATTACTGACTTGGAACAATTTACTGTGAAACCCGAATATCTACCAAAAATAGTTAGTATGTCCAATAGGCAGATCAGTGACGCCCTAGAAGCAGCAACGTAGAGCAGGATGTCATCCGCATACAGGGAGATCTTGTCCTCCCAGTCATTAGTCCACCTCAGTCCCCGGATAGATCGGTCTTGCCTAATCCAGGCTGCCAGCGGTTCAAGAGCCAGCGCAAAGAGAAGCAGCGATAGGGGGCATCCCTGACGAGTGCCCCTGCTCAGCTGGAAGTCCTTGGACTTCCGGTTGTTCACTATTACTCGGGCCACCGGGCCGGAATGTAGTAGACTGATCCAGCTCAGGAATTCCGGGCCAAACCCAAATTTGCCCAGCACCACAAACAAATAGGGCCACTCAACCATGTCAAATGCCATGGTAGCATCCAATGAAACCAGAGCCGCCGGTTCCAGTATAGTAGATGTTCTACTCAATACTCCATGGAGGTGGCGCAGGTTGAGGGCTGTGTTACGATGTGGCATAAAGCCTGATTGATCCGGGTGGACAAGTGTATTGATTACCTTAATCAGTCGCGTGGCCAACAGTTTTGCCAGGATTTTAGGCTCCGCATTTAGGAGCGATATTGGTCTATATGATGCGCAGTTCGTTCTGGGTTTGCCTTCTTTATGTATAACAACTATGTTGGCCACCCGCTGGTCATATGGAAGCATCCCCCTCTCTCTACTCTCCTCCAGCATGGCACGGATGTGGGGGGCGAGTTTATTAGCTTTCATCTTGTACAACTCTACAGGAATACCATTGGGACCCGTGGCTTTCCCGGACCTCACTCCTCTGATCGCCTGCGCCACCTCCTCATCGGTCAATGGGGACTCCATGTATGCCCCATTTTCATCCAAGAGTGTGGGAAGTCTTATGTCCCCAATCATCGCACTGTTTTCTTCTTCCGAGTGTCTCCCGGAGGTACGATATACCGATTGGTAATAATTTGCAAATGCTTCCGTGATGGCCTGCGGCTCGGTAATAGGAGTCAAATCGTCCCCCTGTATCTCGGGTACCAGACGCGACGCCCACTCTCTCCTGTCTAGCCGCGCTATCAACTTCCCCGCCTTGTCCCCCATTTCGTAAACTCTGCTCTGAACCCCTCTACACTGCGCCTGCGCTCTATCCTGGGCAATGCTATTGAACTCTTCCTGCCTCAACTTCAACAGGTGGAGGCCTTCAGGGGTCACCCCTTGGGCCAGCTCCTCCTCTGACCTCAACACGTCCTCTTCCGCTCTCACCAACTCCGCCTGTCTGTCCCTCTTTTTCCCGGCTATCAAAGAAACTACCTCTCCCCTAATGACTGTTTTGTACGCCTCCCACAGGGTCTGCGCAGAGTCGACCGTGCCCCTATTTTCCTGAAAGTAATCATCCATGGCCTTGATAGTATTTTTACGGATGTTCGGATCCTTAAGGTACCATGGGTTTATTGGGGCTATCCTGCCTACAGTGTTGCGACCCATTGCCATGCGAAGCCACACAGGGGAATGATCGGAGATACCCCGTCCCAGGTGACGAATCTCTTGGATAGTGTGGGCCTGCGATGCTGGGACTAGGACGTAGTCAATGCGCGACAGACTGTGGTGAGCGCTCGATATATGAGTGTATTGTGCCCTGTCGGGGTTGAGGGTCCGCCACCCATCCACCAGCCCCGTTGTTTCTAGAAAATTTGACAGCCACCTCTGTGAGGGTCGCAATTCTCGCGGTGGGTGTCTATCCATCTCCCTGGCTACCACTGCGTTGAAATCGCCCCCCATTACCAGTATACCCAGTGGAAATGTTAAAAAGATGGAGCCCAGGTCTATGAAAGTGTCCGCTTGTAAACCGGGCGGAACATATATGAAGATAAATGTAGCCGTTTTCCCCTCCCACTTGCCCGAAACCCCGACATATCTGCCACGGACATCGGTCCACGAGGCCTGTACTATGAAAGGGAATGAGTTCTTAACTAGTATGCCCACCCCTCGGGACCCAGAAGTGAATCCCGAGTGTGCCACCATTCTGTACCTTCCCCCTATGTAGGGCCATGCATTTATTCCCGACTAGATGTGTTTCCTGTAAAAGGACTACATCCGGGGCATGCCTCCTGACGAATTGGCTGACCATCCCCCGCTTTAGTTTATCCCCCAGCCCGTTTACGTTCCAACTGAGGACTTTGACCCCCGAACCCCGCTCAATACTCCATCATATCGTCGCGGAAGTCGCTCTCGCTCTGCTAACCAATTTGACGCTGTCGAAAAACACATTACAATAACAAACTCAACTGTAAGACAACTCCCAACTCCCCCCCACCCTGCACCCCTGCTGATTGGGACCACCCATATCAAACTGGCAGAGTGCCTGTCGCCCTATACCCTATCGCTAGCGTTAACTAAGTGTAGTACCGAGGAGGCAGCCCACCCACCGCCCCCGGGACCTCCATTTCTAAAGTAACTGTCCCCTGAATGTCTCTCAGCAGTCCGTTGCTGCAATGCCATATTTCCCCCAATTCTGTCCCATTCTGGGGTCCATGACCCCCATACCTGACCGCGAGTACAATGTCTACAAATCTGCTCGCCGACTTCAAGCCTGTTCCTGCGTCGCTTCTTC
The DNA here is from genome assembly GCF_964204655.1 of Triturus cristatus. NCBI lineage: Eukaryota > Metazoa > Chordata > Amphibia > Caudata > Salamandridae > Triturus > Triturus cristatus. The sequence continues at coordinate 619,776,674 of NC_140588.1, read as the reverse complement.
CTCGCTTCTGTGGCGCCCTCCAGCTCCATGAGTGTGTCGACTGTCTATCCAGTCCGCTGCCATTTCTGGGGTATCAAAAAACCACACCCTCCCCTCATTCTCCACTCGCAGACGCGCCGGGAACATCATAGCTTATTTAATCCCTTTGTCCCTGAGCTGTTTCTTGACTGCGAGGAAAGTCTTACGTTGTTTCTGCACCAGTTGGGTGAAGTCCGGGAAGAAGCAGAGGGCGGCATTCTCATAGCGCAGTGGGGCCGACGCTCGGGCCGACTGTAGGATAGCGTCTCTGTCCCTAAAATTGAGGACTCGTGCAATCAGTGGGCGTGGGGGCGCTCCGGGTTTGGGTCGCCCACCCGGGACCTTGTGCGCCCGCTCTATGGTGAAGAATTTTCCGAGGCCCTTTAGGCTTGAGGTGGTTAAGAATCAGGTCCTCCACAAAGAGGTCCGGTGCGGGTCCCTCTGATTTTTTGGGCACTCCCAGAATACGGACGTTGTTCCGTCTAGACCTCCCTTCATAATCGTCCAACTTACGTTCAGCCAGTTCGCAGAAACCCTTGAGATTTTGGACCTCTTTCTGGAGTTGCGACACGTCCTCCGTCAGGCCAGCCGTTGTAATATCCAAGGATTTGACTTTCTCGTTTACCTTAGTAAGATCCGCCCGTATTAGATTAACTTCTATGGAGACCGTGTCCAGCTTGTGTTCCTGGGATTCCAACTTGTGCTCAAGGGAGGACTTGACCCCTCCTATGGCAGCCATTACATCCTGCAGAGTCCGCTCCGGAGAGGGGCTTACGGAATCTCTCCCGGCCTTCGGTGCCTGTCGCTGGTCCGCTGGCGGGTCTTTAGGCTGCGTATAACGGTCCAACTTGTTGGTCTGAATCTGCCTGTTCCCCTTATTAACTCTAGGCTGGGAGCCTCCGACGCGTCTTGCCGTCACCCAATGACCGTCGTGGTCCGCCACCGCTCTCCGGCACCTCAGCGCTATACCTTGGAATAGTCACAGCCCAAGGGGGCGAGGGGGGGGGGCACTTGCCCGAGTTCCTGCTGCAGATGGCTTCTCCTTGACCGGCGACCCCCGGTCCGAGTCTCTGGCCCCACCTCACCCCTTAGGCACCTTCACCGCATAATGGCCCCCTGCGCGAACCTCGCGGGCAGGCCCAAGCACTCAGCCACCGGTAGCAGAGGGGGACGGGCCCAGCTATCTTTCCCCGGGCACGGATCGCCCAAAGCTCCAAGTCGGCACGCTGTCCGTGGCGCGAGCGTCTTCCCTGCAAGGTGCCGCCGCCCCAGGCACCCCACACACCTAGGCGCGTCCTCCGGCGTCTCTGGTGTCTCTGGTGTTAATGGCATCCATTTTATCAACGGACCCTGCCCCAGTGGGCGGAGCCATTCCCATGGCATTATGGTCCTGGAAGTATTTTTGGTAAAACTCATGTGAGCCTGTTGAGAGTGCGAGAAATTAAAATAAAGTTAATCCCATGTGGGTTGGTGAAACACTGCATCACTGTCCGTTGATAAAATGGATGCCATTAACACTGCTGAGTGATTGCGACAAGATTGCCACTGATGAAGAGAACTGTGTTCTTGAAACGCGTTTAGTGCGATTTAAAGATGTGATGGACATTGCTTTCCCTGTTGTCTGCCTGCAAACTGCCACAAATAAATCCAAGATTTAGACGTACCTGTCGGCTGCTCTCATTGGGGCTACCTCATTGTTCTGGATATATATATATAATATATATATATATTATTTACCAAGGGGGGGCTGTGTGGGCCGCCTCCTGAGGCTTCTTTTAGTCCCAGGACCCCATCACCCGGGGCTCTGCATCGTTTTTTCAGTTTTTTTACTAGGGAGGGGGGCCACGTGCTCCCCGTCCCGGGCCACTTCTGGCCCCGGGGACCCCATCCCCCGGGGCCTGGCCAGCCTTTTTTTTTTTGTAGGGGAGGGGCGCTGCATGGCCCCCCTCCCGAGCCACTTCTAACCCTGGGGACCCCATACCCCGGGGCTGGCCCTCTCCTTTGGGGACCGTGGGGGGAGCCTCAATGCCCCCACGGTCCCAGCCGGCTCCCCTCCTCCTGCGGGAGCCGGCATTTGTTTTCCACATGGGGAGCTGCTAACATGAAGCTCCCCGTGTGGAAAAGCAATCTGCTTTGCTTCATTGAAGCGCCTCGCGGCTCCCGCCCTGTCATTGCAAACAGCAGTGTCCCGGGGTGGGCCCCCCGGGACACTGCAGGAGCTGGCCCTAAGGGGTGGTGGGCCCCAGGTCCATCACAGGTTCCAGGAGGGGGGCCGCATGTCCCCCTCCCACCATTAGCAAAGCCCCAGGGAGGTGGTGGTCCCCAGGGCTCGGGGGTCCATCACTGACCCCCAAATTTGAATAATTAGTGCCCCGGGGTGGTGGCGGTCCCCGGGGCATGTGGGGGGGGGCTCGAGCCCCCCACACAGGTTTATTTTATTTTTAAATTAACAGCCCCAGGGGTGGCGGTCCCCAGGGCAACGGGGGAGGCGTGTTCCCCCCACAAATAATTAATGAAAGCCCCACGGGGTGGTGGGCCCCGGGGCTTGGGGGGGCCTTTAAGGCCCCCCACACATTTTAAAATTAGCCTCAGGGGTGGCGGTCCCCGGGTCCCACACATTTTGTTCACTGCCCCGGGACCTGGCACCCCGGGAGCCTCAATTAAATGAAGCGCAGGAGCCCGTGCTTCACTTTCTTTATACATTTCGGCGGGATTCGTGGACCCTGCGTGAATTTCGCAGAAATTTAAAAAAAAAAAAAAAAAATTTGGGCCCTGGGGGTCCTTGTGGGACCCCCTGAGCAGGCCTTGGGAGGTCAAGGTGTTTCTACCCTGCCTCCTTTTCGTGTTTTTTGCGCTAGTTTTACTGTTTTCTTGTGCCTCGGTTCTACCGAGGCACAAGTTGGCTGCCAACACTTCCTGGTTTGGAGTTTTGACAGCTAATTAGAATGCAGCTCGTGATCCGCAGGGTGCGTGGATCCACCTCGGCCATGGATATCGAAACTTTTATTTTTTGATTTTTCTCAGCAACTACTGAACGGATTTACACCATTTAAAGAAAAGGGCACTTTCTGAACCGAGCACTACCTTTTTAACAAATTTGGTGTAATTCCGTTCAGCAGTTTTGGCTGTAACCGTATCTAAAGTTTCCTATGGGAAATTGATTTTTTGACCTCTATTATTTTTAATCTCTCAGGTACTACTGAACGGATTTACACCATTTAAAAAAAAGTTTCCTATGGGACATAACATGGAGAAAACACGTTTTTTGACCCCTCTTTTTTCTCAGCCCCCGCTTGGCGAATCACCCCAAAACTTACAACACAGGAGCTGACCGGAGCGGGCCATAAGTTTTGAAACATTCGCGAAGATTAGTCAACCGGCGCCAAAGTTATTGGGAAAACAAAAAACGAGTTTCCTATGGAAACTAGGTCCTAACTATAACTACCTACTGGTGACCGCCAGTAGGTAATATATATATAATCACCAGTGTTCCTGTGAATAAATTTCGAACTCGCCCCCGCGAGTGCTCTCATCTGTGTAAGGGTACGATTACCTAGCGGAAGTGAGAGCGATCTACGAAGGCTGGAGCACCCCCACCGTGACAGGCACAGTTCGTGAGTGCATCAGGCTGGTGCACAGGGAGCAGAGATATATTTATCGCAGAGAGAGCCTAGGTTCCCCCGCTGTGGAAAAACACACGGGCACAGACTCCAGTTAATGTGTAGATTTATTCCATCAGAACAAGGTCCAAATGACGCATTTCGGCCACCGACCTGCGGCCTTGATCACATATTGCGCTACGTGCAAGTAACGTCTTAAATAGCCAGGTACGTTTTTTTAAAAACATTTTTTCACCACTAAGTACATTTCGACCAGGCCCCAGGTGGTCACATATTCATGACCTATAGAAAAATGGATGAGCATTGTAAACCAACTCGCAAAAAAAAATGTGAACATTAAAAACCGCTAAAGTACATAAATAATTATATTCAAGTTACCAGAAATGATCCAGCATATCTAGCTACATAATGCATAGCTAAGGTAATCAATTAGTAAAATAAAAGAATCAACTCCAATGTTTCCTCCATATATGGAAATAGAGAAAAGACAGCAGTAGTTAAACTAGCTATGTCAACAGTGTACAGACCACAAAGCGCATGCAACAAAGTAACAAACTGGACATACTCAAAGGAGTAACTAGAATGTCTCCGACCAAAAGTGATCGGAAAAGCTGACCTGCCGATGGTATTTGGTGCTCGAATACGTATCAACATAAAAAGACGGGCTGAGGTCAAATATTTGTGCATGGGGTTGTCAAATGACACCAATGACATACAAAGGCAGTATATGAGGAAAAGGAGTGCTCTAGTGTGAAAAATATCAAGATAGGGAAGTACTAAAACTCGAAGTTAATGCTGAAAAAATTTATCTAGACCAATGTCGAGAGGTTCCTGGCGGAACATACAGTGTAAGGTACAATATAAGAGTCTTACTAGAGCACCCCATTGGGTGCTAATAGAAATGCATACCCTAACTGAAATCTGTGCACATATGGCTGTAATGCAGAATTTCAGATAACAGAACAAAGGAATAAACACAAAAATGTACAATATGCTGTCACATGAAGGCAAATCTGTGCACATATGGCTGCTCGAAAGCAGAGATTCAAATAACTGAACAATGGAATAATCAACGCAAGAGTATAAACTGCGCAAACACAAGAAGGAAAACAGGAACAAACATGACTGTTATGAAGCAGTATTTATAGATAGTTGTAGTCCTCACTAATATTCAGTCCATACGGTGACTTAGTGTTGAGCTCCAATATATAACGTGTCTCCAATTGTCTTAGCCTTTTCTGACAAAATATCTGAGATGTTCGAGGTCATTATGAACCTCTTTGAAAAGCCGGCCACTGGATATGTAGGGTCATTCTTGATGATAGCCCTGAAGTGCTGCAAGATTCTCATGTGGATTTGAAGTTTGCTGCTACCCACATATCTGAGGCCACAACTGCACTGTAATACATATACTGCAAACTCAGTTCTGCAAGTGTCTGCTCTTGATTATAATAGGTTCAGTACGGAAAGTGGCGGTGACTTGAGTGGTGTTGATACCAAACCTACAAGCTCTGCAGGTGCTACATTTAAAGAAACCTTTTATATCAGAGAGCCAATTAGATTTAACACGGACTTCAGGGCTACTCTTGACCAACGCATCCCTCGTGGAGAATGCATGACGATACGTGATCGTAGGCCGCTTGGCAACTTTGGGGCCTAGGACAGGGTCAATCAAAATGATGCGCCATTGTTTATTAATAATGGTTCTGATGGCATGTTCTTCCTTTCTGTAAGTAATGACTAATCGGGAGTCAACCGTCCCATTGTCATTGGCATCAAGAATGGTAACGGTGTTGCTTTGTTTATTGCCCAGTCTGCCTGTCAAGAGTTGTTCCCTGGGTATGGTGTTGGCTCGGGTTCTAGCTCTATTAATTATGTGTTCTGAATAACCACGTGCTGCAAATCTAAGTTGGGCATCCTTTTAGCACTGTTCGAGGTCACTGTCAGAGCCTTGGGGCATGCTAACTATGAGGTGCCTGGGATGAAAGCTAGATGCATGCAGTGTGGAATTCCCAGCAGTGGGTTTGCGGTGTAGCTTAGAATGGAGTGTATCATTCTCTCTGTAGACAGTGACATCTAGAAATTCTATAGAGGTGGTGCTGATGTTAGCGTTGAATTCAAGATTGAAATCATTGGCATTAAGAGCAGAAATAAACTGTAGAACACTCTCCCTAGTGCCATTCCAAGTAACAAAAACATCATTGATGTATCGGAGCCATGAGTCTATATGTGCACTCCTGGCTGCATGATGCACCACCTTAAAAACCTGCTCCTCCCATCAGCCCACATGAAGGCATGCGTAGCTAGGGGAGAAGCAGGCTCCCATTGCGACAGCCCTTAACTGCCGATAGATTTCCCTGTCAAACATGAAGAAGGTATTAAGACACCACTCTATCATGAATTAAATCCGCTTGTTATGTTTATAACATCGTATTGGTCTGTCCTTAAGGAACTGTTCACAAGCTCGCAATCCATCACAATGCTTGATACTGGTGTACAGGGAGGTAATGTCCATTGACATCAGTATGTAGTTGTTAGACCATGGGATATCCTTGATCCTGAGCAGAAAGTCACTTGTGTCACGTAGATATGATGGTAGCTGTGTAACAAACTCCTGCAGGAAGTAATCCACATATTTTGACATGTTTTCACATAAGCTATTGCAGGCTGAGATGATCGGACATCTATGGACCGGTGATGTACCCTTGTGTATTTTTGGGAGAAAGTATACACCGGGAGCACTGATGTTTCATTATTGAAGAAAATAAATTTGTCCTTAGTCAAAAGTCCTTCTGATTTTATTGTAATTCAGTTTCCTTTTCAATTCTTTGCTTTTTGATATAGGGATCTGGGCCACAGCACAATATTACCACCCTTGTCCGATTTGTTGATAACAACCTGATTGTTCTTTTGTAGCTTCTAGATTAAATCAAAATAGAGCTTGTTAGAATGGTGATATCTGTGTTGCCTCCGAGTACTATTGTGAAGTAATTCCTTCAATTCTTCAATGATGACATCATTGAAAGTATCAATAGCATCCCTGGGCATCATTGGGGTAAAAGTATACTGAGGTTTAAAGGGCTTAGAATGGCTTTGGAAATATCAATGCCTCCTTCACATAGGATGTGCTGAGTGGAAGAAGACTGTGACATGGATTCTAGTTCATGCAGAATCCGAATAGTGGGAATGTCGGATACCACCAGATTACTTCCAGCTTGTGGTGGTAAATAGGAAGGGAGAGAGGTAACCGTGCTGATGTTTAAGTTTAGAGAATTTGATCAGTTTTAACTTTCTGATGAATTTAAAAATATCTATGCGAGTCCTGCTGTAGTTGAAACTACTTTCAAGGCAGAAAGTTAAACCAAGGGAAAGGAGTTGAATCTCTGCTTTGCTGAGAGTTAGATCTGTGAGGTTCACTATAGTTTTGGAATTTAAGTTTGCTTCCGCCTCCAGTTGCTCTTTTTTCTGTTGTATGCCATTGGATTGCCTGCATTTTCTCCTTTCATGTCATCAGTAGTACATTGCACTGGCACGAGTTATAGTTAGCTCAGCTTACTATAACAGCTGAATTTCTCGGGTTTTGTATGAGTGAAAAGTCAACCTAACTATAACGTCCCTAAAACCTGTGTTTTTTTCAGTGAATTTCTAAGGTTTTTTAAATGCTATTTTCTAACTATAATTTCCCTGTAACCTGTGGTTATCAGTGAATTTTCAAGGTTTTTTAAATGCTATTTTCTAACTACAATGTCTCTGTAACCTGTGTTTGTTTCAGTGAATTTCTAAGGTTTTTTACCTAGAAGTCTTATTTGCAAAGTGATGCACAAAGGGTTTTGGGCCTCCAACCAGCACTCAGGAATTCCTCTGCATAGGACTTACAGGAGCTATCAGTAGGGCTTCTTGGCCTCCAAGGCCCCTCAGGATTAAAGTGGACCTCTCAGCAATCCCACTGTGTGAGGCTTACTAAAGATACCTGGTGGGCTAGTTGGCCCCAAAGGACCCTCAGCAGCGATGGGGACTTAATCCCCCAGTAAGTTATGAAAAAAACAAAAAAAGTCCATTCAGAATTTACAAAATAGAGTGCTAACCTTCCAAAAAGTGACTAAACCCAAGTGAACCGTTTGGTTACTAGCATGGGAAATCAATACAGTTTTTTAAAATAACCCTCACCCACCAAAAGGTCCCTTGCTGGCATGCTTCATCACTGGGTTCTTCCCGCCCCGCTGCGGGACTGGGCGTGCTACGACCGATGAATACGTGGGAGCACTTTGGGGTGAAGTAAACTGTGTATTGGTGTGAGAGTGGAAGGGTCAGGAATGAGTGTATAAAAAATACCTGGCTTTTGGGAAAAAAACTTTAATGCTCCCTATAGCTGGTATTGTTAAAAAAACGGGGAAAGCAGGAGGGAAAAAAACTTTAATGAGCAGCTCCCTCGCTGGTCAACATGTTTCGAAGCCTACCCCTAAGCTGCTTCTTCCGGACCAAATACAATGATTCCTGTTACCACTCTGACTAATGCCTAGTGCTGTTAGCTTATTAAGTGTTTCTGATTAAAATACTTCTGTGCAAGACATTCGTTCAATACCTACTTGGTAATATTCTTTAATAGAGCGAATATACAAGTTCTTAATTTTGACAATCTGGAAGGATAGAAGCAAAAAGAATTCGTAGTCTAGGTGCTCTTTGATATTATCATTACATATCTTCACCCTAATTGTGTGAGGAAAAAATTGTGATATATAGGGGTAGGCTTCGAAACATGTCGAAAGCTTTTTTGCCCTCCTTCTTTCCCCGTTTTTATCAATACCAGCTATAGGGAGCATTAAAGTTGCGTTTTTCCAAAAAGTCAGTTATTTTTTGAACTCGCTTATTCCTGACCCTTCCACTCCTACACCAATACACATAGTTTACTTCACTCCAAAGTGCTCCCACGTATTCGTCGGTCGTAGCACGCCCAGTCCTGCAGCAGGGCGGGAAGAACCCGATGAAGCATGCCACCAAGGGACCTTTTGGTGGGTGAGGGTTACTTTAAAAAACTGTATTGCTTTCCCATGCTAGCAACCAAACAGTTCACTTGGATTTAGTCACTTTTTGGAAGGTTAGCACTTTATTTTGTAAATTCTGAGTGGACTCTTTTTATTTTTTCATAACTTACAAAGGAGATTGTGTCCATGACTGATATATCTCTTCACTCGCTTCTTTGTTTTTTGGACTTAATCCCCCAGCCAAGAGCACACCAGGAGGGGTGTTTGCCGAGTAGTGGAGAAAGGGGTCAGAGCCTCCGGCGGGTTGCCGGTTCCTATATTTTTTTTAATTTAGGAAAGGGGCTGTGTGGCCCCACTTCCCTTGGGGCTTTTGGGCCCCAGGGACCCCATCCCCGGGTCTGACACATTTATTTAATTCAAAAGAGAGGGGAGCCGTGTGGACCCCCTACCTAGGCCGTTATATATGCCCCAGGGACCCCATCCCCCGTGGCTAGGCCTATCTTTGCGTGTGTCTTTTCCTAGTGGCATGATACACAAAAAGAAACCTGGAAATAATAGAATACCTATGTTTCAGACCACATGCTCTCTAGGTTTATGTAGAAGGTGTATGTATTCCTTCCTGCCCATAATATAGGGCACATGGATATTCAACAATCTAATTGAGGGGTTCTGTGACACCTACATACCTGAGTCATGAGAGCATGCAGACCTTTAAACTTCAAGTGTAACTTTCTAGATACTCCTACTTCTTGTGCCTCTTTCTGCACCTCACTTGCCTCTTTCTGCACCTCACTCTTCTTTCTGCACTTCTCTTGCTTCTTTCTGCACCTCTTTTGCTTCTTTCTGCACCTCTTTTGCTTCTTTCTGCACTTTTCTTCTTTCTGCACCTCTCTTACGTCCTTACTGAACCTCTCTAGCCTCTTTCTGCACCTCTCTTGCTTCATTTTTTTAAAAACCTATTTTATTGGTATTTAAACAGTGTCAACACACACATTCATTTGGATGTTCGGATCTAGTATCAAGTGTACATAACGTACCTTTGACATTTTCTGGTATGTTTTCATCAACAGTCCAGCAGAAACAAAACTATCCCCCTCCCCCCTTGAACCTCTCTGGCTTCATTATGCACCTCTCTTGCAGAAAGAGGCAAGTGAGGTGCAGAAAGAGGCAAGTGAGGTGCAGAAAGAGGCAAGTGAGGTGCAGAAAGAGGCAAGTGGTGCAAAAAAGGAATAAAGGTGCAGAAAGCTGAAAAAGCAAGTGAGGTACAGAAAAGATATAGAAAGGTGCAGGAAGAAGAGAGTGCGGTGCAGAAAGAGGCAAAAGAGCTGCAGAATGAAGCAGAAAAGCTGCAGAAAGAGGCACAAGAAGTGCAGAAGGAAGGAAGGTGCAGGAATAGGCAATAGAGGTGCAGGAAGAGGCAAGGGAGGTAAAGGAAGAGGCAAGAGGTGCTGAAAGAGGAAGAAATGTGCAGAAAGAAGCAGGAGGTGCAAAAAGAAGCAGGAGGAGTGCAGTAAGAAGCGAGAGGTGCAGTAAGAAGCGAGAGGTGCAGAAAGAGGCAACAGAGGTGCAGACAGAGGCAACAGAGGTGCAGAAAGAGGCAAGAGAATGTTGGCTTGCAATTAAAGTAGGATTTACTCTACCTGTGTTGGAGTTTCCCAAAACGGCAACCTTTTGTGTTTTTTGGAATTAATTGCAGCGATGTCCTTCTTGCAGAAATGCCCTGCCGCAGAACCTGCGGACCACGGCTCTCAATCCTGGGGGCCATGTGGATTTGGAGTTACAATTTTGTGGGTGTGAACACTTGCGGGACATTGTGCTTTCCTCCTTGTAACCCACTTGGGGACCATTTTTAATGTACACAGCACCAATGGCTACTATTTTGATATGCACGAACTACCTAACCCAGAATGCAATAGCATGAGAAATCCCATCAGGGCGGGGAATAGAGGTATAAGCTCAGCGTAGCTGTGACGGCGTGTGCGCAAAGCCAGTGAAAAAGGGCATGCCGCCCGAAACGCGTACGGCATCTTTAATGGAGGAATAAGTGCTCTGTGTCTTCGCCTGCAAATAAAGTAGGATTTACTCTACCTGTGTTGGCGTTTCCAAAAAGGGAAACCTTGTGTTTTTTTAAATAAATATATATATATATATATATATATATATATATATATATATTGAAAAAAACCTAGATTTCAGGGACGTTGTAGTTAGTTGGACATTTCACTCGTGAAAAACCAGAGAAATTCAAACGTTATATTTAGTAGAGCTAACTATAACTCATGCCCCCACAATGCACTGCTGATGATGTCACATATTACATCACTCATTACATGGTCAGTGACATCACTGATGACATCTCAAATGACATCACTGATGACATCATCCAGTGAATGTGTGTTTCTGTAAAGTTTAAATATATTTTATATATGTTAATGCCAAGGTGTATTGAAGAATGAGTTGGTGTATAAGTGTGGGTGAAGGATTTAATAGGTGTGTGACTGACTGTATAACTTGGTGATTAAATGTGTCTTACTGAATGCATGGTTTAGTGACTAAACTGTGTGAATGTCTGTATCAGTCTCTTTGTTGTTGTGTAAGCTGCTGCATGGATTGATGATTAGGTACATGACTGTCTATATGGGTTACTTATTAGTTGCATGTGTATCTGTATGGGTGCCTCAGTGTTTGTGTGTGTGTGGGTGGGGGGGCAGTTTTTGACTTTCTGCCTACATGTTTGAGTGGATAATTTACTGGGTGTATGGGTTCAATAGTGTATGTGGAAATAGCTGTATTGGTGAGTAAATGTATGTCTCACTGGTATATGTGTGAGTAACTACATATGTGAAAGGCAGTATATTTGAGTATTGGAGTATATAAATGACTATGTGAGAGAGTAACTGTGAGAGTGGCTGTATAAATGTGTGTGCTTGTGTCAGCGATTGTATAAGAAAGTAAGTATATGTTAGTATCTGTATGAATAGGTTAGATAGTGAATGTATAACTGTATAGGTGAGTAAATGGCAGTGTTATTGATTCTTTACATGACTAGCTAGGTGTGTCAATAACTCTATGGGTGAGTGACGGTGTATGAGTGTTTATATAGGTGTATGAGTACATATAGTGCTGTATTGATGAGTGACTGCATGTATGAGTAACTGTATGGGTGAATGAATGTGTGTGTATAGCTAGGAATTAGTAGGTATATAGTAACTGCTATTTAATTGTCTATGGTTTCGAAAATGGTAGTCTGCATTTTAGAGTGGGTGTATCAAAGGTTATATTAGGATGTGAGGAGGTGCATCAGATTATCATGTGGATGATGTCATCAGTGATGTCATTGACCATGTCATCAGTGATGTAATATGCGACGTCATCAGCAGTGCATTGCGGGGGCGCGAGTTAGTTAGCTCTACTAACTATAACGTTCGAGTGAAATGTCCAACTAACTATAACGTCCCTGAAACATATGGTTTTTTCAGTGAATTTCAAAGGTTTTTTAAATGCTAATTTCTAATTATAAGGTTCATTAAACTTATAGTATTTTCAGTGATTTTAAATTATCATTCCATTCTCAACCTGGTGAAAACAGCCGATATCGCTAGTTTTCCAACAATAGCTTCCGCAAAACAAAATCACCACAAATGAGAGCAGCTAACGCTAATAATATGCAGAGTAGGCGTTCCTATGCAAAAATAACACAAAAACACCACTTCCCGATATTTTCAACGAGCAGCCAAATCTGCGGTGCGATCCAAAAACAGGCGATAAGCTGCGTTAGCAGTAGGAATGTAACATCTGTCTTTTACTGGTTTTAAGTAGGACGACTGTCTACAGTGTGAAAGGGAGCCCAGCCCAGAATCACATCTGAAGACCAACACGTCCTAGAGCTCCTGATCATGTACCTCCCACACCCAAGAAGGCCACAAAACCCACTGCCACCACCCTCATACTGCTGGTGCTTGTGGTGTTGTGGACAGTGGACACAACCATGTTACCATAGGCAGTGGGGAAGATCTCGGTCATGTACCTGTGTCGTCGTCCCCTGTAAGCTAAAGCGCAGTGGGCTGGTCCAACGTACACCACTCCAGCGTAGAAGTGTGAATAAATAGGCCGGGGCTCTGGTCGTGGTTCACTTGTGTGAAGGCCAACGTGTCTGACAGAGCAGCGGCCCTCACCCTGCCATGTGACTGCCATCATGACCGCGGGTCTCCTCGACACAGGCCCCCTGTGAACACAGCGGCACAGCACTGCAGAGTTATGTCTGTACACACTACTGCCTTCGATCTACACTGCGGACAGCAGGGCTCACAATTCAGATAGTCGCGATTGCAGATGACGCAGTCCAGTAGGCATGACACATTGCTCCCAGTGTGGCCCACCCAGACCACGCATCATCCCAGGCGGCATACACGCTTAGCGCCAGAGGTACCACTAACTCCGTGCACCACACGTCAATGCCACGTTGCCTTAAGGCAGAATTCATTAGACACAAGACATTGCTACCAGTGCGGCCCGACCGGACCACACATCATCACTGAGTGCGCACACGCTGAGTGCTTCAGGTGCCACTAACTCAGTGCACCACAAGTCATCGCCACGTAGCCTTATTAAGGCAGAATTCACTAGACAAAAGACAGTGCTACCAGTGTGGCCCGCCCGGACCACGCATCATCGCAGGCTCCGCACACTCTGAATACTTCTGATGCCACTAACTGTGCAGCTCAACTCAACGCCACGTGGCTGTGGGCCCTTGCTGACCGCTGCCTCTGGCCTACACTGCGGTCAGCACGGCTCACAATTAAAGGTGAGTCTTGAGTCATTAATTACAGAGTCCAGTTGGCAACTAACTACAACATCCCTGAAACCTACACAATATCCTTTTAGTATCCTTGCTTCAAGAACATTTTTGATATCAATTATAGCTTTAGTACAATGACCAAATTCATCTTCCAAGTCCGAAGGAACACTGAATGGCAGTCTACACTGCGGCCAGCAGAGCTCACAGTTCGAATTCAGTCTTGATTCATTAAGTCTAGTAGGCAACTAACTATAATGTCCCCGAAACCTACACATTTCGACAATGTATTCCATACATATTTCATCTTTTGTTACCTACACTGCAGTCAGCAGAGCTCACAATTTACATTGAGACATAATTTATTAATTGCTGACAGAATTGTACTCTATGTCCTCGGATTTTGTCAAGAGGAAGTGACAAAAAGCATTCCTCGATGTCTGTGCGCACTACTGCCTTCCATCTACATTGCGGACTGCAGGGCTCACAATTCAGATCGAGTTGCGATTGCAGATGACGCAGTCCAGTAGGCAACAGACATGCTACCAGTGCGGCCCTCCCGGACCACGCATCATCGCTAGCTGTGCACACGCGGAATGCTTCTGATGCCCCTATCTCAGTGCACCACAACTCATTGACCCTTTATGATAGAATCTTTTGTGTATGATTTCAGATCTGCTGCCCCTACCTCAGTGTACCACAAGTCATGAACCCTTTACAATAGAATCTTTTGTGTATTATTTCACATCTAGTGCCCCTAACTTAGTGCAGCACAAGTAATGGACCCTTTACGATTGAATCTCTGTGTGTGATCCGATTACTGTTGTACTTGTTGCCAGCACCAACCATTCCCTGAAGGCTGGCTTACACTCACCCCACACCCATCCAGCACAGACGTCACTGGACATGTGACCCTGGTAATAAAGGGGCCGAGCGCACGTGCCCATACCCAGTTTCACTATCTGTGTCCGTGTGTTCATTATGTATGTATGATGCTGCCCCTGGGCCCTAGCACATTACATTCTGCTGTGGACAGCGCTCGCAACCATGTTACCTCTAGCAGTGGGGAAAACTTCGGTTATGTAACTTTGTCTCGGTCATTGTATAAGTACATAGGTAGAGACTGGATCATTAGTGTACTGCAAGGAGAGCGTATAGTGAATTTAGAACTGCTTCGGAATTGGCCGAATGATTGGATAAGTACATATGTTGGCAGAGCCTAGCCCCGAGCACGAGCTTGGCTCTAATTGGCTGCCCTCCATGTGCCAAAAATGGCAATATGGGCACGATCTTTCATGTGTGGAAATATGGATGAATGTAGGGTCAGTGATTCCCCCTACCTTCCATGTTGGCCATGTTTTAGGACTTGGGTCACAGGGTGACACATTGGCGCTTGCGGCTCGGGTGGCGGTAGCACTACAACAGGGACACCCGCCTCAGTTGATTCCTCATACAGCCCAGGATGGAATCACGCCCAGAGCTGCGGAGTCATTGTTCAAAGCCTCACGCAGGACTGGCATACGCTATGCCAGCCCAATCCGCTTACGCATACAGGGATGGACAACAATGCTTCATGGCCCAGATTTTCATTGTAGTGATCTGCTGCTCTCGGGTCTAGTTGTCAGTACGCCACAGCCACTCCCTGACGGCTGGTTTACACCCACACCCCACCCATCAAGAACAGGCGTCACAGGACACGTGACCCTGCCAATAAAAAGGACCGGGCCCACGTGCTCCAAGCCATTTCCATTTCAGACTTGGCGCACCGGATGCACTGCGGCCGGCACAGGCACACCGCCATGGGACGGTGACTTTTGGTGCACTGAGGTAGGGGCACTGTAAGTGCTGAGCAGGTGTGCAGCCTGCGACGATGTTCCGTCCGGTGCTCCGGACAGGTCAGGTTTTGTGTGCCCTGCTGGACCGCAATGTAGGCCTGAGCCATCGACCAGCGGTGGCCTACCGCCACGTGGCGTGGCCTCACTGGTCACAGAGTTAGTGGCACTGCAAGGGCTGAGTGGGTGTGCGACCTGCGATGATGGCGGGTGCACTGGTATGTCCTCTGCCATGGTAAAATCAAGACACAGCACCAAATATAAGGCCTGGTGGCCTGCGGAGCGGGGCTGCATGATGTGGAGGGTGCCCTGTCCGCGGAAAGGTGAGCAGTGAGACCTGGGTGCGCAGGGGTGGGCAGACACCTCTGGGTGGATGGAGTGGATGGGGTGCAGCAGCCTTGGTGCGCAGTGGCAGGCAGACACCTCTTTGCAGTGGAAGTGGATGGGGTGCAGCAGCCTGGATGCACAAGGAGGGACAGTGATTTAGGCATGCAGTCGTATGTACGATGCCATTACTGATTCTTTATTATGTTTCAGATGAGTGAGCTATGTCCTGGCACGTGGTTGGAGACACACCGGTGGCGGAAAGGTGAGCTGTGAGGGTTTTGTCCACAGTGTGGGCACTCACTGTCTCTCTCCATCTCTTCCTTTCTCTCCCTCACACTCTTTCTCTCTCGCTTCCTCTCCCTCACTCTTTCTCTCTCACTCTTCCTCTGTTTCTCTCTCCTCTCTCTCTCCTTTGATGGACGCATGGCGCACAATCTTATCTTGCTTTTTGTCTAGCAGGCCTGCGATGATGCGTGGCCATCCTGGCAATCAGCACCCACTCTGAATTGTGAGCTCGGCTTGACCGCGTGTACGCAACGGCTGAGGAGGTTGCTTCGGCATGTGGTGGACCCTCTTACACAAACACCAGGGGTGGAAAGTGAGCAGAGAGGTTTGTTTCCACAGCAGCGGGCAGTCACCTCTGGGCACTGGGAGTGGATGGGGTGCAGCAGCCTGGGTGCACAGCAGCGGGCAGACACCTCTGGGCAGTGGGAGTGGATGGGGTGCAGTAGCCTGAGTGCGCAGAGTGGACAGACACCTCTGGATTGCGGGAGTCAATGGGGTGCAGCAGCCTGGGTGTGCAGGGGCGAAACAGAGAATTACGCGTGTGCTGTTGTATGCACTCTGCCATTACGGATTCTATACTATATTTCAGATGACTAAAATTGAGGGCTGCACTATGTCCGGCATGTGGTTGGAGACACCGGTGGCAGAAAGGTGAGCTGTGAGGATTTTTTCCACAGTGTCAACACTCACTCTCACTCTCCATCTCTTCCTTTCTGTCACTCACACTCTTTCTCTCTCTCACTCTCTAGATCTTCCTTTCTCTCTCTCACACTTTCTCTCTTTCTCTGTCTCTTCCTCTCTCTCATTCTTTCTATCTCTCTCTCTCTCTCTCTTCCTCTCTCTCACTTTTTCTCTCTCTCTCTTCCACTCTCTCACACTGTTTCTCTTTCTCTCTCGCTTCCTTGGATCTCACTCTTTCTCTTTCTCTCTCTCTCTTCCTCTCTCTCTCTTTTTCTCTCTTTCTCTGTCTTTCTCTCTCTCTCTCACTCTTTCTTTCTCTCTCTCTTCCTCTCTCTCACTCTTTCTCTCTCTCTCCTTTGATGGACGCATGACACGCAATCTTATCTTTCCTTTTGTCTTGCAGGCTGTGATTCACAAATTGTTGAGGGATGACACGCCATGCCTGTACCTACTTTCATTTTGTTGTTTTGTTTAAATAAAACGTTTTATATGTAAATCCATAGATAACTGAGATTTTTATTTGTCCAACCTCACATGCATGTTCTTAAGTCTAATTGTGCGACATCGGCCAATTTGTTACGTTCCATATTTCCTACGGTTGCTCTCACATTTATTTGTGGGGGTGGCGGTGAGGAGGGGTGGTGGACAAGGGGCTGGTGGCGGAGCAGTGTTGGGTATCCGAGCTATATGATCATTGGCTCCATTGCATCTGTTGTCATTCAGGTGTGGCTCTGGGCTGGGCTCCCTTTCATGTTGCAGGTTGTAGTCCGACTTTACACCAGCTCAGAGCAGGTGTAAACTTCCTACTACTAACACACCTTATCGACTGTTTTGTACTCTCTTCGACGATCTTGCTGGTGGATGAGAAACTTACGAAGTGATATGTTTGCTGCTTTTTGCACGGGTACGCCTACTCTACATCTCATTCGCAATATTTGCCGGGGTCATCCGTGATGATGCTTTTTGTGGCTGCTATTACTGTTAAACTGGTGATATGGGCTGTTTTCTTAAATGTATCTCCATTTTGGTTGTGATAAAGTGCCGTTAACTCGGCGATGTGTCCTTCAGAATATACCCCTCGGTGTTTGAAAGACTTAAGAAGTACTTGAGTGCCGCCCTGACAGCCGCGCAAAAAATAAACAAGAAAAGGGCCGCGTCTGCCACCTCCTGTGGCCAATTCTGGCCCGAGTACCCCATACCCCGGGGCTTGGTCTCACCGTTGGGGACTGTGGGGGGAGCACCAGTGCCCCCACGGTCCCACCGACTCCCCGCATCCTGCGGGAGCCGGCATTGCTTTTCCACACGGGGAGCTGCTTCCAAAATCCAAAGCAAGTTTGCTATGACAGGGCGGGAGCCGCGCGGCTCCCGCCCTGTCATAGCAAGCAGCAATGTCCTGGGGGTGGGCACCCCGGGACACTGCAGGAGCCGCCGCCCCCCAGGGCCATCACGGGCTCCAAGAGGAGGTCCGCGCACCCCCCTCCCAAAATGAGTGAAGCCCCGGGGAGGTGGTAGTCTCCGGGGCTGCGGGGGTCCCAGCGGACCCCCTCTATTATTTTTTTAAGAAATGCCCCTGGGACTTAGCCCACCCGGGGGCCTCATTAAAAGAAAACACGGGAACCCGCGCTTCATTGTTTTTTAAACAATTTCAGCAGAATTCGCTTTTTTTTCTTTTTTTTTTTAATGCTTTTTTTGGCCCTGGGGGTCCTTCTGGGACCTCCTGAGCAGGCCTAGGGGGTCAGGGTGTTTCTACCCTGCCCCCTTCTCTTGTTTTATATCTTGGTTTCTCTGTTTTCTGGTGACTCGCTTCTACCGAGTCACAAGATTACTGCCATCACTTCCTGGTCTGGCGTGATGACAGCCAATTAGAATGAAGCTCGTGGTCGTGGCAGCCAATTAGAATGAAGCTTGTGGTCGGAAGGGTTCGCGACTCCACCGCTGCCCTAGATATCGAAACTTTTATTTTTTGAATTTCTCAGCAACTACTGAACGGATTTACACCATTTAACAAAAAGGTCACTTTCTGAACCAAGCACTACCTTTTTGCCAAATTTGGGGTAATTCCATTCAGCAATTTTGGCTGTAGCCTTGCCCAAAGTTTCCTATGGGAAATTGATTTTTTGACTCTTATTTTTTGAATTTCTCAAAAACTACTGAACGGATTTACCCCATTTAGCAAAAAGGTCACTTTCTGAACCAAGCTCTACCTTTTTGCCAAATTTGGGGTAATTCCGTTCAGCAGTTCGGGCTGTAGCCTGTCTCAAAATTTCCTATGGAAATTAATGTGGAGAAAACGCGTTTTGGGACCCCCTTTTTTCTCAGCCACCGCTTGACAAATCACCCCCAAACTTCCAGGATAGGAGCTGACCTGGATAGACTTTTTTTTGGGAGAATTTTGCGAAGATTCGTCAAATGATGCCAAAGTTATTAGCAAATCAAAAAATGCTTTTCCTATGGACACTAGGTTCAAACTAAAACAAGAAAAGGGGGCAGGGTACAAACAACTTGACCCCCTAGGGTAGCATTCCAAATGCCTAACTGAGCGGCAGAAAAAGGGCGGTAAGGGTGACCGTGTCACCACTCTTGAAGGGGGGAACGTGCAAGACATTGTGAGTCTGTATGTGGTGTACCAGACAATCGGGACATACAGTTAAACTTGAGTCATGTGTGGGAAGGGAGCGTGAATTCCCCACCATGTTCTGTGTAGGGATGTATATACCGAACCCTCAATCTCACTAGAGTACTATTGGTGGGATTGGCGATACGATTACGATGTGGAAAACAGCAGTGGAGCGCTTGTGAGAAGTGTACTGCCAATACCACGCTAAACCTCAACAAAGGAACCACTTGGCATGAGGATAATGCCATGATTGCATATTGTTCTTTACGTTTGTTATGACCCAGCATATATCATATGTGTCCTGGTGCTCTTGTTGTTTCTTCTAGCAGGGGCTTGGTGTGAGAGAGGCTCAACCCCCTCTGTGATGCAAGTACTACAGTGATAGTGGTGGGTACAGAGTATGTATGTGTGTGCGTAGGTGTGTTTTGGCAGTGCACTATCAAGATATTTACCATGAGTGTTTCTTCTTGGTTGTGTTACATGCAAAGAAGCCTGCCTAGGTGATCTTCACAGCTCGAGCCTGATTTCAAGACAGCCAGTTGTATTTTCCTTTACAGGTACTTACAGCGTAGTATATCGTTTGGGGGGGTGCTTAGTTTAGACCCACTGAAGATAGAACAAGTTAGTAATTGTGTTTTGTTTTCACTTTTAGGTCTCCCTCCCCGCTGTCCCCATCCTTTCCTTCCCTCGCTTAATCATTCTTACCCTCTGTGCTGTTACTGCATCAGATTGTGGAGCGATTGAGAGGTGGACCCATTTGAGCAACGCACCGATCCTGGGAGTTTGGAATAAAACCTTGACAGAGACGTACTGGAGGTGATAGGAGGGGTAGTTGGCCCCCAAGGATGTCCTTGGGGGGCCAACTACCCCTTTTGTTACCTCCAGTAAGTCCCACACTGTGGGATTGCTAAGACGCCTTCGGAGGCCATGCCCCCCTTTCTCCACTACTCTGCAAACGCGTCTCCTGGCAGACTACAGGATGGGGGATGAAGTCCAATTTACTCCTGAGGGACTTTGGGGGCCAAGAAGCCCAACTGGTACCTCCTGTAAGCCCAAGCAGTGGAATTCCTGAGCGCTGGTCGGAGGCCCAGCACCCTTTCTCCACCACTCTGCAAACGCGACTGCTAGTTAAAGAAGTGTTTGCAATGTAATAGGTTTCGCACTTGCGAGAATGTGAGATATTGGTGTTGTAAATACAAAAGTTTTTTACTAATGTTTTTTGGAGTTGAGTGGATGTACATTGTGTGTAGTGGAATTATGTGGTATGTTGTTCAGTGAAATTATGTGAATAGAAAGTATGTGGTATTTAGTGTATAGGAATTATGTATAGTGGGATTATGTGTTATGGAGAGTAATTATGTGGTATGGTAGTCTGCTTTGTGGAGTGGTAACCTCAGGTTTAGTCTTTCTCGTTTCCACAGAAGCTCAACTATGAACTCAGTGATACAAAAACATATGGATTCACTGAGAAGCACTGGTGGACCTAGTCAGAGGTATGAGCAGGGGCACTGGAATTATGTGACTGTTTGGCTATACCGACTTTCGTACAATTATAGATTTTCTGCATTAGCCACATAATTCATCATCTGCACCCTAATCTGCAGATTTGAACAGCTCAAACGGCTCGAACATTACCAAAAATGCAGCGACAAGTGTTACAGCATGGTGTAAGGCACTTTGCACACCTAGAATGGTCACCTGTTATTTATTGCTAAATGTGGGTGATAAATTGGTACGAATGGTGTGCAAGCCACTCTTGCTTCCCTATGTGCCTCTCTTGCCTCTTTCTGCATCTCTGTTGCTTCTTTCTGCACATTTATTTCTTTTCCTGCACTTCTCTTGACCTCATTCTGCAAATCTCTTGTACTTTCTGCACATCTGTTGCCTCTTTCTGTACCTCATTTACTTCTTTCTGTACCTCTTACGTCTTTGTGCACCCTTTTTGCCTCTCGCTGCACCTCTATTCCTTCTTTCTGCACATCTTTTGTTTTTCTGCTCCTGTCTTGCTTCTTTCTGCACTTTACTTGCCTCTTTCTGCACCTCTATTGTAGTTCTCTTGCCTCCTTCTGCACTTCACTCTTTCTGTAACTCTCTTGCCGCACCTCACTTGCTTCTTTCTGCACCCTTTTTGCCTGTTTCTGTACCCCTCTTCCCTCTTTGTGCAACTCTCTTGCCATGTTTTACACCGCTGTTCCCTCTTTTTGCACCACTCTTGCCTCTTTCTGTACCTCTGTTCCTTCTTTCTTCACCTGTCTTGTCTCTTTCTGCACCCTTCGTGCCTCTCAGTACCTCTGTTGCTTCTTTCTGCAGTCTCTTCCTCTTTCTGCACCCCTCCTATCTTTTTCTGCACCCCTCTTGCGTCTGTTTGCACCTCTGTTGGTTCTTTCTGCCCCTCTTTTGCTTTGTTATGCACTTCACTTGCCTCTTTCTGTACCCCTCTTGCCTCTTTCCGCCCCTCTGTTGGTTCTTTCTGCACTGCTCAGGCTTCTTCCTGCACCTCTGTTCCAAATTTCTTCATCCCTCTTGCCTGTGTCTGCACCCCTCTTCCCTCTTTCTGCACTGCTCTTGCCTCAGTCTGCCCACCTGTTCCCTCTTTCTGTACCTCTTTTGCCTGTTTCTGCAACTATATTGCCTCTTTCTGCAGTTCTCTTGCCTCCTTCTGTACCTCACTTGCTTCTTTTTGCACCTCTGTTGGTTCTTTTGCACTGCTCTTGTTCTTTCTGCACCTCTCTTGCTTCTGTCTGCACCTCTGATCCCTCTTTCTGTACCTCTTTTGCATGTTTCCGCAACTCTCTTTCTGGAGTTCTCTTGCCTCTTTGTGCACCTCTGTTGCTTCTTTCTGCACTTCTCTTGCCTCTTTCTGCACCCTTGTTGCTTCATTCTGCACTTTCCATGCTTCATTCTGCACTTGTCTTCCCTCTTTTCCGTACCTTTCTTTCCTGTTTCTGCATCTCAGTTGCCTCTTTCTGCACTCTTCTTGCTTCTTTCTACACCTCTGTTGCTTCTTTCAGCAATTCTCTTGCCTGTTTCTGAAGTTCTCTTACCTGTTTCTGAAGTTCTCTTACCTGTTTCTGCACCCGTCTTACCTCTTGGTACAACTCTCTAGCCTCTTTCTACACCTCTCCTCCCTTTTTCTGCACCACTCTTGCCTCTTTTTATACCTCTGTTGCTTCTTTCTGCACTTCTCTTGCCGCTTTATGCACCCTTCGTGCCTCTTTCAGCACCTCTGTTGCTTCTTTCTGCACTTCTCTTGCTTCTTTCTAAACCGCTGTTGCTTCTTTCTGCCCCCTCCTGCCTCTTTCTGCACCCCACTTCCCTATTTGTGAAACTCTCATGCCTCTTTCTACACCTCTCTTCCCTCTTTCTGTACCACTCTTGCCTCTTTCTGCACTCTTCATGCCTCTTTTAGCCCCGCTGTTGCTTCTTTCTGCACCTCTGTTGGATCTTTCTGCACTTCTCTTGCCTCTTTCTGCACTTATCTTGCTTCTTTCTATACATCTGTTGCTTCTTTGAGCATTTCTCTTGCCTCTTTCTGCACTTCTGTTCCTTCTTTCTGCACCCCTCCTGCCTCTTTCTGTACCTCACTTGCCTCTTTGTGCACCCCTCCTACCTTTCTCTGCACCCCTCTTGCCTCTTTTTGCACCTCTGTTGGTTCTTTGTGCACTGTTCTTACTTCTTTCTACACCTCACTTGCCTCTTTCTGCACCCCTGTTCCCTGTTTCTGCACCTTTCCTGCCTGTTTATGCACTTCTCTTTTCTTTTTCTACACCTCTGAGTTAGAGGTAGCTTTAATCCCCCTGCCCTATTATGTACTAGGGCCTTACAGGGGAGGTCATGCCAATCACAGGGGTACCCCAAGGCTAGTGTATGTAGGTGTTTTCACTGTATTCTAAGTGTCTTTCAGCATAGCAATGGCTTCGGGCCTTGTTAGTCAGTCAGCTACCACCAGTAGCAGTCAGTAAAAAGTTGGGGGCACAGGATGACTTTGCAACAAGGCCTTTTTCTGCACCTCTGTTGGTTCTTTCTGCATATCTCTTGTTTATTCCTGCACTTTTCTTAGTCTTCCTGGACTTCTGTTGCCTTTTTCTGCATTTCTCCTGCTTCTTTCTATGCCTTTCTTCCCTTTTCTTCACATGTCCTACCTCTGTAGGCATAGTTAGAAATTATCATTTAAAAAACCTTAGAAAATCACTTTAAAAAATCATAGGTTTCAGGGACGTTATAGTTAGAAATTATCATTTAAAAAACCTTTGAAATTCACTGAAAAAAACAGTATTATAGACCCTGCTTATGATAGATACATCTAACTGCATATTCCTCCACTTGGATTCCTCCTGAGGCACCAGACTGGATGTGGAAAGATTTCTCCAGCAATGCTCTTGTGTGCTGCTGCTTGGCTCTATTCAGGCTCTATACTGCTCCGGAAGTGACAGAGCCACTTATAAGCACCACCTCTGCGCGCTGACATCAGTTCCTTTCTTTTGGTGCTTTCCTACACAGATCCAGGATTCCCCTCCCAATTTCGTCAGTCTTCCTACAACTTACAAACTGAATGCAGTATGCTAGGGAACAATCTCCCCACCAAAAAGACTGGTTTCAAACCATACCAAGACTCTAGCAAGCAGAGGTGTCTCTGGTGTCTAGGCTCAAGGCATGACTCTTAAGGTGTGCGATAAATGTGCCCTCATGCATCCAAAGGCAATCCAGGACCGAGAAGCAAAGCTGTACGTCGCCAAACATTAGTAGTCACAGCCTTCACATAAGACCCGCTCCAACCTGCATGAGTAGACTCGATCCCGAGGTGGTTCCCACAAAGGCCAACTTCGTGGTTTTAATCCCATGGTATGCCCAAACACAAAGAAGTGAAGCAGGACTCCACACCTTCCTGCCAATCTATATCCAAAGAGAAGATGCTATGGGGTCCTGATGTGAGTCAGTCTCCCTCTAGGTTTCAACTTTCAGAACTAATTCCCCAATTGATCCCGTTGCATCCCAAATTTCCTGGGCCATTGGTGATACCATAGCAGATTGAAGCCATCAAGGAGGCCATGCAGCAGTTTTTGGAGTGTTTCTGGTGTGCCTTTGGGGCCCAAACAACCACAGGGATCTGCAGTTGACTTGCCAGTGGATCTGTCCTTGGTGCCGTCTGACCCCTTGGTACATCCTCAGGGCCCTATAACAACTCCACTCTCACTCTGAGACCTGCACTGGGCCCTTCCATGTTAAAGCCGTAGCCACCGACACAAGAAGAGAATCTGGTGTGGATTCCAATGTCTGATACTGAACAGACTTTAGCTTGATGTCACGCTATGATATTACAAAAGCACAACCATTCATCATACAGGCTCACTCTGAACCAGTGCCTCTACCAGGGCATACACTCCAGCAGAGGCTCCTCAAACTTTTTGTCTCAGACGCTGATCAAGGTACACCACTGAATGGAGATGATGTTGATGTTAGGGAGGGAGATTGTTTTCTTCTCCCCCACTACACAGATGACAACTTCTACATGGATTTGCAAGAGGCCAGTGTGCTTGATACTTCTCCTGAGACAGAGCTTGTCTCACCACTTGGACCACCAATGGAACAGAGTGCATTATTTGCAGTATTGGTCCAACAGGTAGCTGAAGTCCTGGATTTGCAGTTGCCTTCATTCAAGAGCAAAACAAATCCTATTTCAGAAATTATGCAGTGTGGGCCAGCCATGTCTGAGCCGTTACTCTCCTTCAAAAAGGCCCTGACTGATCCCTTGATCGCCACTTGGCCAAAGCCATGTTCCTGCCCACTGATGAATAGGCAGGTAGCCAGGCGTCACATACCAGCTCCTGGTGATCCTGATTTTCTTATTCAACATCCACCTTCAGAGAGCCTTGTGGTACAGGCTTCCACCAATAAGGTGAACCCCAATTAATTCCCCACAATTACTCCCAATTGGTAGTCCAAGAGGATTGAGGTGTTTGCAAATGTATGTTGTATTCTGCCAGCCTGTCACTGTGATTGGTAAATTTTGTATGTTGATTAGGCCATAACACTCAAGTCCACTGTGACATGGCCAGCAAGATCTTACCAGTTGTCCTGGAAGACCTTGGGGGCTGTTTCGCGCAGACACATCATGATGGACAGGACGCAGACAAATGTGTGATTCTTGCTGGCCTAGCTGCTACTGATTGCCTGGGAAGAGTGGTTGGCCCCAGTGTTGTGCTTCGTCAGCACACATGGATGGGTTGCACAGGATTTACTGGAGAGGTACAAGCTTCATTCATGGATATGCTCTTTGATGGCTCAGACCTTTTCAATAAAAAGGGTCTGCCTTAGAGCATTTTAAAGAAAGTAACAGCATAGTGCACTGCCTGGGTCTAAGTCTTGCAAGGAATTTGCGCATCAGTTCAAAATATTTAGAGGCTACTCTAGTTGGCTGGAATGTAGGCAAGACAGTCTCCACAAACAAGACCGCCCTCACCACAGTCGTTTTGAGGCTGTGCACACGGATTTGACAGGCAGCATGCATGGTAGTAGGGGTATCAGTCCTTCCAGTCCCCTTCTCCTGTGGCAACTGCCCCCATGCAGATTTAGCACTTCTTCCCAGGAGCATACTCATCTTGTGGGTGGGGTTGTTATGAGGGGCAGAATTCAGCACTTCTTCCCAGGATAGTGATCCATCATGTCCAACAAATGTCTCATACAAATAGTTTACCATGGCTATGCCCGAGACTTTTCTTTTGCTCTACCTACTCTTCCTCCAACATCAGAATAGCGCCCCTCGGGGTTCACAAAAGTGATGGTCGCTGCCCACCTTTGGAGTTTGGGGATATCAGTTTTCCTCTACCTAGAACACTGAATGATGAAGGCAGGCTAGCAATTGTCTGTTGCAGACCACTTCCAGACGATGGAAAACCTCCTGACATCTTTGGGGTTCACTAGCAACACTCCAAAGTTGCACCATACTCCTTCACAGAAGCTCCCATTTATTGTGGCTATCCTGGATACAGTGCAGTTCAAGGCCTTTCCTTTGCCACAATAATTCCAAGACATTCAAGCTAATGTCACAAAGTTTTGGCTTCGATCTTGGATCTCAATGAGAGCAGCTCTGGGTAGGCTTGGGCTCTTATCCTACTGCATGATCCTTGTTGATTACACCAGATGGCACATGCAATAGAATCTGAAGTTCCGTTGGACTCCGCGTCAAGGGAATCTGACTGTTGTCTTCTAGATCTCATAGAGGATAGTTCATGATCTGCAGTAGTGGCTGTTCAAATGGAATTGATCCAGTGGCAAACAGCTATCCCTACCCTACCCAGAGCTGACCGTGGTGACAGATGTGTCATTGCTGGGTTGGAGAGGTCATCTGGGAGAGGTGGAGTGCAGACTTCCAATGTGTAAACCTCCCTCCAAATGAATCTGTTGGAGTTGTGGGCCATTTGCTTGGTGTTGAAGGCTTTGTACCCTCCATCAAGGGGAGACTGGTTCAAGTTCTCACAGATAACATCACCACCTTGTGGTACTGCAATAAGCATGGTGGAGTTCGGGTCCTGTGCAAAGAGGATCTACACCTCCAGTAGTGGGTTGGAGCATCGGGGCATCTCCCTGATCGTGAAACACCTGGCAGAATATTTGAATGCCAGAGCGGATGAGCACAGCTGGCAATGCCTGGCAGATCATGAATGGTGGTTACACCCTGAGCTGGTGCAGTGGTGTAAATCCTGGCTAGATCTTTTTGCCACTGTTGAGAAATTGCAATGTCAAAAAGCTTTTCAGCTGAAGTTTCCAAAAACGTTCTCTGGGAGGCTCATTTCGGCTAGAATGGAGCATGAGACTCCTGTGCACCTTTCCATCTCTGCCTCTCCTGCTCAGAGTTATTAAGAAGATCAGGATTAGGATTGACTGTGCCCAAGGCATTCTACAGGCTCCAAATTGTGCCAGAAGAGTGTGGTACCCAGAATTTCTGAGCATGAGCATCTGTCCTCTGGTCAGGCTACCACTTCAAGAGGATCTTCTGTTGCAGCAGGACAGTTACAGTTCTGAACCCCAGCCTGTGTGATCTGCACCTCCATGCATGGAGACTCGGTGACAGCAGACTGCTTTTGATCTACTTCCCGAGTTTGTGTTTGTCATCCTTGCTGTTTGGCATCTTTCTACAAAGTCCATTTATTCTGGACAGTTGGACGCATTTGTGGCCTGGTCTGGACCCTGCAACACAGGCCCATTGTAGGCTGTAAGAAATTGAGTTACTGGTTGAGGGGGTGAAACCTTACTCAAACACCAACCACAATCGTCAGGGTGAAGTCACACGGAAACCCCAAATTAACCTGTGCTCAACAATCTGATAGCTTGGCACAGAGCAGTCAGGCTTAACATAGAGGCTATGTGTAAAGTATTTATGCAGCACTTCAATCCATAATAAAGTGAAAACACAACAAGAGAAAAATCCCACACCAATTTAGACGAATTGAGTAATTTTTAATAAATTAAGTCCAAAACAACAAAAAATCCTATCAGTAGAACCAGAGATATGAAAGTTTAAAGATGTCAGTAAAAATAGTGCCAAAAAGTACAAAGCGCCAACTGTGGATATCTGGTTGTGCTGGACCGGGACAAAGTCTAATGTTCAGGCTGATGTTCAGTGATGGAGCGTGGACCGGCTACAGGGATCCAGTTAGGTCTGCTGAACAAGAGTACCTTAAATCCCAGTTATGGAGCGTTGCAAGGTCCTCTGCTGAGGACGTGTCGCTCAGCTGAGGCGATGCAAGTTCTGGGTCGGGGATGTATTGCGCGGTGTCGGTTCCGGAGGGCTGTAAGGCTGCAATGAGAGGTCCTTCATCATTGAGAAAGGAGCTTGCGATTGGAAGTCCTACATCGAGAGTGTATCATGCACTGGCAGGTCGCAAAGAAGCTGCCGGGCTTACGATGCAGAGTCCTGCATCATCAACTAGGATGCCGTCGATGAGCGGCTTACGATGCGAGGACCTGCAATGAGGATGCATCACGCACCGGCAGTTCCAATGAGGCTGCGGCGGCGATGCTTAGTCCTTGTGATGGGAAGATCCATGCAGCAGAGGCGAGGTGTCTGTTCTGCACAGAGCTGCATTGCACAGAAGAGATGTGTTGGTTCTGCTGGATCCATATATGGGCTGGCAGAGCACCTTTCGGCGCACTTCCAAGGGTCCAGGACTGGGGTGGCACCACTTGGCAATGCAGGACTCACACTTGCAGAATCCAGGTGCTGGTTACAAGAGACTAGCCCTTGGAGTCAACTTGATGGTACCGGGTGCAGGTTGCAAGTCCAGTCCTTCTCACCTAGACATGATAGCAGCAAGTTGGTACATCAGGGCAGCAGTCCTTCAGATCAGCAGTCCAACAGAGTTGCTGTCCCTTTCAGCAACACAGCAATCCTTCCTAGCATAGGCTTCCACAGTTCCAGAGGTGTACTAAAGAGACTGTGTCTAAAGTTCGATATTTATACCTGGTGCCTTCTTTGAAATGGGAGAAACTTCTACAGGATTCACATTGAAGTGCACAGGTTTCCTGCCTCCCTTGTCCTGGCTCCAGAATCCAAGGATTAGCGGATCTGCAGAACTGCATCAACAGCTGCCACTGATGCGGTTCTGTAGGTGCACTAATCCTTGCCACTACCATGTAGGGCAGAGTGAATTTGCCATTTCACTAAGACCAGCTAGGGAGACTGATCTTCTAGCAATTGCCACCCCTCCATATGCAGGAAGCCCCCTATGGAGAGGTATTGAGCCAGAGGGCATATTTATGTCCTGAAGAGACGCTGGTAAGGATCACATGGGGTCAAAACGTCAACAATTTTGACAGCGATTGTTACCCTAAAGAAATTGGAGACGGCAATTAATGAACTCATACTGTACTATTGCTGTATAGTGAGAAATATATAAGACATCCCTGATGTATATATGAATCATTGTTTAATTTTACACACCACTGAGCACTGCGCCGTCTGCACCATTTTAATTGTATATAATGGACTATATCTACGTTGAGAATAAAAATCGAGTTTAAATTAGTATGGGGTTGGGAAGTGCTTTAGTCAAAGGAGTCACACAGAACCATTTGTTCTGTTTGTTAGAAAATTTCCTGAGCAGTACCTCCACAAATGGCTCCATGTTGGCTGCATGCTGCTCCAGAAGTGACAGAGTAGAGCTTCTCCAGCGTTCTGACCGTATTTAATTTCTGATACGGGGCTCTGCTCCGTACTTTGTTGTTTTACGGGCAACTTTCAGAATCCATTAATCTGCTAGGGAACTGAATCCCCTTGAAAACTACAGGCTTAAAGCTGTTCCAAGACTGCAGGAAGGAGATACCGGTAATGGATCGTAACAAAGTTTGTCTTTGGTGCTTTAGCCCTGGCCATGATTCTGTGTCAAGCAGCTGAAATCAATCCAGTACCAAGAGGTGAAACCTTAAACTACCAAGCACAAGAAGAGGTCAAAGTACAAGTCTATTTTCCGGTTGAGGTGATTGTGTGGCAAGTGGATTGTTTGCAGGAATGGCCCAAAGTCTTCAGGTAAGTTGAAGTCCAAATAAAATCTTAAAAATATGAAATGGGACCTCTTCCTGCAGCTAGAGCTTGAAAGAGAAGGAGAACATAAATCAAGATAACCATCTCACTCCTTTGAAGTCTCCAGTTTCAGAACGAGTTCCTCAGCTGGTCCCGATGTGCCCAGAGTTCCTTCGGCAGTCATCAACCAAGCAGAAGACAGTAGGTTTCAAGAAGGCAATGTTGCATATCTTTAGTGTGAGCCAGATTCCCTATGGCATGCCTGTGGGCCCTATAAAGCTGCAAGGACCTCCTAGTTGTATTACCACCAGTGGTTCTTCCTCAACACAGTATCTCCCCTTAGGACCTGTTACACAGACCATACTGATTCCGGTACATACATTCACACCAGTACCAAGATCCACACTCGTTCCAGTCATTCAATTGCCAATATCACCTCTGATGAAGGAAGACCCAGTGTTGATGCCCATGTTGGACCCAAACCAATGTCTGCTCGTGGTCCACCGAGGTCATGCTTCAAGAATACAAACACAAAACCAATTATTCTGCAGCCTGACTCTAACCCAGTACCTGTGCCATAATACTGCTGTCCGAAGAAACTCCGCTCTCTTCTTTGGCTCTAACCCAGTGCAAGACGCACACCGGATTCTCCAGCACACTGACAATGACTGATTGTTTACCCCCCCCCCCCCACCTAACTATAGTGATGAACCACTTTACTTGGATTGACAAAATTCCAGTGGCTTAGATCCTTTCTCAAAAGGAGCCTGACTCGCCACATCAGCCATCAACAGAAAAAATGCTTCCAGTGGTGATCTAGAGGGCAGCTGAGTTGTTAGATCAGTAGTTGCCCTCCATTGAGATGAAAACAAACATTTTAACAAATTCTTCAACGAGAGCCTACATTGTCTTTGCTGCCATTTAATTATGTCCTCAATGATGTCTTGATGGCTGCATGGTCCAAGCCTTGTTCTTGGGCATTTGTCAGTCTGCCAATAGCCCTGTGACATAGTTCTGCACCCAGTTATCTGAATTCCTAACTAGGCACCTACGCTGAACAACCTTGTGATGCAAACCTCTATTAAGGTTAATCCCAGTACCTTCGCAACAACACCTCCAGACAGAGATTCCAAAAGAATTGACACTTTTCGCAACAATTTGCTCATCTGCAAGCTCGGCATTTAGAGCCATAAATGCTGTTCATCTGCTTGGAAGAGGTACAAACCTGTTCTCTGGGCTATGGCCAGGAAGATCTTGCTGGCAGTCCTGGAGGACCTTAGGGAACCTTAGAGCTTCTTTGGCTCGGATGATACATGATGGACACGATGCAGGGAAGCGTCAAGGTTACCAAGTCACTCTTACCTTCAGGATACTTGTTCTCTTACCTGAAAGGTGCTTGGTGGGTTTTGCAGAGACGCTATAGACCAACCTCCCTGAACTCCTAATTATAACCAGCTATATTGAATTGAAAACGCTATGGCCATACAATAGAAACTTGGGGAGGAGGGTCGGATTTCGCACGCTACTGGATCCTGTTGTCGACCTGCGAGGCAACAAGAAGTATTTTGAAGAACACGAATGTAAGACTTCCTGAGCTAAATACTCTCTCTTTGTAGTTTTGAGAAGTAAGTAGTGTAAACGTCCTACCTGCGAATCTACAGGTGTATTCCTAGCGTCCTGATGTCCTCGTCAAGATGGAGTTGTGGTGTAGGAGTGAAGTCCAAATGAAGTTCGTGTTTGGATGTCGTGCTATTCAACAAACCATCTTTTCCTTTTAAATGAAACAATCAAATATTAACATTTTTAATTCTATATTCAAAAAGGGCTTCACTGAATTCCTATTTTTTTCTTAACTCTAATCCTATTTTACTTCCTTCACCTAAACACCTTTCCGCATTCTCCACCGTTTTTTGACGTAGGTTCTTAGTTGAAAGATAACACATTTGTATCAAAGAATAACATTAATATATCTACTTCTCGCGTATAATCTAAAATTCAAGATTTGCCAAAAACATAGTTCTTCTGAAATATTCAAAAGTAAGTTTCCAAAATTTTTCTTATTATTCAGGTTGTTGTTAAATGCTCCTTGCTTGCGTGGGGCGCCTTGTTGAATAACAGAATTAGATGTTACTTAGCTTTCTCTGTTTCATTTCAGGTACCGAGGATCCGTTGTCGGCGAACTCCAGGAAGTCCAAAACGCTGAAAGAATCAGGTGAGTTGTTGCGAAGTCAAGAGCGCTGCTGCGATGTTGCTGCGATGCGAGTGTGACCGCACTCAGAAGGCCAAGCACCTTCTAGAGGATCGGGTGTGGCTTTTATAGGCCTGCCACACCCAAACGTTGCTTGACGTCCGCATTCTAATGCGAGGCGACGCCCTTCCTCCTTTACAGCGCGCCAAGAGCGGAGCACAATGCGAAGTGCTCTGGCGCACATCAGGAAACAGAATACATATAGAAATCAAAAGGCCTCAATGAAACAGTATTAAAAGATATTTACCAATGGCTCAAATATGATAACATACATAATCGAACACAGGCACATGACGCAACTATCCATAAGCACTTCAATCACAATAACATACTCTAGGGAGTGCAGGATGCACAGGATAGGGGAGGGCTTTTCACATGGGAGAATAAACGACTTTTGATTCACAACCACTACGGATCTGTTGTCGTTTATGCTTGATTTACTGTGAAATCATGACAGGAAGTATGTCTTCTGATCAGGCCTGGATGCTACCAATTGACTTAGCATGGCTGTTTCCACCAGTGTTGTACTTTGAAGGCACACCTGGGTGAGGCTGGCTGGATTTTTGAGTGATGTGTAGCTGTCCCTAATGATATACCCTTCCAATGGTCATTCTGTTTTTGGGGGAAAAGACTGGCTAGAAAGATTCAAAGACAGCCAAGCTACTGCATATTGGGGTTACAGACACCATTAATTGAAAAACATCAGAGGCTATTGCAGGGGCCTAACCTTTAGGCAATGTCCTGGACATGGCACTGACCGGACCTGCACAGGGGAGCAGGGTCAACTGTGCTCCAATTCTCGTGCCACAATATCTGCTAATAAGTATGCAAAACAGTGATGGATGGAATGCTTGAATTCATCTCAACCACTGGAAGTCACTTGGGCTGCATCCCAATTAATCATTGATCTATACACCATGCCACCTTAGTTTGGACCCAGCTGTATGCAAATCAGTCTTGACCATGCTCCAATAGAAACAGTCCAGCCCGAACTGCCAAGCCAGGTCCTCCCTGAACCGTAACGCAAGCAACTCAGGACTGGTTTCACCCTTGTTATGGGCTTATCAGCCGGGTACAGCTTGATTCCAGTGACACAGTGTGCATGGGATCCACGTCTGGGCTTACCTGTCCCACTTAGGGTGACACAAAAAGGTCTCAGCCTAGTTTTTGGCATGTAACCCCTGAGAGACTTAGTGCCCATTCCACCAGAGCCAAGGCTTCTATGGCACAAGGGCGGGTTCTTATTCTTCCCATCTGCTTGGCTGTGACATTGATGTCAGTGAATACATTCATGCAGCACTGCTGCCTTAACAGCAGGTCCGTCAAGAAGGCCACTTCACTCGCTCAGTCATGAAGGACTTTTTGATTAGAGTCCACTGGCAGACCATCCACCTTTGGGAGTTACTGGTTTGGTATCCAGGTGAGCAATCTGCAGTTAAAAGTATCCACCAGGAGAACAAGTGGCTTACCTGCCATAATACTCTTTCCAGTGAAAAGGTGATGTAACCAGACACTACTAATGGGCACCCCACTATTCTGTGAAGTGGCCTCTTTCACATTTAAAAATGTTGCAAGTTAAAAGTCATCACACTGTCACCACCAATTGTTCTACGCTCTGCGTCAGATGCCATGTAAAGGGAAAGAGACCAGAAACTAATGCCAGTGAACAGTTATGGCGCTGCTATGCGGCTTCACATCATACGAGACACTGTGGTTCCTTGCCCGTGGGAGTACAGGCATACCCTCTCAAGTGACTCAAACCCTAAAGTAACTAGAACTAGTGTCCTCACCATGCACTGCTTATGATCTGACGTATTACAACACTCATGAGCTGTTCAGTGACCTAATTGTTTTCACTGACATTTTCTACTAACTAGAACCTTTGTTTTTTCCAGTATATACCTATATATATATCTGTGTGTATGTATATATATATATATATTCACTGAAAAAACCATAGGTTTCACACATGTTATAGTTAGCTGGACATTTTACTGATAAAAAAAACAATGAAATTCCCCCGTTATAGTTACTGTAGGCAACTATAACTCACGCGACCGTAATCCTCTGCTGATGACATATGTGTCTTTATGAAAAAAAAATATTTGTAATATATGTATAGCTAAAATTTAATGGAAGAAGACATGGGCAAATAAGTGTCTAAATACAGTATTAGCATCAGCAGAGGATTGCGGTCGCGTGAGTTATAGTTGCCTACAGTAACTATAACGGGGGAATTTCATTGTTTTTTTTATCAGTAAAATGTCCAGCTAACTATAACATGTGTGAAACCTATGGTTTTTTCAGTGAATATATATATATATATTAACAGAAAAAACCATAGGTTTCAGGCACGTTATAGTTAGGAATTAGCATTTAAAAAACCTCAGAAATTCACTGAAAAAACCATAGGTTTCAGGGGTGTTATAGTTAGCTGGACTTTTCACTTGTGCAAAACCATTGAAATTCCCCCGTTATAGTTAGTTCAGCTAACTATAACTCGCGCGCCCGCAATGCACTGCTGATGACGTCACATATTACATCACTCATGACATGGTCAGTGACATCACTCATGACATCACTGATGACATCTCAAATGACATCACTGATGACATCACTGATATCATCCAGTGAATGTGTGTTATTCTGAAAATTAAATATGTTTTATATATGTATATCTCAAGGTCGATGGAAGAATAAATGGGTATATAAGTGTCTAAATGGATGATTTGTTTTTGAAAAATTGATTGTGTAACTGACTGATTAAGTGTATCATAGTGAATACATGGCTTAGTGAGTAATGTTTAAATATGTAAATATCTGTATCAGTCTCTCACTTTGTGTATAAGTGGCTGCATGGGTTGGTGAGTAGCTACATGGGTGTCTATATAGGTTATTAGTTGGTTTTTTGAGTATCAGTCTGAGTGTCTGCATGGTTCGGTGGGGGTATTACGTAGTGCATAGGTGCATGAATGAGTGACTCACTGTTTGTATGTGTTGAACACAGTATGTGTGCAGGACTGTATGGGTGGATGAGTGTGTGTATGGGTGTGTTAGTGAGTGAATGACTGTCTCAATAGTGTCTTTATGAGTAACTACATATGTTTTAAACTAGTATATGTGACTATTGGTGTATATATGTGAGTATATGTGAGAGTGAGAGATTGAAAGAGTTCCTGTATGAATAAGTATGTGTTTCTATAAGTGATTGTTTAAAAGACTAAGTATGTGTAAGTTTCCGTAGAAGTAAGTGTGGTGGTGTGTGTATAACTGTATATGCAAGTAAATGTATGTTTGATTCTTTATTAGCATGAGTGACTATGTGTGTGAGTAACTCTATGGATGAGTGGCATTGTGTAACAGGATGTATAGGTGTATGAGTACATATGATGAGTGAGTACATGTATGAGTGACTGTATTGGACTGTTGGTGAATGAGTGGATGTGTATGTGGATCTTAGAATTACTGAAGAGGTTGTTGTAACTGGTATTGGTATGTCCATTGTTTTTTAAAATTTTAGTCTCTATTTTTGAATGTGTGTATCAAAGGTTATATTAGGGTGAGAGGAGGTCTGCCACTCTATCACAAGGATGATGTCATCAGTGATGTCATCAGTGATGTCATTTGAGATGTCATCAGTGATGTCATGAGTGATGTCACTGACCATGTCATGAGTGATGTAATATGTGACGTCATCAGCAGTGCATTGCGGGCGCGCGAGTTATAGTTAGCTGAACTAACTATAACGGGGGAATTTCAATGGTTTTGTACAAGTGAAAAGTCCAGCTAACTATAACACCCCTGAAACCTATGGTTTTTTCAGTGAATTTCTGAGGTTTTTTAAATGCTAATTCCTAACTATAACGTGCCTGAAACCTATGGTTTTTTCTGTTAATTTCAAAGGTTTTTTAAATGCTAATTTCTAACTATGCCTACAGAGATAGGACATGTGAAGAAAGAAGAAAAAATGCACAGAAAGAAACAAAAGAAGTGCAGAAAGAAGCAACAGAAGTCCTCAAATACGAAGATAAGTGCAGGAAGAAGGATAACGTGCAGAAAGAACAAAAAGAAGAGCAGAAAGAAGCCTTGTTGCAAAATCATCCTGTACCCTCAACTTTTTCAGACGGATACTGGTGGTAACTGAGTCTGACTAACCAGTCCTAGAGCCAGTGCTATGTTAAAAGACACTTAGAATACAGTGAAAACACCTACATACACTAGGGAACATTATGCGTTGGGGTCCCCCTGTGATTAGCCTTACCTCCTCTATAAGCCCCTAGTATATAATAGGGCATGGGGATTAAAACTACCTCTTAAAACAGGCCACAGGGCGTTTTTGCACACGTTAACTCAGGCCCCGTCCCCTCCTTTCACCATTGTGTAAACACGCCCTGTGTCCGTTTTTAGTTGGGAGATTAAGTTCATTTGAGTCCTGAGGGTCCCTAGGGTCCAACTAGCCCACTAGGTACCTCCAGTAAGTGCCACAGAGCTGCGTTGCAGAGAGGTGTAAAGTGGCACGGCCTGGACCACCTCTCTGCAATGCAGCTCAGTGGCGCTTACTGGAAGCACTTGGTGGGCTAGTTAGCCCCCAGGGGCCCTCAGTATTGAAGGGAAATTATATCCCCAATTTAAAACGTGCCATGGTGCGTGTTTGCACACGTCACCTCAGGCCCCGTCCCCTCCCTTCACCACTGTGTAAACGCGCCCTGTGGCTGTTCTAAGTTGAGAGATTAAGTCCCCTTGAATCCTAAGGGTCCCTAGGGTCACACTAGACCACTAGGTACCTCCAGTAAGCGCCACAGAGTTGCGTTGCAGAGAGGTGTAAAAAGGGGCTTGGCCTCAGAACACCTGTCTGCAGCGCAGCTCCCTGGCGCATACTGGAGATGCCTTTTGGGGGCGCGTTTGCAGAGTGCTGCATGGAGAGGGCATGGCCTCCGGCACGATGCCAGTCTTTTATTTATTTTATTTTTTTAAGAAGGGGGGCTGTGTGGTTCCCCTTCTTATTCTAATTTATTGGCCCTGATGACCCCATCCCCCAGGGCCTGTCTCCTAATTATATTTTTTTGACCCCAATCCCCAGGGCCGGCCACTGTTTTTTATTATTTTTAAAAAATATATATTTATAGACACACCTAGGACATGCTGGACAAACCGTACGTACCTATCACCATGACGATTTGCGTGATATTCATTAAAAGGCGACTATGCATGCAATTAATCCACGTGGAATGTATTTACACCACTAGTGAAGCTCTGACATGTCTGATGCTCTACCGTGCCTAATCCCGGTAGACACCCTTGTCGTTTATTTATACAAACATGGGTAGCTATTGACGGGCACATTTAATACACATGCACACCAAGCCATTCAAAGGGGATTCGACAAAAATTCGACAAACTATGCAAGAAACCCCCCTCACAGTTAATAAAACACACATCCACTGCCGGATGTGTAATACTTTTTATTTTACTCTCTGGAAAGGGGACGAACATCACTTGCGAGTCACAGCGCGCTCCTGACAGAGCCCAATGCTGTGTTACACCCACCATTGCCTGCCGAGTGCCACACACCTCTGTATTGTATTCCACTAGCTAGTGCATATGCTATGACACTCTCTAGCCCATGTGCACTGTAACACCACCCCGTGAAAATGTCATGCCACACTTGTCTTCGCACGGGTTATATTGCCCCATCTAACGTGCCTTCCTCAATGCCTATGTTATAACGCACAGTGCTATGCCATACATATTACAATTTGGGATCCATATCTTTGTCACAGTGCATATGCAACGTTACACTCCCCAGCACATATTTTATATTACAACTTTAGAGACTAGTTAGGTTACACAACACTGCCCTGTGCATATTACACCAAGGCGCATATCGCATAGCACGCGCTAGTGCCTGTGCTATCTCGCGCTCTCCAATGAATCTGTCATTGTGCATAATGTATTGCATATTATATTTCACGCCTGGTTCATCTTATATCACACTTTTTGGTGCATAGTTTATACCATACACTATCTAGTTTTCATTTTCAATCGTGCTCTCAGGACTATGTTCTATATAACACTGTGTTCACCTACCCTTTTCACGGGCATTACATTTTGCGATAGGGGGTGGAGGGTCAGGGGGTGTTTTTGCCAAGTGAGCCCGGAGTCACAGTCACTAACGTCTTCTTCTTCCTGAATAAAAGTGAGATTATGCTGCATACTTGTTCATATTTTAAGTAGTTTGCACAGACAAAATGTTTTAAAAACAATAAAGTTTCTAATACCCGCCTTCTCTGAACAGTTAGCTTGCTGCCCCATCCCCCTCCTCCCTATCCTCTGTTGTGTGAATCCATGGACTAGCCTCCTCCCTCCTGCCATGCATGGTCTGATGTGCTGCCACTGCCCTCAATTTAGTATGATGTACCAGTCCACTCCTCCTGCCCTCCATTGCCCAATTCTATGCCCCATCATTGACCTCCTGCTTAAACTCTGTGCTTAGCTTGCTGCCCCTATTCTCCTTCCCCCTGCCCTCCGATGTCTTTGTGCATGCCCCTGCTCCATCCTTTTTGCCCACCATGTCCCATGGACCTGCCACTCCTATCTACTCTGAGTGTTCTGTTGAGCTGCCACTCCCCTCCCACCTGCCTAGCATTGTCAGATGACTGTAACCTGTCCCTG
Source organism: Triturus cristatus (assembly GCF_964204655.1). Taxonomy (NCBI): domain Eukaryota; kingdom Metazoa; phylum Chordata; class Amphibia; order Caudata; family Salamandridae; genus Triturus; species Triturus cristatus. The sequence goes on along the minus strand of NC_140588.1, from coordinate 619,738,078 downwards.
CCACCTCCACCCTGCCTGTCCACATGCCATGCCTCTATCCTCTTCCTCCTGTCCTACATGGTCCATTGTACTGCCACACCCTTCTGCCCTCCCTGGTCTGTTGTGCTGCAACTGCTCCTCCTGCCTGCCCCGTGTGGTCTGTTGTGAGGCCCCTTCCCCTGAACTTTCTTGTCTGTGCACAGGTCCTGACCCTCCCTTCTATCCTCCATCGTCCTTTGTGCATGCCCCTGCACCCTCCTTCTTGCCCATCATAGCCATTGTGCTGCCACTAACCCTCCCACTTGCCATGCATGGTCTTCTGTGCTGCCATGGCCCCTCCCACCTTCCCTGTGTGGTCAGTTAGCTGCCCCTGACCCCCTCCCACCTTCCCTCCATGGTCTGTGTGTATGCCATCACAGTCTCACTGTTGCTCTTCATGTTGTGTCTTGCTTCTAGTGCCCATCCTGCCTGACCTCCATGGCTATCTTGCTGCTCCTGCCCTGCCCCCTTGCCCCCAGCCCTCTGTTTACATGTGCAGACCCCTACTCCCTCCCTCCTGGCTTGTCTGTTCCATTGTAATGCCCCTGATCCGTCCCTCCTGCCCTTTATGGTCTGTTATGCTGCAGCCTTCTCTCCTGTCTGTCCATTATGGTCAGCTAGCTACCATTGCCTCTTGCCCCTCTGTTCTCTGTTGTCCATGTGCATGGTCCTGTCCCCTCCCTCTTGCTTTCTATGGATTGTTGTGCTGCACTCCCGTCCTGCATGCCCTGTGTGGTGTATTGTGCTGCTGCAAACCCTGATGCCTGCCCTGCAGGGTCAGTTTGGTGCACCTCTCCATGTCTCTCCTGTCCTCTGTTATCCAAGTCCATGTCCCTATCCCATTTCCTTCCATGATCCAATGTACCATACTTGCGAACATTTTGAACTTGGTAAGAGGGAGATTTTGGAAAAAAACTGGGGTATTGATTTTCCCCTTTGAGTTACATTGAAAAAGAGGATATTGTAGACAGGAGACAGATCAAATAAAGCCCATTTGAGCTTAAAAACATTGGACGTTTCCTGGCTGAATCGGGTCTGTTGGCATGTATGGTTGTACTACCATTGCCTCTTCCTTCTGCCCACAATGGTCTATTACATTGCCACAGCCTTGAAGGAGGGTAGATTTTGTATCACAGGGGGCCCCTGGCCCGTTCTGTCCACACCTGAAGTATGAGACCCTTGTCCTTGCCCTGCCAGCCGCATTTGTAGGCCGTATTAAATTGACCAGCGGGTCCTGTGTTGCTATATAATTATCCTGAGACATCCTTACCACTCAGCCAGCATAAAACCCCTGTGTAGGCCCTTCTGTTCAATATGTAGGCCTCTTTGTTAAATTGACCATAGCTCTGCAATTTTAGTGTATAGCAGTCTGAAGGCAGGTCTGCGAGGCCTTCTGCTCCAAACTAGTAGCCCCCACCCTACCCGAGTGCTCCGTGCTCGGTATCAAAGTTCAACATCCCCCTGAAGCTGTCGACATACAGTAGGCTGCATCCTGGACTGGTACTTGCTTCCTGGGCAGGTTTCCCGCTTTTAAGGAAGTGGCAACCGCAGAGCGTCAAGTTAGGAGAACTGAGGAGATTTTATACATGAATATATTGAATTCCTGTACAATACCCATTATTTTCTGCTTGCTCTATGGAACTTATGATAAGCGATTGGCCTGAGAGACTGACCTTTTCACCCAGTCCATTGTCAGCATTAAGTGGGTAAATGACGAAATGTCTGGTAAAATCTGCAGACGAAGCTTTTGGGTAGCATACGTAGGTAGATGTAGCGTGCAAAGGAGCCCACAAAATGATATAAAAAGGGAGCACCCACAGATATCGACGGACAACCTCGCCGTCTGTATGTAGGTTAACAGGCTGTGCAGGTTTTCCCCAAGAACTGGGAGCTCTTGTCTTCCTTTGCTTAAAATGTCTTGCTCTGCTTTGCTTGAAGTATCTTATTCTATTTTACCTATATGAAATGTCATGTTATGTTTAACCATTGTTCTCTTTACTTTTGCATTTAAAAGATGTTGTATTGTAATTGCAGGAATGCTTGCTCTAAGAGTAAATGTGAGTGTCCCTAGGTAACATTTTCCTTGGTGTAACTTGTTTCTCATGATGCATTTATAGATGTGTTTTCTCTCTCTCTCTGTCAGTCCATTAATTGAGATACAGAGAATATCATGACAGCTGTATGATTATCTGGATTCTGTATTTTGTACTTTGTCTCTATTCTGCGGTTTCATTGAAGTTGCATCTTCTCATTAAACTGCCATTGTATTCTGCCTCCAATTCCATGTCTCATATGTCTGTTTTCTTCATTTTTGGAGCAAGCGTTCCTAGGCACCCCGGCTCAAATTAAGGTGCCCCTTTTGTCCCTGACTCACTCTCCTGCTCAGTTCTGTGGTGGCTCCCGGGGCTCTGGGGACCGCCCCTAGCTTCCTTGACCCGTAATAGATCTTCCCTCCAACAGCCTCTCTTGCAAGTCCTGTATTGTTGGTTTGTTGCCCCTGCCCCCCTTTCCACTGCCCTCTATAGTCTGTTGTGCTTCCACGGCCCTTCCTGCCTGCTCAGTGTGGTTAAATTGTTGCCTTTGCACCCTCCTACCTGCCTTCAATTTTCAGAGTCCGTGCCCCTGGCCTCTGCCTCTCAACAGTATCCTAATGAACAACTAGATTGCTAACATTCTATATTTATTACAAAAGTGTGGAACGCCTGACATCATCTTGATGTAATCAAAACTGTAATACCTAGAGCATTCCTTTGGAAATTGCATATATGAGAGGGTCTTATTGGCATCAAAATTATGGTTAGTGCTCTAAAACACTAAAATAAGGACATATTTTCTGAGTTTTCAAATAGCGACAAAGCACTTTTAAATTATTTGTTATCTTTATGTTTTTTTATCTAGTTGACAACTTGATTAAATGTTGCACTTAGGGGAGAGGATGTGGTGTTACTTCCAGAACTGCAGACTTTGCAACTGGGGAACCAGGTTGAAGTTTCTGCTTCAGCTCGACATTCTGTGATTCTGGTCAAATAACTTAGTCTCCCCATGTCTACAACCAAAATGAATTTGTTCTTGTGTGATGTAACCAATGCTCATGTAAAGCACTCCAATACCTGACAAGTCTGCACTATATAACACTGCAAAAACACAAAATAATAAGTGTTTTGCACACTTCTGTCATTGGGCTATATTTGGGCTATATCTGGGTGATTTTGGGCTACATTTGGGCTCTTTTGTCTCCGGTGGCCATCTTGGGAGATTTATTTGTTATGAAGTTTCCTAATTTCCTCATGTACTGCAGTCTCCTCAGTCGGAAATGCTTTCAGTTTTTTACTTTGATTCAATCATGAAGGTATTCAGATATGTCACACATTTGCCATGAATTCTGAATGTTAGCACTCTAGTTGCTCATTAGATCACTGTAGTAAAACTACTGTTCACCATGGAAGTCTGCTCCTGGTATTAAAAGTGCATGTTTCAGTCTGCATGTCAGAATTTTTTAATGAAATAGAAGAGGATTTGAGAAGTCACTCAAAATGTGCCCTCATTTTCTTTCTTCAGCATTAATCATAATTTCTATGGCAAAATGAACCCCCTCATTGTGTTCCTTTTTAAATTAAATGTTTTAAGTGTTACCAGTTTATTCCAATCAAGATGGCTTCAGGTGTGCCATACTTTTGTCATAATGAAGACAGTAAGTGCTCTAGTTGTTTTTAAGAACATTCTTGGACATTCTGTCCTTGGGCTATACTTGGGCTACATCTGGGTGATATTTGGGCTACATTTGGGCTCTTTTGTCTCTGGTGGCCATCTTGGGAGACTTATTTGTTATGAAGTTTCCTAATTTCCTCATTTACTGCAGTCTCCTCAGTAGGAAATACTTTCAGTTTTTTACTTTGATTCCATCAAGAAGGCATTCAAATGTGTCACACATTTGCCATAAAATCAGAATGTTAGCACTCTTTTTGCTCATTAGATCACTGTAGTAAAGCTACTGCTCACCAGGGAAAACTGCTGCTGGTATTGAAAGTGCATGTTTCAGTCTGCATGTCAGGATTTGAGAAGTCACTCAAAATGTGCCCTAATTTTTCTTTCTGCAGCACTAATCATACTTTTTATGGAAAAATGAACCCCCTCATTTTGTTCCTTTTTAAATTAAATGTTTTAAGAGTTACCACTTTAATCCAAGCAAGATGGCTTCAGGTGTGCCATACATTTATCATAAGTAGGACGGTTAGCGCTCTAGTAGTTCTTTGGAACACTCTGGAAAGCTGCAGTAGAACACAAAGGAATCAACTGACAGTCTCTGCCCTTGTTGGATGTACATGTTTTACTGAGAATGTCAGACTTCATTCTCACATGACTGAGAAAGATAATGTGAATTTACAGAAAATAAGCTCTCAGTTTAGCTTATAGATCACCTTCCAAACCTCTGTGGTAAAAGCATGAGAAAATATTTTTCTCTCAATCATGATATCCCAGCAGAAGGCTTTTTCACATGGTGAAATCACCTTAGAACATACCACAATTCCTAAAATGAGTATGGTACCATCAACAAATGATTTATAATGTAACTAAAGTCTTAAAATCTTCTATTAACTGCAATGCTTTTTAATGAGGTGCTATCATGTATATTGGTCCCAAGATGGCTGCCAACACTTCTTGGATGAAGTGCTGACAGCCAATCAGATCTCAGGATGAGATGTGTGGTTAGGCTCCGCCCACATATATATATTGATTTAAATGCTATTTTCTCAGGAACTACTGAACAGATTTACACCAGACCTACAAAAGGCACTTCCTTGACCTGAGGACTACCTCTCTGCCAAATTTCAAGTAACTCTGTTCAGCCGTTCGGGCTGTAGCTGTGTCTAAAGGTCCTATGGAAAAATGCATGGGAAAAACGCATTTTGGGACCCCCCTTTTTTCTCAGCCCCCGCTTGACGAATCCCCCCGAGACTTTCAGGGTAGGAGCGGAGCGTAGCGCCCCACCTATTTTGTAAATTTCGCGAGGATTCATCTACCGGCGCCAAAGTTATTCGAAATAGAATGTTGCGGATTTCCTATGGAAACAGGGTCCTAACTATAACTATCTACTGGCGACCGCCAGTAGATAATATATATATATATATATATATATATATATATATATATATATATATTCACTGAAAAAACCATGGGTTTCACACACGTTATAGTTAGGAATTAGCATTTAAAAAACCTTGCAAATTCAGTGAAAAAAACCATAGGTTTCACAGACGTTATAGTTAGCTGGACATTTCACTCGTAAAAAACCAATGAAATTCCCCCGTTATAGTTAGTTAAGCTAACTATAACTCGCGCACCCGCAATCGACTGCTGATGACGTCACATATAACATCACTCATGACATCACTCATGACATCACTCATGACATCACTGATGACATCACTGATGACATCACAGATGACATCTCAAATGACATCACTGATGACATCCCTGATGACATCATCCAGTGAATGTGTGTTTTTCTGAAAATTAAATAGGTTTTATATATGTATATCTCAAGGGCGATGGAAGAATAAATGGGTATATAAGTGTCTAAATGGATGATTTCTTTAGGAAAAATTTATTGTGTAACTGATAAAGTGTATCATAGTGAATACATGGCTTAGTGAGTAATGTTTAAATATGTAAATATCTGTATCAGTCTCTCACTTTGTGTATAAGTGGCTGCATGGGTTGGTGAGTAGGTACATGGGTGTCTATATAGGCTATTAGTTGGTTTTTTGAGTATCAGTCTGAGTGTCTGCATGGTTCGGTGGGGGGTATTACGTAGTGCATAGGTGCATGAATGATTGACTCATTGTATGTGTTGAAGACAGCATGTGTGCAGGACTGTATGGGTGGATGAGTATGTGTAAAGGTGTGTCAGTGAGTGAATGACTTTCTCAATAGTGTCTTTATGAGTAACTACTTATGTTTTAAACTAGTATATGTGACTATTGGTGTATATAAGTGAGTATATGTGAGAGTGAGAGATTGAAATTGTTCCTGTATGAATAAGTATGTGTTTCTAGAAGTGATTGTTTAAAAGACTAAGTATGTGTAAGTTTCCATAGAAGTAAGTGTGGTGGTGTGTGTATAAGTGCATATGCAAGTAAATTTATGTTTGATTCTTTATTAGCATGAGTGACTATGTGTGTGAGTAACTCTATGGATGAGTGGCATTGTGTAACAGGATGTATAGGTGTATAAGTACATATGAGTGAGTACATGTATCAGTGACTGTATAGGACTGTTGGTGAATGAGTGGATGTGTATGTGGATCTTAGAATTACAGAAGAGATTGTTGTAACTGATATTGGTATGTCCATTGTTTTGAAAATTTGAGTCTCTATTTTTGAATGTGTGTATCAAAGGTTATATTAGGGGAGAGGAGGTCTGCCACTCTATCATAACGATGATGTGATGTCATCAGTGATGTCATGAGTGATGTCACTGATCATGTCATGAGTGATGTTATATGTGACGTCATCAGCAGTGGATTGCGGGTGCGCAAGTTATAGTTAGCTTAACTAACTATAACGGGGGAATTTCATTGTTTTTTTATGAGTGAAATGTCCAGCTAACTATAACGTCTGTGAAACCTATGGTTTTTTCACTGAATTTGCAAGGTTTTTTAAATGCTAATTCCTAACTATAACGTGTGTGAAACCCATGGTTTTTTCAGTGAATTTGTATGGTTTTTTAAATGCTAATTCTTATATTTAACGTATGTGAAACATTTCTTTTTTTTTTTATCTTTGCAAGGTTTTTTACATCTTTTTTTTTTTTACTTTTTTTTCCCTTTAAACACTATGGTAAAATGTAATGCATTCTGCAATATATAAATTTTCACCTTTTTTTAAAAAAACAGGTAAGATATAGTAGTATAACATAGTGAATCTTTTTTACAAATTTTTATTTTTTATTTTTTTAAATTTTACCGTGCGCGTACGGTAAGCTTACCGTAAGCGCACGTTTTGCTTTATGTACGTAATATTTCTACTCTGTTTGTGTATGGTTATGCAATTTGCGTAGACGTCCGTACTTCCTACACGACGCGTAAGCGCATACTTTACACGCGTACGCGCGCACGTTACGAGGAAGTGTTCGAGCGTGCCTGTTATGCGCATGTGCACGTGCGCGTGTCTTTCGTACGCGCATGCGTACTTTTACCGTAAGCGCTCCGTAAGCGTAACGTACGCGCACAGTTGGTCATGTGATCAAGAAACAACACTTTTGATTGGTTTAAACTACTTTCAGTTCTAGAACCTTCCTACACCACACCCATTCCCCTCATTACTGCTTGTGACCCCTTAGGAGAAGGAGCTGAGTTGTCTTTGGGATACGATGGCAGAACAGCAGTCCTCTTCTGAGAGTGAGCCTGCTAGCAGCATCATCAGAGAGAGAAGGAGGAAACAAAAGACTTCTTTTGTATGGGAATATTTTATCTATCCAGAGGGGCAGAAAAAGGTAAATGCTCCTTTAGTCACCTGCTCACTTTGTGAGCGTGTCTTATCTAGAGGGAATCCAAGGAAGAAGTATTCCTTTGGAAATCACTCTATGGTTAGACACATTAAGGATAAACATCCCAGGACTTATGCTCGACATACTGGAGAAACATCTCCAGTAAGTCACCCGAGCACACCTGCAGAAGCTCAGCCGAGTACATCTTCGGCAGCTCAGCTGAGCCCTTCCACTGCGGTGGGAGCATCACCCTTTTCTGCTCCTCTGGATATAAACCCTCATTTTGGGAGGGTTACAATGAGGTGCACAAGATGTCATGGCCTTATTGTTCATGCGGAGACCAGTGTTTCCCTCATAAACAATAGGATAGACCAGCACATCTGTGGTCCTTGTTAGTATTCCCATTCTTTCTTTCCTCTTTCCCTTTATGAACACAACGGTTCTTTTAAAAGCCAACCTTACCTCTTAACTTTTTAAAAAAAATTTTAATGTTTTTTTTTTTTTTTTTTTACCGTACGCGCATTTCTTTTTTTTTAAACAAAAAATGTTTAATGACCCTACAAGGTCATTGAGGGACTACTACAGAAATGAGAAAAGCATAGAGAAGAGTAGTGAAAAAAAGTGAGCATTAAAGTAAATGTGTGATAATTCCAGAAATTTCACACTTACCTGACAATGAAAATAACTTAATTAAAAATAAGTGATTTATTTAACTTTATATAAAGAAGTTTATTTTTCATATTTTTCCTTTCTCAATCTGTAAAAAAAGAAAAAGGTATTAATATTTAACAATACATTTTAGAATACAGTGCACATATTTTCATATTTCAACAAACATTTTTTTGCCCTTTTTTTGCTGTTTTCAGAATATATTGCATTTCACAGCGGGCAAAAAAAAAAACAGTCTGAAAGATTGTTTAAAAAAAGCCCAGAATCTCTTCTCACTAAAACATACCGTAATAGAAATGTAACATTTGCAATAAAAATCTCACCTAAGAACAATAACTAATTCCAGTAAATATCGTCTGAAAATTGTGTTGCATAAGCATAATCACCAAAATAATTTGTCAAAGAAGTCCACAATGCAAATTATTACCTTTCCTTTAGGCCAAATGGTAATTTTAAAAATATTTTTTGATGACATTTCCAATGGTAATCCAATTAAATTGTAATAATGTTTTGTACAGATGTTGCAATTTATGTCTAAAATTTTGGTTTCAGAAAAATTAAATAGGAATTTGCTAAATCAAAAGGCAAACGTTGCTTGAAAACCAATTGAGAATCATTACACAGTGTCCAGCCTTTTTCACATTTAAGAAAAACTGTGTAATGACCAGAAGTTACAATAGGCCCATCATGGAAAATTATTGCAACTGTGACAAAAGTTTTTCCAGAAATTGATAATTGCTGTCCTGTAAATTTCTTTATTAAAGTGTCCAATTTTGTTCCATCAGCTCTACAACGTTGCATCATTAAAATTACATACTGTCCATATTTCTTTAAAAATAACTTTGAAAACATGTCTGATTTACATTTAGAACATTCCATGTTGTGATTGGCATCTTTAACTAATTTACTAAAAGTCACTGATTTAGTCTCTGGCAATGTTAAATAGATAAACCTTTCTGAATCAACATTAGAGCTGCATGTGTAGAAACAGTTTTCACAACTATGTTCCCATTTATAACAGAGACCAAACAAATTTTCAATTTCTATCCCTTCATCTTCAAGTACCAAAAGGATGTACATCAAGAATTCCTGTGCATCTTGCTGGACATTTTGAGAAAACTGTGTTCGTCCTGAACAAACATCTAATAGATTTCTAATTTCAGTCGCACTTTCTATTTTAGCTTTATCAACACTCAGCTTCTCATAAAGAAGACTTAGCACAGAACAGAATCTTTTTTCATGATTTTCTATTATCTGCTCTTGCAAACTTTCAAGATAAAATACAACATTCAGCACTACATTTGCGTAGCAGTTGACACCAGAGCTATTTTCAAAATGGCAACCAACAACCTCTTCAACATTGTCCTTTTTCTTTTTGCTTGCAATCACATGACTCTTTTTGTTTTCTCTTCTGTACATCCTCATTACAGATATTCTCAATTCTCCTTTTCCGACAAACAACACGTTTCTCCAACACAGGATACTGACCTAAATGAGGAGCATAGGTTCTTCTTAATCTATTATACTCCTTAACACAATTTGCATCAGCACTAACTTTTGAGTCATCAAAGTCTATCATGAATAAACCAGATAATGTTTTCACTCGTGACAAAGCAACATATGCCATACCTTCTTTGAACACAGTAGATCCAATGTTTACAAATGCACTATCAACAGTTAATCCTTGACACTTGTGAATAGTTACAGCATATGCTAGAGAAAATGGAAACTGCTTCCTACGTACATACAAGTCTTTCACAAGCAAAAAACGGACTGAACAACGACTAATGTCTTTTACTTCTTCAATCTGATCAAATTTTATTTTTAAAAACTCAATTCCTTCTTTTTTCTGGTTGTTAACAAAACCCACAACTTTACCCATAGCTCCATTTACTAAACCTTTTTCAACATCCAAATTTCTCCTTAAAAATACTCGACAGTTCATGCAAAGATATAGATTTTTTTCTAATCCAGCTGTTTTCGAAATGTTCTTCTCTAGAGAATCCAATTTATTTTTCAGTTCGCCTGTTAATGTAATAGTAATTCTTTCATGTTGGATTTTGTCCACTGCTTCCATTTTCTTAATCTCTTCCTTTTCCAATTTCAAAAGTTCCTCATTGAATATTGAGCATTCACGTAGTGCTGGCATTAAGCAGATTACAGTATTTTTTTCTGCAATGTTCTTGTATATTTTCTCTGCAACTATTTCTTCACTTGGAAATAAATTATGTAGCAACCGACTCTGTAATGCTTTTCTGCCAACTTCTGTGAGTAGTCCAATTCTGATATCTTTCAGAATACTTCCATATTCTTCATCATTTACTTGCCTCATATTGGTAGTGAGTTCTTTGTACTCAAAGAATGACCAAATATTCGCATTACCAATGCTTCCTAATGACTTCTTCGTGTCCTCATGTGTCACAGTATTAAACACTGGTTGTCCTTTAACTGGTGTGAGCTGCAGTAGATCCCCAAAAACTATAACCTGTTTTCCACCAAATAACACGTCATAGTCTCTTTTTAGAATTTGCTGCATTTTTAAATGCACAAAGGCAAGCATTAAGTTTGATACCATGTTTACCTCATCAATAATGAGAACTTGCATCTTCTTCAACACTCTTGAAACTTCGAAACATGCTTCGCCAGTTAGCTTGTGATATTCTATTTTGTTCTCATGCTCCACTGGTAACATTAGCAAGCGATGGAGAGTAATTCCTTTAATATTATATGCTGCTAACCCAGTTGGAGCAGTAACCACACAAGATAAAGTTGAATCAGTTTTTTGCTGTAGGTAGCTTCTGATGACTTTAATTAAGAAACTTTTCCCAGTTCCAGCTTGTCCACTCACATACAACCTAATTGGTTCAAATGATGTGCATGTGCACTCTTTATTTTCATGTAGTAATCCGTGATCAATTTTTTTTCTGACTTCTTCATAAATTTGTTGTTGTTCTTCATTCAGTTGTTGTTCCAAATCTGGTAAGTCTATTAAATCTTCCTGAGCTTGATTCATAGCCGTTTCCACTTCAGTCATGGCTATTGAAGCTTCATTTTCTAAGATTGGCTGTCCTAGTGGATCTTGACTGAGCGTTCCAGAACTTTGGCTGTCTTGAGAACTGTCTCTAGCTATTTCAGCTGCAATTGTAGCTTCCTGTTCAATTTCTTCGTTTAACATTTGGACAGAATTCCTGAAAATACTGCATTCAATGGTATCTTTACATGCATTAAATGAATCCTCATAGCTTTGAAATTCTCCAAGTAGTTCGTCCTCTGAACGCCATGGTTTAAACAGCTGTAAAAGTGCCAAGTAGTAAAATTCCTTTTTGTCAGTAGTGTCACAACTCAGCTTCCTGTGATTAATCAAACTTCCTTTTGTTTGCTTCACTAAACATCCTTCCTCACCAATGACTTTATATTTTCCATTGTTGATGTCTTCTGTGGCTTTCCGTGAAAAAATGTAGTTCTGCAGCACTTCATAGAGACACATGTTCTCAAGATGATGACTTCTTTTTGGGTAATATGTGTCCAACATGTTTGTTTTCAAAATATCTGTACTTTCTGGGTCGTTCTCGGCCAAATATTCAATTTCTCCAACAGATTTCAGTACCCGATTTCGCATTCCTGCAAGGCCTAAACTGACCTAAATTATTCTTCTTGATTTCGAGTACAGACTTGCAGATGATAACCTATCTGAACATTCGTAGGATCCAATTTCTCGATGTGATAACATCTTTAAACTGAAACTGTACAGCTTCTTACTGACAGTCTTTTTTTTTTTTTTTTTTTTGAAATCTTTATTCGGTGATTAAAAAACACCATAAAAGCACATATATATACATGGATAAAAAGTCATTAAACATTAATCAAGATCCTTATACAAAGTTAGTGCAAATAGAGATACCGACATACAGGATCATAAAAAAAAGGAAAATCCAAAGTCTTTCATTCCTCTCCCCTAGTCATCTTTAATCGGACCGCAACCTTAATAAAATTCATAATACAGCACAATGGTGGATCAGAGGCTTTTTGCAAAAAGACTAATGCGTTCCTGGCACGTTCCTGTTGGGCTTTTTTAAAAATATTTACAAGAAATCTGCGCCTGGGCATAGAGAAATAGGGACAGAGCAAAACAAAATGAAGGGAATCCTGCGGAGACCTGTTGTCGCAGCCGCAGGGTCCCTTCTGCTCAATTGACGTGGTGAAACCTGCTGGTGAGGCCAACATAAAAGGAAGTAAATTCAGTCTAAAACGGCACATAAGAAATCTATCCTGTGCATTATGCACAAGATACAGATAAGGCTCCATACCCTCCACACTCTTTACCAGATTATGAGCCCTCACAGTCTTTTTAACACCTTCAGCCTCAGCTCTACATTGGGTTTTCCGCTCTAGGAAAATTTCCCCTACTTGTTTCTTGTGCTGGGCTGAACTTGATGTGGGGTTTGTGAAGAGGTTTCCAAAGCCTAAATCTTCAAGGGTGTTTCTTACATATTTAAGCCAGGGGATGCGCATACAATGGGTCCTATCTAAGCAGTCCAATAAAATTTCTCTGCTTAGATGCGCATCTGGATTAACCCATATTTTTAGCCAGGCCACAATTGGCCTAAGTTTTAACAGGTCATCCAAGTATGGTCTCCCTAGCTCCCTATGAGCTATGATTCCAGCGGTACTTGGTGGTGCCCTCAGGATAGATTTCAGATATTTGTTTTCTTCCTGTTGAATTCTAGTGGTGTTCACAAAGCCCCATACTTCTGCCCCATAGATTACTTTGGAGCATGATACGGAGCCATACAAGTTAATCACCTGTTCCGGGCTCCATCTACCTAGCCTCCTGCCATATCCAGCTATAGCCCCATTAGAGGCAATCATTTTGCTACAACGTTCCACCACTAAAGAGTTAAACTGCAAAGCACCATCAAAGGTTACTCCAAGATAAGAGAACGTTTTGACCTCCTCTAAAGTATGGGTGCCTATTGTATAAGTAAATTTAGAGGAAGGTTTTTTGCCGGCCAGGAGTACATATGATTTGCCCAGGTTGACAGATAGATCCAGTGTACTCATGAACCTAACAAACCCGTCTATCAGGATTTGTAAGCTTCGAGGTGTGCGTGCAAGCAGAACCGCGTCATCTGCGTAAAGCAGAACAGGAATATGCCGCGCCCCGACCCTTGGGGAATCTGCCTTTAACCCCAAAAGAAACTGCTCCAGGTTGTTAATATAAAGGGAGAACAAAAAAGGGGCAAGAATGCAACCTTGTCTGACTCCACTCTTACAGGGAAAAGAGTCAGACAATCCTCCCTCCCTATTAAATCGAACCTTGGCCGTGGTGTCGCTGTGTAATTCCCTTAATATGGTAATTAAGCCACTCTCAATCCCCATGCTTAACATCATATCCCACAGCTTTCCTCTATTGACGTGATCGAATGCTGCTGCCAGATCCATGAATCCCATATAAATGGGTTCATCACTGGCCAGAGTATATTTGGCAGTCAGCATGTAAAGGTTCAGGCATCGGTCACTGGTGGACCTCCCTGTCCTAAACCCGTATTGAGTGTCCGAGAAGATGTTATTCTCTTCGGACCACTCGGACAGTCTGTTGAGGATTGCCCTACCCAAAAATTTAGCCGATACGTCAATCAGGGAAATGGGCCTGTAGCACTTGGGGTCATCCCTATTGCCCTTTTTGAAGATTGGCACGATGATCGCTTTAGACCAGGATGGTGGCAGGCCGCAAATGGTCGCAGTATTTATGACCCTGGTCATCAGCGGGGCCCATAGTTCTATATTACTAAAACAGGTCAGGGGGAATTCCATCCGGCCCCGGGGCTTTATTTTTAGTCAGACCCTCCATCCCTGCAGTAATCTCCTTAAGAGTGAATACTACCGAGGGAACCTGACTTGTGGTTACGGGTGACTCTACATGGATACCGGGCTCATGGTTATATAGACCCCTAAAGTGTGTGACCCACTGCTCCGGGAGGATGTTAACCCCTATCTCTGGGGAATCATTTTCTTGAAAGGTCGGTTTATTAATGATTCTCCAAAATCCCGCTAGATCCCTTCTTTCGCCTGCCTCTCTTAAGTCTGCCCAAGCTTCTGCCTGCAGGGCAAGTTTCCTCCTTTTGGTCTCTTTTTTATATTTTTCTCTGCACCCCTTGATTTTTTGAGGGTCCCTTGGTTTTAGCTTAAGGGAGCATTTCAACTCCCTCAGTGCCTTAGAGCAGTCTTTATCAAACCACCGGGGATTTACCAGATTGCATGTGGGCGCACTGGTCCTAAGTAGGCCATCGACCAGGTTAGCAATCTGGTCAAATGCTTCCAGTACCCTTGGTCCCTGGACTTCTAGGTCTAGACAGTCGTTAATGGCTAGTCGGCCCTTGTCGCCCAAAGTTTTATAAAACTTTACCCCATCTATTTTGGACCATTTCAGTCTCCTACCTTGATCTGTGACCCTCTCCTCAATTGAGCGGTGGACTCTAGTTCCAGCACCCACCCTATACGAGAGCATCAAAACAAGGGGATTGTGGTCACTAAAACTGCTACAATCTATCCCTACACTGATTATATTTTGGCCTCGAGATCCCTGATAAACAAAATAATCTATAATAGATGAGCAACCCCTGCCCTTGAAAGTTGGTGGGAGTGAACCATCCGACTGTGGGTCTATCATATTAATGGTATGCTCTAGGTCGTACTTAAGCCGAAGCAACCTAAGAGCCAACCCAGTAGGCGTATGAGAAAAATGCGGACCCTTCTCCATTGGACATTGTGACCAGTCTGTGTTTACCTTGACCAGTGCCGGACAGAGGTGGCAATTAAAGTCTCCCACTAAAAGCAGCCCGTGCGGCGGCCCCTTATTTTGGAATGTTGTTTCTTGTCCCAGCCTATGGTCTAGTTCAGCTAGTAGCGGGATATGGTTGTTTACTATCTCAGTGTTATAGATGTTAAGAACAGAAAATCTTAACCCCTTTCCGAGGAACCGAACTACCTGAATCCCATGTGAGTTCCAATCTGGGGAGGACCAGGAGCCTGGGAGGTCTAAATCTACGTAGATGGACAAACCGCCCATTGCTCTCCCTGATCTGGATTTTCGGGCGGGGACAAAAAAACACTTGTACCCCTGTAGATGGTAATTATTCACCAAGGCCCATGTCTCCTGTACACATATAACTTGAAATTTTCTAATAAAATCAACCCATTCCTTGTTATTAAATTTGCCCGCTATGCCTGCTACATTCCAGGAGATGAATCTCACTCCCTCTCCCCTCCGTCTTGAACCCCCCTGGGGCCTTGATGGTATCTCCTGTAATGACTCTTGCGTAGCCAGCCCATGTCCCCCTCCTATACCTTCTATGGCTGTAGCGTTAGGTTCAGCAAACATGGAAATCCCCACACCACTCGGTAGAGTTTGCTGAGCCTGAGAGTTTTGCTCCTCCACCACCTCTACCAAAACGCCCTTATCCATGTGACCCTGGGGGACATTATCTGTTTGTCAATCCACCCCCTCTAGACCGTTCAGGCAAGTAAACCGGTTATAGGTGTGCAAGGGTGGTTCTGGTCGGCCAAATAATGGCCTAGGGTTGAAGGCCCAGTGTCTCCCCCTCCTGCCAACCCTCTCCCAGTTGTCATGAATTTGGGGCGGCTGCAATGGGACTGGAATAATGGGGAAAAAGAAAGATACACGAAGGGTTTGGATAGTGGATTCTCTGGAGCTATTCTTCCCTTGGCATATGTAGGACACCGTTCCTGTGTCCCTAAAACTCACCAATATGCAGTCCCCTATAATAGATTTGTATGTTCTCCCCACCCATGGCACCCTTCTTACCATTATGATTTCGTTATTAAGGTGTGTCGGGAGGGGTCTATTTATGTTTAACCACTTAATTACCCTACTTTTCAGGGCACAAAAATTCTCAGTTTCACCTTCTTAGAGTGAGGGGACACCCGCCATGACTACAGTGAGATCATTAGTCTCTGGGGGTAGGTTAGGTCTGCGTGGTCTCAAGGGAAGCTTCATTAGGGGAGTCGGTGTGGTACTATCTACCGGCTGTGCCGGATGAACAGGGCCTGAAGGAGGAGTAGGCATGTTAGAGTTAAGGGGCTTAGTTGGTGCAGGCTTGGGCCTTAGGGGTTTTTGCGGGGCCGCCGCATTTGCGGCTTGTAGAGGGACTAAGTTTGCTGCACTATTTACAGGCTGTTGAGGGGCTATTGTGGCGGGGGTAGATTCTAGATGCCTTCCCTGATGACCAGCCGGGATTTTCAGACTACCTAGTGTGGCCTCCAGAATAGTTAGTCTGATCTCAATCTTTTTTATACTCTCGCTAATCGGTAGTAATAGAGACCTTAGCAAGAATTCCAGGTTTCCAAGCGGGACAACAGAGAGGGGGACATTAGCGGTACTAGTTCCTATGTCTTTTATCAGGGCGGGAGCTAGATCCTCCCTGGCAATAGGTTTGGGGTGTGATTCAGCCTGTAATTTCGCTGCTAATACGGGGGGTTTTGAAGACTTCCCAAAGTCCGAGTGAGAGATCTTGGATTTACTCCTTCCCTGGGCTCCCTTCGACTTCCTCCTACGTTTATTAGGAGGGGGCCCCGGTGCTCCTTGTGTAGTAACTGGCTTGGGTTTAGCTTTCCTAGCCTTAGAGGCTGGGGGAGGTTGGGAGACTAAATCAATGGTCACCCTTGTAGGGCTTGGACTGGTAGCTGGGACTATACTCATGGCTGCAACTGGTGGAGTGTTTATACAATCCCTCAGCAGGAGTGGGACATCATCTATTAGGGACAACTCCTCCCTGGGCATAGTGGGTTGTTCTCCAAGGGGGGTGTTTTTCAAGTTATCTATTGAGCGTCTCCGTTCTGCCCTTAACCGGGACAGGTTGCACTCTTTGTCCCCCCTCCCCCACCGCCCGGGAGAAATAATTCTCTAGGGTCCTATTTTTAACTCCTCCCGGCTTCAATGGGGTACTCTCCCTTGCCGGGGACGGCATAATGTGAGTGATGGATTATAATCGGCAAGGGGCTGTGACAGAAAATAGGACCAGGGGTCGAATGGACGATCCAAGAGAGTAGGCCCAGCCCGGCCTACTCCGGCCTCTGACGGCCACAGACGGTCCCGCCCTTGTCCCGGGCGTCTCCCGGGACGCTCCCGCGTGCGCTCCCGCGCAGCGGGAAAAACAGATTAAAAAAAATAGACACTCGTTAGTGGGGGCGGGGCAGGCAGGGAGAGCGGCCCAGATGATTGTAATTAGGGCTGGCGGGGACTCCTGGGAGATGTAGTCCCGGTCCCGCAGCTCGCAGCCCTGCCCACGCGCACTCACACCCACTGCAGGCTCCGCTTTGGCAAGGAAACAACTCCAGGGGTCCAAAGGTCCAGGACAGCACACCCCTCGAAGCGGGACCCGCGAAGCGGGTTCCGCGAGGCGCTGCAAGGAAAGCAGCAGTCAGGGCAGCAGTCCTCCACACGCACCAACAGGTCAGCCAGGCGTCCCAAAGTATAACGGAGTCCCAAAGGTTTTTAATTCGTTGGTGGGGGCGGGGCAGGCAGGGAGAGCGGCCCAGATGATTGTAATTAGGGCTGGCGGGGACTCCTGGGAGATGTAGTCCCGGTCCCGCAGCTCGCAGCCCTGCCCACGCGCACTCACACCCACTGCAGGCTCCGCTTTGGCAAGGAAACAACTCCAGGGGTCCAAAGGTCCAGGACAGCACACCCCTCGAAGCGGGACCCGCGAAGCGGGTTCCGCGAGGCGCTGCAAGGAAAGCAGCAGTCAGGGCAGCAGTCCTCCACACGCACCAACAGGTCAGCCAGGCGTCCCAAAGTATAACGGAGTCCCAAAGGTTTTAAATTCGTTGGTGGGGGCGGGGCAGGCAGGGAGAGCGGCCCAGATGATTGTAATTAGGGCTGGCGGGGACTCCTGGGAGATGTAGTCCCGGTCCCGCAGCTCGCAGCCCTGCCCACGCGCACTCACACCCACTGCAGGCTCCGCTTTGGCAAGGAAACAACTCCAGGGGTCCAAAGGTCCAGGACAGCACACCCCTCGAAGCGGGACCCGCGAAGCGGGTTCCGCGAGGCGCTGCAAGGAAAGCAGCAGTGAGGGCAGCAGTTCTCCACACGCACCAACAGGTCAGCCAGACAGTCTTCTCGTGAGAAATCTCTTCCCACATTTCCTTCAATTCCGTTTTCTCAGATTTAGTGATGTAAGATGTGACATACCGAGCAACAGCAATAGAATTGTCTGCCACATACTGAATATCCATGTTAGCATTCCACATGGATAAAATGACTGGGTTGTAGTCATTTATATATTTTGACTCTTCTTTTCTTCTTAGGTTGTACGTATTTTTGGGAGATTTTCTTGTAATAGTATGTCGCACAGCTGACATAAAACTGTTGACTCTTCCTTTTGAAAGAACAGGTCTAGGAAATCCAAATCGACATTTTGTGTAGAATTTATCTTTGGTCTTGTACTTCCGTCGACAGTATTTTCCACACCGATGACTTTGGAAACGTAAAACTTGCTCTTTTAACTTTTTCTCTTCTGTGCTTTTAGGTATAGCACATGTTGCATATTCTTCAATGAAAGATAACACTGCTTCATCAGCATCTGTTCCAAATTTTGGAGCATCCTTGATCCACAACAGCATATGAATGTGAGGAGCACCTCTTGCTTGGTACTCTTTTCTCCAAAAGAAATCCACAACTTCTCCAAGTGGTGGATTTTTTTATTGCAGATGAAGGACATCATAGCCTCAAATCTATGATTGAAATATCTGCAAACATTAACCGGATCCAATGAGCACAGTTCTCCTGCTGTCTTGTATTCGATGTTTTTAATGTTTGAATTTGCCTCTCGTAGAAAATCCAGTAAATCATCCCAAGCGTACTCGGCACAATTTAGGGTTAGGAACCATGTTGGAGTTCCTAAATTCCGTAACATACATTTCAATTCTCCATGGCGTCTGTACCAATATTCATTCGTCCCACGCTGACAAGCCATCAGATTGATCAATTGTGATTCCAAATGATCATCTCGCTGCTGCACTTTGTTCATAAAATCCTTAGCAGACACATTATGTAGATGTGTTCCACTTTTTAAAATGTGGTTTACTGCATAAGATAGTGCAGACAAGTCACTTTCAAATAACAGATGGAACAAATAAGGAATACTTTGACGAAATCTGGGATCTTCTGCACATAATCTTGTAGTCCGATACTCAGAAGCAGGAATCTGGACTGGACGTTCATCGTATCGTCCACCTTCTCCTGTAGGAAACAGCTGGGGAAAACAACGAGCTTCCAAGCTCTCCTCCCATACACTCATGGGAGTTCCTTGTGCTTTTTTAATTTGAAACAGATCAATGGTGTTTGCCATTACTTCTTTTGAATGAAGAGGATGTATGCTGAAATGTTCATAAATTTCTTCTTCTTTTGACTTGTCAACTTTTTCAATTTGCCCAGTTGGTGTTTCTGTGTCTCCTAGTACATCTTCTTCATTTTAATCTATATAAATTGATTCATACCATTTATTATTTTTTTTCAAATACAAATTTGCTCTTTGTACTTTTCGTACATCTACCAGCTCCTGCCAAATTTTCTTACTCTTTGTAGGTACACCATTAACCAGAATAACTAATGGTTCAGTTTCCAAAGTATCTGTATCAATAGTTTCCATATTTTTTTTAAAATCCAACGGCAAATAGACAACTCTTCCTTTTAAACCTCTCTGTAAATCTGAAGGAGGTAATTTGCCTGTTTTTGGCTCCATACATACTATGGTCTGGAACGGATGAACACATTGAATGAGTATAGACTCATACATATTTAAATCAGAAAGTTCTGCAGAAACTTCAACCAATTCTAAATTATTATGTACAGCTCTAGCTGGCATTTTATTTTCTTCTAACTTGTTGTAACAGTATTTACAAATACGATGATCTTCACCCAAATCAAAACACTTTTCAAGAAATATATATGTTGCAAAATCCTTCCACTTATAATTATCTTCTTCTTCACTTTTTTTGTAGAGATCAACATTCCTTGTTTGGATCTTATAATGGCTTCTCCGGCAACAAATACAAGTAATATTTGGTCTTTCATTAGAGATGATAGCAAATTTTGTTATTTGATCTTCAAATTTCTTATTTACGGAGGGTTCTACATTCTCTTCCACATTTTCCTCAATAACTGTGTCATTCCCTGCCTTTCTTGTTCTGGACCAAAGTAACAAAACTGAATCTCATCAGTAACCTTCTCAACATCTGATACAGATCCACGAAACAGAGCGTTATTCAACTCATTTAACTTTAGTGCTGGACTTTTAGCAAAGTACAATCTTCTCACAAATTTTCTAATTTCAGTATGATGAACTGCCAGCATCCTAAAATGGTGAAAAACACTTTGACAAACTTTCCTAGATAGACAAGCCAGAGAGTGTCCTTGCAAACCAGTATTATCTCTCACTCTGCATGGATCTAGTCCTTGAAGCACCTTAATCTTCTGTTTAACACTCTTTTTACTATATTCTCTTAAAAACTCACGTAATTTATCAATAGATTCCTGTCGCAAAGTACAAATACTACTACAATTCCAAGTATACACTGGGGCTTTAGGACGTCTCCCCATAACCTCATCCGCAATCACTTCTTCCTCATTTCTTGGAACCATTTTCTCCTTTTCCATTATACAACCATCTTTTACTTCATATGCTCGTCCACTGGTGTCAACTGCATGCAGCAAACTATTACTTTGAAGATCACTCTCTTCATTAAAAAATGGTTCAGTACTTGAACTATGCATCCATTCTCCTAAAAACACTTTACAAAAGTTATTTCTTTTTACTACTCTTTTCGTTTTGCTTTGTGACTTCATTACATTAACTATTTTTTCTAATGTACGCATCCTGTTCATAATTAAAATGAATAGTTTTCTTTTTAAATCTAAAGCCTTAGCTACAATGGCTTCAATATCTTTTTTTCTCTTGTAAAATTTAGCTCTTTTCTTATATTTTTTCACATCCTTTAGCAAATTGGACATCACTCTTCTCTGAAACATTTTCCTATGGATCTCTTTAAATGCTGATTTTCTTTTCAAGTTAATTTTTATACCTTCTGCTTGTACATTAGCATTTAGTAAATTCTCACTATTCTCCTGTTGTTTTCTACTTGAAACAGTTTTTCCAATGGGGGCATTTTTTTAAATTTTTCCTTTTTTTGAATATATTTTTAAAGAATTCCTTTGTCTGCTTACCAGAAGACTTTTTCTTTTTCCCAACATGAGCATCTTCAACTAACTTGGGTCCTCGAGTTGTCTTCAAATATACATGTTTTTTCAGTTTTTTTCGCTGTCTTGATTTTATAGGCATCTTATATTTCCTTCACTGCTCTGCAGCAATACCTGAAAGTAAGTAAAAAAAAATACTTTTTTGTAATTTTAATATATTACTATATTTGTTTTGATCTTTTCTTTTCTTATAACACTATCTACCCCTTTCCTACAAGTGAAAAACACAAGAAAACCAACACGAATTTAATCTCTAAGAACAATTCCTGTGTGCACACAGACTCTTGGTGTGATTCTAGGCAGAACACGATATTTCATTTGCAAATCAAAAGCACACTTATTTATTTATTTTTTTTGCAACTGTTAATTACTCTAACAGTCTGACACATTTTCTTTATAGTTTAGAGAGGCAGAAAAGAGCACATGTCCAATCAGCTTTTTTAGAGCATGTACATGTGTAACCTGGCTGACTGACTACACTCCAGCAAAGATAATGATCCTTGGTGATGTTCAATGCATTAGCGTTCCTCACTCCTACCTAAAACACCACACAGTGCTGATTAGTAAGCATGAGTGTACAGGAAAAACAGCTAGCTCTCTGCTAAGAGCGTGGTTCTGAAGACTGTCTACTGTCAGGTGCAAGAGAGACTTGAATGGACCCTTACATAACTGCATAAACACTGTAAACATGTATGTAAGACTACATGTGTTGTAAGGGTTAATATGAGTTTTTAGCATGTAGCAACTACATGACCCATTGCAAGAGTGGAAGAAAAATCTACCATGTTGATTTCAAATATGTTAGCATTTGCCTCTTATTTGAGAAACTGTTTTGGGCTGAATGCTAACCACCACATTTCCAGAAAACAAGCTTCCCCTTTCACACGAAATACATCTCTGACAGCAATTCCTCTGTGCTCACAGACTCATGCTGTGATTTTACGCAGAAAATGAAATTTGCTTGCCAATTTCAAAGCACACTTACTACTGTTTTCTGTGATTTTAGGCAGAAAATGAAATTTGCTTGCCAATTTCAAAGCACACTTACTACTGTTTTTTCCTCCAAGTGTTAAGTACTCTAACAGTCGCATACATTTTCATTACAGTTTTCAGATACAGAAAACAGCACATGTGCAAACAGCTTTTTGAGACCATGAACATGTGTGACCTTGGTGACTGACTACACTCCAGCAAAAGAAATCAGCCTTAGTGATGTTGAATGTATTAGCGTTACTCACTGCTACCTGAAACACCACTCACTTGTGAATACTAAGCATGATTCTACAGGATAAACTGCTGGGTGTGTGCTAACAGTCTGCCTATGCAGACTGTGTATTTTCAGTTGCAAGAGACATATGCATGGATACTTCCAAAAAGAACCAGAGAGACACGAAATACATCTCTGACAGCAATTCCTCTGTGCTCACAGACTCATGCAAAAATCACCACATACATCCCCTCTCAAACTCATAACTCACCTTTAAAATTAGTTAGTTGAGAAAGAAATGTGGCACTCAAACAGCAGACTATCAGAGTCAGAATATCAGAGCTGTACACCTCTCTCCTCTGAGCAGAACCAATTAATGGCAATGTTTCCCTCTCTTTTTTCACACATATACATGCTAATTACAAATCTCTGTGCTTCCAACTTTTTTTCAAATGAAATCATACATTTCTATTGGTTGAAAACTTCAACCCTTTTCCAAATGTACCCTTCCCCCAACTTGACTTCTGCCTGCTACCATAGCAACAGCTCATGGAACACTGCTGTGAGGAGAGAGGTCAGAAGTTCACCACACAATGTTTCAAATCGAAAGACCAAGAGTGCTTCAGCTGTCCAACCTAACAGCAAATCCAAACTATTCTTCTGTGGGAACACAATTTTCTGAACCAATACAAAACATGCTTCTAAAAATGTACACATACAGACTACTTTTTACTGTAAAAAGATTTGAATCAGCCAATGAGTTCTTTTTATTTAAAAAAAAAATATGTATGCCTCCATTTTCCAACTGTCTTTCATTTCATATTGCCATTCTACTGAAAGACACCTTCTGAGTGCATCCAGATCTTCTTGAAAGATGTTCACAGTGTGGATTGTAGGTCACAGCTATGTCTTCTGGAGTGAAAAGTATGCAGAAAACAGAGGTATGGTGAGAGACCTTGCTTTGCCAAATGTAGACATTAAATGGATTGGTCAGAGAGGGTTAAAATGGCACCAATTATTGCCTTTGGTGAAAACCTTTCAACATCTCCCACAGCCTAATCTTATTATTGTGCACTGTGGTGGAAATGACCTAGGCACTTTAACTGGTGTAGGTCTGGAAATGCTTATTAAGGACACCTTTGTGCAATTGATGTTGCTTTTTCCTCAATCTGCCTTTGTATATTCTAACATATGCCAAAGGCAAAAGTGGAACTGGTCCAACCAATTTTGTCCGCAGATTGACAAAGCAAGAAAGCACGTCAACAAATCTGTTTCTGCTTTCCTCAGAGACTATGGTATGGGTTCTATATACCACAACAACTTGCGTTACAACATGCAAGACATTTATAGAGGAGATGGTGTACATTTCAATGATGAAGGGAATAGAGTCTTCCTCTTGAACTTTAGACTCTGCAACGGTACTTACTTGTAGGTACCAAAAAACACTCAATGAACACAACGGCTCTTTTTAGAGCCCCCTAATATCTTAACACTTAAATTTGTTTATTTCTTCTTTTTTTTTTATTTTCTACCGTACGCGTACGGTAAGCTTACCGTACACGCACCCGGCGATTTAAAAAAAAAAAAAAAAAAAAAAAAAAAAAAAAATGTAAATGTATTTTTCATACTTTTATGGCCTTCTTGGACCCCCTGACAAACGCTAGGGGGTCTACAACTCTCTTCGTTGCCCCCTTTCCACGTTCTCCTCCCTTGTTTATCAGTGTGAGACACACAAAATGGAGGCCGACACTTCCTGATTTCGACCGATTCGAATGTTTACAGTCATGTAACCACCAATCAGAATTAACCTCGCGAATGGCAGTGTGCGCGTACGGTAAGCTTACCGTACGCGCTTGGAGCGCGCCTATAGATATATATATTGATTTAAATGCTATTTTCTCAGCAAATACTGAACACATTTACACCAGACCTACAAAAGGCACATCCCTGACCTGAGGACTACCTCTCTGCCAAATTTCAAGTCATTCTGTTCAGCCGTTCGGGCTGTAGCTTGGACTAAAGGTCCTATGGAAAAATGCATGGGGAAAACACGTTTTGGGACCCCCCCCTTTTTCTCAGCCCCCGCTTGACTAATTCCCCGTGGACTTTCAGGGTAGGAGTGGAGCGGAGCGCCCCACCTATTTTGAAAATTTCGCCAGGATTCGTCAATCTGCGCCAAAGTTATTCAAAATAGAATGTTGCGGATTTCCTATAGGAACACGGTCCTAACTATAACTACCTACTGGCGACCGCCAGTAGGTAATATATATATATATATATATATATATATATATATATATATATGTATATATAATCTTTTATTTTTCCTACTGGCAGTCGCCAGTAGGTAGTTATAGTTAGGACCTTGTTTCTATTCAAAAAGCATTTATTCTTTAGCCAATATCTTTGGAGCAGTTTGACGAATCTTCGCAAAATTTCCAAAACTAATGGTCCACTCACTTCCGCTGCTGTGTTGAAAGTTGCGGGGTGATTCGGCAAGCGGGGGCCGAGAAAAAGGGGGCTCCCAAAACACATTTTCTCCATGTAAATTTCCATAGCATGCATGTCAGCAGCTCCCTGGGGGGTAAAAAGCCATTCCGGCTCCCACCGGAGGTGGGAGCTCTACGGGACCATGGGGGGTTTCAGGCTCCACTTGCGGTCCACAACCATCTGGGCCCCCTCACTTTAGAAAAAAAAAGGAATGGTCTGGCCCGGGGGATGGGGTCGCAGGGGCCGAAATCGGCCTGTGGAGAGGGGCTGCTTGGCACCCCTCGCTTGAAAATAAATATATAAAAAATGGCTCAGGCCCCGTGGGATAGGGTCCCAGGGCCCTAAATAGTCAAGAGAAGGGGGGCCACACAGTCCCCCTTTCTAAAATAAAAATAAGGGAAACCGGCAACTCGCTAGAGGCCCCGTCACTTTTGTCAACTACTCTGCAAACGCACCTCCTGGCGTGCTCTTGGTTTGAGGATGAAGTCCCTTTCAATGCTGAGGGTCCTTAGGGGCCAACTAGCCCACGTGTTACCTCCAGTAAGCCCCACACAGTAGGACTGCTGTGAGGTGGTCAAAGGCCACGCCCCTTTTACACTACATTGCAAATGCGCCTCTTGGCGCACTGCTGGTGGGACTTTAAGGTCACCTTGTGTCCTGAGGACCTCAGGACTAAAGTGGACTTCATCCCCCCAAGCAGCAGTGCGCCAGGAGGAGCATTTGCAGAGTGGTGGAGAAAGGGGGTGTGGCCTCTGACCACCTCTCAGCAATCCAGCTGTGTGGGACTTACTAGAGGTAAGAGGAGGACTAGTTGGCCTCCAGGGAGCCTCAGGAGGCAAAGGGACTAGAGAGGGAGTAAGTGATTCCATTTCAAACCTCTTTCACAAATACATGTTAGTTCAACTCTTTTCAACCTAAATCATTTTCAGTGCCTACTTTCTTATCATGCTCTGTGGCCCAAAAAATTAAACTGTCCCTAACAAACCAATACCCTAACCATCTTACACATACATGGGCATACAAGAATAAAGAATACAGAGGCAGACAAACAAATATATAAAGAGGTAGATGATTGGTCATTAGGAAACTACATCACACCAGCTACTTTAACCTTCCTTGAAAGTACCACGTTAACAAACAAAAAAAATGCCAAACAAATCTAAACAAAAACACATTCAAATTCAATGAAGAAAACCAAAGGTTTAAAATTAGTTATTGCTAGGAAAACTTCCATACAAATCAAACTTTAACTACACAAACATTGCACATTTGGAAGTTCTAACTTGAAGATCTCATTTGTGCCACACCCAAAACTTACTATAACTCTTACATCTCCATACAGAGCATTGGCAACTTGCTAGCCTGACTAAATTAACTATAACCCACACCTTCCCCATGCACTGCCTATATCCTATCATATTACATGACTTGTGTCATGTTAAATTGTACAATTCATAACACTTGTGCCATCTGTAATGACATCATTAAGTAGAACACTGTGCATGTTAGAAGACGCAGTTGTTATAGTTAATTTAGTCTGGTCCTAAGTGGGGAGTCCAAATGTATGGAGGTCTTTGGGAAGAGAATGCTCTCATCTGCTGGCCCTCGATCTGTAAGCGCCAGATGCTTCCTAAGACGTTACTAGCACTCGTTATGGAATATGGTGAGTGAAATTTTGACATATTCCCTGATGAGTTTTGCGCCAATTTAGCACAGATAATTCAGAATGGGCAAGATGTTTTGCACTGACACCAGATTTGTACTGTCAGTACTAGCGCAGTGATACGCTGCCATGCCTGGTTGAGATCCATGAGCTTCTCCAATGATGTTCAGGTATCACTGTTGGACATGCCATTTGATAACACTTGTCTCTTCAGAGACTGAGTTAATTCAGCCTTGAAACGCTTCAAATAAAGCATAGCCGCCGCATACCCTGTCTTGACCTTTCAGTGCCCATGTGGCAGAATCTCCAACCCTACCCCTGTTTTTGAGGCTTTGGAAGGGGCATCCAGCAGAGGCAACACTAAGGTTCACCTCCACAGGAACAGACTGCTGAAGTAGAAGCATGGGATCTGTATGGGATCTGGCCAACAGTGTCCAGGCCCTCAAGGGACATGAACTACTACGTTTAGAGCTCCCTGCCGCCACTCAAAACCACTTTAGAATGCCCTTGGTGACATATGTCACCTTTTTGAAGGTAGAAAAAGTTATTACCTCCGTGGGTGACAAAGTATCGCATCGAAAAGGCGCTTTAAACTATACAGGATGGGTACAGCCTACCTTTCCTGTCCACACCACCTCATATGCCACCTACACCAGAGCGTCTTCCAGAGGACCACTTGTCCATTCCATAATTCTAATTCTTTTGCACAAGGGAGCCATCTGGAGGTTCCCTGTTTCTGAGATAGGGACTGGATGCTACTCCCGTTATTTTCTGGGTCCAAGAAAGGATGGAGAGTTCATTCTATTTTAGACCTTCGTGCTCTGAACTTTTTCCTTAAAAACAACAAATTGAAGATGCTCTCTGTGGTCCAAGTTCTATCTGCCCTGGATCCAGCTGACTACATGGTGATATTGTGATATTGAGTATGCAGGATGTCTATTTACATATCCCTGTCCTGCAGTCCCACAGGCATTCCCCGTGGTTCTAAGTGGGATGCAAGCATTCTATTTTGTGCTCCCCTTTGGCCTCACCAGTGCCCCTCGGGTATTCATGAATTTCAGGCTGTGGAAAAAAAAAATATATATGTGTGTGTGTATATATATGTATATATATATATATATATTCACTGAAAAAACCATAGGTTTCAGGGGTGTTATAGTTAGCTGGACTTTTCACTTGTACAAAACCATTGAAATTCCCCCGTTATAGTTAGTTCAGCTAACTATAACTCGCGCGCCCGCAATGCACTGCTGATGACGTCACATATTACATCACTCATGACATGGTCAGTGACATCACTCATGACATCACTGATGACATCTCAAATGACATCACTGATGACATCATCCAGTGAATGTGTGTTTTTCTGAAAATTAAATATGTTTTATATATTTATATCTCAAGGTCGATGGAAGAATAAATGGGTATATAAGTGTCTAAATGGATGATTTGTTTTTGAAAAATTGATTGTGTAACTGACTGATTAAGTGTATCATAGTGAATACATGGCTTAGTGAGTAATGTTTAAATATGTAAATATCTGTATCAGTCTCTCACTTTGTGTATAAGTGGCTGCATGGGTTGGTGAGTAGCTACATGGGTGTCTTTATAGGTTATTAGTTGGTTTTTTGAGTATCAGTCTGAGTGTCTGCATGGTTCGGTGGGGGGTATTACGTAGTGCATAGGTGCATGAATGAGTGACTCACTCTTTGTATGTGTTGAAGACAGCATGTGTGCAGGACTGTATGGGTGGATGAGTGTGTATGGGTGTGTTAGTGAGTGAATGACTGTCTCAATAGTGTCTTTATGAGTAACTACATATGTTTTAAACTAGTATATGTGCCTATTGGTGTATATAAGTGAGTATATGTGAGAGTGAGAGATTGAAAGAGTTCCTGTATGAATAAGTATGTGTTTCTATAAGTGATTGTTTAAAAGACTAGGTATGTGTAAGTTTCCGTAGAAGTAAGTGTGGTGGTGTGTGTATAACTGTATATGCAAATAAATGTATGTTTGATTCTTTATTAGAATGAGTGACTATGTTTGTGAGTAACTCTATGGATGAGTGGCATTGTGTAACGGGATGTATAGGTGTATGAGTACATATGATGAGTGAATACATGTATGAGTGACTGTATAGGACTGTTGGTGAATGAGTGGATGTGTATGTGGATCTTAGAATTACTGAAGAGGTTGTTGTAACTGGTATTGGTATGTCCATTGTTTTGAAAAGTTTAGTCTCTATTTTTGAATGTGTGTATCAAAGATTATATTAGGGTGAGAGGAGGTCTGCCACTCTATCACAAGGATGATGTCATCAGTGATGTCATTTGAGATGTCATCAGTGATGTCATGAGTGATGTCACTGACCATGTCATGAGTGATGTAATATGTGACGTCATCAGCAGTGCATTGCGGGCGCGCGAGTTATAGTTAGCTGAACTAACTATAACGGGGGAATTTCAATGGTTTTGTACAAGTGAAAAGTCCATCTAACTAGAACACCCCTGAAACCTATGTTTTTTTCTGTGAATTTCAAAGGTTTTTTAATTGCTAATTTCTAACTATGCCTACAGAGATAGGACATGTGAAGAAAGAAGAAAAAATGCACAGAAAGAAAAAAAAAAGTGCAGAAAGAAGCAACAGAAGTCCTCAAAGACGAAGAAAAGTGCAGGAAGAAGGATAACGTGCAGAAAGAACAAAAAGAAGAGCAGAAAGAAGCCTTGTTGCAAAATCATCCTGTACCCTCAACTTTTTCAGACGGATACTGGTGGTAACTGAGTCTGACTAACCAGTCCTAGAGCCAGTGCTATGTTAAAAGACACTTAGAATACAGTGAAAACACCTACATACACTAGGGAACATTATGTGTTGGGGTCCCCCTGTGATTAGCATGACCTCCTCTGTAAGCCCCTAGTATATAATAGGACAGGGGGATTAAAACTACCTCTCAAAACAGGCCACAGGGCGTTTTTGCACACGTTAACTCAGGCCCCGTCCCCGCCCTTCACCACTGTGTAAACACGCCCTGTGTCCGTTTTAAGTTGGGAGATTAAGTTCATTTGAATCCTGAGGGTCCCTAGGGTCCAACTAGCCCACTAGGTACCTCCAGTAAGTGCCACAGAGCTGCGTTGCAGAGAGGTGTAAAAAGTGGCACGGCCTGGACCACCTCTCTGTAATGCAGCTCAGTGGCGCTTACTGGAAGCACTTGGTGGGCTAGTTACCCCCAGGGGCCCTCAGTATTGAAGGAAAATTATATCCCCAATTTAAAACGTGCCATAGTGCGTGTTTGCACACGTCACCTCAGGCCCCATCCCCTCCCTTCACCACTGTGTAAACGCGCCCTGTGGCTGTTCTAAGTTGAGAGATTAAGTCCCCTTGAATCCTAAGGGTCCCTAGGGTCAAACTAGACCACTAGGTACCTCCAGTAAGCGCCACAGAGCTGCGTTGCAGAGAGGTGTAAAAAGGGGCTTGGCCTCAGAACACCTGTCTGCAGCGCAGCTCCCTGGTGCATACTGGAGATACCTGTTGGGCTAGTTGGCCCTCTGGGACCCTCAGTATTGAAGAGGAATTAATTCCCCAACTTACAACTCGCCAGGGGGCGCGTTTGTAGAGTGCTGCAAGGAGGGGGCGTGGCCTCCGGCACGATGCCAGTCTTTTATTTATTTTAATTTTTTAAGAAGGGGGGCTGTGTGGTTCCCCTTCTTATTCTAAATTATTGGCCCTGATGACCCCATCCCCAGGGCCTGTCTCCTAATTATATTTATTTGACCCCAATCCCCAGGGCCGGCCACTGTTTTGTATTATTTTAAAAAAATATATATTTATAGACACACCTAGGACATGCTGGACAAACCGTACGTACCCATCACCATGACGATTTGCGTGATATTCATTAAAAGGCGACTATGCATACAATGAATGGAATGTTTTTACACCACTAGTGAAGCTCTGACATGTCTGATGCCCTACCGTGCCTAATCCCGGTAGACACCCTTGTCGTTTATTTATACAAACATGGGTAGCTATTGACGGGCACATTTAATACACATGCACACCAAGCCATTCAAAGGGGATTCGACAAAAATTCGACCAACTATGCAAGAAACCCCCCTCATGGTTAATAAAACACACATCCACTGCCGGATGTGTAATACTTTTTATTTTACTCTCTGGAAAGGGGACGAACATCACTTGAGAGTCACAGCGCGCTCCTGGCAGAGCCCAATGCTGTGTTACACCCACCATTGCCTGCTGAGTGCCACACACCTCTGTGTTGTATTCCACTAGCTAGTGCATATGCTATGACACTCTCTAGCCCATGTGCACTGTAACACCACCCCGTGAATATGTCATGCCACACTTGTCTTCGCACGGGTTATATTGCCCCATCTAACGTGCCTGCCTCGATGCCTATGTTATAACGCACAGTGCTATGCCATACATATTACAATCTGGGATCCATATCTTTGTCACAGTGCATATGCAACGTTACACTGCCCAGCACATATTTTATATTACAACTTTAGAGACTAGTTAGGTTACACCACACTGCCCTGTGCATATTACACTCCAAGGCGCATATCGCATAGCACACGCTAGTGCCTGTGCTATCTCGTGCTCTCCAATGAATCTGTCATTGCGCACAATGTATTGCATATTATATTTCACGTCCGGTTCATCTTATATCACACTTTTTGGTGCATAGTTTATACCATACACTATATCTAGTTTTCATTTTCAATCGTGCTCTCAGGACTATGTTCTATATAACACTGTGTTCACCTACCCTTTTCACGGCATTACATTTTGCGATAGGCGGTGGAGGGTCAGGGGGTGTTTCTGCCAAGTGAGCCCGGAGTCACAGTCACAAACGTCCTCTTCTTCCTGAATAAAAGTGAGATTATGCTGCATACTTGTTCATATTTTAAGTAGTTCGCACAGACACACGTTTTAAAAACAAAGTTCCTATACCCGCTTTCTCTGAACAGTTAGCTTGCTGCCCGATCCCCCTCCTCCCTATCCTCTGTTGTGTGAATCCATGGACTAGCCTCCTCCCTCCTGCCATGCATGGTCTGATGTGCTGCCACTGCCCTCAATTTAGTATGATGTACCAGTCCACTCCTCCTGCCCTCCATTGCCCAATTCTATGCCCCATCATTGACCTCCTGCTAAAACTCTGTGCTTAGCTTGCTGCCCCTATTCTCCTTCCCCCTGCCCTCCGATGTCTTTGTGTATGCCCCTGCTCCATCCTTTTTGCCCACCATGTTCCATGGACCTGCCACTCCTATCTACTCAGTGTTCTGTTGAGCTGCCACTCCCCTCCCACCTGCCTAGCATTGTCAGATGACTGTAACCTGTCCCTGCCACCTCCACCCTGCCTGTCCACATGCCATGCCCCCATCCTCTTCCTCCTGTCCTACATGGTCCATTGTACTGCCACACCCTTCTGCCCTCCCTGGTCTGTTGTGCTGCAACTGCTCCTCCTGCCTGCCCCGTGCGGTCTGTTGTGAGGCCCCTTCCCCTGAACTTTCTTGTCTGTGCACAGGTCCTGACCCTCCCTTCTATCCTCCATCGTCCTTTGTGCATGCCCCTGCACCCTCCTTCTTGCCCATCATAGCCATTGTGCTACCACTAACCCTCCCACTTGCCATGCATGGTCTTCTGTGCTGCCATGGCCCCTCCCACCTTCCCTGTGAGGTCATTTAGCTGCCCCTGACCCCCTCCCACCTTCCCTCCATGGTCTGTGTGTATGCCATCACAGTCTCACTGTTGCTCTTCATGGTGTCTTGCTTCTAGTGCCCATCCTGCCTGACCTCCATGGCTATCTTGCTGCTCCTGCCCTGCCCCCTTGCCCCCAGCCCTCTGTTTACATGTGCAGACCCCTACTTCCTCCCTCCTGGCTTGTCTGTTCCATTGTAATGCCCCTGATCCATCCCTCCTGCCCTTTATGGTCTGTTATGCTGCAGCTTTCTCTCCTGTCTGTCCATTATGGTCCTGCCTCTTGCCCCTCTGTTCTCTGTTGTCCATGTGCATGGTCCTGTCCCCTCCCTCTTGCTTTCTATGGATTGTTGTGCTGCACTCCCGTCCCGCATGCCCTGTGTGATGTATTGTGCTGCTGCAAACCCTGATACCTGCCCTGCAGGGTCAGTTTGGTGCACCTCTCCATGTCCCTCCTGTCCTCTGTTATCCAAGTCCATGTCCCTACCCCATTTCCTTCCATGATCCAATGTACCATACTTGCGAACATTTTGAACTTGGTAAGAGGGAGATTTTGAAAAAAAACTGGGGTATTGATTTTCCCCTTTGAGTTAAATTGAAAAAGAGGAGATTGTAGACAGGAGACAGATAAAATAAAGCCCATTTGAGCTTAAAAACATTGGACGTTTCCTGGTTGAAACTGGTCTGTTGGCATGTATGGTTGTACTACCATTGCCTCTTCCTTCTGCCCACAATGGTCTATTACATTGCCACAGCCTCTCTTGCAAGTCCTGTATTGTTGGTTTGTTGCCCCTGCCCCCCTTTCCACTGCCCTCAATAGTCTGTTGTGCTGCCACGGCCCTTCCTGCCTGCTCCGTGTGGTTAAATTGTTGCCTTTGCACCCTCCTACCTGCCTTCAATTTTCAGATTCCATGCCCCTGGCCTCTGCCTCTCAACAGTATCCTAATGAACAACTAGATTGCTAACATTCTATATTTATTACAAAAGTGTGGAACGCCTGACGTCATCTTGATGTAATCAAAACTGTAATACCTAGAGCATTTCCTTTAGAAATTACATGTATGAGAGGGTCTTATTGGCATCAAATTTATGGTTAGTGCTCTAAAAGACTAAAATAAGGACATATTTTCTGAGTTTTCAAATAGCGACACAGCACTTTTAAATTATTTGTTATCTTTGTTTTTTTATCCAGTTGACCACTTGATTAAATGTTGCACTTAGGGGAGAGGATGTGGTGTTACTTCCAGAACTGCAGACTTTGAAACTGGGGAACCAGGTTGGAGTTTCTGCTTCAGCTCGACATTCTGAGATTCTGGTCAAATCACTTAGTCTCCCCATGTCTTCAACCAAAATGAATTTGTTCTTGTGTGATGTAACCAATGCTCATGTAAAGCACTCCAATACCTAACAAGTCTGCGCTATATAACACTGCACAAACACAAAATAATAAGTGTTTTGCACACTTCTGTCATTGGGCTATATTTGGGCTACATCTGGGTGATTTTGGGCTACATTTGGGCTCTTTTGTCTCCGGTGGCCATCTTGGGAGATTTATTTGTTATGAAGTTTCCTAATTTCCTCATGTACTGCAGTCTCCTCAGTAGGAAATGCTTTCAGTTTTTTACTTTGATTCCATCATGAAGGTATTCAGATATGTCACACATTTGCCATAAATTCTGAATGTTAGCACTCTAGTTGCTCATTAGATCACTGTAGTAAAACTACTGTTCACCATGGAAGTCTGCTCCTGGTATTAAAAGTGCATGTTTCAGTCTGCATGTCAGAATTTTTTAATGAAATAGAAGATGATTTGAGAAGTCACTCAAAATGTGCCCTCATTTTCTTTCTTCAGCATTAATCATAATTTCTATGGCAAAATGAACCCCCTCATTGTGTTCCTTTTTAAATTAAATGTTTTAAGTGTTACCAGTTTATTCCAATCAAGATGGCTTCAGGCGTGCCATACTTTTGTCATAATGAAGACAGTAAGCGCTCTAGTTGTTTTTAAGAACACTCTGGGACATTCTGTTATTGGGCTATACTTGGGCTACATCTGGGTGATATTTGGGCTACATTTGGGCTCTTTTGTCTCTGGTGGCCATCTTGGCAGACTTATTTGTTATGAAGTTTCCTAATTTCCTCATTTACTGCAGTCTCCTCAGTAAGAAATACTTTCATTTTTTTACTTTGATTCCAAAGGCATTCAGATGTGTCACACATTTGCCATAAATTCAGAATGTTAGCACTCTTTTTGCTCATTAGATCACTGTAGTAAAGCTACTGCTCACCAGGGAAAACTGCTGCTGGTTTTGAAAGTGCATGTTTCAGTCTGCATGTCAGAATTTTTTAATGAAATAGAAGAGGATTTGAGAAGTCACTCAAAATGTGCCCTAATTTTTCTTTCTGCAGCACTAATCATACTTTTTATGGAAAAATGAACCCCCTCATTTTGTTCCTTTTTAAATTAAATGTTTTAAGAGTTACCACTTTAATCCAAGCACGATGGCTTCAGGTGTGCCATACGTTTATCATAAGTAGGACTGTTAGCGCTCTAGTTGTTCTTTGGAACACTCTGGGAAGCTTCAGTAGAACACAAAGGAATCAACTGACAGTCTCTGCCCTTGTTGGATGTACATGTTTTACTGAGAATGTCAGACTTCATTCTCACATGACTGAGAAAGATAATGTGAATTTACAGAAAATAAGCTCTCAGTTTAGCTTATAGATCACCTTCCAAACCTCTGTGGGAAAAGCATGAGAAAATATTTTTCTCTCAATCATGATATCCCAGCAGAAGGCTTTTTCACATGGTGAAATCACCTTAGAACATACCACAATTCCTAAAATGAGTATGGTACCATCAACAAATGATTTATAATGTAACTAAAGTCTTAAAACCTTCTATTAACTGCAATGCTTTTTAATGAGGTGCTATCATGTATATTGGTCCCAAGATGGCTGCCAACACTTCTTGGATGAAGTGCTGACAGCCAATCAGATCTCAGGATGAGATGTGTGGTTAGGCTCCGCCCACATATATATATGATTTTACTTTTGATTTTCTCAGGAACTACTGAACAGATTGACACCCTGACCTGAGGACTACCTCTCTGCCAAATTTCAAGTAATTCTGTTCAGCCGTTCGGGCTGTACCTTGGACTAAAGGTCCCTATGGAAAATTGCATGCGGAAAACGCGTTTTGGGACCCCCCTTTTTTCTCAGCCCCCGCTTGACGAATCCCCCCGAGACTTTCAGGGTAGGAGCGGAGCGCCCCACCTATTTTGAAAATTTCGCGAGGATTCGTCAACCGGCGCCAAAGTTATTCCAAATAGAATGTTGCGGATTTCCTACGGAAACACAGTCCTAACTATAACTATCTACTGGCGACCGCCAGTAGATAATATATATATATATTTATGTACGTGTGTGTGTATATATTCCCCCGTTATAGTTAGTTCAGCTAACTATAACTCGCACCCCCGCAATGCACTGCTGATGTCACATATTACATCACTCATGACATGGTCAGTGACATCGCTGATGACCTCATCCAGTGACTGTGTGATTCTGTAAAGTTTAAATATGTTTAATATATATAGGGAAAGGCGTATTGATGAATGAGTGGGTGTATAAGTGTCTAATTGGGTGATTTAGTAGGTGCGTGACTGACTCTATAAGTGAGTGATTAAACGTATCTTACTGAATGCATGGGTTAGTGACTAAACTGTGTGAATGTCTGTATCCGTCTGTCTGTTGGTGTGTAAGCGTCTGCATGGGTTTGCGGATAGCTACATGAGTGTCTATATGGGTTATTGATTTGTTGTTTGAGTATCTGTATGGGTGCCTGAGTGTTTGTCTGGGTGGGGTGTGTGACTGTGCATAGATGTGAGTGGGTGATTCACTGGGTGCATGTTTTCAAGAGTGCATCTTTGATGAACTGTATGGGTGGTTGAGTGTGTGTATGGGTGTGTTAGTGAGTGAATGTATATCTCAGTGGTACATGTGTGAGTAACCACATATGTGAAAAGCAGTATATGTGTGTTTTGGAGTACATAAATGGCTATAAGTGAGAGTGTGTAGTTGTGAGTGGTGTTATGGATGAGTGTGTGCTTGTATCATTGATTGTATAAGAGCGTAAGAATGTGCTAGTATTTGTATGAGTAATTGCGCTGGTGTGCACGGGGTGTATTAATTGCCCATCCGGCCGGCCGGCTTTGAATTTGAACTGCTGATGAAGCATATGTTATCTTGATGCCTGCCTGCTGTTTGATTATTTTTTAAAACAAAACGAAACAAAAACCGACATTTAACATTGATTTTAAAGTTGTTTATTAGGTTGGGGGAACATTGTGTACTCTTTGCTTAGCGAGCGGTGAGAGTGCTCAGGGGAAGTTGGGGGCACGAATCAAGAAGTTAGCGGTCTAGCTGTTGACGCTAGCTTACGTCACCTCGGCCACGATAAATTAGCCCATGACGTGGCCGCGCAGCGGACGCGTGCAGCGGGTGCGCCGCGGGTGCGCCTAAGGCAAGCCCGTCTGTGCCCGTCCGCATCCGGTCAGGGGCAGGAAACCATGCAGATGCTGACAAACAAAGGATCATTTTTGATGCAGCACAGTTGCATGCCATGAGGAAAGAGGTACCCAGTAAATGTGCTCATGCTTTACTGCCAGATTTTAGCTATCAATGCCCTCAGTGTAAATTCTATGTGCAAGACTCTTTTCCCATCCCACGGGATACGCGCAGGGATAAAAAGATTGATATGTTGCTACTTAATTGCCGCTCCTTGCCCAAACATTCGACAGAGATCCATCTGCTCCTCGAAGAGAGGAGCCCGGATGTCTTATTCTTAACCGAAACTTGGCTAAGTGACGACCTGGATTTTGATGTTGTCCAAGCTCTCCCCTCAAACTATGCTATTCAAAGGCCGTTTAGGGCGAGGTGGAGGCTTAGCCATAATAAATAAAATAATTTGGTTTTGTAGAGTTATAGCCAACCCACTCCCCGATTGCGAAAGTCTTTCTTTTGTGATTGATTTAGCACCCACATTTACTTTTTCGGCGTCTTGTATATCGACCGCCTGGCCCGTTTGGAGACTTTAAGAAAGATTTACCGGAAAGGGCGGCAAATCTGGCCGCTTTAACCTCCAATTTTACAATTTTGGGTGATTTTAACGTACATTTCGACGATCACTCCTCAGCTTCCACCCAAGAATTAATTGAAGAACTGGCTATGTTTCAACTGTCATTGAAAGGAAATAGTCCAACTCATGTTAAAGGTCATATGCTTGACCCTATATTTACCAACATAGATCAGATGGGGGTAGAAGAAGCGGTCCCTATTCCTTGGTCGGATCATTTTCCACTTCCTTTCAGTTTTAGGTTAGCTAAGGTAAATATACAAACTGCGCGAACTACAAAAATTACACGCCAATGGACAAAACTTCCACTAGATAATTTTATTAGTAAATTGAATGACACAATCCCTCTGTCTCACTCTAATCCCACTGTGGCTAATGTAAATTTCAACAAGTGGATAGAGCGGGCGCTTAATTCTGTTCTTCCGAAAGTCAAAATATCAGAAAAAGCGGGAGAAAAACAAAACCTATGGTACTCTCAAAATCTACGCCAGCTTAAGCAAACCTGTAAAAAACAGGAGAGACTTTGGAGGAAGGACTTCTCAGTAATGAGTAAACTTAAATATCGCGAAGCTATTAAAATATATAAGAAGGAAATTAAAACCGCCCAAGCACTCTACTATCAGGGAAAAATTCTCTCTGCAAATTCCCCTTGGGAGATATTTAAAATTGCAAATAATCTCCTCATGCCACCTACTGTTATTAATACAGACAATGCGCAACATCGGTGTGACCAAATTGCGGACTTTTTTGCAGAAAAAGTTCGGAATATTTATGACTCTTGTTCACCGGCTGATAATCCACAAATTGAGGGAGTAAATGGCAGAGTTGATCTCTTGCCCCCCGCTCCACCACTGGAGGATTTTCCCCCATTGGACCACCAAACTTTGCAAAGATTACTGAAAGAGCTTAAATCAGGTTCTCCTCTGGACGTTGCTCCCCCCAGTATTTTCCAAAAAGCAGCTGAGGTAGTTTCACCGGTCATATTGGACTGCATAAATTCATCGCTTTCAACTGTGATGGTGCCTGCTCAATGGAAACATGCGAGAGTCAAGGCCCTTCTAAAAAAAACTAATATTGACCGAGGGAACTGGGGAAACGATCGCCCTATTTCCCTGTTGCCAGGGGTCAGTAAATTAGCGGAGAAATACATTAACAGGATTTTATCTGCTTTTTTAGAAAATAACAATCGACTGCATGTTACCCAGACTGGTTTTAGACCCCAACAGGGAACAGAAACGGCTATACTGGCGGCAACAGAAGACATTAGGAAAACTCTTGACAGTGGAGGCTGTGCTGCGCTTATCCTTTTGGACCTCAGTGCAGCCGTCGAAACTGTCAATCATCTTCTTATGGGTCATAGATTAAGGGCTGCCGGAGTGACAGGGCTGGCTCTTGGGTGGCTTCAGTCATTTCTGCAAGATAGGGTTTTTTCGGTATTTGAAGGAGACGGGTCATCAAAGGCTATTCCGTTGACCTGTGGGGTGCCTCAGGGATCTTCCCTGAGCCCCACTATGTTTAACGTTTATATGAGTTTGCTGGCAGAGGCCATCCTCCCTTTTGGGGTACAGGTGGTCTCTTATGCCGACGATACTCAATTGATCATCTCGCTGAAGCAGCCAAATCACTCAGACCCTAATCTTGCAGCTTGCCTTCAGGTGGTCTTTGATTGGATGAGCAGCTCTTTCCTGAAGTTGAATGGGTCTAAAACCGAGCTAATGCGCTTCAGGAAATCGGCTCCCTCTGATTTTCACCATCTGTGGCCCAGCTGCTTGGGTGCTCCCCCAGTCCCAAAGAGCTGCGTCAAGAGCCTAGGAGTTTGGATGGATAGTAACTTGGATTTTAAGGTACAATCGCGTAAAGTAGCAGCGAATTGTTATGGACTGCTCAGGAGATTCAGAAAGGTATTGCCATTGTTGCCTTTTCCGTCAAGACGTTTACTTGTACAAGCTATTGTATTGTCACGGCTGGGTTATGCTAATGTGATTTACCTTGGAGCCCCACTGGCTACAATTAAAAGATTCCAAATTGTACAGAACTGTGCAGCTCGTATGCTGATGAACATCCCTAAACGATCCTCGGCTAAGCCGGCCCTTGATATTCTTCATTGGCTTCCTGTCCAGCAAAGAGTACAATTTAAGGCACTCTGTATTGTCCATAAATCCTTGGCAGGAAGGGGCCTGCCCCTGATCCGTACTTGGAATCAACGATATGTCCCCAATCGTAATCTTAGGTCAGGGAGCAAATGCTTAATTGCTGTACCGAAGATCAAATGTGCTCGCAGTGGTGGCCGAATGTTTTCATATAACGGGGCCAAATTGTGAAACAGTATTCCACTACATCTACGCTCTGAACCAGATCATCTTACGTTCAGAAAATTGGTGAAAACCTTTCTTTTTCAGTAATTCTCTTGTCTTTCGCTGAGTGCCTGCTAGCGGTGGGATGCCTCCGGGTAACCACGCGCTCTATAAATACTCTTTCATTTCATCCAGTCATTTTCAACCCTACTATACACTATAGAATCTATTATTTTGACCAAATGGGACTTTTAGGAGAAAATGGAAGGTCAAATCTTACGTAAACTGTCATTTTAATTTGTCTGTCTCAACCCCAGCAATGAGATTGGAATTTGGCAAGTTCCTATGTGAAAGGATTAGCCAGTTAAAGAACGGTGCAAAAATTCCATGAGGGGCTTCATGATTTGTGAAGTATTTGGTTCAGACCGAGTAAATATTCCTTTTTTTTTACCTTGACACTGAGCTATTGGGATCTGCAGGAAGAGGTCTTGACCTCCCTTTCTCTACACAATTCAAACATTAATTAAAGGGTATTGCCAGCACTATTAGTTATCAGAGAGATGTCACGTATTTTACACTGAAGAAAAGGTTGGAGGTGGTAAATTTATCTTGCCGCCCCAAGGCAGCCCAGAAGTACTTGGCCTGACGGTCTTCGCCTTTTTTTTTAAATATGAGTTCAAATGAATTTGCTCTCATTAAATGAGCTAACGGCAAACTGTCCCTTTTCTGGGAAAACGGGGAAAGATTGTAACGTGTAACTCGGGGATCCAGGATCTTAATCATCATTGTTTTGTTTTTCCCATATTGTTACTTCAGTGCCGCTACCTTTTACGGGCAATGTTTTAAAAGAATAACATTTGTAGAGGCGGCACAACAGTTTCTCATGCATCCAAAAAATGACGTTATTCATACAAAAGTTTTTATATTTTTTAAAGTCTTTATGAATCTTTATTAATCTGGATTTAGGATTGCTTCTGTGGTGGGGTGGGAACTTTTTAGTTGCTCTTAATGGAGTAATTTGCACATAAGTTTAATATTTTAGAGCTTTATGAACTTATTCCAGTTCATATTCATGTGGCTTCTACAGAAATAAGATAATGTGTAAATATGTTTTATAATTCTTCTTTTTATTCTTCTATTCCTTTTAATGTGTAATTTTATAGCATGCTATTTATTGTATTGGTTTGATTTTATGTGGACCTCTTTTGAACTCCAAATCATAATTAAAGAATGTAATTGACAGGAGACGTAGCTCTATGAACCACTACTGTCTTGGCCATGATGGGGTTTCAAGAATGATACAATATGTTTCTCCTTTAATCTTTTTTTTTTTTTTTTTTTTTAGCAATCTGGGAATTAGGGAAAGGGGGGGAATGCATAAACAAATATTGGTGTCGAAGCTATCTGAGCATTTACCCCTGAACCTCACTAAGGGTATCTGTTGGCAGACTTGGCACTTGCGATTAGATGTCACAAGCAAGTTCAGGTATGCGCTTCCCGATGTCTGAAAAATTATGTTTAGTTGACATTGTTCTAATTCCCATTTGTGGCAGTCACCGGTTGTCCTGCTGAGAATGTCAGCCCACTGAACTTTCGTTCCAGAAACGTGTTCCACTTTCAACTTTATCTGATGAAGCATAATGTATTTCCATATCTGTTGGTCTTCCATTAACAACAGACTCACCCTTTCTGTGCCCTGTTTGTTCAGATAAAACATTGTGGTCGTACTGTTCATACGAACAAGCACTGATGAATTTCACATCCTTGGGAGAAAGGATTGAAGCACTTCACTAGTGCAACTGCCCTTCAATCCAGAATATTTATATGCAATTTGGATTACTGGTGTGACCATTTAGAAAAAGAACCTGAATAGAAGGCCATCTTGCATTGATTGTAAAGAATGTCTTCTACGACTTCTTTTTGCAGGAGAAAAAGATTCTCCAACTTTGACAGTGTCGAAGCATCATCCGCTTAGGTGGATTTTGAAGGGGTTTTTCGAACAAATCCTAAGGGTGTGATCACCTTGAATAAGAACCAGCATGCATTGTTCTGTGGTAATTGATCTCCAGCCGTTTAAGTAACTGGCAAGTATTTTGCCCACCTGATGCAGGGGAGGAATGGTGACAGGCGCCGAAAGGTTTCACTGACGCCTGGAGGACTTCTGTCCTCCACCTGACTGCTTAGGTCATTTATGTGGGGGCTGTCTGGAATAAGCTGTAGATGGCAGTTGCTATACTGCCGCCTTCCTCTAGTGCCTTCCAAAGGTTGAAACTGTGCCGCTGTAGCACACCAAGATCTTGCAGTCTCGGTATCAGACTTTATAGACTGGAGGGTGTCTACATGCAGGCCCAGCTCCAGGATTTGGCATCTGAAAGGGCCATGAAGAAGCATGGGTTGGCCATAAAGATGAGTTTGGCTGTCCAGAGTCTCCTCGTTTTCTGAGAGCTCGGTCTGAACATGCTTGACAGTCTTGTATGGATGTGAGCTGCATACCATATCTACTGATGGCTTCTGTTTACTCATTTTAGCTGTGTATTTATAGAGTTTTAAACCCATGGGCTGAATTTCTTCTGTTCTCTCCACCTCAAATTCCTTTCTCTCAGTCTCTCCTTCTCTCTTGACTTCACCCTCCTTTGTCTCCACTTCCCCCAGTTCCGCTCACCTCACCCTCTACTTCCTTCCACCTCACTCTCTACTTCCTCCCATTTCACTCTCTTCACTATATCCTACCCTCTCTCCACCTTATCCACATGTTTAATGACTGTGCCCTTCTCTTTCTTCGCTTCACCTACTATTTCTCTCGCCTCACCCATCTCGCTTTCTGCCTTGTCTTACTTTCATTCTCCTGATCTCACCATCCTCTCACCGTAGTTCAACGTACTGCCACTCCACTTCACCCTTTTCTCTCTCACCCTTTTCTCTCTCACCCTTTTCTCTCTTTCTCACCCTTTTCTCTCTTTCTCACCCTTTTCTCTCTTCCTCACCCTTTTCTCTCTTCCTCACCCTTCTTTCCCTTTCTCACCTTTCTCTCTCTTCCTCACCTTTCTCTCTCTTCCTCACCTTTCTCTCTTCCTCACCTTTCTCTCTTCCTCACCCTTTTCTCTCTTCCTCACCCTCCCCACTCTTCCTCACCCTCCCCACTCTTCCTCACCCTCCCCACTCTTCCTCACCCTCCCCACTCTTCCTCACCCTCCCCACTCTTCCTCGCCCTCCCCACTCTTCCTCGCCCTCCCCACTCTTCCTCGCCCTCCCCACTCTTCCTCGCCCTCCCCACTCTTCCTCGCCCTCCTCTCACTCCTGCTCAACCTCCCGTCTTCTCTCCCACTCACTATCCTCGTTTTTTTCACTCTCCTGCATTAGCCTTTTCCCTATTACCTACCTATCTCTCTGCATCACCTTCCCCTCTCTCTCCACCT
This sequence comes from Triturus cristatus, assembly GCF_964204655.1. Lineage (NCBI taxonomy): Eukaryota > Metazoa > Chordata > Amphibia > Caudata > Salamandridae > Triturus > Triturus cristatus. The sequence goes on along the minus strand of NC_140588.1, from coordinate 619,694,699 downwards.
CTCTCCTCTCACTCCACATCACCCTCTTCTGTCAGCCTCAGATGATTTTTTGCATGTAAAGGAATGAGAAGTGTGCATGTGCTTATGTAGGTGCCTGTGTGGACGTAATTGGGTCTGGCATTTCTCTGGCTTGGGTTCTGTTCTTCACTGGTAGCTCTACACATTCTAATAGTATGCTCAAAACGAAACACTCACTCCTCTTCACTTCTGACACCCCTCATCGCCCACTGGGCCCAAGAATATCCAAACATCGGTTATGTTGTCCAAGGCGTAGGTTTTTATTCACATCAAATCATATAAATCTACACACCCACTAGGGGAGTAAAGTACTACTTGGGAATATATCAACAGATTTTTGGGACATCCACATGTCAAAGGCAGTAAGTCATTAGGCATAGCATTATAATTGATTTCAGCTTCGCAGTTCTTTCGGCTTCTCTGGGTCCAAAGAGACAAAGAGGAGGAGACTCCAGGGATGCCGCCTTATATACCCCAAGGAAATTAGTTTTGGTTTCCAACCGCATACCACACGTCATCACGAAATCTGACCACCAGAACCATCCCCTCAAACTGCAGCTCGGTTTCATGGCGCGACTAAGGGCGCCCCTCCTCTAAGCGAGGGGGCCGCCTGGTCAACAGTGGCACTAATAAGGACTGGATTATATAGAGCATACTCATGAGAACACTTGAGATCTACAAAGACCTAGGGTTATGCATATTTTAACTAAATAAGTGAGGTAACAATCGGAAGAACAATCAAAGGTGGCAACTTGAGCATCAAAACCAAACCAGACATTAAATATGCTCCTGTTTCTACCTGTATCTGCCCACTGGGCCTGGAGTACATCTTCTGAGGTTGAGGACTGGACGTGGTGGCTATTTCCTCAACCACTATTTTGTTGTCAATCATTTGAGTGGAATGTATTTTAAGGGGAACAAGAGGAAACGTGCAGCTCATGTAAGTGCCTTAAAATTGAACTTTCCCTCCTAAACAGTGACTGGCATGCTTTGCCTGTATCTCCCCCTCCCATCACCCGCTCTTTACTAATAACCCTCCGGGTCAATCAATAATCTACTTTTTCTTCCTCTGCCTCTATTCTCCAGTCTATTCACAATCCTTCTCTGGCCCCTCCCCCACCACATATCATTTGCTCATGACCCTCCTACGTTAGCACCATCCTTGTTCATCATCCCCATCCTTCAAAAGCATCATCCTCTGCCTTCCCCTTTCTGCATTCCTCTGCTCAGCTCTTATCGCCTTGACTCAGTACATGCTTACTCATCTCTCTACTTGCATCACTCATTTTTCTCAACAATATCGTGCTCCATGCATGCTACTTCTTCAGAATCTTTTATCATCTTCCTTCATCTACCTGTCACATCATCTTCTTCATTATCTCTACTTGATGATGCTCATCATCCCCAACTCCTCACTAATCAACCCACTGTGAAATATTTCTACTCTTCCCTTTTAATCACTTCTTCACTCATGTTTCATCCATCTGTTTCCTTACCATTCTTTTGTCCTAACCTTCCTTTTCTTTTTTTCTTACTCCTCTTTTCTATCCTCATGCTCTTCTCTGGTCAACCTCCATCTCTCAACTCTGTACCCCATCACCTTTTCCTCTTGTCAAGATTCTAAAACCTTTGATCGTGTATGTTACCCATCGGAGCCACAGCTCTGAAGGTAGGCGTGCATTTTTCAGGACTTACGAGAAAAGGACACCCCTGCTTCAACAGCTGAGTTATGCACATTTCAAAATCCCCTCCATAAAAACATCACATGTATTTGAAGCTTAAATAAGTGTGTTCATCCAGATCAGGGACGCCTAGGAGCTCAGAGTTTTTATATTGATGGTAGGACATGAAAGTAGTGTTTCTTATAGCGCTTGCAGGCTGTGATAAATAGGATTATTATTTGAGGTGGTTGACGTGGTCTTTCACTCAAGAAGAGTCAAAACTGTGCCATTATTAGTGTATTTGATGCATATAGTGCCTCAGGGCTTTACGTGAGATGAAACAATGGGGGTGTGTGGGGTCTCTGAAATGGGCATGAACATGTATTTATATCCATGACTTAAAACATAAACTGCATCCAGCTATATAACACAACAACTGGCTTGCACCTAAAAACAGCCAGGGCTAGTGGCTTTAACAATGGTTGCCTCTGTGCACTTTGCAGAGAGGGCACGGATTGGATGACCAGTTATTCTGAACTCCTTTTTAGGTCTCGCCTAGGCAGCGCGCATGCACTGCTCTAGGAGGGCCTTTAGCCATCGGCCTTCACTTTTTCAAGCACTGCACTCGTGCTTTTGGCAGCATCCACCTTGCGGGAGCGAGCTGCGGCGCGCCACAAGCACGAGTACAGTGCTTGAAAAGTGAAGACTGCTCTCCCAAGCGCGCGTGCTCGCACCACTTGCGGGCTTACCTCCTGCTCCTTTACGAGACTTTACTTTCGTTTCTCATGCCGGTTCTTTTTTTGCAGATTTATATAGCGCGAACTCGACCCGAAGGTATTGGAGCGCTTTATTCCAGGTACAAGGCCATCTCCGGGCTGGTTGACTTTTATCTCGGAAGTTTAATACATTAACGTTTATTTCAAAATGTAAGCGTCTCTAGGTAGTTTATCAGCTTCCTGATCATCGGTTCGGGCTCGGGCTCGGGATTGTATTTGAATGCATTAACCCAGTGCAGATCATACATCAACATTAAGCCCTCTCCAATGGTCTCAGAGGGCACGTGCCAACATAAAGGATTTATAAGTTGCAGGTCAGGAGAACGCTATGCTTAGCACGCCTGCAGTGTGTGAATGGTACTCCATGTTTTAATGTCTTTCGAATTCTTGTCCGAGTTAATAGGCTGCCTTGGTGAATGGGAAATGATGCACTTCACTGGCCTGGAAACCCCTTGCAAAGCCTTCAAGGTTGTAATTGATGCGGCTGTTCGGCATCATCAATAAAAACACATTTTGTAACTGGCAGCTTGTTATAAGCCTTGATGTATTTCTGCATGGGTCTGAAGCCTCGTAAAGTCGTATGGCTTATGTTTGTTAATATCTGCCTAGTAACAAGAAGTATATAATTTGTAACGCACAAGTACTTTCAGTGTCTACGTACTGTTAAAGGATTGCTTTATTTTTTTTTACATATGTAAGGGCACGCTGCCACGCAGAAAGACTCTTGATCTATTGAGCATCAGCAGTGATGCTGATGGGAACGCGGGGAGGTGTTTGCAATCCCTGCTTGTCGTGGTTTTCAAGATCCATATAAAGTTGGGTAGCTGTTGAGATGCTGCAGTGCTAGCCTGATATGGTTGCCAATGCCAGATCAGTGTCTGTCTAAGCAAGCATTGGCATAGCCAATAGGTCTCACCTTTGGGATCTTAAAAGTATTTAGTTATGCAGAACAATATCCTTGGTGCAACAACATCAACTGATGCATGGCTAAACACTTATAATGTCCCAAAGGCGTGACCTATTGGCTATGCCAATGCTTGTAGACTCAGTGACGGGCACTGTATGGCGCCGTCAACCTTAACGCAAGAGCTCTAATCGTGGCCTGTTATAAACACCTCGAGGCGCCTCAGTTCAAAGTATGCACTATGCAAGAGAAGCATGCTGCACGAAAAAACACAACATCCTGGACGCAGCTAACACTCTTATGGAGTGCAAGATTAAGTAAAACGTGAAATATAAACAGAAACTAAGTCACTGATGTGGATTACCTTAACATTTATACATTATTTGTTAAGAAATCATCAATGTTTTTCCCAGTAAAGTTCAGGATATGTATATAGGGCTCGATAGGGACCGGTTTCAATGTCTGTTTTTAATTACTATGGGGTCTGAGACCCAGGCCACCTGTAGTGCTAAAAGCAGGGTCACTGGAATTCTGCAATTCTGCATCTGCAGCGTATTCCAAATACTTCTAGATTTGTCACATAATCCATCACCTGCTACAGAATTTTCATATTTTAACAAAACAAAATGTTTCTAGCTCAAACGATTTGAAAGTTACTAAAAAGCAACATGTATTGCTGTGTTGTGGAAGGCCCTGCCTTCACAAAGTTTGACTGGTCACCTTTCAGTTGCCCATTACTGCATTTCGGTGTGAAAGTGGTACTAACGAGACATATCCTCCTCCAAAACAGTGTTGACGTTTAAAAATGTAAAAATAATAAAGTAATACTATCTTAAAATGTGCAAGGCTACACCGAGTGATTTGACTTTTTTTGTCACATTTAGTCAACCCTGCCGCGTAATTTGGTTTTCCCCAGCCGCATAATGTCAGCTGTCATGGCCATAATTACGAATAATGTCACAGTAGAAAGAAAATATATCAAAACACTACTAAGATGTATACTAATTTTCCCTTACTTTTCTTACAATGAAAAGAAGCCAATAGTTCTCGCCTTTGGGGCCTTATAAGTGTTTAGCCATGCAGCACATTTTCCTGGGTGTTGTGCAGCCAGGTATTGAAGAGCTATACAACTGCTACACACTAGTTCAAGTAGTCTGATTTAGACATATATATAAGATAGTTTTGTGCCACTGGTACGTGGTACAGGCTATGTGTGGTAACAGCTGCCTTGTAATGGCCGTTTCCCCTTCAGTATGCAGTAGCTTTGCCGCACAGTTTCAAATGTTTTTCCTCCCAAACAGCTTTTCACTTGCTCTAAACTCGCCCCCTATTTCAAATTATTAATGTAAAAACAATGTAAACAGTTATTGTGCCACTTCCAGTTGAAGGTTCAGAAGGTTTCCTCCTGCATAATCAATTGTCTCCAGCCGCTTGCCATGCTACAAAGCTTACTCCCTTCAGTCCCTAATTCACGTACATGATACCAATTTGCTATGACCTGATTCACTACAAGCAGCGGTAATGTTTTTTATGATTTTATCAGTAGTGCCCATGTCTGAACGCGAATACGTTGCCCCTGTATCTCCAGCACACATCAAAGATAGGCTCTGTCACCATCTCCAAGCCCAACCACGGTGCTGCTTGGAATACCGAAAGTAGGTCTAGAAGGCAAATCTGTGCAAGTAATGGAGTTTTAAATTCTGAGGTCACACAGAACCTAAACACTGCAAAGTAATAATTACTGGTACCCGAACCTGATAGCACTGACAGGCCGTACTATGTCAATGGGTGTGGGGCTGGTGAAAGGGGCAGTGGAAAGGGCACTTTAGGTCAGAGAATACAAAAGTGATACTGCAGAAGCAAACAGCGCCTCAAACCACTGACTACACAAGTCTTTATAAAAGCACTCGGGACTGGCAGCTGCTCAATATCGGAAGCCTCTACCACTCGCAGACCACTTGGTCAGCACAGTAGATTGAAGCGTGTAGTGTTTTACTTTGCTTTGGAATTCTTGAGCCATGATGTTCTGGCCTCAAGATTCTACGTAGAATGTTGATATTCAAAAGTGTACTGGAACTGGATTTGAGGATCGAGGGAGCGGACTGCTGCGCAGCACCTGTGAATCAATAAATCAACTTTAACCACTTTCTTTCCTGTGAGCGACAGTAATTACTACAGAAATATTTGGCGACCATCTGAAAGCTCAGGTGCTGCAGAACCCATGCGGATGAAGGCACAATTGATTATGCTCGGCGACACACGTTAACGCTATCGGAGCATCTTCAAAGAAAAGAAGAAAGTACTCACGTTATCGGAGCATCTTCAAAGAAAAGAAGAAAGTACTCACCGATAGTAGCAGGGAAGGCTTCCTATCCTCCCCCAAGGTACTGTGTATTGTCTTAATGAAAATTGAAGCAGCGAATAAAGACGATATTTCACGGAAGCTGTCCCGTCACAACATTGGTGAGGGTTGGCATTCCAGCAGTCTTCACGCGCCGTACGCCATCTTGGGAGTACACGCAAAAGAAAAGTTTTGAAGCGTAGTTGCTATTGGTTTAATTTTACGATTCACGTCGGAGCCATCTTGTGGTTGGACGCGAATCTGTTGAAGGTTGGCAGCTTTACCCGACTACACTTGTAAAAAAAAAAAAAAAGTTACATCTAAGCCAAAGTTAACATCATCTTCGTTTGGGTAACGATAAGCAGTGACACCATTGGGTTAAAGTTACCCTTAAGTGATCATTGACAGTTTCTACTCGCGCGTTAAAGGACGGTGACGCGCACTCCTCTTTGTTCTGATCTTTGTTCTGACACACCAGTTTACTTGAAGAAGGACATACTTTCTTTAAAAAACGTGTTATCATCAATGACACACACATCTATTTTTGGATTAGATTTCAGCGTGTGGTTCAACGGTGACACGCACGCCTTATCCTTCAAGGTACTTGCTTTTATATAATTTGAGGTAAATACTCATTCCAAGGAATATACGGTGATGTGCACACCTAGCACATTTTCAAGCATTTTTGTTTTTTTGGTTTTTGAGCGTTAAAAAAAAAAAGATATTTTACAACACAAAAAGAATAAATATTGGGCAGTATATAAGTTGGAAATTTAAATATATATATATATATATTATCTACTGGCGGTCGGCAGTAGATAGTTATAGTTACAACCTAGTTTCCATAGGAAATCTCAAAATTCTATTTTGAATAACTTTGGCGCCGGTTGACGAATCCTCGCGAAATTTTCAAAACTAATGGGGCGCTCCGTTCAGCTCCTACCCTGAAAGTCTCGGGGTGATTCGTCAAGCAGGGGCCGAGAAAAAAGGGGGGTCCCAAAACGCGTTTTCCCCATGCATTTTTCCATAGGACCTTTAGACACAGCTACAGCCCGAACGGCTGAACAGAATTACTTGAAATTTGGCAGAGAAGTAGCCATAAGGTCAAGGAAGTGCCTTTTGCAGGTCTGGTGTAAATCTGTTCAGTATTTCCTGAGAAAATAGCATTTAAAAGCATATATATATGTGGGCGGAGCCTAACCACACATCTCATCCTGAGATCTGATTGGCTGTCAGCACTTCATCCAATAAGTGTTGGCAGCCATCTTGGGACCAATATACATGATAGCACCTCATTGAAAAGCATTGCAGTTAATAGAAGGTTTTAAGACTTTAGTTACATTATAAATCATTTGTTGATGGTACCATACTCATTTTAGGAATTGTGGTATGTTCCAAGGTGATTTCACCATGTGAAAAAGCCTTCTGCTGGGATATCATGATTGAGAGAAAAATATTTTCTCATGCTTTTACCACAGAAGTTTGGAAGGTGATCTATAAGCTAAACTGAGAGCTTATTTTCTGTAAATTCACATTATCTTTCTCAGTCATGTGAGAATGAATTCTACAGCAGGAGCGGAGGCGAGGATTATGCATTACTTTCCTCACTTTATTTCAACAGCACGTTAAAAGACAGAGTAAATAACAACACAAGACCACAACTCCCATGAAGCTCGGGAGTAACCGTGGCAACCAGTAGTCCAATCATAACACAAAGAGTCCCATAAACAGTAGCAGTCTCCGTAGTCCTTCCTCTTTCTTCACTGCTGGCCCGTCAGTTAAGTCCCTTCTCTCCTTACTGTGGGTTTGGGTCTTGGCTGCGTGGGCTTTCTGTGCTCATTTGGAAGTGTTTTTCTTATTTGATTGTGTTCGTTGCGCTACGATATCGTAGCGGGTTGTTCACGTTATTAGCATAGCGCGGTAGGCTTCGGCCCGAGCGCGTACTTTTTGTGTTCGGAGCGGGTCCGCTAGGTGGCGCCGTTTCGCGCGTCTCGTTCAACGCTCCGTTTCAGGCGCCTGTGAAGCGCCGTGTGTGAGGCTTCTGCCTCAGTGTGTAGAGCGCTCGCCCTTTGTGATTCCCCTCGCCTGACACCGCCTTGGCGGTAGGAGTGACGGGCATAGTCCCAGGGCCTAATATATTGAGCTGACTCCTCCTCCAGTTTTCTCCCACGTGAATTTAAAGTTATCTGGGGAGTTCAGCGAAGGGGCACCGGCGAGGGGGGAGCCCCCCTTAATTTAGTTGGGGCGTTTCACACATTTGGTGCCCTCACCACCTTTTATTATGCAGGCTCAGAAGGAGCATGACTATACCCCACCTTTATCCTCTCAAGAGGACCGGCTATCCCAGGTGCGCAGACCTGCGGAGGTGGACAGGCTCCTATCTTCGGCCATCGCCCAGGCGCTTGCCTCCCTGCAGGAGAGCGTTAACCGTCTGTCCGCCCATGTGTTTAGAAGCACAGGCATCTTGGGGGATGGGGAGGCCGGGCCTAGCGGGGCACGTGTTGCTTTACCGCGCAAGGCCCACAAGCGCGACGCTGGGCACCTTGAGGGCTTCAGCCGTCTGGCGGAAGCCTTTCAGAAGAGTGCGCGCACGCTTCGGGATGCACCCTACCGGGAGGAAGTTGTACCCAGAGAAAACGGCGACGAAGGCGCCACAGACTATGACCCCGAAGAGGGGTTTCCCGAATTGGGGGAGGTGGAATTTGAGGATGATGGGGGAGTCCTCGGATGGGGACCAGGAGCAGGACAGATCTTGGCGTCCTCAGTCTTCTGCATCTTCAGTAGGCGAAGGGGACGGTCCCTCAAGTGATATGTTTAACCCCACGTGCATTTACAGACCCCGGTCCACGGAATGGGTTCCCGACAAAAAGGTGGCTGATTACGTGGCCGACAAAGTTAGGCGTCCGCTCGATAAGGTGGTTAGGGCCCGTCTGCGGTCGGAATGTCCCAGACCTTCCCTACCCAATGGTGTCACTTTGACCCCCGATATTGATCCCAGATTGTGCACATTCTTTGCTAAGTATATGAAAGATCCCAATAAAGGGATAGATAGATCATGGCGGGCTTGCCAGGACAAGCTCTTAGATGTAGTGGGCCCTTTGACTAAGGTGATAGAATTAGCGCACAGGTCCCGGGTTTCTGGAGAACCCCTGTCGGCGGACGAGGTTACGGGCTGGGCGCAGCGAGCGATGTGCCTGCTGGGCAACGCGAATTGCGCCCTCTCGGCCGAACGCCGCCGTTCTTTACTCCTAAAGATAGACCCCAAACTTGGGGAGCTCTCTTCCTCAGAGGTGGGCCCGATTGCTCAAGGTTCCCTGTTTGGTGATCCCTTTGTTAAGGAGTTAGGTAGGTTTGTCGCCACCTTTTCAGCCCTGGACAAGGCGCAAGCCTCGATGAAAAAGATTTTCCGGGGAAGGTTTTCGGTGGGGCCGGACGAGGCAGGGGTCGCTCCTCCGGCCGGCAGTCTCAGCAAGGCCCTAATAGAGCCCAGGCCAAGCGTAATAATGGATGGCAGGATGGTCGCCAAGGGACCTTCTACCCCTCCCGGGGCGGCAGAGGAAAGACCAACCGAGGCCGAGGAGGCGCCCACAGCAACTCAGGAGGATACAACGGTAAGCGTACCTTTGTTAACCCCGGTCCGGTTGGGAGGGAGAATCGCCCTGTTCTATCACAGGTGGGCGGAGATTACTCACGATCCATGGGTACTGGAGACTGTAAAAGGGTTTCACATAGAGTTCTACGGAACCCCGATTCAAGGGGCCAGGCCCAGGCCCTTGGTTTTTTCTTCGCAGGACGAGTCTCTCATAGACCGAGAGGTTCAGGAGCTGTTAGCCAAAGGGGCCATCGGTCCTTCAGATCTTCACCCCACGGGGTTTCTGAGCAACATTTTCCTGGTGGAAAAGAAGGACCAGGGTTACCGTCCCGTTATCAATCTCAGGGATTTCAACGAGTGGCTGATCTACCGCCACTTCAAGATGGAGGGGATCCATCTTCTCAGAGACCTCTTGTTGCAGGACGATTGGCTGGTGCGTCTGGACCTCAAGGACGCCTACCTCTCGGTCCCCATTTTTCCACCGCATCGCAGGTTCCTCCAGTTTCGGTGGCGGACACAGGTTTTCGAGTTTCTGACCCTTCCCTTCGGCCTGTCTTCAGCTCCGTGGTGCTTTACGAAGCTCCTCAAGCCGGTGATGGAACACCTCCGGACTCTGGGCATTCGATTGATCATTTATTTGGACGATATCCTGATTATGGATCAGTCCAGAGCACATCTTCTCTCCCACCTACAGACTGTAGTCTCCCTCCTCCAGAGTTTGGGGTTTACCATCAATCAGGTGAAGTCGGACCTGGTCCCGCAACAATGCATGACCTTTTTGGGGTTCAGGATAGACTCCAGAACGGCGACCCTTCACCTCCTGGAGCAGAAGGTCGGAAAAATCAAGAAGGAATTGAGGAAAGTCCTGCGGAGGGACAGGATCTCCTTGCGGCAGTTGGTTAGGATTGTCGGCCTGTTATCGTCATCGATCCAGGCCATTTTTCCGGGCCCCCTGCACTACCGGGCCCTCCAGAGATTGAAGGCGTCCCATCTAAGGAGGGGACTTACCTACTCCCAGCTGATTTCTCTGAATCAGGAATCCAGGAGGGAACTCCAGTGGTGGATCGACCACATGGAGGCGTGGAATGGCCGAGCGATCTTCGGGTCGCAACCGGATCTGGTGATAGAATCGGACGCCAGTCGCCTCGGTTGGGGAGCCCGTTGCGGCTCAACCTCAGGGGGGGCAGGTGGACGGAGGAGGAGCTTTCCCTGCATATCAACTGTTTGGAACTTCTGGCGGGGTCCTTTGCTATTCGATCCTTCACAACGGACAGAGTGTCTTGTTGTGTGCTCCTCCGGATGGACAACACGACAGCGGTGCAATACATCAACCGCTTGGGCGGTACGCGGTCGAGGGTCCTGGTGGACCTAGCCAAGGACTTCTGGCATTATTGCCTTCAGCGTCAGATTTCGGTGACGGCCGAATACCTCCCGGGAACTCAGAATGCGGTGGCGGACTGGAACTCCAGACACTTCCTAGACTCCAGCGACTGGAAACTGGATGCGACAGTCTTCAGCTCGCTGATGCGCTTCTGGGGTCCTTGCCAAGTGGACCTCTTCGCTTCCAGATGGAACGCCCAGCTTCCCAGGTACTTCAGCTGGAAACCGGATCCCGGAGCAGCAGCGGTGGACGCTTTTCTCCAGGACTGGTCTTCGATAACAGCTTATGCCTTTCCACCTTTCTTGTTCATCCAGAGGGTGGCGGCCCAGGTTCGGCGACAGTCAGCCTCTCTGATCCTGGTGACGCCGATCTGGCGCTCTCAAGCGTGGTTCCCTTCTCTGCTAGAGCTGAGCTGGGACCTTCCTATCCGTCTGCCTGTATTCAACTAGGTCGTGGTGGACCCCCTGGGCAACCCTCATCCCCTAATTCTTCAGGGCCATCTTCGGCTTATGGCATGGAGGATTTCAGGCGACGTTGGTCGGACGGGAACTCTTTTGCGCGAGGCTGAATTCCTCATCCAGCAGGCATGGGCCCCGGCAACCATCAAAAGGTACAGATCAGCTTGGAGGTGATGGGTGCGTTGGTGTGTGGCGAAACACCTGGATCCCGTGGGCTCCGGAGTTTCGGAGGTCATCAACTTCTTAACAGAGCTCTTTCTGGAGGGGCTGGCTTATTGTACCATCAACTCTTTTAGATCGGCGATTTCGGCGGGCCACGTGCCCATTGACAACATCCCGGTGGGAGAGCATCCCTGGGTGTGTAAACTTTTGAAGGGCATTAGGATTTCTCGCCCCCCTGAGCACCGTTATTCGGGCCTCTGGGATGTCAACCTGGTTTTAGGTTTACTGATGTCCTGGCAAGACAACCAGTATCTGTCTAGAAAGGAGATATCAGCGAAACTGGCTATGTTGTTATGCCTTATTTCATGCAAGAGGGCATCGGATGTTAGAGCTTTGGATCTCACAGCACGGATTTTTACCCCGGAAGGGGTCACTTTTACTATATCCAGGAGAACCAAGACGAGTACAAGGTCAGTATCCTACCCTGCTTTTCCAGACTCCCCGAAATTGTGTGTAGTGAGATGTCTCAAGGCCTATGAGGATATGACATTGGAGGTACGGCCTCCGGGAGAATGGCAACTTCTGATTGTCATTAAGAAACCGTTTAAAGCGGTGTCTTCCCCGACCATTGCCAGGTGGGTCAGGTGGATTATGAATGAGGCCGGTATTGACACTGCTGAGTTTGGCGCACACTCTACCAGGGGAGCAATGGCTTCTAAGGCCATTCAGGTAGGAGGAAGGTTGGTGGACATTATGAATGCGGCGGATTGGTCTTCAGATTCAACTTTTAAAAAGTTCTACTTTAAACCAATCCATGAAGCGGCCGCTTTGGTGGTAAGGAGGCTTTGAACATGCATAATCCTCGCCTCCGCTCCTGCTGTAGAATGAGAAATTTCCTAGTTAGCACGAAGGAAAGTTTCAATTCTAATAAGGAGGCGGAGGCGAGGATTATCCCACCCGGGCATGTTTCTCTTATGCCTTCCCGCCCTTGGGGAATTCCGCTCTGCGATTTATGTGTGGAGTGATGAAGAATTTCGTATCAAGGAAGTATCTTTTGTATTTTTCTGGTCAAAGTTTATTGCTGCTATTCAGTAATTTGTTTTGCATCTGTTTGGATATTTTATCTCACTGTGGTACTCTCGAATCATATATCAGGTTATGATTGTTTGACAAAAGTTCACAATTGCATTGGTAGCTGCCGTAGCATTTGTACCTTGAAAACTGTCGAGGTGTAGTAGCAGGCTTCACTATTTTTGTTTTTTGCTGTCCTAGGTTCTGAATCCAAGGCGGACTAGAACCCACAGGGCTTAACTTCCTGCAGCAGAGAAAGAGGAAGGACTACGGAGACTGCTACTGTTTATGGGACTCTTTGTGTTATGATTGGACTACTGGTTGCCACGGTTACTCCCGAGCTTCATGGGAGTTGTGGTCTTGTGTTGTTTTTTACTCTGTCTTTTAACGTGCTGTTGAAATAAAGTGAGGAAAGTAATGCATAATCCTCGCCTCTGCCTCCTTATTAGAATTGAAACTTTCCTTCGTGCTAACTAGGAAATTTCTCAGTCTGACATTCTCAGTAAAACAAGGGCAGAGACTGTCAGTTGATTCCTTTGTGTTCTCCTGCAGCTTCCCACAGTGTTCCAAAGAACTACTAGAGCGCTAACAGTCCTACTTATGATAAACGTATTACTTATCCTAAAACATTTAATTTAAAAAGGAAGAAAATGAGGGGGTTCATTTTTCCATAAAAAGTATGATTAGTGCTGCAGAAAGAAAAATTAGGGCACGTTTTGAGTGACTTCTCAAATCCTCTTCTATTTCATTAAAACATTCTGACATGCAGACTGAAACATGCACTTTCAATACCAGCAGCAGTTTTCCCTGGTGAGCAGTAGCTTTACTACAGTGATCTAATGAGCAAAAAGAGTGCTAACATTCTGAATTTATGGCAAATGTGTGACACATCTGAATGCCTTCTTGATGGAATCAAAGTAAAAAACTGAAAGTATTTCCTACTGAGGAGACTGCAGTAAATGAGGAAATTAGGAAACTTCATAACAAATAAGTCTCCCAAGATGGCCACCAGAGACAAAAGAGCCCAAATGTAGCCCAAATATCACCCAGATGTAGCCCAAGTATAGCCCAATGACAGAATGCCCCAGAATGTTCTTAAAAACAACTAGAGCGCTTACTGTCTTCATTATGACAAAAGTATGGCACACCTGAAGCCATCTTGATTGGAATAAACTGGTAACACTTAAAACATTTAATTTAAAAAGGAACACAATGAGGGGGTTCATTTTGCCATAGAAATTATGATTAATGCTGAAGAAAGAAAATGAGGGCACATTTTGAGTGACTTCTCAAATCCTCTTCTATTTCATTAAAAAATTCTGACATGCAGACTGAAACATGCACTTTTAATACCAGGAGCAGACTTCCATGGTGAACAGTAGTTTTACTACAGTGATCTAATGAGCAACTAGAGTGCTAACATTCAGAATTTATGGCAAATGTGTGACATATCTGAATACCTTCATGATGGAATCAAAGTAAAAAACTGAAAGCATTTCCTACTGAGGAGACTGCAGTACATGAGGAAATTAGGAAACTTCATAACAAATAAATCTCTCAAGATGGCCACCGGAGACAAAAGAGCCCAAATGTAGCCCAAAATCACCCAGATGTAGCCCAAATATAGCCCAATGACAGAAGTGTGCAAAACACTTATTATTTTGTGTTTGTGCAGTGTTATATAGTGCAGACTTGTCAGGTATTGGAGTGCTTTACATGAGCATTGGTTACATCTCACAAGAACAAATTCATTTTGGTTGTAGACATGGTGAGACTAAGTGATTTGACCAGAATCACAGAATGTCGAGCTGAAGCAGAAACTTCAACCTGGTTCCCCAGTTGCAAAGTCTGCAGTTCTGGAAGTAACACCACATCCTCTCCCCTAAGTGCAACATTTAATCAAGTGGTCAACTGGATAAAAAAACATAAAGATAACAAATAATTTAAAAGTGCTTTGTCGCTATTTGAAAACTCAGAAAATCTGTCCTTATTTTAGTCTTTTAGAGCACTAACCATAATTTTGATGCCAATAAGACCCTCTCATGTATGTAATTTCTAAAGGAAATGCTCTAGGTATTACAGTTTTGATTACATCAAGATGATGTCAGGCGTTCCACACTTTTGTAATAAATATAGAATGTTAGCAATCTAGTTGTTCATTAGGATACTGTTGAGAGGCAGAGGCCAGGGGCACGGACTCTGAAAATTGAAGGCAGGTAGGAGGGTGCAAAGGCAACAATTTAACCACACTGAGCAGGCAGGAAGGGCCGTGGAAGCACAACAGACTATGGAGGGCAGTGGAAAGGGGGGCAGGGGCAACAAACCAACAATACAGGACTTGCAAGAGAGGCTGTGGCAATGTAATAGACCATTGTGGGCAGAAGGAAGTTGGTAGTACAACCATACATGCCAACAGACCCGATTCAGCCAGGAAACGTCCAATGTTTTTAAGCTCAAATGGGCTTTATTTGATCTGTCTCCTGTCTACAATCTCCTCTTTTTCAATGTAACTCAAAGGGGAAAATCAATACCCCAGTTTTTTTTTCAAAATCTCCCTCTTACCAAGTTCACAATGTTCGCAAGTATGGTACATTGGATCATTGAAGGAAATGGGGTAGGGACATGGACTTGGATAACAGAGGACAGGAGGGACATGGAGAGGTGCACCAAACTGACCCTGCAGGGCAGGCATCAGGGTTTGCAGCAGCACAATACACCACACAGGGCATGCAGGACGGGAGTGCAGCACAACAATCCATAGAAAGCAAGAGGGAGGGGACAGGACCATGCACATGGACAACAGAGAACAGAGGGGCAAGAGGCAATGGTAGCTAGCTGACCATAATGGACAGACAGGAGAGAAAGCTGCAGCATAACAGACCATAAAGGGCAGGAGGGACGGATCAGGGGCATTACAATGGAACAGACAAGCCAGGAGGGAGGGAGTAGGGGTCTGCACATGTAAACAGAGGGCTGGAGGCAAGGGGGCAGGAGCAGCAAGATAGCCATGGAGGTCAGGCATGATGGGCACTAGAAGCAAGAAACCCCACGAAGAGCAACAGTGAGACTGTGATGGCATATACACAGACCATGGAGGGAAGGTGGGAGGGGGTCAGGGGCAGCTAACTGACCGCACAGGGAAGGTGGGAGGGGCCATGGCAGCACAGAAGACCATGCATGGCAAGTGGGAGGGTTAGTGGCAGCACAATGGCTATGATGGGCAAGAAGGAGGGTGCAGGGGCATGCACAAAGGACGATGGAGGATAGAAGGGAGGGTCAGGACCTGTGCACAGACAAGAAAGTTCAGGGGAAGGGGCCTCACAACAGACCACACGGGGCAGGCAGGAGGAGCAGTTGCAGCACAGCAGACCAGGAGGGCAGAAGGGTGTGGCAGTACAATGGACCATGTAGGACAGGAGGAAGAGGATGGGGCATGGCATGTGGACAGGCAGGGTGGAGGTGGCAGGGACAGGTTACAGTCATCTGACAATGCTAGGCAGGTGGGAGGGGAGTGGCAGCTCAACAGAACACTCAGAGTAGATAGGAGTGGCAGGTCCATGGAACATGGTGGGCAAAAAGGATGGAGCAGGGGCATGCACAAAGACATCGGAGGGCAGGGGGAAGGAGAATAGGGGCAGCAAGCTAAGCACAGAGTTTAAGCAGGAGGTCAATGATGGGGCATAGAATTGGGCAATGGAGGGCAGGAGGAGTGGACTGGTACATCATACTAAATTGAGGGCAGTGGCAGCACATCAGACCATGCATGGCAGGAGGGAGGAGGCTAGTCCATGGATTCACACAACAGAGGATAGGGAGGAGGGGGATGGGGCAGCAAGCTAACTGTTCAGAGAAGGCGGGTATTAGGAACTTTATTGTTTTTAAAACATTGTGTCTGTGCGAACTACTTAAAATATGAACAAGTATGCAGCATAATCTCACTTTTATTCAGGAAGAAGAGGACGTTTGTGACTGTGACTCTGGGCTCACTTGGCAGAAACACCCCCTGACCCTCCACCCCCTAACGCAAAATGTAATGCCCGTGAAAAGGGAAGTGAACACAGTGTTATATAGAACATAGTCCTGAGAGCACGATTGAAAATGAAAACTAGATATAGTGTAGGGTATAAACTATGCACCAAAAAGTGTGATATAAGATGAACCGGGCGTGAAATATAATATGCAATACATTGTGCGCAATTACAGATTCATTGGAGAGCGTGAGATAGCACAGGCACTAGCGCGTGCTATGCGATATGCGCCTTGGAGTGTAATATGCACAGGGCAGTGTTGTGTAACCTAACTAGTCTCTAAAGTTGTAATATAAAATATGTGCTGGGGAGTGTAACGTTGCATATGCACTGTGACAAAGATATGGATCCCAGATTGTAATATGTATGGCATAGCACTGTGCGTTATAACATAGGCATCGAGGAAGGCACGTTAGATGGGGCAATATAACCTGTGCGAAGACAAGTGTGGCATGACATATTCACGGGGTAGTGTTACAGTGCACATGGGCTAGAGAGTGTCATAGCATATGCACTAGCTAGTGGAATACAACACAGAGGTGTGTGGCACTCGGCAGGCAATGGTGGGTGTAACACAGCATTGGGCTCTGTCAGGAGCGCGCTGTGACTCTCAAGTGATGTTCGTCCCCTTTCCAGAGAGTAAAATAAAAAGTATTACACATCCGGCAGTGGATGTGTGTTTTATTAACCGTGAGGGGGGTTTCTTGCATAGTTTTGGTCGAATTTTTGTCGAATCCCCTTTGAATGGCTTGGTGTGCATGTGTATTAAATGTGCCCGTCAATAGCTACCCATGTTTGTATAAATAAACGACAAGGGTGTCTACCGGGATTAGGCACGGTAGGGCATCAGACATGTCAGAGCTTCACTAGTGGTGTAAATACATTCCACGTGGATTCATTGCATGCATAGTCGCCTTTTAATGAATATCACGCAAATCGTCATGGTGATAGGTACGTACGGTTTGTCCAGCATGTCCTAGGTGTGTCTATAAATATATATATTTTAAAAATAATAAACAGTTGCCGGCCCTGGGGATTGGGGTCAAAAAAATATAATTAGGAGACAGGCCCTGGGGGATGGGGTCATCAGGGCCAATAAATTAGAATAAGAAGGGGAACCACACAGCCCCCCTTCTTAAAAAATTAAAATAAATAAAAGACTGGCATCGTGCCAGAGGCCATGCCCCCTTAGTGCAGCACTCTGCAAACGCGCCCCCAACAGGCATCTCCAGTATGCGCCAGGGAGCTGCGCTGCAGACAGGTGTTCTGAGGCCAAGCCCCTTTTTACATCTCTCTGCAACGCAGCTCTGTGGCGCTTACTGGAGGTACCTAGTGGTCTAGTTTGACCCTAGGGACCCTTAGGATTCAAGGGGACTTAATCTCTCAACTTAGAACAGCCACAGGGCGCGTTTACACAGTGGTGAAGGGAGGGGATGGGGCCTGAGGTGACGTGTGCAAACACGCACTATGGCACGTTTTAAATTGGGGATATAATTTTCCTTCAATACTGAGGGCCCCTGGGGGTAACTAGCCCACCAAGTGCTTCCAGTAAGCGCCACTGAGCTGCATTGCAGAGAGGTGGTCCAGGCCGTGCCACTTTTTACACCTCTCTGCAACGCAGCTCTGTGGCACTTACTGGAGGTACCTAGTTGGCTAGTTGGACCCTAGGGACCCTCAGGATTCAAATGAACTTAATCTCCCAACTAAAAACGGACATAGGGCGTGTTTACACAGTGGTGAAGGGAGGGGACGGGGCCTGAGTTAACGTGTGCAAGAACGCCCTGTGGCCTGTTTTAAGATGTAGTTTTAATCCCCATGCCCTATTATATACTAGGGGCTTACAGAGGAGGTCATGCTAATCACAGGGGGACCCCAACGCATAATGTTCCCTAGTGTTTGTAGGTGTTTTCACTGTATTCTAAGTGTCTTTTAACATAGCACTGGCTCTAGGACTGGTAAGTCAGACTCAGTTACCACCAGTATCCATCTGAAAAAGTTGAGGGTACAGGATGATTTTGCAACAAGGCTTCTTTCTGCTCTTCTTTTTGTTCTTTCTGCACGTTATCCTTCTTCCTGCACTTATCTTCGTATTTGAGGACTTCTGTTGCTTCTTTCTGCACTTCTTTTGTTTTTCTGTGCATTTTTTCTTCTTTCTTCACATGTCCTATCTCTGTAGGCATAGTTAGGAATTAGCATTTAAAAAACCTTTGAAATTCACAGAAAAAACCATAGGTTTCAGGCACGTTATAGTTAGGAATTAGCATTTAAAAAACCTCAGAAATTCACTGAAAAACCCATAGGTTTCAGGGGTGTTATAGTTACCTGGACTTTTCACTTGTACAAAACCATTGAAATTCCCCCGTTATAGTTAGTTCAGCTAACTATAACTCGCGCGCCCGCAATGCACTGCTGATGACGTCACATATTACATCACTCATGACATGGTCAGTGACATCACTCATGACATCAATGATGACATCTCAAATGACATCACTGATGACATCATCCTTGTGATAGAGTGGCAGACCTCCTCTCACCCTAATATAACCTTTGATACACACATTCAAAACTAGAGACTAAAATTTTCAAAACAATGGACATACCAATACCAGTTACAACAACCTCTTCAGTAATTCTAAGATCCACATACACATCCACTCATTCACCAACAGTCCTATACAGTCACTCATACATGTACTCACTCATCATATGTACTCATACACCTATACATCCTGTTACACAAGGCCACTCATCCATAGAGTTACTCTTACACATAGTCACTCATGCGAATAAAGAATCAAACATACATTTACTTGCATATACAGTTATACACACACCACCACACTTACTTCTACGGAAACTTACACATACTTAGTCTTTTAAACAATCACTTATAGAAACACATACTTATTCATACAGGAACTCTTTCAATCTCTCACTCTCACATATACTCACATATATACACCAATAGTCACATATACTAGTTTAAAACATATGTAGTTACTCATAAAGACACTGAGACAGTCATTCACTCACTAACACACCCATACACACACTCATCCACCCATACAGTCCTGCACACATGCTGTGTTCAACACATACAAACAGTGAGTCACTCATTCATGCACCTATGCACTACATAATACCCCCCACCGAACCATGCAGACACTCAGACTGATACTCAAAAAACCAACTAATAACCTATATAGACACCCATGTAGCTACTCACCAACCCATGCAGCCACTTATACACAAAGTGAGAGACTGATACAGATATTTACATATTTAAACATTACTCACTAAGCCATGTATTCACTATGATACACGTAATCAGTCAGTTACACAATCAATTTTTCAAAAACAAATCATCCATTTAGACACTTATATAGCCATTTATTCTTCCATCGACCTTGAGATATACATGTATAAAACATATTTAATTTTCAGAAAAACACACATTCACTGGATGATGTCATCAGTGATGTCAGTGATGTCATTTGAGATTTCATCAGTGATGTCATGAGTGATGTCACTGACCATGTCATGAGTGATGTAATATGTGACGTCATCAGCAGTGCATTGCGGGCGCGCGAGTTATAGTTAGCTGAACTAACTATAACGGGGGAATTTCAATGGTTTTGTACAAGTGAAAAGTCCAGCTAACTATAACACCCCTGAAACCTATGGTTTTTTCAGTGAATTTCTGAGGTTTTTTAAATGCTAATTCCTAACTATAACGTGCCTGAAACCTATGGTTTTTTCTGTGAATATATATATATATATATATATATATATATATATATATATATATATATATATACGTTATTAATGTAAAATTCAAGAACTACGCTTACAAGTATTTATTGTTTAAAAAAAAATATATTTGTATTATATTTTAGTTTTCATTCACAAGTCACCATTTTGAGATTACCCTTCAAGTGTACATGCATGTAAGTGTTATATACAGTTAATAAGCAAATGTGATTTCATTTAGTTAGATTTGAGGGATGTGTCCAGTTTAGTTGAGGATGCAATCTGTATCTCCTCCTCCACCTTTTCTAGAAACACCAGGGGATCCACCAATCTCTTGGAAAAAAGTGGTATGATGCATTCATAACTTACATTGGTGCGATAGGTGGTTCACGATACAGAGCTGAAAGGAAGAAGTGTCTCCTATTAAACGTCTTAGGGTTTGAAGGGAGAGACATTTCTTAAACATCTACCTCCCTTAATACGTGATGCTGATGAAGATATTGACGAGTTTCAAGAAACCGTAAAAAATTGGAATTACGTTTCGATGTACAATCCAGTCTTGTCATTGAGAGACACAAATTTTTCAAGAGAGAGCAAAAAATTGGTGAAAAGGTAGAAGATTTCATCTCTGCTTTACGTTTCCTCAGTGCAGAATGTCAGTTTGAGGGGTTCAGAGATCAATTGATAAGAGACCAATATATTTGCAAGTGTACTGACAAAAGCATCCAACAGAAACTACTTTCTCTAGGAAATCCCACGTTGGAAGAAACCATTCGTACTGCGAAATGCATAGAGCTTTCTAAATTCTCTATTAAAGAGCTTGATGAAAAAGCTTCACCTTCCACCATCAAAGAGGAAGAAGTTATCAAGGCTGTAAGACAAAAGGAGAATAAGAACAATGCATTTTCTCGAAATGACAATACGTTTTTTAAACAAACTAACATATGTTTTAAATGTGGAAATTTTCCTAATTTTAAGTCTGGACGCGTTTGTCCCGCTAGAAATGTCATTTGTAGGGCGTGTGGCAAGTTAGGCCATTTTGCTAAAGTGTGCCAAAATGTTAAGAGGAGTTTTTCTTCTTCACAAGATGGAAAATTGAACAGCGGTCTTTCTTCTTCTTCTACTTCTTCTGTTGCTAATGTCTCTTTGATTGAATCTAAGTGTGACGATTTAAAGAAAATTCAAGATGATTTGAGAGACATGGTTGTTGTGGTAGGGGATGTGGTTCAAGATTCTAACCCACATTCTGAATGTGTGGATCCTTGCGTGGATGTGGAGATTGGTGGAAAGAATGTTTACTTGTTAGTTGATTCAGGAGCAAGGATAGCAATGTTAATGCAGGAAAAGTTTAAAGAAGTATGGGGATCTCGTTCACTACTACCCCCAGACAGATCTCCTGTTTCTTATGAAGGAAGAACCATTAAATTAGTGAGATATTTTGAGGACTCTTTAGTTTTTAGGGGAAGAAATGTTTTTGGCAAAGTTTATGTAGCCATTAAAGGATTGAATATTCTCGGATGGTTCCATCAGGGTTTGTTTAAAATGGTGCTAAGACCTGGTACTAAGGATCAAGTTTCCATTCTTCGCTCTGACAATTTCATTGATATCTTATATGAGCGATTTCACGATGTTTTTGGTGACGGTCTTGGTCGTGTTAAGGGGTTCACTCATACTATCAAGGTGAAAGATGACGCTATTCCGGTTAAACATCGACTCAGAAACATACCGTTTAGTGTAAGGAATCAACTAGAACAAGAGCTCTATGGTCTTTGCAAGAAAGGGATTATAGAACCAATAGAATCTTCCCTTTGGCTTTCTCCTTTGGTTGTAGCGAAGAAAATAAATGCATAGACTTACGCAGTCTAAATAAAAACATCTGGATAGATTCTCATCCTCTCCCAAAAATCCCTGAGATGTTATCACTTATCAATGGGTCCAAATGGTTCAGTAAGCTAGATTTAGCATCAGCTTATCACCAAGTTGTCCTTGATCCTTCTTCCAGGCATTTGACCGCTTTTGTTTCCTCATTTGGAACTTTCCAATACTGCCGGATGCCGTTCGGTTTGGCGTCTGCGGCGGCAGTCTTTCAAAGGATTATGTCGAATTTGCTGAAGGACATCAAAGGGGTTGTCGTCTTTCAGGATCATGTTTTAGTACACGGTGAAACGTGAATCACTTGATGAAACGGTTTTGTGTTTTGGAAGCTTTGCGTGATAGTGGTGTTTTAAAAAAAGAGAAATGTGTTTTCAGAGTGCAGAACATTGAATATCTGGGACATGTTCTTTCTGAACATGGAGTAGAGCCCAGACCGGGCCTTGTAAAAGCTATAGTTGATTCTCCTCCTCCAGGAGATAAGGTGGGGCTTAAGTCATTCATTGGTTTGAGTGAGTTTTACTCAAGATTCGTGCCCGGCTATGCCACTAAACTTCAACCCCTTTCTAAGATGCTCAAGAAAAGTGTTCCCTTTAGGTGGGATACTCAATGCAATCAAGTCTTTGAATGGATCAAAGGTGAGCTAATTAGTCCAAAGATTCTCAAACCTTTTGATCCTAGTGTTCAATGCATCATCACTGTAGATGCGAGCGGTTTGGGGTTAGGAGCTGTTCTTACGCAAATTGTCAATGGAAATGAGCATACCATTGGTTATGCTTCAAGAGTTTTGCGTGGGTCTGAGTTAAATTTCTCTGTCATTGAGAGAGAGCTGCTAGCGTGCTGGTGGGCGATAAGAAAATGTAATCCATACATCTGGGGTAGACATTTCAAACTGAGGACTGATCACAGTCCTCTTGTGTCAATCCTCTCTGGAGACCAAATCAAAGAACATATCCCCAGAATAGCACGTTTGTCAACTAAACTGTTGCAATATGATTTTGAAGTTAGCCACATTCCTGGAAATAGAAATATAAGAGCAGATTATTTTTCTAGACATCCTGTTGAATCTGAGCATGAGATGGTTGATGAAGATGACGAAGAATGTTTTGTAGCCTCCCTGGGGTTAGATGAGATGTGTGCTGTAAGTGAGGTTGAATGGAGAGATCTTCTCTCAAAGGATGTTTTATTGCGCGATGTCATCAAGTTTGTAAAAGAAGGGTGGCCTATGGAGAAGAATGTACACGTTTCTCTTCAGACGTTTGTCAAAGTTTCACCTGAACTTTCTGTTGAACACGGTTTGCTTGTACGCCGTGACAGGTTGGTTCCTCCTGACAAGTTGAGAGCGAGATTAATGTTAGGGGCGCACAAAGGTCACTTAGGAAAGACTCTCACGAAGAGAAGGCTTCGTGAACACTTTTGATGGCCACAAATTAACAAAGATGTAAACTTATTTGTGGGGGATTCTGTTATTTGTTCAAGTTCTGATAAGAGTTTAAAAGTTCATACAACCCTCTTCAGCCAATTATTTTACCCAACAAGCCATGGGAAAAGATGGGTATAGATTTGGTTGGACCTTTTAATATGTTTCCTGCTAATTCTAAGTTTGCCATTGTGGCAATTGATTATTATTCCAAATGGCCGGAAATACGTTTTATTGATAAACGTAATTCAAAAAATGTCATTGATTTCTTAAGACATCTTCCTGCGTGAAGGTTTTCCTTTCAATATTGTTAGTGACAATGGAGTACAATTCACCAGTCACGAGTTTGAATCCTTTTTACATCAAGGTGGTATAATTCATGCCAGGAGTGCACTCTATCATCCACAGACCAATGGTTTGGTGGAGCGTATGAATAGGGTGCTTAACAACTGTGTTCAATGGGCTTTGGCTGGGAGATGTAATGTACAAAATGTTGTGAGATCCATGTTATGGTTTTATCGCACAACTCCACGTTCGTCGACAAGAGTTTCTCCTTATGAACTTCTTGGAGGCAGGAAACCTTGTTCTAAGGTTTGTCCAGGTTGGATGTCAAAGTGGGTTAAGATGGATTCCATGAGTGGTGTGGATGATTTTGTGAGAGAAAATGTAATGCAAGTTCAATTGCGTCAGAAGTCATACTTTGACTTAAGAAAGAGATCTTTTTCTCAACCAATTGTTGTTGGAGATACTGTGCCTATAAAGATCCCTGTCCATAACAAGAAAGGGAGTTCAAAATTCTCTGAACCGTTTACTGTTGATAAAGGTTTCAGAAATGCTGTGAGTG
Organism: Triturus cristatus; assembly: GCF_964204655.1. Taxonomy (NCBI): domain Eukaryota; kingdom Metazoa; phylum Chordata; class Amphibia; order Caudata; family Salamandridae; genus Triturus; species Triturus cristatus. Next base: position 619,670,418 of record NC_140588.1, on the reverse strand, counting down.
AATTCTAAGAACTGGTGGAATGTTTCAAGAGTGGTCAAAATCAACAGAAATGTCGATCATAACTCTTTGTGTGACAAAAATGTTGTTTCTTCTCCTTCTTCTGTTACTCAAGGTTTACGCAGGAGTTCTCGACAACGTTTCATTCCTGCTAGGTATCGTTAATGTTTTCTTCTTTGTTTTGTTTTCTGTTCCTGTTTTTCTTCTGTTTCTTGCTTCTTTTTATTTTCAAGGAAAAGGATAATGTAGTGTTTTACTTTGCTTTGTAATTCTTGAGCCATGATGTTCTGGCCTCAAGAATCTACATGGAAGGTTGATATTCAAAAGTATACTTGAACTGGATTTGAGGGTCGAGGGAGCTGACTGCTGCGCAGCACCTGTGAATCAATAAATCAACTTTGACCGTTTTCTTTCCTGTGAGCTACAGTAATTACTACAAAGCGCTCTGTGAATTCATTCTTAAATGCATGTCGGACACTAGTGACAATGACAGACTGTACACGAATAACCACCACACCACCCAGGAATGCGTAAACGCAAACCTGAGGAGACACCATGAAGCTTCAACACTACAGAAGTGCCCTATAGTGAACAATCAAGAGAAAGGCGATAAACATTGTCATCAGTTAAAACGTGAAGAAGATAAACAGGCATAGGGAGGGCAGTGACATCTCTCATGCATCTGATTATGGAAGCAGAGTTTATTACCATATTGCTAGATGTCATTAAAGCGCTGTACATAATTTATCAGGGTTTTCAGGGAAGTATGCGATTTTGTATCTGCCTGATTGATTTACATGGCAGGCCCCTGCTGGGGAGCGACAGCTGCTTTGGATTTCAGATGTGATTTATGGGCTGGAGGCAGAGGTGGTCAATAGAGCAAGGTGCAGAGATTTTTGGAAAAGAGAACAGACGACTGAGAAAGGTGACTGCGGCTAGAGGGAGATCCGGACCACGACTGCGCTGCCGTCCAGTCGTCCGAGAATTGTCGATACTTCCTAACCACTCAGTGATGTTCTGAATTAAACACGTCACCACCGTTCGCCACTTCAAGCCGGAATCACGGAGGGCTTGGCAATCAGATAGGGTGCAAAACAGGGCTAGAACATGACTGGAATGGAAGCAAAGAGGGGAAGTAAAGACGATTAGCCAACAAGTGTTCACTGAAGGAAACAGCTGGAGAAGAGAGAAAATGGAAGGAATAGAAGTAAAGATGAGGATTAAAGGGGAGGTACTGAGGGAGTAACTGCACATAAATTGAGAATGGCGGTGCTATAGGTAGTGCTGCAGAGAGCTAGGAGATGTGAAGGGATACTGCGTGCCGATGAGTGAATGGTAGACGGGCCACGAGAGGAAGATTGGTAGTCAAGGTGACGAGAGAAGTGGGGACCAGTGGGAAGAATGGATGCAAAGAAGAGAGAACCGGGCGCAAGAGACAGAAAAGAAATAAAGAAAAGTAGAGCTGGAAAACAGGAGAGGAAAGCAAAAATGGTGAGAGTTGGAGCAGGGGAAACCAAGTAAAATGGAGAAGAGCATGGTTCACTTTAAAAAAATATATATATATTTTCAACTTTACTCATTCCAAACTATATGACCACTATGATTTGAGTCCCAAGAAAACATTATCGGTGGGAGTTGCCAGGGGAGCGGGTGAAAACACTGCAGGAGAGAGAGGGAGGTGAGGTAGGGTGGGGGAGGGTAAGCTCTTTTCAAGCACTCGTGCTTGCGGGAGCAAGCAGCGGGGCGCGCGGCCACGCTAATTGAAAACAGATGGCCCGCGGCGCTGCTGCTTGCTCCCTCAAGGTGGATGCCAGCACGAGTGCTTGAAAAGAACTGTCCAATTTCTAAAGGTCATCTCCTAGTGCAGCGCATGTGCGCTACCTAGGTGGGACCTAAAAATGCTTCTCACAGTTTCTGAAATAAAACTGTTTTCGTCTGCTAATTACTCTGGTGAGGTAAGATTGCTGCCTCCATATGGCGGGGGTCTTTCATGTACCCCTTCTGTTGACACGTACACAGTAACAGCAACAATCCCCATTGACCTCACAACTGTCCCCAGTCACTTCAAGTAGCCGACGGCATTGGTATTATAGAAAAAAGTTACACTATTGACTTTAATGGAGAGGCTGCAGGCCGTTGGGAAAAAGAACATAGGATGGTTTTCTGCATGTGGATGTGCCTTGGGTGGACCACAGGGCTATCTTGGGTAGGCCTGGTCCACCCTCTAGAACCGGGTCGCCATTGTATAGCGTATCTCAAATCTTTGCTTCATAAGCCTAAAGGAAGCTGCTTTGAGCCATCCTTGCTTTCTTAGGACTGCCACACTGCTAGGTGGTGAAATCCTGTCACTGCCACATCCATTGCTGTGTCAATTACCCCAGCGGATGTACCTTCACCTTCCTGGATAATTGTATTTACCTCTTTCCTCTTGTCTCCTGGAACTAATTCAATATAGGCTCCTGCCTTTCGTATGTATCTGCCTAATATGACTAGGGCACTGGACTCTCTAACAGTGGTACTGCCATTACTGAGAAATGTATGCCCACATTGTCCAGAAGCCTTTCATCCTTTTCTGGTGGAGCAGAACAAGGCGTTAATAGGCTCCCAGTATATCATTGCATTAACATCTTGCATTACATCTTGCATTACCATTGTACCTGGTCATGGGTGTCGTATAAGGCAAGCTGGTGCATTGCCTAGGTTGGTCAGTTGTTAGGGACCCATGCAGAAGCTAATTTCCAGGGACCACGGAAGCAGGGTAGATGTCCACCATGCTCCATCTGCACCACATTGGTTTGAGGGCAGCTGCGCCTAATTCCCTATTGAGCCCTACAATATTGACTGAACTGCTCATGGGGGTTCAAAAGGAGTTTTCAAAGTTTTAACCCTACTTTTGATTACCACGTTCATCAGTAATTAGAGCACAAGTGGTTTGATATTTCATGCACTATTTTTGAAATGGAAAGCTCAGCATAGTAGATTATAGGTTTGTTATGATTGGTCCTGAAGAAATTCCTTTGACCCTGTGGGTGACTAGAGCCTAACACATGTCGACCCAAAGGTAAAACCAAAGGCTCATCAACATGCCTAGTTAGTTCACATTTAGATTTTAACCTTGGTATGGACACTTGCCAGAAATAAAATGTCAAAAAGAGATTATCTGTAGCCAATTTTAATTTTATCTTTACCAAATCTTACTCTTCCCTCAGCCCACATTGAATGGGAGTCACCTGCACTTTGGTAAATAGCGGGTCAAGGGGGAAAAATATCTCCGGTAAAGGGTTAGTGTCAGGGTCTGTAAGGGATTTTTCAGGTCCATGGATGGGTTGGGTAAGGGGCTGGAAGCGTTTTCACAGTTCAGGTATGGGTTGAATAAGGGCTTTGTTTATCGATAACTGGTGCATTAAGTTTTAGGGACAGGATTTTATGTTAAAATAATTTTATAATGTGCATTGCTACCCAAAAAAGGGTTTCCCAGCGCAGAGGAAATGAGAGATTATTGATTAAACAACCACGTTTTTAGTTGTTTACGGAAATTCGTGTAGAGTGTTTCTTTGCGAATCGCTATGTGGAGAGAATTCCATAAGAGTGGGCCAAGATAGGAGAAAGAGCGTCCACCCATTCTTGTGAGTTTGACCCTAGGAACCACACATTTTTCCTGAGTCGTGGAACGCAACAAGCAGGAAGGCTGATAGGGGCGGACTAGACTTGGCAGGTATTGAGGAACAGTACCTGTCTTAAACATATAGTGCAGGGCTTTAAACTTGGTCCGAGGATGCAAAGCTGCTAGGGGCCAAGGGCGGGGAGTGTATTATATTTGGATATTTAAATGGAAATGTTTGTGTTGGGGCAATTTTTTTCTTAGGGTGGAGTGGAATATTTTTGGGGGTATTTTTTATTTTCATTTTGTGAGTTACCCTTTATGGGCAGGGTACAAAGCTTCTAGGGGCACAGGGTAGGGTGTATTTCATTCTTGAGTATGTATTTAATTTGGTAGGGCTTTTTTAAATTTAAGTCTTGGGTGAATTATAAGGATTAGTGTTTTTTAAAAAAAATTAAATGCCTTGTATAAAGATAAATGTTTTTAATATACGCAATATACACTTTATTTTACAACAAACTATATTGAGTTGTATCATATAAAAGGAGATAAATGGCATAGATTGAGTCAGTAGTCACAGAGTACATTTTAGACATTCAAGCATATATGCAGCATAGACTTTGTATCCGGCAATGTTGGTGACACTGCACATTAGAGATATTAACATTGTTACAGGAGGTAATTATAGACTGTGTATCCCTTTTTTACTGAGGTAATACAACTCAAACAACATGTTCATACCTAACCCCCACCCCAACCCCTACCAGTGTTCTGCCATGCGTAATTATTAGAGAACAATATAGGTAGGAGGGTCTTGGGGAGGGAGTGGGACGAGACCAACTAGGTAAGATTGACATAGGGTGCACGTCAGACAAGTACAGTAGCCGCAGAGCCTTGCTTTTCATTCTGTTCACAGGGTCAGTGTTTTCAATGAGGAGGGACTCGTTCTTTACTTGCACTTCAATTTAAAAGAGAGTGCCTGCGCTTATTATCAAGCTCCAATACTTTTGAAAGTTGAGTACCTGCACTTTTTAGTCGCAAACAGGTGCACTGGAATAGTGATCACCTACATTTTTATAATTCCATCACAAAATCCTGACAACTTGGACCCTGTGTGGTGTCAGAGAAGTGTGCAGCTTCTCTGCCTCAGAGTCGGTGTTACATGTCATGGATACCCAACGAAAGCAATATAAATCTGTAGAATTCGTGCCAGCATTTGATAGCATAAAACTTCAAATTGTAATGACCAGCATAATGCGATAATTTTGTTTGACGCTAAATGGCAAATAAGCAAACACAAGGAGATGATGAACAGAGCGCTGAACCTTTTCAGATACTCACCCCCAGTCACAGATCTGGGTTGAATCCATCATGGTTCAGGGAAGACCTGGCTTGGCAGTTCGGGCTGGACTGTTCCCATGAGGCACAGGGTCAAGACTGATTTGCATATGGCTGGGTCTTGACTGGGGTGGCAAAGTGAGCTAAAGAACAATGATGGATTCAACCCAGATCTGTGACTGGGGGTGAGTGTCTGAAAAGTTTTGGCACTCCGTCTCTTTGTGTTTGCTTTGTTTGCCCTAAGTCGGCAAAGTATGCCCAGACGTGGGTCCCGTGCTCACTACACCACTGGATTCAAGCTAGCCTGGCTGATTAAGGGTGTTACCCAGAAACCGGTCCCAGGATGCTTGTCTCTGGTTCAGGGAAGACCTGGGATGGCAGTTCGGGTTAGACTGTTCCCATGAGGTACAGGGTCAAGACCGATTTGCATAAGGCTGGGTCTGACTTGAGGTGGCAAAATGAGCTAAAGAATGATGATGGATTCAACCCAGATCTGTGACTGGGGGTGAGTGTCTGAAAAGTTTCATCTCTCCGTCCATCATCTCCTTGTGTTTGCTGAATAAGCTGTTTGCCCCATCAATATACAAAAGACGGGACATAATGGAGCCAGATTGAATTATAATATAATGCTGAAAGGGACAACAAAGTTCATGTTGAGGCTCTGCTTCTACTTGAATTATAGCATAATGCTGAAAGGGACAACAAAGTCCATGTTGAGGCCCTGCTTCTACTTGCTGGAATTAGGAGGGAGCAATATATTATGCGATAAGTTGTTTCGTATTGAGAGTAAACACTAAGCACCAAACCTGAGACGGCGGGCTGCAACCACCTATAGACTACAATAGCACTGCCAGCAAGCTCTCTTTCTCTCCTGTCCAAGAACACACGCCAAAGAAGCTCTCTGCCTCAGTCTGGCACTGCAGGGGGACTTGCTTCTGGTAGCAAAGGGCAGTCCAGCAAGAGATCACTTATTGATCTGTGCAATGGGGGCATTGTCTGTGTATGTGTGGGAGAATGGCAAAGATATTTTTAGAACTTCTAATTTCTCAAGAGTCTAATTTCTGATTTTTATGTCATTCTGTGCACTTCTTTCTCATGACTAAAATAAAGCAAAGAAGTGTCACTTTAAGTGTCACACATTTGGCAGTTGGATGTCACTCATAAGACTGGGACCTTGTAGCACTAAACATACACAAGTCACTATTCTCCACAGCACCGACCAGGATTCAATTCTGTGGCTCTCTGGTTCAGTGCGTTAACTAATAGACGTCCCACGTGGAGAGCCTGGACAGACTACCATTAGTGCCCTTCAATTTCTGGTGCTTTACAGCAGTTTTAAGATTTTCTTAGAGTTTCTCGTTGCTACAATGGGCGTAATTTCTGATATTTATGTTTTTCTCGTCTTCCATTGTTTGATTTTTGCTACAGAGAAAGTGTCACTCATAGTCGTTGAATGTCACTCATAATTACTTATTAGTATTTATTACTATTTATGAAAATGTCACACATAAGCAATCTGAAACCTTGCCAGCTATGCAGTAGTCTTGTTCCGCCTCTTGAGAACCGTCATAGGGAATGACAGAGGGGATATCAGGAATATCTACAAAGAGGATTCCTTTCCATAGAAGCGGGTCGCTAACCATCCTTGATTTTGGACATTAATGTTTCTAAGAGACCATCCCATACAATAGCTATGGGTTATTTCCGAAGTGCGTGGTACTCCTCCCTACCCAATGCGTGCCCCTCAGCTGTGCCCCAATGTAAGACTTCCTCACTCTAGATGGCCGTCGTGGGGGCTCCAGGGGATTTCCAGCATCTGGCAATCGGTTGTTTGGCCAGGAGAAGTGAATAATATCTACAAACAGCGACATAGTTTTACAATTCTACCGGCAAGGGTAAAGGGCCTAATAGACAATGCTCCACTGTATTCTTGGGAGGGACATACCCAAAGCACATTTTTAATAAGTCTGCTGTGTCTGCATGGCATCTGGGGCAATTCGAGGGTACTGTGGGGCATATTTTGTGCAATTTTAGAGGTGTAAAATAGGCCCTGTGCAGCAGTGTGAACTAAATAAATTTGAACCAGGAATTATCTGGAATCTCATTAAGGTATTCAATGAGGAAGCACCATTCTCGGTCATGTAGGGCACAACCAAGGTCCTCTGCCCATCAGGCCCGGAGAGGTGTCAGGCCTTTATTAAAATATTTTTCCAGGTGCCTGCCGGTGCCCATTGCCTGCCCGGCAGTACTGCGTGAATGAAGGAGTGTGTCTCTGGTTCTGTCCCCATTGGCACCCAGTGCATGTGAATATATCTGAAATTATTGGTGTGGCTCAAAAAGGGAGAGTTTGGCAATCCATCCGTCTGAATAAAGTCCTGGTGGGGCATGAGTTCTAAGTCTGAAAACATGTATCCTAATGTGTGAATACCCGCAGACTCCCAGGGCTCCACCCTAAGGGGCAGGAGTTGACCCACCAGTGTTGGCAATCCACGTTCTGGTATGTTAGGTGTGTAATGCGAGGGGGCAGCAGTGTATTTAATGCACTAGTCATCTGCCATTTGCCGGATGCTATGTACTAGGGGCTCCATTGCTAGCACAAAGAAGAGCAGGGACAAGGGGCCCCCCTGCCTAGTGCCACAGCATATGGGATAAGTGGAAGATATGTTGGGATCCATTTGTGCTCTCGCTGTAGGGTCTGATTATAGGAGTTTGATCCATCTGATATAGGCTTGGGGAATCCCAAATTTGGGGCCACATTTAGATACTGGTGGATGGGTAACTCTGTCACAACAGGGACGGATATTCCGCCTGCGGAAATGTAAATCCCTTAGAATATTATGGGGTTTATATTTTGGCTGACGAGATATTCGGCCCCGTTGTGACGTAGTAACCTGTCCGCTGATCTCGAATTCAAGCCCTTAGTTAGTGTTTCAGACATATACTCCCACCCCGGGGTTAGAATGCCTGTTGGAGGTCAAGAGAGGCATCCTGCGGCATGTTTTTTGGCTCTAACCATCTCCATTACATGGTATAGTCATCTGATGTTTAGGTAGGTACTGCGGCATGGGATGAGCCCATTCAGTGTGGATCAGGTCTGGTAGTATGGGGAGTTGCCTTTTTGCCAGCACTTTTCTGAATATGTTGTATGCAGTTGTTAAATAATGATAATGGCCTATAAGAGGACATGTCTTCGGAGTTGCAGCGGGTTTGTGCAGGGACATGACCAGTGTAGGTGAGAGGGGGAGCCAGTCTCCAGTGAGATACTATATAATTTGCCTAATTGTGGTGTCAAAAGTGCAGTGAAGGCGGCATAGAATTTGATGGGTAATCCATCCAATCCGGCAGTCTCATTGCGGGGTAGCTCATTTATTTTGCTGCAAATTTTGTCCTGTGTCAGTGGGGCCCCCAACTCTGCTCAGTGGGGCCCAGGTACCTGGGGCAACTGTAAACCATCAATGAAGGTAGTATTGGCAGCAGAGGATGGGGAGGTCTATAAAGATGAGCATAGTAATCCCTAAACAACCTATTAATATCCTCCTGTGTCATGCATTGGGCACCAGCGGGTGCGCGCAGAGAGGGAATGGGGGTATTGGACCATTTCGGGTCAGTCATATATGTCAATAGTGCTCCTGCCTTGTCACCCTCAGTATGTAGTGTTTGCGCGTGTGTGTGTGTATGAGGCATAATCTATAACCTGCAGGCACTCTAGTATTTTCGCATATTGAATGCAACATTTCTGTAGTTCGTCTGCGCGAGAGTCATCATTGGCTGACTCGTGTTCAAGCACCCCTAGTTGCATTTCGGCACGTTTGATGTCACGTAAGACCGAGTGCCATGCCCCTGACATTGCGGACATGGACTCCCCACATATCATTACTTTGAATACTTCCCACTCTATCAGAGGGGAGGAGGTGGTATCAGAGTTGTCTACAAAATAATTTGTGATAGCAGTAGCCAGTGTATCTTTGAAGGCAATGTCCTCTAACTGAAGAGGCTGTAAAAGTCATGTGGGAAGCAGTAGGCATCAGGCCCCAGGACATGCTCTAAGGGGTTGTGATCGGACAGGGTTATATCCAGGTAAGTGGAATCAGTAATGTACATTAACATGTGTGAGGGGCACAAAATGCGATCTAGATGGGAGTGCAGTTTGCGTGGAGGGGAGTAAAATGAGTATTCTCTCAGTGCTACATTGAGCTCCTTCCACTCATCTGATTTTGACCATCCTTGTCCCATGGCTTGTTTAAATGATGGAGCACTGGGGAGGGGGTGGGAGTGATCTAGGTGTGTGACCAGGACCACATTGAAGTCTCCTGGGATCACCCAGGCTAAGTGGGACCAGTCAGCCAACACTAAGGAGACGTGGGATAGAAAGACATCTTGTCCCATGTTTGGGGCAAAGAAACTATCCAACACCAGTTGCCTATCATCCAGGTTCCCATGAACAAACATGTAAGGAACATTTGTATCTATTTTAGTCTCCTCAAACTGTGTACCAGCCCTCACCTAAACCGCTGCTCCACGTGCAAAAGCAGAGAATGCAGTGGTAAATAGCTGTCCCCTCCACTTCATGCACAGTTTGAGAGATTCAGCTGGGGAGAGGTGGGTCTCTTGTAAATAAACAATGTAGCTTTACGATGGTTATGCTCAGAATGGATACGGTGACATTTGTGAGCTGAGCCCATACCCCTGACATTCCATGTTAAGATTTTAAATGCATTTGCAACTGTCTGCCTATATAGAGCAAGAGGAGAACATAAATAATAACGTCCCCCTCCAAACCTCCCTCATCCCCCGAAACATGAGTACACAGTTTATTACAGAAGGTTAGAAACCAATGATACAATCCCAATACTCGGTCCAGCAAGGAACATTAGTTCCACCAAAAATGCAAGCTTATCTCAACTAAGCATACACTGTAGCAAAGGCTCTGGTGGTCAGTCAGTCAGACCAGAAATAAAGGACAACCTATAGCAATAGTGTACTAAAACACAACATACTCGCTCTCGAGACACCTCAGGAACAAAAAACGGGGAAAAAAAACACATAGACATACAGCATAACATTACTAATATGATTCGTGAGTCTGGAGTAGTGAAGAAGACTGCGACTGCCAGCTTGGCCCTTTTGGGAAAGTGCGGGTCATCAGGGTCGCAGATGCCGATGCAAGGGAGATCAGATGATGTTGTCTGATGTCTGTGGTGTCACAATGGGAAATAGGGTCATGCTTGTGTTAGTCAGACTCTGAGGCAGCACTAGTAGATGAACTGCTCGGAGGCAGGTAGGGTTGTTCTCTGGTCGAAGTCACGGTGGCTGTAACTGCACGTCACTCCTCCAATGCCTGTAGAGGTCGACGATAGTTCCCACGCTGGCAACTTCGAGGGAAATGCAGTAGGGCTATGTATGACGTCTCCGGGGGTGGAGGGCGACGGACATTTGGGTATTATGTCCCCAACCAGTCTCATACTGACTCAGGAGTGTCAACGAACCGAGTTCGCTGGTCATGCACCCTGAGGTGCACTGGAAACATTAGGGCATATGTTAAAGCCTCTGATCGGAGTTGGTTCTTTGCCGCAAGAAATTATGCTTGTTTGTGCTGAACTGCTAGAGTGTAGTCTGGGACGAGGTTCACATTAGTGTTGGCAACGACAATCGAAGCGTTATACCTGGCCTTCTGCAGGACTGTATATCGGTCCCTGTAGTTTAAAATGTGGGCCAAGAGGTGCTTGGGAGGTACCTCTAGTGGTGGATGACGTGAGGGTACCCTGTTTGCTCTTTCCATGGTAAACAAGGCCGAGAATCCCTGTGTGGCCAACCTGATCTTAAACCAGTTTTCGATAAACAAGGCAGCAATGGGTCACTCTGTACCTTCAGGCAGTCTAACAATTTGCACATTGTTGCTTCTTGCTTGGCCCTCCGCACCCTCAGGCCTATCATGTATAAAGTGCATCTGGGACACCAGATCATCCTGTTCAGCTGTAGGTGTTCATCACGGAGTAGGCCCAAGTTTGTTGTCAATGCAATGTTCCAAGGTGGCCCTTGTGTCACTGATTTCTTGCAGAATTATGTTAAATATGTCTGGAGCAGTACCCAGCACTGTAGGTGGGATCCAGCCAACTCCTGTACGAGCTGGCATGCAATCGGATTGAATGTGTCTCGATTGGGTGCTGCTTGGTGTTGAGGGCAGCCTGGTACTCCTGGTTATGCCCAGGCCTTTACTGTTTATATGGAGTGCAGCTCCGTGGGGGTGAGGAGGAGGAGGGCATTGAAATTGGTGTCAATGTATAGACAAGTGAGATCTCATAGGGTGGGGTACATGGACTGTGCCCTTTTCAGTGTTTGTTGTGAGCTATTGATCCCAGTTGTGGGCCTAGAAGGCCCTAGTGCCAGAGTGTCTTCAGGGTCTAGCTCCTAGCATGGTGTAGCAATGCAAATAAGCCTCAGTAACACTGACTGGGTGGCCTCAATGCATCTAGATGTGCAGCACAGATTTAATTAGGGCAATCCCCCAGGGCCAACCCTCCCATCAGATTCGCAAGGAGAGACGGCAGGCCACAGCGTGTATGTTGACGCCATGCCTGCCCGCTTCAGCCACAGTCCTGCACCCACCTCCATTCCTGGTTGCCGAATTGATCGCAGGGCCTGCTGGTGACCACCCCTTGAGCCGCCTGCTCCTGCAGCGTGGCCCGCACACGGCTGGTGCATGGCTCTTCAGTGTTGGCCGCTCATCCTCTCAGAGCAATCTCCTCATGAATCAGGGTCAGGCCAAGGTGGTCCAGGCTCGGAGGCCAGGGGGACCGAGCGGTAAATTTTCCTCGGTCCGTGTGGTCACACACGGCACTCCGATGAAGGAGAAGGGGGGGGGGGTGGCCAGGAGACCAGCAGAGACAGCCTGCATCATCAGCCACACCGCACTCCCCTCGCAACAGCGGTCAGCGGTCTCACGTTCCCTCACCAGCCAACAGAATTGCCATTGACGGTGGGCGGGGGATTTTCAGCACATCCACAGCATTACAGCGCTGACTGTAGTAAGGATGGATGCAGATTTACGATTTTATTGGGCATCCCCTGGAGCTCTAAGAGGGTCCGCTCGCCATCTTCGGAGGCTAGACACGCCCCCTACACAATACACACTCAACACATTATGTACATAATGATATAGTTTAAAAACAGTTAATTAACAAGTCACAGCACAATAATTTTATTTAACTTTTTTCATTAAAATAAAGCTATTCATTTTATAGACATTTTTACCAATATTGATTTTTATTTTACAAAAATCTATACAAATGTTAAGTTTTTTTAAAATATTATATTTTTAATAGCATTAAATAATATATATTTTTTCTTTTAAGTCTATAAGGGAAATAGACTTTGTATTTCTTTATTACTGACTTTTTATTATGTTTTGTAGTTGCAGCATCTGTTTCTTGCATCAGTGGAGCATTTTGGTCAAGATTGGAGGGAAGATGCTATATCAGAGGGGTAACAAATGTATTTATTTTAGTAACAATTTTTAGAGTTTTAGGGAAATGCATACAGGAATCATCTTAGAGATGAATAATTATTTTTTAGTATCTTTGGTTGTTTTAATTTTTTTCCCTATGCATACTGTTTGAAAAAATGGCCATCAGGTCAAGGACTTTTTTGTGGAGTTTTTCTTTAAAGATATAGAATGGTAGTAGAGTATAGGAATAATGTACTGTAATCGTCTACTATTTTATGTTGTTTTCAGGTTTCTAAAGTGTGTACTTTCCCTGTTTTACATTGCAACTTTTTTTTCTTGGTGCTTTCACTTTGCAATATAGAGGGTGGTGGGTGTATATTATTGCTTACTACTCCCCCTACTTTTATTTCTCAATTTGTAATGGAGTATTCTTCAGTATAATATTTAATTGTTGTACTTTTTCAGACTTTGAAAAGCTTCACTGTGAGTATGTAATGTCAATGGATTGGAGACTTTTCATAAATGAAAGGAATAGATTTATGCTTTTTTTTTTTAAGTCCTCATTCGCCATTAGATACCACAGAGCTATTAAGATCACTCCAGTGGCCTCCCGCTCAAACAGCACCAACTGGAGAGCTCTGTAACTAAGTGGAGTTGCTTTACACAAAACCTCTCTGCATAATTGTTCTAAAAACCTGGGCACAGTGTAGAACCAGAGAGATGAAGTATGTCAAGTGTAATGCTTAATCATTGGACCAGTGTCTTTATTGATCAAGAGTGCCCAACCAAACCTCACATGGACCCCAAAAATCTATTCTATTTTCCCTATTATTATTAAAAGTTTTCTTATCCAATTTAACTCTATCCATTTTCATCGTATATTTAATAGAAATAACCAGTCTAGAAAAGAAGGGGGTATATCCTTTATCCATTTTTTGCAAATTTCTCTTCTTGCGAGCAAGATCAGATATAAACATAGCTTAATTTCCCATCTGGAAAGGGACTTCTACTCTGGTAACAGACCAAAAAATACTAAAAGTGGGCTTACCTGAATGTTTAGACCCATCATATCTTCCATGCCTTTATTTATCTCCGCCCAATAATGATGTAATTTAGGGCAGTTAAAAAACATATGAGTATCATCGGCTTCACGAAGAAGGCATTTAGGGCACTTAAGGGCTGGACCCTTCGAGAACTTCCCGAGTTTATGGGGAGACCAGTACACCCTGTGGACACAAAAAATATGGTTCCTTCTCAAATATGCAGGCTGTACTGTGGTATATAGAATGTCATGAGATACTTGCCATATATCTTCAAGTTGAAAACCGGGCAAGCTCTCTCCCCACAGCTCCTTCGGTAAATTAAATTCTCCTTCCAGATCCAGCATTTGCCAGTAAAAGGTTGATATCTCCTTCTTTTATCCATTTTTTTTCCAAAGTAGATTTTCTAATTCATTGGGCATGCCCACCTCTGACCCAATATTCTGATGCCAACTTCTTAGTTGCCAGTACTTAAATTTTGAGAGTCTATTATCGGTGAGTAAGGTCAACTCTTCCCATGATAGTAAAGATTTTTCTACTACTAATTGTCCCCAACATCGGATACCAGCATCTATCAAAGGAGTTGACATGGAGTCTCTAGTCCATCCTGGTGAACCTGGAGCATTCCAAATGGGGGCAAGAGCACTAAAATAACTAATCTTCAAAACTTTTCTAACCTTTGCCCAAAAACCAGCAAGTTCACATAGTGTTTTTAATCGGACTTTTTTGAAAAATCTCGACTCTCCATATTTATATAGAAAGCCTTGACTTCGATCTTTCACATCTGAGAGCATCGCTTTGAACATTAATCCCACATCCAAACCGTCTGGGATGTCCAAAAATTGTTTTCCTACCCTCAAAGAAAATGCCCTGGCATATAAAACTAAATCGGGTAAACATAACCCCCCCTTGGTTTTTTTCTATGGAGCTTCTTCCACGATATTCTAATCGCTTTTGAGGCCCAAATGAAAGTGTCAAAATTAGACTGAAGCGATCTTAAACTTTTTTCATTAAATGCCAAAGGGATATTCTGTAATATAAAAATTATCTTAGGTAGAAGCATCATTTTTATTAAGTTTACTCTGCCTATCAGAGTTAAGGGGAGGTAGGCCCAACCCGTTAAAGAATTTTGTATTTCCTTCGCGATCTTTCGGAGGTTTAATTCTGGAATCTCGGAGATGTTTTGGGTGATCAGTATACGTAGATACCTAATAACATTCTTTGTTTGATGGACACAGGTACTCAGATTCCATGTCATACATTGTTTTTGTGGCGTTAATTTCATAACCTGAGACGTCTCCAATTTTTTTGCTTCATCATATATTAATGGAATTGAGACTTTTGGATCTGATGTGAAAACCATTAAATCATCAGCGTATAACGCCACCTTTTTTTCCCAATCATTGAATCTAAAAGAATGTATATCTGAGTGTCTTCTTATTTTTTCCGCTAAAGGTTCAATATACAAGTTTAAAAGCATCGGGGATAAGGGACATCCCTGCCTTGTGCCTCTCTGGTTTTGATGGGAGCAGATAGGTTTCCGTTAACTAAAATTCTTGCTATGGGTGCTTGATATATCCGAGAGATTGATCTACGGAAATTATTTCCTAAGTTATACGCCTTTAGTATATATTTTAAATAGACCCAATTGACTCTATCAAAAGCCTTCGTTGCGTCTACCATTACTATGGCTAATGGAAGTTTATATACTGTAGCTATATCAATTGCCCCTATCAGGTTGTAAGTAAGCTCTGTTATTCCCCTGCCTTTAACAACCCCCTTTTGGTCTTTGTGCAAAAGACACTCCGCTACCCCATTTAACCTCTCTGCCAATATTTTTGCATAGATCTTATAATCGATATTGAGCAGAGAGATGGGTCTATATGAGTCACAAGATCTTGGTGATTTGGAGGGTTTAAGGATTAACGAAACCGTGGCTTCATTCCAAGAAGGAGGAATATCTCCTCCTTTTTAAAAAATATGGGCAAATAATGCCATCAACACTGGGGCAAGAACATCCCTTAAAACTTTATATAGTTATGCAGGTAACCCATCCGGGCCCGTGGCTTTCCCATTTTTACCCAGATGAATGGCTCCACCTATTTCGGTTCTCGAAATTGGTAAATCCATATTCTGTGCCTTGTCGTTGGGGATCATGTTAATGGGAGTGTGACCCATCCACTCTTTTATTTCTCTATCTTGAACATTCAGATCCTCGCAGTATACTTCCTCGAAATAAGACTGAAAGGCCTTTTCAATTTCATCTGGGGTCTTAAGTGTGTCTCCTGGAATAACAGAATCTAGCTCATTGATGGTGCCTCTGGCCAGGTCTTGCTTGGTCTTACACACCAGGAGTTTCCCACATCTTTCTCCATACTCAAAATGAGCTAATTTACTGGCTTGCCATTTCCTGTTTAGTCTTAAATCAAGGACTGCGGCCAGATCTGACCTAAGAGATTGTACCCTTGCTAGTGAATTAATATCTGAGGGAGAACACTGGTGTGTATTTACATGGTTTTCGATATTTTGTATTTCTTTTTCTATTCCCTCAACTTCCGCTTTATATTTTTTCTGCCTAGCAAACTGTATAGATGTTATCAAACCCCTTAGGAAACACTTATATGCATCCCAAACCATATGTATCGGGGCACTACCCAGATTTATTTGAAAAAAGGCCTCTGTTTCTGATGTTAATTTCTCAATTATGTCTTCTTCCAGAAAGATGGCACGCTCCACCGTCCATCTTCTGGAAATTGATCTAACTGGTATCTTAAGTGTTAAGGAGACAGCTGAGTGATCAGAGAGATGTTCCCCCTACATGATTGACGTCCTGAACCCATTTCTTTAACATTGTACTTAGAAGAAAATAATCTATTCTAGATTTATGATTATATTTCTTATTGTGGAATGTAAATCCTCTTTTCTTGCCCATCTTATTTCTCCAAACGTCATACCATGCAAGTTGTTTAATTGTGTTTTTAATCATTGTCGCCATTTTGTGAATTGGTATAGCTCTGCTTCTCTGTGATTTGTCAAGAGTCTGATCCAGGACCACATTAAAATCTCCCACCAGTATTAGCGGGTCTGTATAGTTTAATAGTTCAGACAACAGGTCTCTAAAGGGTCCTGGATCATCCGTATTCGGGCCATAATAACCCGCTACTGTAAACTTAAATGCATGGCATTTAACCCTAGCAATGACCCATCTCTCCATTTTATCCACTGTACTAGCTGGATTTAAAAAAAAAATTATAGCAACTCCCTTAGTGGAATGTTTTAGCGAAGTACAGATAACACTTTGAATCCATCTTCTAGACTTACAAAGAGACTTTAACTCACTTTCCAACAAGTGTGTCTCTTGCAGAATAAGAATCTGCTCAGGTACATCTTTTAAGTATTGAAATATGTTTTCCATCCTAGTTTTAGTTCTTAATCCATTTACATTCCAAGAGAGCACCTTTAACACAAAGGTCTGATTAATCACAGGGCAGGACATACCCTTGATCTGTACTCCTATCAAAAACTTCTATTATTGTGTGATGGCGATTTGGACCTAAACTTTTTATTTTTTATTTTCTCCCACTGCTCCCCACCCAGTGCTTCCCCCTCCACCCCTTTAGTGAACCCCCTGCTGAAGATCCCCCTTAACCTACCCATGGCCACTACCTAGGCCTGTGGGGCACCTCTTCTTAGGTCAGGAGCTTAATATTTGACTTTTGCAGCCATCCATATCTCGGGCGTTACTATTTTTCTGTCTCTCGCCCCCCCCCCCCTGAAATGGATAGTAAAAAGGACTCCGCCTCTTCCACTCTTCTGAATATCCTCATGCTGTTGTTGTGCATTACTTTTAATGAGGCTGGGAATTTTAATTGTGCGTTAGCACCCAATTTTTGGAACGGTTCTAGCAGTTTTCCCAGTTCCCATTGCTCTGAAGCTGTGATAGCTGAGACATCTGATCTTATCTGGAAGGTTATGTCATATACAGTCAAAGAGTTTAATTGTAGTGCTTTAAGTATTTCCTCTTTCAAGGTATATGTCAGGAAATGTACTAAGATTTTCCTTGGCCTTGTTTAGTTCGGGTTGAGCCTAAAAGGGTCTCTATGTACTCTCTGCATATCAGCCATTAGAGCCTCCTCCGAGCATTCAATACGTGTTGCTTGTTTTATTAGTTTTGCTACATACTCTTTTATTTTACTACCTTCTACTCCTTCTGGAACTTTGAGCAAACTAATGTTGTTTCTCCTTTGAGAATTTTCTAACAATTCTCATTTATCTTGTGTTTCCAGATCTTTTCCTTTTAATACAGCAATAGTATTTTTGTTCTCTTCTATCTGATTTGTTAGCTCGGTTACAGTAAGTTTTAACGCCATTGTTCTGGTAGTAAGTGAGTCAATCTTAGTTTCTAACTATTCGCAAGAATTTTTGATGTCTGCTTGATTCTTCTCCGAAGTTGAGAATCTATCTTTCATTTCTTTGACAAGGGCTTGTAGCATATCACACATTGAACCTGTCTGAGATTCATCCCCAGTATCAGCATCGGGTAATAATCCAGTTGCCTGTGAGGGACCTCTCTCATTCACTTCCATTTTATCTCAGAGCTGTTTTTCTCATCTCACTGTGAAATTATCTATATCCCTCTGATCCCCCTCCAATGCCCCTTCCATTGCCACCAAAATGTTTTTGGTTTCATCAACCATCTCTGAAACTGTTAGTTCGACCTCATCCATTAGAGGGAGAAATCTATTAGAGGTAGGGAGACTGGACACCGGGTCAGTTTGGTCCAGTATAGGGGGCTGTTGTATAGGTTTTAATGCTAGCATACTGGGAGTTACTTTAAAGTAACTTCTCAGAGAGGGAGTTAGCTTGGGGGGGGGGGGGACTTTATGCAAAGGAGCACTTTTTTTGTTCGTGGCTCTTGCTTTTACTATGCTTGAATCCTTTATCAGTTTATTGTGTATTGGCAATTCTTTATTAATTTTAGTTTGCTGTTTACCAGGTTTTTCTGTGTCAACACCTCCTTGCCAGTCAACCAGTCTGCACCCCTTTGCCACTCAGTCTTACCTTCTTTGCAAAACCGGGGTGCTCCAAAGACTCTGTGCAAATTCTCTGCCTCGTGCTCCTCCTCCGTAGCTCTCCTCGGTTGCCTTGACTCCTTGCTTGGGAGCTGAGGCTGCCTCGGTTTCTCCGCAACTGTGCTGCCCCTGCCTCTTCCGCCCTGGAAAGGGAACACAGCAACGGCCCTCCTCCCCCAATCTAGTTCCTGGGCAGCACGAGCCCACAGCGGCTTCCAACCCGCACCCCCACACAACCTCCTCGGTCCCTCACTCAAGAGACCCCTTCCCGGAACAACCGGGGCACCCCCCGCCAGCACGTCCAAGCCGTACTGAGAGCCCCAATAGCTCCCACCTTCAGAGATGCCGGGGGACGCCGGGAGCTAGAGCCGCAGACTCACGGAGCTGCACAGCAACCCGCTGAGCAGAGCCGGCGCATCCACACAAGCAGAAGGTACGAATTGATCATAATTTGAATCCTAAATTAAATCCAGTATCCTAGAGCATACTTGTACTTTTCTGTAGATTTTTGGGGTATGGATATGCTCCTGATGTATCTTTTTAGCTCCTGACCTAGCGGAGCCTCCGCGACCCGCTACTCGCCGGCCGCCATGTTCTTCCTCTCCACTCCGGAATAGATGTATGTTTGTATAACTAAAATGCTAAAATGTTTCCTTTTGGGTTTTCCTGAAGCAAGTTTTATTTTTTATTTTTTTATTTAAATATGCTAATATATAGGGCCCGAGTTTGAGTTTGACGCAGTTGCACTGGCTCTCCGCCGGCACAGCTGTGCCAAACCCACGCAGGGACCACCCGCCGTATTACAAGTTGAGTTCAACTCGTATTACAGCGGGCGGTCCTTTGCCCTTCCCATAGCAGTGCCTAGAAAACAGGCACCTCAATGGGAATGGCAAAACAGTTCAAACATGGCGTGGACGTGAATGTCCATACTGTGCTAGAACTTTGTGGGGATACAGACAGAGGGACACATGTTGTGCCCCCCTGAATGTATCCCCATGGTGGGGGGCATACGGGGCCCTCTTGGGCCGCCTTTGTTCCTGCACCGCCAGCCTTTATATGGCAGGGCTCTGCCATGAAATGGCTGGTGGTGCAGGAACTCATAATATGCTGAGCCAGACTGTGCCAGTTCCAGCTCAGCATATTGCATTATAGCGCAGCTGCGCCACTGCCAGGGAACCATTGTTCCCTGGCTCAGCCGGTGGTCCATCGCCGATGCAATGGTGAACGTCGTAATAGGGAAAACGGTGGACTGCCACTGTTGTGCCACCATGAGTCTGGCGGTTAGAAGACCCCTTAATTTTTCTGATTTTGGATGGAATAATTTTGGGATTCGTGAAGTGGATTGTACTGGAACAGAGGTAAGAGGAGAAATTCAAAAGTCTCTAATAGAAGACCTCTCAAAGTAGGATTTTTTTAAAAAAAACTTTGGAAAAACAAATTGCAAAGATGTTGGGAACAAATGAGTTTTTGTTTGTGTGCAATTTTTAGGGTCTAAGGGCAAGACAGGGTAGTATGTAAAATGAATGTATATTTAGTAATGTAGTATGTAAACAATATTTTCCAGGTAGTCTACAAGGTAGTCTATAACTCCAAACATAATAAATTGTTGTTGATTTCTTTTTTGCTTACTCTCACTTGCAGAGTACTCGAAAAAGATTGTGATTGTTGTATTTCCTAAAAGCGTTGCTCAATTTTCAAAATTTAGAAGAAGCGGTATAAACTTGTGTGAATTTTTATTCAATAGAGAAAGGAAGAGTTATGCCATCCCTCTATCCCATTATTGTTTTTTGCTCTACCCACTAAACGGGTTGATCAGTAGTTCCACCAATCAACATAGAGCCTTACAACTTGACCTGTTTAAATGGCTAATCCATGTTTCCGCAAAATAATTTATTTCCATTGTTAGAAAAAGTGTACTTTTGTTCAAGGAAAACAAAAGCTAATGCAATTTGGTTTTTTTTCTATTTCATAGTGTAGAGTACTGTCAGACATAGTCTCCTGCTATTTTTCTCCAGATTGCCTAGATAAAATAGGAAAAACATCCCTGAATTTGGGTGTCAGGCTACACTTTATTACTGTAATCATTGCTAAAGAGGAGAGGATGTTGCCTGATGGCTAGAGAGGTCGACCTCGATGCTGGGGAGCCGGGTTTGAGTCTCGGCAATGAAGCTCAACATCCTGTGATTCTGGGCTCATCACTTAATATCCCCTGCCTAACAAAAAACAAGCATTGGCATAGCCAATGGGTCTCGCTTTTGGGACCTTAAGTGATTTTTTAGAAATCATTTTGTTGCAGTGAGTGGTATTATGTGGGGTGGAAGTTGTATTTATTGTTTTGTTATTATGTGTTATGTAATGATATGGTTGTGGTAGAGGGGTAGTAGAGGGGTAGAAGAGGGATAGTAGAGGGGTAGAGGGCTAGAGGGTTAGTACAGGGGTAGAGTGGTAGTAGAGGGCAGGAAGGGTAGTAAAGAGGTAGAGGGGTAGTAGATGGGTATAGGGGTAGAAGGGTAGAAGAGGGGTATAGGAGGGGTAGAGCAATAGTAGAGTTAGAGGAGGGGTAGTAGAGTGGTAGAGGGGTTGTAAAGGAGTAGAGGTGTAGAAGATGTGTAGAAGTGGGGTAGTATAGGGGTAGTAGAGGGGTAGAAGAGGGTTAGTGGAGGGGTTGAAGAATGGTAGTAGAGGGGTAGTTGAATGTAGGTGATAGGTTCTATACAACCTTTATTGAAAGCTACTGTAGTGGTAGCTATGGAGAGCAGCCTTCAGGTTAATTTTTTTTACTAGTATTTTAGTAGTTTAAATTAAGCACCAGAGTGCATGTGATGCCTTAATAAAATAGTTGCCAAAGCTACCTTCAGGTCAAGTTCACGCTATATAAAATTTGTAAGAGGAATTTCCATATGCATTAAGTAGGTGTAACTGCTCCTGACGAGAGCCCCGAGAAAGTTGGCCACAGGTGCCGAGACTCGAACGCTGCTCCCCGCTCCCCTCAGAATGGAGATGCAGGGGCTCTAAGAAGGGGTGACAGCTTTGGGACACTGACTTTAGGAGTGCGGGCGGCACTTGGGTGCTTTTTCAGGTGCAAGCCCCCGTGCACAGACAGCCCTGAGAATGTTGGCCCCAGGGGCCGAGACTCGAATGCGCCTCCCCGCTCCCCTCAGAATGGAGATGCAGGGGCTCTAAGAAGGGGTGACAACACTGCGAAGCATCGTTAACAACTAAATGGTCTTTCACCGACCTTTGAAGTACTCTGGTGCGGCTGCAATCAGATGGGCGCCAGCCCGGGAAGCTGTCTCGGCCCGGGCTGGCACACACAATGGGAGAGAGAGTGGTGGAGATATGGCTCTGACGCGTGCCAGCGCATATTTTGGCCCTCTTTGTGGAGAAAGTCCACCACAAAAACGCAGACTTTGGAGTGAGGCTGCTCCAAGTCAATGCCGCCAATGCTGAATTTCAACATTCGGTAGAGTGGTGTGATGGTTGTATCGAAACCCACTTCTCGAAACACAGTTGCTGAAACCCCCTTCTGGAGGATAAAACTTGGTACACTATTAAAATACTGGGATATTACAATCGCGGCTCCCGGTAATGCAGAGACCAAATCTGCACTTTCTAACAGATATTACACATTGTTAGCTTACTATTAAAATACTGGGATATTACAATCGCGGCTCCCGGTAATGCAGAGACCAAATCTGCACTTTCTAACAGATATTACACATTGTTAGCTTACTATTAAAATACTGGGATATTACAATCGTGGCTCCCGGTAATGCTGAGACCAAATCTGCACTTTCTAACAGATATTACACAATGTTAGCTTACTATTAAAATACTGGGATATTACAATCGCGGCTCCCGGTAATGCTGAGACCAAATCTGCACTTTCTAACAGATCTTACACAATATTAGCTTTGGGACATAAGTTGGCTAGTTTCTTTCACCGCCATGAAAGAAAACAAACACGCGCGCGCGACTCGTGCTAAAGAAGGAGGCAGCAGGGGGAGGGAAGACAGGAGGGGGCCTGAGCCTGTTTCCCTTCCGGGAACGAGCAGGGGTACCATATGTTTGCAAGTTAATTACAAACATATGGTGCCAAAGCTCGCTCCCGCAAGGGAATCGCCAGAAGTGCACGCGTTGCCATTAAAAGCAATGCAACGCGTGCACGTTTTTGGCTGAAAAGGCGCATCGATGGCTAAAGGTCTTTCTCCTAAGCAGCGCATGTGCGCTGTGTAGGCGAGACCTAATGAATGTGTCCGTCTGTAATGCAACTGGTGCTCGTGTAAAGTTCTCTGATACCTTTGGGATAAGTTTGCACTACATATACTCCCAAAAATTTCAAATCAAATTATTATTTGCCAAGGGCTCCTTTTTGGGTTTTCTTTGTTTACAGTCAAAAACATGTTCTATGTTGAAAGCTTTCTGAGAGTCAACCATAAACCAAGGGCATGTTAGTGTTATTCATTTTATCGTAGTGCGGGTCGCATGTCAATGATTCCTGAAGAAGTCTCTCTTGCATCCAATCGGTATTGCCTTATGCCCTGGCGTGCCACAACGCGGGGTGAAACTGTGACTTCCCTGATGGAGTTGAGTCCCTGGCAGGATGTCGGACTCCATAGCCTGGGAGACCTGTACAGAAACAGTGCTCTCCTTTCCATAGAGGAGCTAATTACTGAAGCTGGCTTCCCCCAGGGCAGTTTTTACTGTACACTTCCATCATTCGGTCATTGCGAATACGTTTGAGTGACATACAGTGGGAACAAGACATGAACGTAACAATCCAATACCTGCATGTAATGGGAAAAGGTCGACACCTGACACAATGGTTAGCCAGTTCCTGATGCACAAATGCTGCAGTATTGCCCACTAAACTGCGGCAACACTGGGGCACCAAACTGGGCCACTTATGTACAGTTAAATAATGGCAGAATATCCTGGCATACCCTGCTCTGGTGTCCTGCAAGGCTCGCTTAAGGCTCATACAATATTACGTACTGCACAGGGCTTGCCTCACCCCCCACAAAATCAATTGCTACTTCCATTGCACAGATGCTGTCTGTCCCAGCTGTCATACACCTGATGCCAACTTCCTTCATAAGTTCTGGACTTGCCATTCACTCTCCCAGTACTAGTTAGTAAGTATGAACCACTTTATGTGCTGTACGGGTCACTCCGCTTTACAAACCTGGGAGATGTGCCTACTGGGCTTGATATGCTGAACCAAGAAAACTAAACAGTGCCACGATTTGCAGACCTGGCTATTCTTGCCATTCACCTGTTCACCCGTAGACGAAAGTTGCCAAGCCCCCCTTCTCTCTCCACCTGGGCAATCTCAATAGATGCCTGGGCACAAGGAAAGCTTGTCCTTGTACCGAAAGGACATGAAGAGCTTGCACAAATATTCCATTTCAGCCCGCTGGGACACTCTCCTGATGGAGCTGCACGCTAGCCTGAGTGTCGATGACCAACCCTCCTCCCAACACACAATCGTAGCTGCCTCCCTCTAATTCTTAGCGACAACTGTTAGGCATACCACACAATGAGTACCAAAGCTCACTCTCTCGGCGTCACAACTATTGCTAAACATGCTCTGGTGCCTCATTAATCCTGGATTACGAGGCAGGTGCATGCCAGTTATAACAATTGTTGTTACAAAAAATGGCAGCTTTTTATTGATTGTGCAATTGTATGCTTCACCTAAACTCAGACGCAGCTGACTCAGTATCACGGTTACTCACAGCCATACATGTCCATGTAAATTCGACCTGGTACTATTATAGATGAAAAGCACTGTGATATGGTAAATTGCCCCGAAGATTCATGGTTTGCAACCTGTGTTACAGGATGTTAAACATATTTGAAAAATCTACAATAAAAATGTTTTAAAAATTTAAGTTAGTGTTATTAATTTTAATACGCCCAGTGTAAATTTGGGTGAATAGATGGGGCATAGGTTTAAAACTACCATCCCTCATCCAAATGACACAATTTTTGAGAGTTAAAACGAGATATTAGTATGCGTTTCTGAGAGTGAGTATTGTAATACATTAGGAAGGGTTCATAATTAAAGGTTTCTGTTAGCTTATTATGTATTGCTATATCTGCAAGGTTTTTGGGAGATGCTTACTCGACTGTCTTTTTCCATTTAAAATTATTTTCACATTTTGTGTGGCAGGAATGTGTGCTGCAACATTCATAAGTGACATTTTGAGTGACCTCTGTTAGCACTGCATCAGATAGCTCAGTGGAAGTGCTGCCTAGTGCATTAATTTGTCCACTGTTTTGCTAACCAATATTTCCCTTACAGAGGCAGTGTGGTTATGTTCTGAGGTTCTTTCAACAAAGCTCCCCCGAATAACCACTCTGCCCCATTCAGATGGTAAAAAAATAATTGACACATAATATGAGCCCTTGGTTCAGAGTCATTTTCCCTACTTTAAAGATACCCCACATGCTTTATTATATGTTTTCCCCTCATTGACATGACGTATGTGTTAGGTGCCATGTTGTCCATTATTTTCTCTATTAAGAAGAAGAAGAAGAAGAAAATATTTTATTTTTGATTAATTAAAATCATTACAAACAGGAAGTATAAAATGCTTTGGATTATGCATGGAACATAGTTGAACCAATTTGGCCAATCAATTATATTATCTTCCAGTGACAAAGACACATAATACATTGCAAAGTGTAAAATAATATCGGAGATACATTATGTTTCAATTCGGAGTTTCACACGGAACACAAAAGACAATGCTACATCATATAAAATAATAAAATCTTCTTGGGGAAACTACCTACTCTATCCCCATTTTAAAATTCATACATTAAAATGCCATGGTTAAAGTGCCACTGTGCAGTTCCTTTCAAGGAAGCAATTCTTACATCAAACAGCATTCTATATTATTCATTTAAAAAAATAAAATTTTCCTCACAAAAGAACCTACATCGAACAAACAATTAATTTGAGATTGGGATTTTACCCAATTACTGCAAACAATTAAAACCTTTTAAAATTTCAATTTCAAAGCCATGTGCGCAACTTCAAGATCAAATTATGGAGTTACAGTTGACAATCAGCATCTTTAGGACTGACAGCATCATCGAGAGAAACCGATTATTAAATATCACAACATACCCCTAATATCAGGTGACACACTCTGAGGTTAACTTCTTTGCTGCAATAAGAATAAACTTTACGAACTGTGTAGTCAAACATGCCGATTTCCCAGAGAGACAAGTTGTGATTGCTTGTGGACATGTTCTCACCCCTGTATCTTTAAGAATAGATTTTAATAGGGCTTTCCTCTCTTCTAACAGTTGAGGACAAATGGATACGATATGTAAGAGAGGTTTATTATAAAAACCAAATAACCTACAGCTGTTTGAGGGCAAATTTTGTTCCCATATGGGAGTTCCAACCTTTGTGGGGTATCCCCCGAGACGTGAATTTGTCTCTTATAAACAATTTTAAATGGGTAATAAGATCCCATTGTGGTTCCAATTTGGTGAATAAGTTAATAACTGACCAGGCATGTCTTTTTTTTTTTAGCGAACTCATCCCTATCCAATAGAGTTGATAGGAAGTTAACTGATTGATTCAATGTCTGTCTGAACACAGCTTTGTTTGTAGCTACATCTTCAAAGCGCTGAGACTTAAAAGAAATTAGGCTCTCTGTTAAATAAGATCTCCAACTCTTAGCATGCTCATACCTCATTAATTCCCGCCAGCAGTGGTTCCCAAGTGTGCCTGGGACAGAACAAAAGAAAGAATATAAAGATTTTTAAAATGCGGATTGTCTTGTTAAAGTTTGTCTTTTCAAACCAAATTCCAATCTGACATTGGCGTGCCCGATATTCTTTGGAACCCTAAAGACAGATTTAAAGACTTTTATCTGTAGGTTATCAAGAATTTTCGAGTCTTTGCCTTGAAAAATCCCTGACCCGTAGGCCAGGGAGGGACTCCGCTTTGCTTTCATTACCTTGAGTAAATGCTCGTGGTTCGGACATGCCAACGTGTCTCAACTTTCTAAAAGCGAAAGACAACGCCGTCGATTTTGCTTTTAAGTTAAGGAAATGCTGTTTAAAAGACTATCTGTCATCAAATGTAATACCCAAACATTTATAAAATGTTACAGTTTCAATATTTAGCCCATTACTATTCCATACTCTCATGTCTGGTTTTGTACAACCAATCGTCATTATTTTTGTTTTTTTAGTGTTCATCAATAAACCGTTGGCTAATATATAGTTATTAAATTAATTTATTAGTCTTCGTAGGCCTATAGAAGTGTGATTTAACAGTCATTAAGGTCAAGTTTTTAGACGTTGACTCGCCCCTTCGAAAACCAGTTTGGAATATTTGTAAAATGTGTTCTATAGTGGCCCATTCTTCCAATTCATTGAGCAGATAGCTTGAAGACATTTGCTTCCACATCTGTTAGGGCAATCGGCCTGTAATTAGCTGGATTGTCTTGTGGGCCACTTTTATAGATTAGCTGGATTATACTTCCCTGCAATGATTCAGGAACCATTTTAGAATTTATAACGTCATTAAACAAAGGCGTCAGGATTTCTGAGCAGAGATCTATCTTTGCCTTGAAGATAGAGTTTGGGATCCCGGTAGGGCCTGGCGCACCATTTGATCTAATTTAGCTTATTGCCATTTTGACTTGATCTACTTGCTCCATAACTAGTGATTCAGCTTCATTATGATGTTGATCATTTCTATTCATTCCGCTATTTCTGCTGTATCAAGGTAACATTACACTGTTACCTGTTTTTGGGTGTACTGTTGGTTTCGCAGAGACGTAATGGACCAACTTCCCTCAAGACCTACTTATTAACTTGTGGGTTATGAAATCACCTCAAGCTAAACAATAGGCATTGTGGAGAAGGGCCGGATACTGGACGCTGGTGGGCTCTTGTTGTCGACCTGCGAGGCAACAAATAAACTAACTTAATATCTGTAGATTGTTTTGTCAATAGACACTAACTCACAACTTGTAACCTTTTCTTATTAAGTCTCATTAGTTTTCCTACCTGCGAACTCAAGTACTCGTGCGATGCGTCCTAGTACTTCTTATGATGATAGAGGTGATTTTCTGTGATGAGTTTGGAAGGGAGATTATGTGCCAGCTCCTCAAGTGGAGACTTCACACTCTTCTCTCTTTAAAGTAAAAAGTGCATCATTTACTTTTAAGCACTATCACAATGATCGAAGCACCACAGTTGTTTATCTGTACTTTTGCCGGGATCTCAATAGTACTCACTTTTGTAGGTTCCCCACATATGTGTCATCACTTCTTCATCACTAAACTAGAAAATAAAAACAAAATGCAACACAAAACAAATAACATTATTCTTTGCGCAATTCTCAAAAGTCTTTTGTTGTTGTCCTTTAAGCAGTCCACGCTGCATCTATAGGCAACTCAAACTTTTCCTTAACAAGGAAAAAGTGTGTCCAAAAATTCTCTTTTCAATGCCTCACGTTAGTTACATTACACTGTCTTGCGATGGGCGCCTTAGAATGAAAGAAGTAAACTTAGCTTTCTCTTTCAGGAAGATTTAAGAAGTCTCCCCCGAAGCTGTGAAGATCTTCTGTAGTGAAAATTGACATCAGGAAGCCTGCTGCGCCAATTTCCAGGTAAAAAGCACAAAGACAGAACCTTCCGTGGGAAAGGGAGGAAGGCCAAGCAAATTCTGGAAGCTGGGTGTGGCCTCATATAGAAGCACCACACCCAACATGGCTGCCACGTAGGAATCACGTTCAACGTAACGTGAAGAGTGGCTTTAATCCTGAGTTCAGCATTGCACTGTAAGCGCTGTTTCTCTGCCAGCATTGAGGCAGCGCTTGAGGCCAATAAACAAGCGTATTTGCAAAGCGCTCAAATGTTGAAAGAAACGAGTGATTACCAACAAGCAAGCTTTTCTTATATAATATCATTTGGGCTAAAAAGAGTTCATAACGTGATTTCTTGCAATACACACTGAAATAAAAATGTCAACATAAATATGACCATAACAGCATTAATACACATTACTCCAAAGGTGGTGCTGGTTGCATGGGAAAGGGGTGGGTTTTTAGATGTGGGTCATTTTGACTTTATTGGAAGTAAGGTAGCTTAGAGGAATCATGACACGCTGCTCCACAGACTAGACATGTGATGGTAGATGTTATTACTCAAAGCTGTGTCTGAAGAGGCCCCATAAAGGTTGAAAATGAAGGATGCCCAGCATAGTTCATTAATGTTAGCACTGTTAGCTCCTCTACTACTGTATTCAAGAATATTTATTAGACCCCAGAATCATTTCAGATTTTTCGATTTGCATGCATAGTGCAACTTGGTCCATATTCCTTCTTAATATGTATGTTTGGCTTTCCGTATTTTGTTTTTGGATGCTCTTCTCAGGCATTTTAAATTGTGCAATTCCGAAGATTTTATGGCACAATTCGATTGTCTGAAGATGGCCCTTGTAGCTTTATTAAGTTCCCTTTTTTGCTGGAGACACCTCGTTGTATACCATCCTGATCTTTTAGGCTGTGTAGTGCACCCTCTTGATGCCGTTGAAGAAGGAAAGCGATCCAACATGGAAGCACAAAAACAAGGCCAGATTTCTACCACTGACTTCCCTTGTTTTTCTCGGTTAGCGCTGTAGCAATTGCAGGTTCTATAAATACCCATATTTCCACCTGATTTCTCAAATCCCACACAAACCTTTTCAGGTTATAAGCAGTTGACCCGGTTACCATAGACCTTGACTCAGGCAAATGATGAACCGATGATACCAGTGACATTATTTGTGGATTATGGTCACTTTCTATTCTGAGGATCACTTGATAATCGTGGAGAAAGGATACAAGAGCCTTTGAAATGATGGTATAGTCAATGATAGAAAGTTGCCGTGACTTTTTGAATGTTTGAACGCTCTTAGTGGTATTTTGTACGTCTTCCTGTAATAACATAAGATTATATTTATTACGTTGAGAACGGCACATCTGAATTAACGCTCTGCTTGGTTTATCGGCTCAGCTTTTGTAGAGCAAATGCACATTAAAGTCTCCTGAAATTATTAACATAGTGGCTGGATATTGATGATTCAAGATTTGGACTATTTCCCAGAGCGCGGTAAACTGGAATGTTTTAACTGGACTTTTTGTGCTTAAATAAACATTTATAAATATTATTGGTTGTTTGAATCCTTTTTAACACATAAGAGCCATGCTAGCAGAAAGTCAATTTCATAGTGATTGATATCCAGGATCAATTACACATAGGTAGATAACCCACCTCTTGTGTGACCAAAGGCAGATGAGCGGGATGCGAAATTTGTGTACTCATACTATCCAATAAGCGGTACTTTACCGATATTCCATGTTTCCTAAAACATTAGAACTTCAAAGTTCTTCATAAATGTTACGGTATCCTGGTCCTCAATCAGGGTTATTAGGCCGTGAGTATTCCATGAGTAAATATTAAAAGATTTAATTACTTTGGTCGAGCTGTTTAAGCATCATTCATGCACTCCAGCCTTCCCATTAGAGAGAATTATTAAAAAATAAATGGACATGAAAAAATGATTATTTACGTACTGGACAAGTAGTATTATTTACTGTTGCTCCCACTAGGTTTACTCTTTGTTTACCTTTTTTTTCTTTTTTACTATGCAGGCTTCTAGAAACATACTTATTTTTCTTTGGTATTGCCCTGATCTGGTTTTCTGTGAAGTTCTCTGAATTATGAAAGTAATTATCTCTGATATAAATGTGATTTATTTATTTCATTCATTTGCAATATTTCAGTTTTCCTGTAAAGAAAACGTATTTTGATTCTGCAAGATACTTGTGCTTTTTTAACAAAAATGTGTTCAGAGTAGTGTTCTTTTAATCTCACTATGCTGTTGAGAGAATTTTTATTAGTCTTGATTGAGGAGATGTTTCTGTTCTAAACAAATTGAGTTTCGTAAACTCATTCATACCTAATTTTGTAGATTCTTGGATTTTCTTATTTTTAATGGCCACCGAAGTTGGGTTTTTTGTCTTTTATATGTCGGGTGCTTTTTATTTTTTTATTTTTTCGGATGATCTGTAAGTCGCAGTGTCTGAATACTGAAAAAAGTAGCATTAGAAACCAGTTTGTAAATTCAATTAATTCCTGTTGATGAATTTTAGTCCTATTAATTTCTAAAAACATTTCTTAATTAGTTTTTAGCACATGGAAAGGTGGCACTGTGCAGTGAGATAGTTCCAATATACTGTCAGTTGTCTGGTCTCCAGATGATTGACCACAAAATGGCGGTCGACGATTTGTATAGGTTTGTTGGGAGTTCCATTGGGGTTTTTTCTTCTCACATTTTAATGACATATTTGTATTTTTGGTGCAAATTGATGACCGATACATGTTTTCTTTTCATTTGTGTAAAAAGTTAGTTTGACCTATAGGTATGTGCATATGTGGTCGCCATTTTGGTTGGGGACATTTCCTTATTTTCGTTTCATATCGTAGCAAAGGTTAAAATAAACTGGTAAAATGTGTAGGAAATAATTATTACATTTTTAGAAATACAAAAAATCTTTTAACAAATGGAATGTTAAAAAAGTAACGCAATATAATATGCGTGATAGATTTATTTTCCATAGGATTACATTAGTGATGGAAAGAACTCCAATGAAAAAACTGCAATATAAAGTACCATGATATAAAATACCACAAAGTAAAAACTTATCACAGTAGCTCATGTGCTCCCTGTTATGCTTGGCAGCACTGTCATGTGGTCAGGATAGACCTAGCAGAAACTGCGCCATTCATATGCTCATGTTTCCTAAGTTGCCTTCTCTTTTACATACAATTACTTTTGACGTCCATTTGTGTGCATCTCAATGCATGCTAACATTCTCTGAATCTGCATTGCTTACATTTCAACTTCGAAGGCACTTTATTATGATAGCTTGAACATTCAGTACAAGGGATAAAGTTCAGTGTGCAAATGTCATATTTATTTGTCCGTTGGCGACATTGCTATCCAACTAGAATAAACAACTGCGGCCCAAACAGGGGTTTGACATGGTCACATGCGTTCTATTGTTACAAATACACAGCCACTTCCTTGTTAAGGCAGAGGAGTACTCAGCTTACCACCTGTTAGAATTTCAGCTTAGCTGATTCCTGCATACCAATACAAAGGATGTCCAGCTTTACGCCTGATAACACTTATCCTTCGTAACGGGGAGTTAGTCTACCTGGCAGGGGTTTGGCAGATGACCCACCCTAGGCAAAGACTAGGTTGGGGAGAGCTTGTTAGGAGTACACATTAACAGTAGTTATATGTCTGAATATATACACTGTCTTTGCACAATGGTGGAAATGTTTATTTGGGTCACTGTTCTTGTACTGCTAATTATACTAATCTGTTTTATGCTACTCATAACCGCAGTGCACGTCTTTTATGCAAGAATCACAACTCTACAATAAATAGTATTTCTTTGGGTATGCACGAGAATCCAATTGAAAAGGTTCTAGATCTGTTACCACAATTTCCGTTGGTCATCAGGGTTGTCATGTTCTGAGGTTTCACACACATTGTTACCCTGTGAGATTAGGGAATCGTATGGTGTGCTGTGAGCTAGAAGGACTATTAGGCCAATATCGCCTGAGGGGTTGTAGGGAATCAGACTTTCACCATCCCAACGTTTATGTTGTCTGCCAAGCGCACAATTTTATCACACTTTGTACAAGCTGTATGACAGCACTGCAACCTTGGAGCTGCTGATTCCTCACCTGCCATCTTGTACTGTGCTTCTGCCTCCTCACTTGCTGCAGTCCTCCCAAACAGACAGTACATATGCCTTTGAGGACTGCACCAGCCTTGAAAACCTAGTATTCTGCTCCCTTTCCATAATCCAGCAGTTCTGGACCTGACAATTAAGGCATTGCCAAGTTCCCGGTCAATGCCTGACTATACCATTGGGATCCAAGTCTCTATTACAGTAATAGCGATAAAGAGATGGGAGTCCTGGTTAAATTCCCTGATCTTTGTAGATCCCGGAGACCCACATGAACCAGTATGCATTTCTCACTTCGAGATCGCTTTCTATGTCCATTCGCCACTGTTTTAAGTCACTTTACATGTTTTTACAGGGTTAACGGCAGAGGCCTGAGGTGTATAGCAAAGCTTTTCTGTTTTACTTCCAGTCAGACATGTTGTCTAGTCAAGCCCTTGCACTATACACAGTGCTAAAGATATAGGCTATTACAATCTCACCACAACTGTGGGAGGGAATGTAAACATCTGTGATCCCTTCACTATGTTCTGAAGCTCTAAAGCTGCAAACCTTGTAAAACAAAAGTTTACAAACCCAAAGGCCAATAGAATAATACATGTTATGGATACTTAAAGGTACTTATCTTCTCAACTTGCCCCTAGTTCTGAGTGAAAGAGAAGCCCAACTCATGACACATAATAAAATGTTCAAGGCTTAAAGCCTAGCTTAAAATTATACATGAATGTTCCCCCCGACACATAAGAGCACATAAAGGACAAGCAGCCCCACAGAGAATACTCCCTGACCCATAAGTTAACTTCCTCTGAGGAGCTGCCCAGATTGGTTTAAATTCCTTTTACTTCCTAGTCTGGCCCTACTCCTGCATTGACCTATATTATTTGTTTTTATAAAGACTTCTAGCTGCAGATCTCTCACATTTTGAATATTCCCCAAGCGTCAGACTGTATCCGGAAACTTTTCAGGAGTACTTCTGAGCACCGGTAGGTGGTACTATCTGACTCCACACTGATGCTGTTCCACTCTGGAAATGACATGCCGATGTCAGTTCCTTTCTTTCTGCGCCACCAGATGCAGATCTGTAGCTAACTCTTTGTGGGGTTTTCTAGAACAAAAAAAGGCAAGGCTGGGCAGAAGAGAACCCTCTCACTGGATCATGCGTTGCATTAAGATCTGCTGTGCAGTGGTGAAAACAGCCTCCAGAAGGACTGCATGCACATTCTACCAGGCCCAGAGCTGCTTCCACTGTGTTTGAATGCAGAGTCCCTGCCCTGGACATATGCCAGGTGGCTACGTGGGCATTCCTACATGCCCACAAAGCACTATTGTCTGGCAGTCCGGTTTGCCAAGAGGGGCATTTTTCCCGCTTGGCCCAGTAGAACTTTCTGGTCCAGCCACAGACCTACCTTCAAGCAGGTACTACTTTTAGATCTATTCAAAAGGTGAGGAATCTGCAGCTAGGGGAGTCTATCAGAATAACAAGTTACTTACCTTCTGTAATGCTCTTTCTGGTAGAGATTCTATCTAGCTGCCGATTCCTCACCAACCCTCCCATCCTGCAGGTGCTGTAGTTGGACTCTATTCATTAATAAGATTCCAAGACTGGAAATCTGCACACTGGTCACACCAGTTTGCTTTTGGGGCTCGGAGTCTGAAGAGGCGCGGACATTTTTAAAGCCACTGACGCCCTTGCATGGCAGTGGTACAGATACATAGGCCCATATGTCCGTTCCACGGCAGAACAGCATCCGTGCAACGCCACACATCACCAACAACAGGTGCGCAGAAGTGATACTGAAAAGTTTCCGACTCCAGTCTGTCGCCTGGGAAATATTCAAAAGGTGAGGACTCTTAAGCCTGGCGAAGGTAAGTAACTTGCTCTTCTTGGCTCTACATTCAATACTGATCACTGAAGTTGTGTAACCAGCACCACCAAAATCTAAGTACAATGCGCAGTTGGGTCCCTTGCCAATGTCTTCCACTAGGTATGGCTTGACAGCACAGCTGTTTGAAATGACCAAGTCTTTACAGTCTATATAGAGTGGGCATTTGCTCCACCCAGAGCGTCATATTTCTCTCTGCTTGTGCTACTAGTTGCTTAGTGTATCATTCCACCTCTTAAGGCGCGCCTGGAATGCAAATGTATGAGGTGCTATTGCTAATTTCTCAAGAACTCTGAATCATCGCTATTTACTTTTGTTATATCTTAGATGCATTGTATTCAGAAAAGCAAGAATGTGTTTTTCATTGTTTAATTCAAGACTCAAATGGAAGCTAGACCTATTGGCTTTGCCATGGCTCACGTAGGCTTCATACTGCATCACATATTGCATCTTTCACACCCTCTACACACTGTGATCTGCATGCCATCTCAGAATCTGTTGAAGGGATGATAAAGTAATTAAAGATCCGAAGAAGTAAGCTGTCTACCATGACTGCATTATGCAGATACGTGGTTTGCTTCAGTCACCGTGAGCTGAGCTAAAAAAGCTGCTCCATCAACACCTAGGCACACCCCACCAAACATACAGGGTGCCTTGATGGGATCAAGGTCCATGAAGGAATAGGACTATGTAGCTTGGGTCTTCTGCGATTCTACTAGTGAATCATAAGGGGGGGGGGGGCACAGAACGACCTGCCTCATCAATATTGATTGAGCTGGTCGCAATATGTGACCCCTTCTGTGATTGCAGATGGGGCCTGCAAGAAACAGCAGATCACCAATGTAAATTTAAAACCTTTTCAAAGGAGCTTGAAGGAACCAGTGCTGCTTTATTTTTTATTTTATTTTTTTAAATCTTCAGGTGAAGCAGGGACCACTGCGTGCACCCTCCGAGGCTGCCAAAAAGGAAGGGACCCTAAGGACACCACTTGATGAATCAGTTACCTCCCTAACTCGGAGGTAGGTAACTTATCAAAGATTTGTCAACACAGTTGCAGTCCTAAAACATTGAAACATTCTTTTCGGAATCAGAACTAGGAGGGGTACTCCCCTAACACATTGCCTTCTATTTGCTATTTGGAAAGATTTCAAAAGTCCTTTTACGAGTCGGAAAGAATTTTCTGATTCGTAAAAGGGCTTTTATGTGTAAAGAAAAAAACATTTTGAGATTGATAACCCTGTGGATTTGCGAATCGCCTGCAGTGAATGGCGACTGCAGAAGGCTTTGTACATGAGGCCCTGAGGCTTAGGAAGCCCTAATGCTCCAGCCATGTTGAGCGGAGTTCCTTAAACTTCATTGCTGGAATGTATTCTGGAGGACGCAGGGAGAGAATCCCACAGTGGCTTAGCTGAGTGCAGAGTATGTGAACTCCCAGGTAATTAATTGAATGTTGAATGACCTCCCAAGCATACGGAGAGTACTTATTACTGGTTCCCACTGAATTTGTTTAGTACCTTATTTATGGACCTCATCTGAGGATTTATTACTTTCCTCTTTGATTTAAAGGTGACTAAGATGATGGATGATAGCAGCATTTTGTAAAGCAGTGCTGAAAGCCTTCCTGCCTCATGTTTTGTAAATGTAGTGTCTGAATTTAACAAAGCGTATGCTGTGGGAGCGTGTGTTTGCATAGCTACTGGTTTGAAACTTAATGAGGTTGCCTGTAGTTTTTCACACACAGTGGCCACTGTGATAAGCATGGGTAAATAAATTAGGTTTCATCTCTGTGATTAAGAATAAGCTGGTTTTTGTTGAAGTTGTAGCCTGCTGAGTAGTAGAACAATAGCTACAGTAAGTGTGTTCAAGTGTTAAGACCTGTTTATGTACAAAGAGGCAATATAGAATGCTGTTACTAGTGGTATAGTGCGGGTAAGTAATACAACATTTTTGAAAATGAAATGAGAGCGGGAAATAGAATTAATGGATGCAATAGCAATATTATGTGTTTAGAGGAGTTATGACAACTTTTGGCCCCAGTGGCACTGCTCCGGCTGCACCATTCAAATCATGGCCCTATTGTCTGTAAGGTAACTGCACCTGTGACTGCCTGTTTAGTAGCAAAATATTGCAATAGTTGGTGTTTAATGGGGATCCTAGAGCTTTGGGCCTCGGTGTCACTGCACCTGCTGCACCAGTTAAATCATGACCCTAGTGTCTGCAAGGTAACTACACTTGTGACTGCGTATTTAGTAGTTAAATATATAAATATTTGGTGTTTAGAGGAGTTCTGACAACTCTTGGCCCGGGTGCCACTGCACCTGCTGCACCATTCAAATCAAGTCCATTTTAACTGCAAGGTAACTGAAATTGTGACTGCCTGTTTAGTAGTAAAATATAGCAATATTATGTGTTTAGAGGTGTTCTGACAACTTTTGGCCCCAGTGCTACTGCACCGGCTACACCATTCAAATCTTGACCCTGTTGGCTGCAAGGTAACTGCACTTGTGGCTGCCTGTTTAGTAGTAAAATATAGCGGCTCTTGTATATTAACTTTATTTTTAACATGCAATGTTTATTCCAACATATAGAATTTGATCATAATGGCCAAATTGATTAAGTTCAAAAAATCAATCCGATAATGCCTACAAAGTGCAAAGAAAGGTACTGAGGCATGAATATGAAATGCCACAAACGTTAAGGCTAAAGCATCTGCTTTACACAACTAAGTAATAAAAAGGAAGCATTCCAACATACTGTTAGAGGTCATCTGCTTTTTTCGTGGGGAGAGATCTTATCTTGACAGTGAATGGGGCTGAAACAGTGTGAACAGCTTTTGTAGAAGTATCATAAATGTGTGTAGCCAGGGGAAGTTAACAAAAACCAGATGTTCCACACAAAAGTGAATGAACCCAGTAATTCGGCCATGGGAACCGATAAGAGTCCCCTTTTAAAATATATTAAATACAAGAGATTTCACTATCGAAATCTAAAAATTCTGCACATCTTTTGTCCATTTACTTGTATTTAACTACTTTGATCTTTGCTTCATGCAGGTTTACTAAGCTAGCATTTGTATTTGTTTGTTTTGCCTTCCTTTCCAAGTTTAAAATCAATAAAAACTTATAATGAAACAAAAACACTTTCAAACTCTATCTTAAGGTAGATGTGCTCCAATGGTCCTTGAAAGCAAGAGGGAGCCTCTTTTATTGTACACATTTTAAACTTGGGGGAAATGTTTGCTTTGCCATCGTTTCCGATTTTAAACGTTCCATATTTATCACATCATTATATTGGATTTCCTTAAAAAAGATAACTCCGATCGTTTTGTTTTTTGTATAAAGAAAAGGTTTTTAACCAGCTTGACGACACGCAATGTAGTTTTAGCATGGGGAAGGCTATGGTAAGTTTCCATAACAACAAGCACTGGTAAATAAATATATGAATTTCTCAGGAAATACTGAATGGATTTACACCATTTAACAGAAAGCGTGCACTCTGGACCTAGAGCTACCATTTTGCCAAATTTGGTGTAATTCCGTATAGCAGTTCAGGCTGTAGCTGCGTCAACAGATTCCTTTGGAAATTAACATAGAGAAAACGTGTTTTGGGACCCTCCTTTTTTCTCAGCCCCCGCTTGAGGAATCCCCCCCGAAACTTTCAAGACAGGAGCTGACCTGAGCGGGCCATTAGCTTTGAAAAATTTGCGAAGATTTGTCAAACGGTGCCAAAGATATTGGCACATCAATAAACTCTTTTTATATAGAAACAAGGTCCTACCTATAAGTACCTACTGGTTTCGCACCTCCACAGGGCGAGAATTTCATGGCACCATAAACAGCACAATAAGCAGGTATTCTTTTTTAGAAGTGTTTATTTAGCACACTATAGTGCAAAATTAAAAAGTATGGACTGTCTATGCGTTTCGGCTCTCCGCTTTCTACTGGACCATAGAGTCCCATCGTCTAGAGCGTCATTTAAAATGCTCGAGTGCTTTTATCCCTCCTTACTTTCTATTACATTTCAGTTACTAGACTGTTAGCCCTCATATGTAAGCAGTGTCAGGTTTGATCCACCATTTTAGCATTACTTGTAAAGAACATTCAGTTTACTATGTGTGGCAGACAGTGCAGGTGCAAACATTTCTTCATTTTTGATGGACAATTAATTAATGATTTATACACTTTAAAGTCTTACAATATCCTAAAACTGGATGACATTTCATAAGTCCAAACAACCATTAAATTCATATATATCTATTTTAATTATGGAGGAGATTCTGTGACATAAAGTGACCTGTGCTTTTGAGTGTTCTGGGTTAAGTTATTAAAACCAATCAATTTCAGTAAAATACGAGTTGATTATCACCAAAGTCGTATGTAACATTTATCAATTCATTCTAGAATCTACATTTAATATAGACGATGTAATCTATTTTATAACTGTAAGAGGAGAAAGTGTCCGAGTCTAGATTAATTCTTATCCCATAAAAATAGCCATTTAAAACATATCATTTTGTCAATTGGTAAAGAGTTCCTGTCTCATGAAAGTGAGTTGTGTATTAATCTATTATAGATTATGATATAAAAATCCATTCAATTCTAAGTAAAGTACGTACTGAGTAAAACTGAAGTCCTATATATACATCTGTTAATTCATGAAGAGGCTCTTTGTCAAAAAAGTGTTCTATGCTGTGGATGTGATAAATATTACAAAACATTCTCTCTTAAAAGTTCGATAAATGTAAAATACATAACCATTAGATCCATAAGGACCCATGTCATACCATGATTATCATGTTTTCAACTTATTTCACAAAAAGACTTCTTATTTGTCAGATTTTATGCAGAGTTCCTGTTCGATCTCATAGGAGAGAGGCATCATCTTATATTCCTTGTTTGTCTCTGTTATAATTCTTTTGCATTTATTGTGAATTTATAAGCCACAGAAACAATTCCTCCGAGACATAGAAGGGGATGTGAGTTGCCATCCCAAGGTTCTTGTTCGCAGATAGATCTATATTACTATAGGTATATGTGCAATTCTGCATCCAAATTATGTCCAAATGGATTTTCAGTACCAATTACTATAATGAATCGAGATTCTGTTCTTCTTAGGTTCAAGGTTCTGTCACCTCATTCTTTTTGCTTCACAATTTTTATGCCAAAGTATTTTAGTTGTTGGCTGTCACTCGAGTGGAAGTCAGAGAAGTGTTTGGCAATTGGGTAGGAAAAGTCTTTATTTTTAATAGCTCGCAGATGGAGAATTCTTAATTTCAGTTTGTTAATCGTACTTCCTACGTATAGATTCTTGCAGGGACATTCCAATATATACACCACGTATTTGGACTCACAGGTGATATGGTCTTGGAGGAGCACAATTTTCCCATTTTGGAGTTTGTTTGACAAAGAGTTTTGGCCATGTTTGCTGGCTTTGCATTTTGAGCATTTCCAGAAACAAGGATTGTTTAGCCAGGATGATGTTTTCGGTTGTTTGATTTCTAAGTGGACAATTTTCTTTTTTCGGTTTCATCTAGCATTAACATTTTCCAATTCCTTTGTATGATTTCTTTTAGCTCTTTGTTTTCATTGTTGAAATCTTTGATCAGCCATATTGTCTCATCTTCTTCATTGCTTCTTTCTGGACCTTCTCATTGTGAGGTTAAAAGATCTTTTCTTGATTTCAGTCTAACTTTAGTTTTTGCTGTCTCAATAACTTCTATTGGGTAACCTCTTTCAAGAAAGCGAGTACTCATTTCATCCAACTGTGATTCGATATCTGAAGCTTCAGAGCAGTTTCTTTTTGCTCTGAGCATTTCTCCGTAACGTATGCTCCACTTCATGTTCTTCGGTGTCCACTATTTGTGTGGAGAATACTGTTGCACGAAGTAGGTCTTCTGTGCAGCTTGGTGCAGATTTTTTGTTTTTTGTATGAATACTCCCACGTCCAAGAAGATGACATTCGATTTGCTAATTGTGGATGCAAATAATAAGTTATAGTTGTTGTTGTTCAGTGATTTGATTAAGGTTTCAAGATCTGTGTGATTTCCCTCCCTTATCATGAAGAGGTCATCAATAAACCTTGTCCAGATCTTGATGTTAGATTTATGTTGGGTCCTCAAAATTTCAGCTTTCCACATTGCCATTAGCAGGTTCGCACATGGTGAGAATTTCATGGCACCATAAAGAGCATAATAAGCAGGTATTCTTTTTTAGAAGTGTTTATTTAGCACACCATAGTGCAAAATCAAAAGTATGGGTAAACTACGCGTTTCGACTCTTCGCCTTCTACTGGACCATAGAGTCCCATCATCTAAAGCATCATTTAAAGTGCTAGAGTGCTTTTGATCCCTCGTTACTTTCTATTACATTTCAGTGACTAGACTGCTAGCCCTCATATGTAAACAGTGGCAGGTTTGATCCGCCATTTTAGCAAAATTACTTGTAAAGTACACTCCGTTTACTTTGTGTGGCAGAAAGTGCAGGTGCATACATTTCTTCATGTGTGATGGAGAATTAGTTCATGATTTAAACAATTTATAGTCTTACAATATCTTAAAACTGGATGACATTTCATAAGTCCAAACAACCATTAAATTCATATATATATATATCTATTATGGAGGAGATTCTGTGACATAAAGTGACCTGTGCATTTGAGTGTTCTGGGTGAGGTTATTAAAACCAATATATCTATCTATCTATCTATCTATCTATCTATCTATCTATCTATCCTCCATCCATCCATCCATCCATCCATCCACCCATCCACGCTCCAAGTTGCCCAAGCAAATGAGCTGCACTCCACACACGCATTAGGCTGCAAGCCTCTATTACGGGTATCAACGTTCTCTAGGCTGCTGATAACTTAAAACAGTAATTTCCTCGTCTTGCCTGACGCGTTTCGAAAGGTCATCTTTCTCCCTCAGAGGCTCACGCTGAAATGATTACGTGCGGGTTGGGAATATATATATATATATATTCACTGAAAAAACCATAGGTTTCACACATGTTATAGTTAGCTGGACATTTTACTGATAAAAAACCAATGAAATTCCCCCGTTATAGTTAGTGCAGGCAACTATAACTCACGCGACCGCAATCCTCTGCTGATGCTAATACTGTATTTAGACAATTATTTGGCCATGTCTTCTTCCATTAAATTTTAGCTATACATATATTACAAATATTTTTTTTTCATAAAGACACATATGTCATCAGCAGAGGATTGCGGTCGCGTGAGTTATAGTTGCCTGCACTAACTATAACGGGGGAATTTCATTGGTTTTTTATCAGTAAAATGTCCAGCTAACTATAACATGTGTGAAACCTATGGTTTTTTCAGTGAATTTGCAAGGTTTTTTAAATGCTAATTCCTAACTATAACGTGTGTGAAACCTATGGTTTTTTCAGTGAATTTGTACGGTTTTTTAAGTTACTTTACGCCATTCGTGGCGTGCGCGCCCACTTAACGCAGTTCGTTCCGTGCGCGCAAGGTGCGCTTTGCGCACCGTGCGCGCACAGTGAGCACGCGGTGCGCTTCGCGCACCGCGCGCCCACTTTACGCAGTTAGTGCCGTGCACGCTGGGTGGGCACGCGGTGCGCTACGCGCACCGCGTGCCCACGTTACACTGGATGGGCCATGTACGCACGGTGCGCTTCGCGCACCGTGCGCGCATGGAGGACATATTATGCGCTTCGTTGTGAAAGGTATTGTTTGATTTTTTTGTTGTGCTATGGATTGGTTATATGCCATGCACAAATGGTGCCCTTCGGGCACCATTTGCACACAGGGTGTGGAGATGATAGATTTTTTTTTTTTTTTGCAGTTTTTTTACCGTACGCGTACGGTAAGCGTAATCGGCGATTTTTCAAAAAAAATTAAAATTGCTTTTTTGCCCTTGGGGGTTCTTTGAGGACACCTCCATCAAGGCTAGGTGGTTGGGAGCAGTCTAAACAGCCCCTTTATATGTTTTTTGCCTTTGTTTTTCTTCCACCCCCTCAGAGTGCGAGATAGAAAATGGCGGCCGCCGCTTCCTGGTTTCGACCGATTCGAATGTTTACTAAGATCTAACAGCCAATCAGAATCGCGCTCGCGCACGTCACCGTACGCGTACGGTAAGCGCACCGTAAGCGCACCGTAAGCTGGCTCAGATATATATATTGATTTAAAGGCTATTTTCTCAGAATCTACTGAACAGATTTACACCAAACCTACAAAAGGCACTTCCTTGACCTGTAGACTACCTCTCTGCCAAATTTCAAGGAACTCTGTTCAGCCGTTCGGGCTGTAGCTGTGTCTAAAGGTCCTATGGAAAAATGCATGGGAAAAACGCGTTTTTGGACTCCCCTTTTATCTCAGACCCCGCTTGACGAATCCCCCCGAGACTTTCAGGGTAGGAGCGGAGCGTAGCGCCCCACCTATTTTGAAAATTTCGCGAGGATTCGTCGACCGGCGCCAAAGTTATTCCAAATAGAATGTTGCGGATTTCCTATGGAAACGTGGTCCTAACTATAACTATCTACTGGCGACCGCCAGTAGATTATATATATATATATATATATATATATATATATATATATATATATATTCACTGAAAAAACCATAGGTTTCACACATGTTATAGTTAGCGGAAATTTTACTGATAAAAAACCAATGAAATTCCCCCGTTATAGTTAGTGCAGGCAACTATAACTCACGCGACCGCAATCCTCTGCTGATGCTAATACTGTATTTAGACACTTATTTGCCCATGTCTTCTTCCATACATTTTTAGCTATACATATATTACAAATTTTTTTTTTTCTCATAAAGACACATATGTCATCAGCAGAAGATTGCGGTCGCGTGAGTTATAGTTGCCTGCACTAACTATAACGGGGGAATTTCATTGGTTTTTTATCAGTAAAATTTCCGCTAACTATAACATGTGTGAAACCTATGGTTTTTTCGGTGAATTTGCAAGGTTTTTTAAATGCTAATTCCTAACTATAACGTGTGTGAAACCTATGGTTTTTTCAGTGAATTTGTACGGTTTTTTAAATGCTAAGTTACTTTACGCCATTCGTGGCGTGCGCGCCCACTTAACGCAGTTCGTTCCGTGCGCGCACACAGTGAGCACGCGGTGTGCTTCGCGCACCGCGCGCCCACTTTACGCAGTTAGTGCCGTTTATTCTTCCATCGACCTTGAGATATACATATATAAAACATATTTAATTTTCAGAAAAACAGAGATTCACTGGATGATGTCATCCGTGATGTCATCAGTGATGTCATTTGAGATGTCATGAGTGATGTCACTGACCATGTCATGAGTGATGTAATATGTGACGTCATCAGCAGTGCATTGCGGGCGCGCGAGTTATAGTTAGCTGAACTAACTAGGTACCAAAAAACAAACAATAAACACAAGGGCTCTTTTTAGAGCCACCTTATATCTAAACACTTAAATGCAATTTTTTTTTAACTTGTTTAATAAAGTTTTTTTCCGGGTGCGCGCACTCGGCGATATTTTTTAACAAAATATAAATCTTTTTTTTTGCCCTACAAGGTCCTACTTTGACCCCCTTACAATGCCTACTGAGTCAATTTCTACCCACTCTGCCCCCTTTTCAAGTTCTCCCCCTTTGTTTATCACCCCCTCTTTATGCGATAGACAAAATGGCGGCCGCCGCTTCCTGATTTCCACCGATTCGAATGTTTACTAAGATCTAACAACCAATCAGAATTGCGCTCGCGCACAGCGAGGTGCGCGCACCCAGCGCGCACGGAGCACGCTTACAGATATATATATTGATTTAAAGGCTATTTTCTCATAATCTACTGAACAGATTTACACCAAACCTACAAAAGGCACTTCCTTGACCTGAGGACTACCTCTCTGCCAAATTTCTAGTAATTCTGTTCAGCCGTTCGGGCTGTAGCTGTGTCTAAAGGTCCTATGGAAAAATGCATCGGAAAAACGCGTTTTGGGACCCCCCTTTTATCTCAGCCCCCGCTTGACGAATCCCCCGAGACTTTCAGGGTAGGAGCGGAGCGGAGCGCCCCACCTATTTTGAAAAATTCGCAA
The DNA here is from genome assembly GCF_964204655.1 of Triturus cristatus. Classification (NCBI taxonomy): domain Eukaryota; kingdom Metazoa; phylum Chordata; class Amphibia; order Caudata; family Salamandridae; genus Triturus; species Triturus cristatus. Next base: position 619,626,197 of record NC_140588.1, on the reverse strand, counting down.
GGATTCGTCGACTGGCGCCAAAGTTATTCAAAATAGAATGTTGCGGATTTCCTATGGAAACGTGGTCCTAACTATAACTACCTACTGGCGACCGCCAGTAGGTAATATATATATATATATACATAATCTACTGGCGGTCGCCAGTAGATAGTTATAGTTAGGACCGTGTCTCCATAGGAAATCCGCAACATTCTATTTGGAATAACTTTGGCGCCGGTTGACGAATCCTCGCGAAATTTTCAAAATAGGTGGGGCGCTCTGCTCCGCTCCTACCATAAAAGTCTCGGGGGGATTCATCAAGCGGGGGCTGAGAAAAAAGGGGGGTCCCAAAACGCGTTTTCCCCATGCAATTTTCCATAGGGACCTTTAGTCCAAGGTACAGCCCGAACGGCTGAACAGAATTACTTGAAATTTGCCAAAGAGGTAGTCCTCAGGTCAGGCATGTGCCTTTTGCATATATGGTGTCAATCTGTTCAGTAGTTCCTGAGAAAATCAAAAGTAAAATCACATACATATCTGGGCGGAGCCTAACCACACATCTCATCGTGAGATCTGATTGGCTGTCAGTACTTCATCCAAGAAGTGTTGGCAGCCATCTTGGGACCAATATACATGATAGCACCTCATTAAAAAGCATTGCAGTTAATAGAAGGTTTTAAGACTTTAGTTACATTATAAATCATTTGTTGATGGTACCATACTCCTTTTAGGAATTGTGGTGTGTTCTAAGGTGATTTTACCATGTGAAAAAGCCTTCTGCTGTGATATCACGAACCATGTTTGAGAGAAAACTATTTTCTCATACTTTTCCCACATAGGTTTGGAAGGTGATCTATAAGCTAAACTGAGAGCATATTTTCTGTAAATTCACATTATCTTTCTCAGTCATGTAAGAATGAAGTCTGACATTCTCAGTAAAACATGTACAAGGGCAGAGACTGTCAGTTGATTCCTTCGTGTTATACTGCAGCTTCCCAGAGTGCTCTAAAGAACAACTAGAGCGCTAACAGTCTTACTTATGACAAAAGTATGGCACACCTGAAGCCATCTTGATTGGAATAAAGTGGTAACACTTAAAACATTTAATTTACAAAGGAACAAAATGAGGGGGTTCATTTTGCCATATAAATTATGATTAGTTCGGCAGAAAGAAAAACTAGGGCACATTTTGACTTCTGAAATCCTCTTTTATTTCATAAAAACATTCTGACATGCAGACTGAAACATGCACTTTGAATACCAGCAGCAGACTTGCCTGGTGAGCAGTAGCTTTACTACAGTGATCTAATGAGCAACTAGAGTGCTAACATTCAGAATTTATGGAAAATGTGTGACACATCTGAATGCCTTCTTGATGGAATCGAAGTAAAAAACTGAAAGTATTTCCTACTGAGGAGACTGCAGTAAATGAGGAAATTAGGAAACTTCATAACAAATAAATCTCCCAAGATGGCCACCAGAGACAAAAGAGCCCAAATGTAGCCCAAATATCACCCAGATGTAGCCCAAGTATAGCCCAATGACAGAATGTCCCAGAGTGTTCTTAAGAACAACTAGAGCGCTTACTGTCTTACTTATGACAAAAGTATGGCACACCTGAAGCCATCTTGATTGGAATAAACTGGTAACACTTAAAACATTTAATTTAAAAAGGAACACAATGAGGGGGTTCATTTTGCCATAGAAATTATGATTAGTGCTGAAGAAAGAAAAATTAGGGCACATTTTGAGTGACTTCTCAAATCCTCTTCTATTTCATTAAAAAATTCTGATATGCAGACTGAAACATGCACTTCTAATACTAGCAGCAGACTTCCGTGGTGAGCAGTAGCTTTACTACAGTGATCTAATGAGCAACTAGAGTGCTAACATTCAGAATTTATGGAAAATGTGTAACACATCTGAATGCCTTCTTGATGGAATCAAAGTAAAAAACTGAAAGCATTTCCTACTGAGGAGACTGCAGTAAATGAGGAAATTAGGAAACTTCATAACAAATAAATCTCCTAAAATGGCCACCAGAGACAAAAGAGCCCAAATGTAGCCCAAATATCACCCAGATTTAGCCCAAATGTAGCCCAATGACAGAAGTGTACAAAACACTTATTTTTTGTGTATTTGCAGTTTTATATAGTGCAGACTTGTCAGCTATTGGAGTGCTTTACATGAACATTGGTTACATCACACAAGATCAAATTCATTTTGGTTGTAGACATGGGGAGATTAAGTGATTTGACCAGAATCACAGAATGTTGTGCTGAAGCAGAAACTCCAACCTGGTTCCCCAGTTGCAAAGTCTGCAGCTCTGGAAGTAACACCACACCCTCTCCCCTTGGATGCAACATTTAATCAAGTGGTCAACTGGATAAAAAAACTAAGATTACAAATAATTTAAAAGTTCTTTGTCGCTATTTGAAAAATATGTCCTCATTTTAGTTTTTTAGAGCACTAACCATAATTTTGATGCAAATAAGACCCTCTCATATATGTAATTTCTAAAGGAAATGCTCTAGGCATTACAGTTTTGATTACATCAAGATGACGTCAGGCATTCCACACTTTTGTAATAAATATAGAATGTTAGCAATCTAGTTGTACATTGGGATACTGTTGAGAGGCAGAGGCCAGGGGCACGGACTCTGAAAATTGAAGGCAGGTAGGAGAGTGCAGAGGCAACAATTTGACCACACTAGGCAGGCAGGAAGGGCAGTGGCAGCACAACAGACTATGGAGGGCAGTGGAAAGGGGGGCAGGGGCAACAAACCAACAATACAGGACTGGCAAGAGAGGCTGTGGCAATATAATAGACCATTGTGGGCAGAAGGAAGAGGCAGTGGTCCTACAACCATACATGCCAACAGACCCGTTTCAGCCAGGAAACGTCCAATGTTTTTAAGCTCAAATGGGCTTTACTTGATCTGTTTCCTGTCTGCAATCTTCTCTTTTTCAATGTAACTCAAAGGGGAAAATCAATACCCCAGTTTTATTTCAAAATCTCCCTCTTACCAAGTTCAAAATGTTCGCAAGTATGGTACATTGGATCATGGTAGGCAGGAGGAATTGGGGTAGGGACATGGGCTCGGATAACAGAGGACAGGAGGGACATTGAGAGGTGCACCAAACTGACCCTACAGGGCAGGCATCAGGGTTTGCAGCAGCACAATACACCACACAGGGCATGCGGGGCGGGAGTGCAGCACAACAATCCATAGAAAGCAATAGGGAGGGGAGGGGACAGGGCCATGCACATGGACAACAGACAACAGAGGGGAAAGAGGCAATGGTAGCTAGCTGACCATAATGGACAGACAGGAGAGAAAGCTGCAGCATAACAGACCATAAAGGGCAGGAGGGACGGATCAGGGGCATTACAATGGAACCGACAAGCCAGGAGGGAGGGAATAGGGGTCTGCACATGGAAACAGAGGGTTGGGGGCAAGGGGGCAGGGCAGGAGCAGCAAGATGACCATGGAGGTCAGGCAGGATGGGCACTAGAAGCAAGACACACCATGGAGAGCAACAGTGAGACTATGATGGCATACACACAGACCATGGAGGGAAGGTGGGAGGGGGTCAGGAGCAGCTAGCTGACCACACAGGGAAGGTGGGAGGGGCCATGGCAGCACAGAAGACCATGCATGGCAAGCGGGAGGGTTAGTGGCAGCACAATGGCTATGATGGGTAAGAAGGAGGGTGCAGGGGCATGCACAAAGGACCATGGAGGATAGAAGGGAGGGTCAGGACCTGGGCACAGACAAGAGAGTTCAGGGGAAGGGGCCTCACAACAGACCGCGCATGGCAGGCAGGAGGAGCAGTTGCAGCACAACAGACCAGGGAGGGCAGAAGGGTGTGGCAGTAAAATGGACCATGGAGGACAGGAGGAAGGGGATAGGGTCATGGCATGTGGACAGGCAGGGTGGAGGTGGCAGGGTCAGGTTACAGTCATCTGACAATGCTTGGCAGGTGGTAGGGGAGTGGCAGCTCAACAGAACACTCAGAGTAGATAGGAGTGGCAGGTCCATGGAACATGGTGGTCAAAAAGGATGGAGCAGGGGCATACACAAAGACATCGGAGGGCAGGGGGAAGGAGAATAGGGGCAGCAAGCAAAGCACAGGGCTAAGTAGGAGGTCAATGATGGGCCATAGAATTGGGCAATGGAGGGCAGGATGAGTGGACTGGTACATCATGCTAAATGCAGGGCAGTGGCAGCACATCAGACCATGCATGGCAGGAGGAAGGAGGCTAGTCCATGGATTCAGACAACAGAGGATAGGGAGGAGGTGGATGGGGCAGCAAGCTAACTGTTCTTAGAAGGTGGGTATTAGGAACTTTATTGTTTTTAAAATGTGTGTCTGTGCGAACTACTTAAAATATGAACAAGTATGCAGCATAATCTCACTTTTATTCAGGAAGAAGAGGACGTTTGGGACTGTGACTCACTGCTCACTTGGCAGAAACATCCCCTGACCCTCCACCCCCCATCGCAAAATGTAATGCCCGTGAAAAGGGTAGGTGGACGCATTGTTATATAGAACATAGTCCTGAGAGCACGATTGAAAATGAAAACTAGATATAGTATATGGTATAAACTATGCACCAAAAAGTGTGATATAAGATGAACCGGGGCGTGAAATCTAATATGCAATACATTGTGCGCAATGACAGATTCATTGGAGAGCGCGAGATAGCACAGGCACTAGCGCTTGCTATGTGATATGCGCCTTGGAGTGTAATATGAACAGGGCAGTGTTGTGTAACCTAAGTAGTCTCTAAAGTTGTAATATAAAATATGTGCTGGGGAGTGTAACGTTGCATATGCACTGTGACAAAGATATGGATCCCAGATTGTAATATGTATGGCATAGCGCTGTGCTTTATAACCTAGGCATCGAGGAAGGCACGTTAGATGGGGCAATATAACCCGTGCGAAGGCAAGTGTGGCATGACATATTCACGGGGTGGTGTTACAGTGCACATGGGCTAGAGAGTGTCATAGCATACGCACTAGCTGGTGGAATACAACACAGAGGTGTGTGGCACTCGGCGGCACTGGTGGGTGTAACACAGCATTGGGCTCAGCCAGGAGCACGCTGTGACTCTTAAGTGAGGTTTGTCTCCTTTCCAGAGAGTAAAATAAAAAGTATTAAACATCCGGCGGTGGATGTGTGTTTTATTAACCGTGAGGGGGTTTCTTGCATAGTTTGGTCGAATTTTTGTCGAATCCCCTTTGAATGGCTTGGTGTGCATGTGTATTAAATGTGCCCGTCAATAGCTACCCATGTTTGTATAAATAAACGACAAGGGTGTCTACTTGGAGAGTACCCACCAGCGGGGGCGCCGGGATTAGGCACGGTAGGGTGTCAGAGCTTCACTAGCGGTGTGAATAGATTCTACGTGGATTCATTGTATGCATAGTCGCCTTTTAATGAATATCACGCAAATCGTCATGGTGATAGGTACATACGGTTTGTCCAGCATGTCCTAGGTGTTTCTATAAATATATATATATTTTTTTAAATAAAAAACAAAGGCCGGCCCCGGGGGATGGGGTCCCCGGGGCCATAAGTGGCCTGAGGAGGGGGCAACGCAGCCCCCCTCCTAAAGAATTAAAAAAAAAAAAAAGGCCATGACCCGGGGGTTGGGATCCCCGGGGCCGATTAAGGCTTTGGGAGGGCGAAATGTATTTTTTTCAACAAAAAAAATTAGGGTGCAGGCCCTGGGGGATGGGGTCCCCAGGGCTAATAAATTAGAAAAAGAAAGGGGGCCACACAGCCCTCCTTCTTAAAAATAAATAAATAAAAGACCAGCATCGCGCCGGAGGCCACGCCCCCTCCTTGCAGCACTCTGCAAACGCGACCCCTGGCCAGTTGTAAGTTGAGGAATTAATTCTCCTTCAATACTGAGGGTCCCTGAGGGCCAACTAGCCCAACAGGTATCTCCAGTGTGCGCCAGGGAGCTGCGTTGCAGACAGGTGTTCTTAGGCCACGCCCCTTTTTACACCTCCATGCAACGCAGCTCTGTGGCGCTTACTGGAGGTACCTAGTGGGCTAGTTTGACCCTAGGGACCCTTAGGATTCAAGGGGACTTAATCTCTCAACTCAGAACGCCCACAGGCCCTGTGGCGCGTTTTTAAGTTGGGGAAATAATTCCCTTTCAGTCCTGAGGGACCCTGGGGTCCAACTAGCCCACCAGGTGCTTCCAGTAAGCACCACTGCTCTGCGTTGCAGAGAGGTGGTGCAGGCCGTGCCACTTTTTACACCTCTCTGCAACGCAGCTCTGTGGCGCTTACTGGGGGTACCTAGTGGTCTAGTTGGACCCTAGGGACCCTCAGGATTCAAGGGGACTTAATCTCCCAACTTAAAATGGCTACAGGGCGTGTTTACACAGTGGGGAAGGGAGGGGACTGGGCATGAGGTGACGTGTTCAAACACGCCCTGTGGTGCGTTTTAAGAGGTAGTTTTAATCCCCTGCCCTAATATATACTAGGGGCTTACAGAGGAGGTCATGCTAATCACAGGGGGACCCCAACACATAGTGTGCCCTAGTGTATGTAGGTGTTTTCACTGTATTCTGAGTGTCTTTTAACATAGCACTGGCTCTAGGACTGGTTAATCAGACTCAGTTACCACCAGTATCCGTCTGAAAAAGTTGAGGGTACAGGATGATTTTGCAACAAGGCTTGTTTCTGCTCTTCTGTTTGTTCTTTCTGCACGTTATACTTCTTCCTGCACTTTTCTTAGACTTTGAGGACTTCTGTTGCTTCTTTCTGCATTTCTTTTTTTTCTTTCTGTGCGTTTTTCCTTCTTTCTTCACATGTCCTATCTCTGTAGGCATAGCTAGAAATTAGCATTTAAAAAACCTTTGAAATTCACTGAAAAAACATAGGTTTCAGGCACGTTATAGCTAGGAATTAGCATTTAAAAAACCTTAGAAATTCACTGAAAAAGCCATAGGTTTCAGGGGCGTTATACTTAGCTGGACTTTTCACTCGTACAAAATCATAGAAATTCCCCCGTTATAGTTAGTTCAGCTAACTATAACTCGCGCGCCCGCAATGCACTGCTGATGACGTCACATATTACATCACTCATGACATGGTCAGTGACATCATATATATATGTATAAAGCTCCAAGATGCCCCTAAGGCAAGACCACACTCAGGCAATTCGCTTACACAGCATTTATTGGTAAAATTGCATTTCCAGGGCAGAATGCCTCCACAGTCTCTTACTCCATTAACAGTCGATGTTGCCGACGCGTTTCGAAGCCACCATACTTCTTTCTCAAAGGCTCGACTGAAAACTGCAATGTCCGACACACCTTCTTTTCAATTGATGCCACGCCCTCCAATGGGCAAAGAATTATGGTTCTTGTAGTGTGTCAAAGTCATAAAACCCTGAATGGGTGCAGTGTTCCTCATTACTGCTTCTGGCAAAATTTCAAGCCCTCAGATGGGCCTCCGCCCCAGAGTTGTGCTTCAGATCCAATGCCAATTGTCCCACAAAAGGCAAGGCGAATCCAAAGCCTCGTGGCACCCTATTTCGGGTTGGTGCGAGTCTTCGCGGCAAGGGCGGCTGGGTTAACATAAAGCTCCAAGATGCCCCTAAGGCAAGACCACACTCAGGTAATTGGCTTACACAGCATTTATTGGTAAAATTGCATTTCCAGGGCAGAATGCCTCCACAGTCTCTTACTCCATTAACAGTCGATGTTGCCGACGCGTTTCGAAGCCACCATACTTCTTTCTCAAAGGCTCGACTGAAAACTGCAATGTCCGACACACCTTCTTTTCAATTGATGCCACGCCCTCCAATGGGCAAAGAATTATGGTTCTTGTAGTGTCAAAGTCATAAAACCCTGAATGGGTGCAGTGTTCCTCATTACTGCTTCTGGCAAAATTTCAAGCCCTCGGATGGGCCTCCGCCCCAGAGTTGCGCTTCAAATCCAATATCAATTGTCCCACAAAAGGCAAGGCGAATCCAAAGCCTCGTGGCACCCTATTTCGGGCTGGTGCGAGTCTTCGCGGCAAGGGCGGCCGCGTTAACATAAAGCTCCAAGATGCCCCTAAGGCAAGACCGCATAGAGATGTTCAAGTCCCCACAGGGATGGTGTGTTATCATAGTGATGTACAAGTCCCCACAAAGATAGTGTGTTATTACAGTGTAGTTCAAGTCCCCACAAAGAGAGTGTGTTATTACAGTGTAGTTCAAGTCCCGACAAAGAGAGTGTGTTATTATAGCAATGTTTAAGTCCCCACAGAGATGGTGCATGAAGGTGATTGTTTTTAAGTCCTCATTAAAATAGGGCCCAATTTACGAAGTTAAACTTAGACAAAAAGTTTAACTTTACTACTTTTCAGTATTCACAAAGCCCCATACAGAGAATGTAAAGCTGATGATGTTCAAGTTGAAGCAAACACAAGGAGATGATGGACGGAGTGCATAAACTTTTCAGTCACTCACCCCCAGTCACAGATCTGGGTTGAATCTATTGTTGTTCTTTAGCTCACTTTACCACCCCAGTTCAGACCCAGCTATATGCAAATCAGTCTTGACCCTGTGCCTCATGGGAACTGTCCAGCCCAAACTGCCAAGCCAGGTCTTCCCTGGACCGGAAACAAGCATCCTGGGACCGGTTTCGGGGTAACATCCCCTCATCAGCCAAGCTAGCTTGGATCCAGTGGCAAAGTGAGCAAGAGACCCACGTCTGGGCATACCCTGCCAACTTAGGGCAAACAAAGCAAACACAAGGAGATGATGGACGGAGCACTGAAACTTTTCAGACACTCACCCCCAGTCACAGATCTGGGTTGAATCTATCATCGTTCTTTAGCTCACTTCGCCACCCCAGTTCAGACACAGCTATATGCAAATCAGTCTTGACCCTGTGCCTCATTGTATCCCTTGGTGCTTCAAGTCGAAACAGAGCTTGCGTTTAGTTACAGGAATGCTCAAGTCCCCACAGAGATGGTATGTTTTTATAGTGATGTTCAAGCCCCCACAAAGATAGTGTTTTATTATAGCAACGTTTAAGTACCCACAAAGATAGTGCATGAACATGATTGTGTTTAAGTCCTCATTAAAATAGGGCCCGATTCACAAAGGTAAACTTAGATAAAAAGTCTAACTTTACTACTTTTCAGTTTCACAAATGTAAACTGAGACCAAAAGTCTAACTTTACTACTTTTCTGAGCTGATGATGCTCAAGCCACAACAGAGCTTGCGTGTAATTACAATTACAAAAATGCTCAAGTCCCCACAGAGATGGTGTGTGACTATAGTATTACCACGGTCGCCAAAGAGAATGTGTGTGATTATAGACATGCCCAGGTCCCCACAGAGATAGTGTGTGACTATAGTATTACCATGGTCGCCAAAGAGAATGTGTGTGATTATAGACATGTTTTAATCACAAAAAATACTCCCTTAGACCAACCAGTGGTCAGTGGTGTTAGTTAACTAACTACACGTGGGAAACAAGTAAGATAACTAGGCAAAAATAGGGGAAGGAAGAGGAAATAGGGGACCTCTATAGTGAAAGGTTGTACCTAACTCAACCATAAATGTGGGGAGGGGAACCTTAACATATATTTAGTTACCCTCACACACCCTAGTGGTGTCATGCTTCATCACCGGGTCACCCCGACTCCTACAAGTCGGGTGGGCTCGACCACAGTGTTGGGAGCTCTTTGGATAAATGAAGGTCGGGGGGGATTAAAGATTAAGAAACCTCAGGCAGACCCCTGGTGTCCCTTTATTCTTGGGTCTGTCTGGGTTATTAAAAATTGTAAAAAACGTGTCTGTAGGAGTGTTATAGACATGCCCAGGTCCCCACAGAGATAGTGTGTGATTATAGAGATGTTGAGGTCCCCACAGAGATAGTGTGTGATTATAGACATAGTATGGGTTTTGGAATGGCAAGGGATATTTTAGGGTTTAGGGTGGGTATAGGTTTTTCGGTGTCAATTGAATTGTTGGGGTTTAGGGTGGGTATAGGTTTTTGAGTTGTAAGGGATTTTTTAGAGTTTAGGGTGGGTATGGGTTTTTTCGGTGGAAAGGGCATTTTTAGGGTTTAGGGTGCGTATGGGTTTTTGGCTGGCAAGGGAAATTCCAGGGTTTAGGGTGGGTATGGGTTTTTAGGTGGCAAGGGAATTTTTAGGATTTAGGGTGATTATAGGTTTTTGGGTGGCAAGGAAATTTCTAGGGTTTAGGGTGGGTATGGATTTTTGATGGTAAGGTATTTTTTAGGGTTTAGTTTGAATATAGGGTTTAGGTGATATGAGCTTTTTAGGTTTTAGGATGGGTATGGGTTTTTGGGTGGCAAGGGAATTTTTAGGGTTTAGGGTGAGTATGGGTTTTTGGGTGGCAAATGAATTCTTAGGGTTCAGGGTGGGCATGGGTTTTTGGGTGACCTCTGAACTTTTTAGACTTTGGGTGGGTAGGGATATTTGGGTGGAAAGGGATTCCTTTTTAGGGTTTAGGCTGGGTATAGGCTTTTGGGTGGTAAGAGCTTTTTTAGGATTTAGGATGGGGATGATTTTTGTGTGGTATGGGTTTTTTTGGGGTTTAGGGTGGGTATGGGTTTTATGGGTGGCAAGGGAATTTTTATCATTTAAGATGGGTGTGGGATTTTTGGTGGCAAGGGATTTTGTAAGAATTATGGTGGGTGTGGATTTTTGGGTGACAAGGGAATTTTTACGGTTTTGGGTGGGTATGGGATTTTAGGTGGCAATGGAACCTTTAAGGTTTAGGTTGGGTATGGGTTCTTGGGCGATAATGATTTTATCAAGGTTTAGCATTTGTATAGGTTTTTGGGTGGCAAGGGGATTTTTAGGCTTTAGGGCGGGTATGGGTTTTTGGGTGGCAAAATAGTTTTTAAGGTTTAGAGTGAGTGTGGGTTTTTGGGTGCAAGGGAAATTTTATGGTTTAGGTTGGGTATGGGTTTTTCAGTGAGAAGGGATTTTTAGGGTTTACGATGGTTATGGGTTCTTGGGTTGTGAAGTTTGTCTTGGGGTTTAGGGTGGGTGTAGGATTTTTGGTCGCAAGGGAATTTCTAGGGTTTAGGGTGGGTATGTTTTTTTAGGTGATAAGGGCTTTTTAGGGATAAGGGTGGGTATGGGTTTGTGTGATAGGGATTTGTTAGGTTTTAGGGTGGTATGGGTTTTTAGTTTATATGGGATTTCTTAGAGATTACGGTGGGTATTGGTGGCAAGGGAATTTTGAGGTTTTAGGGTGGGTATGGGTATTTGGGTGTCAAGAGAATTTTTAGGGTTCAGGATGGGTATGGATTTTTGGACGGCAAGTTATTTTTGGGGTTTTTGGGTGGCAACAGATTTTTTTAGATTTAAGGTGGGTATGGGTATTTTGGTGGAAAGGGATTTTGAGTGTTTAGGGTGGTGGGTAAAGGTTTTTGGATGGTAAGATCTTTTTTAGGGTTGTGGGTGGGTATGATTTTTGGGTGGCAAGTGCATTTTTAGGGTTTAGGGTGGGTGTAGGTTTTTGAGTGGTTAGGGATTTTTAGGGTTTAGGGTGGGTATGGGTTTTATGGGTGGCAAGGGCATTTTTATCATTTAATTTGGGTGTGGTATTTTTGGTGGCAAGGGATGTTGTAGGATTTATGGTGGGTATGGGTTTTTGGGTGGCAAGGGGATTTTTAGGGTTTTGGGTGGGTGTAGGTTTTTGTGGGGCAAGGGAAATTTTATGGTTTAGCGTGGTTATGGGTTTTGGGTGGTAAGGGAACCTTTAGGGTTTAGGTTGGGTATGGCTTTTTGGGCGATAATGATTTTATTAGGGTTTAGCATTTGTATGGGATTTTGGGTGGCAAGAGAATTTTTAGGGTTTAGGGTGGGTGTGGGTTTTTTGGTGGCGAAGGAACTCTTAGGGATTTCGGTGGGTATGGGTTTTTGGATGGCGGATTTTTTTAGATTTAGAGTGGGTATGGGTTTTTAGGTTTTAGGAAAAAGCTCCACTGGCTACCTATTCTATCCAGGGTCAGAGTTAAAGCCCTTTGCCTAGCCCATCAAGTTATACATGGCATGGGTCCAGCCCTGTTAAAGTCCCTCGTCTCCCCATATGTCCCCAACAGATCCCTCAGGTCCTCATCTGACTTCCTCATGAACACACTAAGGATAAAGAGATCTAGATGGGGAGGAAGATCTTTTTCTCACTTGATCCCAAAACTCTGGAACTCAATGACCACTGAATTAAGACTTTCAAAGGACGAATGTAGTTTCAGGAAAAAACTCAAAACTTGGCTCTTCCCATGAGGGTTCCTCCATACCTCCTTGCCTCCTCTCTGCAGTGCTGGGAAGTCCTTGGGCAGCCATGCTCTTTATAAATCCCCTAAACCTAAACCTCTAGGCTGCTGTATTCATAATTCTTCTCTTTCTACCCAACATTCTTAACGGTGGCTCAATATATTTTTCTTTTCTGTGCCCCTTCCTACTTTGACTTTTTTTCTCTCCTTTTTTCCCTTTTACACTTTATGTATGTCCTCCATATTTCTATCGCATTGTTCCTGTAGCCCCGCTTTCTTTCACTTACAATTTTGTTTCTTGCCTTTCTGTTCTTACCCTTGTTCGCTCCTCTCTCCAACATATTCTGTTATTGCTCCTTGTGTGCTCTTTTCTGCATGAGTCCTTCTCTTATATCTTTCTCTCCCTCACCTTATTTCTTCACATCCCATCACTTTCCTCATTCCTTTTCCATCTTTCTCTACCTCTTTATATCATTTCTATGTATATTTAACTCTTTCTTCTTTCCCCCTCCTCTATCTCTCTTCCTGTTTTTTCTTTCTCCCGGCGGGTGCATGCAGCCCTCCTGACCTTTACATGTGGCCCCGTGGGAAGCAGCAGCACTGAGCGTCTGTTTACTCGACTCAGCACTAACAAACTTTTTCTAAATATACAACAAGCACTTATTTAAAGTATAAGAGCAGTTAGGGAAATGAAGTAACAAGACCCTTAACTTTAGGAACAGCTTCATTTTTAACAACAGCAAATGTGTAAAAATACAATAGTCTTTTCAAAATTCAAAAAGTGTATTTCATTGACCTGTAGAACCATTTCACTTTAGTAAATCAAATTATAGCAGTGCATTCAGAAGTATTTTTCTTAAAGTGATGGTTTTCAAACATGAATTTAGAAACGTTCATGCTTCCCCCCCCCTCCCATCCTGACAACAATGCCATTACCCCCAGGTCCCTCCTGTCCTCGTTCCCTTCATACTGACTAGTGAGATAACCTATCTCCTTGACAGAAAAAAGAAAAGCAGGAATGCGGGTACACCCCTCCCCCTCTCCACTGGGAGTACATAAGGGTACCTTACCCAGCATTCCTCCTGTTCTTTTTTCTGTCTTCCGACAGTATGAAGTGGACCAGGAGCCTGGAGGCTCCTGGGGCTTACCTGTTGCTGGGCTCCGAGTTTGTGCCCTTATGCTTGGTCTCCCCCCTGCCGGGCTTGGGGGGAGCCATGTTGGCGCTTCCTGGCGGTTCTTCTATTCCTGGGGAAGTCTCCCTCCCGCTGGTGGTGTCCTGGCCGCGTCTTCCGTGTTGCTGGGCATGTCAGGGATGTGGCAGTTCCTGGTTCTTCTCCGGGAGTGCCGCAGCCTCCGTGTGGCTGGGGCGCTTCCTTCCGGGGATTGCCTGACTTCCTTTGTTTGGAGCAGGAAGTCAGACGTTTCATTGATGGCGGCTGGCGGTGGTGGCGTGGGGTGCTTGCCGGCCCTGTCTGTAAGTACTGCATGGCGTTTTTTTGCTATTTCTACTGCCCTGGTTACTGGATTTTCACTGCATTTCTTTTTGGCCGTTTGGGGGTGAAGTGCTGCTGTGTTCTGTGCCGGTTTCGGCTGCCTTTCTTCGCACATTTGGGCTGCCGCTTGGAGGAGTCTTCTTTCCTGTGGTCCTGGGCTACAGGTGGGCTGCCTGGCTTCTGTGATTGGGTGGTCTGATGTCCTGCTCCTCCTGCGGTCCTGCTCCTGTGGTGGGTGGCTTGCGGTGCCTGGTTGGTCTGCGGTCCGGCAAGATGGGCAAACATGCCAAGAAGAACAGGCATGTGGATGTTTCCTCTTCTGCCTCGGATTCGTCTTCCTCTTCTCCTTCTCCTCCACATTCCGGGCGTCATTCCCAGGGGGGTGATGCCAGACTGAAGAGGCTCATTAGGGAGACTTTGATGGAAATGGGGAGTGCTCCCCGGTACAAGTCTTCGGGTCGGGCTCCGCCTCCTCCTCCTTCTACTTCTTCTGAGTCTGAGGATGAATGGTTGGGGGGCGATGTGCTGAAGGGCAAGTATGTCGAGAAGGACATGTTGCCGGACTTGTTGAGTCATGTGAAGGCTAATATGGGGTTTCCTGCTGAGTACTTCTGGGAGTTCCTTGCTTCGCCAATTCCAGTGCTCTGCTCCTGTGGTCATGCCGGTTCATCCATGTGTCAGGGAGGTGCTTGACCGGGAATGGAAGGATCCGGATCGCATTCTGCTCCCTCACTTCATGGCTAAGCTCTATCCTCTTCAGGATATGGCTAGGGACTTGCTGGACTCTGTTCCTGTGGATTCTTTTGTGGCCTGTCTCGTTGGGCACACTTCTTTGGCTGAGGACGCGGTTGTGCTAGATCCAGTGGACAAGAGGGTGGACGCTTCCATGCAGAAGGTTTATTCTGGTTCTCATCTAGCGCTCAGGGCTGGCATTTACGGGACTTATGTGGCTCAGTCTCTGCTTTCGGACTTGAAGTCCTTGTATGGGTCTATGGATGATGCCGTTGTGCGTGCCTCGACCCTCTCTGGGGGTGCTTGTGTGGCTGCACATCGTAACTTGGTTCTCAAAAACTGGAAGACTGATTCGGCCCAGAAGTCTGCTGCTCTGCGGTTGCCCTTTCAGGGTTCTATGTTTGGTGAGGAGTTGGAGGGCAGGTTACATCGGCTGATTAAGTAAAAGAATCATTCTTCCTCTTTCAAGCAGGCTTCTGCGGTGCCAGCTTTCTCTAAGCCTAAGCCGTTCTTCCGTCCTTCATCTCGCAGGCAGTTTACCAGAGGCAGAGGTCGTTTTCAGTCTGGGAAAAGTCGTGACAAGAAGGCGAAGTCTCCTCCTGCGAAGCCCCGTTCCTAACTGTCTGGGGGCGGCCGGCGCCGGATCCTTGGTTGGAGGTCGGCTCCGGTTCTTTCTTCCTGCCTGGATGTCCTCCTGTTCAGACTTGTGGGTGCTGGACATTTTCTGTTTGGGGTACCTCTTGGAGTTTTTGGCTCCTCCTCCGGACTTGGGGGTCCGTCCGACTCCCTGGCCGTCTTGTCCATCCAAGCGGGTAGAGCTGACTCTGGGGGTCAGGTCTCTGCTGGACAAGGGGGCGGTTCAGGTGGTTCCTCTGGGGGAAAGGGGTCAGGGGTTTTACTCCATCATTTTTCTGGTCTCCAAGGTGACTGGGGGGTTTCGTCTTGTCCTGGATCTAAAAGCCCTGAACAAGTATGTGCTGCGGGTTCTGTTCAAGATGGAGATTCTCTAGCGGGTGATTCTCCTGGTTCTCTGGGGTCATTACATGTGCACTCTGGACCTCCAGGATGCTTATTATCACGTTCCGGTCCACCCCCTCTCTCGTCCATTCCTGAGGTTTTGTCTTCAGGGTGTCCATTATCAGTTCCAGGTCCTGCCTTTCAGCCTGCGGTCAGCCCCCAGGGTGTTTACCAAGGTGGTGGCTCCCCTGGTGGCTTACTTGCATCTTCAGGGGGTGATGGTTTACCCATATCTGGACGATTGGCTCCTTCATGCTCCCTCCGGGGTTCAGTTGTTGAGGGATCAGGGGTTAGTGTGTTTGGCCTTGGAGACCCATGGGTTCCTGTTGAATCTCCCCAAGTGTCAGCTTCTGCTGTCTCGGGACCTGACTTTCATAGGGGCTCGTTTCCACACGGATCTGAATCGGGTCTTCCCACCGTTTGCTCGTGCGGTGTCCTTGTGTTCCCTGGCACATCGTTTCTGGTAGGTCGGTCCTTCCCGGTCCGTCTTTGGTTGCGCCTTCTGGGTCTGATGGCGGCTACGGTGTTCACTGTGCCTTGGGCGTGTTTCCATCTTCGGCCTCTTTGGCTCGGTGGGATCCTTTGTCTCTGGATTTGTCTCTGTTGTTTCTGGTGTCTGTCGATCCTTCCTGCTCTGCGCTGGTGGACTTTGTTGGACAATCTGGCCAGGGGCTTGCCTCCACAGTCTCCTCCTCCATTGGTCCTCACGACGGATGCCAGTGCGTTGGGTTGGGGGGTGACTTTGGGGTCAGAGTTCCTTCAGGGTCGTTGGTCACTACTGGAGGGTCGGCAGTCTTCGAACTAGCTGCTGTGTCTCAGGCGGTCATGGGGTTTTGGAGCCATCTGTTGCACCGCCATGTGTTGGTTCGGTCGGACAACACTGTGACCGTGGCCTTCTTGAATCATCAGGGGGGGTATCCTGTCTCAGTCCCTGAACGCGGTGATTTCTCCGTTGTTTGCTGGGCGGAGAGACAACTCTTGTCTCTGGCGGCTGTGCATGTCCGGGGGGGGTCAATGGGGTGGCGGATGCCCTCATTCGGTTTTTTCCAGTCTCCCTGTAGTTGGCCTTGACTCCGGTGGCCTTTCGTTTGGTGTGCGTGAGGTTTGGTCGTCCCTTTCTGGACCTCTTTGCTTCCCGGCTCAATGCTCTGCTTCCCCGCTTCTACTCCCGGGTTCCTCAGGAGGGGTCTTGGGGGGTGGATGCCTTGACCCCTCCCTTGGCCTTCTCGCCTGCTGTATGCCTTTCCTCCCCTTGCTCTGATCTCTCGGTTTCTGTCTCGGCAGGTGCTGGAGGATCGGTAGGTGGTGGTGATGGTGCCCTTCTGGCCTGCCGGTCGTGGTTTCCTACTCGGTTATTGGCGGTTCAGGGTCCTTGGTTCTTCCAGTTCTCGTTTGGAGGTTGAGAGGCAGGGGTGGAGGAGAATAGGGGTCTCCCCGAGCATTTAGCTTTGGCTATTCAGCAGTCCTGGAAGCCTTCTACTCTTCAGTCCTATGGCAGGCATTGGGGGAACTTCGAGCGTTGGTGTCTCGGTCTGGCATTGTCTCCTTTGGTTTGTCCTTTGCCTGATGTTCTTCAGTTCCTTTGGGTTGGGTTTGAGAAAGGTTTGTCTGTCTCGACTCTGCGGGCCCAGTGGGCTGCTATTCGGGCTTTCCGTGCCCCTTGGGGGAATCTGCCTGAAGTGGATGACCTGGTTTCTCGTTTGTTGCGCAGTTTTACGATCTCGCGTCCTGTGGTTTGGCCTTCTTTTCCTCTTTGGGACCTCCCTTTGGTTTTGCGGGCCTTGGTGGCTGCGCCTTTTGAGCCTTTGGAGGAGGTTGATTTGAAGTTTGTCACTTTTAAAGTTGTTTTTTTGGTGGCTATTACTTCTGCGCGTCGCCTGAGGGAGCTGGGGGCTTTGATGGCTAGGGAGCCTTTTCTTTCTTTTTCTGCGGATGGGGTTGTTCTACGTTTGGATTCCTCTTTTGTTCCAAATGTTTCCTCCCAATTCCATCGTTCTCAGGAGCTGGTCTTGCCTGCTCTATGTTCTGCTCAGGTGGATGAGGACGACCTTCCCTGGTCCTCGCTGGATGTTTGCCGTGCTTTGATGGTCTATGTGGACTGTACCCGTTCCTTTCGGCGTTCTGACTCCATGTTTGTTTCGTGTGGGGTGGTCTCCAGGGGTTGCCGGGCTACCACTTCCTCCACTGGTCGTTGGTTGAAGCAGGTTATTATGTTGGCCTATTCCCTTGCGGGCTCTCCTCCTCCGGCTGGGGTTCAGGGGCGTTCCACGCGGGAGGTGGCTGCTTCCTGGGCGGAGGTTCATGGTGTGTCCCTTTCTGAGATTTTTAGGGCTGCTACTTGGGCCTCTGCTAATACCTTTGTTAGACATTACCGGATTCAGAATGTTCTGGGGGATGACGCTAACTTTGGTTTGGGGGTGCTTCAGGCTGTTTGCTCCTGATCCCCCTTTTTTTCCTTGCAACTGTGCTGTTTTCTAATAGATTACTGGGTTTGCTATGGCTCTGTGTCCTGGTGGTTTGTTGGGTGATGATGGCCGGTTGCTGCTTGGGTATTCTCACTAGTCAGTATGAAGGGGACGAGGACAGGAGGGACCTGGGGGTAACGTCCTATTACTTACCGGTAATCTTCATTACTCCGGGTCCCGTTGTCCTCGTCCCCTTCATACCATCCCTCCCGGGCTTTCCGGCCCTCATCTGGGGCTTGGTGGTTTTGGAGGAATGCTGGATAAGGTACCCTTATGTACTCCCAGTGGGGAGGGTGAGGGGGTTACCAGCATTCCTGCTTTTATTTTTTCTGTCAAGGAGATAGGTTATCTCACTAGTCAGTATGAAGGGGACGAGGACAACGGGACCCGGAGTAATGAAGATTACCAGTAAGTAATAGGACATTAGTGATTACATCCAAGCATAGGAAATGGTTTTGAACAGTATGCATCCTGAAGTTGTGTATTTTGACTTCCTCTTATATGTGATAATGTAGAAAATGAAGTAAATTGAATTAAACATTTGCCTAGGGTCACACAAGTTGGTCACGTGGAGAAGCCGGGATTCATCCCATGTGTTCTAGTTTCACATTACGCAGTTGAGTTTAGCCACGACATATACATGCTTTGCTTCCAATATACTAAGTTTACACACCCTGCTGACATCAGTGCAGCCCGTGGTCACACCAAAGACCAAACTTTGTGGACCCCAGGAAAATGTTTGTGAGTGCCCATAGCATAGAGCATGAACAATGGGTCAGCCCATTTTAGCCATTGGCTAACTTCACTGTGTGCATCGGCATTGTGCTCTATCACAGTTGTTCCATTCAGTGCCAGGAATTGCTATGGCGATTTGTGGTTTTGAGACCTAAAAAGATTAGCTGTTAACCAATTTTGTTAATATATATATTGATGATTCTCCAGCACCTACCCCAACAAAATGTTTCACAAAAAAAGTGACAAAACAAAACATGCATTTACAAAGTCAAATGGCTGGTGGCAAACGCCAGACCTATTTGCTTTGCCAGTGGTTGTTATATCTTGTACTTTGTTCCTGTTACAATTTCAATGTTCAAAGACACATGTTTTTTTATTGCACAATGATGGTGATTTGTGCTTTATGTAGCGCTTGCTTTAGCAGATTTCTGCCATCCGTTCATTGATACTTGTTTCATAAATTCAAGAACATGATAGGCTGTGAATCCCCTGCTGATATTAATAATTGTGCCATATAGGGTAGACACAGATATCTGCAAAAGTCACTAGTGGACCATTTATCCATATTAGAACTTGCCAAACTTTGTGTTACATAGACCTACTCTTCTGAAATTCACAAATGTTGTGTTTTAGCAAATTCTGCAAAATTTCTTGGCATTTCATGAGTGCAAATTTGTTTTTAATTTGTGCCCACAGGACACTAGTCTGAGCATAAAATGTCTTACAGGGAGAGCAAAACCACTGAAGAGGTACATTTTTCTTCAAATCAACCTCCTACTGGTTTATCGTGGGGCTCTTGTACACAAGGCATGCCCTCACGTCAAATTTTTACTCAGGATGCAGGCCATCTATATGCAAAAGGGCCACCTATATGCACACATTATTTGCATTTTGGAAAGAAATGCATTTGTGGGCACTCCTAACCAATATGTAACATCATACTATGACTATTATATACAACCCAATGCCACAATGTAAAATTTATGTTGTACAGTTCAAGTCAAAATAGTGCTGCAAGTTATGATTCTCCTTCTCCTTGCATTACTAAAAAACACATACAGACTACTATGAAGATTTTTTTCTAATGTGACAGGCACTGTTCTTTGTCTTTGGAAAGCAAACCTCTTTCCAGAATATCATCATAGCTCGCTTTGCCATGTCATGTGATATCATGCCATGTCATACTGTTAGTAACTTCCCTTTTCTGCTTTTGTTTTAATGGGCGCATGCAAGGCACGAAACACGGGTCAGACCCTGGATGGCTATTCCTGCTGTTTGTTCTAAATTTGTGGTCTCTTCTATTTTAAACCAAGACGCCAGGACGCATTATGTAGCCCACTTGGCTCTTTATTATTAAGAAAGTGAAAGCATGTGAAGCAATGTACAATAAAAAAATAACTAAACGGAGGCCAGTCAAGTTATAAATGGCTCTCCGTCTTCAAGCAAGATGAGTGACCTTTGGTCCGCCTGCTGCAGTCCAGCTGGCCCCTCTTACGGCAGCTGGCGGGGGTTGGAGCCCTTTCAACCCAATGGGTGTTGCGCCCCTGTACATATTGCAATATGCCTGGTTCCTTTCAATGAGTGCATCAATCATGCACTGCTGTCACATAATGCAGACGCTTACATAGGTCTCAAAAAATACCTTACACATTTTCAAAGCTTTTAAAATGCTGCTATGACTCACAAGGTGAACTGGTATTTCATTATTTTGACAATGATACTAGCATGTCCCTGTTGGGCAATGAAACTGTTCTTTTTTTAAAGTACCTCACATTTGGTTGTATGGGGAGTTTAATGCAAAAGAAGCCTGTCATGGGCACATCAGGCGCTGGAATGCTATAGAGAGGGCAAAGCCTTCATGCCTCTCTCTGCATATCAAACAAAGTCGTTTTTTAAGAGGCGCATACAATACAAGATAAATACATACACATTTTTTTCGCTGCTCCTAAATCTATACTGCACAATTAAAGACACAACATAGTATTTTCCCCTCTAAAACCAAGGAAAAATGGGCCTTTGGGTTTACTTCTAACAAACAAAATGAAATGAAAATGCATTGAGGGCTAGTCACATTACTTCTGTTCCCTTATCACCATTAAAACAAAGGCGGAAACTTTGCATTTTGAGCACAGTAAAAAGAAAGGCCCTGCACAAAGCTGTCCGCAAAGTTTAGAAAGGACAACCTGCAGCGTTCTCAGGACAGGAGCTAAGAGAGCACTGTATTAGCAGCACAAAGGTTTCCAAGCCACCCACCTGACGAGGTGTTCACATATGTAAATTACCCCTTTGTTTTTCACCTCTGTGGCTGGAAGTGGAGGTCAAAGTCAAAGGGTGAGGCCAGCACTACAGGGACACCTCTCCCTTCCCCCAGCCGGGAAACACCTTGGCGGCTGCAACTTCTACATTTGAAAGGCGAAGAGCTGAGAGCCGAAAGCAATGTTTAGTGTAATGCAAGCAGGGTGCTAGCAAGGAAATCACTAATGTTACTTTGCACAAAAAAAGTCTTTTTTTTTTTTGGTCCCTGTACACCAATGAGACTCCAAAAAATAGTAAATGCCTATTATTTAATAGTGTACTGTGTTACATACCAACCGACAAACCAACCCATGAACGTGATTTACAAATTTCAATGTTATTAATTGTAACTGTCATTTCTAAATAAATACCAAAAAACATAACTAACCCTAATATAGTTTCCAGAATATAGGCCACAAATGTCCAGAGGAAAAAACTAAAGTACAAACTAAGAAATAATTTTTAAAGTGCTTATTCGATTTAAAATGTCATTCAACAGGATACATCAAATGGTGTGAAAAGGAAAAATAAAGATTAAAGACACCTCTTTCTGGGACATTTTGTCCGATGCACTAGTTCTAACGTGACCTCATACGCATATTGTTCCCGTTTTAGCACTAGAACTGCTAAGTAAAAATGTCGCTCATTTCTCCCATTAGCACTGAAAACTACAATCAGGTTTTACTGGGTTGTTTCTGTTTATGCTAATTCATGAACAATTACTAATATCATGTGCATAGTGGATATTAGTGCTGTTTATGTGTATTATTACCTATTTCATTGCAAAGAAACATTAAACAGCTGTAAATAAAAAACAAGCACTAGCAAATCCAATTGGTCCCTCCTTTGGGACCTGTTGGGTTGTATCCATGCTGAACATCGCCCTTGATGCCGTGCAGCATCGCTAAAGTTTTTTTTTTTAAACAACCTCTTGAGGTGCCCCTGTGCATCATTTTGTAGTCACGTGCATCACACATGCCTGCCCACAAAATGGTGCTGGCTTTTAAAATTATTTATGGTTAGCGATCCAAGTCAGATCAGTAACTAAAAAGAAAGATGCCAGGGAGGAGCGCCAAACCAAAACAGGGATGAGAGTGGACTGGGAAGCAAAACGGGGGATGCTGGTCATGCGAAAGCAACATGGGGGACAGAAACAACACTGGAGGGGCAGAAGAGCACAAGTGCAGACAAACCAGCATGGGGCGAGCCCAGAAGCACGGGGAAGCACATGACAAGACAGAGCAGCACGGAGGTGTGGAAAGCAACAAGGGGAACGGGAACAACATGGGAGGGGCAGACAAGCACATGAATCATATGGTGGAATAGGAGCTCCTGGACAGTCACAATGGATCTATGCTATGCAGCCACATCTTCCCTCGTCTTTGTTTGTCATCAGGATTTTGTATTTACAGTGGAAGAAGTTGGCCATATCTGGGGTGGAGGAGTAACTGAATCAGGCATTGGCGATGACTGAAAGACAGATATGTTAATGGAGGTCACAGGTAGTCTTAGCTGCTCCATAGAGCATCAATAAAAACACACAGTAAGGCATTAGATGGGAAAGGTGATGATACTTAGTCATCAGGGAAGTAAAGAGAAGGAGGAACATGAAGTGGAGGCGCAGTAGCAGGGTGGTAGGATAATCCATCACATGTTTGTGAACAGGTGGGCTTGAGAACCTGGTTATGGAAAGGTCACTTGAGAGTGCTTTGATGTTGTTAAAAAATTATTATTAAACCATTATCATGCCATTGTAATAGATGTTGATGGTGGTTGTTGAATTATGAGATTTAGCGGAAGGTATGAGCTTCTGCTCATCAGCACGAGGGGTAGGGGGCAGATCATATGGAAAGACCTTATTGTTCCAAGCATTGGTGTCACAGGAGGTTGGTAGTGATAATCTCATTTTAGGGCCTGATTATGAGTTACACACAGTGCTTAATTTGAGCTGATGGTTGCCAGTGGGAGGGTTTGCAGGGTGTCACAAAGTTCCTGGGAATGGGTGTTGACGATTTCGGTGGCTGAGGGGTTGAAGAACTCTCTGACTATGTTAAAGATTCCTTTGCAGGGGTTTGGGCTGGCTTTAGTGCGGTCTGCCAGGGAGTTGTTCTTAATCTCCTTCAGGAGCTGGTGGTAGTGGTTGAAGGCTGTCTTGAAGGTGGCTCTGTCTGTGGAATCCTTGCTAGTGCGCCATTTCCTTTCTAGTTGCTTGTAGTTGTGTTTCATGGTCCTTAGTTCCATGGTGTACCAACTTTTCTTTTCGGTGGATCTTTTGCATTTGCTGGGCTTGGTGGGGGCGACTGTCGGTGCAGTCAGTGATTCAGACAAAGCCGTTCTTGACAGCCTGTTCTAGGTTTGATGCAGTATCAGGGTGGGAAGTGTTGAGGGCATCGGTTCACTGCCTGTCTGACACTTTGATCCAGCTGTGGAGGGGGGAACTGGGAGGCTTGGTCAAAGTAATGGGAGGGTCTTCTGATGACAAAGTGGATAATGGTGTGGTCTGTCAAGGTGAGCTTGTGACATGACTGTACTTGACTCTGTCACTGGCCGTGAAGATGGGGTCATGCATGTGTCCTGCGTTGTGAGTATGGCTGGTAACTAGTTGGGTGAGGCTGATATTGTTCATGCTTTCGAGGAGGATGGCAGTGTTGAGGTGGAAATGTGGGACTCTGAGGAAGATGTAGCTCCTACATTACTTTACAACACTTTACACTACGCTGCTCTACAACACTATTCTACACCTCTCCACTCTACATCACTCCATTCTATGACACACTATTCCACTCCAATAGATACAAAAATTAATTAGGTAGTAGTGTTCCTATAATAGGAAAAACGGCACACCAAAAAATACAAATAGTAAATGAGATGCACAGAGTCAAGGCGTATTAATGTCAACAATCAACAGTGTAAAAAAAGGGTGCTCAAAGCTCAAATTGATGTCTACTACCTAGAGACATCATCCGTATGTACAAGACATACACAAATTGGTAATCACAAACAAAGACTTAAATGGCACACCCAAACGGTATAAAGGTTCAGTTTCCCATTAATAGGAATTACTGACTGTAATCAAGTCACATATGCTTGTCAAAAGAGAAAATAATAGGAACAGTTCCGTTGGTTGTCTTGTCCGATAACAAATCCAAAACCCCTTCACATTTAGTTGCTTGTCATCTTTATTATTTAGGATTGAAAGTTCCAATACACGAACCAGCCGACACGTGTTTCGTCTTACAAAGACTTTTTCAAGGCTGGAAAGATAAACATATTCACTAAATACATCCACCTACAACATAAGTTTAAAACACAATGTGAGGATTCCAAATTAGGATACTACCAATTACGTGCTCACCCACATTGGTGTTAATCGAAGATCAGTATGCCGATAGATGCCAAAAGCTCCCAAGATTTACTTGATGTATTGAAATAGGAAAAAAGATGAAATCATATAGTAAACCAAATGCACCAAACCACTGTGACATGTTATTCTTATCCCAATAGGGTAGGTATTGGTATTAACCATAGAGAAAGAGAGAGAAAGGATTGCGACACGGCCCATGCATTGTACGACAGTAATTAGCTAACTATCAAAAGTAAAACGAAATGTTGACAACCCACCACAATTTGTATTTTTTGGTGTGCCGTTTTTCCTATTATAGGAACACTACTACCCTCCACTCCACACCACTCCACTCCACTTCAATCTATACCGCTCTACTCCTATCTATACCACCCTACTGCACTCTACACTACATGACACTCCACTCCACTCCACTCTACCCTACTCCAAGACACTCCACTTCCCACAACTCGACACTCCACTGCACTCTACACTACTCCACGACACTCCACTCTACACTACTCCATGATACTCCACTCCACTCTACTGCACTCTACACTACTCCACTCAATGACACTCTACTACACTCTACACTACTGCACTCCACGACACTCTACTGCACCCTACACTACTGCACTCCACAACACTCTACTAACCTCTACACTACTCCATGGCACTCCACTCTACATTACTCTCCTCCACGACACTCCACTCTACACTACTCCACGACACTCCACTCTACACTACTCCACGACACTCCACTCTACACTACTACATGATACTCCACTCTACACTACTCCATGATACTCCACTCCACTGCACTCTACACTACTCCACTCAATGACACTCTACTGCACTCTACACTAGTGCACTCCACGGCACTCGACTGCACCCTACACTACTGCACTCCACAACCATCTACTAACCTCTACTTTACTCCATCCCACGACACTCCACTCTACACTACTCCACGGCACTCCACTCTACACTACTCTCCTCCACGACACTCTACACTACTCCACGACACTCCACTCTACACTACTCCACACCACTCTACTCCACTCCATGACACTCAACTCTACACTACTCCACTCTACACTACTCCACTCTACACTACTTCACTCTACACTACTTCACTCTACACTACTTCACTCTACACTACTCCACTCTACACTACTTCACTCTACACTACTCCACTCTGTATATAAGGAATAGTGGCAAGGTGTGGTCGATGCTTCAGGCAGTAACACTGGACACAAAGGAGGGCCCTCTGATTGTTGCACTTAATTTTGCGAGACCTCACTTGGCCGTGGGAATTCCCCCCTTTGTGTCCAGTGTTACTGCCTGGAGCATCAACCACACCTTGCCACTATTCCTTATATACAGAATCCAGCCCTACATTCAGAGGCCAGAATTGGCTCTACTACCTTGCCAAGCAGCGCCTAACCACGGTGTTCTGGAGCACGTTCTTGCAATTCAATAGTTCCTTAATTAAGTACTCGTGCCTATATTTAGGCGCTAGGCCCGACCAGGCCCCTTTTACACTTTACACTGCACCCAATATTAGTTTATTGCAGCCATACATCAGTATTGTGAGGGTACTCACCCGATTGAGCCCTGATGAAGTTCTCCATGAGAGAGCCAAACGCGTTGGCTAAGTTCAATGTTTCAATATCATAAGGAAATTAAGAATTGAAAATAAAGACTGTTTTTGAAAATCCACTATCAATCTCTAGACTTCATTATCCGGCGCACGCCCACCTTTTGCATTAATGAAAAATCTGACTGGGAACAGCAAGAGAGGTATGTTTTTAGCTATGAAAGTCTATTTCTGTATGGAATAGCACGTCTTACTTTTGGAACCAGCGATTTTTGTACACAAACCAAATAAGAAATCCAGAATTGGGTTTGAAGATCCTCTAAACTTTATATTATTTAAATTGATTGGCTTATCATTTAACAAACGTAGCCCTTCATCCATTGCCCTCAAGTGACCCTCATTTAGGGGTGAAAAATAATCATTCTTTTTCATGGCTGGACTGGCTACCGGGCGTTTTGGTGCTGGGGGTTGATTTCGTTGATGGCGACCTGTGCGTGCATAAAACCATTTGTTTTGCTTTGTTTATTTAGAAGCACATGCAGGTCACCATCAACGAAATCTGCCCCCACCGCAGTGTAATCAGCTTCCAGCTTGGCAGCACACCAAAACACCCGGTAGCCAGTCCGGCCTTGTTCTTTTTACTTGAAAAAATGACTGCATCATCACTACACAATCATCTCAGAAATGCATTTTATATAATATCCAGGCCCAGATTTACTAAAATATTGTCTCGGTTGCATCACTTATTTGGCGCAGTTGAGATGCAAAATCCATTGTGGACTTAAAAGGCTATGAAAATCCTGATATGCGTTGCCTTGTTAAAAACAAGTAAGGCAAGGCAGCACATAGAACACCCCCTTTGTAAATGGCAGATGAACACGACTAATAGAAACCTACATACATACTTAGAAATCCTGGACAAGCTATTTAGAATGATTGACAATGCTAAGTTTGTCTCCTCCCAAAGTCAGACAGGCACACATAATTAACGATCTTCTTGCTCCTCATAGGACAGCTTTGTCTGCCTCTTCGCTTTCCGCTCCAGACTTTGCAACCAGCTTCTCATGAAAAATCACCCTCCGATAAACCCTAGCCTCACTACTAACTTCTCCTCGTTCCACATTTGGCAACTTTGCCTGTAAATCCATTGGACCGTCCTCCGATATTCAAATCTAGTAACTTTTTGCGAACTTTTTACCCTTCAAATCCACAACCATTAAACTTCCTGCTCTAACCACTAAAGTACTACTGTGTCTGGCATCCCTATTTCGCACTCTCTCCTATCTGGTACCTACCCCTCATACTTTAAAACTGTGTTGGAGATACCTTTATAAAAAACAGCAAACCCGCATCCCAATCCAATGTTTCTACTGCCCTCCTTTTCCCAAAAATTAAATGTCTCGCCTTCAATCAACTTCAAGTCTTACATCCTGCTCCATGTGTTCCAGTCGGGATTGTGATCCCTCCACTCCGCTGAAATTTCCCTCATTCACATAGCTAACTTCCTAAAATCAGCCTATTGCTACTTTCTCTGAGCTGTCTCACTCACCACATTTGACACCATTAACCACCTACCTTACTTGAACTACTAAGGCCCATAACATTATAGGCTCAACATTGAACTGGTTTTTCCACCTCTTTGGGTGGTATGTCTGTGCAGACTGGCAATCCAACAAATCATCTCACCCCCAACTACCAGCTGGTGTCCACCAAGGTTCTGACTTTGGTCCTCTCCTTTTTTTGCTTTACACCACCTCCCTTAGTGATGTGATCTACTTGTTTGTGTTTGCTAAGAAATTTATGCGGACAAAACCAAATTTCCCCAACTTTTTCACCCCTTCTGAAGCCTCAGATATTAGACTGCCTTGAAGCAAGACATTTTCTGCATAAACCAGTCTTATGTAGGCAAAACAATGGGAAATTGCGTACGTTGAAAAATGTGTTGCTAGTGTCTTTACATTTATGACCATGCCTACTACTGAAAGTGAGTTCAGGAAAGCCTAGGATACATGTCCCCAGGCACATAATTAGTGAAAGTAACCCAGGAAACTACTGCTCCTGGCACAATGATAAGCGGAGCATTATCAGGTGCCTTGCAAGTATTCAAACTGCTACTCGGTTGAGACCCTCTACTGGTCATTCTCCCAAGAGCACAGCAGCAGATTAGAGATGTATGCTGAGAGAGAAATCTGAGTCTCATATTTTCTTTCTGAAAGGAATATGTCACTAAATATTGTTAATTTCTTATTTTACAAAACTGTACACCTTGTATCAAGAAGCAATTCAATGAACATAAAATATTAGGATAATATCGGTTCCTCTAAAAATAGAAATATCACATTTTCAAGTTTACATTGATGTGATTTTACTATCAAGTATGTAAAGATTATAGGATGTAACATAGAAAGCTTTTTTCTCGGTTGGTCATCTGAAGGAAGTGAAGCATATACTTTAAGGGGCATCCAAGAGTTGTGTTCAAGGCAGGTTCTGGCATTTACCTATTGCAGTACATACACCATAGCTGAAACCAGATTTTGATGTGAGGGATAAATTGAAGGATAGCTGTCCAGTATGAGAATTAGATTTTTGATGCTTGTAAATCTGAAATATAGCTGTGTTCCATGAAATACAAGCACTCAAAGCTATATGTAACAAGAAGGGAATCACTCTGTTCCTATGTCTGAGCCTGTAATTTGTACTCTGTAATACCTGAGCCTGTATGAATCTTTGTCACCTGAGATGTGGTTGAGACAAGAGTCAATTGATCTTTGTACCCTTTGGATTACTTTGGCTTTGTAAGGCCTCTGAAATGTGCATATGTGGGGTAGTTGTTTAGGATGGGATTAGTATGTGCCTGGGGCCCTCATATGGTACTTTCTAGTGTATGCCCTAAGGATTTGTTATGTGTATGAAATAGATGTGACATGGTCACTCAGGTACATCAGTGAATTGTAGAAGTTTTCAAACTTTGATTTGCCTTGTTATATGCAATACATAATCAGCACAAGTTTCAAAGGAATTCCTCGCCTGCATCGACCATTTATAATAGCACTTATTGATTTTACTCTGCTAATAATGCCTAATGCCGAAAAACAAGTGTGTCCTTGTGTAAAGTAACTGATGCTCATGTAAAGAGCTCTAGTACCTTTGGGTTAAGTTTGCGCCCCATACTCACTGACTCCCCTAAGAGAACGTGTGCGGATAACTTTTGAATACTTTAATGCTATCATGTGAAAACAGAGAAATACCCACTAGGATGATGCCCCATTTCAGAAGCAGAACACAGCTGAAGAGTGCAAGGGGTCAAGGAGTTGATCGTCTCCACACAGTCAAAGGTGATGGTGTTCCCTTCAACCTGAGGCTGTGGGAGGAGGGGATGGCAGCCTGTTCATTTTGAGTTGAGCAATTAAGGCACCTTGAGCGAGCTGCTCCTAAGCTTTCACGTGCAAATTGACCTTGGCCTCGCAGGGTGTTTTTAACTTCCCAGGCTGGTTTCACTTCATTCCTGAGAATGGACCAGGAGGGTGGAGTGTTAGACGATTTTCACTTTATGTGCAGAAACCCAATTCGAAATAAGGCTTGGATATTCCTACTGAAGCTTTAATGAGATGAGAAAGACCGTCTTATGTGTTCCCGAAATTGCACTTTTAAACGCTGTTTAAACTGTACTAACACAAAGCAAAAGAAGAATGCTTTCAGCTTTGTAATGCTTTTACAGCTACAAATGAAAATGTGCTTTAATCACATTTTAGACTGCTTCTCATTTCACTTGGGCTGAGCATTCAGACACGGAATGAAATAAACGGCAGCTTAGATTGCCGAACATTTTTGCGCAGCAAATACATGGTTAATGTAACCATCCGAAACTCCTCATACTTTCAATTGATATAAATAGGAAATAATGCAATGTGACCCACATGCTTCTATTTTTTTGTGGTTTATAACCATATTTATTTCTATCAGATTAAATAGTGAATCGGTTAAGTGTTGGAAGTGTAAAGAATTAGAATCCAAATAATTGTTCATGTCAATGTTTTTCAAAGAAGATAGCCACCAAACAAAATAAAAGTGGAATGTAAGTAGTTTCATTTGTTTCTAAAAAAAGGAAAAAAGGTTACATACAATTAAAAAGGTCATTGCATTCAGGCATTATGGTTTCTGACGGGTATGCTTCTTTAAAATCACTATCCTCTGTGTTGCTAGATAGGATTCAATTACTGCAGTGTGTTTAATATGCGAAGTGTGTTTAAGGCTGCAGTGCCACCTCCTGTCTACAGGGGCAGAGCTGAGCAAAAAAATAAACACACTTGGTGAAACACAGGTCCCCACAATGCAATTTTTACAAACGTTGTACAAATTGGCACAGATGCTTTTGAAGTCATTTCCAATCATTTGGAAGACTTTACCTTGTGGGGACTTGGGTTCAAGTCCCCACAGTGCAATCAAGTCCCCACAGCGTGAGTGTGTTATCATACTCAAGTTCCCACAAGGATAGTAACACACACACACACACGCACACACACGCACACGCACACACACAAAACATAAATGAAAAAGAAATACACGTCAACTGACAAAGCACTTGCTACAGTGCTGCCATACGCAATATAACAATTGTTAAAACCCTACATTAAATTTTTTTTAAAAAGGGCTATGAACAGAGTTTACCTTTATTGGCCCTATAAATCCTGCAAAAACATTGTTTTGAACTTGTAGCCTTGTGACTATGACTACATAATATGATCAAGGCTTCAAATCTGTGCCAGGAAAATAGCATCCTAAAGAAATAATGAACGGAATTTAAGGGTGGGTAGTGGTAATTTTACGGCTTAGGGGTGGGTAGTGGTAAAGAATGGTAAGGGTAGTTTTAGGGTTTGTGGGTGGGAGTATAGGGTGGTAAGGGTAATTTTAGGGGTGGGTAGTTGTATACTGTGGTCTGAGTAATGTTAGGGATTAGAGGTTGGTTGTAGTAATTGATGGTAAGGGTGATTTTAGGGTTTAAGGGTGGGTAGTGCTATAGGGTGGTAAGGGTAACTTCAGGGCTTAGGGGGCCTGTGGTAAAAGGTGCTGGTTAAGTTTGGAGTTTATGGATGGGTAGTGATATAAGGTGGTAAGGGTAATTTTAGGGGTGGTAAAGGCAGGCTTGGAGTAAAATGTAGAAAAAAATAGAGGGCTGGTGGGGGGGGAGGATTCAGTTCACCTGCATGGGAAAGTTATTCACCGTAATAAACATACATAGAGACATGAGCAGATTTGACCCTTATGCTGCTGTTTACCGCAGACTCAATCGCCAGTGGCCTACAACATGTACTGTTTTATATAGGTTCCAAATAATCCAATTCATGTGGGGTTTATTAAGAAGAGCATAAGGGTTCGAAACAACACAGTACATGGTCTCTCTTACATGAAGGGTCCACATCCAACAAGGCAAAATACATTTTTATTAGGTTTTGCTTCCAAACATCATGTGTGCACATTGTTTGCATTGGGAAAAAAGCTAGCATTAGGAAAAGAAAACAATATGCATTTAAAAGATTATTGTATTAAATGCAGAAGGGACAACACTCAGCATATTCAATTGCGATACTATAAATGGAAGTAACTGTGAGTTATCCAACTTATGCTAAAGTGTTGAACATAGTGGAACGCACATTCCAAGAGATCAAAGGAATGCTTGCTCACAGTGCATAAGCATCCCACAGAAAAGCCTCACAATAGAAACTAAATTGAAGTGTTAAACACTGCAAAGAATTGGTAGATTTCCCAAAGACATAAAAATGCGTGCTCAGGTGCTTTCTTTCCTATTGGAAGAACACTTTTCATTACCAGCAAACATTTGGACAATTTATATATATTTACAGTCTGTTCAGGCCCCTGGTCAAACAGCGGATGGGCCAGAGATTTTTGTTGGCATGCCATAAAGATAGCACTATGCTCTCTTCATAGGTTAATTCACCTACAAATCTTGGCAGTTATAAAAACAAAAGGACAGCTTCTAGCATCTAAGCGGAAGGAGTGCTGTGGCAGCACTTAAGCACGCCCAGTGAAAAGCAAACTCTAAACAAAACACTTTCATGCAGAAAATGTGTTTAAAAAAACCGAGACAAAAACAGCTTCTGATAAAAGAGACAGCAGAGTCCACAAATTACCTTACAGAAGCCATATAGCGAGAGCAGTGGGGGGAAGCATCCATTCTCATTAAGTGCTAAAAAAAAGATTTTCCGAACAGCAAGCGGTCATGGAAGAATAGGAGGAGCCAATCAGGAAGGTAGTAAAAAGGCTATGCTTCACTGGAGGGACTAGCTCAAGCTAGGTAGCCTAAAACAAAGCCAGCAAAGAGATTGGGAGATTGCAGAGAAGCAAAGAAAAGTTTGGGCTGATGAGTTGAATATGGCGGCATCATTCCTTCCAGCTAATGTATGTATGTATTTATTTTTTTATTTATGCATTTTTATATAGCGCGGACTTTACCCAAAGGTGTCAGAGCGCTTTACAATAGGATCAGTTACGTTACAGGAGGAGAATGTTACAAACGTATATGTTACAGAAGCCAAGGAGATGCAAGAAGAGGTATATTACAGCAATAGATGACAGTCACTCACAAACACACTAGGATGACGCTTGTACAGGCAAAGAATTCAAATTTACAAAAGTGAAAGAACTTCCTTGGGGGACTTGAAAGGGCATGTATTAGTTCTGGAAGTGTCTCTGGAAGAGAAGAGATTTGAGGTCAGTTTTGAAGGTCCGGGTAGAGGTGGTGGTACGGAGCTGTGGCGGAACCAAGTTCCAGATTCTCACTGCATTGCCCGAGAAGGATTGAGCCATCGATCTTTCCCTTTTAAAAGTGGGGGGCTCAAGCAGTAGTTTTTCCACATTACAAGACGGTCTAGAGCCTTCAGAGATTTTCAGTTTATTCGCCAGGTAGCGAGGGGACGAAGTGTTCAAGGCTTTTTGGTGATACAGGCAGTTTTGTAGATTGATCTTGCCTCGATAGGAAGCCAACAGAGGGAAGACAATAAGGGCGTGATGTGGTCACTTCTTTTGGCCCCAAAAATAAAACGAGCCGCTGAATGGAGAAACGATTTAAGAGGGGAAAAGTGGGATTTGGGGAGACCAGTAAGAAGAGAATTGCAAAAGTCCAATCTGGAGAGAACCAGCGATTAGACCAAGGTTTTTAGGTCTTGCTCTGGGAAGAAGCATTGAATCCCCCACAGAAGGTGCAGTTGGTATCGAGCATTCTTTGCAAAGGAATTGATGTGGGCGAGAAGATTGAGCCTTTTGTCGAGTACGACACCAAGGGATTTTGCGCTGTCGACAACGATAGGTTTACTGTTAAGTAGATTCAGCTGATCCATCCAAGATTGAACAGGAGGAAGAGAGAGTGAGGTAGAGAGGAGGAGGAATTCTGTTTTGGAGGGATTCAGAATGAGTTGACGAGTTAGCATCCAGTTTTGAATGGAGTGGAGAGTAGAGTTGAGGATTGAGAGATCATGTGTGGAGGACATTTTAAGTTAGATTTGGGTGTCAACCGCATAGAGATGGTAGAGGATCCCAGATTTACTAAGGAGATTTCCCAATGGTTCCAGATAGAAATTGAACAAAGTGGGTGCAAGGATAGAGCCTTGAGGGACGCCTTGACCTACTGCCAATGGAGATGAGACTGTTCGCTATTTTGATCATTTGGGATCTGTCAGAGAGAAAAGAGGCAAACCATTTAAACACTGTGCCTTCCAAACCCTTTCAGTGTTAAAGAGTCTTAAGGAGAGTGTTGTGATTGACAGTGTCAAAGGCTGCAGAAAGGTCTAGAAGAATCAAAAGACAAGACTACCCTAAATCGAGTATGCGCAGCACGTCATCAATCACTTGCAGCAGGGCTGTTTCAGTGCTGCAGTTTTGAATGAAACCAGACTGAAAGTTGTCAAGAAGATCATTGTCCTTAATATGACGGGGAAAGTTGTTTCGCTACACATCTTTCTGTGATTTTTGCAAGAAAAGGGAGGTTAGTGATGGGGTGGAAGTTGTTGAGGTCGTTCACATCAGCAGTGTGTTTTTTTAAGACGAGGGGTAACCTGTCCTGTTTTAAAGGTAATAAGAAGGGAGCCTTGACTGAGGGAGAGGTTAACCAGACCGGTCCAATAGGAAAGAGTATGGGTGTAGAAGTCAATGGCAATGTCACTAGTATGGTTTGGTTAAAAGTGATGGAGCGTACAGACAGCTTGGCTGAAAAGGTAATGTGTAGAGAACTTTTCAGCAGCACTAATGGGTGAAAGATAAACAGGCCGAGATAATTTACACAGGGTTTGATTATAAAAACAGCTTTTAAAGTAATCTCTTAAGAGTAGAGATTGGTCTCTTGAAAGAATGTGTCTTCCATATGGTCTAAAATATTTGTTTTCTTCTTGCATGGGCTAATCTTTCTAATTGATTATTGTATTGTAATTGGATTAGCCCCACCCCCCCTCTGAGGCTAAATTTATCTACCACAGAAAGTGCATCTGTAACCAGATCAGTATATTTGAGGGTGTTGAATTGTTCACACACAGAGTATGTCTGGTATAAAAATGGGACTAAAAAGAGAAAGGAACAGAGATGGTGAAAGGCAGAATCATGTAGTTTCAGGACAGAACCCTCACTCACCCGAAGGTGACGTGGTTCATCAGTGGGTTCCCTCCTCACAGCACGACCACAATACCTGCTGTGGGTTTTTGACTGAGCAGGGCAACACCTTTCTCTTGATCGCAGCACAGCCTCTATATGGTGCTTGGAAACCTGCTTGTGTTATTGCTCATATTACACGAACCTGGGTGAAGGC
The DNA here is from genome assembly GCF_964204655.1 of Triturus cristatus. Classification (NCBI taxonomy): domain Eukaryota; kingdom Metazoa; phylum Chordata; class Amphibia; order Caudata; family Salamandridae; genus Triturus; species Triturus cristatus. The sequence continues at coordinate 619,591,448 of NC_140588.1, read as the reverse complement.
CAGAACCATTGTAAAGGATCCATTTTCCTGAAGGATGCCTAAAAGCACTGCCTTGGCCCCCTGAAAAGTGTTGGGATCCTGCAAGACACAGGACTTCAGTTTCATGGATTGCAAGCATGTTCGCCATCTACGTACCCTTGATTGCAGCATGAGGACTTGAAATGAGGGGCCTGGAGCGGCGTGTACCATCCCATTCCAAATGGATGAAAGAACAGTGGGAAAAAGTTATTGCTGCCACTCTGATCGATGTATCAGTCCCGGCCTGGTGTTGGAGGAAACACTTTTTTCATGTTTTTTCATTGTCCCTTCAGCTACAGGCTTCCATCAACACAGTATCATTAGTTTGTATGCTTCTTCAACACTACAGCTTTTGAAGACACAAGAATGTTAGTCAATAAAACTCGGTTCTCTTTACTTCAATGCTATAGTAGTCCAGGAAATACCTCACCCTGCAGCCGTTTCTCCCATGCCTCCAGGTCAAGGTAAGGTCTACCTGCACCATCATCGCAGTGTTGTACTGGTACTAACGTAGCTTCTTAGATTGTCGTCATGCTTTGGCTACCTGTACCGATTCCATTTTGAGTTGTTCAAGGGGTTCTCTTGATCACTTTCCTTTTGAGAAGCCACAATCGTGAAGGGAAGAGAAGAGAAGTTAAGCAGTTTTCATCATGCCCCTTTTGATGCACTCTATGATTTCCAACACGATGGTCTTTCTCAATCAGCTCCATTCCACAAGCCGACAGTAGTCAACCAGGGTGGTTATAGAGAACACAGGCTGGTGTGAACTATTCCGAAGAGCTATGGTTAATCTATGCATGATCGCTCTGGGCGCTAGAAAGGAAACGTGTCAGTTAATCTTCCCAATGGCTGCAATGTGTGCCCGGCACTTGGAGCTTCTACCCCAGGCCAAACACTAGATCATGCATCTAAGTGGTGGATGCTCAACTTTCTTACTTGGCTACTGTAGGTGACAGTGCAAGATCATGAAACCATGCAATTGGGGAGGAGCACTATATCTCACCTCTGCCCTAGTAATGGCTTTTTCCTTCTCACCTGGCAGGCTGTATCAGTCCACATGACAAGTCTGGGCCCTTTTTGGCTGTGTCTGGGCACAGGCGTGCTTCAGAAGAGAATGTTTTCTTTCAGAATGAGATTACTTTGACCCTCATAATTTAAAGTCCATCATTCTCAAAATATTCCGGCTATTATCGAGCATAGAACCCAACTTTTTTCACTAAAACAGCTCCTTTCTCAACAGCACATCCTTCCATCCCTAAAGCTCTTGTTCAGAGGAGATTCCATCATACTGTTGATGGTTGTTAAAATGAGGGGTAAGACACAGGTGGCGCTTAGGGGTTGCGGCCAGGCGTGCACAAGAAGCGGACACATACAACTTCAGACTGCCTTTGCTTTAAACTTTGACCAGTTCAGGTTCTAGGGACTGGGTGGTGTGAACCTACCTGCTGCACATTCAGTACTGCTGAGGGCCAAGAGCCTCATTTAGGCAAGAGATGCAAAGTGTAATCCTCCAAAAAGCATTAGTAACCCAATTTTCTTCCTAAGAAGGATCTTCACGGGAGCATTCTCTGCTGGATAAAATAACACTGCCACAGTTCAGGTCCTCTGGATAGAAAAGCTACTACAGCTGCCTAATAATGTAGAAAACTACAAATAGGGCAAATGGAATTATTTGGCAGGGAGGGCTCACATTAGGCAGCAAATTATGTGGCAGGGTGTCTACATTTTGCAGCACGAAAAGACAAATTATGCACCATAAGGAGGCACATTTTGAGTAGCATTACTTTATCATTTTGTCATTATTAGATGTTAATGCTGTATGGGCAAAGATTCCAAATCAAACCATCCATGTGTTTTTTCACTCAGCAACTGAAAGTTTAATCATTGACCTTTGCAAAGAGTCTGCCATGGCCCAGCAACATGAGTGGCAGCGTTTTAGTAACTTTTGATCATAATGAGTAGCAGCAACTTTTTGTTTGGTAAAATCTGCTCATTTTGCAGCAGATAATGAACAAAATGAGGGGGTTCATTTTGCCATATAAATTATGATTAGTGCTGCAGAAAGAAAAACTAGGGCACATTTTGACTTCTGAAATCCTCTTTTATTTCATAAAAACATTCTGACATGCAGACTGAAACATGCACTTTGAATACCAGCAGCAGACTTGCCTGGTGAGCAGTAGCTTTACTACAGTGATCTAATGAGCAACTAGAGTGCTAACATTCAGAATTTATGGAAAATGTGTGACACATCTGAATGCCTTCTTGATGGAATCAAAGTAAAAAACTGAAAGTATTTCCTACTGAGGAGACTGCAGTAAATGAGGAAATTAGGAAACTTCATAACAAATAAATCTCCCAAGATGCCCACCAGAGACAAAAGAGCCCAAATGTAGCCCAAATATCACCCAGATGTAGCCCAAGTATAGCCCAATGACAGAATGTCCCAGAGTGTTCTTAAGAACAACTAGAGCGCTTACTGTCTTACTTATGACAAAAGTATGGCACACCTGAAGCCATCTTGATTGGAATAAACTGGTAACACTTAAAACATTTAATTTAAAAAGGAACACAATGAGGGGGTTCATTTTGCCATAGAAATTATGATTAGTGCTGAAGAAAGACAAATTAGGGCACATTGTGACTGACTTCTCAAATCCTCTTCTATTTCATTAAAAAATTCAGATATGCAGACTGAAACATGCACTTCTAATACTAGCAGCAGACTTCCGTGGTGAGCAGTAGCTTTACTACAGTGATCTAATGAGCAACTAGAGTGCTAACATTCAGAATTTATGGCAAATGTGTGACATATCTGAATACCTTCTTGATGTAATCAAAGTAAAAAACTGAAAGCATTTCCTACTGAGGAGACTGCAGTAAATGAGGAAATTAGGAAACTTCATAACAAATAAATCTCCTAAAATGGCCACCAGAGACAAAAGAGCCCAAATGTAGCCCAAATATCACCCAGATGTAACCCAATGACAGAAGTGTGCAAAACACTTATTGTTTGTGTATTTGCAGTTTTATATAGTGCAGACTTGTCAGGTATTGGAGTGCTTTACATGAACATTGGTTACATCACACAAGATCAAATTCATTTTGGTTGTAGACATGGGGAGATTAAGTGATTTGACCAGAATCACAGAATGTTGAGCTGAAGCAGAAACTCCAACCTGGTTCCCCAGTTGCAAAGTCTGCAGCTCTGGAAGTAACACCACACCCTCTCCCCTTGGATGCAACATTTAATCAAGTGGTCAACTGGATAAAAAAACTAAGATTACAAATAATTTAAAAGTTCTTTGTCGCTATTTGAAAACTCAGAAAATATGTCCTCATTTTAGTTTTTTAGAGCACTAACCATAATTTTGATGCAAATAAGACCCTCTCATATATGTAATTTCTAAAGGAAATGCTCTAGGCATTACAGTTTTGATTACATCAAGATGACGTCAGGCATTACACACTTTTGTAATAAATATAGAATGTTAGCAATCTAGTTGTTCATTGGGATACTGTTGAGAGGCAGAGTCCAGGGGCACGGACTCTGAAAATTGAAGGCAGGTAGGAGAGTGCAGAGGCAACAATTTGACCACACTAGGCAGGCAGGAAGGGCAGTGGCAGCACAACAAACTATGGAGGGCAGTGGAAAGGGGGGCAGGGGAAACAAACCAACAATACAGGACTGGCAAGAGAGGCTGTGGCAATATAATAGACCATTGTGGGCAGAAGAAAGAGGCAGTGGTCATACAACCATACATGCCAACAGACCCGTTTCAGCCAGGAAACGTCCAATGTTTTTAAGCTCAAATGGGCTTTACTTGATCTGTTTCCTGTCTACAATCTTCTCTTTTTCAATGTAACTCAAAGGGGAAAATCAATACCCCAGTTTTATTTCAAAATCTCCCTCTTACCAAGTTCGAAATGTTCGCAAGTATGGTACATTGGATCATGGTAGGCAGGAGGAATTGGGGTAGGGACATGGACTCGGATAACAGAGGACAGGAGGGACATTGAGAGGTGCACCAAACTGACCCTACAGGGCAGACATCAGGGTTTGCAGCAGCACAATACACCACACAGGGCATGCGGGACGGGAGTGCAGCACAACAATCCATAGAAAGCAATAGGGAGGGGACAGGACCATGCACATGGACAACAGACAACAGAGGGGAAAGAGGCAATGGTAGCTAGCTGACCATAATGGACAGACAGGAGAGAAAGCTGCAGCATAACAGACCATAAAGGGCAGGAGGGACGGATCAGGGGCATTACAATGGAACCGACAAGCCAGGAGGGAGGGAATAGGGGTCTGCACATGGAAACAGAGGGTTGGCGGCAAGGGGGCAGGGCAGGAGCAGCAAGATGACCATGGAGGTCAGGCAGGTTGGGCACTAGAAACAAGACACACCATGGAGAGCAACAATGAGATTATGATGGCATACACACAGACCATGGAGGGAAGGTGGGAGGGGGTCAGGGACAGCTAGCTGACCACACAGGGAAGGTGGGAGGGGTCATGGCAGCACAGAAGACCATGCATGGCAATCGGGAGGGTTAGTGGCAGCACAATGGCTATGATGGGCAAGAAGGAGGGTGCAGGGGCATGCACAAAGGACCATGGAGGATAGAAGGGAGGGTTAGGACCTGGGCACAGACAAGAGAGTTCAGGGGAAGAGGCCTCACAACAGACCGCGCGGGGCAGGCAGGAGGAGCAGTTGCAGCACAACAGACCAGGGAGGGCAGAAGGGTGTGGCAGTAAAATGGACCATGGAGGACAGGAGGAAGGGGATAGGGGCATGGCATGTGGACAGGCAGGGTGGAGGTGGCAGGGTCAGGTTACAGTCATCTGACAATGCTAGGCAGGTGGTAGGGGAGTGGCAGCTCAACAGAACACTCAGAGTAGATAGGATTGGCAGGTCCATGGAACATGGTGGTCAAAAAGGATGGAGCAGGGGCATACACAAAGACATCGGAGGGCAGGGGGAAGGAGAATAGGGGCAGCAAGCCAAGCACAGAGGCTAAGCAGGAGGTCAATGATGGGCCATAGAATTGGGCAATGGAGGGCAGGATGAGTGGACTGGTACATCATGCTAAATGCAGGGCAGTAGTAGCACATCAGACCATGCATGGCAGGAGGAAGGAGGCTAGTCCATGGATTCAGACAACAGAGGATAGGGAGAAGGTGGATGGGGCAGCAAGCTAACTGTTCATAGAAGGTGGGTATTAGGAACTTTATTGTTTTTAAAATGTGTGTCTGTGCGAACTACTTAAAATATGAACAAGTATGCAGCATAATCTCACTTTTATTCAGGAAGAAGAGGACGTTTGGGACTGTGACTCCGGGCTCACTTGGCAGAAACATCCCCTGACCCTCCACCCCCCATCGCAAAATGTAATGCCCGTGAAAAGGGTAGGCGGACGCAGTGTTATATAGAACATAGTCCTGAGAGCACGATTGAAAATGAAAACTAGATATAGTATATGGTATAAACTATGCACCAAAAAGTGTGATATAAGATGAACCGGGCGTGAAATATAATATGTAATACATTGTGCGCAATGACAGATTCATTGGAGAGCGCGAGATAGCACAGGCACTAGCGCTTGCTATGTGATTTGCGCCTTGGAGTGTAATATGCACAGGGCAGTGTTGTGTAACCTAAGTAGTCTCTAAAGTTGTAATATAAAATATGTGCTGGGTAGTGTAACATTGCATATGCACTGTGACAAAGATATGGATCCCAGATTGTAATATGTATGGCATAGCGCTGTGCTTTATAACATAGGCATCGAGGAAGGCACGTTAGATGGGGCAATATAACCCGTGTGAAGGCAAGTGTGGCATGAGATATTCACGGGGTGGTGTTACAGTGCACATGGGCTAGAGAGTGTCATAGCATACGCACTAGCTGGTGGAATACAACACAGAGGTGTGTGGCACTCGGCGGGCACTGGTGGGTGTAACACAGCATTGGGCTCAGCCAGGAGCACGCTGTGACTCTCAAGTGAGGTTGGTCTCATTTCCAGAGAGTAAAATAAAAAGTATTACACATCCGGCGGTGGATGTGTGTTTTATTAACCGTGAGGGGGTTTCTTGCATAGTTTGGTCGAATTTTTGTCGAATCCCCTTTGAATGGCTTGGTGTGCATGTGTATAAAATGTGCCCGTCAATAGCTACCCATGTTTGTATAAATAAACGACAAGGGTGTCTACTTGGAGAGTACCCACCAGCGGGGGCGCCGGGATTAGGCATGGTAGGGTGTCAGACATGTCAGAGCTTCACTAGCGGTGTGAATACATTCTACGTGGATTCATTGAATGCATAGTCGCCTTTTAATGAATATCACGCAAATCGTCATGGTGATAGGTACATACGGTTTGTCCAGCATGTCCTAGGTGTTTCTATAAATATATATATTTTTTAAATAATAAAAAACAAAGGCCGGCCCCGGGGGATGGGGTCCCCGGGGCCATAAGTGGCCTGAGGAGGGGGCAACGCAGCCCCCCTCCTAAAGAATTAAAAAAAAAAAAAAGGCCATGACCCGGGTGTTGGGGTCCCCGGGGCCGATTAAGGCCTTGGGAGGGCGAAATGTATTTTTTTTAACAAAGAAAATTTGGGTGCAGGCCCTGGGGGATGGGGTCCCCAGGGCTAATAAATTAGAAAAAGAAAGGGGGCCACACAGCCCTCCTTCTTAAAAATAAATAAATAAAAGACCGGCTCGCGCCGGAGGCCACGCCCCCTCCTTGCAGCACTCTGCAAACGTGCCCCCTGGCCAGTTGTAAGTTGTGGAATTAATTCCCCTTCAATACTGAGGGTCCCTGAGGGCCAACTAGCCCAACAGGTATCTCCAGTATGCGCCAGGGAGCTGCGTTGCAGACAGGTGTTCTGAGGCCACGCCCCTTTTTACACCTCCATGCAACACAGCTCTGTGGCGCTTACTGGAGGTACCTAGTGGGCTAGTTTAACCCTAGGGACCCTTAGGATTCAAGGGGACTTAATCTCTCAACTCAGAACGCCCACAGGCCCTGTGGTGCGTTTTTAAGTTGGGGAAATAATTCCCTTTCAATCCTGAGGGACCCTGGGGTCCAACTAGCCCACCAGGTGCTTCCAGTAAGCACCACTGCTCTGCGTTGCAGAGAGGTGGTGCAGGCCGTGCCACTTTTTACACCTCTCTGCAACGCAGCTCTGTGGCGCTTACTGGAGGTACCTAGTGGTTTAGTTGGACCCTAGGGACCCTCAGGATTCAAGGGGACTTAATCTCCCAACTTAAAACGGCTACAGGGCGTGTTTACACAGTGGGGAAGGGAGGGGACGGGGCATGAGGTGACGTGTTCAAACACGCCCTGTGGTGCGTTTTAAGAGGTAGTTTTAATCCCCTGCCCTATTATATACTAGGGGCTTACAGAGGAGGTCATGCTAATCACAGGGGGACCCCAACACATAGTGTGCCCTAGTGTATGTAGGTGTTTTCACTGTATTCTGAGTGTCTTTTAACATAGCACTGGCTCTAGGACTGGTTAGTCAGACTCAGTTACCACCAGTATCCGTCTGAAAAAGTTGAGGGTACAGGATGATTTTGCAACAAGGCTTGTTTCTGCTCTTCTGTTTGTTCTTTCTGCACGTTATACTTCTTCCTGCACTTTTCTTCGTCTTTGAGGACTTCTGTTGCTTCTTTCTGCATTTCTTTTTTTTCTTTCTGTGCGTTTTTCCTTCTTTCTTCACATGTCCTATCTCTGTAGGCATAGCTAGAAATTAGCATTTATAAAAAACCTTAGAAATTCACTGAAAAAACCATAGGTTTCAGGGGCGTTATAGTTAGCTGGACTTTTCACTCATACAAAACCATAGAAATTCCCCCGTTATCGTTAGTTCAGCTAACTATAACTCGCGCGCCCGCAATGCACTGCTGATGACGTCACATATTACATCACTCATGACCTGGTCAGTGTCATCATATATATATATAAAGCTCCAAGATGCCCCTAAGGCAAGACCGCACTCAGGCAATTGGCTTACACAGCATTTACTGGTAAAATTGCATTTCCAGGGCAGAATGCCTCCACAGTCTCTTACTCCATTAACAGTCGATGTTGCCGACGCGTTTCGAAGCCACCATACTTCTTTCTCAAAGGCTCGACTGAAAACTGCAATGTCCGACACACCTTCTTTTCAATTGATGCCACGCCCTCCAATGGGCAAAGAATTATGGTTCTTGTAGTGTGTCAAAGTCATAAAACCCTGAATGGGTGCAGTGTTCCTCATTACTGCTTCTGACAAAATTTCAAGCCCTCCGATGGGCCTCCGCCCCAGAGTTGCGCTTCAAATCCAATGCCAATTGTCCCACAAAAGGCAAGGCGAATCCAAAGCCTCGTGGCACCCTATTTCGGGTTGGTGCGAGTCTTCGCGGCAAGGGCGGCCGCGTTAACATAAAGCTCCAAGATGCCCCTAAGGCAAGACCACACTCAGGCAATTGGCTTACACAGCATTTATTGGTAAAATTGCATTTCCAGGGCAGAATGCCTCCACAGTCTCTTACTCCATTAACAGTCGATGTTGCCGACGCGTTTCGAAGCCACCATACTTCTTTCTCAAAGGCTCGACTGAAAACTGCAATGTCCGACACACCTTCTTTTCAATTGATGCCACGCCCTCCAATGGGCAAAGAATTATGGTTCTTGTAGTGTGTCAAAGTCATAAAACCCTGAATGGGTGCAGTGTTCCTCATTACTGCTTCTGGCAAAATTTCAAGCCCTCGGATGGGCCTCCGCCCCAGAGTTGCGCTTCAAATCCAATGTCAATTGTCCCACAAAAGGCAAGGCGAATCCAAAGCCTCGTGGCACCCTATTTCGGGCTGGTGCAAGTCTTCGCGGCAAGGGCGGCCGCGTTAACATAAAGCTCCAAGATGCCCCTAAGGCAAGACCGCATAGAGATGTTCAAGTCCCCACAGGGATGGTGTGTTATCATAGTGATGTACAAGTCCCCACAAAGATAGTGTGTTATTACAGTGTAGTTCAAGTCCCCACAAAGATAGTGTGTTATTACAGTGTAGTTCAAGTCCCCACAAAGAGAGTGTGTTATTACAGTGTAGTTCAAGTCCCGACAAAGAGAGTGTGTTATTATAGCAATGTTTAAGTCCCCACAGAGATGGTGCATGAAGGTGATTGTTTTTAAGTCCTCATTAAAATAGGGCCCAATTTACGAAGTTAAACTTAGACAAAAAGTTTAACTTTACTACTTTTCAGTATTCACAAAGCCCAATACAGAGAATGTAAAGCTGATGATGTTCAAGTTGAAGCAAACACAAGGAGATGATGGACGGAGTGCATAAACTTTTCAGTCACTCACCCCCAGTCACAGATCTGGGTTGAATCTATTGTTGTTCTTTAGCTCACTTTACCACCCCAGTTCAGACCCAGCTATATGCAAATCAGTCTTGTCCCTCTGCCTCATGGGAACTGTCCAGCCCAAACTGCCAAGCCAGGTCTTCCCTGGACCGGAAACAAGCATCCTGGGACCGGTTTCGGGGTAACATCCCCTCATCAGCCAAGCTAGCTTGGATCCAGTGGCAAAGTGAGCAAGCGACCCACGTCTGGGCATACCCTGCCAACTTAGGGCAAACAAAGCAAACACAAGGAGATGATGGACAGAGCACTGAAACTTTTCAGACACTCACCCCCAGTCACAGATCTGGGTTGAATCTATCATCGTTCTTTAGCTCACTTCGCCACCCCAGTTCAGACACAGCTATATGCAAATCAGTCTTGACCCTGTGCCTCATTGTATCCCTTGGTGCTTCAAGTCGAAACAGAGCTTGCGTTTAGTTACAGGAATGCTCAAGTCCCCACAGAGATGGTATGTTTTTATAGTGATGTTCAAGCCCCCACAAAGATAGTGTTTTATTATAGCAATGTTTAAGTACCCACAAAGATAGTGCATGAACATGATTGTGTTTAAGTCCTCATTAAAATAGGGCCCGATTCACAAAGGTAAACTTAGATAAAAAGTCTAACTTTACTACTTTTCAGTTTCACAAATGTAAACTTAGACCAAAAGTCTAACTTTACTACTTTTCTGAGCTGATGATGCTCAAGCCACAACAGAGCTTGCGTGTAATTACAATTACAAAAATGCTCAAGTCCCCACAGAGATGGTGTGTGACTATAGTATTACCACGGTCGCCAAAGAGAATGTGTGTGATTATAGACATGCCCAGGTCCCCACAGAGATAGTGTGTGACTATAGTATTACCATGGTCGCCAAAGAGAATGTGTGTGATTATAGACATGTTTTAATCACAAAAAATACTCCCTTAGACCAACCAGTGGTCAGTGGTGTTAGTTAACTAACTACACGCGGGAAACAAGGAAGATAACTAGGCAAAAATAGGGGAAGGAAGAGGAAATAGGGGACCTCTATAGTGAAAGGTTGTACCTAACTCAACCATAAATGTGGGGAGGGGAACCTTAACATATATTTAGTTACCCTCACACACCCTAGTGGTGTCATGCTTCATCACCGGGTCACCCCGACTCCTACAAGTCGGGTGGGCTCGACCACAGTGTTGGGAGCTCTTTGGATAAATGAAGGTCGGGGGGGATTAAAGATTAAGAAACCTCAGGCAGACCCCTGGTGTCCCTTTATTCTTGGGTCTGTCTGGGTTATTAAAAATTGTAAAAAACGTGTCTGTAGGAGTGTTATGGTCCTAGGACCCTGGTGCCATTATAGACATGCCCAGGTCCCCACAGAGATAGTGTGTGATTATAGAGATGTTGAGGTCCCCACAGAGATAGTGTGTGATTATAGACATAGTATGGGTTTTGGAATGGTAGGGGATATTTTAGGGTTTAGGGTGGGTATAGGTTTTTCGGTGTCAATTGAATTGTTGGGGTTTAGGGTGGGTATAGGTTTTTGAGTTGTAAGGGATTTTTTAGAGTTTAGGGTGGGTATGGGTTTTTTCGGTGGAAAGGGCATTTTTAGGGTTTAGGGTGCGTATGGGTTTTTGGCTGGCAAGGGAAATTCCAGGGTTTAGGGTGGGTATGGGTTTTTAGGTGGCAAGGGAATTTTTAGGATTTAGGGCGATTATAGGTTTTTGGGTGGCAAGGAAATTTCTAGGGTTTAGGGTGGGTATGGATTTTTGATGGTAAGGTATTTTTTAGGGTTTAGTTTGAATATAGGGTTTAGGTGATATGAGCTTTTTAGGGTTTAGGATGGGTATGGGTTTTTGGGTGGCAAGGGAATTTTTAGGGTTTAGGGTGAGTATGGGTTTTTGGGTGGCAAATGAATTCTTAGGGTTCAGGGTGTGTATGGGTTTTTGGGTGACCTCTGAACTTTTTAGACTTTGGGTGGGTAGGGATATTTGGGTGGAAAGGGATTTCTTTTTAGGGTTTAGGCTGGGTATAGGCTTTTGGGTGGTAAGAGCTTTTTTAGGATTTAGGATGGAGATGATTTTTGTGTGGTAAGGGTTTTTTGGGGGTTTAGGGTGGGTATGGGTTTTATGGGTGGCAAGGGAATTTTTATCATTTAAGATGGGTGTGGGATTTTTGGTGGCAAGGGATTTTGTAAGAATTATGGTGGGTGTGGATTTTTGGGTGACAAGGGAATTTTTACGGTTTTGGGTGATTGTGGGTTTTTGCGGGGCAAGGGAAATGTTATGGTTTAGGGTGGGTATGGGATTTTAGGTGGCAATGGAACCTTTAAGGTTTAGGTTGGGTATGGGTTCTTGGGCGATAATGATTTTATCAAGGTTTAGCATTTGTATAGGTTTTTGGGTGGCAAGGGGATTTTTAGGCTTTAGGGCGGGTATGGGTTTTTGGGTGGCAAAATAGTTTTTAAGGTTTAGAGTGAGTGTGAGTTTTTGGGGGCAAGGGAAATTTTATGGTTTAGGTTGGGTATGGGTTTTTCAGTGAGAAGGGATTTTTAGGGTTTATGATGGTTATGGGTTCTTGGGTTGTGAAGTTTGTCTTGGGGTTTAGGGTGGGTGTAGGATTTTTGGTCGCAAGGGAATTTCTAGGGTTTAAGGTGGGTATGTTTTTTTAGGTGATAAGGGCTTTTTAGGGATAAGGGTGGGTATGGGTTTGTGTGATAGGGATTTGTTAGGTTTTAGGGTGGTATGGGTTTTTAGGTTATATGGGATTTCTTAGAGATTACGGTGGGTATTGGTGGCAAGGGAATTTTGAGGTTTTAGGGTGGGTATGGGTTTTTGGGTGTCAAGAGAATTTTTAGGGTTCAGGATGGGTATGGATTTTTGGACGGCAAGTTATTTTTGGGGTTTTTGGGTGGCAACAGAATTTTTTAGTTTTAAGGTGGGTATGGGTATTTTGGTGGAAAGGGATTTTGAGTGTTTAGGGTGGTGGGTAAAGGTTTTTGGATGGTAAGATCTTTTTTTAGGGTTGTGGGTGGGTATGATTTTTGGGTGGCAAGTGCATTTTTAGGGTTTAGGGTGGGTGTAGGTTTTTGAGTGGTTAGGGATGTTTAGGGTGGGTATGGGTTTTATGGGTGGCAAGGGCATTTTTATCATTTAATTTGGGTGTGGTATTTTTGGTGGCAAGGGATGTTGTAGGATTTATGGTGGGTATGGGTTTTTGGGTGGCAAGGGGATTTTTAGGGTTTTGGGTGGGTGTAGGTTTTTGTGGGGCAAGGGAAATTTTATGGTTTAGCGTGGGTATGGGTTTTGGGTGGTAAGGGAACCTTTAGGGTTTAGGTTGGGTATGGCTTTTTGGGCGATAATGATTTTATTAGGGTTTAGCATTTGTATGGGATTTTGGGTGGCAAGAGAATTTTTAGGGTTTAGGGTGGGTGTGGGTTTTTTGGTGGCGAAGGAACTCTTAGGGATTTCGGTGGGTATGGGTTTTTGGATGGCGGATTTTTTCAGATTTAGAGTTGGTATGGGTTTTTAGGTTTTAGGAAAAAGCTCCACTGGCTACCTATTCTATCCAGGGTCAGATTTAAAGCCCTTTGCCTAGCCCATCAAGTTATACATGGCATGGGTCCAGCCCTGTTAAAGTCCCTCATCTCACCATATGTCCCCAACAGATCCCTCAGGTCCTCATCTGACTTCCTCATGAACACACTAAGGATAAAGAGATCTAGATGGGAAGGAAGATCTTTTTCTCACTTGATCCCAAAACTCTGGAACTCAATGACCACTGAATTAAGACTTTCAAAGGACGAATGTAGTTTCAGGAAAAAACTCAAAACTTGGCTCTTCCCATGAGGGTTCCTCCATACCTCCTTGCCTCCTCTCTGCAGTGCTGGGAAGCCCTTGGGCAGCCCTGCTCTTTATAAATCCCCTAAACCTAAACCTCTAGGCTGCTGTATTCATAATTCTTCTCTTTCTACCCAACATTCTTAACGGTGGCTCAATATATTTTTCTTTTCTGTGCCCCTTCCTACTCTGACTTTTTTTCTCTCCTTTTATCCCTTTTACACTTTATGTATGTCCTCCATATTTCTATCGCATTGTTCCTGTAGCCCCGCTTTCTTTCACTTACAATTTTGTTTCTTGCCTTTCTGTTCTGACCCTTGTTCGCTCCTCTCTCCAACATATTCTGTTATTGCTCCTTGTGTGCTCTTTTCTGCATGAGTCCTTCTCTTATATCTTTCTCTCCCTCACCTTATTTCTTCACATCCCATCACTTTCCTCATTCCTTTTCCATCTTTCTCTACCTCTTTATATCATTTCTATGTATATTTAACTCTTTCTTCTTTCCCCCTCCTCTATCTCTCTTCCTGTTTTTTCTTTCTCCCCTGTGCCCTGTACCTCTTTTTCTTTTAATCACCTCCATTTTCTAAGCTAATCATTTGAATATACCTTCTAGCAATGCTCTTGGAATAACTAATTTTCAATGTTCAGCAGTACACCAGAAAAGAACGATTTTACCATGCACATTTTTTTATGCGCTTTATCTGATATATTTCAATTCTTATGAAACATTTTCTTTTTTTTTTTAGGTCCAGCGTTAGCCAACACCTTTTGATTTTACTAAAATATATACATAAAATACTTACTCATAGGGGCTTTCAGGCATCTCACTTCATCTATTGGTCTGTTTCATTCTAATTTCTTCAGCTCACAACAGCATAGAGCAGGGATACTCAAAGTACGGCCCGGCGGGTGCATGCAGCCCTCCTGACCTTTACATGTGGCCCCGTGGGAAGCAGCAGCACTGAGCGTCTGTTTACTCGACTCAGCACTAACAAACTTTTTCTAAATATACAACAAGCACTTATTTAAAGTATAAGAGCAGTTAGGGAAATGAAGTAACAAGACCCTTAACTTTAGGAACAGCTTCATTTTTAACAACAGCAAATGTGTAAAAATACAATAGTCTTTTCAAAATTCAAAAAGTGTATTTCATTGACCTGTAGAACCATTTCACTTTAGTAAATCAAATTATAGCAGTGCATTCAGAAGTATTTTTCTTAAAGTGATGGTTTTCAAACATGAATTTAGAAACGTTCATGCTTCCCCCCCCCCCTCCCATCCTGACAACAATGCCATTACCCCCAGGTCCCTCCTGTCCTCGTTCCCTTCATACTGACTAGTGAGATAACCTATCTCCTTGACAGAAAAAAGAAAAGCAGGAATGCGGGTACACCCCTCCCCCTCTCCACTGGGAGTACATAAGGGTACCTTACCCAGCATTCCTCCTGTTCTTTTTTCTGTCTTCCGACAGTATGAAGTGGACCAGGAGCCTGGAGGCTCCTGGGGCTTACCTGTTGCTGGGCTCCGGGTTTGTGCCCTTATGCTTGGTCTCCCCCCTGCCGGGCTTGGGGGGAGCCATGTTGGCGCTTCCTGGCGGTTCTTCTATTCCTGGGGAAGTCTCCCTCCCGCTGGTGGTGTCCTGGCCGCGTCTTCCGTGTTGCTGGGCATGTCAGGGATGTGGCAGTTCCTGGTTCTTCTCCGGGAGTGCGGCAGCCTCCGTGTGGCTGGGGCGCTTCCTTCCGGGAATTGCCTGACTTCCTTTGTTTGGAGCAGGAAGTCAGACGTTTCATTGATGGCGGCTGGCGGTGGTGGCGTGGGGTGCTTGCCGGCCCTGTCTGTAAGTACTGCATGGCGTTTTTTTGCTATTTCTACTGCCCTGGTTACTGGATTTTCACTGCATTTCTTTTTGGCCGTTTGGGGGTGAAGTGCTGCTGTGTTCTGTGCCGGTTTCGGCTGCCTTTCTTCGCACATTTGGGCTGCCGCTTGGAGGAGTCTTCTTTCCTGTGGTCCTGGGCTACAGGTGGGCTGCCTGGCTTCTGTGATTGGGTGGTCTGATGTCCTGCTCCTCCTGCGGTCCTGCTCCTGTGGTGGCTTGCGGTGCCTGGTTGGTCTGCGGTCCGGCAAGATGGGCAAACATGCCAAGAAGAACAGGCATGTGGATGTTTCCTCTTCTGCCTCGGATTCGTTTTCCTCTTCTCCTTCTCCTCCACATTCCGGGCGTCATTCCCAGGGGGGTGATGCCAGACTGAAGAGGCTCATTAGGGAGACTTTGATGGAAATGGGGGGTGCTCCCCGGTCCAAGTCTTCGGGTCGGGCTCCGCCTCCTCCTCCTTCTACTTCTTCTGAGTCTGAGGATGAATGGTTGGGGGGCGATGTGCTGAAGGGCAAGTATGTCGAGAAGGACATGTTGCCGGACTTGTTGAGTCATGTGAAGGCTAATATGGGGTTTCCTGCTGAGTACTTCTGGGAGTTCCTTGCTTCGCCAATTCCAGTGCTCTGCTCCTGTGGTCATGCCGGTTCATCCATGTGTCAGGGAGGTGCTTGACCGGGAATGGAAGGATCCGGATCGCATTCTGCTCCCTCACTTCATGGCTAAGCTCTATCCTCTTCAGGATATGGCTAGGGACTTGCTGGACTCTGTTCCTGTGGATTCTTTTGTGGCCTGTCTCGTTGGGCACACTTCTTTGGCTGAGGACGCGGTTGTGCTAGATCCAGTGGACAAGAGGGTGGACGCTTCCATGCAGAAGGTTTATTCTGGTTCTCATCTAGCGCTCAGGGCTGGCATTTACGGGACTTATGTGGCTCAGTCTCTGCTTTCGGACTTGAAGTCCTTGTATGGGTCTATGGATGATGCCGTTGTGCGTGCCTCGACCCTCTCTGGGGGTGCTTGTGTGGCTGCACATCGTAACTTGGTTCTCAAAAACTGGAAGACTGATTCGGCCCAGACGTCTGCTGCTCTGCGGTTGCCCTTTCAGGGTTCTATGTTTGGTGAGGAGTTGGAGGGCAGGTTACATCGGCTGATTAAGTAAAAGAATCATTCTTCCTCTTTCAAGCAGGCTTCTGCGGTGCCAGCTTTCTCTAAGCCTAAGCCGTTCTTCCGTCCTTCATCTCGCAGGCAGTTTACCAGAGGCAGAGGTCGTTTTCAGTCTGGGAAAAGTCGTGACAAGAAGGCGAAGTCTCCTCCTGTGAAGCCCCGTTCCTAACTGTCTGGGGGCGGCCGGTGCCGGATCCTTGGTTGGAGGTCGGCTCCGGTTCTTTCTTCCTGCCTGGATGTCCTCCTGTTCAGACTTGTGGGTGCTTGACATTTTCTGTTTGGGGTACCTCTTGGAGTTTTTGGCTCCTCCTCCGGACTTGGGGGTCTGTCCGACTCCCTGGCCGTCTTGTCCATCCAAGCGGGTAGAGCTGACTCTGGGGGTCAAGTCTGCTGGACAAGGGGGCGGTTCAGGTGGTTCCTCTGGGGGAAAGGGGTCAGGGGTTTTACTCCATCATTTTTCTGGTCTCCAAGGTGACTGGGGGGTTTCGTCTTGTCCTGGATCTAAAAGCCCTGAACAAGTATGTGCTGCGGGTTCTGTTCAAGATGGAGATTCTCTAGCGGGTGATTCTCCTGGTTCTCCGGGGTCATTACATGTGCACTCTGGACCTCCAGGATGCTTATTATCACGTTCCGGTCCACCCCCTCTCTCGTCCATTCCTGAGGTTTTGTCTTCAGGGTGTCCATTATCAGTTCCAGGTCCTGCCTTTCAGCCTGCGGTCAGCCCCCAGGGTGTTTACCAAGGTGGTGGCTCCCCTGGTGGCTTACTTGCATCTTCAGGGGGTGATGGTTTACCCATATCTGGACGATTGGCTCCTTCATGCTCCCTCCGAGGTTCAGTTGTTGAGGGATCAGGGGTTGGTGTGTTTGGCCTTGGAGACCCATGGGTTCCTGTTGAATCTCCCCAAGTGTCAGCTTCTACTGTCTCAGGACCTGACTTTCATAGGGGCTCGTTTCCGCACGGATCTGAATCGGGTCTTCCCACCGTTTGCTCGTGCGGTGTCCTTGTGTTCCCTGGCACATCGTTTCTGGTGGGTCGGTCCTTCCCGGTCCGTCTTTGGTTGCGCCTTCTGGGTCTGATGGCGGCTACGGTGTTCACTGTGCCTTGGGCGTGTTTCCATCTTCGGCCTCTTTGGCTCGGTGGGATCCTTTGTCTCTGGATTTGTCTGTTGTTTCTGGTGTCTGTCGATCCTTCCTGCTCTGCGCTGGTGGACTTTGTTGGACAATCTGGCCAGGGGCTTGCCTCCACAGTCTCCTCCTCCATTGGTCCTCACGACGGATGCCAGTGCGTTGTGTTGGGGGGTGACTTTGGGGTCGGAGTTCCTTCAGGGTCGTTGGTCACTACTGGAGGGTCGGCAGTCTTCGAACTAGCTGCTGTGTCTCAGGCGGTCATGGGGTTTTGGAGCCATCTGTTGCACCGCCATGTGTTGGTTCGGTCGGACAACACTGTGACCGTGGCCTTCTTGAATCATCAGGGGGGTATCCTGTCTCAGTCCCTGAACGCGGTGATTTCTCCGTTGTTTTGCTGGGCGGAGAGACAACTCTTGTCTCTGGCGGCTGTGCATGTCCGGGGGGGGTCAATGGGGTGGCGGATGCCCTCATTCGGTTTTTTCCAGTCTCCCTGTAGTTGGCCTTGACTCCGGTGGCCTTTCGTTTGGTGTGCGTGAGGTTTGGTCGTCCCTTTCTGGACCTCTTTGCTTCCCGGCTCAATGCTCTGCTTCCCCGCTTCTACTCCCGGGTTCCTCAGGAGGGGTCTTGGGGGGTGGATGCCTTGACCCCTCCCTTGGCCTTCTCGCCTGCTGTATGCCTTTCCTCCCCTTGCTCTGATCTCTCGGTTTCTGTCTCGGCAGGTGCTGGAGGATCGGTAGGTGGTGGTGATGGTGCCCTTCTGGCCTGCCGGTCGTGGTTTCCTACTCGGTTATTGGCGGTTCAGGGTCCTTGGTTCTTCCAGTTCCCGTTTGGAGGTTGAGAGGCAGGGGTGGAGGAATAGGGGTCTCCCCGAGCATTTAGCTTTGGCTATTCAGCAGTCCTGGAAGCCTTCTACTCTTCAGTCCTATGGCAGGCATTGGGGGAACTTCGAGCGTTGGTGTCTCGGTCTGGCATTGTCTCCTTTGGTTTGTCCTTTGCCTGATGTTCTTCAGTTCCTTTGGGTTGGGTTTGAGAAAGGTTTGTCTGTCTCGACTCTGCGGGCCCAGTGGGCTGCTATTCGGGCTTTCCGTGCCCCTTGGGGGAATCTGCCTGAAGTGGATGACCTGGTTTCTCGTTTGTTGCGCAGTTTTACGATCTCGCGTCCTGTGGTTTGGCCTTCTTTTCCTCTTTGGGACCTCCCTTTGGTTTTGCGGGCCTTGGTGGCTGCGCCTTTTGAGCCTTTGGAGGAGGTTGATTTGAAGTTTGTCACTTTTAAAGTTGTTTTTTTGGTGGCTATTACTTCTGCGCGTCGCCTGGGGGAGCTGGGGGCTTTGATGGCTAGGGAGCCTTTTCTTTCTTTTTCTGCGGATGGGGTTGTTCTAAGTTTGGATTCCTCTTTTGTTCCAAATGTTTCCTCCCAATTCCATCGTTCTCAGGAGCTGGTCTTGCCTGCTCTATGTTCTGCTCAGGTGGATGAGGACGACCTTCCCTGGTCCTCGCTGGATGTTTGCCGTGCTTTGATGGTCTATGTGGACTGTACCCGTTCCTTTCGGCGTTCTGACTCCATGTTTGTTTCGTTTGGGGTGGTCTCCAGGGGTTGCTGGGCTACCACTTCCTCCATTGGTCGTTGGTTGAAGCAGGTTATTATGTTGGCCTATTCCCTTGCGGGCTCTCCTCCTCCGGCTGGGGTTCAGGGGCGTTCCACGCGGGAGGTGGCTGCTTCCTGGGCGGAGGTTCATGGTGTGTCCCTTTCTGAGATTTTTAGGGCTGCTACTTGGGCCTCTGCTAATACCTTTGTTAGACATTACCGGATTCAGAATGTTCTGGGGGATGACGCTAACTTTGGTTTGGGGGTGCTTCAGGCTGTTTGCTCCTGATCCCCCTTTTTTTCTTTGCAACTGTGCTGTTTTCTAATAGATTACTGGGTTTGCTATGGCTCTGTGTCCTGGTGGTTTGTTGGGTGATGATGGCCGGTTGCTGCTTGGGTATTCTCACTAGTCAGTATGAAGGGGACGAGGACAGGAGGGACCTGGGGGTAACGTCCTATTACTTACCGGTAATCTTCATTACTCTGGGTCCCGTTGTCCTCGTCCCCTTCATACCATCCCTCCCGGGCTTTCCGGCCCTCATCTGGGGCTTGGTGGTTTTGGAGGAATGCTGGGTAAGGTACCCTTATGTACTCCCAGTGGGGAGGAGGAGGGGGTTACCAGCATTCCTGCTTTTATTTTTTCTGTCAAGGAGATAGGTTATCTCACTAGTCAGTATGAAGGGGACGAGGACAACGGGACCCGGAGTAATGAAGATTACCAGTAAGTAATAGGACATTAGTGATTACATCCAAGCATAGGAAATGGTTTTGAACAGTATGCATCCTGAAGTTGTGTATTTTGACTTCCTCTTATATGTGATAATGTAGAAAATGAAGTAAATTGAATTAAACATTTGCCTAGGGTCACACAAGTTGGTCACGTGGAGAAGCCAAGATTCATCCCATGTGTTCTAGTTTCACATTACGCAGTTGAGTTTAGCCACGACATATACATGCTTTGCTTCCAATATAATAAGTTTACACACCCTGCTGACATCAGTGCAGCCCGTGGTCACACCAAAGACCAAACTTTGTGGACCCCAGGAAAATGTTTGTGAGTGCCCATAGCATAGAGCATGAACATGGGTCAGCCCATTTTAGCCATTGGCTAACTTCACTGTGTGCATCGGCATTGTGCTCTATCACAGTTGTTCCATTCAGTGCCAGGAATTGCTATGGCGATTTGTGGTTTTGAGACCTAAAAAGATTAGCTGTTAACCAATTTTGTTAATATATATATTGATGATTCTCCAGCACCTACCCCAACAAAATGTTTCACAAAAAAAGTGACAAAACAAAACATGCATTTACAAAGTCAAATGGCTGGTGGCAAACGCCAGACCTATTTGCTTTGCCAGTGGTTGTTATGTCTTGTACTTTGTTCCTGTTACAATTTCAATGTTCAAAGACACATGTTTTTTTATTGCACAATGATGGTGATTTGTGCTTTATGTAGCGCTTGCTTTAGCAGATTTCTGCCATCAGTTCATTGATACTTGTTTCATAAATTCAAGAACATGATAGGCTGTGAATCCCCTGCTGATATTAATAATTGTGCCATATAGGGTAGACACAGATATCTCCAAAAGTCACTAGTGGACCATTTATCTATATTAGAACTTGCCAAACTTTGTGTTACATAGACCTACTCTTCTGAAATTCACAAATGTTGTGTTTTAGCAAATTCTGCAAAATTTCTTGGCATTTCATGAGTGCAAATTTGTTTTTAATTTGTGCCCACAGGACACTAGTCTGTGCATAAATGTCTTACAGGGAGAGCAAAACCACTGAAGAGGTACATTTTTCTTCAAATCAACCTCCTACTGGTTTATCGTGGGGCTCTTGTACACAAGGCATGCCCTCACGTCCAATTTTTACTCAGGATACAGGCCATCTATATTCAAAAGGGCCACCTATATGCACACATTATTTGCATTTTGGAAATAAATGCATTTGTGGGCACTCCTAACCAATATGTAACATCATACTATGACTATTATATACAACCCAATGCCACAATGTAAAATTTATGTTGTACAGTTCAAGTCAAAATAGTGCTGCAAGTTATGATTCTCCTTCTCCTTGCATTACTAAAAAACACATACAGACTACTATTAAGATTTTTTTTCTAATGTGACAGGCACTGTTCTTTGTCTTTGGAAAGCAAACCTCTTTCCAGAATATCATCATAGCTCGCTTTGCCATGTCATGTGATATCATGCCATGTCATACTGTTAGTAACTTCCCTTTTCTGCTTTTGTTTTAATGGGCGCATGCAAGGCACGAAACACGGGTCAGACCCTGGATGGCTATTCCTGCTGTTTGTTCTAAATTTGTGGTCTCTTCTATTTTAAACCAAGACGCCAGGACGCATTATGTAGCCCACTTGGCTCTTTATTATTAAGAAAGTGAAAGCATGTGAAGCAATGTACAATAAAAAAATAACTAAACGGAGGCCAGTCAAGTTATAAATGGCTCTCCGTCTTCAAGCAAGATGAGTGACCTTTGGTCCGCCTGCTGCAGTCCAGCTGGCCCCTCTTACGGCAGCTGGCGGGGGTTGGAGCCCTTTCAACCCAATGGGTGTTGCGCCCCTGTACATATTGCAATATGCCTGGTTCCTTTCAATGAGTGCATCAATCATGCACTGCTGTCACATAATGCAGACGCTTACATAGGTCTCAAAAAATACCTTACACATTTTCAAAGCTTTTAAAATGCTGCTATGACTCACAAGGTGAACTGGTATTTCATTATTTTGACAATCATACTAGCATGTCCCTGTTGGGCAATGAAACTGTTCTTTTTTTAAAGTACCTCACATTTGGTTGTATGGGGAGTTTAATGCAAAAGAAGCCTGTCATGGACACATCAGGCGCTGGAATGCGATAGAGAGGGCAAAGCCTTCAAGCCTCTCTCTGCATATCAAACAAAGTCGTTTTTTAAGAGGCGCATACAATACAAGATAAATACATACACATTTTTTTCGCTGCTCCTAAATCTATACTGCACAATTAAAGACACAACATAGTATTTTCCCCTCTAAAACCAAGGAAAAATGGGCCTTTGGGTTTACTTCTAACAAACAAAATGAAATGAAAATGCATTGAGGGCTAGTCACATTACTTCTGTTCCCTCATCACCATTAAAACAAAGGCGGAAACTTTGCATTTTGAGCACAGTAAAAAGAAAGGCCCTGCACAAAGCTGTCCGCAAAGTTTAGAAAGGACAACCTGCAGCGTTCTCAGAACCTGAGCTAAGAGAGCCCTGTATTAGCAGCACAAAGGTTTCCAAGCCACCCACCTGACGAGGTGTTCACATATGTAAATGACCCCTTTGTTTTTCACCTCTGTGGCTGGAAGCGGAGGTCAAAGTAAAGGGTGAAGCCAGCACTACAGGGACACCTCTCCCTTCCCCCAGCCGGGAAACACCTTGGCGGCTGCAACTTCTACATTTGAAAGGCGAAGAGCTGAGAGCCGAAAGCAATGTTTAGTGTAATGCAAGCAGGGTGCTAGCAAGGAAATCACTAATGTTACTTTGCACAAAAAAAGTCTTTTTTTTTTTTGGTCCCTGTACACCAATGAGACTCCAAAAAATAGTAAATGCCTATTATTTAATAGTGTACTGTGTTACATACCAACCGACAAACCAACCCATGAACGTGATTTACAAATTTCAATGTTATTAATTGTAACTGTCATTTCTAAATAAATACCAAAAAACATAACTAATTAACCCTAATATAGTTTCCAGAATATAGGCCACAAATGTCCAGAGGAAAAAACTAAAGTACAAACTAAGAAATAATTTTTAAAGTGCTTATTCGATTTAAAATATGTCATTCAACGGGATACATCAAATGGTATGAAAAGGAAAAATAAAGATTAATGACACCTCTTTCTGGGACATTTTGTCCGATGCACTAGTTCTAACGTGACCTCATACGCATATTGTTCCCGTATTAGCGTCAGAATTGCTAAGTAAAAATGTCGCTCATTTCTCCCATTAGCACTGAAAACTACAATCAGGTTTTACTGGGTTGTTTCTGTTTCTGCTAATTCATGAACAATTACTAATATCATGTGCATAGTGGATATTAGTGCTGTTTATGTGTATTATTACCTATTTCGTTGCAAAGAAACATTAAACAGCTGTAAATAAAAAACAAGCACTGGCAAATCCAATTGGTCCCTCCTTTGGGACCTGTTGGGTTGTATCCATGCTGAACATCGCCCTTGATGCCGTGCAGCATCGCTAAAGTTTTTTTTTTTTAAACAACCTCTTGAGGTGCCCCTGTGCATCATTTTGTAGTCATGTGCATCACACATGCCTGCCCACAAAATGGTGCTGGCTTTTAAAATTATTTATGGTTAGCGATCCAAGTCAGATCAGTAACTAAAAAGAAAGATGCCAGGGAGGAGCGCTAAACCAAAACAGGGATGAGAGTGGACTGGGAAGCAAAACGGGGGATGCTGGTCATGCGAAAGCAACATGGGGGACAGAAACAACACTGGAGGGGCAGAAGAGCACAAGTGCAGACAAACCAGCATGGGGCGAGCCCAGAAGCACGGGGAAGCACATGACAAGACAGAGCAGCACGGAGGTGTGGAAAGCAACAAGGGGAACGGGAACAACATGGGAGGGGCAGACAAGCACATGAATCATATGGTGGAATATGAGCTCCTGGACAGTCACAATGGATCTATGCTATGCAGCCACATCTTCCCTCGTCTTTGTTTGTCATCAGGATTTTGTATTTACAGTGGAAGAAGTTGGCCATATCTGGGGTGGAGGAGTAACTGAATCAGGCATTGGTGATGACTGAAAGACAGATATGTTAATGGAGGTCACAGGTAGTCTTAACTGCTCCATAGAGCATCAATAAAAACACACAGTAAGGCATTAGATGGGAAAGGTGATGATACTTAGTCATCAGGGAAGTAAAGAGAAGGAGGAACATGAAGTGGAGGCGCAGTAGCAGGGTGGTAGGATAATCCATCACGTGTGTGAACAGGTGGGCTTGAGAACCTGGTTATGGAAAGGTCACTTGAGAGTGCTTTGATGTTGTTAAAAAAATTATTATTAAACCATTATCATGCCATTGTAATAGATGTTGATGGTGGTTGTTGAATTATGAGATTTAGCGGAAGGTATGGGCTTCTGCTCATCAGCACGAGGGGTAGGGGGCAGATCATATGGAAAGACCTTATTGTTCCAAGCATTGGTGTCACAGGAGGTTGGTAGTGATAATCTCATTTTAGGGCCTGATTATGAGTTACACACAGAGCTTAATTTGAGCTGATGGTTGCCAGTGGGAGGGTTTGCAGGGTGTCACAAAGTTCCTGGGAATGGGTGTTGACGATTTCGGTGGCTGAGGGGTTGAAGACCTCTCTGACTATGTTAAAGAATCCTTTGCAGGGGTTTGGGCTGGCTTTAGTGCGGTCTGCCAGGGAGTTGTTCTTAATCTCCTTCAGGAGCTGGTGGTAGTGGTTGAAGGCTGTCTTGAAGGTGGCTCTGTCTGTGGAATCCTTGCTAGTGCACCATTTCCTTTCTAGTTTCTTGTAGTTGCGTTTCATGGTCCTTAGTTCCATAGTGTACCAACTTTTCTTTTTGGTGGATCTTTTGCATTTGCTGGGCTTGGTGGGGGCGACTCTGTCAGTGCAGTCAGTGATTCAGACAAAGCCGTTCTTGACAGCCTGTTCTAGGTTTGATGCAGTATCAGGGTGGGAAGTGTTGAGGGCATCAGTTCACTGCCTGTCTGACACTTTGATCCAGCTGTGGTGGGAACTGGGAGGCTTGGTCAAAGTAATGGGAGGGTCTTCTGATGACAAAGTGGATAATGGTGTGGTCTGTCTAGGTGAGCTTGTGACATGACTGTGCTTGACTCTGTCACTGGCCGTGAAGATGGAGTCATGCATGTGTCCTGCGTTGTGAGTGTGGCTGGTAACTAGTTGGGTGAGGCTGATATTGTTCATGCTTTCGAGGAGGATGGCAGTGTTGAGGTGGAAATGTAGGACTCTGAGGAAGATGTAGCTCCTACATTACTTTACAACACTTTACACTACGCTGCTCTACGACACTATTCTACACCTCTCCACTCTACATCACTCCATTCTATGACACACTATTCCACTCCAATAGATACAAAAATTAATTAGGTAGTAGTGTTCCTATAATAGGAAAAACGGCACACCAAAAAATACAAATAGTAAATGAGATGCACAGAGTCAAGGCGTATTAATGTCAACAATCAACAGTGTAAAATTGGTAATCACAAACAAAGACTTAAATGGCACACCCAAACGGTATAAAGGTTCAGTTTCCCATTAATAGGAATTACTGACTGTAATCAAGTCACATATGCTTGTCAAAAGAGAAAATAATAGGAACAGTTCCATTGGTTGGTTGTCTTGTCCGATAACAAATCCAAAACCCCTTCACATTTAGTTGCTTGTCATCTTTATTATTTAGGATTGAAAGTTCCAATACACGAACCAGCCGACACGTGTTTCGTCTTACAAAGACTTTTTCAAGGCTGGAAAGATAAACATATTCGCTAAATACATCCACCTACAACATAAGTTTAAAACACAATGTGAGAATTCCAAATTAGGATACTACCAATTACGTGCTCACCCACATTGGTGATAATCGAAGATCAGTATGCCGATAGATGCCAAAAGCTCCCAAGATTTTTACTTGATGTATTGAAATAGGAAAAAAGATGAAATCATATAGTAAACCAAATGTACCAAACCACTGTGACATGTTATTCTTATCCCAATAGGGTAGGTATTGGTATTAACCATAGAGAAAGAGAGAGAAAGGATTGCGACACGGCCCATGCATTGTACGACAGTAATTAGCTAACTATCAAAAGTAAAACGAAATGTTGACAACCCACCACAAATTGTATGATGGTTGTGTTGATGGTATTAGTGGAATTAAGGAATAAAAACTACATAAAGCAAAATTTGCTTTATGACCATCTGTGAGAGTCCTCGTGGTGGGATTCTGGTGTGGATTATTTCCTCCTTATGAATTGAACTTTGAGAGACATACCCTCTTGTAGTTTTTATTCCTTAATTGGTGTTGATTTGTCCTCCCAATAGATTTTATGATTTGCTGCGAGTTATAGTGACCTTGAACAGTTTGGACTTCGTGTTTTTGAGTTTCTACAGAGTACCACTAATACCATCAACACAACCATCATACAATTTGTGGTGGGTTGTCAACATTTCGTTTTACTTTTGATAGTTAGCTAATTACTGTCGTACAATGCATGGGCCGTGTCGCAATCCTTTCTCTCTCTTTCTCTATGGTTAATACCAATACCTACCCTATTGGGATAAGAATAACATGTCACATTGGTTTGGTACATTTTGGTTTACTATATGATTTCATCTTTTTTCCTATTTCAATACATCAAGTAAAAATCTTGGGAGCTTTTGGCATCTATCGGCATACTGATCTTCGATTATCACCAATGTGGGTGAGCACGTAATTGGTAGTATCCTAATTTGGAATTCTCACATTGTGTTTTAAACTTATGTTGTAGGTGGATGTATTTAGTGAATATGTTTATCTTTCCAGCCTTGAAAAAGTCTTTGTAAGACGAAACACGTGTCGGCTGGTTCGTGTATTGGAACTTTCAATCCTAAATAATAAATATGACAAGCAACTAAATGTGAAGGGGTTTTGGATTTGTTATCGGACAAGACAACCAACCAATGGAACTGTTCCTATTATTTTCTCTTTTGACAAGCATATGTGACTTGATTACAGTCAGTAATTCCTATTAATGGGAAACTGAACCTTTATACCGTTTGGGTGTGCCATTTAAGTCTTTTTTTGTGATTACCACTATTCCACTCCACTCTATGCCACTCTTTGCCACTCCACTGTAATCCACTTTACTCCACTCTATGCCATTCTACGCTACACCACTTTATGCCACTTCTCTCTCAGCCACTCAAATCCACTCTGAGCCCCTATACAACTTTACTCGGCTCCAGACCACTTCACTCTGACTCTTTACTCCCCTCCCCTCTACGCTACACCACTCCACGACACTTCACTCTATGACACTCTATGCCACTCCACTCTACGCCACTCCATGCCTCATCGCTATGCTAATCCTCTCTACCACACAGTACGCCACTCTACGATACTCTATGCCACTCGATTCTATTACTATTACATTCCATGCCACTGTACTCCACTCAATGACCCTCCATGTGGCAACACTCCAGTCTACACTCTGACACTCCATTCAATGCTACTCCATGCCATTCTATGACACCTATTCTGTACCAATCTACAACACTCTCTGCCACTCTACTCTTCTACCCTCTACTACCCTCCACTCGACACCATTCTACACCACTCCACTCTATGCTTCTCCATGCCGCTCCGTTCTTACACTATACAATGCTCCACTCTTCTATACGCTACTCTATGCCACTTCACTCTACAACACTCAGCACCATTCAACTCTATGCTACTCTGACACTTCACTCTGTGACACTGCGCCACTGTACGCCACTCTATGCCACTTAACTACTACACTCCATGCCTCTTCACTCTACTCTGACACTCCACGCTATGCAACTCCTTTCTATAATACTTTACTTCTCTTTTTGCTATGCCACTCCACTCCACTCAACAGCACTTTACTAAATTTAATAACACTTTACAACACACTATGCCATGCCACAATGCCACTCTAGGCCTCTCCACTCTATATCACTCCACTCCAATCTATGACATGCTATGCTATGCCACTTCACTCTGTGCTACACCACTCTATGCCACTTAACTCTAGGCCACTCTACTCCACTCCATTCTAAGACACTATGCAACTTTACTCCCTTCTACACCCCTCTGATCTACAACACTTCCCTCTATCCCTCTATGCCCCTCTAGACCAATCTGCAACACTCTACACCACTGCACGTCCCTCCACATTATGCCCCTCCACTCTGCAACACTCCATTCTTCCTCACTTTTTGCTCCTCCACTCTGCGCCCTTCTGCTCTACGACCCTCGACTCTACAACCCTCCACTCCATGACACTCCACAGTACTCTACTGTGCTCCAAGACACACTACTCAACACCACTCTACAACACTCCACTCTACCACACACCACACACCACAATTCCCTAAGACACTCCATGCCACTCTACACCACTCCACTCTGCGTCACTCTACTCTATTTCACTCCACTCTAATCCACTCTATGCCTCCACACTCTATGGTCCTCCACTCTATGCCTCCCCACTCTACGTGCCTCCACACTATGTCCCTCTGCTCAGTGACACTCCACTCAATACCACTCCATGCCACTCCACCCTATGGCACTGTACTCCATGCTACGACACTCCACTTTACTCAAATGCACTCCATGACGTTTTACTCACTGTAGGACACTTTAATCAACTTAATGTTATGCCACTCCATTCTACGACATTCCACGACACACCACTCTGTTCCACTCTACTCTTCCCACTCCACTCCACTCCACTCTAGTCCACTTCATTCTATCCCACTCCATGATACTTCACTCTATGACACTCCACTCGACGACAGTAAATGCCACAACACTCCATGCCCCGCCACTGTACTCCCCCCTACTCTACGTGACTCCACTGTATGACACTCTGCTCCAGAACACTCAACACCCCTCTATGCTAATCTATGCTACTTAACTCTAGGCCACTCAATTCCACTCTACACCACCCCACTCTATGACACGCTACACTACAACACTTTGTCACTCCACTCAATGCCAATTCACTCCAATCTATTCAATTCAAAGCTGATTTACTCCACTCTGTGCCCCTCCACTCTTTGCTCCCCACTCTGCAACCCTCCACTCCGCAACCCTCCACTCCGCAACCCTCCATTCTATGATGCTCCACTCCATGACTTTCCATGCCTCTCTAATCCCCCTCCGCTCTACACCCATTCACACTATGGCCCTCCACTTTCCACCCTTTTACTCTATGCCCCTTTATGAGACTCCCCTCTGACACTCTATGCCCCTCCACTCTATGTGATTTTTCTCTACTACACTCTACATCCCTCCACTCTGTAGTCCTGCAATCATTGCTACTCTACACCACTGTACTCTACAACACTTTACTCCCCTCCCCTCCACTCCACACCACTCCACTCTACTTCAATCTATACCGCTTTATCCCTTTCTATACCACTCTCCACAACGCTATTCCACTCTACTGCACTCTACACTACAACACTACATGACACTCCACTCCAATCTACCCTACTCCAAGACACTCCACTCCACTCCACTTTCCACTACTCCACGACACTCCACTGCACTCTACACTACTCCACGACACTCCACTCTACACTACTCCATGATACTCCACTCTACACTACTCCATGATACTCCAATCCACTGCACTCTACACTACTCTACTCCATGACACTCCACTGCACTCTACACTACTGCACTCCACGACACTCTACTGCACCCTACACTACTGCACTCCACAACACTTTACTAACCTCTACACTACTCCACGGCACTCCACTTTACACTACTCTCCTCCACAACACTCCACGACACTCTACACTACTCCACGACACTCTACTGCACTCTACACTACTGCACTCCACGACACTCTTCTGCACCCTACACTACTGCACTCCACAACACTCTACTAACCTCTACACTACTCCACGGCACTCCACTCTACACTACTGTCCTCCACGACACTCCACGACACTCTACACTACTCCACTCTACTCCACTCCACTCCATGACACTCAACTCTGTGATTTTACTTTACTCCACTCTACATCCCTCCACTCTGTAGTCCTGCAATCATTGCTACTCTACACCACTGTACTCTACAACACTTTACTCCCCTCCACTCCACACCACTCTACTTCAATCTATACCGCTCTACTCCTTTCTATACCACTCTACTGCACTCTACACTACAACACTACATGACACTCCACTCCACTCTACTGCACTCTACCCTACTCCAAGAAACTCCACTTCCCACAACTCCACGACACTCCACTGCACTCTACACTACTCTACGACACTCCACTCTACACTACTCCATGATACTCCACTCCACTCTACTGCACTCTACACTACTCCACTCAATGACACTCTACTGCACTCTACACTACTGCACTCCACGACACTCTACTGCACCCTACACTACTGCTCTCCACAACACTCTACTAACCTCTACACTACTCCATGGCACTCCACTCTACACTACTCCATGGCACTCCACTCTACACTACTCTCCTCCACGACACAACACTCTACACTACTCCACGACACCCCACTCTACTCTACTCCATGATACTCCACTCTACACTACTCCATGATACTCCACTCCACTCTACTCCACTCTACACTACTCCATGATACTCCATGATACTCCACTCCACTCTACTGCACTCTACACTACTCCACTCAATGACACTCTACTGCACTCTACACTACTGCACTCCACGACACTCTACTGCACCCTACACTACTGCTCTCCACAACACACTACTAACCTCTACACTACTCCATTGCACTCCACTCTACACTACTCCATGGCACTCCACTCTACACTACTCTCCTCCACGACACCCCACTCTACACTACTCCACGACACCCCACTCTACACTACTCCACGACACCCCACTCTACACTACTCCACGACACCCCACTCTACACTACTCCACGACACCCCTCTCTACACTACTCCATGATACTCCACTCTACACTACTCCATGATACTCCACTCCACTCTACTGCACTCTACACTACTCCACTCAATGACACTCTACTGCACTCTACACTACTGCACTCCACGGCACTCGGCTGCACCCTACACTACTGCACTCCACAACCATCTACTAACCTCTACACTACTCCATCCCACAACACTCCACACTACTCCACGGCACTCCACTCTACACTACTCTCCTCCACGACACTCTACACTACTCCACGACACTCCACTCTACACTACTCCACTCCACTCCATGACACTCAACTCTACACTACTCCACTCTACACTACTTCACTCTACACTACTCCACTCTACACTACTCCACTCTACACTACTCCACTCTACACTACTCCACTCTACACTACTCCACTCTACACTACTCCACTCTACACTACTCCACTCTACACTACTCCACTCTACACTACTTCACTCTACACTACTCCACTCTACACTAGTCCACTCTGTATATAAGGAATAGTGGCAAGGTGTGGTCGATGCTTCAGGCAGTAACACTGGACACAAAGGAGGGCCCTCTGATTGTTGCACTTAATTTTGCGAGGCCTCACTTGGCCGTGGGAATTCCCCCCTTTGTGTCCAGTGTTACTGCCTGGAGCATCAACCACACCTTGCCACTATTCCTTATATACAGAATCCAGCCCTACATTCAGAGGCCAGAATTGGCTCTACTACCTTGCCAAGCAGCGCCTGACCACGGTGTTCTGGAGCACGTTCTTGCAATTCAATAGTTCCTTAATTAAGGACTCGTGCCTATATTTAGGCGCTAGGCCCGACCAGGCCCCTTTTACACTTTACACTGCACCCAATATTAGTTTGTTGCAGCCATACATCAGTATTGTGAGGGTACTCAACCGATTAAGCCCTGATGAAGTTCTCCATGAGAGAGCCAAATGCGTTGGCTAAGTTCAATGTTTCAATATCATAAGGAAATTAAGAATTGAAAATAAAGACTGTTTTTGAAAATCCACTATTAATTTCTAGACTTCATTATCCGGCGCACGCCCACCTTTTGCATTAATGAAAAATCTGACTGGGAACAGCAAGAGAGGTATGTTTTTAGCTATGAAAGTCTATTTCTGTATGGAATAGCACGTCTTACTTTTGGAACCAGCGATTTTTGTACACAAACCAAATAAGAAATGCAGAACTGGGTTTGAAGATCCTCTAAACTTTATATTATTTAAATTGATTGGCTTATCATTTAACAAACGTAGCCCTTCATCCATTGCCCTCAAGTGACCCTCATTTAGGGGTAAAAAATAATCATTCTTTTTCATGGCTGGACTGGCTACCGGGCGTTTTGGTGCTGGGGGTTGATTTCGTTGATGGCGACCTGTGCGTGCATAAAACCATTTGTTTTGCTTTGTTTATTTAGAAGCACATGCAGGTCCCCATCAACGAAATCTGCCTCCACCGCAGTGTAATCAGCTTCCAGCTTGGCAGCACACCAAAACACCCGGTAGCCAGTCCGGCCTTGTTCTTTTTACTTGAAAAAATGACTGCATCATCACTACACAATAATCTCAGAAATGCATTTTATATAATATCCAGGCCCAGATTTACTAAAATATTGTCTCGGTTGCATCACTTACTTGGCGCAGTTGAGATGCAAAATCCATTGTGGACTTAAAAGGCTATGAAAATCCTGATATGCGTTGCCTTGTTAAAAACAAGTAAGGCAAGGCAGCACATAGAACACCCCTTTGTAAATGGCAGATGAACACGACTAATAGAAACCTACATACATACTTAGAAATCCTGGACAAGCTATTTAGAATGATTGACAATGCTAAGTTTGTCTCCTCCCAAAGTCAGACAGGCACACATAATTAACGATCTTCTTGCTCCTCATAGGACAGCTTTGTCTGCCTCTTCTCTTTCCGCACCAGACTTTGCAACCAGCTTCTCATTAAAAATCACTCTCCGATAAACCCTAGCCTCACTACTAACTTCTCCTCGTTCCACATTTGGCAACTTTGCCTGTAAATCCATTGGACCGTCCTCCGATACTCAAATCTAGTAACTTTTTGCGAACTTTTTACCCTTCAAATCCACAACCATTAAACTTCCTGCTCTAACCACTAAAGTACTACTGTGTCTGGCATCCCTATTTCGCACTCTCTCCTATCTGGTACCTACCCCTCATACTTTAAAACTGTGTTGGAGATACCTTTATAAAAAACATCAAACCCGCATCCCAATCCAATGTTTCTACTGCCCTCCTTTTCCCAAAAATTAAATGTCTCGCCTTCAATCAACTTCAAGTCTTACATCCTGCTCCATGTGTTCCAGTCGGGATTGTGAGCCCTCCACTCCGCTGAAATTTCCCTCATTCACATAGCTAACTTCCTAAAATCAGCCTATTGCTACTTTCTCTGAGCTGTCACACTCACCACATTTGACACCATTAACCACCTACCTTACTTGAACTACTAAGGCCCATAACATTATAGGCTCGACATTGAACTGGTTTTTCCACCTCTTTGGGTGGTATGTCTGTACAGACTGGCAATCCAACAAATCATCTCACCCCCAACTACCAGCTGGTGTCCACCAAGGTTCTGACTTTGGTCCTCTCCTTTTGCTGCTTTACACCACCTCCCTTAGTGATGTGATCTACTTGTTTGTGTTTGGTAAGAAATTTATGCAGACAAAACCAAATTTCCCCAACTTTTTCACCCCTTCTGAAGCCTCAGATATTAGACTGCCTTGAAGCAAGACATTTTCTGCATAAACCAGTCTTATGTAGGCAAAACAATGGGAAATTGCGTACGTTGAAAAATGTGTTGCTAGTGTCTTTACATTTATGACCATGCCTACTGAAAGTGAGGTCAGGAAAGCCTAGGATACATGTCCCCAGGCACATAATTAGTGAAAGTAACCCAGGAAACTACTGCTCCTGGCACAATGATAAGCGGAGCATTATCAGGTGCCTTGCAAGTATCCAAACTGCTACTCGGTTGAGACCCTCTACTGGTCATTCTCCCAAGAGCACAGCAGCAGATTAGAGATGTATGCTGAGAGAGAAATCTGAGTCTCATATTTTCTTTCTGAAAGGAATATGTCACTAAATATTGTTAATTTCTTATTTTACAAAACAGTACACCTTGTATCAAGAAGCAATTCAATGAACATAAAATATTCGGATAATATCGGTTCCTCTAAAAATAGAAATATCACATTTTCAAGTTTACATTGATGTGTTTTTACTATCAAGTATTTAAGATTATAGGATGTAACATAGAAAGCTTTTTTCTCGGTTTTTCATCTGAAGGAAGTGAAGCATATACTTTAAGGGGCATCCAAGAGTTGTGTTCAAGGCAGGTTCTGGCATTTACCTATTACAGTACATACACCATAGCTGAAACCAGATTTTGATGTGAGGGATAAATTGAAGGATAGCTGTCCAGTGTGAGAATTAGATTTGTGATGCTTGTAAATCTGAAATATAGCTGTGTCCATGAAATACAAGCACTCAAAGCTATATGTAACAAGAAGGGAATCACTCTGTTCCTATGTCTGAGCCTGTAATTTGTACTCTGTAATACCTGAACCTGTATGAATCTTTGTCACCTGAGATGTGGTTGAGACAAGAGTCAATTGATCTTTGTACCCTTTGGATTACTTTGGCTTTGTAAGGCCTCTGAAATGTGCATATGTGGGGTAGTGATTTAGGATGGGATTAGTATGTGCCTGGGGCCCTCACATGGTACTTTCTAGTGTGATCCCTAAGGATTTGTTATGTGTATGGAATAGATGTGACCTGGTCACTCAGGTACATCAGTGAATTGTAGAAGTTTTCAAACTTTGATTTGCCTTGTTATATGCAATACATAATCAGCACAAGTTTCAACGGAATTCCTCGCCTGCATCGACCATTTATAATAGCACATATTGATCTTACTCTGCTAATAATGCCTAATGCCTAAACACAAGTGTGTCCTTGTGTAAAGTAACTGATGCTCATGTAAAGAGCTCTAGTACCTTTGGGTTAAGTTTGCGCCCCATACTCACTGACTCCCCTAAGAGAACGTGTGCGGATAACTTTTGAATACTTTAATGCTATCATGTGAAAACAGAGAAATACCCACTAGGATGATGCCCCATTTCAGAAGCAGAACACAGCTGAAGAGTGTAAGGGGGTCAAGGAGTTGATCGTCTCCACATAGTCAAAGGTGATGGTGTTCCCTTCAACCTGAGGCCGTGGGAGGAGGGGATGGCAGCCTATTCATTTTGAGTTGAGCAATTAAGGCACCTTGAGCGAGCTGCTCCTAAGCTTTCACGTGCAAATTGACCTCGGCCTCGCAGGGTGTTTTTAACTTCCCAGGCTGGTTTCACTTCATTCCTGAGAATGGACCAGGAGGGTGGAGTGTCTGACGATTTTCACTTTATGTGCAGAAACCCAATTCGAAATAATGCTTGGATATTCCTACTGAAGCTTTAATGAGATGAGAAAGACCGTCTTATGTGTTCCCGAAATTGCACTTTTAAACGCTGTTTAAACTGTACTAACACAAAGCAAAAGAAGAATGCTTTCAGCTTTGTAATGCTTTTACAGCTACAAATGAAAATGTGCTTTAATCACATTTTAGACTGCTTCTCATTTCACTTGGGCTGAGCATTCAGACACGGAATGAAATAAACGGCAGCTTAGATTGCCGAACATTTTTGCGCAGCAAATACATGGTTAATGTAACCATCCGAAACTCCTCATACTTTCAATTGATATAAATAAGAAATAATGCAATGTGACCCACATGCTTCTATTTTTTTGTGGTTTATAACCATATTTATTTCTATCAGATTAAATAGTGAATCGGCTAAGTGTTGGAAGTGTAAAAAAATTTGAATCCAATTAATTGTTCATGTCAATGTTTTTCAAAGAAAATAGCCACCAAACAAAATAAAAGTGGAATGTAAGTAGTTTCATTTGCTTCTAAAAAAAAGGAAAAAAGGTTACATACAATTAAAAAGGTCATTGCGTTCAGGCATTATGGTTTCTGATGGGTATGCTTCATTAAAATCACTATCCTCTGAGTTGCTAGATAGGATTCAATTACTGCAGTGTGTTTAATATGCTAAGTGTGTTTAAGGCTGCAGTGCCATCTCCTGTCTACAGGGGCAGAGCTGAGCAATAAAATAAACACACTTGGTGAAACACAGGTCCCCACAATGCAATTTTTACAAAAGTTGTACAAATTGGCACAGATGCTTTTGAAGTCATTTCCAATTATTTAGAAGACTTTACCTTGTGGGGACTTGGGTTCAAGTCCCCACAGCGCAATCAAGTCCCCACAGCGTGAGAGTGTTATCATACTCAAGTTCCCGCAAGGATAGTAACGCACACACACACACACACACACACACACACACACCATAAATGAAAAAGAAATACACGTCAACTGACAAAGCACTTGCTACAGTGCTGCCATACGCAATATAACAATTGTTAAAACCCTACACTAAACTCTTTTAAAAAAGGGCTATGAACAGAGTTTACCTTTATTGGCCCAATAAATCCTGCAAAAACCTTATTTTGAACTTGTAGCCTTGTGACTATGACTACATAATATGATCAAGGCTTCAAATCTGTGCCAGGAAAATAGCATCCTAAAGAAATAATTAACGGAATTTAAGGGTGGGTAGTGGTAATTTTACGGCTCAGGGGTGGGTAGTGGTAAAGAATGGTAAGGGTAGTTTTAGGGTTTGTGGGTGGGAGTATAGGGTGGTAAGGGTAATTTTAGGGGTGGGTAGTTGTATACTGTGGTCTGAGTAATGTTAGGGATTAGAGGTTGGTTGTAGTAATTGATGGTAAGGGTGATTTTAGGGTTTAAGGGTGGGTAGTGCTATAGGGTGGTAAGGGTAACTTCAGGGCTTAGGGGGCCTGTGGTAAAAGGTGCTGGTTAAGTTTGGAGTTTATGAATGGGTAGTGATATAAGGTGGTAAGGGTAATTTTAAGGGTGGTAAAGGCAGGCTTGGAGTAAAATGTAGAAAAAAATAGAGGGCTGGTGGGGGGGAGGATTCAGTGCACCTGCATGGGAAAGTTATTCACCGTAATAAACATACATAGAGACATGAGCAGATGTGACCCTTATGCTGCTGTTTACCGCAGACTCAATCGCCAGTGGCCTACAACATGTACTGTTTTATATAGGTTCCAAATAATCCAATTCATGTGGGGTTTATTAAGAAGAGCATAAGGGTTCGAAAAAACACAGTACATGGTCTCCCTTACATGAAGGGTCCACATCCAACAAGGCAAAATACATTTTTATTAGGTTTTGCTTCCAAACATCATGTGTGCAACATTGTTTGCATTGGGAAAAAAGCTAGCATTAGGAAAAGAAAACAATATGCATTTAAAAGATTATTGTATTAAATGCAGAAGGGACAACACTCAGCATATTCAATTGCGATACTATAAATGGAAGTAACTGTGAGTTATCCAACTTATGCTAAAGTGTTGAACATAGTGGAACGCACATTCCAAGAGATCAAAGGAATGCTTGCTCACAGTGCATAAGCATCCCACAGAAAAGCCTCACAATAGAAACTAAATTGAGGGGGGGCGTGGCTTGGATGCCGCGCAAGATGGCCGGCTAGGTACGGAGCTCCGCCGCATCGACCACCTCACGGCGTTTTTTCCCGATGTAAACGGGATCGCTACTGAGCACCGTTGCCGGATTTGGCTGGCGGAACATTAGCGAAATCGGCGGAGCAGCTTTTCATCGCTTATGGAGCCGTTTTTGCCCCTCTCCGCGATGGATTCCCTGCCCCTCACGGAGCCGCCATTTTGAAGCTCTTTCGAGCATCGGAGCCTCTGCTGACAGGAGCTGTCACTACACGACGTGCCACTGGACACCAATGAACTTTCAGACACCGACTTCACTTCAGGGGTGAGACTTATATATATTGTGCAAGACACCTTTACTGCGTTTTTTCTCTCCTCCTCCACATTAGAGGAAACGTCCAAATACGCAGTTTTACGGCGCTTCACCCCTGACAACTGGATGTTTCCCGCCCTAACATGCTCACTGCTCTGAAACACTTTTTATCCTAAATTTCCTCCTCATGGCGCTATGATAACAACGTTCTCTGAGACTTTTTGCCCGTTTCTCCTGCGCCTCAGCTACTTCAGGATGCTCCTTCCTGTGCTTCCATTTTAGTCATTCTCCCCTTTTTGTACTCGTTATTTAGCATACTCTAATTCCCTGTCGCCTTTTCCACTGAGTTACGTCTGGGTGCTTCTCCCTCTCTTTGGAGATATTTCTGGAACATTTCACATGCACCTTTAGTCGTCTCACAGGGAATTGAGACTATATTGTCGCACGTTCATTTCTTTCTATGGTCAACTTACGCAAACCTAAATTTGTCTTCATACCATCGAGGAGTACTTCAGGTGCATCTTCATCTGGTACAAATAGAGCCACTGCATCTGCGAAAATGACGACCCCAAAATCATCATTGGCTCATACTAACACCAGTAAGTCTTCCCCACCCGCTCCGGCGGGCAAGCGCCTCAAGCAAAATTCTCCTACGCCAGAAGACAATCCTTCTCATTCTTCTATTGACCAAATTCTAGAGGAATTGCGTGCGCTGCGCCCATTTATTGAAAAGACGAGTACAGATATGCAGCTTTTAAAAGATAAATGGGAAAATATGGATGCCCGTCTCTCTACTGTTGAACACCACCTTCCTGAAGTTCAGTCCAACACACAACGTATAGACTCTTTAGAAAAAACGGTCCTCTCACTCCAAAAGCATACAGAGGATTTGGAAAATCGAAATAGGAGGAATAACCTCCGTATTTACAATTTGCCGGAAAATCTTGAAGGGGATAATCCAGTAACTTTCTTCACCACTTTCTTGCCGAAACTTCTGGACCTACCACCTTCCTCCATTAGTATACAAAGAGCCCATAGACTAGGTGCCAGAACGGGCTCCTCCTCAAAACCTCGTGGAGTCATTATTTTATTTCTGAAATACACAGATCTTTTATTGATTCTCTCAGCCGCGAGGAGTAAAAAACAAGTGTCTTGGCAAGGTCAACGAGTATATCTTTCTCAGGATGTCTCTAATGTCACCGCCTCCAGACGTAAAGAATTTCTGGCTATGCGTCCCTCTCTGCGCGCCTTGGGAGCAAGATATGGCTTGTTTCATCCTTGTACTCTCAGAGTCACCTATCGAGAAAAGACTTGGTCATTTCAGGAACCTGGAGAATTAAGGAACTTTCTTCTTCTACACAGTGGAGAAGGGATGGACGCCTCCTCTTCTGCTTCGACCAGTGGCTGAAATTGGACTTTTATTGTTTAACTTGTTTGTCTTCCTAATGGCTTGTCTTTGACTTCGTGTATTCTCCTTACTTCTCATCTCAGTTCTTACACTCTCTTTTCGCATCTCTTCTCTCCTTTATCTGTTTCTGGCATCTCCTATATACCCCTCTATTTTCTTTTCCTACTCTCTGGACTTCTATGTTTACGTCTACATGTTATGTATGTTAACATTTTTCCCTTTTTTCCTCCCCAGACGGATATGTATCGGATACTCCTCTCAACACCTTGTCCCATTCCATGTTCCTTTTGTGCGGTCTCGATGTGGTTCTCCTCCTGATCCTGGTCCGTACGTCTTGTAAAGCATCATCACCTCCCCACCTTCCCTATGTGTATTTTTTCTCTTTCAGGTATGTTTAATACAGTCATCCTTCTGGATTTGTACTGTCTTCTATGCATTCTCTCTTCTCTTCCTTCTTCCTTCCCCACTGGTCTCCCTTCCCTTTTCCCATCCCTCCCCTCCTCCCTTTTCCTTTTTCTTCTTCCTTTTCTACCTGTTCTTCCTTCTTCCTTTTTGAAGAGTTTTATGGTTAATACTTCTATACAGTTTGAATTATTATTACATGTACAGTATGTTTTTGCAAATCTTGATTTAGATCAGTTTAGTAAGCTTTCACCTTCAAAGTTGTTTCATGGAATGTGAAAGGATTTAATCACCCTATCAAAAGGCAAAGAGTACTCTCCCACCTTTCCTCTTACAATCCAGATATCGTCCTTATCCAAGAAACTCACCTATCTGACATCGAATCTTTAAAGCTAAAGCGATTATGGGTTGGAACTGTTTTATTTTCTTCTGCTTCCCAAAAAAAGAATGGAGTAGCCATTTTGATTCATAAGCGTCTCCAGTGTAAAGTAGTTCTAGAAGAAAAGGATGACGAGGGACGCTGGGTCTTAGCTAAACTACTAATTAACAATATCCCACTTACGATACTCAATGTTTACGGTCCCACATGTTTTGACTCCTCTTTTTGGCCCTCCATTACAGCAAAATGTATTCAGCGTAAAGGTGATGCTTTTCTATTGGGTGGAGACTGTAACCAGATCATTGACCCATTTTTAGACCGAAGATCCTCTGTTCGTTTTTCTCCTCATAAACCACATAAACAATTCCTTGACACTATCACCCAAACTCATCTGGTAGACTCATGGAGACTCACCCACCCAGACGTTATGGATTTTTCCTTCTTCTCTCCTCCTCATGCTTCCTTCTCCCGTTTAGACTATATCTTTCTCTCTTCATCTCTTTCTCAACACCTTATTTCTTCCTCTATTGAACCAATTGTTATCTCTGACCATGCTCCTATTATTACTGTTTTTGACCTTCTTCCTCCTACTCCTAAATCTTCTCGCTGGCGCTTCAACCCTTCTCTTCTTACTGATCCTCTTTTTTCCTCCTCTTTTCGTGCTTTTGCTTCTGAATTTTTTCATCTTAACTCTACGCCTGATACCCCACCTCATACTCTTTGGGATTCCTTCAAGGCCACAGCCCGAGGTTTTATTATTGATTTTGTCTCTAAAAAAAAGAAAAAATTCCTTCAAAAGCGTAAAGTCACCCTTGCACATATTAAATCTCTGGAACATCAATTCTATACTTCCTCTGATAAGATTATGTCTCCTGAATTGCTTAAGGCTAAGATTGCCTTTAACAAACTTACCACAGACTCTGCCTCCTCTTTTCTTCTCCGGAGCAGCGCGCGATTTTATGGAGGTCGAAATAAATCAGGTAAACTGTTAGCTAATTATTTAAAATCTCGTAAAGAACGTACTAATATTGATTCTATTTATTCCCCCTCTAATGTACTTCTTCATACCAATTCAGAAATTTTGGAACAATTCCACTCTTTTTATGAAACTTTATATACTCCGGAAAACCCTCCCACCCCAGAGCTTATTCAATCCTACTTTGACAACATACCTCAACCAGATACTTCCCACCTTAATATTTCGGCTGTTGATTCTGATCTTACGATTTCGGAACTGTCCTCTGCTCTATCCTCTCTCACTAAGGGGAAAACCCCAGGACCGGACGGCTTCCCAGTTGAATTCTACCTACATTTCTCAGACCTTCTTTTGCCCCACCTTCTATCTCTATTTCAATCTTTTTGTTCTACTGGATCAGCCCAAGGTTCTTTTCAGGACGCTACCATATGCCTTATCCCTAAAGATGGTAGAGACCCTAAGTTCTGTAAAAATTATCGACCTATATCTCTAGTTAATGTTGACTATAAAATTTTTGCGAAACTATTAGCTCTTCGCCTTGACCCGCTCCTACCACATCTTATAGGGAAAGAACAATGCGGCTTTGTTAAGGGCCGCCTGACCTCGGATAATTCTAGACTCTTCCTTAATGTTTTAAGTAAAGCCCCTTCACTATCGATTCCCCTTGCAGCCATTTCAGTAGATGCTGAGAAAGCCTTTGACCGGGTTGACTGGTTTTTTCTTCTGGCCTCCCTAAAATGGCACGGCTTTAACCCTAAATTCATTTCTTATATTTCTTTGATATATTCTATGCCCAAAGCGTCTGTTCTCGTTAATGGTCAACTCACTTCCCCATTCACACTTCAACGTGGTGTTCGTCAGGGCTGTCCCTTATCACCTCTTTTATTTATTTTAGCGCTTGAACCTTTTCTTACCTCCATACGCAATAATCCATCCATCTCTGGCTTCCCGTACGGTAAACGTCATCTTAAATTGTCTGCATATGCTGACGATATTCTTTTATTTATTTCTGACCCGCCTACCTCAGTCCCCGCATTACTAAACGAATTTCAGAAATTCTCCTTGGTCTCCGGTTACAAAATAAACTCGGACAAAACAGAGATTCTTCCTTTAACCAAACTTTGTCTCCCCCACTTTTTCACGGCTACTGGCTTTGCTTGGAATTCTACAAAAATTAAATATCTCGGCGTTCTTTTTTCTAGCTCCATATCCTCCTCCATTCAACTCAACATGAATGCAGTCATATCTAGGATAGACTCATTACTCACCTCTTGGAATCCACTATTTCTTTCCTGGTGGGGCCGTCTTGACTCCATCAGAATGATGATTGCCCCTATTTTGATCTACTTATTATCCATGCTCCCACTTCGTATCCCAAACTCCTATTTCCGTCGCATTGATTCTACGTTGTCCAAATTTCTTTGGAAGCAGAAAAAAGCCCGCATATCGCTTTCCAACTTACGTAAATCTAAACTTAATGGTGGTACCAACTTTCCAGACTTTCGCCTCTATCATAAGTCCTTTTCCCTTCGACAGGCTTCCCGCTGGTTATCTCAGGAACCCTCCCCTTTTTCTCCCCTCTGGCTTTCTGTTGAACAGGAACTACTGCTTCCGTACTCTTTTCAAGAAGTAATTCGTTTTACCTCTAAAGCCCCATGCCTTAATCCCCTTTTATTCAAACATACTTCTTCTCTTCTGCGCCCTTTAGTTTCACCTTCCTCAGTAACGCAGGAATCCTTCCTACTATTGCCTATATGGTACAATTCACTTCTATTAATTAACAACCGACCTATTGCATGGCCCTCATGGAGAGCAAAAGGTATCATTTGGATACGTCATCTTTTTGATGGGTCATCCCCTTGCTCATTTCCTGCATTTCGGTCTCAATTCCACTGCCCTCCTTCTTTTGTAAAGAAATTCCCTATCCTTATGGAAACCATTCTAGATCGTTATTACTCTCTCCCCTCTGAAGACCTACCTACCTCATCTTCCTCTCTACTCACTGTCCTTTCTACAACTCCTAAAGCTTCCATCATTTACCGGTACTTTTCAGCCCCCAATCCAGATCGTCTCAAATCAAAATTAGAATTGTCCTGGGAGACAGACTTACATTCTTCATGGCCGACTTCTCTCTGGGACAAAATATGGGCTCGATCCTTGAAGATTTCCCGTACTGCCTCTCTCACTCAATCCCTATTTTTCTTTTACCACAGACTATACCTTTCTCCTCTTTCTATCTCTCGCTTTCAACCTGATGCTGTATCTAACTGTTGGACCTGTAATGCCCCTTCTGCGGATCTTTTCCACCTCTTCTTCTTCTGTCCTTCAACTCGTATTTTCTGGTCTCAGCTATTCTCTCGCCTTTCTCGCATTTTCAACCTCTCTATTCAATTTTCTCCTTCTTTAGTATTTCTTGGTAGCCTTTCAGAGGATTTAGACCTCCCCCCACATTCTCGCGGTCTTTTTGACCTTATGCTGGCTCTGGCATTACAGCATACTGTCTCTAATTGGAAATCTCTGAACAAATTGTCTCTCAATTGTTGGTGGAATCTTGTATGTCACTCACACAGACTTGATGTTGCCTTTGCTTCCTCCTGTAAACCCTCCCGAAATGTTGAATTTTACTGGCTACCTCTTACTCTATACCTTGATCAATCCGCCAAAAAGAGTTACTCTCCACTATCTTCAGATAATTTCAAGCCCCCCTGAACACATGTACTCTTGCCTGCAGTTTTTCATGATATTTTTCAGTCTCAATATTGTTATTATTTAGCTTTATATTGACCTTCTTCATACTTCTTTTTCATTCATGCAATTACTCATATGATGGTCTTTTACTGTACTTTTTGATTGCCATTGACTGTATTTCCTATTATTGCTTACCCATCTTCTACGATCAATACCATGTTTTTGTTTTCTTCTCTCCTCCCTCCCCCCCCCTCCTTCCCTCCCCATCATTTAAAATGCTTTGTTTTTCATTGTGATATTGGCTGCTTCTATTTTCTTTGTCCCA
Organism: Triturus cristatus; assembly: GCF_964204655.1. Classification (NCBI taxonomy): domain Eukaryota; kingdom Metazoa; phylum Chordata; class Amphibia; order Caudata; family Salamandridae; genus Triturus; species Triturus cristatus. The sequence continues at coordinate 619,547,616 of NC_140588.1, read as the reverse complement.
TCTTATACCTTTGTTCTCATATTGGCTGATGTCACCTTATTGTAATACTTATTTTTCTCTAATAAAGCTTTCAAACATAAAAAAAGAAACTAAATTGAACTGTTAAACACTGCAAAGAATTGGTAGATTTCCCACAGACATAAAAATGCGTGCTCGGGTGCTTTCTTTCCTATTGGAAGAACACTTTTCATTACCACCAAACATTTGGACAAATTATATATATTTACAGTCTGTTCAGGCCCCTGGTCAAACAGCTGATGGGCCAGAGATTTTTGTTGGCATGCCATAAAGATAGCACTATGCTCTCTTCACAGGTTAATTGACCTACAAATCTTGGCAGTTATAAAAACAAAAGGACAGCTTCTAGCATCTAAGTGGTAGGAGTGCTGTGGCAGCACTTAAGCACGCCCAGTGAAAAGCAAACTCTAAACAAAACACTTTCATGCAGAAAATGTGTTTAAAAAAACCGAGACAAAAAAAGCTTCTGATAAAAGTGACAGCAGAGTCCACAAATTACCTTACAGAAGCCATATAGCGAGAGCAGTGGGGGGGAAGCATCCATTCTCATGAAGTGCTAAAAAAAAAAAGCTTTTCCAAACAGCAAGCGGTCATGGAAGAATAGGAGGAGCTAATCAGGAAGGTAGTAAAAAGGCTATGCTTCACTGGAGGGACTCGCTCAAGCAAGGTAGCCTAAAACAAAGCCAGCAAAGAGATTGGGATATTGCAGAGAAACAAAGAAAAGTTTGGGCTGATGAGTTGAATATGGCGGCATTATTTCTTCCAGCTAAAGTATTTATTTATTTATTTATGTATTTATTTATTTATGCATTTTTATATAGCGCGGACTTTACCCAAAGGTGTCAGAGCGATTTACAATAGGATCAGTTACGTTAGAGGAGGAGAATGTTACAAAAGTACATGTTACAGAAGCCAAGGAGATGCAAGAAGAGGTATATTACAGCAATAGATAACAGTCACTCACAAACACGCTAGGATGACGCTTGTACAGGCAAAGAATACAAATTTACAAAAGTGAAAGAACTTCCTTGGGTGACTTGAAAGGGCATGTATTAGTTCTGGAAGTGTCTCTGGAAGAGAAGAGATTTGAGGTCCGTTTTGAAGGTCCAGGTAGAGGTGATGGTATGGAGCTGTGGCGGAACCGAGTTCCAGATTCTCACTGCATTGCCCGAGAAGGATTGAGCCATCGATCTTTCCCTTTTAAAAGTGGGGGGCTCAAGCAGTAGTTTTTCCACATTACGAGACGGTCTAGAGCCTCCAGAGATTTTCAGTTTATTCGCCAGGTAGCGAGGGGACGAAGTGTTCAAGGCTTTGTGGGGGATACAGGCAGTTTTGTAGATTGATCTTGCCTCGATAGGAAGCCAACAGAGGGAAGACAATAAGGGTGTGATGTGGTCACTTCTTTTGGCCCCAAAAATAAAACGAGCTGCTGAATGGAGAAAGGATTTAAGAGGGGAAAAGTGGGATTTGGGGAGGCCAGTAAGAAGAGAATTGCAAAAGTCCAATCTGGAGAGAACCAGCGATTAGACCAAGGTTTTTAGGTCTTGCTCCGGGAAGAAGCATTGAATCCCCCACAGAAGGCGCAGTTGGTATTGAGCATTCTTTGCAAAGGAATTGATGTGGGCGAGAAGATTGAGCCTTTTGTCGAGTACGACACCAAGGGATTTTGCTCTGTCGACAATGATAGGTTTACTGTTAAGTAGTTTCAGCTGATCCATCCAAGATTGAACAGGAGGAAGAGAGAGTGACGTAGAGAGGAGGAGGAATTCTGTTTTGGAGGGATTCAGAATGAGTTGATGAGTTAGCATCCAGTTTTGAATAGAGTGGAGAGTGGAGTTGAGGATTGAGAGATCATGTGTGGAGGACATTTTAAGGTAGATTTGGGTGTCATCCACATAGAGATGGTTTAGGATCCCAGATTTACTAAGGAGATTTCCCAATGGTTCCAGATAGAGATTGAACAAAGTGGGTGCAAGGATAGAGCCTTGAGGGACGCCTTGACCTACTGCCAATGGAGATGAGAGACTGTTCGCTATTTTGATCATTTGGGATCTGTCAGAGAGAAAAGAGGCAAACCATTTAAGCACTGTGCCTTCCAAACCCTTTCAGTGTTAAAGAGTGTTAAGGAGAGTGTTGTGATTGACAGTGTCAAAGGCTGCAGAAAGGTCTTGAAGAATCAAAAGACAAGACTACCCTACATCGAGTATGCGCAGCACGTCATCAATCACTTGCAGCAGGGCTGTTTCAGTGCTGCAGTTTTGAATGAAACCAGACTGAAAGTTTTCAAGAAGATCATTGTCCTTAATATGACGGGGAAAGTTGTTTTGCTACACATCTTTCTGTGATTTTTGCGAGAAAAGGAAGGTTAGTGATGGGGCGGAAGTTGTTGAGGTCGTTTGCATCAGCAGTGGGTTTTTAAGAAGAGGGGTAACCTGTCCTGTTTTAAAGGTAATAGGAAGGGAGCCTTGACTGAGGGAGAGGTTAACCAGACCGGTCCAATAGGAAAGAGTATGGGTGTAGAAGTCAATGGCAATGTCACTAGTATGGTTTGGCTAAAAGTGATGGAGCGTACAGACAGCTTGGCTGAAAAGGTAATGTGTAGAGAACTTTTCAGCAGCACTAAGGGCGAAAGATAAACAGGCCAAGATAATTTACACAGGGCTTGATTATAAAAACAGCTTTTAAAGTAATCTCTTAAGATTAGAGATTGGTCTCTTGAAAGAATGTGTCTTCCATATGGTCTAAAAGAATTGTTTTCTTCTTGCTTGGGCCAATCATTCTAATTGATTATTGTATTGTAATTGGATTAGCCCCACCCCCCTCTCTGAGGCTAAATTTAGCTACCACAGAAAGTGCGTCTGTAACCCGATCAGTATATTTGAGGGTGTTGAATTGTTCACACACAGAGTATGTCTGGTATAAAAATGGGACTAAAAAGAGAAAGGAACAGAGATGGTGAAAGGCAGAATCATGTAGTTTCAGGACAGAACTCTCACTCACCCGAAGGTGACATGGTTCATCAGTGGGTTCCCTCCTCACAGCACGACCACAATACCTGCTGTGGGTTTTTGACTGAGCAGGGCAACACCTTTCTCTTGATCGCAGCACAGCCTCTATATGGTGCTTGGAAACCTGCTTGTGTAATTGCTCATATTACACGAACCTGGGTGAAGGCCAGAACCATTGTAAAGGATCCATTTTCCTGAAGGATGCCTAAAAATAAATAAGGCACTGCCTTGGGCCCCTGAAAAGTGTTGGGATCCTGCAAGACACAGGACTTCAGTTTCAGGGATTGCAAGCATGGTCGCCATCTACGTACCCTTGATCTCAGCATGAGGACTTGAAATGAGGGGCCTGGAGCGGCGTGTACCATACCATTCCGAATGGATGAAGGAACAGTGGGAAAAAGTTATTGCTGCCACTCTGATCGATGTATCAGTCCCGGCCTGGTGTTGGAGGAAACACTTTTTTCATGTTTTTTCATTGTCCCTTCAGCTACAGGCTTCCATCAACACAGTATCATTAGTTTGTATGCTTCTTCAACACTACAGCTTTTGAAGACACAAGAATGTTAGTCAATAAAACTCGGTTCTCTTTACTTCAATGCTATAGTAGTCCAGGAAATACCTCACCCTGCAGCCGTTTCTCCCATGCCTCCAGGTCAAGGTAAGGTCTACCTGCACCACCATCGCAGTGTGTGCCCGGCACTTGGAACTTCTACTCAAGGCCAAACACTAGATCATGCATCTATTTTGAGAGCCCCTCTTCGAGAGGAAGTGGTGGATGCTCAACTTTCTTACTTGGCTACTGTAGGTGACAGTACAAGATCATGAAACCATGCAATTGGGGGAGGAGCACTATATCTCACCTCTGCCCTAGTAATGGCTTTTCCCTTCTCACCTGGCAAGCTGTATCAGTCCACATGACAAGTCTGGACCCTTTTTGGCTGTGTCTGGGCACAGGCGTGCTTCAGAAGAGAATGTTTTCTTTCAGAATGAGATTACTTTGACCCTCATCATTTAAAGTCCATCATTCTCAAAATATTCCGGCTTTTGTCGAGCATAGAACCCAACTTTTTTCACTAAAACAGCTCCTTTCTCAACAGCACACCCTTCCATCCCTAAAGCTCTTGTTCAGAGGAGATCCCATCATACTGGTTGATGGTTGTTAAAATGAGGGGTAAGACGCAGGTGGCGCTTAGGGGTTGCGGCCAGGCGTGCACAAGAAGCGGACACATACAACTTCAGACTGCCTTTGCTTTAAACTTTGACCAGTTCAGGTTCTAGGGACTGGGTGGTGTGAACCTACCTGCTGCGCATTCAGTTCTGCTGAGGGCCAAGAGCCTCATTTAGGCAAGAGATGCAAAGTGTAATCCTCCAAAAAGCATTAGTAACCCAATTTTCTTCCTAAGAAGGATCTTCACGGGAGCATTCTCTGCTGGATAAAATAACACCGCCACTCCTCAGGCAGGGAATCCTCCTATAAAATTCAATTTTCGGATGAAATAATGTCACTACTGTATACTGGAGGAATATTCATCACCACCCTTATCTAAATCAGGTCCTCGGGATAGAAAAGCTACTACAGCTGCCTAATAATGTAGTAATCTACAAATAGGGCAAATGGAATTATTTGGCAGGGAGGGATCACATTAGGCAGCAAATTATGTGGCAGGGTGTCTACATTTTGCAGCAAGAAAAGACAAATTATGCACCATAAGGAGGCACATTTTGAGTAGCATTACTTTATCATTTTGTCATTATTAGATGTTAATGCTGTATGGGCAAAGATTCCAAATCAAACCATCCATGTGTTTTTTCACTCAGCAACTGAAAGTTTAATCATTGACCTTTGCAAAGAGTCTGCCATGGCCCAGCAACATGAGTGGCAGCGTTTTAGTAACTTTTGATCATAATGAGTAGCAGCAACTTTTTGTTTGGTAAAATCTGCTCATTTTGCAGCAGATAATGAATATGTGGAAATTCCTAACTATGCAGAAAAAAATGAGCCGCAGAATCGCTTTATTCTAGTAGCTCTCACTATAAAGTTATAGACAAATGTAATAAAGTAAGGTAGTGAACTCGGAAGCGGAGTAATATAATGTACTGCCATGTTGCTATTCACTAGCTGCAAAAGTGCTTCCATAAATGGTGCCGGGTTGTAGATTTGCATTCAAGCTGGGTATTTACAGCCAAAGATTTGCATAAATGCTACACATTTAAAGAATATTTGATTTTGGATTCCTTTTTCAGATAATTAGTAACAGTGTCTGTATCATATGCCATATCTACCTCACACATCTTCGCCTTTGCTAAGAGACTGTGTAACATTTTTGTGGACATCACCTCTGGAGCATGAACATAGGACTGAGGTTTAGAGTTGTTTGAGGAGTGCTAAAGCCACTCCATTTTATTATAATTATGAAAACTACTCCCCCACACAGACTCTAAGCAGTGGTGGAATGTAAGCTACAAGCAGCCCTGGGAAATGTGTAGATACCAGCACCCTAGTATACTGAGTATGTGTGGGGAAACGGCTGTCTCGGAAAGGGGGAAACGGCTGTCTCGGAAAGGGGGAAACGGCTGTCTCGCAAACGGAAATGGAGCTGCGGGAGGTCGAAACGGAGTTGCGACTGTCGGTGCTGGAGACCTGCTCAGTGGCGGAGGCCCTGCGTCGGCACGATTCCCGGCACCTGGGGGTCCTGTGAACCTAGTGAGACTTCTCCTTCAGCCTGCGAAACCTAGACGTGCAACACCAGCTCTTCGGTTCGGATGCGAGGGCATGGACGAGGGGGCCCCTTCCAGACCCGCAGTGTTCTCCAGAGACTGGGTGTGGTGAACGGCGGAAGACCGGGCTTGCCATTTCACTCCAGGCGGCGCTGTTGCCTTGCTCGTCCGCGAATCTTCTTCTGCACCTAGAAGGTGAGGAGCCGTCATCGACTTGACTTAGCCGATCCTGTGCCAGCCAACGCTCAGGCGATCCTCACGGATGCTCCGTCACGCGGCCCCTAGACCCGCGGTGGCCTGCAGTGATTTGGGGAGCTGCGTAGCAACAAGCGTGGATCTTCTTCTCAGAACCCTGCGCCTTACTCACAGACATCTTCGCAGCCCCCATCTGCCATGTAGTCCCTCTCGGTCTGCTTGACTCAACCCCGGAGTCCTTGCTGGAAACCTGCTGCTACATCTTAGGAGACGCCGCTGCGCGGCACTGGCCTAGGACCACTGGAGCTCTGATCCGGTATTGATGCTTGGTGGGATTTCCTGACTCCGCCTGAGCTCATCCACGCATCCCCAGTGGCCCTGCAATACTATTGTACCTCGAGAGCGGGAGGCTCACCTGGGAGTAAAAAGGTGAGGGGGGCTGCAGATCCTAAACCTGATTGTACCTGCACTGTCCAGCACGAGAGCTGGGGACGCATAGGTGTCATTGAGAAATCACCTGGCCGACTGGGGCCTGCAGTCGTTTGGAGAATTGCGCGCAGACTGACGCTGAATTTTCCCATAGCAGTGCGACACCTCATGCAAAGACTTTGGTACACTCTTCTTCGGTTCAACACTGCTTTAATCGCCTGCTGCGTGCTCGTGGCCAACGCCGGGGCACACTGCTGCGTTATTATAAGTGGTACAAAAGGGGGTGGTGATGGACGGAGCATCAGAACCAATCAAACACTCACACCCAGTCAGCAGATCTGGGTTTGATCCATCACCGTTCTTTAGCCCACTCTGCCACCCCAGTTCAGACATGGCCATATGCAAATCAGTCTGAACCTGTGCCTCATGGGAACAGTCCAGCCCGAACTGCGAAGCCATGCCTTCCCTGGACCGGAAACAAGCTTCCTAGGACCGGTTTCTAGCATTTCAGCCGTCTTCAGCCAGGCTTGCTTGAATCCAGTGACACAGTGAGCAAGGGACTCACGTCTGAGCATACCCTGCCAACGTATGGCGAACAAAGCGGTATAAAAGGGGGTGGTGATGGACGGAGCATCAGAACCAATCAAACACTCACACCCAGTCAGCAGATCTGGGTTTGATCCATCACCGTTCTTTAGCCCACTCTGCCACCCCAGTTCAGACATGGCCATATGCAAATCAGTCTGAACCTGTGCCTCATGGAAACAGTCCAGCCCGAACTGCGAAGCCATGCCTTCCCTGGACCGGAAACAAGCTTCCTAGGGCCGGTTTCTAGCATTTCAGCCGTCTTCAGCCAGGCTTGCTTGAATCCAGTGACAAAGTGAGCAAGGGACTCACGTCTGAGCATACCCTGCCAACGTATGGCGAACAAAGCGGTACAAAAGGGGGTGGTGATGGACGGAGCATCAGAACCAATCAAACACTCACACCCAGTCAGCAGATCTGGGTTTGATCCATCACCGTTCTTTAGCCCACTCTGCCACCCCAGTTCAGACATGGCCATATGCAAATCAGTCTGAACCTGTGCCTCATGGGAACAGTCCAGCCCGAACTGCGAAGCCATGCCTTCCCTGGACCGGAAACAAGCTTCCTAGGACCGGTTTCTAGCATTTCAGCCGTCTTCAGCCAGGCTTGCTTGAATCCAGTGACAAAGTGAGCAAGGGACTCACGTCTGAGCATACCCTGCCAACGTATGGCGAACAAAGCGGTACAAAAGGGGGTGGTGATGGACGGAGCATCAGAACCAATCAAACACTCACACCCAGTCAGCAGATCTGGGTTTGATCCATCACCGTTCTTTAGCCCACTCTGCCACCCCAGTTCAGACATGGCCATATGCAAATCAGTCTGAACCTGTGCCTCATGGGAACAGTCCAGTCCCTTGCTCACTTTGTCACTGGATTCAAGCAAGCCTGGCTGAAGACGGCTGAAATGCCAGAAACCGGTCCTAGGAAGCTTGTTTCCGGTCCAGGGAAGGCATGGCTTGGCAGTTCGGGCTGGACTGTTCCCATGAGGCACAGGGTCAGACTGATTTACATATGGCCATGTCTGAACTGGGGTGGCAGAGTGGGCTAAAGAACGGTGATGGATCAAACCCAGATCTGTTGACTGGGTGTGAGTGTTTGATTGGTTCTGATGCTCCGTCCATCACCACCCCCTTTTGTACCGCGTTATTATAAGTGGCACCGTGAGTACCTCTCTTGAACACAGAGGAACTTTAACTACATGCTGACATGGGACTGGGCACCCTTGCATAATCGTATAACTGCATCTTATACCCCGTGACTCGTAGCAATATTCAACACCACCAACTAGTCTCTTATCGCATTAATCACCTGGAGTCACGAGGTACTCTTATCCTCATATATACCGAACTCTGTCTCACACCCAGCCTTTGCACCCCATTGACTTTGATGGTCGCGAACATTTCAGGCACCTGCTATTTGAATAAAGCTCCTGACGACGCTGTGCCCAGTCATTTCGGGGTCCATGGTTCTCCCTAGCCCTGTGCCATCCAGTACCTCTTAACGCGATTGTGCCCCTCAGGAGCCCAACCACAATCTGTGATATTCGTGCTTGCTTGGAGGAGGTTGACAAGGACTTCAAGTCCCAGGGGGCCTGCTGCTGATTGCCCGCACCTGACCCTGCCATTATTTTACCACACGCTGCTCCCGCTTCGTGGAAAGCGCGCAGGCGCGCGCCGGGCGAAGCCCGGGCCAAGGGCGGGCCTGTTTGAGCCTGTTAGAGAGCGAATGAGGCCGGGCTGGGCCCACTTTCTGAGACTGCTCACCCGACAAGGTTAGTCCTTGTCAGTATACTGGTGTTATTTGGAGGAATACACAGAAAAAGTCAGCTGTGTTTTGTTTTATTTCTACTTCCAATTCCATTTAAATAGACACCGAAGGATGAACCTGCGAGAGGGTAAGGGGAGAACTGGGCTGCCTGCAGGAAGCACGGTGGGGACTTTGGACCAGGTTTTAATCAGAGCTAGCTCGGTCCTTGCTCATGAGATAGCATTGACGGAGCGTCGTCTATCTCTTGATCCCCAACTGTCTAAGCGATCATCTTTGGGCGTAATGGCATCTGCACGTACTCCTGATTGTTCTTTGGTTGTAGACGCTGACTCCCCTGATGAGGCAAGTGATGCTGGTCAGTTTGCTAATGGGCTATTGGAAGCCTCTGCATCGCTGGTCACTGATAATATACTTAATCATGTGGAGTCGGTCCAGACGGATGCAGCACCCACCCAAAGCACCACACCTCCACGTGTTGTTACAAGGTCAGCACCCTAACGGAAAAATAAAGTTCCTGCTCCAATTCCAGATCCAGTGCTTAAAAGAAAGCGGGGAGGGGAGCCCCAGAGACAGAAATCGGTGAAAACTCAAAGGACAAACACTAATGGAGGAGGTACTACTTCAGCAATGGTAGCGACGGGGGAATCAGCTCTTAGTGTGCCTGGAATTTTGACCTCAGAGACTACAGGTGTTTCCTCTGCTGAGGCTAATGAGGCTGTGGAATAAACTGGGGGATTTAATTATAACATCTTTAACTCCTATTATCCACAGATTGACTAAGATCAAGGAGAGACTCAATAATTTCGAATTGAAGGTCATGATAAATCATAGTACCATAGAGGGTTTACTGACACAAGCCAACCGATTATCTACATCTAAAGAGCTGAGAAATGCGGTAGAAACCAATTCTAAACTGCTAAATCCATCGCCAACCAGGCTAATGTCATTGCTGTCAGGGAAAAATGGTACTGTGTCTATCAACCATGAAGTTGGAGTAACAAATGTGGGAAGGGAAGTGGGTGAGATAGAGAATGTGCCTAGTGGTTCTAGTGAAGTTAATCAGGGAGCTCGGGGAGGAGAGGAAACTAGATCATGTATAGGGCTTGTAGGTGAAAATGTACAACAGTCAATTTCCCGTGTACCAGTAAATCGGGATAGCTCTATACTACGGCCTTATGAACAAGGGTACCCCCAGACACGCTAGGGACTGGATAATAGCTCAGCTATTAAGGTTCTCGAGACTTACACCTTCCCCCGGCCGCAGCCCCTTTGGTGGTGGTTCTGAAGAATGTCCCAGTATTACAGGAAGGTCAGATTGAAACCACCGATCAACTGATGGCTAAAACCATGCATTGGCTTGCAACAAAACTGAAGGAGGTTGGGGTATGGGATTGGGATATCTGTAACCAGATGATTATGGTCAGACGATCTCCATGGATAGGTCACTCTACAAAGGATGGGAGAGGGGATTGTATAGTTAACTTTAATAACGAGAATGTCGTTAGATTTCTTTTAGACCATCTAAGTAGCATCAATCTAGAGTATCATAAATTTCAAATCTTTCTCCTGCCCCTAGGGTTCTTTTATAGACCCCGTCATACCCCTACGATGGGCTGGGCAATTTCGCGCCCAGTAAACCACCCAAGGGCACCCCACAGAATCCCACATAGACCACCTGATCTAAATTTAGCTAATAGATTTGCTCCTCTCTCTGGTTTAGATACATGTGACTGACTACCAACTGCAAACTTGCCCCTGTTAGAGAACACTGCTGTTCGGTCCATATCTCTCTTTTGAGATACGAGTCTTCAGCAAGCTATACCACCATACCCCATGAACAGTTTGATTAGGTCTTTTTTAGATAGGAGTGTTAGCACTGCTCCCTCTTTATTAAAGATAATGTCATGGAACATTGCTGGTTTTAAAAAAAAAATTAACTCTAGTGAGTGGTCGTGCTTTATAGAGAATCAAGACATCATTATGTTCCAGGAGACCTGGTCACTGAATAAGATTTTTCGTCCTGGGTATTTGACTTTTGGTAAATCGGCTATTCCTAGTCATAAAGGGAGACCATCTGGGGGTTTGCTCACATGGGTTAGACAGCAGGCATGTTACCAGGTGGAAGAGCTAATAATATATAACCCTGACATCCTGGTTATTAAAATTCGTTTTGAACATGGGCTAGATCTTATTTTTACCAACGTCTATGCAAGAGGGCAAGTAGGAGGGAAAGCCTCTCCTACAATCTTTAAACTTGATTCATTTATTAAACCATTGAAAGGGGCAAACCATCTAGTAGTAGCGGGTGATTTTAATTTTACATTTGAGCCCATGGGTTTAGAAGATGGAAGCCTGTCCAGGGATGAGGATGTGACCTGGGGCATACCATCGCTGGAGCTTTTCCCAATTAATAAATGGTCAGAGGCGGTCCTCCAGTTAAAAAGTTTATCCCTGGAAATGGGCCTTAGGGCTGTAAACGGAAGGTCAAAATCGGACTTTGAGGGCACCTATTCTTTTAATAATGGGATAAGAAGTAGCAGAATAGACTACTTTCTTATCAATTTGGAACTGTGGGTAAGGCTAGAGGATATGAAGGTCCAGAATAGACTGGAGAGTGACCATGACCCCCTAATTTTAACACTTAAAACTATTGGGCAACCTACGGCAAGGGTAGGTACTGAAATAGCTACAGCTGAAGTGACTATGTCCAATGATTGTCGTAGATTAAAATGGGCACGGATCTCAGAGGATGAGGGTACTATGGACCTGATAAAGCTAACCCTTGAAGATTCCTTATCAGTCCTCTCACAGCTTGATTTGCATGAGGCCTCTCTTCCTGCCCTTACAAAGGTTCACGAGGAGCTATTCATAAAGTTGAAAGCATTTTTTACAAAAAATAATAGGAGCTCCAAGCAGGTCATACAGAAATCTGCAAAATGGTATGATGGGGCATGCAGGGCTGCTTTTGGTCACCTCTCCCAAGCTGTTAGGTCAGGATTCCCGCGAGAAGTTAGGGAAGCTAGGGTTGCATATAAGGAAACCCAGCGAAGGGCAAAGAAGACCTTTGATGAAAAAAGATGGCAGGATTTACTAAATGCAAGTAATGGGAAAAACTGGGTGCGGTTCTGGCAGACAGTGAAATGTGGTAGTGGTGATATAGGGCCATCACCAACTAATAATGTCCCTCCTGAAGCATGGGTCATGCACTATCAGACCCAGTTTGCTTCAATGAATAGTAGTTTAAGCCATTATCCACGATTAATGTGTGACATCATGCTAACTTTTGATATAGGGGAAATTGAGAGAGCTTTGGATATTGTGGCAGCAGGTAGGGCTCCGGGTCCGGACTGCATCCCAGCGGACATTTTTAAATCTGAAAAAACTGGCTTAAATATATAGATCATATGGCCAATGGACTTGCAAGAGGTGCTCCCTTGCCAGAATCCTGGCGCGGGGCAGAGATTATCCCTATTTATAAAAAAGGGGATCGCGCCTGTCCAAGTAACTACAGGCCCATAAGTCTCATAGATACCATGCAAAAGATTGTGGCTAGACTTGTGTTGAGTAGGGTAAATACTTGGATAGATGATCAAGATATTCTATCCACTTTTCAAGCGGGCTTACGCCCTCATGTCAGTACTATTGACCATGTTTTTAGATTCAGGATGATTTACTGGAACACTGTGGTTTTAACAGGGGGGACTCTCTATGCTGCATTTATAGATCTAAAGTCAGCATTTGATTTTGTGCCCCGCTTTAAGCTGTGGGACTCACTTAAAGAAGCAGGGATGCCCCCTGCGATTTTAAATTTTATAATTAAACTTCATGAATCTAATTATGCCCGGGTTCGATGGGGTCGACAGGGAGAGATAACAGATCGGTTTCCTGTGACCAAGGGGGTACGGCAGGGCTGTGTTTTGGCCCCCACCCTCTTTTCTTTGTTCATAAATAATGTTCTCATATTTCTCTGAATATACAACTGATGCCCCTACTCTGGCTGGCGTGAGGGTTCCACTTTTAATGTTTGCAAACAACACTTTAATTTTATCCAAAACACAAATAGGTCTGCAACGAGCCCTCGATAGATTCACTTTACTTTCAATGACCATGAACTTATAGTTAATGTTGATAAGACTAAGTTCATGGTGTTGCATAAATACAAAAAAGTGAAAGGCAGAGTTGTAATGAATGGTGCAATATTGGAACAAACTGACACTTTTAAGTACCTGGGCGAAACGATGAGTTAGAGGATGAACTGGAAGCCTCAGATAGATTTACTAACCCTTAGGCATAATCAGTTAGCAAGGGCCCTTTTAAATGAGCACCGGCTGTCCTTCACTAAACCGCTAGGTCCAGCACTTGCCATATACAATGGGAAAATCAGGGCTTCCATAATTTACGGTGCAGAACTTTGGGGCTTCGATAATTTAGGCCCCTTAGTCCTGGCCCAAAATAAGTTTTTGAGATCTTTGACTGGCCTTCCCCAATCATCCCCCCTCAAACCCCTATTTTTTGATCTGGGATGTACTTCTATTGAGGAGGCAGCGGGTTTCAGACCCCTCGCGTATTGGAGACGGCTTTGGACAACCCCTGAGTTAGTACCATATGCCAAAGCAGTTAAGTACATCAGAGAAGCTGATATGTCTTCAAAAATCATTTGGCTGAAAAAATCAAAAGCATGCTGGTTGATATGGGGCTTAGGTATTTGTGGGAGGACCCCGAAGGGAATCAGTTTCCGTCTAAAAATGATTTTAAATCTCTTTATTGGGACATGGTTTGTCTTAAGTTCCTGTCACTGGTGGATAGTACCTCCCTGACAGGCCTCTTTTTAGATCATAGGTATGAATACTCGCTTGAGGCCTATTGGGATGTCATTACGAGACCTGGTGACAGGAAACTGTATCACCAACTTAAAACTTTTACGGCAAAATGGGGAGATGGTGACACAAAATGCACTGTGTGTACATCTCAGGATAAGTCCATACTACATGTATTGTTTGTGTGTCCCGTGTACAAGGGTCCCTGTAATAAATTGATTAAGCCGATCTGCCGTAATATTGGCACAAGATCATCCCAAATAGCACTGCGTATTTTAAAGACAGATACAAGGGAACCTGTAGTCATAGCTATGGCAAAATTTCTGAGCTGGGCCTGGGCCCTTAGAAGAAGTAGTTTGGCTGCAAATGCATGCTCCATTTTGCACTAATGAAGTGAATAATATAATGCGGGATGATCTTCCTCTGATGGACATGTGGGAATATTGTCTTTCTTTTTATGTGGCTCCCCTTTTTGATATAATTGTGTTTTATAATGAATGTAATTTAAAAAAAAAAAAATCCTTTTTAATATAATTAATTAATTCTTTTTAATAATAATCGGAAAATTATCGAATAAATACGCATTGAATTGAGTATGTGCAGGCTAAATTACTTGCATGTCTGCAAGAAAGTCGGGTGTGTGCCTTCAGAGGGGTTTGCTCAACTGGATAACTTTTGATCCCTCTTTCTATCCACCCCTAAAAGCAGCCACGCTGTCCTCGGCTACCAGGGTTTTTCCCTGATTACCTTACTGTCAGTTCAAACCCAACCAGTACTTAATTTGAGCCAGTGGTTGTGGGTGAGGGCCACCGTTCCTTATTTTTTGGGACCAGCACTTAGTTTTTCTCATCAGACTTTGACTGAGAGTAAGAGCGAAAAACACAAAAGAAGAAAGACTGAAAAAACTGTGACAAACAATTAACGCAAGGATGAAAAAGAACCTGCAAGAGTGAGATAAAGAGGCAGGGAGTGTTGTAGTGATTGAGAAAGGCATGAGGTGGAATCCACAACACATAGTTGTTATTAGCTAAACCCAAAATATGACAGCACAGCCAGGGCAGAGTCCGACTGGGACAAAAAACAGATCCAGGAGCCGAAATAAAAGTGGCCCACATTAGTGATTTAGAAAGTTAATGAAATGTTTGCAAATTGGTACCGTTTTTACTTTGTAAAGACTCACTGTATGTGTTTTGCAAGGTCTTGTAATTGCACTTGTATAGTTCCTAAGTACCCCTGATGAGGAATTGAAGCGTTTTTTGGCGAGTATATGGAAGACTTAAAATTTTTATTTTAATATCCGGAAAATCAACAGTAAAAACCGGCCTGGTAGACAAAGAGAGGCCCACATGCAGCCGCAAAAATGGCACACACTGATCTTTCAGACCAGCCCATCCGGCACTGCCTGATTACCCCATAGACCAGTCCAGCCCTGAGCAAAAATTTGGTCTCTGGCACATTCTTTAACAAATCAAGCACAGGGCTAACTCCTACAGTGTTTATTTTTCCAACCCCCAGAAAAGTTGAAGAGAGATTTTTAACAATCGTGTGCCAACGACTCATTGCCAGCACAAGCCGTCGCTGTGATTTACTTCATTGTGTATCCGCAGCTTGAAAGTAACTAATTACACAGCGCCTCGCAATCATTCTGATGCGAAAGGCGCGTGTCCCTGGCGCTCCTGCAAGCTGCCTGCCCCTAATGGAGAAAGTCATAATTATGTATTTAGAGAAGTAGTTTTTAGAGAAGTGGAAGCGTCTGTTTTCCAAACTTTGCTTTTTTGGTTGCCTTGCTCAATAGTCAACATGTATTGGTTTCTTCCCAATGTTGACTCCTGTCCGTACATACTGTACGCTTTAAACTTATTTTTTCTCCTTTGAATTTCAATCACTTAAATTATTTAAATAATTGGGTATTTCATATTGCTGCTTTTCAATTCTGAACGTAGTAAAATAAAAGCTGCATTTATTCATAATTGACTGCTTATTGTATAAGCCTCTATCTTTCATGCCAGGCACGTTTTTCATAATTACATACGGATTTATTTGCACCTTCAGTCAGAGAAGGTAGCTCTGTGCCGCCAGAACCTCTAACTACATTTCATTTATTTAAACTCCTACTTATTGTTTCAGATCTGCATACCAATATGTTTTTATAAAATTAAAGGCAAAATTTGATATTGCTTAATTCACTGATCGAGGGTGGTGGATGGAAAGCACTGTCTGGATTTATCACACTTTTTCTTTCCACTAGAAGGACATATGCATTGAGGGACAGATTTATCAAAGTGTTGGGTTGCCCTTGTGTTACGCAGGAGCAACACAACACTAAAGGCACATTTACCGAGCCTGCAAGGCCACTTTGCACGGCCCGGCAGTTTGTGGCAAATCAATAACGCAGAGCTGCATAAGTTGCTCCTTCTGTACTCTGCGGCAGGGAAGCGTTCCATGGGTGGAGCGTGGGTGTTCCCATGCATCCATCCACTGATTTTGGCGCATACCCAGATTTAACATGAGTGGTAGACCTGGGAACGCGTCAAAAAGCTACGCCTGCCCAGGGGAGGCGTAACAAGGAGACATATCTTCATTTCTCCTTGTTTTTTCTATTTCTATGTGGGCCGTATTCTGCAACAAACATAGAAAGAGGAAAAACCTCAAAGGATTGTTTTTGTGCAGGAACTCCCAGGCAATTGATTGCCACTATGTTGTGGTGTGGTAACTAATCCTCACTGCCATCAGATGCCATCTTATTTGCAAATGTATAAAAAGCAACACAATTACATTTTGAAAAAGGAAATAGCAGGTGCTTAATTATTTACAGGGTATTGTTTTAAATTGTTTGTGGTTGTTTTTTCCCCCACTGTTGAAAAATGAATCTTTATAGATCAATTATGGTGTACAAGTACAAAAGCTAAAAACAGTGCAAAAAAGGGAAAATAAATTCCATTACTATATTGTGAAATGATATTAAAGCATAAAAAAAAGGCCAACTATTTTGTTTAAAGTATGAACTTATGCTTTGTAGAAACTAAATATTTAACACAGAATTGTGCAAAAAGTAATACTAACTTATATTTATGTTGTTGGAAACCGGGCAACCGGGTTAGCAGTCACCAGGTTCCCAGCACAGTGGTAGCTTGGCTCGAGCGGTTGGGGGTCAGGCACCGTGTTAAGCGTACGTCACACCCTCACAATAACCATGCGTTCATCCATTCCAAAAACGACACTACACCGTAAAAATTATGGAAGTCAAGATGAAAATATATATGTCTTTATCCTATTTTCTCTTAGTTGCAGGCTTCTTATCATAAATACAATACAATAAGGATTTTCCATCAAAAGAGCAGGTCAAATAAACAATACTACTACGGAATTTCAACAAATAGGTTCAGGTCCTCATTAAGCAAAGAATAAATAGAGGTGCAATAAATACAGGCGGCAAATAAATACAGTCAGACAATAAATACAGTGCAAGAATAAATCAGTGGAAAACAATAAGTAAAGCACCTTCAATAAATAAGGTAAAGCAATCAATGACAATTACAGATCAGATCACTTTCATGAGGTCACTATACCAGTCTCAGTTCACCCCTGGCGCTCCCAGGCTGGTCCTAACACTCCTCTAACCCCTAGGATGGTCTTTAGGGCTCCACGGGGCCTTAGACGCCCCCTCTACCACTTACTGTCCCTTCCTCGACGATCGGCTCCGCTCGGCGCCGTGTCGACGCCGTGAGGCGGCTCCGGATCGATGTCGCTGGGCGGTCTCGACTCGATGTCGCTGGGCGGTCTCGACTCGACGTCGCTGGGCGGTCTCGACTCGATGTCGCTGGGCGGTCTCGACTCGATGTCGCCTTCCGGCATCGCAGGGACACGGTCTCTCCGCTTCCGGGTGTCTCCGGAGTGCGATCTCCACTCCCGACCTCGGGCGCGCTTCACCTCAGCTTCCGGCGACTCCGGTGGGCGGACTTCACTCCCCCGTCGACGCCTCACCTCGACCTCAGGTGACTCCCCACTCGACCTCCGGGGCCTTTCCACGACCTCCGTCGGCGTCCTCACTCGACCTCAGGTGACTCCTTACTCGACCTCCGGGGCCTTTCCACGACCTCCGTCGGCGTCCTCACTCGACCTCAGGTGACTCCTTACTCGACCTCCGGGGCCTTTCCACGACCTCCGTCGGCGTCCTCACTCGACCTCAGGTGACTCCTTACTCGACCTCAGGTGACTCCTGACTCGACTTCCGGTGCCTCTCCACGACCTCCGTCGGCGCCCTCACTCGACCTCTTACGGCTCCGGGTACGACGTCTGCTTTCTGTCAGCGCCGCTTCTCTACCTCAGGCCCCAAGTCTCCAGGCTTCTCGACGTCAGGACTCCAGGAGGACACCGCCTAACAGGTCAGGAGCTTGCTGTTCTTCCTCTTTAAGGCCTGTTCCAAATGTTCAGATCCTTAAGATGGTTCTTCTGGTCTTGGTCCCACACAGGGCTTTAGGCTGGGCTTGGTCAGTAGGGACTAGCATCAAGGGTGGGTTTCTGGACCCCACTCCAAGCACTGGTTTCCACCTCTGCTGCCTTACTCCGACCTCCTTCTATCTCTGTCCTCTCTCTTCTCCAGTCAGTTGCCAACTGCCACTCTGAGATGGCCTCCCAACATTCTAAAACTGCCTCCCACTATCACAAGATTCTAGAATGTTCCAGAAGGTTCTAGAAACCTCCAGTGAGTTCTGGATAGGTCACAGGTGACAATGGGTGGCCACCATTTTGTGTCTCAGGCCCACAGACAGAAGTTCCAGGGGTAGGGAAAATGGCTCCCTGACCCTGCATCAACACTAAAAAGTCTGGTGGTTCCCAAAAAGGAAAAATTATAACAGGGTTTGAGGCAGAAGTGGGACAAAATAAATAATGATGAGGAGGGACCACCCAAAGGGCTGACAGGTCTAACATATGTTCTTTATATTTTAAAACAAATGAATGACACCATCAATTGGAGTAAAGTAATTTTCAAATTACTTCTTTCTGTGTAGGTATACAAACTAACATTGTCATGGTATACACTAAGGTAGAGTCTCACTGAGACATACAGACACACACTGATAAAGCTACTCGTACACCCAGCCACTCACCCATTCAGCCACTCACATACTCACCGACACAGCCCATAACACACCAAAACATTTACACATACATCTACTACTACATATACTCACTTTCCCATACAGATACTCACAAACCCACTCATACAGCTACTAACACATGCATTTACTCATCCATACAGCCCCTCACCTACATTCACTTACGACATACATACCCACTCACTCATGCGGTCATTCATCCAGTCGCCCATATAATCACTAATATGCCCAGTCACTCTCCCATGTAAACACTGACACATCCAATCACTCAGACACATAGCTACAAACACATCCACTCACATACCCACATAGCTACTTACACACACTCACTCAACCTTACACCACTAATACATTCACTCACACAACCACTTTGCACCGTTTTGCTTACCCATACAGATACTCCTTGATACAGCAACTCACACACTCACTCATACAGTACTCACACTCACTTACTATCTCACACCACCACTCACACACCCACTATTTGACCCATACAGCTACTCATGCACACACTTACTCCTCCATACAGTCACTGACACAGCTACTAACTCACTCATAGAGGTACACACTCACCCAGACACTTACTCATACATGAACTCTCACACACATACCCATACAGCACTCATTCAGTCACTCACATACCCATACAGCTAGTTACACACTCGCTTACTCACTCATACAGCTAGTCACATGCACACTCTCTTATTTACCCATACAAGCACTCAAACACCTGACTCATCAACATACCACCCACGCACCCATTCACTCACTCATACAGGCTCTCATGCACCCACTTGCACACCCATACACCACTGATGCAGGCACTCACTCTCTCATAAACTACTCATGCACTCACTGTCACCCATACAGCCAATCATGCACCCTTTCACTCACCCATATAGATACTTACTCACTCACTCACCCATACACCACTCACACCCAATAACTCACCCATGCAGAATTCCTACACCCACATACACACTTATACAGCCAATAAGACACCCACTCACACTAATACTCTACTGATACACCATTGCACTAACTCATACAGGCACTAACACACACACTCTCACACACCCACATACTCATCTATACACTCAATAACACACTAATCGACATAACAAGATATATTCACACCACTACAAACTTACATTTAACATATATATTTTTTTCTTTCTCAGAGTGGAATGGGTGATTTTGACAAGAACCGTTTTTCAAAAAATATTTTTTAGTTTTTTTGTATTTTCTAACGGTTTGGGGTTTTTTGGTGGCTTTTTTCTTCTCAGAAAACTGGAAAATGTAGTGCTTGTGAACAAGTAGCACAGAAGTACAACAACTGCTGTAATAGTAGAAAAAACCTATCACTAGTTTGTGTTGATGATCTGAACTAGAGCAGGTATTGATTGTTCACCTATGCTCAATACTTTTTTGCATTTCAGGCAAAATTGACCCACATTCGCAAATTCAGGAACAGTTGTTGGAATACCCAGAATTTCTTGAGCAGCTGATGAGGTGCCTGGTTGTGGTTCAGCTCCAGCAAATGTTGCTTGCTGGCACCTCTCTCTTTCTCTCTCTGCTCATTCTGCCAGATGGTTGAAATGTATGGTCCTGAATTGCTACATCATTCTAAAAGTACCACAAGATTACTTCTTATCTGTATCTCTTGAAAGGGTCTTCTTGCAAATATTCTAGGTTACTTTTTTAGCATTAAGTTTTTTTCTCCCACTGGTATTGAGAAGAACTGCCATACAATACTCTCTTTCTTGGGCCTTACTTTCTCCAGTGAAGAGTTGCTATTTTCCTCTGGGTGGTCTTGATGAGCAGATGCCATCTTTCTCTAAAAAATTAAAAAACAAAGTAAAACAGCAAAGTAAAACAAAATTATCAGTGGAAATAGAGAAGTGTAAAAAAACACAGCCACTCCTAAAAGAGGGAGAAAAGTGGTGGGAGCTTCCTCTATTAATGATGAAAGGTGTTTCTACCATCAAATCCATTTGTTCCTGTGTCACATGCGATCCGTGATGCCGGCGTGATGTCGTTGTGACGCCATCGCAAACTCTGAAAATGTATTTAAACGAGCTTTAATATGTTTTTTCTCTACAATAATACTACTTTTAATACTTTATCAGTAAATCTCTAACATCAGACAATGCCTTTAAACTGTCCATATATGTGTATTAAGTGCTATTAAAAAACATGCCGGAGTAGCCAATTTCCCACAGTACCAGAAGTATGTGCTGGAAAGGGTCACGACTGAGTTGCGACTCTCCAAAATAATTTCAAAAAACATTGACACACACCAGGAGAGGGGCTTGATGAGATAAGTCTGACCCAAAACTGAATTCACAATAGAATGTAGTGCAGCCCATGGCCCCAGACAGTGTTGGTGTGAGAACTGGCAGGAACCTGAAAGACCACAGCATGATTAGAGCAGCCAATGGAATATGGGTGTGAGTAAGATATTGATGGAATTCATGAAACAACAGACAACACTTGTGCACCAGTATTCCTAAACTGCCAGCCCTGTGAAGGACCTCTGTCCAATTCTTGAGGCAACACCACTATTCTTAAGTGCAGTAACCAGTATTAGATCTAAAAATGAACTGTGAACATACACTACTGCACAAACCTTTTCAATGTGACTAAACTGTGCAAGGGTCTCTTATTAAGATGTTTATAGAGATAGACTTAATGTACACGCATGTACCAGTAAACATATCTTTTCTACAAAATCACATAAGTTAAAGAATACCCGCACTGTAAAACAAATTACCATATTTCCACGCAGGTCACAAAATATCATGCAGCACTAAGGTCAGCGTCATGTCACTCTGTAAAGTGTTGCCATATGAATAAATTCATTTCACAGATAGACCCTGCCACTGACAGATGTAGCGCCAACGATAGCTGTAGTGTAATGAAGGTAAAGCTTTGATGCACACAAAATTACCCATACATCCAAACAGAAACTAACACATCCAGTGACAACAATTAATACACCCAATAACAGAGCCATACAGCAAATTACTACTCTCCCAACCATAAAGGTACTTACACATTCACTGACACACACACACACATAATCACTGAAACATGCACCCACAGACCTATACAGACACTAACACACCCATTCTCAACGATTCGAAGTTACACTCAGGAAATTGAAAAAAAACCTTCAAAATTCACTAAAGAAAATGGTTACAGGGACGTTTTAGTTACAAAATGACCTTAAAAATCCTTTCAAATGCACTGAGAAAACCAAAGATTACAGGGCTGATATAATTAGGAAATAGATATAAAAAAAACTAAGAAATTCACTGAAAAAAACCAAAGGTTCTAAGGATGTTATAGTAAGGCTCACATTTCACTCATACAAAATCATTGAAATTCAGCAGTTATCGTTACCTGAGCTAATTATAACATACACCCCTGCAATGCACTGCGTATGATCTCATTTCTTATATCACTCATGACATGGTCAGTGACATCACTGATGATATTATTGATGACATCACTAATGATATCACTGATGACATCATTCACTGGATCACTCACACACCCACACACAACCCCTCATACATCCACTCACATACCCATACAACCACTCACATACCCATTCACAGACCTATACAACTACTGTTACACACCCAGTCATTCACTCATACAGCTATTCACAAAACTCACTCAAACAGCCATTCTCTCACCCATACGCTACTAACAGAGCTACTCACTCATGAACCATTCATACATCCATTCACTCATCAATACAAGTACTCACATAACCAATCACTCACCTACACAGCCACTCACACACATACTGTGCAAAACAGCCACTTGCCCACCCACTCACACCTATACCCACTCAAACAGCCACTCACCCATATACCCACTTACACACACACTCACCCACCCACAGTCACTGACAGAGCCACTCAGTCACCCACACAGTCACCCACACACCCACTCACTCACCACTAGTTTCTCACAGTCACTCACATAGTCACTCATTCAACCATACAGCTACTAACACAGCCACTCACCCATGCAGCAATTTATACACCCACTCACACACCCATACATCCACTCTAACACCTACTGTCACACTGAAACAGAGTCACACAGATTACATATGTTATAAACAGTATCACTCAGAAGTACAAAAAGAATAGTAATTTAACTTATGCAGTAGCTTACTATATATCTTTGTCTCAGAATCTTTTATGAAACATATCAGTGATGTAATTTGAGATGTCATCAGAGATGTCATCAGTGATGTCACTGACCATATCATGAGTGATGTGATATGTGAGGTGCATCGTGAGGGCGTAAGTTATAGTTCGCTCAGGCAACTAGAACTGCTGAATTTCAATGGTTTATGCAAGTGAAATTTGAGCCTAACTATAATGTCCCTGTAACCTTTGTTTTTTTCACTGAAAAAAACAAAGGTCACATGGATGTTATAGTTAGGTGAATATGTCAGTGACAACATTAACATTTGGAACTGAAAATCACCCAGAAATTCATCAGTTATAGTTAGCAACGCTAACTATAACTTGCGCCCCCGCCATGCACTGGTTATACCCTCACAAATGACATCACTCATGACATGTTTTATGGCATAATTTATGACATCACTGATGACATCTCAAATGACATCATTGATTACCTCACTGATGAAATCATCTCATGAGTATTAGTTTGTTTTCTAGTTTACTTAGTGGTGGCTAAATACCATATTACCTTTCTACCTAATATTGTACAGGCTGTGTCTAGCCAATCGGTACAAATGTTTACAAAACACATGTGCTCCTAATACACCATTGGTGTGAAGTGGTATTGAACACGCTTCTGAAGCAACTCTCTGTGGGCAGGAGCAATGCCTCTCCTGCTGGATGTGGGGAGCCAGCTGGGGCCACTGGGGCCTTGCGGCTCCCCCGGCATCCCCCAACGGAACTATGGTGGGTGCCCTGGGTGGGCACAAAGGCACCCACCTTTAGCAGTGCAGGGCCCCGAAGGATGGATTCCCCTGTGTTGAAATCGGCCTGGAAGGTCGCGTACCCCCCTCCTTCAATGAATAGCAGTGTAGTATAGTTCCTATTTCCCTAATAGACTCAACACATTGGACTAATATACCCTATAGATTTGGCATAGGATTGAGGTCAGTATGCCCCTATTGAGTATATTAAACATGAAATGCTAAACATTAAACAGAGTACCACATGTTGTAAAAAAAAATTGTAAAAGCACACTAAAAGAATTAGTTTTTTTTGTAAAGTAATGCAAATGTACTGTACATTTTAAACATTTTTCTCATTCTAAGCATACATCGGAAAAAAAATGCAATATGAATGAATAGAAATGTATACATATAACAAAATGGTTGACATGTGGTACTGTAAAATTCGGAACCACATTGGAGGCATGGCCCCACCATGCCGATTTTGGTATCAGCGAACCGCAAATGACTAGCGCGGTATGTATGAGTGTTTTCGTCATGTTTTACCGATTAATTCACCGTGTATACGATACTATATATCGTACCCTCGGGTTCCATTTTAGAGCGGTAGCCATTTTGTGGTTGCCCTCACATAGGCTGTGCACTAAGGCCATGCCTAGGCCTAAAGGACACGTACACCTTCTGATGACTTCTTTGTGACCTGTGCAAACTGACTCCAATGCCCGAGGTCATTCATGTCCGGCCGGTTCCTTTTACTGCGGCCAAATGGGATTAACATCAGGGCTTGACACACCATAAAGTCGTTCTTCCCACACGAACCCTGACTAATCTCTTTCACACCTGACTCCGTTTCCTACTTTATGGCTTACTTTACGAGGAGGAGGTGCCCGTTTTCTTGGGGTCTGTTGATATCTGATGAGGGTTCTGAGCCTTGCTGGGTTAAATGATTGTGGGCTGAACGAACTGAAATGTGGGATTGTCATCATGACTCTGCTTTTTCTTTGAAGCGAAAACATGTGAATGACCACTTGTAAAACAGGGGCGGTGTTGCCCAAAGCGTAATATTCTGTATAAAAGAGAAGACTGGTTTTTTTGATTAGGGAGACTGCCTCGTTCAGTTGCTAAGGCTTCTGTGTGACGTAGTCTCACTCATTTGAGTTTAATAAAGATGTCTTTTCATATTTCAGCTTCTTTTGCCAAGTTCTTTGTTATATTACCCTGAGAATGAAAATTTCAAGTACTACAGACAATTATTCAAAACCCAAATCCATTTCATAACATGGTACTAAATGGAATAGAGGTAAATAAGGTGACAATGTGTCCCTGGAAGTATTCAAAGAAGTCAGTTCTATTTGAGTAGTTCTACTGTAAGCAGATTGAATTGCCATGTATTTTCAAATTTAGAAGAGTTCCAAGTTTTGTTCTGTTTTGAAAATATGGAGGCCAAATTCATAGCTTCCCCGATACACTGTGAGTCGAACCAAGTCAGTGTATGGGTCTGGTGTAAACATGAAATCATCTACTCCTGTAGACAAAAGATCGTCTACCGATGTCGGTGACAGTTGGAACACCTTGTTTAGAAGGTCAACTGCACAGAGATGTGAAGCATCGCCTTCACCATGGGATGCCGCAGCAATGTTCACGTCTGTTAACTGTGTGCTTGTTGATCCATCTCGTACCTCAGCAGTAGCAGGAAGCGTCTGTGAGATCTCAACGAATGCCGTCATCAGGATTGTTAGCCTCTGGGGACAACACCGAGCATGGGCCGTTATCGGGTCCAGCAGAGTATCGATATCCATTGGCATGACTGATGGGAGTGTTAGACAGATGTCTAGAACGCATTCTTCACCGCAAAGCAGGCAGTGTAGAACAGGTAAGATGCAATCTTGCCAGATTGGTCTAAATGACAGAAACCATGTTGTATTAAATTCCCGTAGACGAGGTATGCCCAAAAGTTGCACTATGCGCTCATGGCACTTCCGTTCTAGGAGAGCTTTCTCCAAGTTGTTGGGAGTGACGCCGGTGGATAGGCTTGCCATAGCGTAGTAATAGGAATAGAAACAGCATTCCCGCAGTGAGTGCTAGAATTAATGTCAGATCACCAAACACTGAATGCACGAAGTTTGGAATGATTCCGAGGACTGCCTGAAAAGGTGTTAACAGTCCTGAACATATGGTCTTAAATACAAGTACAATCCCGTTCGTATCAGACATGTTTAAGATACGTCCCATCATTTCTACCAAATGTATAGGGCAGTTTGTATGAATTAGAGCCTGTATCTCAGCCGAAGTCCTTGCAATTTGTAGATCATAGGTTTCTTTGACCGAGGTCAAAGGCACGGTCTGTTGCAAAAGCATGGCTTTCATTATGCTTAAAATATCTGAAACGTATAAAAGAAACATTCAATGAAGGCCATAGAGGTGACTCCCTGACTGTGTCTATTTGGGGGAACAATACTTGCATACAACAAGTAACTCTGGAGCTAACCGTTACCAGATATGGGATGCCTGGCAACATGCCATAGCAACTTTGATCTTTCAACATGAGGTAACTCCCATTAGAAAGTTGGCCAAACGTTGAATTAATCACTGCAGCTGGTGTACCCTGCAGGTGGCAGGACAAGTTTGCCACAGAACCATTACAAGCCCCATCTAAAGAAATGTCCTGACATATGAGTGATCCGCTCAGTGCATTTTCACAGTGTGTACCGCTTAGAAACACTTCACGGCCCCCACTCCAACATCTGTATTCGTAAGGTAAATCCCAGGATGTCTTAATGTATTCCTTACCCAACCTTTCATATTTGCCTGCTTGCATTTGTTTGAGGCAATACTGAAAATGGAAAGTAGTGACAGGCAGAGTTATTTTGCCATGGATAAGCCATTCTGTAGCTGGTTTCTTCTGCTGCCGTAAATGGTAATGTTTCCAGTTTTTCAATGCTCAGCACTGTATGCTTTGCTCCCTTTGTGTCAGTTTGATCTGTTTATCTGTGAGATTGTATTCTGAAAACACAGAAGACGTGTTGATAAAACGCCAAGGCACATAGCCTGCACGGAAGGATTGAAGCGTCCAGCCTAATAACATAATAGAACGCAACTGAGATTGGCCTTGTTGTAACATGGCTAAATCTTGCTCCAGTATGTCAATAGCAGAGGATACAATGTAATATATTCTGTATGACAAAGTTGTTAACCCATTGTCGACCACAGTGAGAGATTTCTCTAAGTTAATACGATCAAGCTCACGTATTCTTTCTGCGTCCTCTGCCTGTGAAACCTTCCATATTTCATTATAAGCAGCATAAATGCCGGCATATATGAAACGTTTTTGATGCGGTTTTCTTGTTCCTAGCAAGAAATCCCAAAGGTCTGCGTCTTCTTTAAGTAAAGATAAGTGTTGTTTCACATCCCCAAGTGTAGATTTTTGTAACCAGTGGAGGCACAATTTTCCTACACTGTATGTTGTTACTACCTCGGGTGCTGTCGTTGAACATAACGTGTGTCTGGCCTATAGATAATAAAGCCCTGTATTCTATTCAGAATTCTTTCTTGACAGATGTTTGTGTCTGTGGGCCAGAGCAACCATTTTTTCCAATCAGGATCTGATCTGTTGTTTTGTAGTATTGTGTCTACTGTGACCGCACCCTGTGTAGTGCTATTACTTGCAGGTGTTGGTACAGAAGGTGTGTTCATGTCTTTGATCTTGGCTAATCCAAGGCAAGACGTTTGTTGCACAGTGTCATTCAAAAACCTAATTTGCTGTGGATGATACAGGCTCTAAACAAAGCTTCTATCCCCTGCACTTGCCAATCTTTAGAACCCCAGACAGATTTTGTGTTGATTGTGTTTTTCCAAAAGTCAAACCCTTGTCTCGACAGTTGGGCAATAAAGGCTGCAGAATAAATCTGTTTTGTATTAGTTAACATATTTTTCTGTCCTGTTACGTTTACATTTCTATAGAAAAATGTTTCTGGATCCGATGTATTGTACAATGAAAAATATGAACAATTATTTGCAAACGTTTTCGAACTACCTTTTGGTGGTGTAGGACAATGTTCCCATTGGTTAAACATAAACACATTTCTAGGCGTTCCAGATTTATGCAAGAAATGATGATCATAGTGGTTGTAACAATAAAGCTGTTCGTAGTCTAATGAACCCTCTAAGTTTTCATTGTTAGAGAACGCAGCAGACCTTTCTAGATCAGACATCATGTTATTAACAGCCTCAAAGTCCCAATCATCAGAATAGGTACTGGAGGTAATAAAGTCACTTAATGAAATTTTAAATAAATGTGGAATTTTCAAAAGTTCAGTCGGGCCGAATATGTCAATCGGTTTTGCCCCAAACTATACCATCCTGCATAGGAGCGGCTGTGATGTTCACTGCTGACAAGTCTCTTTCTTCACGATGGGAAGATTTGTGTGTCTTTAAAAGTAAGTTCACATTTTACTTTCAGTGTCCAAACAAATGTATCTGCCATTCATAAGCACGCTAAGAGTCATTACCAAAGCTAGCCAAAGCAGAAAGAAACATATACCAGAAATAATCCATAGTTCAATCCATGGTGAAACCAGATAAGTGTCTTCAAGAAAATGAAAAAAGTTTTGTACTTGTTGTTTGAAAGTTTTTAGGGCTGGCGTCAATTCAGGCTCACTTGGATCCTCAGAAAACGTATCAAAGTTATTGAAGTAGCCAGAAGCAGTTCGGTCTATTGTTGGAATAGCATCAGGATTCGACGAAATCACTGGAACAAGTTGATCACGTGTTACGTTGGTGTAGACAGGTGTATCTGGACGAACTGTTACTTGAGTTTCAAGAGGGATGAGTTCCATAGCATTGTTGCTTAGTCCTTCATCTCTTACTTCTGAATTCTCAATGGTTATGAGTCTTTCAGTCTGAACCTCTTGGATAGTAGCAAGAGGAGGGCGTCTGCTACTAGGTCGGAGTCCACGAGGCCTACTATTTAGTATCGGCCTCATAGTGTGGTTTGATGAGGTCGATTGACACAAATCTTTTCTCCTTTTTTCCAGCAATGGGCGGCAGAAGTACTGTTCTTGTTCTGTGGATGGCTAGGACAGGTACTAGTTGTCTGTAAGAAGGTTCAAATTCCTTCTTGTCCTCCATCTTCTCTCTGACTAGATCCCCAACTTTTGGGATCCAGACAGGCCTTGCTGGGACTGCCGGTTATTCCCCAGAGGTGGTTGGCTTCAGGAACACGTTGCTTTGTTTTGATCTTAGTTCATTTAGATCCTGTGAAACAGACAAACGATCTTTGATATCAAAGGGTCTATTTTCCACCACTGTGCCTTTACATTTGAGATCAGGAACCCACATTCTTGTCCCAAATAGGACCTCATATGAAGTGACCCCCCCTAGAGAACTTCTTGGAAAATTATTTAATGAGCGTTGGACCCCATAAAGATGTTTGACCCACCCATCACCCGAACCTAATACTCTAGCTGTTATAGACTGCTTTATGTCCCGGTTTTTCCTTTCCACAACAGAATTTCCCTCAGGATGAAATGGAGAGGAGTACCGCAATGCTACGCCCAAACTGGCCAAGGCTTCTTTGTAAGCCGGAGAGCTAAACGGAGGGCCCTGGTCAGAATGTAGTATGCCCATTGCGTATGTGCCGATTAAAGACTCACAAATTTTTTATAACAATTCGAGCGTCAGCCGAGCCCTGAGGCCACATCCATAGGAACCTTGAGCACAAATCTACTGCGACCATTATATATTTATAGTTACCGTCCCTTTGCAAGGGACTGCAGTGGTCTAGGTAAACACAAGCTAATGGTTTGTCTGAAATCAACAGGGGTGTCTGCGCAGGACTTTTCACTGTGGAGACTTTCATCTGTTGGCATATTTCACATTCCAAAACATAGTTTTTGGTCTGGTCTGCCAGGCCACCAATATCTTTGTTTTAGTAAAGATACAGCTGCAGAAACACCTGCATGTGCAGAGGCTATCCCTTCATGTGCTGCTAGGATCAGTCCTAATCTACGTTCCATGTTTGGAATTACCCTATCCCCCACTCCAGGGATTCAAGCAAAAGGAACGTTGTTCGCATCAATCACATAAGAGTACTTGAGTGGAAATTTCTTTGGTAACGCTGCACCACTGCCTTTTGCTTGAAGCATTGACACGCAACAATATCTCACTGTCTATTCTCGTTTTTGAACGAGTGATCGCAGCTACGGAAGCTGTCTGAACAGCCCCCTTTGCGGCTTCATCAGCCAATGAATTCCCTGCAACGTGAATGCCATCACGTTGATGACTCAGCGTGTGTTTCACGTGAACTTTTGGTAGTTTGTTTCATAACTGAACTACTTGTTCCCAAAGCGTTTTATGCTTTATTGTGCCACATTTTGCATCTTTGAATCTGTTTTGAAGCCAATTCTGTAAATATTCATTATATGTCTGAACACAGTAAAAGGAATCTCACACTATAAGTGTGGGGAATTCACGATCTGTACTTTCAAGTGCCAGTATGAATGCTTGTAGTTTAGCTCGCTGAGCTGTACAATCTCCAAGAGATTGAGTTTTAGTGGCCATTGGTCGGAAGTTACCATCACGCATGCGACCTTTAACGATTGAGCACGCTGCACTGTAAGCTTGCTTACTCCCTGTAGCGGGTTGTGCTGATCCGTCAGTATAAATTATGAATTCGTACTGATCGAGAGGCAGAATTTCAGTGGGCAGAGGACATTCATGTTCATATTGCAGGAACATTTGTGTTTTTAAATCAGGATCAAAAACATATTCAACATCTGTTGCAGCAAGAGAAATTACCCATTGTATCCATCTAGGATGTAAAGCTTTTGCATTTGGAATGCTCGCTTTTGTAACCGCCTCTTAGGCTGGTACTGGAGTCACGACAATAATGTGTTTCCCCTGAGCTAGTGCTCTTTCTTTTGCTACAGCGGTTTGTACTGCTGTCAATATTTTTTATGTTGAAGTGAAGCGCATTTCTGCTTGTGTATACAAATGGGATTTGTATGCTATTGGTACTTTTCACCCTCATTAAATGGTAAATAGGTGAATCCGCATTGACCCGAAATTATTTGGATCGCTAAATTGCGTTTATTTACGCGTGTTTGTAAGTGATTTGTTGCTAACATGTTAGCTTGGAGTGAACGCAGGATGTCTGTGTGTTCCTCAGTCCAATGTTTTTTTGAAAAATCAGGTTTGATTAATTCGTAGAGAGGTTTAACCCTTTCTGCGTAATTTAGAATGTAAGTTCTTCCAAAAATTTAGGAAACCCAAGATGGACATTTTTTTGCGTTTTTGGAGGTTGGAGCAGCGCACACTTTTCTAAAACGTTAGCTGCCAGGCTTTTGCCTTCACCTGAAAGCTCATATCCTAGGAAAAGGACATTGAGATGAGCAATTCTGGATTTTTTAAAGTAGAATTTGTAGCCCTCAGAGGCGAAGCCCAGTATAATGGTACTCACCCTGTTTAAGTGCCTATCTAGGTCATTGTCTGTCAGATAGATGTCATCGACATATGACAATGCCTCCTCATCATAAATTTGTAGTAACTCTGTTACCCTTGCTAAGAATAACCCCAAGCTGGTTTTGAACCCTTGTGGGAGTCGACAAAATTGACTCCAAGTCCCCATTATTGAGAAAGCTGTTAAGTACCTGCTTTCAGGTGCTATGTTTTGACAAGAGAAACCATTTCAAATGTCCAATGTGGTTATAGATTTTTACGCACAATGCTATTCATTAATGATATACTAGGTGCATTTTGCACAGCAAATGTTTTGGAACAAGTGTTCAAATGTCTGTAATCCAAAACTAGACGATATGTATTGTTTGGTTTGGATACAGGAAACAAAGGATTGTTCATTGAGGAGGTGCATGTTTCAATCACCCCTTTGTATTCAAGTTGATCTAAGATCTCCCTGACCTGTTTTTTAGCTTCTTGCTTTATTGGGTACTGCCTTTGTGCGGTAGGTGGATTTTTTTTGTATAATGCTGGGACCTGGGCAACTGCCCATTTCCTGGCATAAGTATATTTTAGGTGAATTGGAATATGGTTGGAGAAAGCTGGCATAATGATGTTCTCGCCGTGTGGGCACTCCCTGACAAATTTTGGTGGTCAGTCCTGTTCTGCTAGAAGTATATCATAACCCCTTGAAAGTTTTTCCCAAAAGAGTGCTTTCACTTTTCTTGGTATGTCTCCCTCCATCCGGAGTGTTATTTCATATAACTTTTGTGGAGTACTAACCCTGGTGTCTACAGTCTCTACTGTAATGTACTCATTCAATTCCACTATCTCCAGAAGTTCCTTCAGGTTCTGGCAAGCTATTGTTACTTCTACTCCACTGTCCAGCATTGTCTGAGCCCATTCTCCATTCTTGATCTGTGTTCTCAGTATTCTCGGCATGTCTGATCTTCAGACCTGCTACCTTCTTTTTGGTGAATTAAGGTTTTGATTTATGTTTCTGAATGTGTTGATCGTCTTTGGACTTCACGCGTTCTTCTTTGTGATCTGACCGTCCTCTTCTTTCTGATGTCTGTGACGATATCTGAAAGGTACGAGAGAAACGTGTATCAGTATCCTGATAACTGTCAGGTTTTCTTAAATTAACCCTATTCCTGAGGTTATACCTCCTTTCAGAGGGCTCCTTTTGAGGAGATCAACCTTGGGATTGAGAACGTTTCTCTTTTGAATTTTGTTTATTAGTTTCCAAGTTCTTTTTAGAAGATGTAGGATTTTGTGTAATGGAGTTCTTCTCAGGACCTTCAGACAGTTTTGGCTTCAATGGTTTTCCACCCAAACTGTCTCTGCCTAATTCTGCATAAGATTTTTCTATTCTGGGTAGTTCATGTTGATGTTCTGTTACATCAAATTCCCTTAAGCGTTGGCGGATCGCCACTGATGCTGCCTCCCCTTTAATATTAGATAATAGTATTGTTGAGACCTGTTCGAAGTTGTTCAGTAATTTCATATCTAAAATCATATTCGTTTTGAATTTGTTTCAGGACATTGGGTATTACTGCAATGGACGGAACACCATGTGTTTTAGTATAGATGGCAGCAAAGACTGTGCCCCAAGTGGTGCAGTCTTCCAGTTGTGGTGTGATCCCCATTGGTAAACAGATTGTTAGGATTCTGTGTTTCTCACAAAGGCTATACTTGGAAATACTTCTTCAATTTGAGTAATTTTTGGAGCTATCCAGAATGAAATTTGTTCACGTTTTGTGGGCATTTTACCCATGACTGCGTATAAAGTCTGTGGAGTAATTTTTAGTGCATACTCCTGTTGAGTGGTTTGATTTAGAATGGTCATTAGTGATTGGACTGTGAAAGTCCGCATGACATATTGGACTAATTGTCTGCAAATTTTTATTCACTCTTGTATTTGAGTGAGTAATTCCTCGTCTGACATCTCTTCGATGTCAAGATGAGGTGTGTAGCCGGCTAGAATCGTAGCTTCTTTCTACCTAGTGGACCGAGCCTGGTAATGTTTTTGTGATGTTTTAGGGCACCCTTAAACCAGAGATTATGCTCCTGGTATGTGAGTGGAATTTCAATATCCTCGAAAGGAATATATCCCTCAGGTGGTTCATCTTCTTTAAGGAAGTGAAATACTTTTGTTACTGGAGTTGATTCTGGGAATACGATCCATGAATAGAATACCTCTGTCTGAACGGATTTGTGTGCCTCTATCACGAAAACTGCTCTACCACCTCTTGGTGTTAGGCCGTGTTTTATAAGCTTTAGAGTGATGGCTCTCCTAAGTTTGTAGGGATGTTTATAACACCCTCATCGGTTTCATTTAAACCTGTAAAATTAAAAGCTGTTACGACTGGGTAAGCCGCAGCTACACTGTTCTCGGTGTTAGTATCCCTGTTAAGGGACATTGTTTTTGAAAAATGTAGAACAAGTTTCAAGGAAACAAAGATAAGGTGCACAATATTTTGTAACACTGTATCCTTCAACGTTGAACAAACCAAACAGCTAATATATAGGATTTTTGTCCTATTCAGTTTTGGTGGATACTTGACCCTACCCACTCCAGACGTCTTATGGAGTATGTGAGTAAGTGTCTCTGAGAAAAGCACAACTGAGTTACTCAGTATCTAGCGTTAAATTAGTGCCTTACCAAACGTTGGGCGCCATGTAGTGTAGTTCCTATTTCCCTAATAGGCTCTGCGCATTGGAATAATATACCCTATAGATTTGGCATAGGACTGAGGTCAGTATGCCCCTATCAAGTAAATTAAACTTAATTACTTTGTGCCAGCTAACTTAGAGGCCACTGGAAACTCCTTGTAAACAAGAAGGGAGTAGTTTCTGGCAACCGCATAAACATGACCACTTTGTTTCCCTTTAGAATCGAAACACTCTCAGAATCGTGGAAACAGATAACAGTTTCATTCAGCTAATCGTGCTTGCTTAGTTTCTTCAGAGTTACACAGAAGAATAGACGGGCATTTCAATAAAAGGATTTCTTGAACAGTCTTGTTTCTCGTGTAAGAGATATGAGCTGTTACAATCGTAAAACAGTATGCGAGATATATTATGTACAGAGTAAGCAGTACAGCGTAAGCAGTAGAAATAAATAATACTGAGCTAGCATTATCTTTTAGTTATGACACATATATTCATATACATAAATACCATAAGCTAAAAATGCTAGTACTCATAAGATGCTACTCTAACTAATTCTACCCCAGTGTACCTAACCTAAGTGTAGTACAAGGTAAGAAGTAGGTGATGTATTCTATAGTATGGTATTCTATAATATGGTATGCTATAGTCTGGTATGCCAAGAGTCCCTCTAGGTTCTAGTCAGCTCCATACCTTGAGAAGGAGTGAGGTGGGAATCTCTTTCCGTGTCTCGAACTCTAACACCCCGCGAAGGGAGTCAGAACACTGGAAGCTGGATTCTCTGTGAGCAGGGATAACAGCGTCTCTTGTCGGTGCATCAGGCCGGGACACGGGCTCCTCTAAAGTCGAGGTCTCCTCCTCCTTGCTTGGGCAAGGGAAGGTATATTTATACCTGGTAGGTGCCTTGGAATGTTAGCATTGACATAACCTCGAGCAGAGGAAGACGTCCGGAATGAACCCTTAAGGAAGAGCGGTTCATGCATAATAAATGAGTTCTTGGAGAAATCAATAATCCTGTGCTGGGGGAACTCCCAAGAGCTTAAGGGTCTGGTTTCTAAGGTCTCGTTGTGACGTTTGGGTGGATGGATGTAGGTGACCATGTCTGTATTTGGATAGCATGGCTAAAGCCTAAATAAGGACTGGGATCTTATGCCTATTTAAAGGCAATGCAAATTGTGCCTATATAAAAACATGTATCAGGAAAACCTATATACGGACACCTAAAGCGGAATACAACAGCAGTGGGCCCTAGAGAATGGTGCCCAAGGCTGAAATCGGCCCAGGGAGAGGGGCGAGTGTCCCCTCTCCTTAACAATGTCAGCAGGCCCAATGGGATGGGGTCCCCAGGGCTGAAATCGTCTCCCCTCCTCTTTTAACATATGCCCTGGGGATTGGGTTTCCAGGGCCCAAAGAGGCTCGGGGAGGGGGCTGCACAGCCCTCCCTCCCCTTTATAATATATATGTATGGCCCTAGAGGATGTGTTCCCCAGGGCCTAAAGAGGCTCAGGGAGGGGAGCAGTGTCCCCCCCTCCCCTTTATATCTAGTAATGGCCTGAGAGATGGGGTCCGCAGATGCCTAACAAGGCTCGGGGATTGGGGCTGTGTGGTCCCCGTCCCCAATAATAATTTTGTTTTTAAAAAGGCCATGGGGGTTGGGTTCCCAGGGCCTTAGTAGGCTTGGGGAGATGGGCCTCTTGGCCCCCCTCTCCTTTAGAAAGCAAAAGGCCCTGTTGCCAACCCCCAGCAGCACATGGCCAAAGTAGGGTAATAAAATATTACTTTGTCACAAAAAAAACTGAAATTCACTCCAAAACTTTTTTTAGAGTTAATGTAAATATGTCAAGGACAACATTAACATTTTTAACTAAAAAGCCACAGAAATTCACCAGTTATAGTTAGCAGAGTTAACTATAACTTTTGCCTTCGTCATGCACTCCATATTATCTCGCATATTACATCACTCATGACATATTCTAAAACATAATTTATGATATCACTGATGGCATCTCAAATGAGATCATTGATGACCGAGATTTCATCAGACAAGCCTTGTTTTTGCACATGTTGCTCTATAAATTAGCATGGCATTAGAGGTCTGAAAGTAAATACAAAATAGCTCAGATGCACCTCCCTGAGGTATAGAAAGCATGTGTTATGTGCAATATTGATGCTACACCATACATTTTATAAGAAGCATGGTTCATATTAACAATCAACCACAGATATATGGAAAACCCTCCTTGCATACAGTGTTCAGTCTGTTTGCAACTGTCCAGAAAAAGCAAAGTTCCTAAAAATACTTACCCTCTGCTCTGAAACTAATGCCCTTCTGCAGACAGTTTTTATCTGTATCAAACCCCTGACAGTCAACCACCTTACATTGAAAAATGTAGTTGAAATAAGTAGAGAAGTAGGCACTGTAAACAGTGTTCACTCTATGGAATATTTTTACTCTGTACATCACTGTTTGCTGACAGTAAACCTCTCATGAGAAATACACTACAGAGTATTAAAAAGTATTTACTAAGAACAGTGTACACTCTATGCAGCACATGGCAGAAAAAATACACAGTTCGCTTAAAATAGGCTACGTGGGAAGATGCTAAAGATTATACAACCTGCAGCCTTCACATTGTGGTGAAAACTTTACAGATAAAACATATTCTGAAGCAAAACAAGCACACGTATATAGATTAACACATTCTGCACACAGTCTTCTATGTTACGTAGAAATTGTCAGGCTGAAACAATTCTGTCTAATAACTTAAGACTGCTTACAATATGTAGTATGTTGTATGTAGAATGTTTGCCCTGTAGCAAAAGTTTTCTACAGAGCCTAAAATCATGTGTGGAACATGCTAAGCACAAGTTGTCAACTGTCTCCTGCTCATGTTAAATATATCCTGGGTATCTTGATAAAAGGATACTTTTATGGTATACCCTGGGGTATTTTTTGTCAAATAACTGGACCCAAGTTATCTAGAAAAAATAATATCTAGGAACTCACTTGGATTGTCAAGCCTGAGGTAGAGCCTGCCCTGGTAGTACCATCTTACCACGGTGGGACGAGGTGGCCTATGATGAAGCATGTCACATTACGTGAGTGAGCCCACCTTGTCTAAATCTTGGAATGTCCAGGCTTAGTAGGAGTCACCCCAGCAGATTCCGAAGGCTCATTAGAGTAGCTACTGGTGTTTCCCACAGATGCTCTTTTCATAAGGACACCATGCCAATTGGTCTATTGTATAACTGTCACCTGGACACAGGGTTACACTTCATTGTAAACATTTATAACCTGTTTAATATTTGTACATGACTATTATGTGTTAGGAGCACATGCATTTTGTAAACACACCCATCAACTT
Organism: Triturus cristatus; assembly: GCF_964204655.1. NCBI lineage: Eukaryota > Metazoa > Chordata > Amphibia > Caudata > Salamandridae > Triturus > Triturus cristatus. The sequence goes on along the minus strand of NC_140588.1, from coordinate 619,510,510 downwards.
GACACATGGTGCACAAATTTAGATAAAGAAGTACTGTTTGTCACACACCACAATGTCAACTATATATTAGTCTAACACACTCATTGGATTTTTTTTTTGTATTAATTCTTTTTATTGGCATTTGGTAATTTAAGCGTACAAACATCGTGTTTCGTAAAGAGGACTGTGATACATAAGTAGCAGAGTAGACCATCATCAATACATAGAGTACGTTTTACATCTTATTCAGTGTGTGTAACGCCCTGAACGTCTCAGGATCGTTTAACAGACACGACAATGAGGACGCAACCACTTGTGAAGGGTTGGTTCTTTTAATGAAGGCAAATAAAATACAAAGAACAAACAAAAGTTATAGTCACTGGAATCCTCCAGGCTAAGTACGTTACCAGCCCACAGCACGGATGGTCCTAACCGTCCTCTGCATATACGCCGATCCCGGCGTATGCCAACAGAGGGCAGAAATGAAATGGCCGACAATGCCAATCGGTAGGCTGTGAGGGGCACGAAGAGTGTTGGGGAGAATCGAGGAGTCAGGGAAACACCCAGCCGGGGTCTCTACCTGAAGGGAGCAGCCGCTCAACCTCTTCCTCAGACTGCACCGGGACGCGGAGTCACCTCCTGGTGATGCGTCACCGATACCCCAATCACCAGCAAGAAGACTGAACCGAGAGCAGCCGCTCGATCGATCCTGTGGACTTCCGAGTCTGTAACGCGGCAAACACCTCCTGGTGTGCGTTACAGCTGGCAGTCCCTGTGTCTCTGGTCGGGCTGGGAGTTACGACTCCAACCAGCAAAAGCGCCACTGCGCTTGGACTCAGCCGAGTCAAAAAGCGAAGCTCAATGGTTGACCGGTAGAGCTTCCGGGTCCTTCACAGGTGACGATGGGGCAAGACACGGCCCAGGGAGTAACGACTCGACCTACCTCCGTTCTTGCCTTACTGGAGCACCACTCCGGAACACTGCTCTTCACGAAGCAGGTACGTCGGTGTAAACACAATATCCGACAGCCTTGTACCTCCCGGTTCCTCCCTTTATAGGGCGTGTTTTCCTTGAGTTATGTAACAGCTCTCCTGTTTACATAAGGGCGTGTTTCCCTTGAGTTATGTAACAGCTCTCCTGTTTACATAAGGGCGTGTTTCCCTTGAGTTATGTAACAGCTCTCCTGTTTACATAAGGGCGTGTTTCCCTTGAGTTATGTAACAGCTCTCCTGTTTACATAAGGGCGTGTTTCCCTTGTATGACAGGAATTCTTGACAGTGTGGATGCGGTCTGTGTTGTAGCAGGTCATTGCCAGTAAGAAAAACTCTGGCAAAACTAAACTGGGATGTGCCATGGGGTTTTCAGTGTTTAGGCCAGGCATGTACTGTGGGTCCGTTATTGCCTACTCGCAAGTGCAGCTACTATTCACCTGGGAGGAAGCGGGTGCGCGGGCTGACGTGGGGGGCCGTGGAGTGTGGCAGACGGGCAAGGACAGACCCGGTGGGTCTAGGAGTGGCGCGGGAAGTTGTGGAGGGGGATCCCCTGCCTCGGGAGCCTGTGCAGTGTGAGGCTGTATGGTGTCGGGGGTATGTAGGTCCGTGCCCGGGACCTCCGGAGTCTGGGATTGTCTGAATTAGTGCAGTAGAAGCGCCCATTCTAAAGAGATTGGGACCTTGCGGATACCTTTGGATTCTTCCTCGCAAATTGCATCCTCCTCGGCTGCCGGCCATTTCAGAACCGCCCCCACCCATGCCGCTAGTGGAGGACCCGATGGGGCCCGCCAATGCATGGCTATACAGCGTTTGGCCAACAGGTGGGCTAGGAAAACAAAGCGCATTGGTATTTTGTGTCGTTTCCTCTGTCCGAGTATGCCCAGCGCGCAACCCTCCCAGGTAGTCAAGTGGGTCAGCCCGGTGAGATCTTGGAGCGTCGCGTGGATAGATGACCAATAGGTCTGAATGCCCGGGCAGGTCCAGAACATGTGGGAAAAGGCTGCGTCCCCTGCTTGACAACGAGGGCAGAGGAAGGTCGTGTTAGGGTAGAAGCGTTGAAGGCGCGCTGGCGTTAGGTAGGCCCTATGTAGGATGTGAAACTGTATGTTCTTAAAACGGGCATTCCTGGATACTTTTTTGGGGAATTCTATCGCTCTTTCCCACTCACTATCATGTAATGGTCGTCCTGCTTCCTCCTCCCACAGGGCACGTAGGGATCCTAACAGTGGGGGTGTCAGTTCCCTAATCGATTTGTACAACCATGTGGTGAGATGGCGACCCAACCCCATTCGTAGTATTGAGTGGAGTACTGGGTGTGTGGGGGGTTCCCCCGATGTAAGGTCGGAGTATGGTCGGTAGTGGCTGAGAAGTTGACGGTGGAGCAAGAACTGGCCTGGGGGCAGGTCATAATCGTCCATAAGTTGTCGGTACGACCGGAGCTGTCCTTCTTCGAACAATGCTTCTGCCTCGACTACGTCTCTAGACGTCCATTCCCGAAGCATAGCAGAGGTGAAAAACCCCCCGTGTCTGGGCCAGCCGACTAGCGGTAGCAATGGTGTGTATGGGGGGCATTCTGGTGCCATGCGATGTATACGTTGAACGCACTTTCGGGCGATGTCTACATGTAGGGGGTAGGTTTGAGTGGGGCGAGATCCCGGTATAAGTAGGCGGCGTAACTCTGGTATGGGCATACGACCTGTGGTAGTACATGTTTCGAGTGTGTATCTGTCCGCCGTCCAATATGAGAGCCACTGAAGCTGCGATGCCAGGAAGTAGGCTTCAAATGACGGTGCGCCGAGCCCCCCTTGTGTTAACACACTCATTGGATGATGTCATCAGTGATATCAATTATGTAATTTGAGATGTCATCAGTGATGTCATAAATTATGTCATAGAACATGTCATGAGTGATGTAATTTGTGAGGTGATATGCAGTGCATTGCGGGTACACAAGTTATCGTGAGCTGTGCAAACTATAACTGGGGATTTTTTTTGCTTTTTAAGTTTAAATAATTAATGCTGTCACTGACAAATTCACCTAACTATAAAACTAATTTAACCTTTGGTTTTTAAAGTGAATTTTGAAGAGTTTTTTTATTTTTACTAAACCAGATCTTTTTATCACACCGAACTATAACATTACTTTACCCTTTGGTTTTTATCACGAATTTCTAAGTAAAAAAAAAAATAGATCTTTTTATCAAACCTACTTATATAATGTTACTTTAATCTTTGGGTTTTTTTTCAGTGAATTTCTAGGATTTTTTTAATTGCAGCCAACCCCCCTTCGACTATGAGGGGGAGGGGCAGTTTGGCCAAAGGGTCCCCATCCCCCAGGGCTATATTTTTAAAACTTTTCAAAGAGGAGGAGGTTGTGTGGTACCCTGCCCGAGCCTCATCACACCCTGGGGACCCTATTTTCCAGGATACTATTTATTTTAAAGGGGGGGCAGGGCTGCATAGTCCCCCTCTCTGAGCCTCATTATACCCTGGGGACCTCATCCCCAAGGACCTTTTTTTAATTAAGGGGGTACTTGCCCCCCCTCCGAGCCTCTTTAGGCCCTGGGAACCCCATCCCTTAGGGCCGTTTTTAGTTAAGGGGGGGAAAGCACGTCCCCTCCCTGACCCTTGTTGGGACCTGGGGACTCCATCTCCCTGGGCTATTACTAAATATAAAGGGGAAGGGGGCTGCATTGCCCCCCTCCCTGAGCCTCTTTAAGCCCTGGGGAACCCATCCTCCAGGGTCATACATATAGATGATGAAGGGAAGGAGGGCTGCGTGGCCTCCCACTCATTATTCCCTGGGAACCCCAGGGCCATTTTTGTAAGGGGAGGAGAGCCTCTTTAAGCCCTGGGGAACCCATCCTCCAGGGTCATACATATAGATGATGAAGGGAAGGAGGGCTGCGTGGCCCCCCACTCATTATTCCCTGGGAACCCCAGGGCTGTTTTTTTAAGGTGAGGAGGGCAGCATGCCCCCCTCCCTGTGCTGTTATCGCCACCCAGGAACCCCATCCCCTGGGACCTGTACTATTAAGGGTGGGTTTTCTGGTGCCCACCCAGGTCACCCACCATAAACTTGTTGGGGGCTGTCGGGTAGCTCCAGGGCCACTGCGGCCCCAGTCGGTTTCCGGCTTGCAGCGGAACCGGAATTGTTCCTACCTGGCGGAGCAACTACTTATGCGGCTCCCTCCCGGCAGGAGCAATATTTTGATCTGTTTGCCTGCCTGATCAAAAGTCTGCTCCCAGGTGGTGGGAGCATTTTTAAAGCACCTGTCAGCTGTGAGTATACTTTGTGTTTGCTGCAGAGTGTTGAAAGATTAAAAAATTCTCTGGCCAGACAGGGCCAGACACCGGCTTCCCTACTTGCACTGGTATGTGCACGGAAACTGCTATATCCCAGGGTCGGCTCCCTAGGACATAGCTAGTAAGTCAGCCCTGGGGGATGGGGTCCCCAGGGCCAGAGAAGGATCGGGGAAGAGGGGTGTGTGCCCCCCCTTGCTTTTTTAAAGCATTTCGGTCCCAGGGCTGCACAGCCTTTATTGAAAAGGGCCCTGGGGTGGGTCCACCGGGCTTATAATTGAACAATGAGGCCCGACTGCCATTTTTTTAATGATACTGTGGGAGTCCCATGGTATCGCAGCGATTTTTGCCAACTTTGTTTTTGTCTTTGGTATCAGGGGTGTCCCTCTGTACCCCCCTCCCCCAATAGGGCCTAGGCTGATCAGGCTATCTCTACCCTGCCCCTTATATATATATATTTTTGCATGTTCAGGCCAGAGGACTAGTAATGGCTGCCAGAAGCATTTGTTTCATGTCGCTGGCAGCCAATTAGAGCACTTGGTCCCGCTGGAGTCTGACTCCTGCAGGCAAGAGATGGCCCATGGAAAAATATCTCCGTAAGCCAATCCGAGCACTCTTATTTTAAATTGGCGCACCTGTGAGACTCTCCTGAGCTTCTTGCGGACACACCAGTCCAGATATACAATTATTTTGAAACCTTAATTTCTCAAACACTACCGAACGGATTTAAATCAAATCACAAATGCCCAATCAGTGTACCACGATCTAGCTTCCTGATAAATGTGTTGCAATTCTATTCTGCAGATTTTGCTGTAGCCCTTCTTAAAGAATTCTATGGAAAATGTGTGGGAATTTTGCGTTTTGAGACCCCCCCTTTTTGTTTATCAGCCCCTGCTTGACGGATCATTGCGAAACTTTCCATGAACAAACCGATCAGAAAGTACCACATTTAAAAAAAGTTTTGTGGTGATGCGTCAAACGGGACTAAAGTTATCAGCAACACAAATGCTGTTCCTATGGAACAGCTGACCTAACTATGATATATATATATCTATATATATTACCTACTGGCGGTCGCCAGTAGGTAGTTATAGTTAGGACCTATTTTCCATTGGAAATCCGCAACATTCTATTCCCAATAAGTCTGGCGCTGGTTGACGAATGCTCGTGAAATTTTCCAAACTTTTGGCCAGCTTCGGTCCGCTCTTATCCTGAAAGTTTCGTTGTGATTCGTCAAGCGGGGGCTGAGAAAAAAGGGGGGTCCCAAAACGCGTTTTCCCCATGCAATTTCCCGTAGGACCTGTTGACGCAGCTACAGCCCGAACTGCTGAACGGAATTACACCAAATTTGGCAAGAGGTAGTCCTCAGTTCAGACTTGTGCCTTTTGCATAAATGGTGTAAATCTGTTCAGTAGTTCCTGAGAAAATTAGACTAAAAAAGATAGATATATCTATGGCCTCGGAGGATCCGTGCACCCTAAGCGCACCCTATGAGCACCCTCCCCGAACCGAGCACGCACCCTCCCGATCACGCGCTTAATGCTAATTGGCTGTCAAGTGTCTGTCTACATTCAAAACCAGAAACTGTTGGCAGCCATTTTGTGCCTCGGTAGAAGCGAGGCTGATTAAGTAAGGGGAATAAGTGTTTAAAACATATAAAGGGGGCAGGGTAGAAATACTCTGACCCTCTAGTGTTGCTTAGGGGGTCCCAGAAGGACCCCCCGGACCCCCTTTTTTTAATTTTTAAATCGGCAAAATGCGCGCAGGGTGCGCAGATCCGGACGAAAAAAATAAAAAAGCCAAAGCGCGGCCTTTCGCGCTTCGTTGATAATTAGCCCCCGGGTGGGCCAAATCCCGGGGCAAAATGATTGTAAATTAATTGGGGGAGGGGGGCTGCGTGGCCCCCCTCCTGGAGCCCTCGAGGGCCCTGGAGACCGCCACCCCCCAGGGCCGGCTCTTTACAGTGTCCTGGGGTGCCCACCCCAGGACACTGTTTGCTATGAGAGGGCAGGAGTCTCCTGCTCTCCCATAGCAATCTTCATTAGGCTTTTGAAAGAGTGAGCAGGGAAACCTGCTCTCTCTTTCAAAATCCAAACGATATTGCATTTCCACACGGGGAGCTGCATGTCAGCAGCTCCCCATGTGGAAAAGCAATGCCGGCTCCCGAAGGACGCTGGAGCCGGCGGGAACCGTAGGGGCATTGAGGCTCCCTCCACCGTCCCCAACGGTTTTTTATAAGCCCCAGGGGATGGGGACCCCGGGGATAATAAAAATTAGTGATAGGGGCTATTTTTTTACGGTAAAATTAGGAGTCGCGCATCCCAACGCGTTGGGTGCATGGTTCCTCTCGCGTTGGGTGCGCGGTTCCTATCGCGTTGGGTGCGCGGTTCCTATCGCTTTGGGTGCGCGGATCCAAGGAAAAAAAAAGAACTTTTTGGGAGATAAACATCAAGCTTAAGTGTTTTGTTCTTGAGTGGCTCTAAAAAGAGCCGCTGTGTTCATTGAGAGTTTTTGGTACTTATAAGTAAGTACCTATACATAGTCTAAAGTTGTTGAGGAAGACTCTGTTTCCTTCATTAGTAAAGTGTACTCCATCTCTCCTATACATCTCTTGCATATGAAAGCGCAGATTGTTATTATAAATGGACCCCATTCTATAGTCTTGGAGAAAAGCAGAAACAGATTTATTCACATGTTTCCTAGCTTTCTCAATTTGTGGACAAAAATGATTGGAGCAGTTCCATTTCTGGCTTTGGCATATGTTGGAATACACAAAGGCAGTTTTGGGAAAAAGTGAAATCAATTCTTCAAAGGTGTCCTTCATAAGCATTTCCAGACATACCCCAGTCAAAGTGCCTATGCCATTGCCACCACAGTGCACTATTATGAGGTCAGGGTGTTGGATATGCATAAAGGTTTTTTACCAATGGCATCAATTGGTGCCACTTTAACCCTCTCTGCCCAATCCATTTAATGTCTACATTTGGCAAACCTAGGTCTTTGTGAATGCCTTTGTTTTCTGCATACCTTTGGCTCCAGAAAATATAGCTGTGTCCCACAATCCACATTCTAAGCATCTTGAAGGGAGGTCTGGATGCACTCAGATGGTCTCTGTAAATGAAATGGCAGTTTGAAAAGTAAGATTTTTCTAAAATGGTGGCTAAAATGCAGTTTTGAAAAAAGACAAGAAATCATTGGTTGCTTGACAACCTTCTACACTGAAAGGTAGGGTGCATGTTTCTGTTTTTTAAACGCATGATTCTTATTGTTTAACAAAAAGTGATTGAAAGGAACATTATATATGATAAGCTGATATGTTGAAAAGTCAAGCACACTTGCTGTTTTGATTTGCAACATTGTGTGCTGAACTTGTGACCTGTGTGCTTAGTTCAGTGTTCCATAACCTGTTTCTGTGGTAACAGGCAGAAGGCAGATTGGGGTAGGGTTGAAATGTATGTCATTTGGAAAGGGTTGAAATGTTTAACCAATAGAAATGTGTGTTTGGTTTTGAATTTATGTGGGAAGGAATGTGGTTTGATGTTTACATGTATATGTGTGGAAAATGAGAGGGAAACTTTGCCATTCTTTGGTTTTGCTGACAGGTGCACAGTGCAGAGATTCTGTATAAGAAAATCTGGTGTGTGACTGATATACTTCTTAATCTACAAAACAACTTGAAAGGTGAGTTATTTAATTGTGAGGGGATGTATGTGCTGTATTTTGATTTTAATCAGACTCATGTATTTCCCTGGTATAGTGCATGGAGTACTTATTTTTGTCTATTGACAGTGTGTGCATGTAGAAATCATTCTGTGATAAGCATTTGTGTTTCATGTGTTTGCAGAAAGATAACTGCTGTTTTTATATTTTGGTACAATTAGAAATCAGTCATTGTTTATGAATTTGCAAAATGAGTCATGTTGCTACACTAAAATGTAGTATTCATAGATTAAGAAATGTGTTTTGGTATAGTGCAAGGGATAGTGTTGTTTGTCTAGGATGACACAGTGAGTCTGTGTGCATTTAGGAATCTTTTTGAGTCAAACATTTTGGTACTAATCTGTAGTAGTAGATTTTCTGCAATGTATGCAGTCACCTTAGATTTTGTAGACTAGTCAATGTATTTTGTACAAGGGAAGTTGTCTTTCTACAATTACACTGTGAGTGTGTGTGCATTTGGGAACCACTGTGAGAGAAGCATTTGTTAACATTATGAATTTGCTGACAGATAACTGTTTTAAAACCTGCCATGTTGTCAAGTTTTAGAAGCATTAGAAGGCAGTCTTTGCTTATGCATTGAAAAAATGAGTTAGGCTTTGACACTAAAGTGCAGTACTTAAATATGTAGATTGTGTGCAGTCCCCTTATCCCTTCCATAGTAGTGAATGAGTTTTGGTGAACTCCTAGTGATAGTGTTGCTTGTCTAGAATCACACTGTGAGAGAAGCATTTGGTAACATCATGTATTTCCGGACAGAAAATTGTTTTAACCCCTTCGCTGCCAGGCCTTTTCCCCCTCCTGTGCCACGCCCTTTTTTGGCTATTTGAGGTAGTGCGCGCTGAGGCCCCTGTAACTTTATGACCACATAAGGTATCCACGCCAAATTTGCGTCCTTTTCTTCCAACATCATGGGGATTCTGAAGGTACTCAGGGTTTGTGGATTCCCCTGGAGGGGTCACGGAAATCCGCTGGACATTACTGGTTGTGGGGATAGATAGGACTTGTAGATTCACGAAGAATTCGACGAACCCAGAGCCAAAAACTGAGCAGCAACTTGCAATGGTTTTTTATTATGTACCGGGTATATAGTAATTATTCTGTAAAAATGTGTACATGGAAAAATCGGTATGAAAGACACTTATGTATTTCTGGAATGGGAACAAAATATAGAGTTTAGAAACAGTAGATATTTGCACATTTCCAAAATTGGGAATACTCATACTAGCATGAGAATTATCAGTCTTTTTTTAGAATGACTTCTTTTTTACACAATGTCTTTCATTTGGAAGGCAGAAATGCATCGAAAGTCAATAGGTAATAACAGTTCCTTTACAAATCTGAATTACCCTAAGTCTCCCGATAAAAATGATACCTCACTTGTAGGGGTAGGCCTAGTGCCCACAACAGGAAATGGCTCAAAACCCAACGTGAACACACCACATTTTCACAATGCAAAATTACCCTATTTTAGCAAAGTGCCAAGCTGTAGTTTTTTAACCCTAGCTCTGCCGGCACCTAGGGTAACCTAGCAAACCTATACATTTTTGAAAACTAGACACCCAGGGGAATCCAGGATGGGGTGACTTGACTGCCTCCCACCAGGTTCTGTTACCCAGAATCCCTTGCAAACCTAAAAAATTGCCAAAAAAAACACATTTTCCCCACATTTCTCTGGTGGAAAGTTCTGGAATCTGCGTGGATCCACAAATTTCCACCCACACCACGTTCCCCAAAGTCTTCCGAGAAAAATGGTACCTCACTTGTGTGGTTCAGCCTAGTGCCCGCAACAGGAAATGGCACAAAACGGAACATGGACACACCTCAATTTCGCTGTGAAAAATGACCCTTTTTTGGAAAAGTGCCTAGCTGTAGTTTTTGAACCATAGCTCTGCCGGCACCTAGGGAAACCTAGCAAACCTATACATTTTTTTTTTTTTTTTTTAAACCGTTTATTACAAAACTCAAAAAATATACAGAGATGGGCCTACAACCTTCCGGCCGGCCGCTAGTAGACAAAAGGAGCATATGATACACATTGTAGAGCGTGCGTTGCGGCTGAGGAAGATGCACAGGAGTTAGCAGCGTTGATAGCCACACCATCCGGACCCCACTGTACGGTTTCATTTTAAACTAAAAAAACAACCAGAAAAACAAACCCACAAGGCAATCCACAATCCGAAATAGCAGCATGTGCTCCCCTGAGAGGGGGACCCTACCAGTCCATAGGAGTATCAAGAAGGGGAAGAGATCAGGACTAGGGCTGGGTAAACTCAATGCCCGGAACAAGGAAGATGGGTCGGCTAAGGGGATGGGGCAGGCGACGGATCGGGCAATAACGGCGGAGCACAAATTCCCCCGCGGTAGGCGTTCCAGGGGCCCCATACTTTCACCCATGTCCCAGGCTTACCTCTCGCCACATACACCACCTTTTCCCGAAACATGCACCAATCCATATGTTCCTTCCAAGCCGAGACAGTCGGGGACCTCTGGGATCCCCACAGTTGAGCAATATCACGCTTGGCCACCATATATCCCAGAGTCACCCACCACGTCTGTGGGGCCGAGTTGTCGGTAGGTTCCCACACATTCAACAGGCATCTCCTCGCTTCGGGTAGCAGCACCACATGCGTAACCACACGCAGGACCTCATGCACACCACGCCAGAATCGCTCCACCTCCGGGCATTCCCACAGTATATGTAGAAAGGTCCCCAAAGCGCCACACCCACACTTACACAACCCGTCCACAGCATAACCCATACGCAGGAGCCTTGGCCCCGTCATGTAGACTCTGTGGAGTATCTTGAGCTGGACGAAGCGAAGGCGGGCCGGTATGGCCACCTCTTTCGGGGAGGCCACCGCAGAGGTCCAGTCCTCATCGTCCAGCTCCAGTCCATCGGCAACCCAAGCCTCACGAAGGGCAGTCAGCAATCCCGAGCGGTCATTGATCAGTTTTTTGTAGATCAGTGAGATCGTGCTGTCCGGAACGTGTCCATCCAGCACTCTATCCTCCAGGGGGGAATACTCCGGGATGGATGCAACGTCCGGGAAGACGGAGCCCAGTGCATGACGGATCTGCAAATACCGAAAGTACTCCCTGTCATGCAACTGGAATTCCGTCTGCAGCATCTCGAACATTTTAAATCCTCCCCTCGTCCAGAGATCCCCCACTTTGCTGATGCCTATCATGTCCCACTTCTCGAAGCCCTTCGAGGTCCACAGGGAGCCCAACTGCTCGGACGCGTATAGTGGCGATGCCCGGGTCAGACGGTCCTTCCACCCCATCGCCACATTAGCCGCGTGCCACACTCGCACCATGACACGCGTGGGGCCGGTCAGCCGAGCGTCGGGCGCGCTGGAGTAGAGCACTCGATTATAGTCCCCACCCGGGAGTAGCATCTTATCCATTTCGAATGCCGGGTTTAAGGCGGGCCCGTACAGGCCGTGATTAATCGCAGCCAGCTGGGAGGCCCAATAGTACCGTTTGATATCCGGGAGGGCGATCCCTCCGTCATACCATGGGAGCGTCAGCTTCGCCAGCGCGATACGCGGCCTCCCGTCCCAGAACAGGCGGCGCTGCAAACTCTCCACCTCACGGAAGTAGCGCGCTGGGACGAGGTCCATAGTATTCTGCAAAGCGTACAGGAAACGTGGCAGAGACATCATCTTAAACAATGCCGCCCGGCCGAGCGGCAAAAGCGGCAAGCGCCGCCAGCGCGTGACATCTTCCTTCAGGCGCTGGAGGGGGCGAAGCAAGTTCAGATCATACCGGGCCTCCGGGTCCAGAGTAATGAAGACACCCAGGTACCGAAATCCCTGCGGGGCGATCTGGATCGGACAGCCCCGCGGGAGAATAGGAGCCTCCCCAGAGAGAACATACACACACGATTTAGCCCAGTTGATGACAAGGCCGGAGTTACGACCAAATGAATGCAAAACATCAACCAGTACTAGTACTGGGGAAGCTAGGTACAAGAGGATGTCATCAGCGTATAGGGATACGCAGTCCTCATACTCGGGGGTCCAACGGAGACCACAGATGGAAGGCTCCCACTGCAGCCACTCCGCCAGGGGCTCCAAGGCAAGCGCAAAAAGGAGCGGCGATAAGGGGCAGCCCTGCCGCGTGCCTCGGCCCAGCTCGAACGGAGCCGATACTCTACCGTTCACCACCACCTGCGCCAATGGGCCCGAATACAGCAATTTGACCCAACTGATGAACCCAGCGCCAAAGCCAAACTTCGCAAGCATCGCCCAGATGTAAGGCCATTCAAGCGTGTCAAACGCCATAGTGGTGTCCAAGGACGCCAAAATGGCCGGCTCCCGGATGTACTGAACACGTGCGAGCACCTCATGCAAACGCCGCAAGTTAAGGGCCGTGTTATGATGGGGAATAAAGCCGGACTGATCCTGGTGAACCAGTTCGCCAACCACGCCGACCAGCCGATTGGCCAGGACCTTGGCGAGAATTTTGGGCTCCGCGTTCAGTAGCGAAATGGGCCGATAGGATGTAACCCGGTCCCGAGGTCTCCCCTCCTTGTGGATAACCACGATTGTAGCCAGACGCTGGTCCAGCGGGAGGGAGCCCACCGAATGAGCCTCCAGGAACATCGATCGGAGATGTGGAGCCAGCGTATCCGGTCGCAACTTGTACAACTCGATGGGGAGACCATTAGGACCCATGGCCTTGCCGGAAGCGACCGAACGTATGGCGAGGGCGATTTCGTCGGAGGTTGGAGCGGCGTCCAACGACACTCTGTCCTCCTCCGAAAGGGAAGGCAGCGCGATATCCCTGAGCAGGGCACGGGAATCCTCTTCAGAGCGGGAAGACACCGGGGAATACACCCCACGGAAATAATCCGCGAAGCAGGAGACAATTTCTTCCGGCTCAGTAACACACACACCATCCGTTTTCTCAATCAGCGGGACTACACGACTCGCTCTCTCCTTTTTGTCCAGCCACGCAATCAATTTACCAGCCTTATCACCCACATCATACAGTCTCCCCTGTTGCTCTCTACTGAGGCCCCTGGCCGCCTCCGTGACGAGGGCCCTATAGGCCGCTTGCTTGAGTTGGAGGACATGTAATACGGCATCCGTCACCCCACATTCTAGATTACCCTCCAACTCGGCTATCTCAGCTTCCACCCGGGTCACCTCCTCCCGCTCGCGCCTCCGGGTGTGGGAAATGAGGGACAGGGCCTCTCCTCGTAGTACTGTCTTGAATGCCTCCCACAGTGAGACAGCCGACGGCACGGACAACCTATACATTTTTGAAAACTAGACACCCAAGGGAATCCAGGATTGGGTGACTTGACTGCATCCCCCCAGGTTGTGTTACCCAGAATCCCTTGCAAACCTAAAAAATTGCCAAAAAAACCACATTTTCCCCACATTTCTGTGGTGGAAAGTTCTGGAATCTGCTTGGATCCACAAATTTCCACCCACCCCGCGTTCCCCAAAGTCTTCCAAGAAAAATGGTACCTCACTTGTGTGGGTCGGCCTAGTGCCCGCGACAGGAAACGGCGTAGAACGTAATGTGGACACACCTCAATTTCGCTGTGAAAAATGACCCTTTTTTGGCAAAGTGCCTAGCTGTAGTTTTTGAACCATAGCTCTGCCGGCACCTAGGGAAACCTAGCAAACCTATACATTTTTGAAAACTATACACCCAGGGGAATCCAGGATGGGGTGACTTGACTGCCTCCCACCAGGTTCTGCTACCCAGAATCCCTTGCAAACCTAAAAAATTGCCAAAAAACCCACATTTTCCCCACATTTCTGTGGTGGAAAGTTCTGGAATCTGCGTGGATCCACAAATTTCCACCCAAACCGTGTTCCCCAAAGTCTTTTGAGAAAAATGGTACCTCACTTGTGTGGGTCGGCCTAGTGCCCGCGACAGGAAACGGTGCAATACGCATCGTGGACACACATCAGTTTCGTAGTGAAAAATGAACCTTTTTTGGCAAAGTGCCTAGCTGTAGTTTTTTAACCCTAGCTCTGCCGGCACCTATGGAAACCTACTAAACCCACACATTTCTGAAAACTAGACACCCGGGGGATTCCAGAGGGGTATGGCTTGCATGGATCCCCCAATGTTTCCTTACCCAGAATGCCCTGCAAACCTCAAATTTAGCTGAAAAAAATCACCTTTTTCACACATTTTTGTGTGGGGAAAGTTGTGGCATCACCGGGCTGACACAAATTTCCTACCACACAGCATTCTCCCTGGTCTCCCGATAAAAACTGTGCCTCACTTGTGCGGGAGGCCCAAGTACCCGCGACAGGCAAGGGCCCACAACGTAGTGAGGCGACATGAAAATTGCCTATCTCAAAACAACCTGGTTTTGCAAGGGGGGTCACTTGGGTTTTTGGCCCGGTGCTCGGCGGCCACCAGGGAAACCTACCAAACACACACATTTCTGAAAACTAGACACCTGGGGGATTCCAGGGAGGTATGGCTTGCGTGGATCCCCCAACGTTTCCTTACCCAGAATACCCTGAAAACCTCAAATGTAGCTGAAAAAATCTCCTTTTTCACACATTTTTGTGTGGGAAAGTTGTGGCATCACCGGGCTGACACAAATTTCCTACCACCCAGTGTTCCCCCGGGTCTCCCAATAAAAATGGTGCCTCACACGTGTGGGAGGCCCAAGTACCCGTGACAGGCAAGGGCCCAAAACGTATTGAGGCGACATGAAAATTGCCTACCTCAAAACGACCTCGTTTTGCAAGGGGGGTCACCTGGGTTTTTGGCCCAGTGCTCGGCGGCCACCTAGGGAAACCTACCAAACCCACACATTTCTGAAAACTAGACACCCAGGGGATTCCAGGGAGGTATGGCTTGTGTGGATCCCCGAACGTTTCCTTACCCAGAATGCCCTGCAAACCTCAAATTTAGTTGAAAAAATCACCTTTTTCACACATTTGGGAAAGTTGTGGCATCACCGGGCTGACACAAATTTCCTACCACCCAGCATTCCCCCGGGTCTCCTGATAAAAACAGGGCCTCACTCGTGTGGGAGGCCCAAGTACCCGCGACAGGCAGGGGTCCAAAACGTAGTGCGTCTCAACAGGCAAGGGTCCTAAACGTAGTGCGCCTCACTACGTTGTGGGCCCTTGCCTGTCGTGGGTACTTGGGCCTCCCACACGAGTGAGGCACCATTTTTATCGGGAGACCCGGGGGAATGCTGGGTGGTAGGAAGTTTGTGTCAGTCCGGTGATGCCACAACTTTCCCACACAAAAATGTGTGAAAAAGGTGATTTTTTCAGCTAAATTTGAGGTTTGCAGGGCATTTTGGGTAAGGAAACGTTGGGGATCCATGCAAGCCATACCTCCCTGGAACCCCCCGGGTATCTAGTTTTCAGAAATGTGTGGGTTTGGTAGGTTTCCCTAGGTGGCCGCCGAGCACCGGGCCAAAAACCCAAGTGACTCACTTGCAAAACCAGGTCGTTTTGAGATAGGCAATTTTCATGTCGCCTCAATACGTTTTGGGCCCTTGCCTGTCGCGGGTACATGGGCCTCCCACACGAGTGAGGCACCGTTTTTATCGGGAGACCCGGGGGAACACTGGGTGGTAGGAAATTTGTCAGCCCGGTGATACCACAACTTTCCCACACAAAAATGTGTGAAAAAGGTGATTCTTTCAGCTAAATTTGAGGTTTGCAGTGCATTCTGGGTAAGGAAACATTGGGGGATCCATGCAAGCCATACCTCCCTGGAATCCCTCGGTTGTCTAGTTTTCAGAAATGTGTGGGTTTGGTAGGTTTCCCTAGGTGGCCGCCGAGCACCGGGCCAAAAACCCAAGTGACCCCCCCTTGCAAAACCAGGTCGTTTTGACATAGGCAATTTTCATGTTGCCTCACTACGTTGTGGGCCCTTGCCTGTCGTGGGTACTTGGGCCTCCCACACGAGTGAGGCACCGTTTTTATCGGGAGACCCGGGGGAGTGCTGGGTGGTAGGACATTTGTGTCAGCCCAGTGATGCCACAACTTTCCCACACAAAAATGTGTGAAAAAGGTGATTTTTCAGCTAAATTTGAGGTTTGCAGGGCATTCTGGGTAAGAAAACGTTGGGGGATCCACGCAAGCCCTACCTCCCTTGAATCCCCCGGGTGTCTAGTTTTCAGAAATGTGTGGGTTTGGTAGGTTTCCCTTGGTGGCCGCCGAGCACCGGGCTAAAAACCCAAGTGACCCCCCTTGCAAAACCAGGCCGTTTTGAGCTGGGCAATTTTCATTACGCCTCACTACGTTGTGGGCCCTTGCCTGTCGCGGGTACTTGGGCCTCCCACACGAGTAAGGCACCGTTTTTATCGGGAGACCCGGGGGAATGCTGGGTGGTAGGAAATTTGTGTCAGCCCGGTGATGCCACAACTTTCCCACACAAAAATGTGTGAAAAAGGTGATTTTTTTCAGCTAAATTTGAGGTTTGCAGGGCATTCTGGGTAAGGAAACGTTAGGGGATCCACGCAAGCCATACCTCTCTGGAACCCCCGGGTGTCTAGTTTTCAGAAATGTGTGGGTTTGGTAGGTTTCCCTAGGTGGCCGCCGAGCACCGGGCCAAAAACCCAAGTGACCCCCCTTGCAAAACCAGGTTGTTTTGAGATAGGCAATTTTCATGTCGCCTCACTACGTTTTGGACCCCTGCCTGTCGCGGGTACTTGGGCCTCCCACACGAGTGAGGCACCGTTTTTATCGGGAGACCCGGGAGAACACTGGGTGGTAGGAAATTTGTGTTAGCCCGGTGATGCCACAACTTTCCCACACAAAAATGTGTGAAAAAGGTGATTTTTTTCAGCTAAATGTGAGGTTTGCAGGGCATTCTGGGTAAGGAAACGTTGAGGGATCCACGCAAGCCATACCTCCCTGGAATTCCCCGGGTGTCTAGTTTTCAGAAATATGTGGGTTTGGTATGTTTCCCTAGATGGCCACCAAGCCTGGGGCCAAAAACTCACAGGACCCCCTTTGCAAAACTAGATTGGTTTGTGATAGGTAATTTTGATGTCTCCTCAATTGGTTTTGGGCTCTTGCCTGACACGGGCACTAGGCCTACCCACACAAGTGAGGTACCATTTTTCTCGGAAGACTTTGGGGAACGCGGGGTGGGTGGAATTTTGTGGACCCATGCAGATTCCAGAACTTTCACCCACAGAAATGTGAGGAAAATGTGTTATCTTCGACACAATTTTAGGTTTGCAATGGATTCTGGGTAACCGAACCTGGTGAGAGCCAGTCAAGTCACCCCATCCTGGATTCCCCTCGGTGTCTAGTTTTCAAAAATGTACAGGTTTGCCTATGTGCCAACTGCGCTAGGGCCCATAATCCACAGGTATGCACATTGCTAAAAAAAAGTAGGAGCCCAGTGGGCTTTCTGCCGGCCTGGGGGGGAATCGGGGAAGGGGGTTTCATCCCGATATGCCGCTAAAGGGGCAGAAAGACTGGCTATTTTTTGTGGGGGTGGGGGCATTGGTATGGCCATTTTGGGCAGCCCCCACCCCCATAAAAAAAGCCTGCGTACTCTCTGGCGCCTAGTGGGCTTTCTGCCCCCCCAGGGGGCAGATCAGGGGCCACTGCCACCATCTGCCCTCCCGGGGGGGGCAGAAAGACTGGAATTTCTCTGTGGGTGGGGTGGGGGTATTGTCATGCCCATTTTGGGGAGCCCCTACCCCAATAAATCAAAAAAATCCATGGTTTCTAGTGGGCTTTCTGCGCCCTCCAGCGGGGGCCAGATTGGGGACTACAGCTCCCATCTGCCTCCTGGGGGGCAGAAAGAATGTCAGTTTTTGTGGGGGGGTGGGGGCATTGGCGTGCCCATTTCGGTCAGCCCACACCCTAAAAACTATTGCGCAAAAAAATCCCTGGTAGATAGTGGGCTTTCTGCTCCTCTGGGGGGGCAGATTGGGGGCTACTGCCCCATCTGCCACCCAGGGGGGGCAGAAAGGCTGTAATGGTGGCGGGGGTGGGGGCATTGGCGTGCCCGTTTCGGGCAGCCTTCACCCTAAATAAAATCCATCACCCTAAATAAAATTGCGCGAAAAAAATCCCAGGCGTCAAGTGTACTTTCCACCCCCCCGAAGGGGCAGATTAGGGGCCAATGCCCCATCTGCCCCCCAGGGGGGGTGGAAAGGCTGTAAAGATGGCGGGTGGGTGGGGGCATTGGCGTTCCTGTTTTGGGCAGCCCCCACCCTAAAAAAAACCTAAAAACAAATCCCTGGTGTTTAGTAGGCTTTCTGCCCCACCAAAGGGGCAGATTAGGGGCCAATGCCCCATCTGCCCTCGGGGGGGGGGGCAGAAAGACTGTAATAATTGGGGAGGGTGGGGTGGGGGCATGGGCCTGCCCGTTTTGGACAGCCCCCACCCCTATTTTTTTTTTTAATTCCCTGGTGTCTAGTAGGCTTTTTGCCCCTCCGGGGGGGCAGATTGGGGGCCAATGCCCCATCTTCCCCCCAGGGGGGGCAGAAAGGCTATAATAATTTGGGGGTGGGGTGGGGGCATGGGCCTGCCCATTTTTGGCAGCCCCCACCCCTATTTTTATTTTATTTTTAATTCCCTGGTGTCTACTAGGCTTTTTGCCCCCCCCCCGGGGGCACAGATTGGGGGCCATTTCCCCATCTGCCCCCCAGGGGGGGCAGAAAGGCTGTAATGGTCACAGGTGGGTGGGGGCATTGGCGTGCCCGTTTCGGGCAGCCCCCATCCTAAAAAAAACTAAAAACAAATCCCTGGTGTTTAGTGGGCTTTCTGCCACCCCGAAGGGGCAGATTAGGGGCCAATGCCCCATCTGCCCCCCGGGGGGGGCAGAAAGACTGTAATAATTGGGGGGGTGGGGTAGGGGCATGGACCTGCCCTTTTTGGACAGCCCCCACCCCTATTTTTATTTTATTTTTAATTCCCTGGTGTCTACTAGGCTTTTTGCCACCCCGGGGGCACAGATTGGGGGCCAATGCCCCATCTGCCCCCAGGGGGGGCAGAAAGGCTGTAATAGTGGGTGGGGGCATTGGTGTGCCCGTTTTGGACAGCCCCCACCCTACAAAAATACTAAAAACAAATCCCTGGTGTTTAGTGGGCTTTCTGCCCCCCCCGAAGGGGCAGATTAGGGGCCAATGCCCCATCTGCCCCCCGGAAAGACTGTAATATATTTTTTAAAAAATTCCCTGGTGTCTAGTGGGCTTTTTGCCCCCCAGGGGGGGCAAAAAGACTCAGTGGTGCCAAAGTCATATGGGGGGACCAAAGGCCCTTGCCCAAGGGGCCGCTCCCCCCTCCCTGGTGTCTAGTGGGTGGATCCCTGCTTGGGGATCGCCCTCCTGTGGCGATCCCCAAGCAGGGAGATTCTCCCCTTTCCAACGATACCTCTCCCGTCTTTCTACGTGCTCAGGGGGCTGAGATAGCGTGACGTCGGCGCGACGTGCGAGCCGATCGTCAGTACACGGAAAGCAGGGGGGGGCCTCGGGAGCTGGGGAAGCTCTTCCGCACCAGAGGGATTCCCCAGGGAATGCCTCATGACGAGCTGGACTCGTCATGGGCACACGAGAACGGTGTGCCATGACGAGTCCAGCTCGTCATGGGCATTCAAGGGGTTACAATCACCCGTAAGGGTCTCTAGGCACTGGGGGCCGTCGGGAAGATTAAGCAAGCTATTGCCCAGAGTCACATGGTGCTGGACTACCTGCCTCTGGTGCTGGGGATCAAACCGTGATCCCCAGATTCCGGAGTCAGTCGCCCTGGCCGCGGCGCCACGATGAGTCAGGCTTTGACACTAAAGTGCAGTACTGAAATATGTAGATTGTGTGCAGTCCCCTTACCCCTTGCACAGTAGTGAATGAGTTTTGGTAAACTCCTAGGGATAATGATGCTTGTCTAGAATCACACTGAGAGTCTGTGTGTATTTGGGTAAGGATTGTGAGAGAAGGAATTGGCAACATCGAGTATTTGCTTACAGACAACTGTTTTAAAACCTGTCAAGTTGTCAAGTTTTAGTAGCATTAGAAGCCAGTCTTTGCTTAGGCATTGATAAAATGAGTTAGGCTTTGACACTAAAGTGCAGTACTTAAATATGTACATTCTGTGCAGTCCCCTTACCCCTTCCACCGTAGTGAATGAGTTTTGGTAAACTCCTAGAGATAGTGTTGCTTGTCTAGAATCACAGTGTAAGTCTGAGTGCATTTGCGAACCACTGTGAAAGAAGCATTTGGTAACATTGTGTATTTGCTGACAGATAACTGTTTTAAAACCTGTCATGTTGTCAAGTAGCTTTAGAAGCCAGTCAATGTACAAGCATTGATAAAATCAGTCAGGGATTGTCAGTAAAGTGCAGTACTGAAATATGTAGGTTGTGTGCAGTACCCTTACCCCTTCCACAGTAGTGAATGAGTTTTGGTAAACTCCTAGGGATAGTGTTGCTCGTCTAGAATCACACTGTGAGTCTGTGTGCCTTTGGGAACCACTGTGAGAGAAGCATTTGTATACTTCATATGTTTGAATACGCATAACTGCTTAAAAACTTTCCTGTTCTCAAGTTTTGTTAGAATTAGAAGGTAGTCATTGCTTATGTTTTCACCCAGAAACTGTCCTTGCAATACTGTAAACAGTCAGTTAATATTCAAGTAGTAACAGAGTGAGGCAGGCCTTAGCACATGCATTGATTTAAATGCTTATCTACTATGCATGCAGTCCTCTAACTATCTACACAGTTCTTTCACACCTTTAATTCCACAGTCAGTATGCATATACTTCAAGCAAACACCCTGTTACTCCCCATGTACTCCTCTAGTGACCCATTCAGCAGCATATACTAAAGCATTCACTTTGCCAAAACCCAAACACTTATAAATTCACTCATGCACCCTCTTTGCAGTACTCTTATCATTCCGTCAGTATCCAAGTATTCATGCAAAGAGCCAGGCCTTACAACATGGACTGCTTCAAACCGCTATCCAGTATGCATACAGGCCTCTAGTCACCTACACACTTGTCTTTCACTTCTTTAATTAACTAGTCAGTATCTATATACTACAATAAACATCCTGTCACTCATCTTGCACTCATCCAGTGACTGATCCAGTACCATGTACTAATGTTTTTACTGCGCCAAAACTGAAAAACGTCAAAATTTTACCCAGGCACTCTCCTAGCAGTAGTCTAATGATTCAGTCAGTTTGCAGGTACTCATGTAGTAAACCATGCATTACCACATAGAGGGCTACAAATGTCTATGCAGTATGCATGCAGTCTTCTAACACACTATACACTTGTCTTTAACAACTTCAATTCCCCAGACAGTATCCATGTACTTTCAGCAAACATCCTGTCACTCCCCTTGCAGTGTTCCAGTGAGTTATTCAGCACCATGTAGTAATGCATTCACTGCGCCAAAACTGGAACACTTGTAAATTCATCCAGGTACGCTTTCTGCAATAGTCTAATCATTCAGTCAGTACCTAAGTACTAATGGAGTGAGGCAGGCCTTAGCACATGGATTGATTCAAACGTGTTTCCAGTATGCATGAAGGCCTGTAACTACCGACACAATTGCCTTTCAGAGTTTCAATTTCTCTGTCAGTGTCTATAAACTCGAATAAACACTCTGTCACTTTAATTGCACACCTCCACTGACTTATTTGGTAGTAAGTACTAACCTATTCACAGCACTAGAATCCAAAATCTTAAATTGATTCACTGAGTCACTCTTTTTTGTAGTACTCTAATGATTCAGTCAGTAGTCAGGTATTTTTGCAGTGATACAAGTGTTACTCTATGCACTGTTTCAAACGTCTATCCATTATGGATGTAGGTCTCTAGCCACCTACATACTTGTCTTTCACACCTTAAATATCCCAGACAGTATTTATACAGTTCCAGCAAATACTCTGTCACTCTCCTTATACTTCTCCAGTGACCCATTCAGCACCATGTACTAATCCATTCACCGCACCAAAAGGCAACCACTTTTACATTCACCCAGGCAGTGTCCTTGCAGTGCTTTAATCATTCAGTCAGTACCCAAGTACTCCTGCAGTGAGCCAGGCCTTAGCACATGAATTGCTTCAAACACCTATCCAGTATGCATGCAGTCCTCTAACCACCTACACAGTTGTTTTTCACACCTTCAATTCCCTACTCAGTATACATACACTGCAGCAAACACCCTATCTCTCCCCTTGTACTCCTCCAGTGACCCATTCAGCATCATGTACTAATCCATTCACCGCACCAAAAGTCAACGATTTATAAATTCACTCAGGCTATCTCCTTGCAGTACTCTAATCATTCAGTCAGTACCCAAGTACTCAAGGAGTGAGTCAGGCCTTAGAACATGAATTGCTTCAAATGCCTATCCACTATGCATAAAGTCCTCTAACCACCTACACACTTGTCTTTCACACCTTCAATTCCCTAGTCAGTATTCATGCACTTCTAGCAAACACCCTGTCACTCCCCTTGCAGTCCTCTAGTGACCCATTCAACACCATTTACTTTGCCAAAACCCGAACACTTATAAATTTACCCAGGCACTCTCCTTGCAGTACTCTAATCATTTAATCAGTATCCAAGTAGTATTGGAGTGAGACAGGCCTTAACATATGGATGGATTGAAACATGTGTCCACTATCTATGTAGGTCTCATCGCCTACACACTTGTCTTTCACACCATCAATATCCATGTCAGTATTCATACACTTCTAGGAAACACCCTGTTACTCACCCAGTGTATCTCCTTATAGTATTGTAATCATTCAGTCAGTTAGCATGTACTCTTTTAGTGAGGTAGGCTTTAGGGCATGAACTGCTTCAAAGTAGTATGCACTATGCATGTAGTGTTTTAACCATCATCACACTTGTGCTTCAGGGCTATAGTTTCTTAGTCAGTTATAATATAAAATGTGTTTCTACAGTAATAGAATGGTATAAATTTGAAGGTTATTAATATACTTTTATTTGTGATTCTTTTTTACAGATACTGTTTTTCAACGTTAAAATGGAACAATCATGCCAGAAAAAAAAAGAAAAGAACAGAGACAGGAGAATTACTTGAAGAAACATGAACCACAAGTATTGAATGTACAAGATAATGTGGCTAAAAAGAAAAAATCTTCTGGTAAGATCACAAAGTAATTTATTAAAAATGTTTGTAGGAGCAAACAGAATGTACAGAATGCTGAAACCACTGAGAATGGTACAACTAGAAAAAAAAAAAAATAAGAGGAAAAGCAAAACAACAAATGTTCAGTCAAAGGAGACAAAGTATGCTAAAAGAAGGCAAAATCAATATAAGGAATTACGCAAAAAAATATTTTACAAGAGAGTAGTTCATAACTTGCTGAAAGATGTGAAGAAATATAAAAAGAGAGCTCTATTTTATAAAAAGAAGAAGCATATTGAAAACATTGTTGAAAAGGCTTTTGAAGTAAAAAGGAAACTATTCATTTTAGTATTAAACAGAATTTGATCACTAGATAAATCAATTTAATGAAGGCCAAAAGTAGGAGGAAAAGAATAATTAATAGAAAAAATGTTTGTGGTTTTTTTTGGGAGAATGGAAACACAGTTCCAGTTCAGAGCCTTTCTTTAATGAAGAGTTATTTACAGAGCAAAAAATTACTGTTTGCAGTTGACACCAGTGGTAGAGGTTATGAAGTTAGAGATGGTTGTCCAATTGAGAAAGAGAAAATGGTTGAAAGAAATGCAGAAGAAGTGATAGCTGAGGAAGTTCTAGGGAGACGTCCTAAACACCCTGTGTATACATGGGATTGCAGTAATATGTGTAGTGTGCGACAGGAATCTATTGATAAATTATGTAGTTTTTTACGAGCATATAGTAAAAAAAAAGTGTTAAACAAAAAATTAAGGTGTTGCAAGGATTAGACCCTTGCAGAGTGAGAAAAAATACTGGTTTGCAAGGTCATTCTCTGGCTTGTCTTTCTAGGAAAGTTTGTGAAAGTGTTTTTCACCAATTCAGGATGCTGGCAGTACATCATACTCAAATGCGGAAGTTAGTGAGAAGATTGTATTATGCGAAAAGTCCAGCACTAAAGTTAAATGAGTTGAACAGTGCTCTTTTGCGTGGCTCAGTATCAGATGTGAAGAAGGTTTGTGATGATATTGAGTTTTGTTACTTTGGTCCTCAGCAAGAGAGTGTAGAAACTGACACATTAGTAGAACAAAATGTTGAAGACAATGTAGAACCCGTGATTACAAAAAATTTTGAGGATGAAATCACAAAGTTTAAGGTAATTTCAGGTGAAAGACCAAATGTTTCTTGTATTTGTTGTCGGCGAAGTCACTATAAAATTCAGACTAGGGGTGTCAATCTGTATTTAAAAAGTGAAATAGAAGATAATGATAAGTGGATGGAATTTGAAACTTATTTGTTGGTAGAGGATTGTTTTGATTTGGGATGTGAGCAGCGGATTTGCAAATATTGTTATACCAAATCAGATGAGAATAAAATGCCTGCTAGAGCTTTTCATAATAATCTAGAATTGGTTGCTATTCCTCCAGAGCTGATAGATTTAAATACGTATGAGTCTATTCTCATTCAATGTGTTCACCCGTTTCAGGCTATTGTTCGTATATACCCTAAAACAGGTAAATTACCTCCATCAGAGTTGCAAAGAGGATTGAAAGGAAGAGTTGTGTATTTACCGTTAGATCTAAGGAAAAATATTGAAACTATTGGTGTAGACCATGTAGAAAATGAGCCACTAGTCATTCTAGTTAATGGTGTTCCTACTAAGAATAAGAAAATCTGGCAAGAGTTAGTGGATGTTAGAAAAGTGCAAAAGGCATCATTGTATCTGTTAAAAAATGAGTACTATAGAAATGTGTTTGTAGGAGAAGAAGAAATAGATTTAGCAGAAGATACTGAAACATTAAGTGGACAAATAGAAAACGTGGACATGTCCAGATGTGAAGAAATCTATGAACATTAGAGTGTACATCCACTTCATTCCAAAGAGGTGATGGGGAATACGATTGAGTTGTTCCAAATGAAAAAAGCAACAGGAAGTCCCATGAGTGTATGGGAAGAGAGTTTGGAGGCTCGTTGTTTCCCGCAGTTCTTTCCAACAGGAAAAGGTGGACGATATGATGAACGTCCTGTGCAGATTCCTGCATCTGAATATCGGACAACAAGATTATATGCAGAAGATCCAAGATTTCGACAATGTATCCCTAATATGTTTCATCTTCTGTTTGAAAGTGACTTGTCTGGACTTTCATATGCAGTAAATCACATTTTAAAACCTGGAATGCATCTGCAAAATGTAACTGCAAAGGATTTTATGGATAAAGTGCATCAGAGAGATGATCATTTAGAATCTCAGTTGATTAATCTGATGGCATGTCAGCGTGGGACTAATGAATATTGGTACTGTCGCATGGAGAACTGAAATGTATGCTACGTAACTTGGGAACTCCTACATGGTTTGTTACACTAAGCTGTGCTGAGTATGCTTGGGATGATTTACTTGAATGTCTTCGAGAGGCAAATTCCAATATAAAAAATATTGAATACAAGACACCTGGAGAATTGTGCTCTTTGGATCCTGTTAATGTATGCAGATATTTCAATCATAGATTTGAAGCTATGATGTCTTTCATCTGCAATAAAAAGAATCCTCCTCTTGGAGAAGTTGTGGATATTTTTTGGAGAAAGGAGTATCAAGCAAGAGGTTCTCCTCATATACATATGTTGTTGTGGATCAAGGACGCCCCCAAATTTGGAACAGATTCAGATGAAACTGTTTTGTCTTTCATTGAAGATTATGCCACATGTGCTGTACCCAATAGCAAAGAACATAAAAACTTAAAACAACAAGTCTTACGATTCCAAAACCATCGGTGTGGAAAATACTGTCGACGAAAGTACAAGTCAAAGGATAAGTTCTACACCAAATGGCGTTTTGGATTTCCACGTCCTGTATTATCTAAAGGAAGAGTGAACAGTTTTATGTCAGCTAAGCGACATACCATCACATGAAAGTCTCCGAAAAATACCTACAACTTAAAAAGAAGTGAAGGGGGGGGCGTGGCTAAGCCCCAGCGAAGATGGCGGCTTAGGTGCGAGCTCCGCCGGAGCGACATGTTTCCTCATGAAAATCCGGAATAAATCAGCCATGCAGAGCGGTTACGAGGTGGGAGAATCTTAAGGGCGACCTGCGGTGCTAAATCCTGTGCCCAGGGGACCTGAGGACGCCTTCGCGGCGAAGATACGGCGGACGAGTTGGGAAGCGCCGGGAGCAGCGAGGAGGCGGGCATAGAGGCGCACGCAACGCCCCGGAGGCCTGCGCGACACCTGCTGCCTGAAAAGTGAGATCCTGTCGGCCCCGCGTCGGAGGCGGGCGCGGCACCTGTAGGTACCGGAGGAAGGGACCGGCTCTGGGGGATGGGGCGCCGCCTTCCTCGTGGCAGCTTAAGCGGCGGCCCGGCGGGCCTGGACGACTGAAGCGGCAGACTCTGAGGGGCAACCACGAGGCAGCTGGTTCTATGGACTGTGGGGGACACCCCGATATGTGGAGATGACCGGGACCCTGGAGCAGCCTGCTGACCCCTGGAGCCTTGGCCATACACAACCCGCGGGGGTGCGAGCTGCTGAGTGAGGTGGAGGATCTGTGTGGCGTGCCTTTGGGGCCCCGCGGAGCAGTGGCGGAGAGTGAGTTGGGCCGCCCCACGGGATATCTGGGCCTCTCCTCCACGGGCCTTCTTGAATACACTCCGAGGGCCCGGGAACCTGTGGCCCAGTCGCTGACTGGGAGCGTCCACCCCACCAGGACCCGAAGGGAGGGCTACGCACCTGGAGATTGATCCCGGCCGCCCCTGGGCAGGGGAGCCAGGTACGGACGTGGCAGTGTGTGTGTGAGGCAGCCGTAGGCGAGGTGACACCACTGCACTGCACCCGTTGGTCTGCCTTCGGGCTGTCTGTATGGGTCCTGTCGGAGAAGGGGACCCGAGAAGTGCGCGTTCATCCACCCCCCCCTTTGTTCGGACTGACCAGGGGACATCCTAGTGGCGGCTGATTGGTGAGGAAGATCTGGTTGGCGCATGATAGACCTATTATCCTGCCTACAGGGATGCACCAACGGCCGGGTGGCGGTTGGCGCCGCGGGGCGAGGAGGCATAGCTCACTCCAGCAGAGGTGCTCCGATCAGCAGCATACGGCTGCAGCCTGCATGCGGGACATTACTGGGCAAGTGGCCTAGATCACGACCCGCACTTGTGGCCGGCGGCTTCACGTGGAGACCTCATCATGAAACCTAAAGGGGCGGTGGCGGCCCAAACGAACAAACTTGATAAGTATGCAGTCCCGAGGCCGGCCCCTCAGACCGAAGGGGCAACGGGGGAGCAGCTGACGCCGGCGGAGCCCTCCTTGACGGCTATCATGACCGCCATACAGACCCTGGGGACTACCCTCGAGACTAAAATTGACAAAATGTCCATTGAAAGGAATCTTTTGCGTACAGACCTCAACAAAACATCGGACAAGGCAAGAATTAATGAGACTGACATAGTGGAACTCAAGGCCTCCTCCAAGAAACTTGAACAGAGGGTCAATGAGCTGGTCCATCAACACCGTCAGGTGGCCCTGAAGCTTGAGGATCAGGAAGGGAGGGCCCGGAGGAACAACGTCCGCGTGGTTGGTGTTCCGGAAGGTTCAGAAGGGCCTAGCGTGGACCTATTCCTTGAAGACCTGATCCTTAATAGCCTGAAACCAAAGCGGCTCTCTGCTATGTTCTCCGTCGAAAGGGCTCACCGCGCACCCGTCCCTAAGCCTAGACCCGGTGCCCCGCCGCGAACCATTATTGCAAGGATCCTCAACTATAGGGATCGAGACGCCATTCTGCAGGCCGCCAGACAGAAGGGGGACCTACAGTATGAAAACGCGATGGTCAGGTTCTTTCCCGATTTCATGCTTAAGGTGCAACGAGAGTGACGATCGTTTGAAGGGGTGAAAGCAGTGTTGCAGGAGAGGGGCATCAAGTACATGATGTTCTTCCCAGCAAGGCTCAAAGTTCTCGATGGCAGCAGATCCCTCTTCTTCACTACGCCTTCAGAGGTGCAGGACTGGCTGGACAGGGGAGCCTCGCGACCGTCAACCAGCGCTACGAGGGACGACTGGAGGGAGGCCCAGATCGGCTCGCCAGTGCCCCTGATCGGCGGGTCGGAAGCGGATAATTTAAGTCAGCGCTCCTGGCACTCAAGGTCCCGCAGTCCGGACCTGGATGGCACCTAAAGACCTCGGAGGCGCTGGCACTGATGGGAGGGCGTTCTCCCTGGAGGATTACGCGCTGACCTGTAATGTATAATTTTTATCTACGATATTGAAGGGAGGGCTTGCCCAGGACAGCGCTTCCAGTGTGGGGGCCGCCCTCTCGGCGCCTGTGAGGGAATGTCTCTACACGGGAGGAGTCGGAGACTGCCAGGCTTTACATGCCTGCTCGGTGCAGGTAGTGGGCCCGACTTGCTGAGGACATTGAGGGAAAACAATTGATAAGAGAGCGTGGCAGTACTGCAGGGGACATTAGACTCTCTTGGTGACGTGCTCACATGGGTTGGAAGAGACTAAATGGAAATGGGGAGGGGTGCTCATCGGCTGGAGTTGGTGCTAGCGCACGCCTCACTTATCAGTTCTTAGAGGGGAGGGACTTTTTCTTTCCTTTCTTGTTTAGGGCGAAAGGCGCTCTGCTAGTTGGGGATGTGGGTAGTTGTAAACCTACATGGCAGGGTAGCAGGGAGGGAAGGGAGGTGGGGGGGCTACAGTTTCTGGGGGGTTTTGGGGGGATTAGTGACTCTCCGGGGGGGCAGGAGTTTCAGTTGGTCAAGTAAGAACGATCCTTGTAAGGTGGTGCGGTGTTGCATGCCATATGGACAACAGATTTACATCGTCTCTGGGAATGGCTATGAGGTGGGATAAAAGTATCAAAGTGCTTAGCTGGAATGTCAATGGGCTGGGGGACAAGCTTAAGAGAAGTATAGTACTCCAATTCCTCAAAAGGCACCTCCCAGATATTGTCCTATTGCAAGAAACACACCTCATCGGAAATACGTGCCAGGCACTTAACAGATGGGGGTACACACTGGCCACGCATGCCGGCTTCACATCGGGATCCCGAGGGGTGGGCATACTGGTGCGCCGTAATTTTCCAATGGTAATTGAACACACGAAAACGGACCCGCTGGGCCTCTATGCGGTGTTCACGGGAAAATGGGCAGGTCGTACGCTTAACCTGGTGACGGTGTACATTCCACCTGGTCTCCAGAGTCAATCCTATCAGGATCTGGGGGAACTCCTTCTCTCCCTCCCCGAAGGGCAGCTCTTAGTTGGGGGAGACTTTAATGCAGTAGTGTCGGGTGACTTAGATAGACATCCACTGCGGAACATTGCACCGGGGCACATGTGGCTCTCCAACCTGCTGGAGGCGTATGGGCTGGTGGACCTTTGGCGCCTTCTCCACCCCACCCAGCTACAATATACATTCTTCTCGGGACCACACCACACATTCTCCAGGATAGATTACCTCCTTACTCTCTTGCAGCACGACACTATGGTTCAGGACGTCAAACACTTGGCAAGGGGTATATCGGACCACTCCCCGCTGTGGACGCATCTAACAATCGGGGAGCAGAGGGTGGGATGTGTGGCGCCCATAAACCCCTGGTTCTTGCGTCACCCTGAAATTAAGAAGGCACTCACTCGGTCAATAGATCAATATTTCACTGACAATGTAGGGACAGTGGAGGCCCCAACTACCCTCTGGGAAGCATTTAAGACTGTATTGAGGGGGGAAGCCCTCTCAAAAATCGCCGGACAGCTTAAGGAGAGGGAAGCGCAGATGCTTACAATGGAGCGGGATCTTCTCGCACTTGAGGGAGAGGCACAGGTGCATGTGACCTTAAAGACCCAGCATCAAATGCAGTTGAAAGCCGCTGAGTACAAGGCCCTAGCCACGGAGGCTGCTAAGACTCTAGCGAGAAATAGAGGAGGCCGGCTATACGACCAAGGGGACAAAGCGGGTAAATTAATCGCCTGGTTGGATAAAAAACAGATGACGCAGAGGGTGGTGGCAGAAATCTGTTCTGAGGGGGCCTCCCCCCTAACCGAATAGGCGAATTTGCTGCACATTTCAAAGGAGTGTACAGCAGAGGTTCGGACCGGTCAGAAGAGGATTCCGCTGCGCTCCTAGAGGACATCAAGCTGCCCATGCTTACTGGGGAGGATCGCGAGACTCTGGACGGCGACCTCACCGTCGCCGAACTGGTTAAAGCTATTAAGGACCTGCGGCCTGGGAAGGCCTTGGGCCCTAACGGCCTACCTATTGAGCTGTACAAGCTCCGGCCCGACTGCCTGGGCATGCATCTCAAAAGTATGTTTGAAGACATCAAAGTGTTGGGGAAACTACCAAGAGACCAACGCATAGCCACTCTGGTAGCTATCCCCAAAGAAGGGAAGCCCAGAGACCGCTGCTCCTCCTACAGGCCAATATCGGTATTGAACGCTGAGCCTAAGATACTGGCTAAGCTCCTTGCAAATCGGATTAAACCAATAATCACCAAATTGGTCCATCCTGACCAATCGGGCTTCATGCCGCATCGAAATACAGCCCTTAACCTGCGCCGGCTCCACGGCGTGATGGGTCGCCGCCACACGATCCAGGAGGATGCGGTGGTGGTATCATTAGATGCCGCTATGGCATTCGATACGCTGGAATGGCCCTATATGATGGTGGTCCTTAAAAGATTGGGCTTTGGTCCCAACTGCGTTGGGTGGGTGCGCCTCCTCTATACTGAGCCGGTGGCCCAGGTAGTGGTGAATAACAAGAGCTCCGAGGTTTTTGCACTCAAAAGGGGAACAAGACAGGGCTGCCCCCTCTCACCCTTGCTGTTTGCCCTCTGCCTGGAGCCTCTGGCAGCTTGGATAAGACAGGATCCCTCAATACGAGGACTGAGATGGACGGAGGGATGGGAGGACAGGATCTCGCTATATGCAGACGATATCCTGTTATATCTTGCCTCCCCCTCTTAATCCCTCTGGGTGGCCCTAGACATTTGTACTAGCTTTGGGAAAAACTCCGGCTACAGCATCAACTGGGGAAAGTCATTGCTTTATGTTTTGCATGGCACCCCTCCCACTTTTCTGCGTGGTTGCCCGATCCAGATAGCCACGGAAGGGTTCAGGTACCTCGGAATCTTTATCTCCGGTGATGCAAAAATACGCTTTGAATATAACCTCAGGCCACTCCTGCAGAGGTTCCAGAGGGATACGGCAATCTGGAAGAAGCTCCTGCTGTCGCTGCTGGGTCGTGCGGCCCTTTTTAAGATGATGGCGCTGCCGCGGTTTTTATACGCGCTCCAAAATTACCCAGACCTGGTCCCACACAAGTACTTCGCAGATATTGAGGCTACTCAGAGAGACCTTCTGTGGAGTGGCGCACCACGCATAGCTCTCCAAAAACTAACACTGGGGTGGTACGACGGTGGTATAGCACTGCCGGACATCCGTAAATATTACTGGGCAGTGCATCTCTCGGCTATCAACCAAGGCACGTACGGCAGTGGGGATGATCCCAGGTATGGGATGGATAGGTGGCTCCTCCCCGGGGGAAACTTTGAGACCACACTCTACTCACGGCTCAATAAGTTCCACCTCACGGGGCCTACAAAGCACTCGGTCCAACTGTGGCACATTGTGAACCGGAAGCTAGGGTGGGCTGACAAACTTACGAAGGCAACCCCGCTCTGGGTGTCAGAAAGGCTCGGGTTGTTGGGTCGCACTAAGGGATTTCGCAATTGGGACCTGATCGGGATATCGCAATAAAGGGGAACTTTGGGGATCCAGGGGAATGGTGACCTTTGCCTCCCTACAGCAGTCCCACGAGTTGGCACACTCGGAGTTCTTCCGGGTCATGCAGGTTCGGCACTCTCTTCAATCTAACATTCCACCCGGGACAGCGCTCCCGGAATCCTCCCCCTTAGAGGATAGGTTGCTTGATGGCTACCTGCCGGAAAGGGCAATATCCCTCACATACAAAAAACTCGTACGTCACTCTCCAGATCCACTGCGCTCCCTCAGGGGGAAATGGGAGGCGGACGGCCTGGAGATTGATGATGAGGAATGGAGGGAGGCGCTCTCTTCCCCCAAAGAGGTGGCGATATTGGCAAGGTTGCGGCTGATACAGCTCAAAATATTACATCGGGTGTATGTCTCAGGCACCAGGCTAGTGTTGATGGGGAGGAGTGCAGATGGGCTCTGTCGGTGGCAGTGTGGGGAGAGGGGGACATTTCTTTACATAGTATGGGAATGCCTGCAAATTCAAACATATTGGGCAAAGATACATGATTGTATGAGCGAGGTTTGGGGGGTAAAGTTACGGCCTGAAGCTAAGCGGTGCCTCCTGAACATTTGGGAGCCCACGGACCTATCGGTAAAAGGCAAATTGTGGGCAATGCTGGGGCTGGTGATTGCAAAACGTAACATAGCGCGCCTATGGGGAGCGGGAGCGCCCCCGCTGATTAGTGCATGGAAGAAAGACATGGACTGGTGTATGCTGCAAGAAAAGATAGTGTATGTTTCGAGGGGGTGCCCCGGGAAATGGGTAACAGTCTGGTCTTGTTGGAATGCATACCGCGGCAACATCTGCGAACCTCCCATCTTCCCCCCCCCCCTTGAAGAAATGTTAACCCAATAATGTGATGGTACTGTCTACCCCTAATATGCTGTCCCATGTTAAGTTACAAAATTGTCTGTGAGTCCAAGGATGAAACACTGTAACACCATTAAGGGAAAACTGTGCAACGACCAACATGTTTGTGTGTTAATAAAAAGATTTAAAAAAAAAAAAAAGAAGTAAAGAATCGAAATACATAAATGACTACAATCCAGTTATTTTATCCATGTGGAATGCAAACATGGATATTCAGTATGTTGTGGACAATTCCATTGCTGTTGCACGATATGTAACGTCCGACATTACTAAATCAGAAAAGACGGAATTGAAAGAAATGTGGGAAGAGATTTCTCACGAGAAGACTCTAAGTAAAAAATTATAAAGTTTCAGTTTGAAGATGTTATCGCATTGTGAAATTGGAGCATATGATTGTTCAGATCGGTTATCATCTGCAAGTCTATATTCCAAAAGTAGAAGAATCATTTGGGTGAGTCTAGGTCTTGCGGGAATGCAAAATCGGGTACTGAAATCTGTGCAAGAAATTGAATATTTAGCAGAAAAAGAACCAGAAAGTACAGATATTTTGAAAACGAATATGTTGGACACATATTACCCAAACAGAAGTCATCATCTTGAGAGCATGTGTCTCTATGAAGTGTTGCAAAACTACACTTTTAAATGGAATACTACAGAGAACATCAATGATGGAAAATATGCAGTGATTGGTTCTGAAGGATGTCTGGTGAAACAAAGGAAAGGAAATTTAATTAATCACAGGAAACTGAGTTGCAACACTGCTGATAAAAGGGAAGTTTACTATTTAGCCCTTTTGCAAATGTTGAAACCATGGCGTTCAGAACTGGAATTACTTGGAGATTTTCATAGCTATGAAGATTTATTTAATGCTTGTAAAGATAGCATACAATGCAGTGCTTTTGCAAATTATATGAAAATGTTGAATGATGAAATTGATCAAGAAGCTATAATTGCAGCTGAGATTGCTAGAGACAGATCCACTTGGACAACCAATTGTTGAAAATGAAGCAGCGACTGCCATGAATGAGGTGGAAACAGCAATGTATCAAGCTCAAGAAGATGTAATACAGTTAGGAAACTTGGAAGAACAACTAAATGTTGAACAGAAACAAATATATCAACAAGTGAAATAGCAGATTGACCATGGATTACTTCATGAAAAGAAAGGGTGCTCATGTACATCATTTCAACGTATCCGAATGTATGTGAGTGGTCAAGCTGGAACAGGAAAAAGTTTCTTAATTAAAGTAATTACAAGTTATCTGCAAAAAACAACATTTGTCTTGTGTTGCCACTGCTCCAACTGGATTGGCAGCACATAACATTAAAGGAATTACTTTACATCGTTTACTAATGATATCTGGAGAAGCTTGTTGTGAAGTTTCAAGAGTCTTGAAGAAAATGAAACATCTCATTATTAATGAGGTAAGCATGGTCTCAATCTTGATGCTTGCCTTTGTGCATTTAAGAATGCAGCAAATTCTTAAAACAGAGTATGACGTGTTATTTGGAGGAAAACACGTCATAGTTTTTGGAGATCTATTGCAACTGACTCTGGTAAAAGGACAACCGGTATTTAAAACACTTGCACATGAAGATACCAGAAAGTCTCTTGGTAGTGTTGGTAATGTGAACATTTGGACTAATTTTGAATACAAAGAACTGACAACAAATATGCGACAGGCAAATGATGCTGAATATGGAAGTATTCTTCAAGATATAAGAATTGGAATTCTTACAAAACATGGCAAACAAGCTTTGGAAAGTCGATTACTTTGCAATGTCTTTCCAAATAAAAATGTAGTTCCTGCAAAAGTGTACATGAAAATTGCTGAAAATAAATCAGTGATCTGTTTAATGCCGACACTGCGCGAGTGTTCCATATTCAACGAAGAACTATTGAAATTGGAAAATGAAGAAATTATAAAAATGGAAGCCATCGATAAAATAGAGCATGAAGGAATCACTATTATTTTGACGGAAAAGTTGAAAACAAAACTGGATTCTTTAGAAAAAAAAATATCTAAAACAGCTGGTTTAGAAAAGACACTGTATGCGTGTGTAAACTGTCAGGTAAATTTAAGGCGTAATTTGGATGTAGAAAAAGGGTTAGTTAATGGTGCAATGGGTAAAGTGGTAGATTTTGTTAATTATCAGAAAAAAGAAGGAATTGAATTTTCAAAAATTACTTTTGATCAGATTGAAGATGTCAAAGAAATTGGTCGTTGTTCAGTTCGTATTTTGCTTGTTAAAGATTTATATGTCCGTAGGAATCCATTTCCATTTTCTCCGGCATATGTAGTGACTATTCATAAATCTCAAGGATTAAGTGTAGACAGTGCTTTGGTGAACATTGGATCTACTGTATTTAAATAGGGTATGGCATATGTTGCTTTGTCGCGAGTCAGAACATTATCTGGTTTGTTTTTGATTGATTTTGATGAGACAAAGGTTACTGCAGATGCAAACTGTGTAAAAGAGTATAATAGGTTAAGATGGGTGAATGCTCCAAATTTAGGTCAATATCCTGTATTTGAAAAGCGTGTGGTTGGTCGAAAAAGAAGGTTTGAGAATATCTGTTCTGAAGATGTTGAGAAGGGAATAGAACAAGATAATGTGATTGCAAGTAAAAAGAAATTGGACACTGTTGAAGAGGTTGTTGGTTATCGGTTTGAAAATAGTTCAGGTGTCAACTGCTATGCTAATGTAGTGGTCAATGTTGTTTTTTATCTTGAAGGTTTGCAAGAACAAATTATGCAGAATCGGCAACAAAGATTTTGTTCTCTGTTGCATTCTGTTTTTGAAAAATTGACAACAGATACAAGTAAAATACAATCTGTTTCAGATGTTCGTAATCTTTTGGATGTGTGTTCTGGTTCTACACAATTTACACAAAATATCCAACAAGATGCTCAGGAATTTTTAATATATATGATTACCATTTTTGAAAATGAAGGTGTAGAAATAGAAAATATTTTTGGGCCTTTCTTACAAATGGGAACATCATTGTGAAAATTGTATGTATACATGTTCCACTAATGTAGACACTGAAAGATTTCTGTATTTAACATTACCAGACTGTAAATCAGTTTCTTTTAATAAATTAGTTAAAGGTGCAAATCAAAACATGGAGTGTAGCCAATGTAAATCAGAAATGTTATCCACATTATTTTCAAGAAAATATGGACAATACATAATTTTAATGATGCAACGTTGTACAGCTGATGGAAGAAAATTGGATACTTTAATAGAGCAGTTTTTAGCAACACAAGTATCAATATCAGGAAGGACTTTTGTAGCAATTGCAATAATTTTCAATGATGGTCCTTCCACCACATCTGGACACATTATACTGCCTATCTAAAATGTGACAAAGGCTGGACACTTTGTAATGATTCCCAGTTGGTTTTCAAACAACATTTGCCTAGGGAATTACCAAATTCCTACCTAATATTTTTAAAGTCAAAGTTTTAGCAAGATAATTCACTCTCTGAGTAATTTATTATTATAATTTAATAGGACTACCATTGGACAATTTACATAAAAAAGAGTGCAAAAATACCATTTGGCCTCAAGGAAAGGTATATGTTTGAATTATGGACTTTTTTGTGCTCATTGACTCGTGAATATTTTTAAGCGAGAACATTTATAATTTTTATAAGTTAATGTTATAAAATTTTGTTAGCCATAAGCATTTCATATATGTGTGATTTGTGGTATTTTACTGAGAATAGCATGCTGGGTTTTTTTAAACAATCTTTTTGATTGTTTTTTTTTTGCCCGCTGTTAAGTGATGAGTACGATTGAAATCACTATTTCTAGTGAAATTCAATATATTCTGAGAACACCAAAAAGGGCAAACAAATTACTTTGTTGAAATTATGCTGTGTGGTAAAAAAATGTATTATTACATGTTATAACTATTTTTTCTTTTCTTTACAGATCCTAATTCTAAAATAAGCAGTTTACATAAATTTTTATTGCAAAACAAAATCTGAAAAAAATGTATACCATTTTTAATTTCTATGACTGTGAAGGTAAGTTTAAGTATAAATATGCAGAATGGGCAGATCTGCAAGAACCTACAAAGATTGATCAACTTTTTAAAAACACTCTGTTTATACCGATGTAGTTTTGAAATCTCTCTGTTACCGGATATTATGTGACCTGCAAAAAAACAGATTTGAGTGGTTCATAATATTTCCCATTGTACCTATCGAAGGACCGCAATCATTTCAATCATTCTTCTTTGAGCATCTTTGCAGACAAAACTCTGTGCTTACCTTTAATTATTCGGAAGCAATTTTAAAACAGAAATATGTCAGTTTTTGTAACATAGTTATTGCGCAAGATACTCTTTCATATTTACAAAGAGAGAAAAAGGCGCTGTGTGTACTTTTTCTA
Organism: Triturus cristatus; assembly: GCF_964204655.1. Taxonomy (NCBI): domain Eukaryota; kingdom Metazoa; phylum Chordata; class Amphibia; order Caudata; family Salamandridae; genus Triturus; species Triturus cristatus. The sequence goes on along the minus strand of NC_140588.1, from coordinate 619,473,424 downwards.
CTCCATGTAAATACAACCTCATCATACGCACCACTTTGCGTTGAAAGGTTGTTCTATGAGTGTTGTTTTGTATGATTGCACTGAATACTCATAGAACAAGACACATCTCCTGATTTATCATAAATCATAAATCTCGATATGTGTGTGAATGCTGCACCATTCTCTAATTGGTGTACGAAAGCAGAACAAGGAGAATTGTTTTCTGTTCTCCTCATTTTTAAATCTTCAATGCATGCTAAAATGTTCAGCATACATTGAAAGAGAAAAGTGCGTTTATTGATAGTTTTTGTGCATGAAGGTGTGTCTTTCTGTACAAAAACAAACAGCACATGAGACAGATATCCTTGCACTATGGTGCAAGGGTGCCTGTGTCACCACATGGCTGCAATTTAACCACTTCCGTGCTCAGGACGGCTCCCGGCTGTCATGAGTCACGGTAGTCGTGTGCTCATGACGGCTGGGAGCCGTCCGACCGTTGCCGCTCTGCCCACGCGCAGCTAATTCCCCGCCTGTGCGGGCGAATTAATCAGAGGGTGGAGTTCGGACAGCTCCCGGCCGTCATGAGCACACGCCCACCGTGATTCATGACGGCCGGGAGCTGTCTTGAGTACCTGGGTGCCACACCCAGCCCCACCCCCCTCGCACCGTGGCAGAATTTGCTGCCCGCTGAAGGGGTTGAGCAGCCATGCAGAGAGAAGCATAGATGTGCAACATATTTATGTACATATGTTGCATCCCTGTGCTTCGGAAGTACTACAGCATACTGCAGTTAAAGAGGTTACTGTGTGATGCTGCAGCACTTCCTCATAGTTCTGCACTTATACATTCACCATATGCTATTAATGCATTCATTCAGTCAATTACGTTCTACACATACATTCATCTAAACTTTCACACACCAACAAAGTATATAGCTCTTTTTTTAAACCAGGAAAGTTAGTTCTTAGAAGAACTTTTTTTTCTTCTTTTTTCTTTTATATTTTTTTTTGTTTTTTTGAACAATTTTTTTTTTTAAAAAAAAGGAAAAAATAGAACTGGAGGAACAAAACAATGAACTTCAGGGGGAAAAAAAAAACCTAGCAATGGTGACTTTCTTGCTTGCGGCAGATCAGATCGATAGACTGCTCCCCGTAGCATAAAGTTGCATTGCATTTTGTGCAGAGCACTTTCAAAAATTGGAATTGCGGACGGATGTCCAAATTTTGTGCAGAAGGATGCACTCTTGAAGTGCTTGGCTGTGATGAATCGTAGGAGCAGGAGCGACTCTCATCCTTTGGCATTCCTCCCGAGCAAGATTTACTGGATGAAGGGTCCTCAGATGCTTCATCATGCTCGCCATTCCGCATGAATATTTCTTGTTTGGATCCCCACGAGACAGCACTCTCTGGCAGATCTTGCAAGTGACCAAGGTGGCATTGGTCTTTGTTTGCCCCTCTGGATATGTGAAAAACTTCCACACCACAGATGAAAAACGTGGTGGGCGTGGTGGCTCTTCCAAAAATTCATCCTCAGATGAATGAGGAGATCCAGGAGATGCCTGCTGCCCTGAAGCCATTGTTTGGTTAGAAAAAAAATTAGAGCTAAGTGTAAACTTAGTCCAAAAAAGCTTCTTCTCTGCAAAGAAATGCTCCTCCAAAGAAGGTCAAAGAAGAATGATTGAAATGGGTGGGGTCTTTCAATAGTTAGAATAGGAAGTGTAATGAACCAATCAAATCTCTTTTTTTCAGGTCACATGGGATCCGCGCACTGTGCGCTTACGCAGCACGCACCCAGCGCGCATTCCGCGAAATTGAATTTAAAAAGCATAGAGGATTAAATGTAAAAATATATTACTTTTATGAGTAGTTTAGAGTTTGTGTTCAATTAATATTCACATAAAATCCATATATATATGTTTTTTTAAATGTTAAATATTTCGCGGGATTCGCACACCTACTGCGTCTTGCACGCACATGACGCATCGCGGCAGCGCGCAAGCGTCGCGTAACGTGCATTGTATGCGTCGCGTATAGGCTTGGAGTCGCGTACTGGTCGCATTGTATTCGCGCACCAAACACGTACCCAACACATACCGTTCGTGGATGCTTACGCGTACGGGTCGTGAAGGGTGCGCATAGGGTGCGCGGATCCTCAAAAAATGAAAAGAAAGAAAAAAGAAATTGAAAATATAGTTTTAGAAATATTTTAAAAATATATTTTAAAACTAACAATTTTTTTTTTAAAACCCAATAAAAACAAATAATGTATTTTAATTTTTAAAAGAATTAATTGAAAAAAATACGTTAAAAAAAGGTGATAAAAATAAATTTAAAAAAAACATAATTAAAGGAATTGACAGACTGAAATAGAAAAATTTCGATATCCAATGAAAATCATTAAACAACATAGTTTTAGTGATAAATAACCATAGGTTTCATGCTCGTTATAGTTAGGAATTGGCATTTAAAAAACCTTAAAAATTCACTGAAAAAAAACATAGGTTTCAGGGGCGTTATAGTTAGCTGGACATTTCCCTCGTACAAAACCCTAGAAATTCCCCCGTTATAGTTCGTTCAGCTAACTATAACTCGCGCCCCCGCAATGCACTGCTGATGACGTCACATATTACATCACTCATGACAGTCAGTGACATCACTGATGACATCACTGATGACATCACTGATGATGTCATCCATGTGATAAATTAGTGCATCTTCTCACACCCTAATATAACCTTTGATATACCGACTCAAAATTTCAGATGCCATTCTCAAAACCATAGATACTCCAATACCAATAACTACATACCCACTCATTGACTCTTAAGTCTACACACACCTCCACTCAACCACCTGTACAGTCACACATAATTACACTGACTCAGTACAGGACTATCATATGCAATTATACACCTATATAGACACTCAGACACCGCCAATCATCCATAGACGTACTCACACACCTAGTCAGTCATGCAAATGATTAATCACACTCCAATTTACTCACCTATACAGTTATAGACACACAAGTTCACTTACTCATAAAAATACTACCATATTCTGACGCTGTTATACAATTACTGATACAAACACACACTCATCCATACAGCCACTGTCACAATCACACACTCTCACATATAGCCAGTTATATACTCTTACACACATATACACTGCCTTTCACATATGTAGTTACTGGCACATGTACCACTGAGATATACATTCAATCACTAACACAACCATACACACAGTCACCCACCCATACAGTCCATCACAGATGCACTCTTAAAACCATGCACCATAGAATCACCCACTCACACATCTATGCGCAGAGTCATACACACCCTACCCACACAAACACTCAGGCAGCCATACAGATACTCAGACAACCAATCAATAACCCATATAGACACTCATATAGCTATTCACAAAACCATGCAGCCACTTATACATCAACAGATAGACAGATGCACGCATTCACACAGTTTAGTCACTAGTCTGCAGTAAGATATGTTTAATGACTCACTTATATAGTCAGTCACTCACCTACTAAATCATCCATTCACATACTTATACACCCACTCATTCTTCCATAGCCCTTTCCCTATATATATTAAACATATTTAAATTTTACAGAAACACAGACTCACTGGATGACGTCATCGGTGATGTCATCAGTGATGTCATTTGAGATGTCATCAGTGATGTCACTCACCATGTCATGAGTGATGTAATATGTGACGTCATCAGCAGTGCATTGCGGGGGCGCGAGTTATAGTTAGCTGAACTAACTATAACGGGGGAATTTCTAGGGTTTTGTACGAGGGAAATGTCCAGCTAACTATAACGCCCCTGAAACCTATAGTTTTTTCAGTGAATATATATATAATATATATATATATATATATATATATATATATATATATAATCGTTTTACCCTCTAGTTTGCCTGTTTTAGGAATACAATACTGCTGTATCTATTGCCTATTGCTCTTTTTAATTAATGGGAGTGTTCTTAAAGATTCATTTGTCTTCAGTTCTTTCGGATTAACATGAGCTTCCAGCAAAAACATAATAGATTTGTCAGAACCACTTTCAGAGGGCCACATGGCAAACAGGTGTTACTGGGTTCCAACCATGGAGATTAAGGCCTTTTAATCCTTATGTCTTGGGCCTGACCTACTATGGATTCTGAGCAACTGGGCCAAGTAACCCTTCAGCACATTACTCTCAGGAATAGCATGGTCCAAGCACTGTTAGGCTCCCTCAGAGGGAGGTGTGGATAAAAGGAAGTTCACAACTCCAAATGTGCGCTGTAGAAGCAAGAAATCATTGTCCACCCAAATACTCACTTTTATGACAAAAGAGAAGCGTTCTATTTCTACCGCTACTAACATATAGGAAACATGTCACAGTCACAAACAATTGCACTGTCCCCCTGAGGGCTCTAGTGCTCTTTAGGTGAATCTGGTGAGTTTGTCACACGCAGGCCAGGCGGGTTACACTTAGTGGGTGCAGAGTTGCTCACTCGCGGTTGCGCCGCTGAAGTGACCTGAGGTTCTCTGCAGCTTCTTCTTGCAGGGTAAGTGTCTGATCCATCTCACAGCAGGGAGGTAACGATTCTGAAGCGGGTCCCTCATCTAGTTGACGATGTGCAGGCACTCCACGGCGACCTCACTTCTTCGGTGGGGGGCGTCAATCAGGTTGCACGTCTTGTTGCTCCTGGTGACCCTCTCTGGCTTACGGGGTCAACGTATCCTCTCTCTACATGGAATCTGGTCCGTTCGGCAAAGCAAAGTCCTCGATGGTGGCCCGTCCTGGCATACGGGGTTGTGGCACTTCACACGGCAGCAAGGCAGTCTTATCTCCACAGCCCTACTGAGATACATGATCCAGACTCACCACTGCACAAAGGGTACAGCCCTCACAGCATGGCAATCTTCTCACGGCAGCACCTCCTGGCATACGGGGTTGTGGCTCCTCACTATGCACGGGCCCTCACCTGATTGGCGTAGCGATGCACAAAGCTTATTTCATGTCAACCCTCTTCTGGAATACAACGATCACTGACTTGGACCTGCACACAGTCAGTGACCTGATCAGTGTATCAGCTGTCTCCTCATACCTCACAGAGGGAGTCCTCTTGATGGGGCTTGCCAACACGCTCCTGCCAATGCTTTCCTCTTCTTCACAGGTCACGCTGATCGTGGCAAGAAGGCAGGTGCTGGTGCTCCAGGGCAGGTGGTCTTGGATTCTTTGGGTGAAGTGCCCTCACCCAGCAGGGAGACTGGTAGTCCTTGGCCCCCAGTCCTGATCACATACAAAATTATTGCAGAATTTTCCCTCCTGACACAACTTGTCTGGTTGCTTGGCATTACCATTTTTGGGGGTCTCAGGCCATTCTTCTTTTAGTCCATTTCCAGATTCCAAATGTAATTTAGAGTCTGAGTCTTTGAAGATTATTTTGGGGGTCTGTTTCTTTTGAATTGCCCAATCCTCAGCCCTCTCTTCTACTTGAAAGCAGTTTGTCACAGCAGGAGTGACTCCAAAGCTCATAGCCCCACAACACAATCCACAGGCGTGACTAGAGTTCACATCTGGATGTCAGCCACTGTGTTGTATATCAAAAGGTTAGCTCAGTGCCTCACCCCTACCCTATATAATTGTATTATCAGCCCCATCTCCTTCCTGTGATTGCCTAGAACCCTTTCTTGTTACCTCTCACTGAATCAAAGAGCACCCTTTGAAGCGTACAGGGGAAGCCTGGCTCTCCCCTCTCCAGTGTCTGTTCCACCCAGCTTACAGAGGTCTGTCTAGGGGCTGGGAGGGGTGGGGGGGCTCTACCTCCTCTCTGTTTCATCATGTAGGCATGGGTCTCCCAGAATGGAACCCAGCGCATTCCATGTATTGTACCATTCACAGGCACACATACTCCCTATGCAGATATGCAGCCTCCACACAGTGCACAGTACTGTATCCTTCATGTACTGTACCACTGATAGGAACCCATATATCCAGCACATGAAAACACACTGCACAGCACTGAATCCATAAATGACTGTACCACTCGTAGGCACACATACATCCAGCATATGCATTTTCAAGCATGCACTGCACAGCACTACATCCTTCATGTATTGTACCACTCATAGGCAGACATACATCCATCACATGCATGCATGCACTGCACAGTAATGCACGATCTCTGTATTGCACCCTTCTCAGGTGCACATACACCAAGTACAGATACTCTATTCCTGTGTTGTACAGCACTACACATCAAACTGATGTAGGCCAAGGGTGAGTTAAGCACTCAGCAGCGGAACTTTAACTGAGAGAGCCTGTGGTCCTGTGACACAGGTTTAAAAGGACCTGTTCACTTCTACTGATCACTACATGATATACTGCCACCTCCACACGTGTGCTGCTTAACTTCTGGTGAAAGCAGTAGCCTTTCACCACTATGAGGGTAATCATTTGGCCTCCCCACCTGGTCCACCAAGACTGCAATCTTTGAGACAAGCCTATGTCATGGTGCACATGCATGATCTGTGTTTGCCTATGACAATAAAAATCAACATTAAGGATCCAGACATTAGCACAGTTAGGGCACTCAGGACAGGGGTGCACATCCATCCAGGGGCGGCTGGTGTTAATGGGCAAAATGGGCGTCATTGCCCCTACCACTCTGAGAGGAGAGGCAAAAAGAGAGTTCAGAAAATCGTCACGCAGCTGAAAATAAACTCCTACACGCTGCGCTCTTGGTTTTTATGGGCAGCTGTGAACTTTGCAGATGTCCTGCTTCTGCTGTGCATGTGCCTGCTGGGCGAGGTATTCTTCGACCTGCAGGCACAAGCTACAGCTGTAACATCAGGGCAGAGGGTGTGCCGATTTTCAATGTCATGAATAAGGTTCGATTTCGGGGGCTTACACAATGTCCCTGGGAGGAGTTCACAGAACTCCATTCATTTCAATAGCAGGGGGTGGGGCAGGCTGAGGAGAACGAGGTAATGGGTGGTAACAATTTAAACTCATCTCGAGAGGGGGAGGGCTGTAGGAGGGGTGCAGGGCAGAGGGTGTGCCGATTTTCAATGTCATGAATAAGGTTCGATTTCGGGGGCTTACACAATGGCCCTGGGAGGAGTTCACAGAACTCCATTCATTTCAATAGCAGAGGGCAGGGCAGGCTGAGGAGAACGAGGTAATGGGTGGTAACAATCACAAGAGGGGGAGAGCTGTAGGAGGGGCGCAGCCAGATTCTGTTCTCATTCCTCATGTGTCTTCATGTGCTTTCACTTTTGGAAACGTTACTCATGAAGCGGAAGCTGTGCCTGAGCCCTTTCTCTGTGGGTACCTCTCTCATCTTGTTCGAAGCAACACAGGCCCTAAAGAATACAGGTTGGCACCTATGTTTCCTTTAACTGCTATTACCTGAGCCCCCTGGCTACATTAGAGAGTTCAGCTATTTTCAGGCACCAGGTTGAGCGATTTGCCCAGAATCACATCACAGGATGTAGAGTCGGCACCAAGACTCGAGCAGCACGTTGTGCTTTTTAGGTCTCGCCTTAGCCAGCGCTTATAGCGCTGCTCTGGTGAGAGTTTTAGTAAGCGGGTTTTGGAAGTGCTAACCTAGTGGCTTTTCAGGCCTCCAGCTTGCGTTCGCGATGTCGTGCATGCGCACAGCTGCTATCCTGCTTTCTAGCATCCCTCGCATGGCAGGCTTTCCTCCCCCTGTCTCACCTGCTCCTCCCCCTCCCTTACTGCGAGACAACAGACAAAAGCCGCCACTGGGCTCGAAGCCAGACAGAGCCATCTGGCTTGATTAATGATTAATTACAGTGGGCAGATTGGAGCATTTTCTAAAAATGGCAGATTGGAGCATTTTACGCAAATTCAAACGGACTAATAACTTTTTTTTTTTTTGTCTTCGAGCACTTCATACAGTGCTCGTGTTTTCCGTTCACAGGCACTTTTAGTTTCTAGACACCCAAACACCACTAGGGAGGAACATGGGGGCACCTCAAAACGGATTTGACATTTTTGAAAAACCCTTTGAAAACAACCCTTCGCCGCTCTCAGGGTCCCCCGAGAGGACGCAGACCATGGCAATATTATCCCACTAAAATACACCTTTCCACGCACTTAACCTTTAATTAAATTTGTTTTTTAGTCTATTCCCTTTCCTCGCCTCCTCAAAATCATTAAAGTGTGCGCCACGTGCTAGAGCTGGGAACACGACTGCAGCCAAGGGAATGTTTTATTTCTTGGGCACAAAAAAATAACAGACAAAAGGAACGGTTGCAAGTAGGGGGGCGAGGATGGAGGACGGCCTTGTGCTGTGCCGGTTGTACATTGCGGGGAGGCGACGCGTGTTGTACACGTCTCCACACATCACTGTTTGCAAGTAGACACGCCAGCCCTCTCCGCCAGCCCCTCTCCGCATCACACTTCCTCCTTTGACGCACCCCAAACCGAATTGTGGCTGCCTCGTCCCCGTAAAAAAAGAAACAATGTCATAAAATGTTGGATGCGTTCTGCTCCGCAACAAACTGTTATGACCCGGACGCATTTCAACGGAGAGCGAGGAAGTGTGACTTGCCATGGCGTTGAAAGTTCACGAGCAACTGGCCACCCTGGGTAAACATTGCGGCAGCCGTGTTCAACGGAACCCCGATATACCAGGGGCTATGGTGGCGCTGGGAATACATAAGTATGCGTTTAGTTCTTTAGAAGGCTGTCTCATCTGTTTGGTAACAATATCTAATTACCTTGCATGCCATAATGCCATACATTCGACCACTACCATTTAAAGATATAAACAAGCATTGGCATAGCCAATAGGTCTCGCCTTTGGGACCTTATAAGTGTTTAGCCATGCAAAAGTTGATGTTGTTGTACCAATGATATTGTGTTGCATAACTAAATACTTATAAGGTCCCAAAGGCGAGACCTATTGGCTATGCCAATGCTTTTTTTTCTCTCTCTAACCTCTGTTTCACCTGGTGCACAGCCTGTGTTTTTCTCTTTTGGCACGCACATCTATGCCTGTGTCTTGTAGTGTTTACCCCATGTCTGTCTCTGTCTCTTCAGAACACATTGCGCGCCGTTCTGTACCGTGGCAGCCGGTAGCTGTCTCTTGTTACTTGTATTATCAGAATGGGCTTAAAAAACCCAGGCTGCAAAGTGACGATATAAGATAAAACCGAGGGGAGGAATCACACGTGGGCCTCTGTTGTCACCAGGCGCGCACAAATACTGAACATGGCAAACATTCACCCCAGGGTAGCACAATCTGCAGATCAGCAGAACATCTCCAACCTCCCGCCTTTGAAAACATCCTACGTCAGTCAATAGTAGTACCTAAAAACGCACAGATGGGAATATGAAAATACATTTCACCTTGGTGGCACAGTCGACCAAAACTATTTGTTGAATTAAAAAAAAAAACATACAGTATCAGTCATGAAATAACTACTCTAGTTATATTCTTATGTTATATCTCGTCTGTGCAAGTGCCACAATACCATAAGCAAATATTTTAAAAGGAAAAAGTTGTAGCTCCTCTTTTTCGTGTAAAAAAAAAAAAAGACCTAATTATATTGGACGGCTGTTATGCAGCTCAGTCATACAGTGATAATTAATTGATGATAAATATCCTAAAACGTTCAGGAATTTGGTGTCATCCTTGCGCAGGGGCCTTGCTAATCTCTGTATGGTTCCAATAAAGTCTAATATTCAAACTATTCCTTTCTAAGAGTGTCTACATCAAAGTAAAAACTGTGGTTATTACGCTTGTGGTACTTTCCTAACAAAATAAACTAAGATTCTTTAAAGAAAAAAAAAATGTGGACGTAGAAATAAACCTGTTTTACATCAATTGCATCGCTGGTGCACTATGGGTATGCAAGTTTTAAAAATGACTTCCCTGCCCAGGCTGGTCGTACTGCTCAGCTGGCAAAACACGTGTGACTGCAAGACCTATAGAAAGAACTATGGAGGAGATGAACTTCCGTTTAATTGTCAAGGTGATGTTTAATACATTCTCAGGGAACCAGTTGAAAGTGTCTTACTGAACTGGTTAATGTCTCTTTCTGCTGGTTAATTGTATCTCGTGAATCTGGTTAATAGTGTCTCAGGGAACTGGTTAATAGATACCACTGCTTTTTTTAAGCATATTTTTATTAACGTTTTGTCATACATTAATCCACATACAATATTAATAGTTTCTCCATAATATAGTGTCTACAACATGCAGGACATAATCAATCTTGGAGAAGAAATATTACAGCGGTCAGTACTGTAGCCAAGTGCTCCGGATCAGAATCATACCGATATTTGGCTGGTCCAGTATGTATGTATACCAACTGTTAGAGATACCTCATTCGAAAATTGCAGGACCCTAACTTTAGGTGCCTGCTTCTCTGCCTCCCTGGATCCACATAAACTTACATTCTCAAAAGCATGCAACGTAATTATATCTGGGCATGTGGAGGCTCCCCCGCTTTATGCCCCCATATCTATAATAATGAAAAAAGGAAAACCCACGTCAAACAGGGGAGTAAAAAAAATTGGGAAGTTAGCTGCCTGTCCAATAGGGTACCATACATACGAAATGCGTTTTAAGTCTCGGTTAGTGCCCAGGTAGGAGGGGAAAAAGAAGGGGGAGGGAGGGCGAGAGAGGGGATAGGAAGGGGGAGGGGGGAGGGGGGCCAGGTGGGAGAAAAACAATCCGCTCTACTAGTCACACCTACGTGCCAAACCCAGTCCCCTTAATGAGAGGGGGAAGAAAGAAGGAGGGAAAGGGGGTGTAGGAGAGTAGGAGAGTAGGATCTGCCTCTTATGTTGCCCCCACTTTTTTTCTGATGTTTACACTGGTTTCTGGCTATAGTCTGGCTGGGACCCTGCTAATCACGGCCCCAGCCTCTCTGGTCTCTCTAAACAACATGGAGTGCATATTAGGTACACTAGTGATTGGATACTGTGGTGCCTTATGAGTCCCTAGTATATGGTACCTTAGGTACCAAGGGCATAGGTACTTCACAGGCCTACCAGGGGCTGAAGCATGTATTATGCCACCCCTGGGAAGAAGACTAAATCTGAAACCACAGGCTGGCTACTGTAGCCTGGGTGAGGTAGTGCTAGCACTCCTCACTGAGATATAGGTTCACTATATCTCTCCTGCACACACATTTAAACCTATCAGTCACCCCTAAGGCAGGCCCTATCAATCCTGACGGCAGGGTGCTTGGTTTTCATGTGAGGGGGTGCCTCTGCCTGAGCAGGGCCCCTCTGCAGCTCTCAGAGTCCATTATCTGAGGCTGTTTGTGAATGCGGTCAAACCATATACTCTTAAGTGCATTATAACTTCGCGGTAAATGCTAACTTTGGAATGGCTGCATCAAAACATGTCGTGTTTGGTGTCATGCTTTGGAATCATACCCCCACACCAGTAACTGGTGTGGGAGTATGATCCCACCCTTCTAGAGGGATAGACATGTACCTACTGTGGAAACACGTTAGAATCCTGAAGAGCCCTGGCATCCGAAAATGGATGCCACCAGTCACAGACACTGGGCTGCCCTCCTGCTGATGACCAAAACTCGCAGTGGAGGAAGCCTAACAATAAGTATCCTGTCACAGGGAGGTGTGACCACCTCTCAGACAGGGTTTAGTGTATTGGGGCTGGGTGGGTGCACTCCTAGAGTGCTTTGAAGTCCTGCACTGGGGGAGCAGTAGGCTCCTCTGTGCATACACCAGTTCAAACCGGTTCAGGGGCTACCTGCCCCTGCTCTGGCGTGAAACTGGACAAAGGGAAGTGGCTGTAGCCACCCACTCCCCTGACCTTCCCATAGGTGGGGTCATAGAGCTAGTCCCTCCCTTCCTTTCAGTATAAGTTAGGGAACCCTTGCCATTGCAAACTAGATATCCCTGGACGTTGCTCTGAAGAAGAATCTTGGACCTTCGACGTTCCACTACCTCTGGAAGACGGAAGGATCTCCCTTGGAGTCAAGGAGTGACTCCCTTGCTTGGCTGGCAGCAAAAACTACAATCAACGGTCACAAACTCCATCGCTCCCGCCGGAGACGAAGTCCCTGCAGCCCTGGAAGAGGATTTTCTGACTTCTCCAAGGCCATCGTGAGTCCCCAGCGACGCTGAGGCAAGTGGACCCCACGAGTGATGAGGAACCGCAATACCTGGGTACCGTGCACTATTTTCAAGTGCAATCCCTTCACATGTGGTCCAAGCCTCCAGCAGGAATCCCTCCGAAGATCAGAGGCCTACCCTGTCCCGAGTGACCGTGGGCCCCTGTTGAGTGAATCCTCCCGAGGCGTCTTTGCGATCCCTTGCCGGTTGACTTGTGGGTCCCTTGAAGATTTTTCTACAGTTCCAAAGGGCTCCCCTGGTTGCTCCAGGCCTGCCCTGACTTACCCTCGCTTGGTGAGTCCCTCAGACCTTGCTGGTCTGCACCGCTGACATTTTATCCTTTCCACAAGACTTGATGTTACCAAGGCTTGTTGGCTCCAATCTGGTCACCGACACCGCAGTAAGCTGCAGACTTTGTGGGATACACTGAATCCAGCTCCTGGTTGTCGTCGACGCCTCCTGGACCTCGTGGCTGAAGAGTCAAGACACCCATGGATCACCTGAAATCACCCGACGATTGTGCGCATCCATCTTCCTTGCCCCGGGTCACTGCCAAGTGACTTTGAACACTGTCCCCTCTGCTTTCAGGTCCTCATTCTTCTGAATCCAGCCTTGGATTCCACCAGACACTTCTCCTGTCTTCACAAGCAGCAAGTCTTCTTTGGCTCCCATTGAAAACGACGCCCCGACCCGACACCAAAAGACACCTATGCACCCGGCTTCCCTGGGTGAGGTAACTCCAGCACTACGGTGCTCCTGTGGGTGTTGGATCTATAACTACTTACCTTGTAATTGACTTGCTTGTAGACTCTCCCGAAGTATCCTTAAACTCCTAATTTCTAATCGCGACTTACTCCATTGAAGTCAATAGGGATTCGCGGCTGTGTTCTCACACTGCATGCGTCTCCCGTGGGTCCTTTACTTACCTGCCTTGGGTGGTTTTGTGAGGCCCCAGCGCTTCTGAAGGCCCTAGGCCTTCTCCCCTCGCAAGTCGTTATTCTTAAGTCTCTTTTTTAGTATATGGTCTGGTACGCCCCTAGGGCCCCAGCCATATTTGTGCTTAACTTATTGTGAACAATATAAATCAAGTGTATCACCTTGACCTTTGCGCACTGTTGCCTGAAGCTATTTGCTTATTTGAACGTTTATCACCATTCGCAAAATTGTTTCTAATAAAAAAATTCCTTTCAAAACGCACCAAATAACCAAAAATGCCTTTTGTGATAATTTTTCTTCATACATTTATTATTTCATACACAAAAATCAAAAATTCTTATTTTTGGTAAATTCTCATTTAAATCAGAGATGCTGCTTGTCCATCACATCCTTTCTTTTGATATTCAAAATTATTTTCTTCATTTATTGTTTGCCCGCCCAATGCATTTCGGGCCCCTTTGGCCCTTCTTCAGGGGTGAGTATCTGTAAATTATACAAACAATACATCATTGACACATGAATTTCATGATATGTACAGGGAGACACTGTAGTCTACTAGACACTTTGAACAAGCTTAAAAATCCGTCACTAAATTAATCCCAGAAAAACTCGAAAATCATAATTATAGAAGACAACTATTATCCATGGTTCCCTCAGGATAACCCTTACAAGAACTAGTGCACGTATTTTCTAACTGCTCTAGTGTATACCTGCCTCTTCCTTGAGATCCCTATGTTCACAGAAACACTTCTTTTATACTAAATGACATAAATAAATGCTTGAAAACGCACCTTCATGAATCTCTGAATCGTTCACGCTGTATTATCAGTAGCCAAGAACAAACTGAAGCTGTCGCTGACGTTTCTAAAAGTAACCGAAGAAGCCAACAATGTAAACCTTGTTTACAGACAGGAAACTCTTCTCCTATATTAATCCGTTACTTAGTCACCAACGTAATTCTTACCTCCCCGTTCTTTCATGCATGCCGCGATTAGTCTCCTTTTTCTCAAACCGGCTAACTGCTACCAGACGCGGCGGGAACCCGCTCCATTACACCAGCTTCTGATTCATTCAATTTCACTTCCGCTACATAAGCACTTCCCAAACGTGTCTAAACAGCGAAAACGGACTGCTCAATGATAACTCCAGCGCTCCACTACTTGTATTACCCCAATCCAACATGGAGTGTCTAAACGTGTTTACTCTGTTGAAACAGATCATTTTATTACACTGATCGCTCCATACCCTTATTCTCACAATCCTGCACATAATGCGTTTTCTCAATATTTCACATTTCTTACCTGATAAATCTCAAAAAAACCTTTGAAAATTGCTAAAAAACACCAAAGGGGTGTTTTTGATTAGCTATTCACGAGAAGTGCTGAAACATCCTATGTTGCCCGAAAATAACACAATTTTTATGCATAAATATATGATAAAATGTGGAAAAAATGATAAGTACAACAAAAAGAAGTTAGTGACATTCAATGTTCATTAAAGCTCGACAACATGTAAGTCTTATACTGCAGGCTGCTTGTCCAGCAAAAGACTTTCAACATCCTGTAGTTCGTGTAGTGCCACTTTACCTAAACTTTAGGTGCAATTACAAAAAGCAACCCAAGTCTACTTTATCGTTAATTCCTTTCGGATCCTGAGTCTCCAGTCTCCTTATCCAGAAAATCTCTCTCTGAAGTAGAGTTTTGCTCAGATCTTTACCTGGTGTGTGTTCGACCTTCTCAATTATCTGAAATCTCAACTGTGAGATATTATGGCAGAATTTCATCCAGTGAACAGATAAACTACTTTTCATGTTTTTATTTCGAATGGTACTCTTATGTTCTGATATTCTGGTTTTGATTTTTCGTTCTGTCTTCCCTATATACAAAAAACCACATGGACACTTAATTCCATAAATCACGTTGCTTGTATTACAGTCTGAATTGTGTTTGACCTTGATCGTTTCTCCTGTGTGGGGATGTTGTATAGTATTTCCACAGATCACATTGTTGCAATGCACACAATTTTGGCATTTACGCAATCCTCTGTATTCTTGTTCCCCTTTCGTATCTTGAAACTTAAGATATTCTTTCAGATTCCTTGACCTTTTATATGCAAAAACAGGTTTGTTATCAAACAGTTCTTTAAAGTCACTCTCATTTTCTATAAATTCCCAACGTTTATTGATAATTCTTTTTAGTTGACTAGAGCTGGTTGAAAATGTAGAAACAAAGACTTGTCTTTTCAATGTTTTTTTTGGTTGAACTGTAAGTAATTCCTCTCGGGATATTGTGGTAATTTTGAGAATAGCTTCATCTAAAACATCTTTCGGATAGCCTTTTGACTCATATCTTTTTCTGATGATTTCCAAATTTTTTTGAAACGAATTATCATTTGAACAAATTCTTTTTGCCCTGAGTAGTTGAGAAAATGGAAGATTCTTGATCAGATTTTGAGAATCGAAACTGTTGAACACCAATGTATTATTTTTGTCAGTTAGTTTATGAAAAACTTCCGTCTGTATGGTATTTTCCGTTGGAGTTATCAAGACATCCAGAAATTATATTGATTTTCTATCAATGGTATGTGTGAAATCTATATGCTCATCCATTGAGTTTAATTGTATTATTTTTGTTTCCAACAAATTCTTGTTATTTCCCCAGATACAAAAAATGTCATCTATAAATCTGCAATACATCAACATATTGTCTGTCCATTCTTTATCTGATTTGATGTATTTTTCTTCAAACATAGCCATGTAGGTATTCGCGTACGCTGGAGCCCCAGCAAAGCCCATTGATGTACCTTTGAGCTGCAAAAAGAATTGATTCTCCCATTCAAAGTAGCTATGATGAAGGCAGAAATGTAACATTTCTAGTAGAAATACTTTGTCAGCTCCTATGGTCGATTGTTTTAATAAGGCCCATTCTACTGCTTCCATTCCTCCCTCGTGTGGAATGGAGGTATATAAAGCTTTTACGTCCAAAGTACATAAGAAAATCTCTTCATTATTTTCTACTGCAACTGTACGTAATTTTGGGAGAAAATGCGTTGTGTCCTTTACATAGGAAAACCAGTTTTGAACGAAAGGCTGTCGGAAATGATCAATGTATTCGAAGATCGTGCCACACCCTGTAATGATCGGTCTGAATGGTGGGTTGTCTAAACTTTTGTGGATTTTTGGTAACATATACAATCCTGGTTTCTTGGGGTTGGCGACTGTCAAGTATTGCTTAGTATTTTGTGTTATCCACTGCATTTCTAATGCCTTGATTAATATGCTGTCCAAAGTTGTTCTCATTTCCTGAGTTGGATCTTGATCTAAAAGTAAATACGTGCTGGAATCTGATACATGTTCTTTGACTTTGGATGTGGAAAATGTCCGATCCATGATCACTGTTGCACCTCCCTTATCTGCTTTCTGAATTTTGATCCTGGCATTGGTTTTAAGGGATCTCAAAACATTCTGATCATGTAGTGCAAAATTTGTTTTTTTAGTTTTTCTAACATTCATTGCTGACAAATCATTTTTTACTAAATTTTCAAAAGCATCCAATATCTTGTGTGACGTTGGGGCTTGAAACGTTGATTTTTTTTCTTGAATTCAATGAATTCGGGATCTTTTTTTTCCCCTTGAATGTCAGGTAGGGTAGCAAAAAAATAGCGAAGGCGTAATGTTCTCATAAATTTGAATAATGCTATTTCATTGTCCAGTTTTGTGGAATGATGCGTTGGCACAAAGCCCAATCCCCTGTTGGGAAGCCTAATTTGTTTGGGAGTCAATTCGACTGACGAAATATTCACCACTATGTCGTCTTCTGACTTCTCAAATTCAGTTTTTGTTTTTCTTTTGCTCCTCCTTGTTTTCCTCCCTGTTTTCCTGGTGGTTGGCTGGTGTCTGTTTCCTCCGATAAAAAAGACTTCGAGGTGGAACCTGATGTAGAAGGCATTTCTTCTTGTGGTGATGTGATGCCTCTAGTTTTTTCCAACCTTGGAGGTGCTCTAGTACATTGGGTATCCGCTTTGGTTGCTACACTTTCTTCTGAAGAGGTGTTGGTATTCCTCTTGAAATATGTTCTTCTTTGGGCGTATACTTCCGCCCAAGTATATACCTCATTTAACTTGTAATCTAACGTATCCCTCTTGTATTTTCTTAACTTGCCTTCTTGAAGTTCTTTAGAATACACATCTAATCTGGTATTGATGTCTTCCATTACTTTATTCCAATCTTCCATTTCCATTCTGGATTCCAGATCCGTTTGAATCATTGTTATTTCTTCCGTGATTTCTTTGATCACTACCGATAATTCCTCAATCAATAACAAGATGAGATCCAGAGAACATTTATTTAGTACCGCGTACCAGCAGTCCATAAATTCCTTTTTAAGATGAAATCTAAAAAGCATGGGTTTTATTGACAGTCTTAAACCCCTCTGAATTCTTTTGGCTCTGTGATATTGCACCAATGTTGAGGCGTGGAGGCGTTGATTTAATTGTCGCCTTGTTAAAAATTCTAGTTGTTTTATTTGTTGTTGTAGCGTGTTTCCCTGTACATTAAAAGATTTCACTTCTTGGATTAGTGAGTAAATTTCGGATGCTTGCTCATTTGTGTATGCTAAAGTTGTTGCTCTGTTTTCCGTAAGGTTTGTAATTGCGTCGAATGACATTTTCGGGTGCCTCCTCTTATGTAGACAGATCAGAAAACTTTATTTGTTGAAGTGGAGCACTCCTATTTCTTCTTTGATTTATACTTTATTGAACTCCTAAACATCGGCGTGCTGCAATGGTTGGACCTGCTGTCAGCTCAGGTCTTGAAAAGAACAATATAAATCAAGTATCACCTTGACCTTTGCGCACTGTTGCCTGAAGCTATTTGCTTATTTGAACGTTTATCACCATTCGCAAAATTGTTTTTAATAAAAAAAAATCCTTTCAAAACGCACCAAATAACCAAAAATGTCTTTTGTGATAATGTTTCTTCATACATTTATTATTTCATACAAAAAAATCAAAATTTCTTATTTTTGGTAAATTCTCATTTAAATCAGAGATGCTGCTTGTCCATCACATCCTTTCTTTTGATATTCAAAATTATTTTCTTCATTTATTGTTTGCCCGCCCAATGCATTTCGGGCCCCTTTGGCCCTTCTTCGGGGGCTGAGTATCTGTAAATTATACAAACAATACATCATTGACACATGAATTTCATGATATGTACAGGGAGACACTGTAGTCTACTAGACACTTTGAACAAGCTTTAAAATCCGTCACTAAATTAATCCCAGAAAAACTCGAAAATCATAATTATAGAAGACAACTATTATCCATGGTTCCCTCAGGATGACCCTTACAAGAACTAGTGCACGTATTTTCTAACTGCTCTAGTGTATACCTGCCTCTTCCTTGAGATCACTATGTTCACAGAAACACTTCTTTTATACTAAATGACATAAATAAATGCTTGAAAACGCACCTTCGTGAATCTCTGAATCGTTCACGCTGTATTATCAGTAGCCAAGAACAAACTGAAGCTGTCGCTGACGTTTCTAAAAGTAACCGAAGAAGCCAACAATGTAAACCTTGTTTACAGACAGGAAACATTTCTCCTATATTAATCCGTTACTTAGTCTCCAACGTAATTCTTACCTCCCCGTTCTTTCATGTATGCCGCGATTAGTCTCCTTTTTCTCAAACCGGCTAACTGCTACCAGACGCGGCGGGAACCCGCTCCATTACACCAGCTTCTGATTCATTCAATTTCACTTCCGCTACATAAGCACTTCCCAAACGTGTCTAAACAGCGAAAACGGACTGCTCAATGATAGCTCCAGCGCTCCACTACTTGTATTACCCCAATCCAACATGGAGTGTCTAAACGTGTTTACTCTGTTGAAACAGATCACTTTATTACACTGATCGCTCCATACCCTTATTCTCACATTCCTGCACATAATGCGTTTTCTCAATATTTCACATTTCTTACCTGATAAATCTCAAAAAAACCTTTGAAAATTGCTAAAAAACACCACTACTTGTATTACCCCAATCCAACATGGAGTGTTGGATTGCAGTATAAGACTTACATGTTGTCGAGCTTTAATGAACATTGAATGTCACTAACTTCTTTTTGTTGTACTTATCATTTTTTCCACATTTTATCATATATTTATGCATAAAAATTGTGCTATTTACGGACAACATAGGATGTTTCAGCACTTCTCGTGAATAGCTATTCAAAAACACCACTTTGGTGTTTTTTAGCAATTTTCAAAGGTTTTTTTTAGATTAATCAGGTAAGAAATGTGAAATATTGAGAAAACGCATTATGTGCAGGAATGTGAGAATAAGGGTATGGAGCGATCAGTGTAATAAAGTGATCTGTTTCAACAGAGTAAACACGTTTAGACACTCCATGTTGGATTGGGGTAATACAAGTAGTGGAGCGCTGGAGTTATCATTGAGCAGTCCGTTTTCGCTGTTTAGACACGTTTGGGAAGTGCTTATGTAGCGGAAGTGAAATTGAATGAATCAGAAGCTGGTGTAATGGAGCGGGTTCCCGCCGCGTCTGGTAGCAGTTAGCCGGTTTGAGAAAAAGGAGACTAATCGCGGCATGCATGAAAGAACGGGGAGGTAAGAATTACGTTGGTGACTAAGTAACGGATTAATATAGGAGAAGAGTTTCCGGTCTGTAAACAAGGTTTACATTGTTGGCTTCTTCGGTTACTTTTAGAAACGTCAGCGACAGCTTCAGTTTGTTCTTGGCTACTGATAATACAGCGTGAACGATTCAGAGATTCACGAAGGTGCGTTTTCAAGCATTTATTTATGTCATTTAGTATAAAAGAAGTGTTTCTGTGAACATAGTGATCTCAAGGAAGAGGCAGGTATACACTAGAGCAGTTAGAAAATACGTGCACTAGTTCTTGTAAGGGTTATCCTGAGGGAACCATGGATAATAGTTGTCTTCTAGAATTATGATTTTCGAGTTTTTCTGGGATTAATTTAGTGACTGATTTTAAAGCTTGTTCAAAGTGTCTAGTAGACTACAGTGTCTCCCTGTACATATCATGAAATTCATGTGTCAATGATGTATTGTTTGTATAATTTACAGATACTCACCCCTGAAGAAGGGCCAAAGGGGCCCGAAATGCATTGGGCGGGCAAACAATAAATGAAGAAAATAATTTTGAATATCAAAAGAAAGGATGTGATGGACAAGCAGCATCTCTGATTTAAATGAGAATTTACCAAAAATAAGAAATTTTGATTTTTGTGTATGAAATAATAAATGTATGAAGAAAAATTATCACAAAAGACATTTTTGGTTATTTGGTGCGTTTTGAAAGGAATTTTTTGATTAGAAACAATTTTGCGAATGGTGATAAACGTTCAAATAAGCAAATAGCTTCAGGCAACAGTGCGCAAAGGTCAAGGTGATACACTTGATTTATATTGTTCTTTTCAAGACCTGAGCTGACAGCAGGTCCAACCATTGCAGCACGCCGATATTTAGGAGTTCAATAAAGTATAAATCAAAGAAGAAATAGGAGTGCTCCCCTTCAAGAAATAAACTTAACTTATTGTGAAACATTGATTGTGCATATGTTCCTGCCTTCTAATCTCATAAAGAGATTAGTATAGAGTTGTTTAGTAATACATACATATATATTTGATGTATATACCTGTGTGGTGTCCTTTCATTCGGTAATTCAAGAGATTATAAGGTCAAACAAGCTGCTTTACATTCCTCTAAAGACTTAGCCCGAAGGCTGCTCTCTAGGATAGCTTTCTTTAAAAGGTTGTCTTAAACCTACTACCATAAGAGTCAAATTGTACTGGTGCAATGTGTCCACTTTAACTAGTGAACAGCATATACCAAGCCAACTTCTCACAGGGGGGAGAAGGGAGAAGGGGGGGAAGAACAATCCACCCCAGTCAGTCATTCCCTCTGGACTCCGGGAGGTGTCACTGTCTCCGCTCATATGGTCTGGGGCGTCCGGGTATTCCCAGGCATGTAATACGTCTCTCCATTGATCTGCTATCGGATGCAGTCGCAGCCCTCTCAACTCTTACCTACGCAGCGCTCTCTCCTCTGCCCCAGCCCACGTCGTTCCTTTCTTTCACCACACAGAAGCCTGTGGTCCTGCCGGTGCTTTACATGTGATTGCTATGCGCCATCTTGCCTACACCAGGGCCAGATCTATGAACTTATTTCCAGCCTTACGTTTGGGTGGCCTAGGAAAGAGTCCCAACAAACAGACAGCCACAGTGCAAGGGAGCGCACGATCAAGTGTAGCATTGAGCGCCAGGAGTACTGCGTGCCAAAATGCCTGTGCGAGCCCACATGCAGGAAGTCTGCATCCTCCCAGTTGCATCTCGGGCAACGCCTCAGTTCTCCCCCAAAAATTACGAAAATCCGGTGCTGAGTTAGATACGCCATGTGCACATAGTTGTGTGCTCCGTGCTACTTTCTTAGGGGATGCCATGATCCTACCCCATTCTGCATCTGTGAGGTCCCTTTCCAAATAACTTTCCCATTTCTCACGCAACCGGGTCAAGGGGGTCAGCGAGGCATCATGGAAGGACGCATAGAACCATTTAATTTGGTGTCTTGCTGTACCCAGGGTAATCAAGGAATGCAGCACAGTATGCGTTTCTGGTTCCTCCCTATTCCGGCCCCATAGCTGAGCAAACGTCCTCTGCAGCGTCTCATAGACTAAGAATTGGCCCGCGGTCAATCCACATCCCTCCGCCAACTCTGCAAAGGGAAATAATATCTTGTCTTGGTAACAGTCCACCGTGGTTTCGAGGCCTACCGCTGCCCAAAGGGCCAATTGCTCTACAGCCATGACCGGCAGTGGTTCGCCATGAGGCAGTCCCACCAGAGGTAACTCTGGGGAGTGTTTTGGAGCGTCTGGTATTCTCTTGAGGATACGTCTCCAGCATTGCAACGCCGTAGTCTGCAATACAGACTTTAGGGAACTCTTGTTGTGTGCATTAGTAGCTTTGCCAACAACAAACTGGGTGTCTGGCCAGGTTCTGTTAAAAAGGTTCCGTCAACATTCACACCCTCCAGCCATTGGGCCAGCCACTGCATCTGGGCCGCAAGCTGATACAGTTCGAAGTCAGGAACTCCCAGACCTCCCGCATCGATGGGGAGCTTCAGTATCGTAAGCGACACTGCGCCTGCCGTCACCCCATACCGGGTCCCGCACCAGGGAGTCTAAGGTACGAAACCAAGCCGTTGGCAATACCACTGGCATATTGGCAAAATAATACAACACCCAAGGGAGCATAATCATTTTTATCAAGTTTATCCTGGCCATGATGGGGAGACGCAATGTGCCCCAAAACTGAACACTAGATTGAAGGGACCTCAGCGCTTTCCCCAAATTCCCTTCTCTCAGATCCTCCAAAGAATGGAAGATCTGGATGCCCAGATACCGGAAAGTTTCCGATGCCCAATTTAGGTCCGCAGGCTCCCCCAACGGGAGCTCTAAAGGGCCAGCCACGGGGAAGAGACATGTCTTTCGTTTATTGATTCGCAATCCTGACAGGTCCCCAAACAGCTCCAAAAGTCGCAAAGCCGTGTCTGTCCCCCTAGCCGCATTGCAGAGATACACTAATAAATCATTGGCGTAAAAGGAGATAATGTGTATCCTTCCCCCTAGAGTCAGCCCCATGCCCTCACCTCCAAGCCGAAACAACTCAGCCAGGGGCTCTATGGTCAGAGCGAATAAGAGTTGCGACAAAGGGCAGCCCTGATGGGTGCCTCGCGCCACACGGTATTGGGAAGAAATAATTTTACCAGTCCTGACCCTGGCCGTGGGGACTGTATACAGCAATCGCACTCAAGCCACCCAGTCATCCCCCAAACCAAGACGTTTTATAACCGCCAGCAGGTATTCCCACCCTACAGTGTCAAAGGCCTTTTCTAGGTCAATTGATAAAATAGCAGCCTGTTGAAGAGGGGGCGCTTCAGGGTGGTAAAATACCGACTACAACCGACTGAGGTTGTACGAGGTGTTGCGGGAGGGGATAAATCCATTTTGGTCAGAGTGAACCAGGTCCCCCATGTGCGGGAGCAGCCAAAATGCCAGCACCTTGCTAAGAATCTTAAAATCGGTATTGAGCATAGAGAGGGGCCTAAAATCTGTCACTGCAGCGTCCAGGGACGCCGTCTTAGGAAGCGGGACCACCAACGCATCACGCATATTATCCGGCAAACAACCTGCTTGAAAAGAGTCTGCATACAGCGTCATCAGCCGTGGTGCTAACTCACTCCCATATTTCTAGTAGAATTCCCCCGGTAAGCCATCTGGGCCGGGAGTTTTCCCATTAGCCATAGTGGCAATAGCACCCTGCACCTCCTCCAGGGTCACCGGACCACCCAATTCCGCGCTCGCCTCCTTGTCTAGTGTACGAAGACCAAGCGGTTCTAAAAAAGCCCCAACAGCTGCACTGGGGGGCCCTGAGGGGGCAGCATAGAGAGATTTATAGTAATCCCTAAACAAAGTGTTGATATCACTTGGATCGTGCAGTGTCACGCCATCCTCCTTATGTGCATAATCGGGGATATAGATACTACTGCTTAATAGTGATTCTCAAGAAACTGGTTAATAGTGCCTCAAGAAATTGGTTAATGGTGACTCAATTAACTGGTTAATAGATTCTAATAGAACTGGTTACAAGTACAACTAAGTGTCTCACGAAACTGGGTGACAGTGTCTAAGAAATCTTGCTAATAGTGTCTCACAAAATATGCAAAGTCCTGCAGAACCGGTTATTAGAATATCGTGCAATTAGTTAATAGTGTCACAGGGAATAGTTTAATAGTGTGCCATGGTTACGCTCGCGACATAACACTTATCAACTTTTATGCCCTACCACTTTCAAATGTCATCAGCCGCCACAGCATCCATCACCTTGCGGTGGACTTTTCTGTCCCAACAAATTTATTGACTTCTTCTAAAATGCTAACTAATACTGGATCTTATAAAAAACAATTATATAACTTTGGCCTTATTTTGGGAGTTCAAAATTTTTATTTATTGAATTGGACACGGTTATAAAGTTGCCCTGTAGTCATGTTTAAATTGTATAGCTTGGAAACCAAGGACCAAGGCATCTTACTTACAGATCCTTCTGAATTCTTTTTTTTCTTTTGGTTTTAGGTTCTGCATGGGATTATCTTCAGTCATATCTTCCAGATCACACATTGTCTGCATCTTGGTAAAGCTCTCAGTTTGCGTGCCTCACTGTGTTCCGCATGGTTTTCATGAGGACTCTGTTCTTCGTCCCCTGCTTTTTTCTCTTTTTACTGTTCACCTGATGACCATAATACCTTCCTATGTTCAGGAGGCTACTGTTATATGGAGTATTTCTAAATCTTCATTTCCTTTAATCATCTTCTCACCTCTGTTCATGCTCAAGCCTTACTTTTCTCTCTTGAAGAATGCATGGCCTCTTATTGTCTCAAATGTATTCCTAAAAGCTCGTACGTAAGAAAGGTATTTGATGTTGCTCACCCCTTGGGCTAAACCTTTGAGGAAGAAGGATTGCATTGTTATAATCCTTGTTAAGAGAACTTCTTAAGAGGGGTTGTATATGCCGGATCTGGTGGCTTAGTGGACTAATGCATCCACTGTAGAGGCCTGTGTTCAACCTCATGGTCACAGGTTCAAACCACTGTGAGTACACTCCTCCTTTCATCCTTCTGAGGTCGATAAAATGAGTACCATTGATTTGGTTAACAATAAACATCTGCTATTCAGCACCAAGGTACCCTTGGGTGAACGTGCGCTTTACAAATACACATATTATATTGGTTTGCAAATTGTGATTTTACCACTTGTTATTTTGCTCACTGTTAGCTTGATGGTTGTCTTGTGAGTAAGCTTATACTTAATATAGTATGCCTGAGGGGGTGATGGTGATAAGCCAACGGTAAAGGCAACAGCCCTTATTAATTTAGGTAAGTTATATAGTAGCTGCCATAAGACATATAGTTTTAATATGAAATGTTATGAAAACGATTTACAGGAATAGTTGCCTCTCAGGTTGTTGTAAAAATAAAGAAATAACTTCAAAGATATATACATACATAGAGGGTCCTTGGGTCAGCCCTCTTCTGTCTGTTTCGGTGTAATTCACTTTCTGCTTGTCCCTATGACAGCATACTGCATGGGGGCAATATTTAAGCCCATTTCTGCAATTGGACCTATTGGCTTGTGAGTAAGAGCATTTTGCCTGATGAATGGTACAGATCTGCCTGGAAAGAAGTGTGCTTTAGTATCCTGGCTGGTGGACAGTTCTTTAGTTTTCCGTTTTTCTTTCATCAGTCTCATTTCATTTATTTCCTCCCCTTTTCCCCCAGTCAGTCATACTGGGCTGCTTGATTGGCGCTCATTTCATCTGTAGTTCGCTGCATCCTCTGCATCCATTATTGCTTAACTGGGCAGCCATCTTTGAAGTTATGTAGTGTGTCATTGTTTTGCCATTCCAAGATAGCCACCGTGTTTAGAATAATTGGGTCTGATTCACAAACTGCACTTTGTAGTACTAAAAAAACTCACATTAATCTACAAATATTTGTGTGGATTTCTATGCCCCGACTGCAGAGTCTCTGCACGCGTATGTATAGGTTTTAGTAGTTGATGTGGTAGGAATACAGGGGAATGGGTGGGAAAAGGAGCAGGCTTACTATTAAAGGGTATGGGATAGAGAGGAGTAAGAGGGGTTTTGAGAGGGTCGGGAGAGGTTTAGAGAGAGATATCAAGCAGCCACACAAAAGCAAGCCAATTGCTTTAATCTGGTGGTGGAGACATGTAATGCACACTTTTGTAGTGAGTTTACACTTGGAGTTTGTGACTACTGATAGTAGTAAACTTTCTCCAAAGTGTAATCTTGCTTGCACCTTAGAACAATGATATTCTATACACTTTAGAATTCAAATATGGATATCTAGTACCCCTACTGCCAGCCTCAAATCTTGAAAAATAAAATATTTTAACCGGGTTTATTATTGTTTTACTTTTCATGTTCTAGTCTTGGAGCGGGATCATCGCTAGGGAAGTCAGGAGAGGTAGTGGAGGGCACTAGTATTGGCGTGCATGTGTGTTTGGCCGGCCGTGTCAGGCTGGCCAAACACACATGCGCACTGAGCTGTCTCCAACCCCAGCTGTGTTGCTGGGTTGGAGACAGCAAAGCACAGGTTCCCAGTCTCACTGGGAGAGCAAATTCTCAGCGTTCAGGCCAATCCTGAAGCTGCTTTCAAACATGAGAGCAGCGTCATTATTGGTCGCAAGGGACACTGGTAGCCAGGGTCACAGCTGCAGCAAGACTCGGAGCAGAAAAGCAGCGGGCAATCCTAAGGTAAGATTTTGTTTTTCCTTTCTTTTATTTCTGTTTTCATCCCATTTTCCCCCATCCCCACCCTGTTGCTCTGCCCGCACAGCAGCCACTACTGCCCAGTGCAATATTTACTGAGTGGCCCTCGTGGAATAGTATTGTGCATAGTTTACGATTGGTTTATCTGCTTCAAGATGGCCAACACATTGCCTCTAAATGTGACAACAGAGCTGTTCTTTGCTGGGATAACGTCCTGGGTGAAAAGAAAGTTGGCACCTTCGCTGCTATGGTGAATACAATGATTAGCTGATACCACCTTGCTGATGGGGGAAAGGATTGTGGGTGTGTGGCAAAATGGGTTTTTTGCCCTCAGAAGAAGGAAACGGGGGAGTGAACTTGCCACTATCCAAACCTGAGAAGACAAGCTTAAACACAGATTCCTGAAGTGAGCACATTAGTCACCTAACCACTAGTATTATTTCACGTTCTTATATCCAGCATTTTGGACAATAGTTCTTCAAAAATTAGTGATCAATTGCTGTTTTTCTTTTGTTAAATTTGTTCGTTTTTCTTAATGGTACTGATAGAGCAAGGACTCGTAGAAAAGAGACTTGCTCGGATGCAATCCGCTTGTTTAACTCACTAATAAGTTAATAAGACTGTTTTGTGTTAAACTAATGCACACCACACAAACACGCGGGTTAGAGAAGCTTGCTAATGTGTTTACTAATGCAAGTAACACGGAAGAAGGACTAAAAATCCCTTTAAACTGGGAATCTTTACTGCGCATGCGTCAACTGCATTTACGCAGTATGGCGAGCTAACTCGCATGAGCAGAAGGCACTAACATGGCGGCTTAAAGGCTCACGTGCATGGCATCTGCTTTGCTGAAAAGAAAACAAGCTATTATACTAATGCTAATGCGGGGAATGTATCAATAAATAAAGGGGAATAGAGTAGAGATGGGTGTTACACAGTGAAACCATTTATGTTTAGAAGTAACATCTGTCTTTCTGACTTTATTATAAGTAAGCATTTGGGCCTCTTGTGTATGACAGAAGTAAGCAGAGCCATGTGATTGACTCGTTCAACTGTGTATGCCTATTGAGAGTGAACCCGGAAAGATGACTACAAACTTGAATACAAGCCAAGGCCGCAGAGTGCCCTGGCCTGAGAACTGAGCGGTGAAAAGTTCACTGGAATGAAAGAATATGTGGAAGTTATTATAAATGTTGCAAATGTAATGTGAATACGGGTGGGAAATAAAGAATGGAATAAAAATTGAGGGGATGAGTTTTGCAAACAATGGTCAATAGATATTGATGTCATGTAGGCATGGTGTGATGATCCCCTCTTGCCTGACCAATTAGATTTCTAAATTTTACGATATTGAAACATTAATGGGTGGAACATCCTGAACGGAAGGTATAATTAAGGTAACTTTAGTTAGTTAGCACAAGAGCCTAAGAGATGAAGATTTGCTGAATGCTGCAGAGGGGAGATGCTGTTGGTGTAGCGGGTGATGCAAATGCTGAGAGAGACGCTGTGAGATGCTGATGAAGAAGCCGAATGCAGAACTTTCTATCCTAATTTAATTGAGGTTAGAAGAAGACTTGCGGAAGAATCTCGGGGAGGAAGAGAGCGTCGGAGAGGGGTGCGGCACAATCGTCGGTATTAGAGAGGAAGCTGTCCTGAATCCTGTCCTGAAGTCTTTGTCTCCTGAACTATCCCGGGGGACCCTTACCAGCCCTTTGGGCAAGGGATTGGTCTTCACACCATTCTTGGTAACTATTATTTTGTGTATTTGCAGATGCTCTTATCTCTCTGTCCCCTCCCTTTATGAGCATAACTCATTGCAAGTGTTCGAAGTATGTGTTTGATGGTTAATTGAATTTTCTCTCCTAATGAGTGAAGGTGACTGTACTGTATTTTGGAAGTGGTTCACATACTCTAAAATTTTAGTTAAAGTTTTAAACCTTTAAAGGAGTCTGTGGTTATTTCATTTAATTAAAGTATAGGTAAGTGTAAGCGCTGCTATGGGCAGCTTAGTATAATTGTTCCTATGATGCATATATCAGATGTGGTTTTTCCCTCTTTGACGCGGATTTCCCGCCTTCATATATTGTAACTTGATGTGCAAGTTTCTCGATAAAGGTTTTTGGAAAAGAAAAAAGAAAAAAAAAGTATAGGTAAGTTGAGTTTGTCATTATCACCATTAATTAGTTCAACTAATGGTCCATCGACCAGAGGAAAGAACTTTTGATCTGTGAAGGGTTAGCAAAGGTGATTAAGACAAATCCTGAACATTTGTGCAAACCTATAAACTTGACACCCAGCGGTTTACTCAAATTGTGTGTTTATGGGCCCAGGTGAGTATATGGTAGTAGAGTATCTGTTGCTATTGAACCGCTAGATCAGTGCCCTTCACTAAAAAAGTAGAGCTTTATAGTTTTCAGACCTAGAGCACAGTGCTGCCATTCTTCCAGCTGTGTTGTCACAACCAGTTAATAAATAATGTTTGTAGTCAAACAATTGACACATTTTCTGCATGTTTGATTTATAGCATATATTTTTTGACTTTCAATCCCCCCAGTTCTTTTTATATTTAGCCGCATGGTTAACCATCTCAAATATGAGATTTGCTTTTTAGGCATCCCAGTTCAGTAACAAAGACGATTCAGTGTTAAAGTAACACTGTATGAAAACAACACAGTGCTGGTTTTGAATCTGAGGAACAATTGCACCCAGCATTGGTGTTTGGTAAAAGTGTGCACTGCTATGTCGGCTCAGACACCTGATATAACTATGACATTGGAGTTTGCCTGTAAAGAGAGAATGGTCCAATGGTAATGCTCACAGCTACAGCAACCAATGAGTGTGATGTGAACTGATCAACATGGGAATGACACAGCAACCACTGGGTGGGGTTGGTGGGGGGGGGTTATCTATTGACTCTCTTTCTGGGTAATGATGGGCTTGTCTCTGCCAGGCAGTTAAACCCAGATCCACTGAAATTATAGCGATTTTTCTGCATAAATATGGTGTTGGGATATAAATCATAATCAGCGGATTTTAGCAAAAAAAGAATACCAGCTCAAACAGACCAAAAGATACTAAAAATGCAGTAACACATGCTGCCATGCAGTGGAAGGATCTTCACAAAGATGATTGGTTACCTTTCTGTTGCTCATTGCTGTAGTATGGTGTCAAACTGGTACTAATGAGGTGAACTGTTTGCAAAGATAGTGTTAAAATGTGTAGGAATTACAAAATAATGAGGTAACATTATCACAAAATGTGGCGCATTATGCTGCATAATTTGTCCATTATTCAGTGTAATATAGCGAACCCTGTCAGATAATTTGATTCTCCCATGTGGCATACGTCCACTGGTCCTGGCTAAGCCTGTCTATGTCAGCAACAGGCCCTCATGGGCATGACTGAGCCAAAAGTAAATTCTGCCGCCTATGGACATTACAAACTTGGATTCTACATGGGAGAAAACTGAACTTGCGTGTTGGACATGATGGGGCGGCCTGTTATGGCTTTTATGGGTGGATGTTTAAGGAAAGAGAATTGGATTTCCTGGATAGCAGAAAATTGGACGAGGTCTCAATTTGAAGTCCATGTCTGAGACCTGCACTCTAATCGCAATGTGTGACCCTGAGCAAGTTACTTCATATTGCTTTGCTTCTGTTCCCGTGTCCTCCCAACATTTGTGTATCTGCTTCACAGGTTCCAGACTGTTAAAAATGCAGTGGCGAAGCTGATCTGAAACGTTTGCACTGGTCACCAGTGTCCAAAGGCATTCAATTTAAAGCGGTAATTTTTGTCTATAGAAGTTTTTTTTAAAGGTCCTGTCTATATAAGGAAAAGTCTTAACCCTTACCACCAAGCCAGATCTCTTAGATCTAACAAGCTTATGTTACTTCAAGTTCCCATAGTAGGCAAGGCCAAAAGACTCGCGGTGGCAGATCCAGCGCTTACCTCGCTTCTAAGCTCTGGAATGGCCTCCCTTTGGCTTTGCAGCGGACTCCTAATGTATCTATTTAAAAAAAGCAACTGAAGATGCTTCCATTAGTTTCCAATTCGGGGGCCAAATGCCCCTTGTCCTGCTGAGCGCCGGGGCGCTTCTTTGAAGCGGTTGTGCGGTGTATAAATGGCTTTATTATTTGGATAGCCTCGGTATTACATCGGTACTAACACGGAGGCCAACATCCGTGCCCTTATTTGCCTCTTGCCTATGCCGAGGCAGAAATGTACTTTTGCTTCTCTGTTCGTGTGGACCAGTCAAATTAAACGTCGCCGGCACCGCCGTCCACGCAGCACAGGAAGATGACGCGCGTGGTCCCTGTGGAACGTCCGCTCATCTGTTGTCTGAAAAACGAACCGAACTATAAGAACAGACCTGTCAGACGGACCTTGATATGTGATGAAAATGGAAAGTGGCGTGATATGTATATTATAAAACGCTAACGGGCAAATCTTACTTTGTGGCAAAATTGTTAAGGAAGGATGGAGAACAGGACTCCGCTGGAAAGAAGCGCAGGACTCATTCAGCAGATTTAAAGGTTCCCTTCGCTCCTCCCCCCGCCTCGTCAATCACCCCTCAGCTCACGATGCGTGTGATGCTCAGGCTGTCACTACTATGAATGACTACCCGTGTGCTCGGCTTTAGCGTGGAGTTGATTCCCGCAGACGGATATGTCTGCACAGACGTGCCGTGAAGACTGCCTGCGGGGGCTGCTCCAGACTGAGCCCACCAGAGCCCGCTGCATGCAGAGGGCACGGCGCTGCCTTCCGTAGTCAGACCTGGACCTCTCCTCTCCTTCACTCACCCTTCCCCTCACAGCTGCACACAGACTGAGGACCGAGAGGCGGCTGCGCCCCCGCCTCCCTCTCCTCCAGTGTGTTTACACGCATCGCTCCCAGCCCGAGCTCGTGGCAGGTTGAGGCCCTCGCAGCCCCTGCTGCATCCCTTCCAACAGGGTGCTGCTCCCCAGAGGATGGAGTGATGCTGCGACTCCCGCGGATGTGATTGCATAGCAACACTGGAGGAGGCGGGGGAGGCGGACGGAGGGGCGGCACGCGGCGAGCACCGGTGTCACTTCTCTGCTGATTCACGCGGGCTCCTGCCGTCACGTCCCCGGCGCCCCAGACCCGTGCTGACAGGATCACAGGTAGGCCTCGGCGGGAGGGCACCCCCGCGGCACCGCGAAGCTCCTGCTGCACCCCGAGTGCAGGAAACTTGCAGGGGGGAGGACGGGGCAGCCCGGCCGGCGCGCGCCAGACTCCTGGTTATGTCATTACCACAGTTGAACCCACGCTGCGGGGGCCACGGACTCGGCTGTGTGCCTTGCCTGACTGATGCCTCAGCCGTGGCCTCTCTGTTACCCTGTTAATGGCAGAGGCACGTTTTATTAGCAAAGGAGCGTCTCTTTTGGGAGAAGCAGAGTACAATGGCGGGGATGGGTAGCAGTAGAGGCAAAGAGTGACAGGACTCCTCGCAGGCAGATGCGATGAGAATAAATCAGACAGAAACAGGTGTGAATTCAACCCGCCCGTGTTTAACTGTGTGCTTATTTCTAGTCTGTGTTTTTAGCTGTGTGTGCGTGCGACTCGCAGTCCCGTTTGAACTAACCACCTTAGTTTCAGGGAGTGATGAATAAAGATATTTGACATTGTTTTTAACTCCATGCACACCTAGTTGCGGATGTGAGCAGAGAGGCCGTATAGTGTATGGATAGCAATGCGAGGCGCCCTTTCGTTCCTCTTGAGATCGGCATGGCTAGGTTGTAGTGCTATTTGTACTGTGTATTTGTTTAACTCGATCCTTTGGTAAGCACAAAGTATGGTGTTTAAAATATTCTGCAGCAGATCAGACCCCCCCCCCCCCCCACACACACACACAGCCTCCCGTCCTCAGGGGTAGTAAGCGCAATATAAATTCAATTACAATACAATACCGTGTGGGACCGCTCCTTCCAGTAGGCCCCACACTGCCTAGTCTGGGTAGCGGGTTCCAAGCCGTGAGTGGGGCTTTGATACCATCCGTGCCCATGACTTGGGGAAGGCGGCCTCCCTACAGGCAAATCACTGCAAATAAAGAAAGTATGTACCAAGAGAACACGTCTCAACGCAGCCTCATTCAGAGGGTCTTACACTCCACGAGCTCATCTTCTCCCTCCAAACAAGATAAATGAGTCCATTGGACTTCAACGGGGTCCCCTGCTCTGAGAGCCTCCGGGTTGGTCTGGGACAGAGAGTAGAGCCCAGCGCCACAAATAGTGTCTCCCCATTAGTGAATTACATAGGTGAAAAAGTGGCCCATGTTCGCAAACTGGGCCAGCTTTGAGCCTGTAAAAACCTGCTGCGTACGTGTTTTAAGAGGTATGGAAGATTGCATTGATTTGAACTTGCTGCAGGCAATGTATATTTTATTGTGAGGAAAATCAACAGAAAACCCGACTCAGCAGACCATAAAACAGACCCACAAAGAACCCCCAAAACGAGTTCATGCACTGACCTGTGAGACCAACCGGACAGTCCTTCGGGCATTGCTCGGTTACTTTCGTCAGACTGCAAACATTCCATTCCACTCCCTTGATTTCAGTAGGACGAGCCACAATCTCACCCTTCTTTGGGAATCAAAAAGCTGAGACATCAAACCCCAAAGTTCGGGCAGAGCCCGTGAGATGAGACGGGACATTTATGATGTGCGCCCCTGCTGGGCTAGCCCTGCCTCTTTGGTCATGTCTGTCATACATACTTTGCTCCATTAGCAGTGGTGACGTGAAGGTTTGCCTTACATGCATTGCCGCCAGAGACGTTTTAAGGCATGGGCAAAGTGGGCTCTGGCCCAGGGCCCCAGACTTTCAGGTAGGCCCCTTATAAAGCCAGCTCTGTTCTGAGGACAGTCTTGCCCTGACGCCCTTGAATAATTCTTAAACAGATTGTTTCAAATACCGTTTTCCTTTCATTTATTTTTAATGTGGGTGATGTATTTTGCAGAAAAAACACGTCGTGTTAATGTTTCACGCAACATCGATAAAAAAGTTTCTTTTCGATCAAAACAGGACCTCACGTATTCATATGTCACAGAGATCATTTGCAGTATTATTAATGAGCTGCTGCTGTGTTACACTATTCAAAACACACATCACTATCCCTAAAAATTAGATTTAGAATGTGGACCAGTGCGCCTGTGCTCTGACAGTGACCTGGCCAAAGAGGGCATGAAAAAGCTGAAACTGGATTATAAATTCCGAGCTGTTGTGAAAAAGGACACCATAATATAATCTGCCCAGGGTCCCCAAAATCCTTAAACTGTCCCTGATTGCCGCCTCGTTGTGAGCACGTGAAGAACAGCGAGGGACCTATTCACCCCTGTAGGTTTACAGCGGCATTAATGCGAGTTAACCCCAGCCTGTATTTCTCGTCAGGGGCTCGTTTGTAACCGCGTCAGGGCTGCTTATGCCCCGGGCCTTCTTTGAGGTCCCCCCTGACCGGCACACGTAGCAGGAGACTGACCGAGGTGCGCTGTGCATGGGCTGAGCAGAGGCCAGGCTCCTGGAGAGACCTCCAGCCCGTATTCTCTGCCTCTCTCCCGCCCTCTGTCTCTTTCCCAAGCATCTCACAGGCTCCCTCTCCAGCCCTAAGTATTCCATTTGGACCACTCTTTCCCAGGCAGTGTAACCTTCAGTCTCTCGTCTTCAGTGTCGTTCTCTCTCAGGCTGCCACTCCATTCTTCAGCCTCCTCTTCCAGCTGTCCGCCCCCTCTCTATTTTGTCTCCCATCCTGACTCGTTATCTGTCCCAGTCACTCCCTCAGTGTCACTTCTTACCGCCTAACTCTTCTTTCTTCATCTCACTTAATGTCTGTTTCGTCTCTCTCTCTTAATTTTTGCTCTTTCTCTGACACCATCTTGGTCAGCCTTACTCTTTCTTTTCCTCCCTAAGCCTCTCACATTCACAGTCTCTTTTTTTATCTACGTCTATGACTGTGTCTTAGTTTCCCTCACTTTTCCTGACTGATTCTCCGCAGTGAACGTTTTATTTCGTTCTCATGAAGCCTCTCTCTCAGTTCTTCGCGGTTCTTCATTCTCTTTAAGGCCCGCTGTCTGTCCCCCAATTGCTCCTTCTGGTGGTCTCCCAACTCTTTCTTCCCTTTCACCTATCCTCGCCAGTCTCGCTCTTTATTTTGGTTTCCAATTCGGTCTTTTATTCTCTCTTTCTCGCACTCTATCTGCATGTGTGTGTGTATGTATATATATATATATATATATATATATATATATGTCTATCTATTTATATATATATATATAATCAGTTCTTAATATTTAATTCTCATTCTCTCACCGCTCTTTCATTCTTCATTGCTCACCCTCTCCTTTTTTTCTCCCACCGCGTCCATGCCCTCCTCTCATGTTTCTGTGTCTCTCTCTTGCTTCTGCCTCTCTACATGTTTCTGTGCCTCTCCCTTGCTTTGTCTCTCTCCTGTTTCTGTCTCCCTCTTGCACGGGGACAAGCTGTTAAATCAGGAAAGCGCAATGAAGCCAGAGATTCTTCTTGTACTCACTTTCTGCACCTGAAACACACTCTCCCTTCTCATGTCTGGCCTGTCCACGCGCACCCCATTTCACTAATCCCAATACACATACACAAAAGGCCCACATATTTTGTATCCTCCAGGGGCTGTGGACTGCAGATACCACCGTCAATACATATCTTTCTATTTCAGTTATTCTTGTGCAGCAGACAGCATACACACCATGAATGTGTTCACTTTTTTAGAGTCTCTGTTGGGTTGACGTGGGTGTTTATTCTGTGCTTCTGCTCTTACCCAGGGGCAGACCCACAGGCACACACCTAAGTGTACAAAACATTTATTGTGTCGGTATTGTGTCCAAATACGGTTCATACTTCCCTTTCTCAGATCTCCCTGTCTCTGATATGCCTGTTATTTTTACCTGTTAGCCCACTGTTCTTATTCGTATTCTTGCTGCATTGTGGTGTTCTTTGGTATATTCTATTTGAATCGCATTCCCTTTACTTTTAAGTCCTCTTTGTAGCATGCTCTCCGTAGCAGTGGTTTGTATTCCAGGGTCTCACTTTAGCTTTTGTATTTGACACTGCTCTGGTTTTCATGTTAATGCAGTGAGAGCTCTTCCCTCTGCATTTAACTGTTGGGATGTGCTCACCAGTCATTAATCAGGAATCCTGTCTGCTTCTCAAACGAATTCCTACCTGATTTCAGATGGTGTCAGCACCGCAAGAGCAGATCCAAGAGTTGCTGTTCACTGGCAGTACCCTGGTGAATTCCACTCACCAGTTGGAACTGGTTGCTAGCTCTATTGCTGGTTGTTTATTGATATCTATTGAATTGTGTCAGTATAATTAAACAATGCAATGCCCCTTTTGTTTTTTCCACTAATTGTCCATGTCTCAGCTCATAACCATGTTCCAATACCCATATATACCACAACATGATGCCAAAGAAACAATTTGATGATCATTAAACTGAATTACATAACTAAAAGCAGTACAAAAGCGCCAAAAACAAGTGGAAAGAAACTATTGTTGAGATTATTTGTGTCAAATTCTTGCAGATTAAGTTGAGAACTGGAACCATCGAACCAACTCAACTTATTGCATCACATCTTGATCTCCAGAGGAAGGCTGTGGTAAAGCCCAACTTGCCACTCTTTCTGGGTGAGGATTACGTTAGAGATGACATAGTCATTCGGTCTTTATGTGTTCTTAATTTCTTTAATTCGTTTCTTGGCACTACACATGGACTTATTGCAAAACATCCAAAGCGTTTCGCCCACAATTCGGGCTTCTTCAGGGCTCAAAACGTATTATCAATTGCTTAGTATCTCCTTAGCGTACAGGAACAAATCGAAAGCGCATCTATGTTATGCAATGTTTAGCTGGGAATTAGCTGTAGCCCTGTTGTGTGGTTAAAGTTTTTTTGCACTAAAAAGCAACTTTCCAGCTGGCTATTCCATTGCATTTTAAGACTTTTCTGGGAACTTCATGAAACAATTTTCCGTCTATAATGACCAGTTTTTGAACAACAGTATGGATTTATATTTGTGTGGATGGATTTGGAGATATTTGTCTAATCTGTGTTGAAATAAAGTTGTAGACCCTTGGTGCATACCAATAGAAGGCCTGTCTTCAAGCCTTTTCCTTCTTGGTATCTTCTGTTTAAATCCTGGCAATATACTGGGTATGTGTGCTTCACTGACCACCGAAAAATTGATCTTAACTGCTGGGTTAGAGGGGTGTTTGTTGGGGAAAGCCTTGAATATGAAGCAGCATGATCTTGAAGGTGAAGGCTCCTTTCAAGGGGAGTCAATGTGGCTCTTGCCACATGGATGTGATTTGTTGGAACTTTCTCAGTCACTTGATGAGACTTGCTGGTATGTGGAGGGCGGTGTTTAGCAGCGTGGGGTGGATGTCTGTAAGGCTGGTGATCAGAATGGTATTGCTGTGTTGGTGTGGCAGGACAGGGTCTTGGTAATTCTGAATCAATACATCTGGAATGCATAATTAGAGAGTTTTGCTTGATTTTCCCCTGTCATGGTGCTGTTGTATTGAAATTTGAGAGACTCTTGGAGACTATTGAAGAGCTCGGGTGAATTTGCCAAGATTTATAGTAATGAGCCACTACTGTACTTAAGCAAGTTTGTTGTAATTGCCAAACTCTGTTTCCTGGAGTTACGCTTCATGTAGGCTTCAAACATCTAGGTTTGGATGAAGGAGAGAAAATTCTTTAGATGATATTGTTGCTATCAGATGCAATTTTATGCTAGAGTTGTATTTTATTTACCTATAGGTAAATCTTAATGTCGTTTCCAGCCTGGAATACACCGAGAGTTTTTGTACATAGGTAGAGCATACCCAGTGATAGGATGGTACTTTTGGATGTGGTGTGGGCCACTGAAATGCTTTCTGATCCTGAGGGTCTCTATTACATAAAGTGTTCCAGGAGCACAACACGCTTGTCTGCCCACTTTCTGTCCCGCAGGGGCACTTTGGTATTACAGAAGGTGCTGCAGACGCATATGTAGCTACTTCTATAATATACATTATGCTGGCACTATACATGGATTCCCTCATTTGCATTAGGTCGTGGCCCAATGCAAATGAGGGAAGCAGTTTGCCTCTGCACCTTCACTGTACTATGAACACAGGAACAGATGCAAGAGGCAGTCAAAAGACTCACTGACTGTGAGCCACAAAGAGGTGCTGGACAACCAGTAGGCCCCCCAAAGTTGTTGAGAGTTTGCATCCACCGAGTCAGAGGTATGACGTGGAGCAAACAATGACAGCACCAGGGGTGGGTGCAATCCCTCATGCGGAGTTACCAAAAAGCTCTGAGATTCCGCGAGCGGCAGAGTTGTGGTACGTTGCGCTGTTGAGTGTGATTTTTTAGCACTGGGAGCTTGTCCCGTGCTGTAAGATCAGCGCAAACTGGACCCCATGGCATGCCACAGGGTGCTGCTTCTTTCTACCACTTTAGCAGATTTTCTATACGAGTGGCAGCTTTCTCACCATGAGCATCAGCTTTCTCAATGCAAGCAGTAACAACCTACCGCAACTGCCTGCGTTGAGAAATCCCTCTGGGAGGGGGTCTAGTGCTTGATTTTCTTGCTCACCAACTTACTGTTGGTGAGCCACACAGAAGAAAAAATTCCGCCACGCGGTGGTTGGCTGAGTTAATCCAAAACTCTGTGCTCCAAGTGGAACGCAGGGTGGGCAAATCTCTGTGATCTCCATTGTAGGAGAGGAGTTTACCACCCACCTCTAGACAGCACACCGTTTACATAATGCAGGCTAAGGAGTTAATTTTGATAACATGGTATCTGCTTCTCAGACCCACTTATGAAGGATGCTATCAAAGCTCTCATTTGAAGTGAGGATTTTGAGCAAGTCTAGATGATTAATTGTATTGAATGCTAGAATTATAGGGGATTGTCCACCACCTCATTAGTGGTTGTCTCTGTGTTGGACGGTTGACTTAAATCTGACTGATAGCCATCTTTAAAGGCTTTGGTCTCAATTTATGTTTTTGGAAGTTTGTGATTCCGTTTTCGATGATGTAGCTGTGGAAGGGTAGATGGATGATTGAGCAGCAGTTCAAGAGGTTGTCGGGGTCAGGTTTGCCTTTCTTCAATAGAGGATGGACTTGCCCGGTTTTGAGTGTGTCTGGAATGATGCCTTGTGTGAGGGAGATATTGGCAATATATAGCAGTGACTTGAGTACTTCTTATTTTATTAAGAGTGTTTTTATAAAGCGCGAACATGACCCAAAGGATGATGGATTTCACTATTGGGGGTGGGTTCATGCCTTCATAGGATGTGACGTTGAAGAAGTTCAGAGGTTAGCTATATGGTCCATAGTGGTGGTTGTCTGGAGGGCATGAATGTTTACTACAGTGTATTGTGGCATTCCTGATGCGTTTCTTAATCTTATTTTTTTCCTCCTCGATGGAGAGGCTAACAGCACAAAACAAAGTGCTTTGTATATTTTTAACTCTGGCAGCAAAAATGGCTCTCCTTGGTGTGTTTACGTAGATAAACCCGGGCATATTGCAATGCCAACAGGGACTACTATTACCTTTTGTCTTTCACTGTATGCTGCTTCATTGTTCCTGGATATATTTACATTGTAGTGTAAGCAACAGAAGAATTCTTACCACTCACTTCTCTCCACAAGTGATATTACTATTTATGTCTCCCCACTTGCCTGCCTTGAGATCTCAGGCGGGGAAGCAGTATAATGTTGGAACACAAAGTCTATAATGGATAGTGTTGCTTCGAGGGAACGTTTTTGATGTTGTTGTTCGTGAACATCTGTCTTGTACAGGAGAACAATAGCCTTGGATTGTATCAACCATCTTGTGGTACTATATACATTGAACTGAGTCTAGGTTAGAGCCTGAGGGGGTGGGGTGGGGTGGAGGGAGGCACAAGAGATGTGTTCATGTTTAAATACTGTGTTGTTACTAACTTTGTCAGTATTAATGCCGTGATTATGAAATTGCCAATAACAACTTACACTTAAAAAAAAATCTTGTGAACGAACCCCAATGCAATGTTTGCATTATTCGATTTAATTTCTCTTTAAAGAGAATGTGCTTAATTCTTCCTTTCTCTCGTGCCGATGTATTTTTTCAGGGGTACGCTATGTACACGTGCACAGTGTCCCTGGTACGGTATGTACACGTGCACAGTGTCCCTGGACTCGCCCCTTCCCCGTGGCGCCCTGTCAGTCACGCGCCTATAGGCTGGTCTCGAGCCATGGCGCAGTCGGTTTATGGTTCCTCATTGCCATGTTCCGGTTTCACATTTTGGTTTCGCATTATAAAGCACTTCACTGGCCGCTGGATTCCTCACGGATTTATTTTGCCGTTTCGTGAGGCTGATGTGTAATTCAGTGCCTAGTTTACAGGTGGATTCATTTTCAGTTTGCTGTTTTATGCATGCATGCATGCATGCAGTCAGTGCTGCAACTGGAACACAATGACTGTGGGAAACCTAAAATAGGGACACTGCGGAGGTGGAGTTAATGGGGGCGGGCCAGGCAAGGAAGAGTCAGAAAAGATGCATTGTGTGGTAGGCAACCTAACGTCTAAGGTCTGCAATTACATATTAATTATTTGTTATAGACTCTGCTCCAAAGGTAACTGACAATTAGAAAAGCAATATTAAACTGTACTGGCATATTTGACTTTCTTATATAGACCACATTTTACAAAACCCATAACTTTGCTTAACATAAATGCTCGTACCGGATATAAATAAACTTGCATACAGATGTGCACAGCCAAAAGGAAATAAAAGAAGCCCTACACTCATACATAAATGTATGATAAACTGCCTCGTTGTACCTTTTATCCGCCGCTCCATCTGGGGATGAGATGTGAAATTCCTTACCTGTGCCAAGCCCCAAAAACAACCTATTGAAAATGAATTAATTACCTGTCAACCATGCAAATGTCGAGAGCCCGGTCCAGTCCATAAGGAAAGTAATCATGTGTCAATATGAACACCTCTACTTAACAATGCAGCACACCGCCACGCACAAAGAGGAGGAAATGGCCCCATCAACCCCCTGCTGCCAGCCAGCTGCTCAGTAAAATTCACACAATGCGTGTGAGGGACTGCCGTGATTGCCGAGGGAAGCCTGTGTGTCTCTATCGGGGACAGTGGCGGGGGAAGCTGCTGGCACCAGCCAAGAACGCTTTTCCCAAGCAATAATACCCACCGGAACGGGAAGCCTGTGCGTTCCCACAGCGTTCCAGCGCTGGATGTGTGTCAGCCAGTTCAGGAAATGGTAGGCGCACGCTGACGCAGTGTTGATGGTCTCATTTGATGGTGAACTATCCAAGTGACGGGCACTCCAGACTAGAGGAAATTACGACTTTCATAGTGAGGAGGGACTATGCACCCACCTGCGCGAGACTGACGGCCATAACCCTCAGGTTTCAGACTGTCTCTGAGGAGAACTTTCTTACGCTACATGTCTGCAAACATTGTAGTGTTTAAGACGGGCTTTTCATTGACATTTCACTCTGTACATTTATCTGAATAAGGTTTGACTGTACACGGGCAATTTGTAAAAAACAGAAGTGCCGGGGCACTCGTCAGGAGGCAGCTTCGACCTGCCCATTTCTCCTTTTAGCGCTGCTTAAAACAGCAGCAACAAACCCTACAAGTGGGGAAGAGGATGTGACCTAATGGCCAGGGCTGCCCACTTCGGAGCTGGGGAAACAGGTTCGAGTCTTGGCTCAACATCCTTTGATTCTGAGTGAAACACTTAATCTCCCTGTGCCTACCAAAAATGAATGTGTTCTTAAATGGTGCTCAAGCGCTGGTGTTGATGATTAAGTGCTGGTGCTGAGCACCGGCTCAAATTAAGCACTGATTTAGATGTATTTACGTCATGCAACCCTGGCCAGGTAGGTGAGTTAGAAAACCTTTTCTAGGCGCTAAGGGGCACCTTCCTGCACAAAAACTTTCAATTGAGG
This sequence comes from Triturus cristatus, assembly GCF_964204655.1. Lineage (NCBI taxonomy): Eukaryota > Metazoa > Chordata > Amphibia > Caudata > Salamandridae > Triturus > Triturus cristatus. The sequence goes on along the minus strand of NC_140588.1, from coordinate 619,431,982 downwards.
TGATTTCCTCTTCCAATGTGTGCTTTAGAATGTGGCACGCACTGAAAGAGGAGAAAAACGAAGAGAAATGAAACCATTTCTCCTCGTTGCACCTCGCTATGCCACCCCTAGGTTGACATAGCATTCTGACGCATTTCCAGATTTACGATTTCTCGTAAATCTGGAAATGCATCAGTGGACATGGGTGTTCCCACGCAACACCCATGTCATGCCCCTAACACGCAAAGTGTTGCGTGAACAGGGGCAATATTTACAAGCACAGGTTAAGTCACGCACTGTGACTTTACCTGTTTTTGTAAATATCACTTAGCAGGCTGCGTCACCAGTGTGTCACGCAACGTGATGCACCGGCGGTGCCAGGGGCTTGTAAAACTGCCCCCCTGAGTGCCCATACTACTTGCGGTGGAGGAGCAAATTAAAGCAATAAAGCTTTGCCTGTGCCTCTGTAAGAATCCAGTGACACAGTGTTGAAGTAGAAACTTAGTTTATTCCAGGAAATTGGATCCCATCCACAAACAGGCTGTTACAAAGATCCAAGCCAGGCTCCAACTGACCCCCAAGAAGACTTACATCATAACATTCTCTAGCACCTGGCAACAAGTGCAGAACCTTGGGATGCCACACATCTCCCTTCTTTACAATTAAAAATAACAATATGCTCAAATAAGATTACAATAAGATAAAAATACAAATTAACAATAACAAAAGGGAAAGGTAGAAGAAGATGCATACATCTACTTAACAAAATCCTTTAAGTAGCTTGGAGGAGAAGATACTCTCGAAGTCTTCCGAATGACAAGTGGATCATTAGAGGTGTGATGCAAATCACCAGAAGACTCCTTAGAGGTGTGATCCAACCCACCAGAAGACTCCTTAGAACCACAAATAAAATCCGTACTAACCACTACCACCCTGCTCAAATTCCAAATGCGGTGGTCAGCAGTCTTGATGGCATTGTTAAAAATCTTAATGACCTGAATAGGTTTCAAAAATGCCTCAGACGACCTTCTCTTGCAGGGATTTTTTTATCAAAACCCAATCTCCAACGTTCACAACTGTTTTCTTTACACATTTCTTAACATCATGAAGCTTTTTTCTAGTTTCAATTCTCTTGGACTCAGCCAACCTCCAATCACTCTTTTCATTTTCAATATGTCGATCTGGTTGCATGTCATTCACCCAAGTAGGCGTAACCAAAGTGTTAGCACACCTACCCCTAAACAACTCAAACAGGGTTCTTTTGGTGACAGCATGGGGAGACAACTTATAAATCTCAACTTTTTAAATAAACTTCTGTACGCCAGTCCAAACTTGCAGACTTGGCCATTTCAATAGTTTCTTTGAGCACCCGATTAAACCGCCCAACCAATCCATTGGTCTCTGGGTGATATAATGAAGATTTCTTGTGCTTAATACCATGTCTAGATAAGAATTCTTCCATTTCCCTGGAAACAAACTGCACACCATTATCTGTAAGAATGGTGTTGGGTATGCCCTTCTAGCAATGAGTTTCTCCAAAAATACTTTGACATGTTTTGTTTCAATTCCTCGTGTTATGGCAATTTCTGGCCACCTCGAAAAGAAATCAACAAGAACAACTATGTACCACTCTGTGCCAGAAGAACGGATGGGGCTAACTATGTCTAGACCAACCTCCTTCCATGGACCATCAGGACGCTCCCTTATGACCATGGGCTGCACCTTAGGTTTGGCCACTCTCTCACTCAACGCACATTGTATACAATCCCTAATATTCCGTTCTGCCTGTAAATCCATGCCAGGCCACCAATAAAACAATCTTAATCTTTCTTTTGTCTTAGAAATTCCCTGATGTCCATCTTGTGCAATGAAATTAGTTCTTCCCTAAGAGAACTTGGAGGAATAAGTCTCACCCTACCTTACAAGTAAACCATTTTGTTCTGACAGTTGATCCTTCACAAGCCAAAACTTTTCCACATTTTCATCACCTTTGGGTTTGATTTTCCAACCTGTTTTAATACACTCTAGAACCTTTACTAAAACTTTGTCAGCATACAAGGCTTTCTCCCATCTCTCTTTCTCAATGATGCTTCCCTCAATTTCTTCATCCTGTTCACACTCATCATCAGGGAAGACATCGTCTCTAACAACTACGTGGGATAAAGCATCTGCCACTTTATTCTCTACCCCCGGTAAATACTTTATATCAAAATTGTAATCTTGTAGAGCCACAACCCACTTAGTGATTGTACTGGAGACCGCATCGATGCCCCTTTCTGTAAAAATTTCACACAACGGCTTATGGTCGGTTCTGACCTCAAATACGCCTCCCCACAACACATTTTTCAGTTTCTTTACTGACCAGTACACAGCAAGAGCTTCTCTCTCTACCACTGAATATCGCAACTCAGGACCCCTCAAGCTTCTTGACAAAAAGAGTAGGACTTCATCATGCCCCCGGTCTCTTTGCAGAAGAACAGCTCCTAGACCTTTCAGGCTAGCATCAGTTATCAAGATAGATTTATTCTCTGGGTCAAAACTACTCAATTTAGGTGCCGAACTTAACTTCTCCTTAAGAATGCAAAATTCTCGTTCACAATTTTCGTCCCAAACAAACTCACACCCCTTACACAACAAGGCCCTCATGCGGACACATAATGAGGCACCGTAGATCCGAAGGCAGGCCGAGAGTTAAAGTCTGCAGGTGGGACGGGTTGAAGTTTAAAGGTTCATGGCTGTGGATGCTGAGGTGGTTGGGAGCTGGAAGGGGGTAGGGAGGGGGCGAGGGGCTGAGGATGGTTGGTGATGAATACTGTAATTGGGAGGGATGGACGATGGATTGTCGGTGTAGTTAGTTCCACGAGGGTTTGCGGGGAAGGTAGCTGATTGTGACTTTAGGGGGGAGGGCGGCGAGGTGTAGTAGAGCAGATTGGGAGGCCTTTGGGTGTCTTGGACTAATCTGTTAAATCTGCATGAAGCGTGAGGATCTGGTGTCCCTTTGATCTTCTTCTCAGTACTGCAGAATAAAGGATTTCCCGATGGGCCGGGCCTGGAAATCCAATCTGTTCCCTGAGCTAGAGCCAGGACCTGGCGCGAAAGACAAACATCGCCGTGTTCACAAACAGCAAGTAAGGCCTTCCTTCTGTTTGTGGTTGTCTGCCCCCTCCCCCGACTCTCCCCTCCACGTGCTTGTCGAAGAGGGCAGTGGGGATACGTCACAGATAAAATAGCATTACATTGAATCCGTGGTGCACAGGGGCGCTCAGTTACCACGCCGGTGACCATCACGTCACGCCACCCACGAGTCCACGACCCACCAAAAAAAAGCAGTGTTGGTAATGGCTTATTATTATGACCGTTACTTATGGTTACTGGTGGTGGTGGTGGGTGGCCGGGCACTGGCCTGCTTGCCTTTATTCGATAGGCGGCTTAGGCCTGCTGCTACCTGCACTACGACGTTGTCGGGCCGGGCTAACCACCTCAACCGCTGATGACTCATGGAGGAGTGCATGCAGGTGTGCCGGGGTGCGCATTTTGGAAAAAAATCTACGCACGCTGACTGCCGCACAGCCCTGCCCCCGCAGAAATCCAGCCCCTGCCCAATCTGTGTCCCGCCCACCTGCAAGGATCACCACCTAACTAAAGCAAATTCAAAAATGCGCATCGTGACCGTCACGACTGAATCACTGTGTGGATCTGATCTGCGTATTGGATTCATTCATGGAATAAATAAATTATTAGTCGAATGGTCTGGACCAGTATGTGATGCACCGAGTCAGTGAGGTAATTTAATTTTTTATATTGTCTAGTCTACGGCTAGGCGTACGCCACATTCACATTGCCATATGACGTGCGGATTTGCAGACACTTGGTGTTATGTAGACCCGGCCCTGATAAATATGTGCTGGTGCTAAGCACCGGAAAGCACAGACACAAATTAAGCACTGGGCAATATTTATGAGAAATGAATTGCCAGAGTTTATGAATATCCAGGAAGTCACACCTCATTTTCCTTCCCTCCTTCCACCCACCCCTACGCCTGTTGAAAAGCCAGTAAATCGGCGCCAACTCCACCCTTCACTCCCATTATATACGAATCCGCATTCAGTCATTTGCAGCCTCTGATTATGACACTTTTTCACACCAGAATTTCACTTTTGTGGGCAAACAGTTTCAATGAGCATGATAGATTTTTAAGGGTCCGGATATTTTTAGGTCTCGGGACCATCCGGTCTGCCGAAGGCAGAACCGGAAGTCGAGAGATTTAATGTTTTGGAGAAGAGGGGCTTGAACCCGCCCCTCTTCTCCCCTGTTCTCCATTGGCTGGCCTCTTCAATGCTGGCCAGCCATTGGAGAAGAGGTCCCGTCACTCCGATCATGCCCCGTCCTTTTCGGATCGGGGGGCGTGTTTTTTGCAGAAAGTCTAATTATCTCCTCCAGCCAATGGCTGGAGGAGATAACAGCAAAACACGCCCCCGAATCCGAAAAGGACGCTGCGTTTCTCCGAGGCATTTCTGCTCTGCCTCGGAGAAAGGCGGTGGTGTCTTCCGGTGCCCTCGGCTTGTTCCTCTTTACTTGTTTTTCACTGTACGAGTGCTGCCTGCCTAAAAAAACAGGGCCAGAGTCCCAGACCCTGTAGCATTTTAGAACGAACAAGTAAACGGATCCCCATTGTCTTGTCCTTACCTTTACTGGGGAAAAGCACGGACTATTTCTGAACAATTCATGTAATCCAGGTCAGTTATTTAGCGTCCGTTTATATTTCACGTTTTACTAATCTTGCACTCTTAGTATTCGCTGTTCCCACTAATGTTTCTGTAAATTTTATTTTCCTCTGGCATTACTGTTGAAATGAGCCTCCGAGTGTTTATAAAGACTTCGAGAGCGCGCTCTGGTATTCAGACTCGAGGCAGTGCGAGTTTCGTGCAGTGTCCCTCAGTTGGTCAAAAAGTTGTTCAGAATATAGGGACATCCAATTCTCGGCTTTTTTAGAGTACATTCATCCATTTGCAAAGCACTGTCCAGGCTGGTTATAGGTGCATGTCTTGTGTTGCATCTATATTCATTTACGCTGCCTAAGAACTGGTAGGGTGCCACATTATGCACGCAGCAGTCAGCAGACTGTTTGGGATGTGTACGTGACGAACCATCAAGCTCTTGCCCTGCAGAGGGACCAGAATCTAAAGCAGATGGGAACGGACCAGGAGATTTGAAAGCGCCAGCGTAATATGGTATTGTTGCGCTCACTGTCCCGCCATCATACGAAAATGCAGGGACACGAGTAACGCAACCCCAAATTAAATATTGGAAGAGAACCGTTTGACAGTGCTGTAGCACTGCGGTTCCTAATCTTGGTTTGTGAATATCCACCGAATTACGTTTGAAAGTAAGGTGCGCCGCCTAAGCAATTTCTACTATCGACTTCAAAACCCTGCATAAAAAAAATGAACATGTAAACTATCAATCCAGCCTAGCCGTTCTGTGGCAAGGTCAGACAAAGTAACTTCTAGACCTCTTCGGTACACAAAGCCAAACAAGCCTTCCCCCAGTTGATGCAACCTGAAAATTCCTCCCGTTTAAATCGCACGGGGGTGGGGGGGTAACAACCACCTCTTTATCTTTGTGGCCTAACCCGGAATTAATCTCCAGGAATTCAGTTAAGTTTATTTGGCAGCCCTGCGGCAGAATATTAGGCCTGAGAAATGTAGTTTCTTCTGTAGGTTATATGGGTGGATCAGAAGGGGGTTGAAGGCCCTTAAGTCTTAGCTGCCGCTTAAATTTACAACCTGTTCGAACTGCAGAATTAGCCCCGGGTAGTCTACGGCTAAATCCGTGGAGCAAAGCAAAATAAAAGCTCAGTCGAGGCGCTACATTTCCCCACACAACGCGCCCGTCACCCAAAAACATTCATAAACTATGCAAAGATCAGTCACCGAAAAAGTAGTATTGTAGGAGGGGCATCTTGTAAATGCTCAGGCCAATTCATCTTTGCCTAGAAAAGGGACCAATTGTTCGCAACGATACCCCCTACGATGGCTTGGTAAATGTTTCAGGAAAGTGAATCCAATTTGGTAAATAACGTTAGTGGTATTTTTCCCGCTGTCTCCATTTTCCCCTGTCTCTTCAAGGGTCTCTACGTTTTCTCATACTCACGACTAAAGACCAGATTGCAATCTGGATGCAGTGGGTATCCCAGGGTACCATTTCAAACCAACTAACAGACTCACATGTCTGCCGCTCAAATTAATTTCATATTTCCCTACACTAATTCACCAATAATACTTTTTGGGTTCTGGAGCAGCGTGCTACTCGCCGAAAAGCGCCTCGACTCCTCGTCAGGGGTAGCAATCGCGATATTAATGTAATTACAATTACACTCAATTATAACTGTCCTTGTTTTATACAGAGCTGCAAGCAAGCATAGATAGTGTTTTGTATATAAATATATATTTTTTAATGGTGTGCATTCACTTTGGAATTTTTGCGTCCTTTAAACAAGCAAACAGGAATCGGCATTTGCCTGGAATGCTGAGCTCTGCCTTCTTTCAAACACAAAACAAGCATTTACAATGCAATGGTCTCGGCATTGGTAAAGTTAGAGCTATTGGCATTGCTCATGACAATGCCGTTTCTTTAAATGTTTTAAAAACAAAAACATAAACAAAAATAATGTCATGAGCAATGCCAATAGCTCTAACTTTACCAATGCCGAGACCATTGCATTGTAAATGCTTGTTGCTCTTGTGATCAAGGCTTTTCATTAACTCCATGAATACTGCAGTTTAGAATGTGGCTTGTTTGTGCCTATAAAATGTTGTCACTTTGAGTCATTTCTAAAGTGAAGTACCCATTTGAGTTTCAAAAACATACACATGATTTACTAGAAGTAAAATCAATAAAATGCTGAATTATATTCGTTGTTTTTGTAAAGTGTTTGTTCAGGCAGGGGACCACTCCAGAGTGCTGATAAAACATAAAATAATAAATACATTTTTGTGTAAAACGTCACATTTTTAATGCGTCTCACATGTGATGGGACTGAGGCATACTTCCTGTACCATCAGTTCCAGGAACATCAGTTCATGGGACGTCACTGTGTACATTGCATCTACCAATTAGTACCTCATTATTTTTTCTAGGACTTTAGCCGTGCTTATGATTTCCTCTATTTTCTGTACTGCTTTTTCTGTTTCAATGGCACTCTACTATTAAGCCTTCTCGCCCCAGTGGCCTGTTTTCTTAAAGACCCATAAAACATGAATTCCAGTTGACCAGTCCACAAATGTTTTCAGGGGAATCTAGAATGATGTGCTTATCACAAAGGTACTTGTAAACTACATATCAAATAGGTAAAGCCACTGGATTTATGCATCAAGGAAGGACCAAGTTATGTGTCAGGGTTAACTAAATTATGCTGCTCGGAAAGGCAAATTATGTGACTGAACAGGCACAAATTGGTAATAGTATTCATAGTTTTGTCATTTTCTCACATGTTAACGCTCTCTATGCAAAGGTTTTGCCTCATTAGTATTATTTTATATTCCAAATACAGTAATAAGCAAGTGAAAGATGATGAGTTAACCTTTGCATATGATCTTCCAGAGTGCAGCAGCACAGCTTGCTGTGATTTGTCTGAATTTTGATCTGTTTGAAGTGGAAACACATTTTTGTTAAATTTGCAGGTTATGCATTTAATAATGGATTATGTGGCAAATCTGTCAAATCCCTACTTATGCGTAATATACAGTGGCCACCGTATCGCAAAATTCTAGTGGTCCTGCTCACATTTGTGCATGTAAACCTATTTGTGACAGTAAAATCCTGACACCCTTGAGCATAAACACTTACGTATAAATGGACATGGTGTACACTTACATTTCTCTTACAAAACGCGTATAAATCAGTTTGCAAGAGAAAAATCCCAATCCCTATTCACTGAATCACACCCGGCAAAAGGCTGACCTTATGAATGATGTTTGCAATAACTGAAATTTGGAAAGTGTGATAGAATTTTAGCAAGCATAGATTTACGTTAAAAGGCGGCTGTGTGGAAGTTTTTAAGAGGTCCGACATGCAAACACAAGTGAACAGCTACAAACGGTACATTTGGAGGTGGAGGACAAGTGTTTTCTTTATTCTCAACGACGGAAGATATTTTTTTTTTTATTTTTTTTTTTAAATCTCTTTATTGACTGCACAAAAGCACTTTCACATACAAAACGGAAGATATTTCCCCCATTGAAAAGCAAACAAAAATGTTGATTGTGCAATTAAATATTTAAACCGTATTTTCCCCTTGATGGAAATTCTGCATGGAAAAAGCACACTGTTCAATTGAGGTCCTGGCGCCTGCTGTAGTTTTCCACTAGGGACTCTTTGTGAATTTCATAAAAGTTGAAAACAGTTTTCAAACAACGGAGTAATCATAGGGGAGCAAATAGCAAATTTCTGGCGTTCCTCATACTTTTATGCACCCACCCTGTAGCCCCTTGTTATCTAAGTGAGTTGTTCCTTTAACGCATCGTTGTCTCTGTCTCTAGTTCCTTGTAGCCTCTCCCTTTCTCTGTTTCGTTTAGTCTATAGCATTATGAGCCCTTCATGATTTTAGAGTGTCTTGCTTAGTTTAAGTTGAATGTTTTATATAGTACCGAACATATTGAATTCTTAATTGTCAGAACATGTTTCCCAGTGTCACATTTTTCCCACCCATCTTCCCCTACAGCCTCTCAGTTGCTCACTGTTAGTATCTTCTTGCATTCTTACTGTTTCTCAATGCCATATTCACTTGTACTCAAGGCTGGGCTGGCTGTACCAGACATCAGGCGTTTTTGTAGCAGTGCAGCATTATTAAAGGTACCGTAGAGCCCCTTGTATGTCCAACAGTTTTCAGGCAACAATAAAAGTGCCAAGATCAAGGCCGGACTGGCCGGACCAGGCGTTTCCTTGGGATGTTGGAAGGGTGGGTGGCCGCTTTTGTAGCAGTGCAGCAGTTTTAAAAGCACTGCACAAATCCTAGGATATCCAACACTTGTCAGGTAACAATAAAAGTGCCAAGATAACTCTGGTGATTAATGTACCTGCTGGAGAGAGATAGGAGTTTTGTCTAGTTTTGACTCACCTAAGGTAGCGCAGAGCATTATTATGCCTGCTACAAAGGGCGTGTACTGTGCAGATCACAGAACAGTATTTTATGTGCATAGCTCAGTGGGTTACTGCTTTTGTCACAGAGATCCTTTCGTTACTGTGCAATTTATAAGTTACCATCATAATCTAGGTTAGAAAGTTATAATTATTTGTCCCAGTTTTTTATTATACTAATTATGCTAAAAGGGTTTGCTTGGGTAGAAATAAATTCTTGTTAGTAAAGTCAACTTTAACCCCTGTGCTACCCTCTGAATCCCAAGTTTGTGCTTCCCCAGACAAAGCACTCTTAAAAAATGCCTACCAGAATGGATGACGTGAATCCTACACCTTGTAGTCCCCCTTGTGTTAGGTAACATTTTCTATTCACTGATTTACTTAGGCATGAATCATTGTCTCTTAATGTGTTTGTGATGTAAAATGATCCGACACCCAACACTTGTATGAAAGACGCTATAAAACAAATGAAATACATGTGAGAGATGGGCTGTGGAGAGATGAGTGGCACTGTCGGAGTGTGATAGTGAGGGAATCATTGAAGAGCCCCAATAAAGATTGCCATATGCAGGTGCACTGTAAGATCATCATTTACAATGCTTTAATAGTGAAAAGAATTGTATATATAATGACAAATGTGTTGTAGTATGCACCATTGTTGCCACTTTTCCCTACCCCCCCCAAACTCCTTGTAGGGGTGAGGCTCGCGTGCCACGCTCGCTCTTTATGCATCATATGGGGCTGTTCTGACAAAATTTGCCAGGGCTGCTTTGGATTACCTGTCCGGCCCTGCTGGTACTAACCATTTTCTTGATTTTTTTGGGGTTCCAGACTTTCTTTTCTCTTAGCATCTTCCTATGTAGTGTTCTATTTTTTATGTGTCTGCTTTTTGGTGAAAGCTTTGTTTCCACTCAGCCGCATTGCAGTGCAGTCATTTTCTCCATCAGTGGTGTGTTCCCTTGTCTTTTATAATTGCACCGCTCTGGTCTGTTTCTCGTTTCAAATTCTGATTCAATAGTTTGTTTTATTGGCGCCACACTCCCTTGCACCTTGTTTTATTTTTGGTGTTCTTTCACAGTATTTTGTATAATGCGTTTATGAGCCAGGTAAAACTGGTTCCAGACAGAAAATATTTATTTTAATCTACTCCTGTAAATGTAAGTAAATGTAGATTTAGAAGTATATTCATGAATTTCCACAAATTCTGATAAAATTCCATGCTTCTACCTGGAGCGCTATCAAGCGCTTATTCATGTGCAAATGCACATGATGTATATTTACGCACTTGAAAATTTTCAGCTGAAGTGCATCTGCACGTCATTATTTTTTTTTACTGTTCGTGAGTGAAAACATTTCCCCCAGTGGGAAATTGATTGCCCCAATCACCGTCCATTTTTAGAGGTGTCCCTTAATACTTTCCATGGAAAAATATTTTATCCTGCCCTTGACAGTAAGAAATATCACATCTTTGACTGTTCCAGGGTGCAAACTGGCTTCAAAGAGTTTGTAAATACCCCCAAACTCACACGTTTGAGGGTGTTCACCATCATTGGGTCACATTTTCTTCTTGGAACAACTATTCTCTGCTCTAGCCGAAGATTTAGTGGCATAATATTACATGAGAGTTGATCAGTTTACTTTTTCCGAAGTGTCAATGTGAATTTTACACTCATGAATTTGGCTATTTGAGTGCATTCTCCACGCCGGGATACTCATGAGTAGCTGTGCGCGCTATAAATTTATGTAACATAACATAACTTGAATTTATGTGTGTAAATGGATTTGTGAATCAGGTCAAACAAATATGAAGCACACTCACAACTCACAATGCATCTGTCTACTGCAGTGCCTCTTTATTGAAATTCTTCTCTAATATTCGTTCATTTACTTCTGCAGGAGCTATCTCTAACTATGATGGCCCTGCTCTGCCCTAAACCAGAGTTGTTTTCTAGTCTACTTCCTGCCCATCCCCCAGACCGAAAGTAGTGTCTTGCATACAGTGCCTTCTTTCCCAGCTTCATGGTACTATATGCATGGCCTCATCTTAACTTCCTACTTCCTCAGTGGTAGATTAACATTGCGCTCTTTCTGTACTCAGCTTGTTCCCTTGCAGTTTCTACTCCTGTTACGGTGTAGTTTTCTTTTTCCTTAGTGGCTTGCTCGGATGTAATCTACGTATTCATATCATCATGGTCACTGATGGTGTTCTGTTTCGTTAATGTCATGCTGCCTTATGGCAGGTATTCGCCTAAGTCCCCTTAAAAGTCCCAAAACCCCGCCCGCCCCAACACGCCCACTTCAAATGACATAGCTCCAGTCCAGTTTTCTTTTTTTGGGTTAGGGGGTATGCAGGTCGTAATGGTATGTCATATTTATTATGATTGGCGGGTGGGGTCATGTTTGGTGGGGATAAATGTAGGGTCCATGTACTGAATCCTTTTAGTCCAAAATAACAGCGCTGTCACTAAACCCTCCAAGGGGTGCTGGCAGCAAGTCGAAAGGAGGTTGTGGTGATGCAGGGGGTTGGTCTCTGCTATAAATGAGGCTACCCTAAATTGGGGGAGCCTCTTCAATATGGCATGTAGTCGGCTATGTCCCCTGAAAGTCCCATCATCCCGCTACCTCACCATTAGCTCTTTTCAAATGGCATAGCTCCATTACAGTTATATTTTGGGTTAGGGACTGTAAAATCCCCAACCCTATTTACTATACATATACACACACAATTGTAAACATTACTGCGCAGTAACCCACAATAATTGCATCTTGCTCACAGGATTGAGACCTAGCTTAAACAGAGACGCTAGTACATTGGCATTACCTAACCATAACTAAGATTTGTTCCTGTGCAACCAAGAAAAAGCATAGGCATTCCGATTGAGATCATGACTGGCTTCAGGACAATTCCTCTTAAGACCCCTCATCTCTAAAGGAAAATGGATGGGTCCCACCTTATGGGAGGACCCCACCAACCGCCCTCCCATTCGGGAGTTTTCTGTGAATACCTACCTTGGGGCACCCCATACACCCACACTGCTTGTCCCCTAAGGGTCTGTGCTAGCTTGTGCCTACTGCGCCTGTGCCAGTGGTTGCCACGTAAGCATTGTGTATCAGCAACTGCACTGAACCCCCCTTGCCCCTGCAACCTCCATTTTACTAGATGCCTGCACCCCTTGAGGGTCGAGTGATGCTGCTGTTAATTTTGGTCTAAAAGGGTGCAGCACATGGATCCTAAATATCCCCACCAATTATGGCCTCACCCGCCATGGGCCAGCATAGTGCTTTCGGGGGCCGCTCCTGCCTGGCCAATCGTGCACGACCAGCCCAAAAGCCTGCGGCGCATTGCGCTGCAACCCTGGTTTGGTCCTCAGCTCCCCGCCATAAGTGAGTCTCCCCGAACTGGGAGAGCCTCTGAAATGTGTGTTTTGTTTTGTCAATGGCAAGCTCTGGTTATTTTCTGGGTATTCTTATCTTCATGTTCTCATGTAGTCCCTAAATGTCTCAGTGTTGTTTTTTTCTTGCAGTGCTCCACTTTGTTTAGTCTTCTTGTCAGTTAGTGTCTTGCGTATTCTTTTTATTTCTCAATGTCTTGTTCTCTTCCATTGTTTCTGTATTTTAGCTGGGCCTGTTCTTGTTTAGCCTAATGATTTTTGGTGCTATGATTTGTTTTGGGTCTCTGGGGCTGCCCCACTCTTGTTTACTATTCTGTTTTTTGTGTGTTGTACTATTCTGTTATAGTGCCTTGCTGTCTTATAGTGTGCAGATTCCTCATCCATGAATTCACTTGTATCTTCCTAGTCTCTGAGCCTGTTACCATCATTGTGTTCTTATTGTCATATTCTCATTTTGACTTGTTGTGCTTTGTCCCTTTCTCTTGCTATCTCATGACTTTCTGTGTTGTTATATTTTCTTGGTTTTGCGAGGTTTCATAATGCAGTCTTTCCATTTTTAAAGTTTTGGTAGATTGGTGTGTTGTTCCCTGCCATTGCTCTGTTTTTCCAGTGTGGACTAAGGCATGCTTTGGTGATCAGTGTTATTTCCTAATGGCATTTCTTTGCCACACACTCATTTACCATTTAGTGCGAAAGAACACGTAGTGAGGGTATTCTTAATCTCTTATAGTCCCTAAATTTCTCCGTGTCCCGCTCTCTTGCAGTTACTTAGTGTGGTAATACATTTAGTGGTGGTAGATATTGCAATAATAACTAAGGGTGGGCGTAGTTCGCGAAGTAGCACTTCGCGAAGCTACGCAAAGTGAAGTTCGCACTACGCGAGCTACGCGTAGCACTTCGCGAACTGCGAAGTAACATGTTCGCACTGTGCAAGATGTTGTTTTCAATGATTGCACAGTGCGGACAAGCAACCGGCACTGTGCAATCATTGAAAATGGCATCTTGCACAGTGCGAGCTGTAGTTTTCTGCTGCTCGAGTAGATTTTTCCTCGAGCTGCAGCTTTCTCAACGCGAACTGGTAGTTTCTCATCGCGAGCGGTCGCGAGCATACGCGACCCCTCGCAATGAGAAACCTGACCTTCTCGCGTTGTGAATCTCGCCGGGTGGTTTATTTTCCATGCTCGCGATCGCGAACAAGGAAAAAGTCTCGCCAGGATGTCATTTTGCTTGCTCGCGGTCGCCAACTTGACGTTGAGGACCGCGAGCAAGCAAAAAATGACCGCAGCACTACGCAACACTACGCTACACGTGTTCGCACTGTGCTACGTGCAGTTCGCGTAGTGCGAAGTAGCGCGAACTTCGCAAACTACGCGAGCGTAGCGTAGTGCTTCGCCCAGGCCTAATAATAACCATCCATTTAAACATTTAGGCAATAGAAGTCCTAAGATGTGTTCTAATGCAATAAAACACACAGTAGTACTGCAGTGCTATCACTGCATGTGGTGCTACACACTTTATCATTAAACCTGTAGTAAAGTGCCCTTGCATGGCAGAATAACTTGTCAATGTTGTGAATGCCATAACCCATAATGCAGGTAATTTAGGCCCTGCTTGTTGGTTTTATTGAAAGAGGGAGTTGTTAACCAGATGCCTTTGGACCGTTTATTCTACGTGGCATTTTTGCCGCTTTTCTGACCTAATGAACTACTTAAATCTGGCAGATTTTCGACAAGGACATTATTAAATTGGGAGTAATACCATCAAACTAAAAATATGTAGATACGGTAATTTCTGGTGGTAATCCAACTTCTGCTGAGTTTCCAAATTACCAGCATCCTCTACATAAAGGCCCCAGTGTCAATAATTGATGACTCCTCCGCCAAGTCCTGTGCAGAGCAGCAGTTCTCACTGCCATTACTGATGTGCATCATTACTGCTCTGACACCTCATGCCTCTCAGTAAAGCTCTGCCTTCTCAGTGCCATGTTTCCATTTAAACCTCTCTGTTGTTAAGTGACAAGTGTAATTGTGTTTTATATTCCTGTCATTCCCTAAATAAGAGCTTCTGCCACAGTTAGATGGGCCCTAATGGCTTGTAATGTGCAGCAGTCTCCTTGCTGCTTACTCAGGAATCCACACCATGAGGCAAGAGGGTGATTAGGGCAGTGAGATGTGAATCGCATATTATGAAAAACAGGACGCAGGTGTGACCTGACGTTAGCTTCTTGGAAAGAACCATTACTTGTGGTTAAAGTGGGCATCAATACGTGATAAAACAGCCTTTATCACAGCTTGTGCAATTGTGTTTAAAAAAAAACGGACACTGCTTAGACAGAACTTAAAATGGCAGCCATCTTGTAAAAACGTTCTCATGGGTCTATTTTGCTGAAACATTGTTTTTGCCAGATTAACCACAGTGATGTCCACACACATTATTGAGTGAAGTACGTTGGAAATGTAGGAGAGTATGTTAAGTGTTAGTGGCACCAGAA
Organism: Triturus cristatus; assembly: GCF_964204655.1. NCBI lineage: Eukaryota > Metazoa > Chordata > Amphibia > Caudata > Salamandridae > Triturus > Triturus cristatus. The sequence continues at coordinate 619,416,982 of NC_140588.1, read as the reverse complement.
CTTCTTCAAAGACCTCCTGGTGATTGCCTCGAGTCTCTGTTCAGGCCTCTTCAGTTCTTGATTGTTATGTACAAAAAACACCCTACCGACTTTGCATTAGACAGTACACATTGACTGTTTTTAGGGCAGGTTGGTCTGCTGTAGCGGAGTCTGTGGAGGCTGTGCGTGGTCACACACTCCGACATGATTGAGGACAGCTTGAGGGTATATCCAGGTAGACATGGCCATGAAGACGTGAGGGTTGACCCACAAAGACATGATTGTGGACGGCATGTGAGTGCTATCCCACAAACATCGATTTTGTCAGACGTGAGTTATTCCTATGCAAACAGGATGGTGCAGACAGCGCAAGTTCTTCCATGTTGATATTTTTGGAAACCTGTTACTACGTGTAGTACCCCTAACTGGAAATTAGAAAAGAAATACAAGAATGGCATTGTCCATTAGTTATCAGGACCACGCGCATCTTTTCATTAGGTTTAATATTTACTAAAGGCGATGAAAATTCTTCATGTAATGAGTGGAGAGGTGAAACAGCCCCAACTTTCCTCCAGACACTCGTAACACACATCCCCAAGAAAGGCTGCGTCACAGATTCAGCCGCATACTGACCAGTGTCTTTCCTCGATAGAGGCTCCCAGTTTCTGGGCGACTCATCTCAAATCGCGTGAAGCCTGGGTCACGGAGTCTTGTCACTTCCGTCCTCCAGGCCACATTTTATTATGGAACAGGCACAGCGGAAACAGGCTTTTAATTTGTGATCTTTTAGCATATTACCCAAAAAACAAGATGTACAGGTTATATAGGACTTTCATTTGATACTCTCAATAAAAGCATCATTGTGGAAAACCTTCTTGGCCATGAACCTGTTATTCTACTTGTAGGTGGCTTCTACTCGGGTTACACCACAGGTTGATGTATGGTCCAAGTGGCAGACTAGTCGTTCAGTTTGAAGTTATAATATGGTTGTCTTTTCCCACCCTTTTTTGTTTAAACTGTATAAACCTGGATACAACTTTGGCTGGCCCTAACACGGATATCCACAGGACTCACAGAATGTCCGACCATATAGAAACTTTCTTCATCCATTGTTTGACTTTCCTTAGGTTTGGTGCTTGAATGATTTCAAATAGTGCATTTCTGTTCGCATTATTGTGGTAGAAGGGTGCCAGTACTCTTTAGAGAAATAGTTTCTTGTCAGAGAAGGGTAGATACACGCTGATCCATTCAATACTGCACAAGTGCTTCCCAAGCATCCAAGCACTCCAGACCTGGTATTGCTGGATCTATTGCAGTTGAACACGAAGACGCTGAAGGCAGATCTGCGCCTGGGAAATAATTGCAGCCTCTAATCCATATTACAAATGGTGTTCTATGGCTTCTTAACAAATATGTTCTGTATTTTTAATTTTTTATTATTGTAGGGAGTTATATAGGACTCACATTTTTTGACAGCTCGGTAGTAAAGGAGAAGCTTGAGGGGTCTGGCGTCTCATGATTTAGGCACGCGATTCATATACTTCTCAGACTGGTTGAGCCGAATAGATGTGGCTAATGCTTTGTTGGTCCAAAGTGCACAGGCAAAGCTAGCTTTCAGTCCCAATACATTGATGAGAGATTGAACCAACAATGCTGAGCTTCTTGGCTAAGGCTGTAGCATACGAAAAACATGTGGCAGATTTGCATAATATGGAAATATAATGCACCTTTAAAGCTGCTCCTAAAAAGCTAAGAGCATGTTCCCTCGGCTGCAGGCGCAAGCATCCACTGGTGCCTTTAATTTGAATGCTATATCTAGCGCAAAGGCGGAGGAGAGTCGCCCCACAGGAAAAATAAAATGATTATAACACCATGTTATTATCATTTTTAGTTTTCAGTACTGGCTCTATTATGTTTCTTTTAGGTGTTGGGCGAGGTGGGAAAGGCCTGGGATGTCCACAATGCGGGTGGATGAGTGGTAGGCACTTTCCAAGTGCGCATGACAGTGTGGCCGGGTGTCTTGGGCCCACCAGACAGACATGTGCACTTAGCATGTTCTCCATCCGGCTGTATTGCACAGCTGGGTGGATAACATGCACAGGCTCCCACTACCTGTCTGAATGCCCAAATCAGGCTGCTGAGACCAATCACGACGCTGCTGTCATGATGATGACAGCAGCGTCGTGATTGGCTTATGGGAGTCGGGAAGCCTGTGTGCTTTCTGAGTCGATCGAAGAGGACGGAGGAGAGGTGGCAGCCACCTTTTTTTTATTTATTTTTTTACTGCTCCCGCCACCACAACTGCCATAGCAGCCGCCACTGATCTAGTGTTCAGGCAGGCACTGGACAATGTATGGTTTAGTTGACCTTCTGTTTAAAAACAAATGGCAGTCGCTAAGGAACTACCAACATATATTCTTCATTCTGAGTCTGAAGTTTGTAACAGGTGCAAATACGACTCGCAGCATCTGGGTGAGAGGGCTGTTTATTTGAGAAGCTACTGATGAGGTTTTTGAGGACACCACGTTGAAACCTGTACTGATTATGGAACATTCTCCAGTGCCTGATAACATTTCAAGTGCAGGAGTCTTTATAACTAACCTAAGCATCAAACCGCTGCCCTTAAATGAACTGGAAGCCAGATGGAGGGAAGAGCGGCTCACTGCTCTTACTGTAAATCAATACAAAGACCGGCAGAGCATCTATTACTGGCCTGTCTGTGTTATCATGTGCTTCGACAAAGACAGGCAATCGTGATCTTCATGGCGCTAATCTGATGGATGGGAGAGAGCTGGACTGAGAGCGAATTCCATCCCTGGCAAATGAGAAACAAGCTCTACGCTGCAGTGTGCAAGTGAGCGTGGCCACAGCGCATGCGCGACTCTCTGCTCTGAGGGTGGGCTGAGGGCGACGATATTCTACCAGTGAAAGAGTGTGTTTGTAGTTATTTCTGAAGGAGACTGGGTGAAATATTGAAATGCGTAAGGGTTTATCACAGTGCGGGGGTAATATTTATTTAAAGGAGAAACTCCTGCCTGCACCTACAGAGACCTCGAGTGCTAGTTACAACAAACGTTGACAAAGCCAATAGGTTTCACCTATGCGAGCTATTGGCTTGGCAATGTTTTTTTTTTTTTTAGCCATGCTGTACAGCAGCACGGAACCCCAATCGATTGCAAGAGAGAGTGCATGCGCTGTCGTAGGTGAGACCTAAAACGACGACGACTCCATAATCCCACACATTTGTGTGAGCTCAAATATTTGTTACAAAGGAGACCTATTCATTTTATATTCATGGGACTTTTGTCTTGCACGTGAATGGGTCTTCCGAATACAACAAACACGAGCGTAATTTGCAGCAACACTTGCATGGCCAAAATATGTGTAACACAGCCTAGCTGCCCAGAAAGTACAGACCATACTAGCGTGGTAATACTCAACCTACCGAGGGGAATAAACGGGTCTGGTTTCTGAAAACAATCGATGTAATATACTGGCCCATATTTAAATCCTGTGCTCTCGTAAACCCCATTCAAGCTTTTTTGTTAGGAGAGTGTGATTAAATACACGAACACATTTTCGCAAGCTTGCAAACTCTCCTCAGTGCCTCGGGATTATCAGTTGTGGCCCTGTAAAAAATGCAGGTTTGGGCAAGCACTTGAGAAGACTCAGTAAAGTATCCTCTGCCCACTCCTGCCAAAACAGTCCGCAACCTGGGGGTCATGGTGGACGAAAATCTCCAGATGCAAACCCAGGCCAACAAAACAATCCGCACCTGCCTCTCCCTGCTGAGAGCTCTTCGCCAAATACTCCCACTCTTACCAAGCGAGGCGAGGCCCTTAGTGGTCCAGAGTGTAATTCTGAGTAGACTGGACTACTGTAACTCCTTGTATTTGGGTGCTCCCCAATACATTGTGCAGGGGCTGCAACGAGTCCAGTCTATGGCAGCCAAAATGGCACTGAACCGACAACGTGACTCCTCTGTGCTGCAGGCACTGAAGGATCTACACTGGTTGCCTGTGAAAGACAGAGTTAGCTTCAAATCTCTGGTCATGGTCTACAAAGCTCTACACAGCATAGGTCCGCTACCTCTGCGAGAGCGCTTTTCATGGTATGAACCTAAAAGACTCCTCCGCTCCACCAGTCAAGGCCTAGTATCCGTCGCTAGAGTCAAACTAGCAAGGATGGGAGGCAGGGCCTTTGGCACGGCAGCCGCATGTCTTTGGAATAAGATCCCCCAAGAACTGAGACTGGCCGAATCCTGGCTGGGTTTTAGGAGAGGCCTTAAGACGTGGCTATTCGCCAAGAACAGATAGTAACTTCCCTGATTAGCTGACCGATCGTTCGACATGTTCTACATCATTTCTGTCTCTAAGCCCCAGGATACCCGTTGGGTGACAGTCGCGCTATACAAAAGAGTTATACAATACAATACAATACTCCTGGCCATCATCCTCATCTTTTAAAGGGGCTAAAGCCTGTCCCATATCATCAACCTTTTTTACCATGGAGTCCATTGCCCCCATATTTCGCATCATTGTCTCCATAAAAATATCCATGCGAGAGCGCTGTTCGCTCCGCTTCCCCTTAGGGGCCATTAATACTACCACTCAAATGCCCAATACCTTTAAAAACCAACTGCCACTAGAGCCCCACAATGTACTCCCAAAACAACGCAGTATCACGGGATTATATAATTACCAAAAATAATGCAGGCCAATGGCACCCCAACAATTTATTAAACTGATGGCTTTACCCTAGGGCACTCTTGCCCAATGCGCAATGGTCTGGAACACTGCCGGGATCCTTACCTCTAAGAAGTAACAGCCTCGGCCGGCCACCAGCACCCACGCAACCAGAGCCACGCCCACCAGCTAGTCCAGTGGATCAGATGAGTAAACTCTAACCCGCGTGGCTCCCAGAAGCAGTGGAAATGCAGGCCTGCCGGTGCTGCCCAAATGAAGAAATCCCAGTGTTCCTGTCCGAATTCCCACGAACCATCACATATGATGCTGGCCACACACCTGCAGTGGGACAAGGAGAACAAAAACACACTGCTCCCGTAATCTTCTTTGCTTTCAGCTGTTACCCAATCCCAGATCAGCTGTGGTAAAGAGCACACCCCCGGCGCTCTTACCGCTGGAAGAAACCAGCTACTTCCCCCGACAATCAGCTGTTGGAGGCGACGCTCGAGAGGAGAAATCACCCCAGCCTCCGGATCGGCTGCCCTCGCTGCAGCGTCTGCAGGGAAACAAGCAAAAAAAGAAGCAACACGATCCCCCCAGAACTCTTGCCGCTTGAGCAAAACCAGCTGCTTCCCCGACAATCAGCTGTTGGAGGTGGCGCTCGAAATGAGAAATAACCCCAGCCTCAAGATCAAGCTGCCCTCGATGCAGCGTCTGCAGGCAAACAAGGAAAAAAGCAGTAACACGATCCCCAGCTGCCTGGCGTCAATCAGCTGATTCAGCCCTCCGCCGCCTGGAAACCGTCTCGAACTCAGCAATAGTCCTGTAGGGAAACAAAAGAAAAAGGGTTCGTTGGGGCCTCAGACTGAGGTCCTGTCCTGGTATGCGACCGGAAGGCTGGGGAGCGGTGAACAGAGACCGTCCGCTTAGCTCCCCAGCCTTCTAAGCCCTTGAAGTCAGGCAAGCCGGTTTTGACCGGCTTGCCCGTCCGTTGACCCGACCCGTGAACCGGAAGCACTTGAAAGTGCTTCCGGTTCACGCCCGGACAGCCAATCAGGTGTGGGGGTTCAGGGGAGGCAGGGCGCCACATCACTTCTGTGCGTGGTGCGCGCTGACTTCCCCTGGGGCCTGGCGTGACCGACATACTGGCGGCGTGCCTGAGCTGTGCCTGCCTTTCAACAGTCTGCTTTCAGTACTCAGCAAATTTATAAAACATGGCAAGCTTCGCACAACTGCTTCTTTACATTTGAAATTTCACTAAAATCTGAGTGCACTTAACGTTCTCCTGCCAGTGATTGGCTGCTGATGAAAGCAGAAGGCAGTTCTTTTATCGGTTCCTTTACCGCGCCACCACGTGTCGATAACACGCGTGTATTAATAGCAGCTCAAACAACTGGATGAAGTGTCCCTAAAAAGCTTAAGCATGCCATTTACAAGCCAAAGGTGATAATCATTAACACGCCCCAAAAATACATTAAGACATTTAAATAAAAAGTACAAAATGGAAAAAATATATATATCAAGCTTTACAGCCTGAATACAATAAAAAAAGACGTGATGCTGAAAGCTAGGCTATTTCAATCAAAACTTTACATTTTAGGAAATAAAGGAAGTGCGACTACCCGAAAATTTTAGAGATGATTCATATCTGAAGGGCAAGAGAAAGACACTGAATGAGTAGAAAAAATCAAATAAAGAACAAATGCATCTTTCTTTTTGTAATCAAAAATAGTACCTCACTCACAGAGTGAGCAACACAGGGACATCAATAAAGTTAAATTAAATTGTACATGGGCCATGCTGCACACATATGCAGGAAGTGAAGTGTCGCAAGCGCTGCCGAATTAGAAGGCAGCAAAGAAGTGATTATGATGGCAATGAATGGTAAGTAATTGGTGGGCTAAAACCCCTTCTAGTAGAACTTTTTCTTTTAAAACACAAAAGATCATCATCATAGCGCTGCCTATAGTATACACTCGACCTAAAAACAATAGGATCCGAAGCAGGCAAATATTTTATGCTACTGAGCATGCAATGCATAGCGGATACAGGGTGCCCCATTGAGTAAAGACCGGGGCCGGACTGGCTACCAGGTTTTTTTTGCTGGGGTGGCAGGGTGGGGTCCAGGTTCACTGCTGAGGGGCTAATTTCGTTGCTGGGGAGCTGTTGACGCTTCTAAATGAGCAATCCAAAACAAATAGCTTTAAAGCATACTTTTAAAAACATTTTTTTTTGCATTGATTATTAAGGAAAGCCTGGTGACCAGTCCGACCTTGGTAAAGACCAATGCAGAATGCAACGCCAAGAGGAAGCCTTTTCTAGCTCAGAGCAGGGCCCAGTGCCTGTTTTATGTGCCTGCAAGACGTGAGGTGAATTCATTTAAGGCGACATTTCTTGAAGCGGGTGCTTTAATTTCGGATATCACTGCTTGGAAACAATGGTTCTGAGCTGGGCTGTCTGAAAATAAAGCACTGACTCCGAGAAATAACAACGGGTTAAGTGACTTTGCTTTAGGTCCTGCAGGGACATAAAACAAGAGCTGGGCTCTGCACTGCGCTGCAAAGGCCATCATGATGCGGCCACTCGTTTACAGTCTGTCAGGATACACCGCCCACCACTGTTCATGTGCTATTTAAGAGCCTGTCAAAAAATCGTGTTGCTAATAATATGCCGGTCTGCCATGGTGCTTCTCAGAGAAGAGAACCACTCAAAATGCGCGCCTGTCACGCATGATCACTGATGCTCAAAAAGCCCTTCGTTGCTATTTGTGACAGAAGGCCTCTCACAGTGTGCACAGGGCGTCCGATCTGGAGCAGGTAACCTGTTACAAAGGCTGAGTCCCCACACTTTAGTGGTGTCCGTGAGGCTACAGGTAATGCCAGTTACCACACTGCGCCAGTAAGAACATCAGAGACTGCCATGGAGGTCTCCCCGTTGCCATGCATGCAATACCACGCAGCTTTGTCAGATACCATATTGTAGAATTGTGCACCCCTGTTATGCTACTGCCAGTCCACATGACCCCCTATGTAAAGAACCACGACCAAATCAGAATCCACATTTCTCTGGGGTGTTCAGCAGCACTGCAGTCTGAGCATGAATCCTGCCTCAGTTCATTATCATGCCAGAATCCGCTCTGCCCAGCACGACGGCCCCACCACCAGGGTAACAAGGTGCCTCAATAGGGAAAAGCCCAATTGCAATGCAAGCAGCATTGCTAGTATGCTTATAATAACCTCCACTTCCGCAATATATTTACCTTTGCTCCTTCTCCTACTGGGGTATAATGCATGTCCGGTGCTAGGTGCTGCTTAGATTCAGGGGTGCAAGCGGGCTGTTTGAGTGGCTAGGGCACTAGGTCAGGGCTTGGGCTAGAATGGGGCCCATTCAGTCCTAGCAGCAAACACTCAGCTTGCAGTCCGTAGTGACATTTCAAGGTGCCTCAGTGGCCAGTCCAGCCCTGTTTGGAAAGGAGGAGTACAAGCATTTGCTCCAGTTTGAGAGCAATGATGTGGCTGAGGCATTCTAAAATAGGAAAATAGTGTCTGTGTAATAAGAACAAGACTGTTCACTGTATTACTTCCTCGCCACATGAATAACAAAGTGAGCTTCAGCTCCACACCAGAACCCTTCAAAGCAAAAAGTTAGCCTCCCATCCCTTCCCAATATGGCCAACCCAGTTCACCCATGATCTCTATAAGAGGCGGGCCGACCCAACCCTTCAGCCTGTTTTTTTGGTTCTGCGCTGCAGATCCTCCAGAGCATCAGGTAAGTTGGGGCGAGGTCCTGCTCCAGCAGGTCCCAGGGCCCTGGGGAAGAGGCCCTGCTCTAGTGGACTCACACACTGGTTCCCCCACCTTCTGGCCCTCGCACTACCATTTGGGTTCCCGCTCTGCCCAGTCGGGCCCTGGTGGTTGCGGGCTCTTGGGATTTGGTCTGCCCTGCTTTCATCCCCCTTGGAACTTGATACCCTGCTATAGCGGGCTCTGGGGTTTGGGCTATGCTGTTTGGCAGCCCGTCTCTGTGGGCTCTGGCAGGGGTGATTCCAGCCCTGCTCCCGGGGCGGCTGTGAGCTTCACTTGGATGTTGGGGCAGACCGGTTCCGGCCTCGGCCTCTGGCCTAGGGCCCGATTCGACCTGCTGCTGCCTTTACTATTTCGCAGGGTCCTGCAGCTCATGGGTCGCGTCTCTTACCCTGTACCGGGGGGCATCCTGTGGTTCACGCTCCTCCCTCACGTCTGGTGGCGTTTCTGCCCTGCTCTAGCGGGCTCTGGGGCATGGGGTTCTTGTGGGTGGCCCTGTGCGGACAGGCTCTGTTGGGAGCTCTCGAAGCTGCCTGTCACCCTTTGAATTGGAAGCGAGACCATTCCCTTCCAGCTCCGGGGGGAGGCTGCTCACACCTGCAGTCGGTTGTCACCACGCTGATGCTCAAATGGATTTATTAGTTCACAAGCCTCCTCGTTGTAACTTACTTTTGCTTCTCCGGCTCCTGTTGTGGGCTGCTGCCATGGCCTTTTTCAGTTCCTATCCCGACAGGATGCAGCGACTTCACCCGTTCCTCTGGAGCAGGGTCGAAACTAGGGCCGTCTTTCAGGCTGCTCCCTTCGGAGCTTTGACACGGCAGCAGGAGCGGAGGGCCCTGCTTGGACCCCGATTGCGGATTTGGGTTGTGTTTCAAAATGGATTGTGCATTTTCCGGGTCTGTGATTGTTGGAACTGTGTTTCGCCTTACTGCACGTTGCCTTCAGTACTACTGTTTGTTGACGATCCTTTGCTCCCTCGCATGCACACCTCGTTCGTCTCCAGCAGTGGGTTGCATCCCTGGTTTACGACTGTCAGTGGGAGCGGGTGAGTGTTGTGCTCTTGTCTCGCCTCGGATTGGGTCCTGATGTCCCAGTACTGTTTTGCAGGTGCAACGTACTCTTGGTGAGTGCTCTATATCTCTATTTGAAAGGATTTATGGAGGGGTTTTCTGCCTCCGTTTCCAGCGGTATGTCTGTTTTTTGCCTTGATACTTTCATTCGAGATTATGCTTACATTTCCCTTTTGGGGTGCGTTGGTTTCCCCTATTATGCCTTGTGTAGCCGGACCTGCTTCTTAGGCTGTGCGTTTGTTTGTGTAAGACGCTCAACATCCTGTGATTCTAGTGTTATACTAGATGTTCATTCTATGCTTTCACATGCTCACCGTCAACTGGGTCCTCTACGTCTCTCGTTTTTTTGCAAACATTTCTTTATTTTTTGCCTACCGGTCATTCCTGATTTTAAGTTGTTGTGATATTTTTCTTACAGCAGCATCTTGGAGTCTGGTGTACGCTGTCATGTGCACTGATTTACGGGGCCTTTGGCCCTTCCGGAAGTTTCTGCCGGGATGCTTTTGCTAAATGGTTCATCTTGTGTCTCTAGTGCACTGGCTCCCACAGGACTGGGGTTATTACCCTACTATTGCTGTCTGGTGTCCCAATGTGGTCCATGTTCCTGCATTCATTCAAGGTTGTGGGTTCCTGTCCTGGTGTTTTCCTGGGATGTTGGAGGTTGTATCATGGGGCCATGCCTTCGTCTTGTTGGCTGTGTTGACCCTGTCTCCTTCTTCCATTTCGGTTTTTGGGCCTGCGGTCCATTCGTCCTGTATGCGCCTGTTCCCGCCTGCTCTCTATGGGGTGCGGGTCTGACCTGCTCTGTCCCTGGTTGGTCGTCCACCTGGGGCTTTCTGGGTCTGTTGGCAGCTGCGGGTCTGATGGGGGCATGTTGCTGTTGGCACATGTCCGTCCTTCTCTGGGCTGCGTCTGTAGTCTCTGATTGGGCTATTTGCTTCTGCTTCTTCTCCTTTGGGCTTGCCCTCTCCTGTCCGAGTCCGCGCTCTTGGTGCCAGTATCTCATCCAGATTCTTGGCTCTGCATACGGCTGCTGGGGCTCTTGTCCGGGTCCTGCTTCTCCTCTGCACCTGACCTTTGTCCACCTGCTGCCGCGCTTCTCAGTTGTCGGTCTTGGCGGTCTCCCTGGTGCTCCTCCGGGTGTGGGGGGGCCTCGTCAGGTGAGGTCTTTGGGCCCTCCCTGTTCCTGGCGGTTCTCCTTGATTTTTCCTCTGGCCCCCTTCCTTTTGGTTGGGGTCCTCCTCGGAAGGTGTCCTGGTGTATTGTGGGCTTTGCATGGTCCTTTTCTTGGGGGCTCATGCCTTCCGGTCGTTCTCATGGACTGCTGGTCCATCCTGGGTTCTGGTTCAGTTTACTCTTCGCCTGTTCCCATGAGGGGTCTTTTCTCTGTCCCGCTCTCGGTTCCGTTAGGCGGTGGTTATGTCTCCACGGTTTTGGTCCGGTCTGAGTTGGTGGTTTCCGTTCTCTTCCCCTTCCTTTTGATCACAGGTCGGGCATGCGGTGCCCCCTGCCGGGTGATTGGGGCCCTTTCCGGCCTGTGGGGCTGGGGGGCGTGCTTGGGTTCCCGGTCGCCCTGCTGGCAGGTTCCTGGTCTGGTTTCTGGTGGCCTCTCCTTGACTTGTCTGGAGTTTGCCCCTGCCCTGCGGGGGTTTTTCTGGCGTATCTTCTGGACAGGTTTTCACCTGCCTCGTTCTCCGGGGGGTCGCTGGGTTGGCCCCTTTTGGCACAGTTTTGCTGTCCTTGACTGGGTCTCCTTTATTCCAGTTTTGGTGTGGTGGTGGCTCTCTCTCTGCCTTCTCATCCGGGCTTCTGGTTTTGCGCTTTCCTCTGGTCCATTTGCTTACGGGGGTCTGGGATTGTCTTGCCTGGGCGGGGTATTTGACTTGTTGGTGATGCCCTCCTGGAGGGTTCTATCTTGTTTTCTGCTGCTACGTGTGTTGGGCCATGGTGCTATGGCTCGTCGGTGCGTATTGCGCTTCTGGGGGCATGGCTTGCTCTGGTCAAGGATTTGCCTCCTGCCGCATCTTTCGCCTTTTCCCACGTTGGTGTGTGTTTGGACGGTGCCTTTACTTGTCCGGGGTGGCTGGGTTTGCCCGGCTACCGTTCCCCGGGCGGGGCCCTTCGATCCCTGTGTGGACTTTGCATCCTTTCTTCCTTGTACCTAGTTTTGGATGCATCTCTGTGGCTTGATGGTTGTGGTACTGTAACCTGCGTGCTCGGGCTTGTTCCCTGGTGTTGTTGACGTTGCTCTGGCTTGTTCGCCCAGCTATTCTGTCATTCTCGACTTAGGTGTGTTGCTGCCTGTGGCCTTGCCTCCCTGTGGGCTCCTGTTCCTTTCGGCTCTTCCTTGTTCGGCTGGGTAGGGTCTGGTTGTTGGTTGGCTGTATGGCCTCCTGTGCTCGCTTCGGCGGCTCGCTTCCTCCTTGTGGAAAATTGCTGGGACGTTTTGCTTGGCCCCTGGGCGGTGCGGTCTCACTCCTCCGTTCCCCTCCCTACTGTTCTGTTTGCTTTCTTGGGCATGCTGGCCCCTGGTGGGCCATCGCTTTCTGGTGGGTGGGCCCTGGGCCTGGTCCCTTCCGCTCTTTGGGATCCATGGACGGCCTTCTGGGTTTTCTGTTTCTCGCTGTTGACCGGTTGGTTTCCCTTGGGGTCCGGGTCATTCCGGCGGCTTCCTGGGTCTTTTTACCTTGCCAGGTTTTTCTCTTTTAGTGTCGCTCTCCCTTCCGGGGGGTCCTTTGTGCGACTGAGGTCGGTCTCCCGGTTTTGGGGACCTTCATTTTTCTGTTAGTTGGCGTGCTGGGTTCACTTCTGCACCTCCTTCGGTACTTGCAGCTGTGGCCTGTCAATTTTGTGTACTTCTGGTTCCGCTGCTTCGGTTCTCGGGTGGTTTTGCCTCTCTTGCGGCTGGTGGTCCCCCGTGCAACGGACTGCGTAGCTTTGCTGCTGTGGTTTGTTGCTGGGTCACTGTGGTAGGGTGGCCCTCGGTTTTCTTCGGTTCCAGTGTCTGGGCTTTTGCTTCCCTCTCGCTTTTGGCTGTCCGTTGGGCGATCTTGTTGTGTTTGGACCAGCTTGCTGCTTTCTGTTCTGGGGTGTACCGGGGGTCCGGGTCCTCAGTCCTCCCGGTGTCTCTCTGTCCAGGGCTGGTTCTTCCTGCTCCTGGTCGCCTCTTTCTTGGGTGGTCCTTCCACTCGTATGGTCTTTTGGGGTTGCCTGCTTCGTTCGCATCCCCTCCTGGTCCATTGGTTTCTGGTGTGTTTCCATGAAGCCGCTTGGCTTTGGTATGTGCTCACTTTGTTATTCATGTGGCGAGGAAGACTTACGAGGAGGTAATGCCCCGGTTACTTACCGGTAATCTTCGTTACTCCAAGTATAGTCTTCCTCGCCACATGATTTCCCATCCCTCCCTCCCTGTCTGGCTATCGGCTTCATGTTTTTGCTTGGTAGTTTCAGGCTGAAGGGTTGGGCCGGCCCGCCTCTTATAGAAGTCATGGGCGAACTGGGTCGGCCATATTGGGAAGGGATGGGAGGCTAACTTTTTGCTTCTGGTGTGGAGCTGAAGCTGAAGCTCACTTTGTTATTCATGTGGCGAGGAAGACTAAACTCGGAGTAATGAAGATTACCAGTAAGTAACCGGGGCATTAATCAAGCAAGCACGATTAAGGGGGTGCACACTGTCAAACTTCATTCTGAATCAAATGCCTGTGTATGTGTTCACTGTGGGGGATGAAGATGAGTTAGGGATGTTTGCTTGAATGTTTTTTCTCTTGAAATTATGCATGACTCTCATCATAAGCATTCCTCAATCTTATCTGTGAAGATTGTGTTGGATGCTTTTATTTGTAGATTGATGGCAGCAATTGTTATTGTAATTAATATATGAAATAAAGTGTTAAACTGTATTTATCTTTTCTGAAATACACTGCGTTGAAATTGGATAACTATAATGTTGCAGTCTGAGGTTTTGCTCGGCTCCTCTGACAGAATGCCTGCCAAGAACCATGGCTAGAAAAGCTGGCTTCCATGGATATTTAAGAACTGTTCCTCCTCCAGGAGTCCTCCTGGAGCCTCTTGAAAACCCAAGATCTTGAGGCCCACCGACTGCGTTCCTCGCATAGAAGGTGCTCAGGGGTTATTCTTGTTGGAGCCTTGGCACCTGCCACACACACTCCTTGAGACAGGCCTAGTTTAGACAATCTGAGGCTGTAGACTGAGACAGAAGCCACGACAAGAGCTGGGAATGTATCAGCAATGAAGCAATTGTGCTGTAGCGGTCATCTCCACAGGAGAGAGGTCAGGAGAATGAATAGACCGAGAGGCAGGTTGGGTGACACCCAGCTGGGGGCATTAGGGAGTGGGCTACATAGACGGTGAAACTGATGTTTTTTTATAAACAAGAATCCATACATTGGAGCTCCTACTGGTACCCTGTTGCAGTGATGTAATTTGTCCATAATGAGAGAGAGGTGTGGGCAGATCTTTCTAAAATGTAATAGGCGGAGCCTGGCCACTGTGGCAGTGTTGACTGTGAAAGAGCCTAGCCTGTCTCCAGCTGTACTAAATGCTCAGTTCCCAATGGTTTCCAGTGTTACATAAAATCACAAGATGATGGTAAGTTAGTCAAACTCAAAGGCTCTTTGGTAGTTGGAGAGGGGCAGAGAGAGTCTAGTGGGGGAGATTAGCAGGGCTGAAATAGGAATGATGGAGGATGCGGGAATATGTATTGTTTCCGTTTTGAAGAGTTAGTTGTAAGGCAGTGTAAAGCTACCCAAAACTTGATGGACGTTGAGATAGTTTTAGCTCCGGCTGACAGTATAAGATGGCTGTAAAGGAAATGAATATCTGGGTATCATCAAAATCCAAGTGTTAGTAAGAGGGCTGTAATAACATTAAGGGATGAGGCGTGCAGTGAGAAAACTAGCAAACCCAGACTGTAACATAAGGGGCACTCGTTGAAAAGAAGGTAGCTGCACGTTGGATTGAGTATCATGGGATCAATCATGACTGGTAGAATAACTAAGACGTGAGTCATTCATTTTATGCCTGCAACTCTAAGAAAGTTGTATGCAGATAGTACTTACAGCAAGGGATCCCTCATGTTTCATGTCCTACCTTGTGTCTGATACAGAGGGCTAGAGGCCAGTTTATTTTGCCAGTTCTTATTCAGTAAGAGGTGGTTGAGTAGAGCGTTTCCGCAAAGCTTTAAAACTTAGCATCTTTTAATCTCTTTTCCCATTTCAAGATATATGGTGTTGTCAGGGTTGGTGATTGTGAGAATCTCAAAGTCTCATTTCCAGGGTTAATTGTCCTTGGTACGTGAATAGTATCTGGTTGCTTACAAAGAGAGCGGGAGTAGTATGCATTTCTCGCGGCCTTCCTTGGATAACCTCATCAGTCTCTCGGTTCCATTTATGTTCAACTGCTTTCACTCCAGCTTGTCTTTTTCTCCCCCTAAGGTCGAACTCTTTTTCATTGTTGGCTTGAATTGTAAATCGCTTGTAGGTAGATTTAATAGCAAACAACAAAAATAACCCCTCTAAACATACATTTTGGGTCAGTACAACAGGACCCTTTATCACCTCAGAAGTAGATTTTGATTCGTGGAGATGGAGCTTGTGTAGGTAGATCAAATGTTATTTTTAAACATTTCATGAAATTATCTGTCATTTCCAATGCATACACAGACTATGCATGTGGAGAAACTCATGGGCACATGTTGATAGCTCTAGAACGACTTTCTGAATGACTAATACAAAAATGAGAAATAATTAATGGTATAGCTGTCATTAAAAGATGTTAGAATAGAACAACATTTTTCTAACTTCTTTGAATGAGGGTCCTCACTGGGTAGAGGTGGGCGAGCGTCTTAAGTCTCGACGCTCTACCATCGTATGGATAGAATTAAAAACAAAGCATAAGCCACTGGGGTTAAAAAGGAGGGAAAGAGGTAGTCATTGAGTGGGTGAATTGCATAATTTGAAACCTGAATATCTGGAACTAACCCTGGCTTCCTTGCTTGACCAAATTGTGTGATACTAGGCAAACATTAAAATTTACAATGCCTCCTTTTTCTTCATTATTACATATGAGGGCACCTTCCAATGCGTGAGTTCATGGGGTGCACTGTACAAAATAATCTGTTGTATTAGGGTGAAAACCTTTTGTATGTTAAAGAAGAGTTTTTTTTCAAATTTTAAAGAGACTCCCATACTTTCACGTGATCTTTGTTGCATGATTTAGATCCCAACTATTTGCACAGTTCGACTCATGCGTGGGCTCTTAGAGCCCAGCCAGACCATTGGCTCGGCTCTAGCTGAGCTCTCATTGTTAATTTGTTGGCTCGTAAAAGCTCTACTCATGGTCTTTCCTCTCTCCACCAACATGTGCCTTTCTTTTTGTTTTGACTGGTGAAGGCTCTTTTTGGGTCGCTGAGCACCAGTTCGTTCTCAACCCACGACAGTTTGAAGTTTAGCTTGCACATCTCCTTTCTATTCGCATTTCTCAAAATACAGAGGAGACTTGTGGGTCGTTGCCCAGCCCTCCCCGGCTCAGGAGAGCCGCTTTAGGGGTACTCAAGGACTGTCGTTGGCTGATGCAAAATGGAGGGCCAGGAGCTTGGTCTCGCATGACTCTCCTGACTTAACCCTATTGCAGTTTTTAATGTTACTCACAAAATACATTTTCCAAAAATAAACTTTTGTTCCTTTTTCACCATTTTGCATTCATCATAATTATTTCGTTTAATACACACATTGTCATACGTTGACCATTTTAAACTAAAGGACTATCATTCAGGAGCAGGAAAAAATGAATATTCAATTTAGTCCAGAATGAAAAGCAATAAATGAACGTTTCCTAACACTAAATGGAACATAACCCTCATATGTTGAACAAAGGAGGGTGCAGTGCAATTTTGAATTTCCATTAGTTCCCTCAAGACATTCACCTGAGCTGCTCTCTGTGTAGAAAATTGATGGAAATGTTGATGCAAGCCAGTGTGGCTTGGGTGTATTTAGATTTACCCTTCGAAGTGTGGTAGACGCTGGAGTACATCGCACACCAAGTCTATGCGTGAAGTCCAAAACTGACTGGACTCATCTGACGCGCGATGATATGATACGAGGACTGCTACGGTCACCATGACCACCATGAAAGGGTGACGGGGAAAGGCACACGGTTGTGCTCAAGTGTGTGCTATTCCTTTCTACTCGGGACAAATGCAGGGCATTTGGTCATGACAGGACCATAATACTATTTAGGACCAGGCCGAAATATTTCTCCTCCTTCAGCCTTTATGAGTACATTTTTACAACCGTACTGCAGATACTTGGCGCCAACATTCTGTCTTCATTTTGCCTCTTTGACACACTGAGGAAAATAAAAGGGCTTCATTTCTCCCCAGTGTCCATTTCTAACATGAAGTTGCAGCTTAATATCAGCTACACATTGAAGGATAACACATAGCAGAAACGAGGCGATTTTAAGTAATTCTGAGGTCGGGCTCACGGCTGATGGGTTTTGATCTTAACTTTTATGGCCCGGAACTATGGCACATCGCTCTTCTCCAGCCAGTCACACCAGCTGTGGGACAAGGTGGCAAATCCAATCTTCCCAAGTCTAGCCGTGTGGTAGCGGGTGGTCTTCCCAGATGTGGAACAAATAGGTATTACTTCTGGCAGCTACTCCAGTGATGCAGGAGTTGTCCATTGCTAATGGATTCCAACAAAAAGCTCAAAAGGCCCTGTCTGCAGGTGAATGCTTGTGCAGAAAACCTGCAAGTGAGAGTGGATAGACCATGATGGCCAGCTGAGAGAAGGCATGCCCCAACCTGCTGATACTAGCATAGCTGCCTCGAAATAATCTGTAATCCACGGCAGTAGTGTTCGGTCTTTATTTACACAGAGCTGAGTCCCGCTAATGGAATCCTTTCTTGTGGATTCCATTTGTCCTCTCTTAGGCGCCATCTTGAGAGGGAAAGTAGGAATGGAGATTGGTGCAATTCCTAATCCTCTAAAGGTGTCGGCCAGGCGCTCACCTTTGTCTTCGGTAACAGAACTGGGCACATGAAAAAGGAGGGGAAATTCTGAGGAGGGTCCACTTGGTGTAATCCCACGACAAGCATCCTGCATGGACTGTGATACCTAGGCACAGGAAGGAGGAAGGGGATATTGTGAATACAGTGGGCTAGTTGGGGCACACTGGAGTCCAATCCCATTAGGTTTACCATTACAGTAATGGCTACCATCACCACCTCAGGTTCATAAGTAAGCCAGAGGGACCTCTAGTCGAAATATGATGGTCCCTCGAGGGCCCTCACAATTATTCGAGAGCGGACTCCAGTCAGGATGGAAGCATAAAGGCTCCGCTTCTGCTCTCCTGAATCTTGAGCCGCCATTGCTGTATGAGAGCTTTTTTTGGTGGTGTTAAGATTATATCTTAGTGTTCTTGAAGAAAGGAGGCTCAGGAAGCACAAACAGCGAGAGGGGAAGAAGGAAGGCGTGACAAAGACGAAAACTCTTTTCAGATGATTGCTCATTATTAAGCCAACACCTGAAGATATTTCAACATTGGGGAAAACTGTGCAGCACGATGAGGCAGGCTAAGACAACCTATAATGTGCAGAGAAGGCTACAGCAGCCGCAGACAAGATTTTGGCTCTATAAATTACATTTTCTAATTTTTCTGCCCCATTAGAGTGAGCAAGTGCTTGGTTCATGGAAGTATAACATTTTTTTAGGAGCGGCAACAACAAATCTGTTTTTACATGGAGATGGAAAAAGGGAAGCTCTAGGACTATCTGCAAAAAAAACCTTATCAAAGCATGTTGTTTTTTGTGGCCTTGCATTCCCCAGGATATCTAATACTGTCTGAGTAATGGCGTAACATGCAAAGCATTTAGGATCCATGTCTAATGTCCAAAGAATTTATGGTTCATACATAATGTGCCAGTTATTTATGATCTATGTCACTTTTCGTCTTACGATTTATATACAATAGAGAAGCGTATTTTCATATAATCAGGTGTGGAGTCACTTTTGTGGTGTCTTCATGGTGTTACTGTGTGAGCGGGTTGCGCAAATGCTTTACACATTGCCTCGGATGATAAGCTTGCCTGCTCTGCGCCAAGCTACAAGAGAATGTGCACAGGTTATCTTTGGTGTTTAACTTACTTGCCCTGATTAGAGTGGTGGATTCTGCCTGGGTTAGGTGCATAATCTGGCCAACCGGAAACCCAATTTCTAACACTAATAGGTCATTCTCTTCCTGCTCATGGATAAGGCTTATACCTCTCATTAACTGAAACAAGTTTATATTTCAGCACTAGGTGAGCGGAATGCAATTCAACTCTCTGCCTTGATTTCAGAAAGCTGTTGGTGATTTTCTCCTGCCTTTAGCCACTAAAGATATTTAATCTGGAAATTTCCCAAGGGTAGTAGTAAAACTCAGTAGTTAGAAGTGTTTCTGCAAAACTGATAAGTCATTGAATACATTTAATAGAGCAAGAGATTATGAATTTCCATAAATGTAATAGGGCAAGTAAGTATGAATGTCTCCAGTGTCTCTCCAAGGGAAAGTGGAACAAAGTGTAATGTCAACTACTCTACATCATTCACAAAGTCTAATTGGGCTCAAGTACCTGCAAAAACCTAGCATACCAGCCCCTTCTTTATTCTCTGTCAGTCCTAGAATCTGAAGCTTTGCAATTTAAAAATGTTCCCTATACTTTACTACAGGAGGACTCCACAGTTTGGCTGGTGCCACTGCATTGTAAAATTGTGGATAAAATTTGAAAAGTTTTTAAAACTTAAAGATATTAAAATATGTTTAGGATACATATTAATGACACACATATATTTATTTTAAATACAAAGCTCAATTAAAAAGATGAGATAGCACGATTCATTTAATTTTAAATGAACTATTTAATTTGTTTAATAAATTACATGAAAATTATTTTTCTGAAGTTTTAGTTAAAAAGTAAATTCCCAGCTAAAGCAGCTCATGTAAAAAAATAATGCATCAATAAATATAAAAAATTATGCATAGATTTTATTATAAGTACTTTATTTAGACTTTAATAAAATGTATTGTACATTATTTTTTTAATTCAAAAGTTGTTCAAATATTTTATAATCAATTAAAAAATATGTACCAATGTGTAAATTATTTTTAACAAATTATATATTTCATATTTTTCAAACTATTTTTAATAAATTAACTTACTTTAACATTGATTCAAAGGTGTTTTATTAGAAGTTCACAACACATTTTTTTTCTACTAGAGTATTTTTTTTGTGATAACATACGTAAGTTAGCCTACACCCTCTTTTCCAAAGGGTGGGAGGCATGCAAGTCCACACTTTTCATTAACTTTAGCGTTGGAGTTTGTGAATAGCTAAAAGTAATAAAGTTAATCAAAAGTGTGAGTAGCCTACATATGTAACTCACACTTATGAGTACATTTCCATTTGTGAATAGACCTGCCGGTATTTCATCCAAAATATGCAGTAACACTGTAGCCAACTCAGGTAAAAAAAAGTTTGTCACCTTGGTCAAAGGAATGAGAGAGATTCTTTCGATCCTCTACAACCTGTGACTCGATGCCGAGAGTAAACCCTCTATCTCCTCAGAAAACAGACAATGAAAATTGCTATTGCGTGAAATTCCCCCCCAAAATGTGTGCAGTATTAGGCATAGAATCACACTATAAATTCTCATTTAATTAGTACCTATGCCCAACACAATTGCACAAAAGATTTCCACAAACTAGTGAACTATGTTGGAGGAGCTAATCTCAAAGAGGAGTTTTGCCATATATGGTGGGACTGTCCACACATTCAGCCTTACTGTACCGAAATATAAGCAGCAATTAAACACATTTTGGGAAAGCTTTTCCCATCAGACTTTGCACCTGCAGTCTTGGGTTACTTTCACTGCAGCAGGAGTGCCAAACTTAAATGGATTGCTGGATTATGTGGAACTGCTTGGGAGCGTCAAAACAACTTTAGCCTCGCGCTGGGAGCTAAACGTTGCTCCCTCGCTATCACTTAAGACTCTGCCATATTATGGCGATGGAGAAACTGGTAGGCAAACCTCCATAATAAAGATAAGAGAAGAGGGCTTAATCACTTACCTATTGAAAGACTTACCAAGTTGTTCTTACCCACCAAGATTGCTCTGCAGTAATTGTGCCATTGCTGAAATACAGCACTTGTATAGCATGCCCAGATGGTTTGAAATATGTGTGTATCCAGGGCTCGAGTCTAGGGTTATTCGCACTAACTTAACACAGGCCCCTGCGGTGTGGGGGCCCCAACCTCTAGGGCGTCCCATCAGCACAATACTCTGGATGGAAAGCTCCTGATTGAGTCCGGAGGGGGCTCCTCCACAAACTTTGCTGGGGAGGGGGGGGTGGGGGGGAGGGCCTCGAGTTTCGTTATATCAGTGGGTAGACGCAGGTATATGCCGTCTTCCCACTATTTTTAGAGGGTAGACTGCGTTTACCCTGCTGGGAAGCTGGCCGCTTTCAGCAGAATGCCACGTTGCTTTCCTAAATTCACAGAAATAAGCTGAACTCCTCCTGGTGTCATTTTCTGACACCAGGACACTTTCAGCAGCGCCTGCACGTTGTCTGCCTTTGTTCCGAGCAGAAATGTGCAGGTGGGGAAGGGGCTTTTCAGATTTCAGCTTCTGGCTGGGAGCTATCGGGAGCCTCACACCTAGAGGCAAAGGAGTGGAAGCAAAGGCTCACATCTTATCACTTCACAGGTACTTAAGAGAGAAATGCTTTTGACTTTGTTCAGCTCATGTATATAAAAGATATGCGCACACTACAAGAATGTCAGAAGTGTTGGTCGCTCCAGTATTTACACAAAGGATGCATGACGTTACAACGCGTGCTGTTACAACGAAACTGTTACAACGCAAGTGGATTTACAACGCATGCCATTACAACGCAAGTCTTTACATCGACTTGCGCTAGATGGCGTGCTAACATTAGAAAAGTGTAATTTACTATTCCAACTCCAGTCCACTTAACAGTAGGGAAGGTGTTGGGATAGTAAACTACACTATTTGTAATGTTAGCACGCCATCTAGCGCAAGTCGATGTAAAGACTTGCGTTGTAATGGCATGCGTTGTAAATCCACTTGCGTTGTAACAGTTTCGTTGTAATGGTAGTGCGTTGTAAAAGTTGCGTTGTAAAGGTTGTTCCCCTTACACAAATAACGATTTAAATACCACAATTTTCTTTTATTTCTTTTATAGCACTTTAGCGCTACAGTAGCGCTAAACAGTTATAAAAGAAATAAAACAAAATAGTGGTATTTAAATTATTTGCGTACTTGTAATGTAAAGCGCTCTGACACCCTCCATTGAGATGAGTAGTGCCACTATTCATCCCACTGCAGGGTGTCTGAGCACTTTACATCACATGTACAGATTATACATTCACAATAAATCGTGTGTGTACATCAATATAAAGATGTGTTACATAAAACAGTGAGGGTTACAAGGTGTAGGAGCCACATGTCCTTCATACCTCGCTGGGCTATATTAGAAGGATTACAATTTATGAACTGTAAGTAACAAAAGGATCTCTGTCTTAAAAGCAGTGACCCACTAACCTATTTACAGAAAATAAAAATCTGTAATCTGCGTTGTGCTTTACAGGAGACATATTTACCTTCTATGCTACTTTGATTCAAACCTAGGACTAGGCTCAACACAGATCTCTCCAGCAAATGCGTTATCCTCCAGAGTTATCTTATCATTATTATTATTCCCTGAGATTTAGCTGGCACACAAAGATCTCTGCAGCAGGTGCCTTAACCCTATAAGAGATTTCAAAATACTGACATAGCAACCAATTAAGCAGAACAGATTTACTGACACGTTTCTCCTTCTTGCCAATTTCTTTGTGGCAGAGTTTTAAAAAAATGTATAAGTTGAGGCCGAGATTTTGCGTTGTGGTTGCGTCAATATTTTGGCACAACCCCAATGCAAAATCAAATTTGGTAAATATGCGCTCAAATGTACTCATGAAAGACCTGCTAAACATATGTGAGGTCTTAAGATCTGATGTCACTTCCTGTGGGGTCATGGGTTGTGATACTACTTCCTATGATGCCAAATGTAATGTCTCACACCGTGATGTTACTTCCTGTGATGTCGCACACGGCGATGCCACTTCCTGTGATGTCACAAACAGTGTGATGTCACACACTGTGATGTCATGTGCAGGTATGTCACACCCATTCTGCCTAACTTGGTGAGTCCCCTTACTTTTTTTCTGTGTGTATCTCAATTTAGGGCTGGGGACAAAGTCAGTTTGAAGGTGTGGGGGGCACATCATTTGAAATGTTCTGTGGATTTCATTTTGGGCAGCAAAACATTCACATTTCTGCAGGAGAAAATCTAAAGCATACATTCACTTAATAACGTATTTTTTCACACTGGGAAGATTTATCTTCTTGGAGAAGCCAATTATCTTACACCCCAATTGATTTTGGGGTATCCCTTTCATTATCCAGTTTTGGAAAAGGATTTACCACTATCTCGTCAGCAGTTAATGTCAAACCTTTTTCAGTGTGGCAAAGGGTCGCAGAGAAGTTTGTGAATACCTAGCAGGCTATACGATTCTGGCATTCCAGTCCTATAGTTCCCACTACCCTCTTGTTCCCCACCCATCCACTTGTAAATATACCTTCCCAAAAATCCTTCTGTGAGTAACTCCATTTAGGTCTGTAAAACCCTTTTTTCCTGAATCAGAAAGGTGATTTTGCACTTTTGGTTTCGATCAGATCCTTACTTCCGTCGACGTGGTTGACATGAATACATTTGCTAATCCTGTCTTTATTACATACATGTAAGGGGTGTGCAGCTGTATCTGTTTTAGGTGGAAGAGAGCGCGGTGCCCAATGAATGTATGGAAAGTGAAAACTGGCAGCCATTTAGTGGTGCTACAGATCATTGGATCAGACCCTTTCAATTGCACACTGGCATTAGCATGCACACAACAGCCAAATAGAAAAAAAGTGACACAAATAGAATTGTACAACTGGCAATAAATTTGGAGAAAACACAAAGATCAATTTAATCACCAAGTAAACTACACTAATGAGGTGCTGGATATCAAGAAAAAAAAAGCAGGGTTTGAACATCATTAGGATAATTAATTCATCATTAGGAATACAATTGGGAAATCTAAGGCGTGGTAGATTTGCAAAGAACTAGAATTCACTGTAAATCATTGCAAGTATAGCTGATGGCTGTGTGAGGTATAACATGGCTGGGACAGAGGTGAAAACGCAGGCGAGAGAAATAGTGAGGGAGCATATCGGGTTCTTATATAGGTGCAACATACATATATTGTAACAGATTGTGCTCAACATACCATATGCAAAATGGTACTAGCAGTTGGAATTAGAAATTCTGAGATCTCTGCTAATTTATGTAAACAAACCAGCCCTTTGACAAAGATGTGAGCTGTGAGGGGGAAGGCTGGAGCATACTGATCGAGTGGGGGTTTGATTGTTCAGAAGCTGAATGCACTCTGTTTTTGCTTTGAAGTTGCAGGTAGGGCTTCCACTCTGCCTTGAGGGGCTTGTGTCTATTTAGGGACTGATGCGTTTGGATTTGGGCTGGTTATGAACCCCACACCACCGACGGAAAAGGCACTGCAAGTGATATGGCGTGCTGGAATATTGTCCACCAGCAGTGAGGGTACCAAAAAAAGGGAACCCTTTTAGCGACCTTGTGAGGAAACAAAGGAGAGTATTGCTTTGACAATAAATTCACTTTTACTGAAGAGACCTTAGACATAGATAATCACCAGCAGGTTGACTGTGAATCCCTCTAAATTAACATTCACACATCAACAAACATATCATTAATTACTAAAACATACAACAAAACACGAAGCAAGGTAGTAACAGAACTGACAACGTCTAGCTAGCTACAAAGAAAGTACCTTCTATATCAACTGCCCTTATATCCAGTGGTGGCTGGTATGGAATGGGGGTGACGGGTGAAAAAAAAGACAACATTTCACTTACCTCTGCACGAACACCGTCTCTCCTCCGTTGTCTGTCCTCTGCTTCTCTTACCAGAAGCAGGAAGTGCACAGACTCCCCTAAGTCAATCACGACCCTGCTGTCACCAGCCTCACAGCAGGATTGTGGTTAGTCTGAGCGGCCTGGTTTGGCACTCTAGACAGGCAGTGGGAGCCTTTGCATGTTCTCCACCCAGGCTTTGCAATACTGTTTGGGCGGCCTAAGACGGCTGGCTAAACTGTCATGCGCATTTAAGTGCACCAACCACTTCTCTCCCTGCTGGCAGCCAAGCCCTGCCAGCGGAAAAAAAATTAAAGTAACATTGTGTTATTATCAATTTATTTTTTCCTTTTCTGCACTGCGGAAAAGCAGTGAGGTGACGTTCCTCCACCTTAGTGGAGGAGCCACCGCTGCTTATATCCTTTGTCTGGGCTGACATGATGTCTAGATGACTTTTGGTTCTCCAGGTGGCTCGGAAAATCATCTTGTATTGAAAATTCTCAATTGGCAATTTGATATCATAGAAAGTGGCACTGAATATGGATGAACATTGAAAACAATGACGACCCAAAATCTCATGATATACCAAGGCGAGGGTCTCCTTCAACTGTGTAGCTTTCTTTCAGCTAGGACCCTTTGACTTTGATATGATTTGGTTTATGAGGGCTGCATGTGTAAACAGTTCTTGATAAGAGATTGGAACTCTATCAGGGACAACTTGAAGCACCCTAGTAACTGGACTCCACATTATAAAGTTTGTTGTACGAGTAAAAAGATAAGAACTTGCCTTAGGAGGGTGTTATTAGTAGAGTATTAGTACAAAAGCAAAAAAATAAATTTATTTTCTGTTTTATGTGATATCAATATTGAAATGTTTAAAAAATAAATAAAGATAATTCGATATATTCAGAAAGCATAGGCTGCGTAAAACTGCAAATAATGTGTATATTTGAATGTTGTAGTTAAAGGATATGGAAATAAAAAAAATGATTCACTTAACTAAACACCTATTTGTGCAGCCAAAAATGTATGGTGGCATATATCTTTATTTGGAAATTCGGTTATTATGAATAGTTCTTTTACTGAACATTCTGGCTTGTATATTTGCGAGACTTTCAATTTAGGACTGGGCAAAAGATCGAAATGGTAAACTCTGCAACACAGAGTACAAAGTTTCAAACAGAGGACTGTCTGAACATGTAGGCGCACTTTTCACAAGCCCCAAAAAAGGTGCTTCAAAATATTTCATCTGAATCTCAAATTATTTAAAACGACAATTTGAATCATTATATATGAGTGAAACACGTTCTCTTCGCTTGGTTGTAAACACTATCAAACCTTGAAGATATGTACAGCCCAATGAAACTAATGATACGCCTGGAAGACATGAACATGTAATCCAAAACAGTGATGAAAGCAGGCTCAATCGACAAATTGTTCATGTCATTAAATCCTGTAATGTTGGCGTTTTCATCTTTTCATATCTTGATAGCATGAATTGAAATCAAAACAATTCATAGTTCCCAATGCATTTCGGTGTCACTACACCTTCGTCAGGGGAATACTTTAAAAAATATATATACAAAGCTAATGTTTACTCAATTCAAGTTAACTCAAATACAGCAACATAAATATTTCATTATGCGGACGATTTTACACTTGAAATTTTGCAATTCTACAATTGACGATTGACAGGCCAAGCCGGTATCCAAAAAAAACTAAAAAGGACACACCGGTGAAAGAAAAGAAACCAATGGAAAATCATGTGACCAATAGAAAAAGAAAAGAACCGAGATATTAACCAAACGTGTATTAAAAAGTGTGGAGAGGGTTAAAGGTACGTGTTAGAAATGCGCAAAATCCTCAAATAAGTCTGTTACCCATACGAAAGGCAAACAAACATGTGTCATGCTGTTAAAGCATCTATATATCACTCGGTATCTCTGTGGAAAGCTCACCTACATATATGCCATCAGAAAACTGCTCCGCAAGAGCATACGCCGATTCAGTGCTATAAAAAATATCCAACAAAAAAGACTTCTTTGAGTACCTCAAGTCAGTTAGATATGACCGAGCATGTAGAAAATGCAGACAAATGAAAAGACCTACTTGGCAGCTCGAAAAGAGGGTCATCAATGAACTAACACGGTGATGGATCCTTTTAAAATGGGTAATGCTGTTAATTACAAAACACCCGGTTACTCCGGTTCGAAAGCTGGTATTGGACAGTATATCAAAGAGACCAACGTGAAGTATGCCTACCTTAATAGTTCAGCGTGCACTAGTGCAACATAATGCTCCTCTTATGTCTGTGTGCGAAATAGCCCCGAAGTGCTTCTCGAGTGCGTTTATTCCAAACTCAGCGTGTGACGTCACCGTGTCACGATCATAGACAGAGACAAAAGACTCGAAACTCTTGTGATCCGTCTCCATATAGCGGAGTGTAGTTTCTGATTTATATGTAAAATGCAAGTTTAACATCCTTGTATGTGATTTGAAAAATCAAGATGACCGAGAAGTGACAGAGGGAGTACAATAAAAGTGAAAGGAAATATAGCCGTAAAATAAAATAATGTGAAAGACCCAGACCACAGGGATAAAGATTAGTAGGAGGTTAAGAATGCCACAAGTGATAACCAAACATGAAGGTACGAATATGCATAAGAGCCTTCTAAACATACTATTACAATACATGTGAACCTACTGCGCTTTTCTAAAAATGAAATACAAATTACACAATTCGACTGCATCAAGTAAAAGAACAACAAAAACAATCAAAGTGCAAGTAAAAATAGACAAAATTCAAAACTGGTACAACCCCAAATGAATGAGAAACCAGTCTAATTACAGAAAACATGTAAATTCAATTTTATCATTCAGCCCACAAGGACTCATTGTATTTAATGAACGAATCCCAAAAAATTCTCTTTGTGCCAAACGTCTAGCAACATCAACATGTGGTACATTTGACACCTGCTCTAATATGGTGAAGCGGAACTGTGGAATGGTGTGCTTTTTTCCGGCCAAGTGTACTGCCAAGCAGGATTTAAAATTAGCCGTTCGGATCATGCTTTAATGTTCAGTTAGTCTTATTTTCATTTTTCTAGTTGTACGCCCAACGTACACAAGCCCGCATGGACATTTTATAGCATAGACAACCATACTTGTATTGCAATCAGAAGTGTGTCTGAGTTTAATGAGTTGCCCAGTGTGTGGATGTGCAAATTTGTCTCCCAAAATCACATTCCCGCAATGACCACAGTTGTGGCATTTGCCCATGCCAAGTTGGTGAAAGATGACACCTGCTTTTTGAGAATTTCCTTAATATTTTTGGATCTAGAGAAAGCAATGATTGGACGGCCACTAAAAACTTCCTTACAGTCATCCTCCTGCTCAATAATCTCCCAACGTTTATAAATACAACGTTTGATCGCGGTAGCAGCTGTTGAGTACTTGAGGACACACACCTCTCTAGTAGACTGTGACTTAGTCGCTTTCGCCAAAAGATGAGAACGATCTAGATTGATCGCCTTTTGTTTAGCTGTCTCCACAACTTCTGATGGGTAAGCCCTTCTCAAATATTGTTCAGATGTATCCTCAATGTGTGCTCTCCCCTGTGAATCATCAGAAAAAATCCGTCTGACTCTGATGAATTGTGATAGTGGCAGATGATTTTTGATGGTGTGTGGATGAAAACTGTTATAATGTAAGGCATTGTTCCTATCCGTGGGCTTTTTATATACCCTTGTCATCAACTTGTTACCTTGTCTTTCAATCAAGATGTCTAAATAATTGATGATGCTGGAGTTGATAGAGTGTGTAAACTTAATTTGGGGATGACACTGATTCAACATTACTAATGCATTTTCCAATTGTGTTCGAGTACCTTGCCAAAATACTAGTATGTCGTCTATGTACCGCAAATAGGTCAACAAGTGATCCGACCACACCTCATTGTGTAAAATGTGTGTATCCTCGAACTTAACCATGAAGATGTTTGCATATGTGGGTGCCCCCGTAAAACCCATAGAAGTGCCAGTCTTTTGCAGGTAAATCTGATTCTTGTAGGAAAAGTAACTGTGATAAAGACTAAATTGAAGAAGTTCTAATAGAAGGATGTTTAAAGATTCTTCGTGGTCGTGTCGAAGTTATAGCCACTCTACCGCTTCTATGCCTTCACCGT
Organism: Triturus cristatus; assembly: GCF_964204655.1. Lineage (NCBI taxonomy): Eukaryota > Metazoa > Chordata > Amphibia > Caudata > Salamandridae > Triturus > Triturus cristatus. The sequence goes on along the minus strand of NC_140588.1, from coordinate 619,388,211 downwards.
GAGGAATTGATGTGTACAATGCTGACACATCAATGGTACTTAACCATATTTCTGTGTCCTCTGGAATGTTGACCTTTTGTAATTTGTTCAGACAATCTGTAGTGTCCTGAACATATGTTAGCCAATTCTGAACCAAAGGTTGAAGATAATAGTCTAAGAATTTTCCAATTGGTTCGTGTATGGACCCACAACCTGCCACTATGGGGCGAAAGGGGGGTCTGTAAGATTTTTGGGCATCTTGGGAAGCATGTAAATATGTGGTCTTTTTGGATGATCAGATGTCAAGAATTTTCGAGTATTATCGTCGATCCATCCTACGTCTGTGGCTCTTTTCAAAATTTGTTTAACACCATTTTTTGAGACGTAGTCAATTGTACATTAGATATGTTCATGACTAATTCCTCTTCGGATTGCGTCGTGTACCGTCTTGTTTTTTTGGACCCGTGTCCCCTCCGGATTCGCTTAATTTGGCTGCCCCTTGCTCTTCTGGAGGGTGATTGGTTGTGCGTCCTGTCTAGGCCTGGGCGAAGCACTACGCTACGCTCGCGTAGTTTGCGAAGTTCGCTCTACTTCGCACTACGCGAACTGCACGTAGCACAGTGCGAACACGCGTAGCGTAGTGTTGCGTAGTGCTGCGGTCATTTTTTGCTTGCTCGCGGTCCTCAACGTCAAGTTGGAGACCGCGAGCAAGCAAAATGACATCCTGGCGAGACTTTTTCCTTGTTCGCGATCGCGAGCATGGAAAATAAACCTCCCGGCGAGATTCCCAACGCGAGAAGATCAGGTTTCTCATTGCGAGGGGTCGCGTATGCTCGCGACCGCTCGCGATGAGAAACTACCAGTTCGCGTTGAGAAAGCTGCAGCTCGAGTAAAAATCTACTCGAGCAGCAGAAAACTACAGCTCGCACTGTGCAAGATGCCATTTTCAATGATTGCACAGTGCCGGTTGCTTGTCCGCACTGTGCAATCATTGAAAACAACATCTTGCACAGTGCGAACATGTTACTTCGCAGTTCGCGAAGTGCTACGCGTAGCTCGCGTAGTGCGAACTTCACTTTGCGTAGCTTCGCGAAGTTCTACTTCACGAACTACGCCCACCCTTAGTCCTGTCTCCAAAAAAGACTGATTGGAAGTGCCACTGGTGGTCGTAGCGTCTGCAATGGTCTCAGTGGTGCTTGATGGAGTTTTAGCAGGGGGACATGTGGGTAATGTATCTTGTTCTGTTGCTATGCTCTCTTCAGATGTAGAGGCATCAGGTTTCCTATAGGTGCGTCTTTGGGCGTACATGTCTGCCCAAGTATACACCTCATCCAACTTGTAATCAATTGTGTCACGCCTAAACTTACGAAGTTTACGTTCGTGTACTTCCTTAGCATATCCTTCCAGTGTCTCATTAAGATCCTTCAAAGTTTGTTCTAATTCTTCTGAGGACATTCTTTTGGATAAGTCAACTTTCAAATCTTGGATTTCAGTTTCTAATTCTTTCAAAATATCAGATAACTCTTCGATAATCAGTAATATGAGATCTAAGGAACACTTATTTAAAATGGCAAACCATTTGGTCTTGAAAGGTTTGTTGAATTTGAATAACATGGGTCGTAATGCTATGCGCAATCCTCGCGGTATACGCTTTGCCTTGTGGTATTGAATGAGTGTGGTGGCATGAAGCCTTTGATTAATTTCTCTCTTCAAAGAATATTGTAATTGTTTAATCAATTGACTTGTGGGTCCCAGTTTGGCCTGAAAAGACCTAGTTTCTTGTATTAATGAATAAATGCTCTCAGCTTCCTCAGTTGTATAAACTTTTGTTTCTGCTTGGTTGAGTGTCAAGTGTGCAATATCATCAAAATCCATAGTTGTGGGTGCTAGTTACCAGGTTTGGGGCAAAAAAGTTATGAAGATCAATGATAATTTAGGTAACCTGCACAACCAATTTGTCAACAAAATTATAACCAATTTTCACAAAGATAATAATTTTAAACAATGTGTCAGGGCACCGTCATTGACACATTGTTTAAAATTATTATCTTTGTGAAAATTGGTTATAATTTTGTTACCAAATTGGTTGTGCAGGTTACCTAAATGATCATTGAAACTCTGCAACACACTACCAATGACTTGCGAATAAGCTTTGAAAAAAGCCAAGATAGAAATATAAACATATACGATTTATAGTAGAATGAAGCAAAATGCTAGAGGATGCACTTTTTTGTTGACTGCCTTCGATGTAGGGGAGTTAAATGTTTCTGTTCGCAAAAACTGCCAAACACGAAGGTTCAGGGGAGATTTTAAAGACCAAAGAGCCTGTCTCCATAATGCAAACACAAAGATGCTTGTAGTCTGCATATTGTGTGGCTAGTTATGCCACAGACACCCCTATATCTACTCTGTCACTGACTCCCTAAACACACTTGTATGTTAAGGATGGAAACCCACACCCTCCCGAAGGCGGCATGCTTCATCATATGGAAACTACTGACATTACTGACGAAAGCTTGTGGTGTGGGCCTTGGCCCTCCAACCCATGGAGGGGAGCACTTTGGAAGATGGTCAAAATGAAGTGAGTCTATGTGAGCAACAAGGTGTGGGTGTGTGCAGAATGCAAAATGAAACAAGAATTATAAATAAAACTATTGCTTGATGGATCTAAATGTGGCTTTATTATGTGTCTTGTCTCCAAGATAAACGATTAAAACTAAGATAGGCGACATTCACCCAAATAGTTGATAAGGAGTTGACATGTTTTGCCTGTTTAAAACCCTCTAGGAAGGTGTGAAGGCATTCAGAGGGCCACAGGGCAGGCAGGGGTTACTGGGCCCTACCTTGGTGGTTTAGGCCTTTTACAACTGATGTCCCGGAGCCCAAACTACTATGAATCCTACTCCACTGGACCAAGTACTCCTTTTGCACTTGACTCTCAGTGGTAGCTGTGGTCAAGCAGTGAAGGCTTGCATGGGGAGATGTAGATACAGGTCGGTGAACAGGACTCGTTACTGAGCAGCACTCCACATCTACCTGATGTAGACCAGGGCTGAGTAACAACACATCAGCAGAACCTTTAAAAGGTGAGTGAGCCTCTAACACCTTACTTTAGTGGTGCAGGGTAAAAAGGTCCTGTCCATTACTACTGATCACTACAAGGTATGCTGCCACCACTGCACCTGTGCTGCTTAACTCCTAGTGAAGGCTGTAGCCTTCCACCACTATGAGGGTGCATTTTCTGGTCCAACAATACCGCAATCCGTGAAAGAGGCCAATCTCATGGTGCACACAAAAGAGCTGTGTTTGCCTATGACAAAAACAGTTAAATCAGCATTCGGGATCTAGACAACAGTACAGTTGGGCATTCAGGGCAGGGGTGCACGTCTTTACCATGCAGAGGACTTTTCCATCCCAACAACCATTGTAATCACTCTGCCAGCTTGTAAGAACCAAAAATAAGCTACCAAAAAATGTACAAGCAGTGTCTAAGGATGGATTATGTCCACCATTGTCTCAACCCCAAACGGTTGGTTTCTGGGCTTCAAATCGAGCCTGTCGGTCAGGGAGGAGGAGGGGTTGTGCCTATGGTCTGCCGCATACAGCGTGTGCCACATTTCAGTAAGAGAGTCTCCGGGGTCTGCATTTCTCAGGGCAACCCTTGCGACAGCTTCTACTACAAACTCACTGACTTGTCAAGTACCTCGTTAGGCTCTGACTTTCAGAAGCCAGTAAATTCAAAGGGTCAAAGCTTACTTTTGAAGGATGTAGTGGGGGCAGAACATCTAGTTCACTCAACACATGCGTCACTTACAATAAAGATAATGTCCAAAGAGTTGTATTCTTTAAAAAAATATATATATTCCTTTCATTATCATTAATGGAACATTGATATGTGTTATGACATTTCTAACACTTTCAGCTACCATGTGACACCAAGTAAATGAACCCAGAAAAACAGGAGTATGGCAATCATAAGGGTCTGTATGGTCCCTACAGTATTTTGAGTCTGTTGGCAGTTGGTGTTATGCCACTGACTCCATAAGCAGAAACTGCTGGTAGTGGTTCAACACAGTTCAGCAGTGGCAGGTCGATGGTTGAATGATGTCACATGGCCTTAACTGTAGGTGCAAGCTGTTCTCAAGTGATCATGGTGCTTGAAAATAGGTACAGCTGGGATGTGGTACCGAAATTAGGATTATCGCTGATGCGCTGGTCTCAGAGGAGATTGCAGGAATTCCATAGGCATGGGTGCACCTTCTTTCCTGGCCTGCCATGGTTCTCTGGACCGACAGCCAAGTGACAGTCAGCTATTTGTTTAAATGTTTGTGAAATTTTGAAAATTCATACCGGCATCCAAAAACCTGGTGTGACAAGACAACCAGATGCTAAAAGACAACAAACCCAGACTATTTGAAACAGTAAAAAACGATAGATGCATTTTTCACATGTGAATGAGACATCAAAAAAAACAAATCTTGCCTGCAGCAGGCCACATTGAACTCTTCTGCCCGTCTCTTCCGCTGGCACAGGCTTCCAGACTCTACTGCGGCCAATCTTGATGCTGCTCTCAGGCTGCTGGTGGCAGCATGAAAGCAGCACCAGGATTGTACTGAGTGCCATGAATTTGCACACCCATTTAGACTGGGAGCCTGTGCCTGCTGTCTCCAACCTGGCAATGCAGCTCGGGTTGGAGACAGCTTCAGTGCGCATGACGGTTTGGCCGGCCTGAGACGGCAGGCCCAACAGTCATGCGCACTGACAACAGTGCCCACCACTTCTGCAGTCTGCCATCCCTAATGGCCCCGCCCCCAAAGACTCATCAGGAAAGAAAAAATAAAACAATAATAAAACGTGTTTATTATAGTTTTATTTTTCCTTTCCTACTGTTTTGAGGCAGATGGCAGGGGAGGGTGATGCTCCTCTGCAATTGCGGATGAGCCGCCGCTAGAGGGGAATGTCTAGAGCCAACGCATCGTTTGTTTCTTATGTGAATAGAATATTACAATATATGTTTTGGGGTTTTATCAGCATATTGACTAGTACATCCATTGATATTCTAGAATTATTAAATAGCATAAATCATTTGAACCCATGTAATATAAGATATGATTGTACAAAATCAGCCTTGATGATAATGGACATGATTTGGGTTAGTGGATCCCGGTGCAGGTGATGACTGATTGCGATCATGTGAAAGGACGCACTACACACTATGCACCTGTGGAGGAGGAGCCCGCTCGAGCTGCGAGCCGAGGAGCCCGCTGTGAGCCGCGGTCCGCCGAGGCTGCCGAGACTGCCATTGAGACTGCCACCGGGCTGGCCACCAGTCTCTGAGTCTGCTGAGCCAGCTGAGCCAGCGCCGGTCCCTGAGGGGTGCCTGAGGCGTGAAGTCGACGTTTGGTGGGTGGCTTGCCAGAGCGAGTGAGCTAGGTGAGGGGAGGGGGAGCGGGAGCAGGAGCGGAACGGTGTGCAAGAGGAGCGGAGCAATTCAGGCATGGTGGTGCTCACTTGCTCCCCGCCCATACCCCCTAGCTGGCTGTTTTTTTCTACGGAGGACTGTGCAAGTGCAAGTTTGACACACACAGTGCATCTAGGAGCACAAAGGAGCCTAGGAGGTAGGCCTGCACTGGAGAGCACAGTGGAGAGCACAGTGAGAACGGAGAACAGAGGTACGGTTTCCCTTTACCTTTCTCCTCCTATGTAAGGGAGCCCCCCGGAGACCGCCCTGAATGCCTAGTGAGCTATAGACATTCACAGAGACTGCGGGTGGCATAATACTGGGAGCTTCGGTGCGCCGCCGGGCAATTTTTACAAGAACGAGGGAGACACATTTGCGAGGCTGAACTGAGGAGACACAGCCTGTCCTCTTGCTGCGGCCAGAGCTGCTGAACACTTTCCCACCCAATGCTCACCCCACAATAGTTGTGACTAGGGTAGATAAAGTCAGTAGCAGCCAGTAGCAGTAGCGCATTGTGGGGACACTGGGAGCTACGACTGAAAAGAAAAGCTACCCGCACGCGGGTTATCGCAGCGCATCCTGACTCTGGTTCCTCTGTCCCGTGATTTGGATGACTCTGGACTGCTTTACTGCTTTATTTGTCATTTATGGTTATTTATGGTGTAACGCTCTATCCATTTGTTCCTATGTCCCTTTGTCATTGGATCCCTTATTTTTAGTAAAGAAAGGACAGTTCTGGCTCCAGTTGTTGTAGAGAGAGCTACTTTGTTCTGGATATTAAAGAGACTGTAATTAAGTCTATAACAAATATATAAGAATAAGTCTACAATAAGTCTACAAAACGTCTACAACAAATTGTACAACAAATATAACCTATATAATTGAAACTGGTTACCTACGCAGAACACTTTTTGTGCAGACCTTAAATATAATGACGGCAAGAAAACTTAGGTCAGGGCGATTACTTGTAGGTAGGGACTGTGCAAAAACTAAATCAAATCCCTTACGTAACAAGGACATCTGAAAGGAAAAAGTCAACTATTTAGTCTATGGGAAAGGAAAAAAATCTTCAAGTTGAGTCAAATACCTCGACCATTTGGAATGGGGGGGATAATGTGACTAGGAATGATGATATAATGGTTAATACTGTCACTGATATGGTTGAGGCCATTGAATCACATACTGCTGATAGTAAGCATGGAGGAGGAGAGCCCTTGGAGTCCCAGAAGCATTCAGTATGGTGCCCTGAGGACCTGATTGGCTCTCCAGCCCATCTGGTATCCTTAGGATCTTCTTTACCATCTCCTAAGACGGCAGATGTAATCCCACACAGAACAACACACGTGATCATAGAAGAGCCTCTTGGTCCCTACTTAGTAGAGGATGTCCAAAATAAAGATTTTACTATCCCCAATTTGGATTTAGAGCTTTGCAGGAGGTATATTTCTCATGACACTAGCAAGATTACGGAACTAGCAAATACCCCTGCAATGGCAGCTCCTATAGGACTAAAATTATTCAGTAGTACCCCCTCTAATAAATCTAATTATTCTCTTCTGCAATCATACCCCTCTTTGACCCCTGTTCCAAATATCAGTGATACCCAACCCAGTCAAATTCTAAGGAAGGATATAATAGTCTCGGATTCATTAGTATCCTTAGAACATTTATTATCCTCTATCCCAAAGCTACTCGAACAATTTGTAGGAGGTTCTGACTGTGTGTTGGAAACTGTAACTCAAATATTGAAGGTATTGTTAAAAAGTAATCAGGAGAGGGAGACTAGTTCAAGTGTACATATTGAACAAGTAGAAGCGGAAATAAAGGTAGAGGCGGTTCTAGAGAATATACTTGGTGGTGCTAGTAGTCAATCAGTCTGTACTGCATATTATCAACCCTCAATATATATGATCAACATGACATTACCAAAATTCTACTTTCTCTAAAACCAAATAATCATTACAATGACCCGCTGTCGGCGAAATGCTGGCCCTCCTGCAACCATATGGTCATCCCCTACTGGACTAAGATTATTAATCAATCGCTGGCCTAAGGATCAATTCCGGACTGCCTAAAAACAGGACAGGTGGTCCCTCTCTTAAAGAAACCTACGAGAACCCATCGGACCCTAACAACTTTCGTCCTGTAACAACCATTCCCCTTCTAGCCATAGTACTAGAAAAATGTGCACACAATTACTTAAATCAACACTTTACTAATTTTGAGCTACTTAATGACTACCAATCAGGGTTCAGACTAAACCATAGTAAGGAAACAGCAATCCTACACATAATAAATGACGCTTTACTAGCACTCGACCGTAATGAAACCTGTCTCTTGATCCTTCTAGACCTATCATCTGCATTTGACACAGTAAACCATCCCAAATTATTAGAGCGCCTGGAAAATAGGATGGGCTTATCAGGAACTGTACAGAAATGGTTCCACTCCTTCCTAGAGAACAGATCGCAAAGATTCCTGGTAGACAGAAAACTATCCCCACCATCTCCTTTTAAAATTGGGGTCCCACAAGGATCAACTCTATCCCCTTCACTATTTAACCTCTACATCGAACCATTAACTGAAGTACTGCACAAGTCTAACATTTCATTTCACATGTATGCTGACGACACCCAGCTGTATATGAAGATATCATCTCCGGAAGAGATCAACACTATGAACCATGCACTCCAGAAAACCGTTGAATGGCTAGCTGACAATCATCTTAAGCTCAACTCACAAAAAACCAAATTCCTTCTGATCTCCCCTCCTAAAAGTGCAGCCAAGATCAAAGAATGGACCAAGTTGATCACAGCACTAAATGGTACTCCTACTACACTGGACTCAACCAAATCCCTGGGTATCACACTGGACAGAAATCTAAACATGCGAGCTCACATCAACACAATGGCAAAAAACGCCTGTTTTCATCTGAATTACCTCAGAAAACTGAAGTCACTCATCGATCCCGATGATCTGAAATTGTCAGTACAAGCACTGGTTATTTCAAGAATTGAGTATGATATCAACAGCACCCCTAAAGGCGTGTCTTAATGTAGCAACTAGACTTATAACGGGAACAAGAAAATACGACCACATCACTCCACACCTGAAAGCGATCAACTGGCTACCATACGAAGCAAGAATAGAGCTACAAATTGCTTTTATCACTCACAAGGCATTACACCACAAAACTCCCAATTACCTAGCTCATAAAATTATGCTATCCGGAGGCGCTAGACCCTCGAGGGGATCGGAAGACTTTCTACTGAAACCAGCACTCCGTAAGAAAAAAACTTACGATAGAGCATTCACGGAAGCAGCACCAAGGATTTGGAATTTGCTCCCACAGAATATCAGAAGAATCACCTACGCTCCTCGATTCAAAAAGGAGACTAAGTCATTTCTGATGGGTAAATATCTCCCATAAGGACCAACAGGGACGTCGAAGTAGTTATTGATAGGAATGTCAATACGACGTGCCTAATAAAGAACAAAGAAACTGTTCACCTCCCGATGCATGATGCTATCATTTACTGAACTTTAATAGTGAGCCTCTACTCATATATTTGAAGTATGACAAGTCAATCTATAATGTAATCTAATGAGTTTTAATATTCCTCACTATATTTTTGTGTATAGACAAATATTTGCCAATATTAGCGGAACACATAGAGATGTTATAGATGTGAAAGAATTGGATATCTGCTGATATCAAAATTGTTGAAATGTAAAGCGCTCTGACACCCAACTCAGGGTCTGGTTTGCGCTTTAGAAAACACAGAATAAATAAATAAATGATGGCAATCCCCAAAATGATAAGATAATGAATAAAGTTGTGATGTTAGAGAAGACTCCTGAACGTTTACCTGAACCCATACAAGTTATCTCTGATTCGGCTCAAAAAGTATAAGGCTCGGTGGGCTTACCTAGAAGGATAGACCAGGAAGTATTCCCTATTTTTAAAACCCAGTTCAGTGGTGAGAAAGACAATGTCTTAGGAGCCTCACACCTGGAAAAAAATGGGAAAAAAGGTAAAGAATAGAGGGAAAAAGATGAAATCAAAACGAAGATTCTCAAAAAAGAAGCAAAGGAGAATTTGGTTTAAAGAAAACAATGAGGTCTCAGTTAGTACAGAGACTTCCTCCCAGCCCCTGCAACATACATCACGAGATATGAAGCTGGAAGATGAAATCGATTTTGTGAACTCTCAGAATAAAGGATTAACAACAGAGTCAATGGTGGCCTATGAGGCCTCCTCCTCGAATATTATTTACTCCACAGGAGATTGTGCTAATACCATAATAGAGGGGGTTCCATTACCTATAACAGTGGAGCAGTCAAGGTCAGTTAACCTTCTTTCATCAGTACTTAACCCCCTGGCTGTCCCCTTCCCTGACACCGTAAAAATGAGAGGTAAATCAGAGATAACTTGTGTTGAACCCCTCTGGGAAAGCATTGACACACTACAGTTAGATGTTATTCCTCTGTTTGATACAGATTTAATATTAAATAGGACTTCACTACTTAAATGTCTCTCGGAGACTGAAAATTTGAAATTTACACAAAGTAGTGATGTAAATTTAGTTTCCATCTTAAATACAGAAGTTGGTTATAAGTCGAGGGGAAGGTTTAATTCCCAAATTATTGCAAATCTTATATTACAATGGTCAGAAGGCCTCCAAAGCAGGGGGATTGATGTTATTCCACTCTTTGAGATACCCCGAAATAGAGACCTCGACAATAGATCTTTGTCAACTCACTCACATTTAGACAGTAGAGATTCTTTGCATGAAACAGAGGAATTAAAAATCTGTATTAATACAAATGGTAGACAAGTGAAACTTAAAGAATGCCCTCCCCTTTCCTTTAAATGGAATTCTAAAGAAGAGAGTCCAAAATGGAATTGGTTGCCTGGTGTACTATTGGGCAGATCTAACAGTAAACATCTACAACAGGTATGTAGGGATTATTTCACTTTAGATTGTAAAGCAACCCCATCCAGGAGGGGACATGCAAAGGGCGGGGTGGCTTGCTCACTTTCAAATAAGAGAAAAGGGAATTACAATTACTATAAAGATCCTAGTAATCTTTTTTTTACAATAATGTTGTATAATCTTGATAATAATGTAAAAAGTCCGTCACTAATGCTGATAAATGCCTATATTCCACCAGATGCCTCTCATGATGTTCTCTTAAAGGCGTTTTTTTCCTACATTAAAAAAGTTAACCATGTAGAACTTCCCCCTCATATAGTTCTGGTAGGAGATCCGAATTGTAAAATCTCTAACTCTACTTTGGATAGATTCTGAAATAAAGACAAAGAAGATTCCATGCAGATTCCTCAAGCGCTGTTTTCACAAAATATAAGAACTAATAAGAGAGGGAAAATGCTTGTTGATGAATTAATGAAGGTTGATGGCATTATAGTAAATGGAAGATTTCCTTCGGATACACCGGCAACTTCCACTTGTAAAACTTATAGTGGAGAATCTATTTTAGACTATGTGGTAGTGGGAAGTTCCTCATTTTTCTTATTAAAAGACATAAAGGAATCTAATTCTTTCTGTAGTGACCATAAAGTACTAACTCTTATCGTAAATTTAAATTTGTTTTCGCACAATCCATGGGCATTAAATGGTGAATCTGTTAGTTTTGCTAAGAAAACCGGGAGATGTCATTGGGATAACAAAGCCATTTTAGGCCTTGACAGTATCTTAGAGGTCACCTTAGAGAAATTGCGTAGTTGGAATGGAACAGAAATTGTAAGTTTTAACACATTCATGAATCAAGTGGTATAAATTGCAAAGAAGGTGAACCAAAGAATAAGCATTAAAGTAGTCCCCAGACTCCTCCTGCAGTTAAATGTTGAAATAAATAAACTGGTTAGGGAACAGTACTTGAATTGCTCCTCGGAAAGATATAATAGAATATTATTATTAAAAAGGAGGAGAACTCGGGTAAAGGTTAGGTTAAGAAAAGAGAGGGAAGATAACATTTGGATTAAACTGAGGGAAGCAGCCTTTAAAGGCCAGGTAAGAACCTTTTGGTCTCTCATCGGGGAGGGATGTGGAGCTAGATCTCAACCTCTCCCTGTGGCCATTGAAGAACGTGAATGGGTCAGCTTTATTCAGGATTTATATGCAGATAATGCAATGGCAATTAAGTACATCGCACCAAAGGAAGACCCCTCATCGTATGGACCTCCTTCTGAAAAAGAAATAGAAATGGTGATCAGGAGGATCGCTTCTCAGGAGCGATGGGCCCCGATGAATTACCAATCACAGTTTTAAAACAAAATAGTATACTGTGGAGTAAAATTATTTATCCGGTGTTCAAGTATTGCGATGAAAACAAAATGGTTCCCCCCCTCTTGGAAGGGGAGTATAATAGTCCCTCTGTTCAAGAAAGGAGATCAAGATGCTCCTCAGAACTATCGTCAAATTGCGCTTCTTGACGCAGTGGGTAAGGTTTTTGCTAAATGCCTCTTGACCCAAATTAATGACTGGGTGGATGCGGTTACAATTTTACCGTTGGAGCAAACCGGGTTTAGGGCAAAGCATGGAACAATTGATAACCTAACTGCACTACAGATAATAAATGAAAAATATGTTAAAGTTAGAGGAGGAAGGGTGTATACAGCCTTCATAGATTTCTCCACAGCATTCGATAAAGTAGATCGTCTTTTGCTGTGGAGAAAACTGTCAGACCTGGGTATGCCGGCTACCCTTTTGGAGTTAGTTCATGCTCTCCATACGGATACTTGGTGCAAGGTTCTAATGGGAGGGAAAAGAGGTCTCTCCCAAACCATCACTACTGAAAATGGCCTAAAACAAGGATGTTTATTGGCTCCCCTACTTTTGTCCTTGTATATCTTTGATCTTCCTCACAATTTGGCCCAAAGTGAGGGCATTGCCCCGTTACTGGGAGAAAACCAATTGCATGTTTACTTTATGCAGACGACATAATAATATTGTATCTAATGCCTAGGGGATTAAATAGTCATCTGCAGGCACTTCATAAATTTGCAGAGGCCCACTACTTAAAGATTAATATATCCAAAAGTAAAATCATGTGCATGCATGGAAGAAAAAAGTTGCAGTAAGGGAATTTCGTATGGTCTGTAGGTGGCCAAAATGTGGAACTTGTAAAATCTTACACTTTCTTGGGAAAAATAGTGTGTGGCAATCTAAGTGACAAAGCCCATATAGAAAATAACATCCGTAAAGCTACTACGCAGGGGGAAAAGCTTGACATCCCTCTGGAAAAAGACACTCCACACTTTTATTAGGGGTTTTTCGTGCAAAAATCCCTGCTTCGCTGTTGTATGCTATTGAATTTCTTGATGTAGAGAAATGTTTTTTTTAAATACAACAGAAGGCCAGGTTTTAAGGAGCCTACCTTGAGTCAAGTCTGCTTGCTCTGTGGCTGCTCTCAGGTTAGAATTTGGTTTAAGAAGTAGTTGGATACAGGGTCTTGCGAGGATAGTGTGATGGGTTGTAAGCCTGGTAAAGGGTGATCTTGGTACGCTAAGGTTTTTAATTCTTAAAGAAATATTAGAAAATTTAAAAGAGCAGTCATTAATTCTTAAAAATTTTAGGACTGCGGTTGAATGAGTCTCTGCTCTTCACCCTATTGTCATATCAATTAAAGGCCACTTTGAAACAGGCCACTTGGGAATTAAGTTTCACAAGGTATAGAGAAGCTCGCATTTTAAAGAGGGGTATCCACCTGGCCATAAACTCTTGTGTGATAAATAAAGTACAGGCCTATATTTCCTGGAACCTGCCCCATGGAGTGCGCCGCTTTTGGCTATTATTGAGGCAGGGTATGCTCCCTTTAAATACCGTACTGTCTAAATGGTATGGTTCTTCCCCGATTTGTAATTTGTGTAATAATACCATTCAGGATGTTAATCATGTGCTATTTATTTGCCCCGCTTCATTATTGTGTCGGCGTAAATGGATGAGACCAATTTGTTTACAATTATCTATTCTCTCGGCCTCTGCACTAATCGATTCTATTTATGAGCCACCAAATGAAATGTTTTGTCATGTGATTTTTAACTTTTTAAAGTGTTTTTTAAATTTGTATTAACGCTCATTCGATGAAGGGAGCAATTATTAAGGGGTCTATTACGATGGCAGGCCGTAATAGAACACAGGACCAACCGCCTAAGTTGTGGCGGTCCCGCCAGGCCAATTAGGATGCGCCCGTCACACTGGCGGGCGCATCCTCCTCTTTAACATTGTGGCAGGCGATGCTGTAAGCAGTACCACCCCAATGTTAAAGCCCAAGTTGTGCATTGCCATGCACAATGTGACAGGCACCGCGCGGTGCCTGCCTCCTTGTGCATGGCAATGATGGGGGTACCAAGGGTACCCCCCAGTGCAGCCACCCACCCTCCACCCCCCACCCCCGGGTCCCGCAATGGGCCCCCACAGTGATTTCCCGCATGCCTTTCCATGGCGGAGTCTCTGCCATGGAAAGGCAGGCATCCTAATATGGATGGCGGTGCCTGTAAGGCACCACCACCATATCCTGTGCCTTTTCCGCCCGCCCGGCAATCCACCTGGCGGAAAAGCGGCGGACGGTCTTTTTGTCCGTCGCAGTGCCCCTCGCCATACTAATATGTCAGGGGTGAAACAGGGTCATTTTTGCGGGCGGATCGCCACTGCCGGTCCGGTGGTGGCGATCCGCCAGTGATCCTACTAGGCCCGTAACTTTGGTTTTGACCTGTTGTTATACAGTATTAAGGGCATAAAGTATATTTTAACTATTTCTTACTGTATAAAATATTTCACTGTCGGCTTTCGCTTAGGATTGTAGAAACTGTGTTGCACAACATTTTGTATTTGTTGTTGGTCTTTCAAGTTTATGTGGATCTCTTTGGAGTTCCAAGATCATAAATAAATAAACTTGAACTTGATTGTACAAAATCAGACTTGATGATGATGGAAAACCCAAACAAAAACATACCCAAGGCAGAAAAGCAGCACAGTAACAAGTTGTACAGTAATATGTGTCAGGTGATCATTTAGAGGTATCATAAATAGCAAGTTCACCTACTTTTGAAACAAGCAAGCACCAGAGTACAAACACTATTTTATAAATTTTGGCAGCATAAAAATAAGCTATCTATAGTGCAATGAAACTGCAAGCCCGGAGCAAATGCTACATCAAGTAATTTATCATATTTAAACAAATGTAAGGGCACATCCCTAACACTGATAGCAATGAATACATGGAGCCATTATTTCCATCCGACTACCATTTCTTTCTTTGTGAAGTCTTGCCGGTAGCAATGCTAAATACATTTTCAAAGTACTGAATATTATTAAATCATGTCCTTCGTAGAGCCAAGAGCAAAATCAGGCTTGATCTGCAGTTAACTGCGGAAGATAGGAAATTAACGAGCTCTGAGAATACTGGAGCTCAGATTTACTAATTGGCGGCCACACTACTGTTCAGAAGCAATCGGATGCATCGAGAGGCAAAAGCTGATTCACAATGAAAATGTTTCATCCAATTACTATTTTGTTTAGGTGTTTTTGTACACTGTCTGCTGATTATTTTGTTATTAGTTTCAAAATTTTGAAGCAGTGCTTAGTTTGTAGAAAAAAGTAAGTGCCATGGCCCTCATCAAGAGGCCACCCCAGCTAGCACTACCCATTGCCGCTGGTAGCGCTGCCAATGACAGTACCTACACAACTACTAACCATCACACTCCTACAAGTGAGACAATTCAGACTGTTCGAGGTCCCCAAAGCTTATAAGAATGGTTTGGGATCAGGTTTTAGTTGTTTTCAATGTATATTCAATGAATAAATTACTGTGTTCTACTCATCTCTAAATTATACAAACCGCGCCAGTATGTGGCAGCTGTTCTAAGTGCCAGTGTTGATAATTAAGTGCCGTGTTAAGCACCAGAAACCACTGGCTCAAATTAAGCACTGCTTTGAGGAAAATAAAGAATAGTGTGGCCTGATAGACTAACTAACCTGTGTGGAAACAACACATTTTGCTACACACACATAGTCATGTAGCAATCCCAGCTCATAGAAACAATCAGTGTAAAGTTTGAGTGGTAGCACAATAATGCATCTGACCATCTGTCCCAAAATATGGACGCAGAACAATACCCATGTAGCTCAAACTCTTTCAAAATAAAATAAACATATCTAGAATAAACAGTCTTGTTTGTAGAGCAAAGATTTTAAGAGGAGAGATATATAGAGTGAAACACACAGGTAAGGAGGAAAGCCATGGGGGTGCAACAAATCAAGGTCACATTCTAAATGCCACATGTATTTGTAAATAAATAAACAGACTGCACTACTTTTTAGGTACATTAAAAATGATAAAACAGGTGTCACAAAGAGTGTCCAGACCTTAGGCATGAATGAATTCGTACTCCTCAAGGCAAGAAACTCTCACTTCAGATCTACACTTGTAACCCATCACAGCTCTAAGGAACTCTGCAGCCATACAAGCAACTCCTTAATTTACAAAATCCTCATCCCTAACCCAGCTATCTGCTAATTGCTGGGTGTCTTCAACCATGGCTCGTGGTACTCATATCGGCATAATTATAGCGCACTCTGCCCCTCCTGTCAAGCGAGTACTATCACCAATGTTTTTGTTTATAAAATGAACAAAATCATAAAAACGAGCTACCTCCCATCCAACCTTTAGATACCTTCTTCAATGGCAGTGGTGATGGGTGTTCAGGGTAAACCTCTCCTCTCCAAAATCAACACCTTCCTCTAATGTTAATATAATCTGTGAATAAAAATAGCCAGTGCCATCCCAGCTTGTAAAGAAGTTAAACCTGGTCCCAGAAGGTTATTTTTTAAACTATCATATCTCTTTTATGGCTAAGACCCTTGAAAAATTGTTAACTATTCTTAATTGCAAACCCGCCTTGAGGTTCCTAACATTCTCTCTGACTGGCAACCTGGTTCAAACCAGGAAGCAGTATATTCTTGGCATTGCCAAGTAAAGAAAACAAATTACATTGTTTTAGCAGCTACAGTCATTGAGCAGACCAGCAACAAACAGTACATGGTTGATCACAACCTCTTAACTTTGAGCTGCAAACTAACAAGGTTAAAAAAAAACGAAAACCCACACATTGACATATCCAAATATTCTGTCCCTTACTCTGCTTCATTGACAATGTAATGGTGATCATTGCATATGCGTGCATCGCTTAAAAAACTTGTTCTATAAAAGGACCATTAGCAAACTTCAACTGGTCAAAAGAATCACTGCTCTAGTTTTTGACTTTGATAATTCCTTCTGCCTGCCTCTATTTCACTGACATATGGTGTCTGGGATGCAGAAAAGTGGTTTGTCTCCTATCACTATCAAACAGAATCTGCCAGTTGGTTGTGTCATGGTTGTTTCAATTGTCCTTCTCTATAACTTCTTTTCACTACATCTTCACGACTGTCTGTCTACTTTATAACAGGCATTTAAACACCCACCCATTTTCTCTAGTGTCCTGTTCTTTTTCACACTCTGTGCTGTACATTTCCAGTAATGAACCATTATCTCAGCTTACTGACAGAGTGGCTTAATCCACCCCTCAATGCCATTTGGAACTCCTCACTAAGGCTTGTGGTTTTTTCATCAGCCTGGAAACTTGCGTTTCTACTCCCCATACTGAAGAAATCCAACGCCAACCCTGAAGAGGCCAGTAACTTCAGGCCCATCTCTCTTTTTTCAGCCCCCGCTAAAATCCTAGAGAAATTAGCCCACCAGCAGTTGGCAGCCTTTATTGAATCCAATGGGCTACTGCATGACTTCCAGTCTGGCTTCCGCCCTGGCTACAGCACTGATCGAGATGGCTGATTTCATTCGCTGGGCGGTGGATGGGGGCGCTGCGACTATATTGGTACTCCTCGACTTGTCATCAGCGTTTGAACAGTGTCTGATTCCATCTTGCTTGATCGTCTTAAACAAATTGGTATCCGTGGGACCACGCTGGACTGGATCGCCTCTTACCTACATGGCCGAGACCAACAAGTCTTTCTCCACCCTTTCACCTCTGCTGCAAACCACTTAGATGGGGAGTGCCTCAGGGCTCGGCTCTAAGCCCACTACTCTTCAATATCTATCTGGCACCTCTGGCGGAGCTCATTGCTAACATGGGGATCAAGATGATATCCTAAGCAGACGACACCCAACTGATGTTCTCCTTCAGCGAGGTGTCATCTTCAGTCTCAAAAGCATTTCCATCTGGATGAGCAACAATTATTTAAAGCTTAATGCCGATAAGATGGAGGTCCTGTTTTTTAACCAAGCAATCCCACCCCTGGCTGCCTTGTGGTGGCCGGCAGAACTGGGGACTGCCCCTGTGCCTAAGGATTCAGTCAGGAACCTTGGAATCAGATGGGATAAAGACTTATCCCTTTCTGCCCATGTCCAGCACGTATCCGCAGCCTGCTTTGGCAAGATGAAAATGATTAGAAAATTCATCGACTTCTTGCAAGAGCAATCCTGTAAAACTGTAGTGCATGCGTTAGTCACCTTACATCTCGATTACGCCAATGGACTCTACCTTGGCCTGCCTTGCTGCTTGATCCGCAGGCTACAGATAGTCCAAAATGCGGCCGCTATATTGGTATGTAAGGTTCCCATCCACCAGCATATTTCCCCCCACCTCAGACACCTTCATTGGCTCCCGGTGGGCAAGAGAGTGAAATTCAAGGCCCTCACGTTTGCTTTCTGGCCTACCAGGGCAGAGGCCCTAACTATCTGAAGAAGAGACTTCACCCTCACCATCCCCTGCTTTGTTAAAGCAAGGATGGGGGTGCAGAACGTTTGAGGTGGGAACCTCCAAATGCAGGAATGGCTTGCCTCTTCATCTACGTGCGATGCCCTCTGAACAGGAGTTGAGGAAGGCTTTGAAGACCTGGCTGTTCAGGCACAGGGACTAGCTCTTTTGCCAGCTCAGCTTTGTGGTTATCCGCTTTAGCGCCGGGACACCTCAGTCGAGGTAGCTGTGCGCTCTATAAATGTCTTTATTATTATTATTATTATTATTACTGTTATCTCAACTCAGATGCCCTTCTGCTCTTAGTTTTGCACTTGTGCTACAATCATCCTAGTCCCATCACTTTCATGCTGACCCAAACCTCACCCAGGCTGAAAATATTTTAGTGAGGTATGATGGATAGAGAAGTGACCTGGGTTGTCGTGGTTTTTAGTGGTTTTGTGGTGTGATGCAGTGTATATTGCTGTTTTGTAGTGTGGTAAGGTGTGATGTGATGGTGAATATTTTGCTGTGAAGAAGGTGTGATGTGGTACAATGCATAACCCCCGCACGGTGCCCACTCTTGCATGACATGCAACTTTCTTACATCTTCCATATATACTTGTACATAAACAGCCAACACATATTTTTGGTATTTGTGGTCAATGTTGGCCGCAGATTTAATATCATAAATGAATCATATCTTTCCTTACACTCCCCAGGTCATCACTTTATGACCCTGTTCATAAATCATCATAGTGGCATGTTACACCTTGTTGCTTGTCATAACTCGCTTGTTTGCCATAAATCATTAGCACATCATAATTCATAAGGTACTCAGCCAGTTCGTTGCTCTGCTTCTTCTGTGGGCAATTCTAATTTCTTGCCACTTGTGGGGTTCCTAAATTGTTCTGTTGGTTTCCACGCCCATTGCATGTGAAGGTTAGCCTCTCCCCGGAATTAGGCCCCAACTTGCTACCTTGTTTATCTCTTTTGCGCCCTGCCGCCCGGCCAGGTCTGGGCTGCGAGCGCCATCTCCGTTTGCTAGCCCCTTTTTGTCAGGCCTACTCACCCTGCCGTACGCCATCCCAAACTGAGTGACCTTCCTCCTGCACACCACCCTGCTGGTGTGCCTCCATAACCAACCATTGTACCCCTTCCTATCCGCTGCCTTGTCTGGTGTCCAGCACTGCAACGCTGCTGTTCCTATGACGTGGATGGGTGGGTCTAAAAAAAACGGTGCACCGCTCCCCCAGCTCCACAATGGTCGTGATGAGGTGTACTGTGAGGGGGAGAAGTGCCTATAACCCCTTGTGCCTCTGCTCTGCATGGGTGGCTTCCCCCTCTCATTGGGGGGATTGAAAATCGCCTGCCCCCCCATTGGCCTGGTGACCTGGCGCCTTCTTGGCGTGACCCTTGGTGCCAAAAATTGGGGCTGGTTGGGGAAGCTGGATTGCTCTTCTCTGGCGCTTTGTGGCAGCCCAAACTAGATTCTTCTGGGGCAGTGGTGGCTGTTATGGCGCCGGCCCTCGAGGCCCCCTTTCAGGGGACGGCCTCTGCAATTACCTCTGCACAGTGCCCACTCTTGCATGACATGCAACTTTCTTACATCTTACATAAATACTTCTACATAATCAGCCAACACATATTTTTGGTATTTGTGGTCGATGTTGGCTGCAGATTTATTATCATAAATGAATCATCATATCTTTCCTTACACTGCCCAGGTCATCGCTTTATGGCCCTGGTCATAAATCATCATAGTGACATGTTACACCTTGTTGCTTGTCATGAATCGCTTGTTTGTCATAAATCATTAGCACGTCATAATTCGTAAGGCACTCTGTTCTTTTGTGGGCAATTATCATTTCTTGCCATTTGTGAGGTCCCAAAAGTGCTCTGTTGGTTTCCACGCCCTTTGCATGTGAGGGGTAGCCTCTCCCCGGAGTTAGGCCCCCACTCGTTACCTTGTTAGTCTCTTTTGTGCCCTGCCGTATGGCAAGGTTTGGGCTGTGAGCACCGTCTCCGTTTGCTACCTCCTTTTTGTCAGACCTACTCACCCTGCCGTAAGGCATCCCAAAGTGAGTGTCCTTCCTCGTACACACCGCCCTGCTCGTGTGCCTAGATAACCAACCATTGTACCCCTTCCCATCCCGCCACGTCGTTGGGGAGGCTTCCGTATTCTTGTGGCTCCCCCTTCGATGACCATTGCTTCTTCTTTTTTGGGTGCTTTGTAGCGGCCCAAACCAGATTCTTCCGGTGCAGCGGGGCTGTTATGGTGCCGGCCCTCGAAGCCCCCTATCAGGGGGCAGCCTCTGCACGAGTGTTGTTTACTACAAAGCATTGGTTTATGATGGCCTCTGATGTTGTGAGGTGAACCATGTCCAAGGTGCATACGCATGCATTGTTTCCTCGAGTGTCCGTTACTGACTTTGTGCCATTTAGTCCATGTATGTATTTATTCCAGTACCTGTGTCCTGTCGCCTTTTTTTGTCTATCATTTACAGTGTCTGTAGTTTACAGCTTATAAGTATTCACTCTTGTACCTGGTGTTTGTGTCTCCAGAGTGATTGTTCTTGATGTGGGGGAAGAGTTCTAGTGATTCAGATGCAGGTGCAAAAAGGAATTTTCACCTAAACTGGAATTACAAGTTGTGCTCTAAAATATACTCCCATTTTTTGTATATGATAAAAGGTCCTGGAAAGGACAAAGACTCCAGAAAGACAAATTCTGCTGTAATTCTCCAATGGACAAGATCAAGACTCATTGGGGCTCATTTACAAGAAAGTGCCGCAGCGCGGCACCGCAAGCCCTTTGTCTGCGCCACGCTGCGGCACTTTCAAAACACAGTGATACGTCATATTTACAACAATACGACACATCCCTGTGCAATCTCCTGCGCTGGCGCATAATCAGCTGCCATGCACCACGCAGGCACCCTTGTGCCATGGTGCAAGGTGGCCTGCGTTGCGGAGAGACTGTTTCTGTGCAGGAACAAAACAATTTTTAAAAAAAAGGTGATTTCCTCTTCCTGTGTGTGCTGCAGAATGCAGCATCGCTACAAAGAGGGAAAAAACGAGGAGAGATATAATAATTTCTCCTCGTTGTGCCTTGCTACCCTGACGCATTTCCAGGTTTACGAATTCTTGTAAATCTGGAAATGCGGCAGAATACATGGGTGTTGTGTGGGAACACCCACAGCAACACCCATGTCATGCCCCTTTCACGCAGAGTGTTGCGTGAGAAGGGGCCATATTTACAAGAACAGGAAAAACCACGCAGGGTGGCTTTACGTGCCCTTGTAAATATGGGGCAGGAGGTTGCGCCAGCGGTGCGTCACAAAAAAGTGACGCATCAGTGGCGCAAGGAGCTTGTAAATAAGCCCCATAATCTCTCAGGATATTAAGTACCTGTCTGTTAAAACCAACTATTTACGACCAACTAACTAGGGTTCTGTCTCACTAAAAATATTGTGTAACAAAGAAGGTGGGAGCAACTTGTTCTGCTAGGTCGACAATGTGGTAAGAGTACCTATTAATGATGTGCACATTTCGGAGTATCCTTTGCGTCACCAATGAGCAGCAGATTTGAAATATGTCTGCATGTCATTGGCCTATTGTTTGAACTTGCGCTAATGGGAAAGGTCTTCCAGTGACTGCACCTCAGGATTGAAGATAAATGACTGGATTTAAGTCAAGTCAATAAGCTGATGGCACAATTTTCTCAGTGACTGATGCTGGAGGAGGAGGACATCTTGGGCCCGATTCACAGAACTAACTTAAAACAAAATCCTAAACTTACTACCATTTTGGTGTTCACAGAAGGCACTTACTCATTTCGGTATTCACAGAAGTTAGGAGTCCTAACTTTAGGACTCCTAAATGCCTTCTGTGAATACCGAAACTCTTAAAGTTAGGATTTTTCTAAGTTTAGGAGTAGTACATTTAGGACTCCTAACTTTACTACTCCTAAACTGAGAAAAATCCTAACGTTAAGACTTTCGGTATTCACAGAAGGCATTTAGGAGTCCTAAAGTTAGAAGTCCTAACTTTACTACTCCTAAACTGAGAAAAATCCTAACTTTAAGACTTTCGGTATTCACAGAAGGCATTTAGGAGTCCTAAAGTTAGGACTCCTAACTTCTGTGAATACCGAAATGAGTAAGTGCCTTCTGTGAATACCAAAATGGTAGTAAGTTTAGGATTTTGTCTTACGTTAGTTCTGTGAATCAGGCCCCTTGTACCCATCTGTTTTGATAAGGTGGACAATGTATCATTATATTTACATACAGTCCCGAAGTTGTTCAGTGATCCAGACTGCATTGATTGACTGTCATATCTGAGGCCACCCAGCACGTGGAAATGTTTATTTTGTTCATGAAATAGGGTAATTAAGATGCATTGCAGCAATCCATTTTCATACTCCCCCATTTGTTGGAGAAGGGTCTTTTGTTGTAGTGATAAATGCATATTGTGGTTGTTTTTCTCAGATGATGTTACAAAGTTAATGGCATTGAACAAGCTGTTGACCTGGATTGGGCTTGGTCTCATTGCAAGAGAAGAACTCCTGGCCAATAGCATCGTCCTCATCAAGGTTATTTTCAGCAGTAGACATAAAACCAATTGCAGTCCAGATTTCGAGTGGGTCGTGTGAGGCTGCAAGACCTGGGTATATAAAAAATTCAGGACACCTTGAATTGTTTAATTCACTCTTGATCGGAAGAGCCTTGACTATCTTGTGATGCGTTCTCCTAGCTTCTGAAAAACAAGGCACCTTTCCAAGCAGCTACAGCCAGCATAGTGAGGCACTGCAGAAGTCACAACAATCGCTTTGACGTGGGACTGCACTGGTAGATATTGGCATGGTTTTGATGCTAGGAGTTAAATGATTACAGTAGGTCCCATTACCAAACAAGCAGCCTGCTCTCTTGTCCATGATGTTGTCCAGATCGGCATTTATTCTGTGTACACACGGTGTGAAAACAGAATAAACCAACATTAATGGGTGTTACAAATGGGGTCTCTAGTTGGCAGTGGAAATGTGTAAAGTATTTGTACACACACACAGTAACACAGTGAAAACACTGCAAAAGTACTCCACACCAGTTTAGAAAAATAGCCAATATTTATAGAAGTAACACAAGACCAAAACGACAAAAATCCAACATATACAAGTCGATGTCTGAAATTTCAAGGTTAAATAAAGTTATAGCTCTTAGAAATCAATGGTTACGTTTCACCAGGACAAAGTATCTTTGATGCATCAAAATCAAGGATGATGTGTGGTGCAGGGGAGGTGAGGTCTCATTAAAGCAGGTGATGCGTCAGTTCCGTCCTGCTATCCAGGTCGCTGGCACGTTGGCGCTTGGTGACGGTGTCTTGCACAAAGCAGGCGATGTCTTGGTTCCTGGAGGCGGTGCAGGATCATTGAACCGCTAACGCCCGGTGATCATGTGAGGCGCAGGGGGTGTGATGCGTTGATTGAAAATGGGATGCTTCCGTTCCAGAAAGCCACGTGGTGTCGATGATGCATCGATGTCACAGCGCATTGCGTCAAATCTGCAGCGTCGATGTTAAACCATAGGCGCTGTGTTGGAGTCAGAGCGATGCGTCACCTTCTTCTGTGATGCGGTGCTCGAGACTCACGCAGTGGCGATTATTCAGAGCCCTACAGCAAAGTTGGAGCTTGAGCTGTAAACAGCGGTCGGTGTGTCATGCGCTTGGAGAGCAGAGACCACGGCTTCGGTGCAGGCAGCGGCGATTCTTCCATAGGTGCACTGATTCCAAAGTGACGGTTGGAGTCGATGTGTGGTTTTCTTCTCTTAGCACCAGAACTCACTTCCAAGGGCCCAGAACTGGAATTGGCACCACTTGGCAGAGTAGGGCTCTCAGTAAAGGAGCGCAGGTGCTGGCAGTTATAGTCTTTGATGGCCCTGACACTTCCAACAGGCGGCAAGCTCAACTCAAGCCTTTGGAGAAACTTGGAAAGCAAGATGTAGAGTCCTTTCACTCCCAGTACAGAAGCAGCAAGCAGCAGGCCAGTACAGTAAAGCAAACTGAAGAGTGGCAGTCCCTCCTGACAGCATCACAGCTCTTCTTCCTGGCAGAATGTCCTCAACCCAGAAGTGTTCCGAGTATATTGTGTCAGAGGTCCAGTACGTATACCCATTTCGGCCTTTGAAGTAGGCAAACTTCAAAGAAAAGTCTTTGTAGTTCACAAGGCCCTGGCTACAGACACACTACAGGGGGGCAGAGACTGCTTTGTGAGCGGACAGGCACAGCCCTATTCAGATGCAAGTGTCACCTCCTCCCACCACTCTAGCTCGGGGAGGCCCATCAGCATGGTCCACGTATGCAGAGCACACCTCATCTCACTTTGAGTGTGACTATATTGAGTTTATTCACAAAGCCCAGACGTATATTCTAGAGACAGGCAGAGGCACAGAATGGGTAAGCAAGAAAATGCCAACATTTAAAAGTGGCATTTTCAGACCTGCAATTTAAAAAAAACAACTTCACTAGAAGGTGTTTTTTTAAATTGTGAGTCCAGAGACACCAAACTCCAATTTTCTATCAGCTCCCAATTGGAAAATACACTTGTAAAATGTTATAAGGGAGATCCAATGCTAACCTATGGGGGAGATAGGCCTTGTTGTACTGAAAAACGAATTGAGCCATTTTTCACTACCAGGAGATGTGAAACATCAACATACATGTCCTACCTTTTATCTACACTACACCCTGCCCTTGTGGCTGCCTAGGGCCTACATTAGGGGTGCCTTACATGTAATAAAAGGGGTTTGACCTGGCAAGTAGGTGTACTTAGTCCAGACTGGGGCGGGATTTTGCCCCAATCAAATGCACAGCTAAGGTCGCCAATTAGGCAGTCATCTCTTTCAAACAAATTCATCTATGTATTCCACCGTAACCCATATTTTCAACACTGTAGTTCAACTTAATGTCAACGTTTTTTCTCTCTCCACACACGGATGATGCTTGCCAATTTTCATAATTTCTAATGCTTATGCTGGGCTGTCCGAACCTCTGGCAAAAAACATGAAAGATGCAAATTCGTCTAGGGCAGTGTTGTAATAACCAAGGAACATATTAAAACCTCAATAACTGATATTCAGCCGTTGATATCCTGTCAAAAATTAAATGCTACTTACTCGCTACCAGAGAATGCCAACTAACATTCCCCCCAACTATAATTAGCAGCAGCCCATGTGTACAAGTGATATGGAATATGTTAGGAGAGTGACGTACAGTATTTACCAACAATTTCAAGGTCAGTGGGACCCGTCCTCTACGCACTGTTACTAACTGGTGAAAGTACCAATTTATTTATTCAACATTTGTTGTCATCACAAGTTGTATGAAGAAGATTTTATCATCAAATATACTGAATTGATAAACAAATGACATATCTTTGTAATGAATACATTCCAATTTTATTCATTGGTTGTCCATAAAGTTCATTTTGTTCAATCCAGGTTTTAAACAATGGAAATTTCAATGTGTTTAGCGTATTGCCCAATGCATTTCGAGCCTAGTCGGCTCTTCTTCAGGGGCTCAGTTTTCTACGATATAAACAAAAATATTTTCTTTACATTGATGTTCAAGCATCAGTTTAACCAAAGCAATATGATATTATTCATTTAGCACAAAAAGTGAAAAATGGTTGGTAGTTCAGCAAAGACTTCGTAAAGGTAAACAAGTGGACCCTCCACCTATAACGTGACATAGTGAGACAATGTGCTGTAATCCGTAAGAAGACTGTTACTGTCAGGCGTAGCGGTGTGAGAAGAAAGTGAATAAAATAAGAAATAAGAGGGAGTGAAATGAACTGGTACCTTAATCTTGGGTCTGAAGGCACAAAGCGCAAAATGATGATAAAATCTTGAGTAATACGCGGTCTGAAAAAGCGATAATGGAATGAATGAACTTACAAGGGTTCAGAATCAAGCTTCTAAAACTTGGTTTGGTCGGGACAAGAAGGAGATTCTTACCAGGCGGTAACCCGAAGATTCTGAAGTCATTGTCCTTAATTCTTTCGTACAGAAAAATCAGGGGGTTCGACCAAGGTCTTCACCGTGCAGTGGCGCATAGTTCAGCGTCTAAAGTAATGGTAAAAAAGTCGAAGGAATCTCGCGTAAACTCTAGAGAACTAGAAACTGACAAGGGTCTTAGTGATAAAGGAAGTCGCCATCTTGGAACGTGTGGAGAAGCTTAAAACCAATTGGGTTTAGATCGCGGAGCTGTACATAGGGGGGGCGTATGGGAGCTCATAGTAAGGCTAATGTCCTTCGATGGAAATGGGGGTCTCGTAACTTAAAAGGGTACTGTATATCGATGATAACAAAGAGGGGACGAGAATGTGGAAACAGAATGTGGGAACAAATGGTGTGATAATAAAGACCAAAACACAGCCTAAACCACCCCGTGTTGTGTCGTCATGATATAGATTAGAAAACAGCGTATATATATATCATGCTGAACCATCCTATAACAGTGTGAAAATCCTTTCTCATAAGTAACATGTATAGTCAATTTTATCATTAATTCCCCTATCGATCAGAGTATCAAGGCGTTTTATCCAGTAAGTTTCTCTTTGTAGAAGACTTCTGGTGAGATCTGTTTCTGGATGTTGTACGACCTTTTCCAATACTGCAAACTTTAGTTGGGCGATGCTGTGTCTCTCCTCATTCCAGTGTGTAGCTAGACTGCTGTTTGTATTCTGTGTTCTGATAGTACTTTTGTGTTCTGATATTCGTACTTTAATTTTTTGTTCGGTTTTACCTACATATAATTTTCCACATGGACACTTAATGTAGTAGATGAGTTTACTCGAGTTACAGTCTGAGTTGTGAAAAAGTTTGATCATTTCTCCTGTTGAAGGGTGGTGTAGTATATTTCCGACTATGACGTTATTGCAATGTACAGTATTTACCACCCAAATTCAGGACAGTTTCAGTCATCCACAGTGAGTTGCAGCTCGCTGTAAAGGGCGTTCCAGTTCGTGGTGCCATCATCTTGAGATGAAAGAGTGATGAGGATACACTGAAACATACAAGTCTATGGCTGTCTCCAAAAATCACAAAATAAGTATTCTTAGTGAGTATTAGAAACAATATTGAATTTACTACTGACCCTGGATAGACTGATCGAGGGACACCACCTGTCATCTTCTGGTACGCTGAGCGAAGATGCTTACCAAGTCCTGCTGTAAGTGCCACAGTTCAACAGTGACTGTACTTCCTGATATGATGCATAAAAAAGCTCTACCCCTGGGGTGGGAGGGGGCTGTTCTTTTTCTCATCCAGTCAGGCTTTTTGTAAGTATATTTTCTGTAGAAGTAAAAGGAATCAAATGATATAAATATATTTCGGAAGGAAAATACCTGTGACTTATTTAGTAGTTTAATGGCCTATGTGGTTTTACCAATATCAGAAATTACTTGAACGTTTTTACCTTCCCATAACTCTTAACATCATCGCCAATCAATAGATCAATATCTGACAAGTGAAGTATGTTGAGTACCACTAGCATTTTATGAGAAAACTATTATTGTGTCACATTTGGAAAATCAGAAGCAGGACCAACCCCAAACCTGGTACATGGAAATGTTGTAGTTAAAAATATTAAGAGGTTTATGATAATTGTATTGTAACTTTCACCATCAAAGGCATAATTGTATCACTCAGTCCTT
This sequence comes from Triturus cristatus, assembly GCF_964204655.1. Classification (NCBI taxonomy): domain Eukaryota; kingdom Metazoa; phylum Chordata; class Amphibia; order Caudata; family Salamandridae; genus Triturus; species Triturus cristatus. Next base: position 619,360,303 of record NC_140588.1, on the reverse strand, counting down.
ATAAAACTAGACTACGGGCCTGATTTAGATTTTGGAGGGAAATTAAAATAAACACCCCAATTTGGAGAAGGAACTCTTAAAACAGAGTCGAATCTATCAGCTGAAGTTCCCCCACAATACCATCCCTATGGTGGATGGAGGAAGCTCAGATGGAAAGTTCTACTTTGTATTTAACTTTCCCTCCAGAAACTAGAGGATTTTGAGTTCCCTCTAAATGGTAAATGAGTCCCTATGCCTCTGTGTCCAATGAGGAGCTAGTCTCTCTCATTGGAGGCTCTTTCATACACTCTCACTCTGCTGCTCTATCACTAGGCCCCAGTGCTTAATTTGAGCCAGTGGTTTCCGGTGCTCAGCACCGGTACTTAATTGTCAACACTGAGACCTATTACAGCCAGCCACATGGTGGCGCTGTTTGTCTAATTTTGTGATGAACACAACAGTTGTTTAGTAATTGTATATGCATTAACATGACTAATACCTGCCACCCAAAGCTATAAAAAATACCTTGAGTAGCAAGTATTTGTCATTTTCAATGTATAAAACGTCTGGCTTGTCATTAGTAGTGCAATAGGTGGTGCAAGCTGCTGTGATCTCCTGACAATGGCCCTAGCACTTATCTCTTTACAAATGGAGTCCTGCTAGGCCCGTTCTCATTCCCAGCACACGCTCATTGTTCGCCCACCTTGCTGGAGCATCTGCAAGGTCTGCGAATAAAGCAGCACAGAGATTAATTCAATCCACGCTTCAGAGTGTATCTTTTTTCATGTGCGTTTCTGCTACAAAGAAAATAAGATGTTGAGAAATGAGACAAAAGACCCTGAGGATTTGTTCTGACAAGCAGCAGTGATCCTTGGGAGTCACTTATTCCTGGGCAGATGAGCACAGCATCGATCCGCCTTACCTTGAAGCCGCCCATGGGTTTCACCGGGTCGGAGTTCCACTGATTGTCCACTGAGCCAAAGGGCCAGGAAGGCACCAGCACGCGCTGCATCGCCAGCGCCGCCGTAGAAAGAGACAGGCAGTCCATGACCCGAATAATGTGCCAGCAACTCGCATATCTTTTAGTCCAGCTGATTTTTTTAATGGCCTATTAGCGTTTCTTTCCACTAATGCCCTGCGCATCAATATTGCATCCTAACTGAAAGGCGTCAGGAGATAATGATGCCAGTGTGGGAGGCTATTATTGACTTTGCTGAAGTATTTCACCTGCAGGCCAGTCACTCCATGTTCCTACCTATGTTCACAGACCGACTGGAAGGATACAGTAGGACTCTGTAACCTCAGCAAGGAGCCTGGGAGGGAGGGAGGGAGGGAAGAAGGACTCCCTCTCTCTGCGGCGTGTCAGTCTGGGGAATGGGGTGGGACCAGGGTATGTAACAATCTGTATGAGACACCAGGGAGGAGGGCGTGTCTTGTCTCTGGCCCCTTTCGATAAACCACACCCTTAATTTAAGCTGTTAGGAGCTAAAACGCAGATGGTGGTTCCTTTCACAAAGGTTTGCTCATGGGAGTATTTGTATGAAGTGACAAGCATTGGCAAAGCCAATAGGTTTCGCCTTTGTGAACTGATGGCTTTGCCAATGGTTTTTAGCCACTCTGCACAGCATCCTTGATGCTCTGCAGCATGGCTGAAGTAAAAACAAAAAACTTTGAAGTGGCCACCCACGTTATTTTGCAGGCACGCGCACCACGTATGCGCACGCCTACAAAATGATAACAAAAATAACTACAAATACAAACACCGTCTACACAAGATAGCTGTACAATTGTACCAAATGAAAAGTTCACAGGAAGCCAGTGTTGGAGCCCAGGGTGGGGTCATGAAGCATCGTGATTTTTTGCGCATGAAACAAGCAATCTTTTTGTGACTTAACGAAGTTCAAGTAGAAACCATGATACAAACATTCACTGTGAGACATTGTCCAGAACATTACAGGCATTCCAGTAGCGAGGGATTTTCTCCACATAACATACTGAAATCGCATTTAAAAGCCAGAGTTACGAATTTCCAGAATCAACAAGCAGCCAAGAAAAACAAGATACGGGCCACCGCTCCACTGCATCTAGCCAACCACTGACCAGGGGGTAGTTCCTGCCACCTCAGCCAATCAACCACTGTTGACGAAGCAGCTCCCGGAAAGCTTAAAGAACAATGGAAAACTCGAGGTTTCCAGAGCTAAATTAACGTCACCATGGAACTAAACGAAGGAAAAAGCACTAACCCATTTTGAGGTGGTATGAAATTATTTTAAATGTTGAAAAAATGATTAATCCCAGAAAAACCATGGGCAAATTTGCATTGTTTAAAGGATTCAACCAATTAAATTTAAGGCGCGTGTGGAAAATGATACAATGACCAACACACTAAAAGATGCATAACTTTTTTTTTGTGAGAGGATGTGGCATAACACGAAGAGCAGCCGACTATGGAACTGAGGAAGTGGGATAGAGTCTAGACATCGACTCTCCCGTTCCTTCAGAAATGCAGACATGCCCATTTCAAATGTAAATAATAAAAAAAAATGGCATAAAGTTTATTAGCACTGATACAGGGAGGTGCTGAATACAGAGAAAGGGAGGGGGCGGGAGCAAAGGCATCATAACAACGGCAGCACTCACAGAGATAGGAGCAAAAGATGCTGATTTTTTTACTGAGAGGATCTGGCATAACACGAAGAGCTGCTGACTTGGAAGTGGAGAAGTGGGTTTGAGTCTCGCATCAACTCTCCTGCGCCTTCGGAAATGCAGACATGCCCATCTTAAATGTCAAAGAAACCATGCTTAAAAGTTTATTTTCACTAAAATGAGGGAGGTACTGAACACGTACAATGGGAGTAGCGCGTGCAGATAGGAGCATATTGTAGATATGCTTAAAGGGAAAACTAGAGCGGATGAGGACAAGCAAGAGATGTCGGGAGATCATGCCATGCAAATAAATGAGTGCCTGAACAAAGGTTAAATTAATTTAATTGTAAGGACACTTGTAATAGGGGCAGTTGCCACAAAATTGAAAACACACCCAAAGGCAGGACAAAGGGCAGTGTTACACCAGTAAAAAGAAAAGACTACAGAAAATAGAAAGTGGGGTTGTGGTCAAACATCACAGATGGATTACTGCATGTCTCACAGAGCAGTGCATGCGCGCTACCTCCAGGTTCGACCTAAAAGGGGCAGCACCAGATATGTGTGTATGTGCAATATAGGCCACAGGTCACATTTCCCTTTCCCACTGGGGCAAGATCAGAAGTCCTGCAGCCTGAAGTGCTAACAAGACTCGGCTGACCTGAATGTGTGCATATGCAGTGTAATAGTTATGGGTTTTGGGTTTCACGTCTATGCTTTCACTGATTGGTTGTATCAACATTCTAACTGAATCTCTCTCATTCTGTTGCATTTATCTTTGTATGCGGGGATTGTAAATCGGCTAGCTGGGATTAAACAGAGATGCAACCCGATTTTATACCTCATTGTGAGCTCTTTAATAGTTACTTTTATCAGCTTCCTGTTGTTTCCTCATTGGAAACAAGTGCTAAACAACCCCTTTAACAGCTCATCTGCTACTCCTGGAATAGCCCCTTGAGCTAATAGCTCTGGGTCCCAATAGCCGGCTGGTGGCTCCAACAGTTGCAATCTGAGTGTTGTTTCGACTGCGATTGATGATTAGCAGGTGCCAGTCAATCACTGGGCTGGTGATTTTGGTGGGCAGCATTTGGAGTGGAATCTGCCTGCCTGGAGCCACCACCATTATATCTTCACTGAAAGCATCATCATGCAACAGTGGTAGCAGAGTTCAATGTGCGTAAAACATTTGTCACAAGCGAAACAGTGCATCCTTCCACTAGTATTTAGGATAGCATCAGCTTGCCAAAAGACACCCAGCACCAACATGAAAACATGGTGGCTTTATTGTTTTTGTTTGTTTGAGTTTTCTGATGATAAAACACATTTTTTCTGTTATATCAACTCCTGTTGCATACACCTCAAAAGAAAATCCTGTAATAAGGTGCTGGAAATGGAGGTTGGTATTTTCTTTTAAAATAACTTTAGTGTTATAGTCTACGGACATCTATGTTGCTCCTTTGCATCTTCAACTTTATTTGCACTTCTCAGCCAACATGCAATGTGTTAATCCACTAACAACTTTCATGTCGTTTTTCAAATTAATACATTTCAGTCTAGCTCTTCCTCAGCAACAATGTGGCAAATCCCAATGCATTTCGAGCCTAAGCTCTTCTTCGGGGTACCTAGTTGGGGTAACAAATGTGAGACAAAAGAAATTAAGGACATAATTAAAACAAATACATGTAAAACCCCTTCATATCATGAGCAAGCCCCCTGTATGAGACAATTAATTGTTGTGTATGCAGACTTCTTTCTATATTGTCTATTCCCTTAATCCAAGTAGAGTTCTACTCTGTTTACCTCCCTGCACTGGCATTTAGCAAAACAGTGATATACAGCTAATAAAATACTAATGCGTCTGTTTGCTCTGCAAACACGCTAAAATAAAAGGTCATCAATTCCTAAACGCATGTCGGCGCCTCAAGTCAGTATTTATAAGCTGCGCGACATTAGACAGGAAATCCAGGGGATGCGCCTTCCGTACGCGACCTTTTCTTTCCTCTGCTGTTGCAAGGGAGTGTCGTCTGGTTCTCAAACTCGCTTGATTGTAAGCGGGGGTTAGCAGTAAACCGCTCCTTTCATTGGCTTGTGCGCCCTACTACAGCAATACCAGCATCTGCCTTTCTCACTGTTATAAAGTTGTCTACTCTTTCTTGGCATTCACCAATCAAACGCATGTTTGATTAATGCATCCCAAAATGTGTCTATGGGTCTGATTCAGAGTTTGACGGGCAGTGTACTCAATAGAGATGGCAGCGGGTACCCTCTCTGCCAAACTGAAGGTCCACCCACCTCATTTAGAGGTTGCCAGACCTCCAGTATGTCAACGATGAAGACTACATGATCTCCGTCGCTGGCATGCTCCTCCGACAGCTAGATTAAAGGCCGCCAGAGGCTTGGCTACCTGACTGCCCAGCTTATTCAGAGGGCGGTCAAATGGCCAGTTTTACTGCCATAAAACGTGATGGTAAGTGAAAGTAAACACATTTAAATGACCCCACACCGTGAGAAAACAGTCCCAGAGTGATGGGGGTCATCAGTTTCTATAGTTTCAAAAGAAAAATCTGCTTTGGGATTTTCTTTTTTAAATTAGAAAAAAAGTAGTGATAGCGTGCCAGATTCCACTGTCATGTTGATGGAGCCATACGGCACACTTTCAATCCATTGACAGTAACGGCTGTGACAGTTGCTCCTGCCAATGGTGAGATATGTCTGCTGGGCAGACGGACATCTCTAAATTCAGAGTGCGGTTGCTCTGTCAGGGTGAGGGAGTGCCCTGATGGAATAAAATCTGTATTTTATTGCAAAATCTAAATCCGGCCCAAACTTTTTAAGGTTCTCCTGCATTTAGTGCTGACCCATGTTGCTAATTAAAAGGTACTGCGTTGACTAGTCTAATCAAATGCTGAACTCTCCAGTTCACGCTGGATACTGTAGTTTATTTGGGCTGTTACTTATTGTAAGCAAGATGTTTAAATTATAATGGATAATTTTGCTTCATTCTTCACACCAATCAGTGGCTAATCCACGTATTTAAAGTTGTTTTGATGGATTTACTTTTATTCTCAGTAAAATGTAGATGCTGACTTGTCTGTAGTGTAGCTCATGCTGTGGTTGTTCCTCAAACTGCACCTTGGTTCAATTTCCTTGTACACTTGTACTCAGGGTCCCTAATTCACTCATTTGCTCCATTGTGTAATGCGTCATTCATATATTGACAAATTTGTTTTGGTGTACTCAATACAGTAGCTGACGTGTCTGCAATTTAGCTCTAAGTCAAGTTATACTGCAGTTAATCCTCAAACTGGATCCTGATTTCAGCTCAGTGCCTTTGCTTCTCCTGTTTCCAGTTCGGTGGCCTTGTTTCACCGTTCTTATTTCAACTCTGTGTCCTGGTTTTAACAATTTGCTGCTTTATTCTATATGTATTTTAACTGCTTTCCTTCTCTCAGCCTTGTAAAGACAGGATGGAGAGAAGAACGATGAATGAAATGGTTAAATGTATCTCCGTGACGCCAAAGTTTTCAGCCTTGTCTTCTATTAGCTGGTGTATTATATGGGTCTTACACAGAACGTATAAAAGGACTTGCGCTATGTTGTAGATCATTAGATAAAAAATGACTTTTGTGCTTTATGATTCAACCCTCATGGAAACAATGCATGCAATCTTTTGGTCCAAAATATTTCCTCTTGTGGTAACTATTTAGACCTGTCTTCTTCCTTCATTTCAGGGATGAGTTCTATGATCTGCCATCTCAGTTGTCTAACATTGTGCCTTCACTTTGTCAGGTGCTTGGCTACATATGAACTTGATTTTCAGTTCTTGTGTTGCTTTTGTGTCCAGAAATCCTCGCCTTGATTTTCTGTTCTGTCTTGCCTTCCTTTCCCAAGCCACAGGGATATTTGAGATAGTATATGCGGAATGGAGATTTACAATTCAATTAGCTTTTAATTGACTCTTTTCTTCTGTCTGGGGAAGAAGAGACAAATCGCCCTTAATTACATTGGTGCAATACCTGGAGTTCAAACAAGGTTTAGTGCAGGGTGCTTCAACGAGTAGATTGTGAACTACTGGTACTCCAGCTACGTTTAAGTGCTCTACTGTGTGCAGCCCTTTCTACTAAATGAGAAGACTTTGCCTGGTTGAATTAATATGTATATAGCAAAACAGCGACTGTGTATTTGAGATGACAATGTGTGTATATTCACAACTCACCAGCTGATGTCTGGAGAAAATGTCTGAATTTCCAATCTCCATTTAATACTGATAATTGAGATAATTGAGAGATAAATAATGTGGCTTTGTGGGGGGGGGGGTTATTATTACTAATAATATTACCTTTGTGCCAGGGCATTGCATCTATGACTCTTGTACCTGTGCGAGGCAATCCGAGTTGACAAAGCTTTTTTTTTACCTTACCACTGACAACCCTGCATGATGTAGTGAGGTGATCACTGCTTGTAATTTTGCATAAGCTGGCCACTAATATAATTTTGTCTGAAGTGGTCACTATTACAATACTAATAGTAAGAATGATTTTCTTTGAACATGAGTAGTTCTTGTTACAGAAAAGGTTGGAGACCCTTGGATTTGGGCCTTTTTTTCTTGATGTGCTAGAATAGATTTTCTCCTGCTGTTTATGATAAGGCCCATGGTATTTTTGCTTCTGGAGAAAGTGACAAGCATTCTAATAAGATGTTACTTATCATCTGGATGTATCACACACCAGTGTTTATAAATTAGCTGCTTCACGATTGTCATGAAAAAGTGGAAATGAACACTCGTTTTGTGTTGGGTTTCCTCTCTCTTTCATTCAGGAGTTGGATTTTGTCTATTTTATTGATTCAACCTTCAGCTTTGCTTCATATTTCATAAGAGTAATCTCTCTCCTTACATTTTTATTTCACTGTCTCTTTTGACTCCACATTATCCTGTTTAACAGTGGCAATTCTCTTTTTTCTCATGAATTGAGAACACAATAGGTTTAAGTGACCAATCATGAAAACTGTGGAAGTGCAATGTATGGTTTGCGTCCATAGGTTATTGGAATAGACGTGTCTGCCAATTCTCTCCTGTTTCATTGAAATTCATGTCTAGAAACTCTATAAGACTACCACTGAATGTATGTGTGAATTTGATGTTGGGATGTTTGTCACTAAGGGCCTCATTTACAAAGCAAATGAATGCTGATTTGTAATTTGCGATACTTACTGAATCGCAATTCCTGAATTGGTATTTGGTATATACGAATCTGTTCATCTGCCCTTTACCGATTTGGTACGAGCCTCATTCTCAATTTTAGGAATCACATTTAGTGATTTGATAAATAGTGAATCGAGACGCAAATTCAGAATGTTGTTTTCTGGCAGTGAGGGATGACTTCACAAACAAGAAGTAGTGTAGCACCAGGCTATAAGAAGACTGTAGAGCATTGAGACTGGTGGTTGTCTTTTGAATCCAATTGGAAATCAGCACCAACCTCAGCCATCCACCCTTGGAAAGCATCAATATGTCTTGGCAGAATCCAGAAAAGGAGAAGGTTCTTGGAGGGAGAAAAAACTTGGTTTGGGAATTTCAGATATGAAATAATACACATTGGAAACATGCTCAGAACAAGTTGTTACCCTTATAATTAAAGATGGAGAAGAGAAAAGCGTTGGCCACACCTCAGTTACGCACGGGTGAAATAATGGAGTGATGTGAATAACGTTTAAGTACAACAGAGAACATGGAATTTCAATGGTGGTTCATAGTTCAATAAAGGGAAGAATGTTTTACACCCAAGGACGCTGGTGTGGACTGATGTTTACCATGAGTACACAGTGCACCGTACACATTTGTTCAATTATGATGTATTTGTCACTCTTATCCAGAACAGATAAGTGATGGGAGGTAATCCTAGGCCTTCATGTCAGAGTGGTGGGTAATTATCGGAATTCCAGGGGGTCAGGTGTATCTGGCAGGTGTGTGCACTTCCTTGATGTTGTCTGCTGGCCGGTAGACCTGGGCTGAGCTGCTTGACTATATCTGCTCCTGGTGGTGTCTTTTTATACACTTGTCAGCTTGCATTCCTTCTCTACCATTTTCAGGTACCACAAATACGTACTTTAAGTTCTCTGTTGAATGGTTGGATGAAGGAAATCGAACTGTGTCATTACAAAACAACATTCCCTGCAATATCTGAATTTGGCATTCAAGGGTGCAATGAACTTGTTCTCTATTTCTCAGGCAAAGAACTGGCATTAAAAGTGTACTAGCCACCAGGACCAGACTCGGAACCGAAACGGGCCCTGGCAAACTGCTCGGCCGCCCCCCCCTTGGGGGTGAGGCCGAGCTGTTTGCTAGTGCCGGTTTCAGTCGATTTTGTTACAGGGGGCCGATATTGCCGGCCCCCGGTAACAAAAAAGGTCCACTGAGACCCAAAACCGGCCCCCACCCTTGCCGCCCACCGGGGAAATGCCCGGTGCCCACTACGGCCAGTACGGCCCTGCTAGCCACATTAAAATACTGTAAAGCATTGATACCATCATAACCTTTACAACATTTTGCATTTTGTTTATATAAAAGGGCAGGATGTCTCAGTAATTTGAATGCTCGCCATTGACAATTGTTGTGATTTGAACATCAAGGCAGACTCAGTATTTCATCCTTTGGGCGTAAATGTACTGCTATAAATTGGTTAATACTGAAATCCAATGCTTCATATGTTAAACGCCAAGCCCAAAGATTTTCTCGGAAGACTCCTCCTGCTTGTGCTGCTGAATGGCTCTGTTGCTGAATACCAAGGCTGTTTAGTCTTCATTCTAAAACATTCCTCTCTTCCACCACCCTACCGCCTTATCTCACACTTCTTTTTCATTCCTGATTTCTCCCTTTGTCACTGTTTTCTGTTTTTCGCTTCCTCATTTATTTTCCCTTTTCTGCTTTTTTCTCTTGTAATGGGTCTAAGTCTGATGATGAAAACTAGGTCCCTGTCCCCAAATATGAGTGCCAGTGAGCCCGACCTACAACCACCAGCTCTGAATGAGCACTGGGGATATCTGTTATTTACAACACTTGGAAATAGTCAAAGTTGGTAGAAAGTGCTATTTGAAAGCAAGGCATTATTTTTTCAATATATAAAACCAGTTTCTGAAATTAACAGGTATTTTGTAGTTGAAATAATGTATGGAAATAAACAATAGATTCCCTCATATTGATATACTGTAATTTATACCAATGGTTATTGAACATTTAGAAATTTCAGACTTCGTTGCCAAGAAATAATTATAGTTTCAGAAATTAACAGATGTTTTGCAGTTGAAATGCTTTATGAAGACATGCTAAAGGCACTAGGGTGGATATCTCTATTAAAATGCAATGCAACAATATACAGTGGAATAATGGTCTAAATGATAAAACAATTCAGAGATATATTCTCACCCATATATCGGATTTAGAGACTAGGCTGTCAAAAGATAATGGCATTACAAAGTTGATTGTACTAGAAATTCCTACATGAACCCACAATGGTGGTATTTTACCACACCAATTAGAAAATGACTTTGAACACCTATGACAAAAATATTTAATAAGAAAAGTCAACTTAAATAATGAAAATAAAGTTAATACATTGAATAGATAAAAGGTCAGATATATAAAAACATGGAGATTTGAGGATCATATCTCGGATAATAAAATGTACAACGTAGTTTCACAAAGAGGCCTAAGTTAACTAAGATTATGAGATCCACATACTGAAATGTAACTCATGTGCACAATGATAATAACAAAAGAAAAGCAGAGGCACTAGGTTGTTAATAAATTTCATAGAACCTTAAAAATCAATGAGTTAACAATAAACATAAGGCTCAAACAAGGCATAATAAATGAGCTAAGGGAACAGAATTTTATGGCATGACACGGAGGCTAACATTATGGAAATCTCCTTTATTGCGCAGCTCACAGCAGCAACAATTGAGGAAATCTAGAACTTCAAGAACATTCTAGTAACATTTAGAACATTGGCATGTTGGGAGCTCCATTGAAAAAAATGGAGTGCTCCGGGCTTATAATGGCTGGTATAAGCCCGGAGCTCCAACAGTCCAATGTTTCTTTGTTCACAGCTCTGGCTGTGAACAAAGGCTTCAGGGAGCCCGAGGGGATTTCAATCCCCTTGCGCTCCCTGAAGGCTTTGTTTTATTTGTTAGAACATTCTGCCCTCTAGTGGCAGAATGTTCTAATAGCCTTTTAGCCCTTCGTAGCAGGGCTATACCGCAATTAAAGTCCCGCTGCTTTGTTAAAGTCCCTCGCCTTCGGCTCGGGCCTTTAACGCTGCAGCGGGCCTTTAATAGCCGGTACAGCCCGCTACGGCGGGCTATAAGGCTATAATAAAGTCCATCAGCACGAAGCATTCTCCCTTCTTTGTTGCTGCTGCTCACAGATAAATACACTCTTTTGCTCTATCTTCAGTTTTGATTTAATACTGTTTTTAGCTGTTGAATACGCGTTTTATTAATACCCACCAACCCTCTACTAATACCTACACACTCCCTTTACATACTGAATTTCAACCCTTTCTGGGTCACTTTAATAGGAGGTGTGAAGCATCCCCTATCACCAGAGTGGACCCTTACCCAACACATTGCAGATTACTTCTCCTTTTGGCTCCACAAAGAGATACCTAAGGATGTCAGATCACGCTTGAATGTCCACGCCCCTCCCTACCAGACAAAATATCTGTAACTTCGGAACTTGACCCCAAAGTTGTTGCGTTTATTGCAAAAGGGGAAAAAGACCAAAGAAAAGGCATTGACGGGCCTTAAATCATGCCAGGATTGACTACTTCACCTAACTGGTTCACTGACCAAAATGTTCGAAATGGCCGAAGGGGCCTACATGGTTGACTCCCTAATCGATCTAAATGAGTTACGCCAATGGGTGCAGAGAGCAATCTGCCTCCTGGGAAATGCCAACACGGCACTCTCAAATGAAAGAAGGAAGAGCATCTTGCTAAACATTTACCCAAAAGTCTTAGAATTGGCTTCCAAAGAAGGTGGAGCTTCTGCCCAAGGACTCCTCTTTGGGTATATTTTCATTCGAGATATGGCAAAGTATGTGGGGGCTTTCAGCTCCATTAAAAGATCCCAGAAGGATATTAAACGAGTTTTTCAGCACAGAGTTTTTGGGAGGGCCCGGGAGAACACTGGGTCGGTTCTCCAGCCGTAGACAAGGTAATTCAAGACCTTCTTACAGACAGAGTCAAAGATTCCAGTCAAGCTTTGGCTCGTACTCCTCTTTCTATCCGCAGAAGCAGAGAGCTCATGGTAGAGGATTCAGAGGAGAAAGGAGACAGATAACTTTGTCAGCAGGTAAGACTTACCACAGACCTTTCACATACCCTTCTACAGGTGGGAGGGAGACTAGCCCAATTCTCTGGGGACTGGAATATGGTGATGGAAGATCCTTGGGTCTTAGAAACAGTGAGGGGATATAAAATAGAAATCACTGGTACCCCAGAAGAAATTATTAGGAAAAATAGATTTCCATCTGAGAACCCTAGCAAGGATTGTAGGCCTATCTTCTATTATCCAAGCTATCTACCCAGGTCCCCTATATTTGCAAGCTCTTCAAAGGCTCAAAGCCAAGGCTTTGAGAACTGACCAATCCTATTCTAAAAATGTAACTCTGGACTCCGATTCGAGAAAAGAAATAATATGGTTGTTAAAAAATGCAGAAGCATGGAATGGGAGAGCAATTTTCGGGGAAGAACCAGAGATAGTGATAAACTTAGATGCGAGCTTAGAAGGATGGTGGGCCAGCACAACTCGACAACTGGGGGTAGCTGGACAAAATAAGAGAAGGAATTACTCATCAACTGTTTAGAGTCACTGGCAGGCTCTTTTGCAATCCGTTGCTTCACCAAAGATTTAATTAAATGTTCTGTCGTGTTACGAATGGACAACTTATCTGCAGTCAGATATGTCAACAAGATGGGGGGAACCTCACTCCAAGGGTCTGACGGATTTAGTCAAACTCTTCTGGGGTTACTGCCTGAGCAAAAACATCTCAGTAATAGCGAAATATATACGAGGCCTGAACAATGGGGTCGCGGATTGGTTTTCCAGGAATTTTCAAAGATTCCTGCAATTGGAAATTACACAAGGGAATCTTCCTTTCCATCCAATCAATGTGGGGACCTTTCAGGGTAGACCTGTTTGCAGACAGATTGAACACTCAATTAACCAATTTCTTCAGCTGGAAGCCGGACCCTCAAGCCCTGGGGGTGGATGCCTTCTGTCAGAGTTGGAGGGTCTAACACATTATGCTTTCCCTCAGTTTGTCATGCTTCCCAGCCTACTAGTACACACTTGCAGGAACAAAGAAATTATAGTAGTAATAACCCCCTGTGGAGATCCCAGGTATGGCTTCCAATCCTGCTGAAAATGAGCAAACACCTTCCAATTCTAATACCAATATTCAAGGGAATATTACAGGCCCATAGGGAGAACAACATCGTTGGGTAGAGCAGGGCCTTCTAACACTGATGGCTTGGAAGATTTCAGGCGTCAGTGGCAGATCGTAGGCCTTTCGGCAGATGCTTTCAAACTCATATCAGAGTCATGGGCTCCTGGCACCAGGAAAACATTTATACTGGCTTGGGAGAAATTGGTTCGCTGTAGTCTTCAACTGAATTACAATCCTGTGACAACTAATTTAGTTCATGTATTAAACTACTTATGCAAGCTTTTCACATCAGGACTCCCTTACAGAACAGTTAATGTTTATAGGTCCACGATTGCAGTGGGCCACTGCCTCGTAGAAGGAATATTTGTTAGGACAAAACTTACGAACAAAAAATATTATGCGAAGTATGCGGGTCTTAAACCCTCCTTCCACAAAATACGCCGCTCTGTGGGATGTAAAAGATGTTCTTCAAGTTCTAGTTAACTGGGGTGAAAACTCTAACTTATCCCTTAAACATGTATTCTACCATCTCACTGTTTTACTGTGCCTGGTATCTTTTAGACAAACCTCAGATGTTAAAGCCGTAGACGTTAACAATAGGGTCTACCAACCAGTATGGGTTTGTTTCTACATAAAAAGAAGGACCAAAACAATGTGAACCTCTATTTTATTAGCCCTTTTCCCTCAAAATGAGACACTTTGCATTGTGAAATGCTTCAAGAATAGGAGAGGAAGACTACAACACTGAGAAGAAACACAAACCAATTGCTTCTATCCTATAGATCACCTCATAAGGCTGTCTCATCTCTCACTTTAGCTAGATTGGTCAAGGAGTTAATTAAAGAAGAGGGCATAGACATTACTGTATTTGGTGTACCCTCTCTAAGGGGTTCCTCTGCATCCAAAGCTTTCTTTCTAGAGGGAGGCCTACAAGATATCTCTAGAACTGCAGATTGGTCCAATGAAACAATGTTTAAAAGCTGTTATTTTAGACCTATTTGTAGTGCTATTGATAGTGTATTGAATGCACTTTAAACTTGCATAATGTTAGCCTCGGTTTCATGCCATAAATTGTAGATTTTTCACAGCCTGATGGGCAGAAAATCTGGATTTTATTAAAAACATGGAGGCTAAGATTATCCCACCACTGAAAACCCTCCCTGGTGGAGTAAAGTTTTTTTCTGACTGTATCTCATTTTTATTTTTCAGAATAGGAAATACTACACTTAGAAAACTAAAGTTATAGAAGTTATTCAGTTCGCAACATCAACAAAGAAGGGAGAATGCTTCGTGCTGATGGACTTTATATGTTGCTAGAATGTTATTGAAGTTCTAGATTTCTTCAATTGTTGCTGCTGTGAGCTGTGCAGTAAAGGTGATTTGCATAATCTTAGCCTCCGTGTCTTTAATAAAATCCAGTTTTCTGCCCATCAGGCTGTGAAAAATCAAAATGTACTTGACTGAAAGTATTGAAGATATAGCTATGTTGTAAACCATAAAAGTACAAAGGTGCTACAGCGAACCTACAGTGACTAAAATTGGCTTGGTTCCAGAAATACTACATTTTCATGCAATGTAGCACAGTAACCAAATAAGCTGCACTGTTTTGCACAATGGGGAAGGCTAGCCAGGGCAGAGCCATGTCTGCTGAGATTGGCTTGCTGCTACTGTCATCTCCGGAGCTGGTTCTTTTACCCCTTCTGTGCTCATGACGGAATGGTTCCGTCATGAGCACAAGTTCTAGTGTGCTCATGACGGAACCATTCCGTCATGAGCACATGCTCAGGAAATCCCTCTGCTGCAGACAGCAGAGGGATTTCCCTTTTTGGCCTGGGGACGTGGGGAAGAGCTTCCCCAACCTCCCCAGACAATATTTGGTATTCCATTGCAATGATGATCGCGCGCATGGTGTGCTATCGTCATTGCAACGAAACCGAAACTGAAACTTAGTTTCAGTTCCGGTGCTTGTGGGGCTATCTCAGCCCCCCGAGCACCGTAAAAGATGGGAGGGGTATTGTTGGAAAGGGGATAATCTCCCCTTTCCAATGGTACCCTTCCCTAATGGATCCCTGCTTGGGGATCACCCCAGGAGTGTGATCCCCAAGCAGGGATCCACCCACTAGCGCCAGGGAGGGGGGAGCGGCTCCTTGGGCAAGGGTCTCCGCCCATATTTGTTTGGCCGCTAATGACTTTCCGCCTCCCCTGGGGGGCAGATGGAGGCAGTGGCCCCCAATCTGCCCCCCCGGGGGGCGGAAAGATCACTAGAAACCAGAGATTCTTTTTTTCATTGAAGTTGGGGTGGGGGCTCCCCAAAAAGGGCAGAGAAATGTAAGTCTTTCTGCCCCCCCTTGGGGGCAGATGGGGGCAGTAGCCCCCAATATCCCCCCAGGGTCTGAAAGCCCACTAGGAACCAGTGTTTTTTTTATTGACGTTGGGGTGGGGGCTGCCTAAAAAGGGCATGGCAATGCCCCCATCCCCCCCGGGGTGGCAGAGAGCCCACTAGGAACCAGGGATTTTTTTTTAATTGACGTTGGGGTAGGGGCTGGCCAAAAAGGCCAATGCAATGCCCCCTCAGAGAAATGTCAGGCTTTATGCCCCCCCCAGGGGGCAGATGAGGGCAGTAGCCCCCAATCTGCCCCTCCCAGGGGGCAGAAAGCCCACTAGAAACCAGGTTTTTTTTTTATTGCCGTTGGGGTGGGGGCTGCCCAAAAAGGGCATGGCAATGCCCCCCACTCCCCCAGAGAAATGTAAGTCTTTCTGCCCCTAGGTGCCGGCAGAGCTAGGGTTAAAAAATCTACAGCTAGGCACTTTGCAAAAAAGGGTCATTTTTCACTGTGAAAATGTGGTGTGTCCACGTTGCGTTTTGCGCCATTTCCTGTCACGAGCACTAGGCCTACCAACACAAGTGAGGTACAATTTTTTACGGAAGACTTTGGGGACGTGGGTGGGTGGAATGTTGTGGATCCACGCAGATTCCAGAACTTTCCACCACAGAAATGTGATGAAAATGTGTTTTTTTGACACTTTTTTAGGTTTGCAAGGGATTCTGGGTAACAGAACCTGGTGAGAGCCAGTCAAGTCACCCCATCCTGAATTCCCCTGGGTATCTAGTTTTAAAAAATGTATAGGTTTGCTAAGTTTCCCTAGGTGCCGGCAGAGCTAGGGTTTCAAAAACTACAGCATTTACAATGAAATGGTCTCGGCATTGTTAAAGTTAGAGCTATTGGCATTGCTCCCGACATTATTTTTGTTTATGTTTTTGTTTTTAAAACATTTAAAGAAACAGCATTGTTATTTACAATGTCAATAGCTTAATCACTCTCAAATGCGAGACCTATAGCATTTGCACCCACACACAGAGCCACACACACCAAGCCACCCACACACACAGAGCCACCCACACACACAGAGCCACTCACATAGAAGCAGAAAAATAATCAGACTTCTGACCACTCGGAGATGAACAAAAGAGATAAACCTTCCTATGATCCCACCAGATGCGAATAGCAGAGATACACCTTTCTTTGATCCCTTCAGCATGAGAAACAAAGACACAACCCACTTGGCCCTTCAGGTGTGAAAGGCAGAGGTGAATTGTCCTTTGCCCCCCATAGGTGTGAACAGTAAAGATAAACCATCTGACTGCTCAAGTGTGTACAGTAAAGATACTTCCACTAGGCGCTCACATGCTAACAACAGTGACAAACTCTCCTCTGGCCTCTCAGGTAGGGACCAGCAGAGATAATCGTACTTCCTCGGCTGTGAACAGTAGAGATCAAACTTCTGCTACTGATGCTGCGTGACAGAGCCAAACAAGGCCGGGAGAGGAAGCAGGGTGCGCAGAACAGAATTTCCTGTATGTGTCAGAGCAGCTACTGTACGAGAATCTCACTGGAAACGACAAGTCCTTCAATGAAAACAAAAATATATTTTAAAAAAACAATGACCAGTCAAAGCACACTGAGCTAGAGAACACTGATGGATTCAACCCAGATCTGTGACTGGAGGGGAGTGTTTGAAAAGTTTCAGCACTCCGTCCATCATCTCCTTATGTTTGCTTTAAGCATATAATAGTCCTGTCCTCTTGCCCGTGTCATTATCTTTACTTACCTTGCCACAGTCCTTGGCCAAGTGTCACATTCAAAGCCAAGCAAGCATCACTGCATCATACTACCATTTTACCCAGCACTCTCTGGCAATGGACCTAAGCCTCCTCATGCCCACCACTCTTTCTGTCTCATGCTACCGATCGTGCAGGCCTTCCCTTCTTGAACCCTTAAATCTCAGGCAATTTTACACCATTCTATCTCGTGTCACTCTTGTAACCACCATCCTGACTTACCCCTTTCACCCTACCCTTCTACAATCATTTTTCTTCTCAAGTCATCTTCACCTTTCAAACTTCCACTCGACCAAATGCCACTATCCTTGCCACTAGTTCCAATTCAAAGTTACCATTCTCTTTCAGCCCACCACCATTCACCCCATGCCACAATCCTCGCCCTGCCGCCTCCACCACCCTCGCTTGTCACACAACTCAATCCAAGCACTGGCTTCGCCCTCTCTGGCCCTGTGCCCTCACCCTTGCATTAGACTTGTGCTCTCTTTCCCATGCCTCCCTTCTCATTCTGCCCACAAACATTTGCAACAGGCCACCATTTCTGACCTGTGAGACCACACCACACGCCTTGATGCCACCATTCTTGCGACCTCCACTCCGTCAGCTAGTCCTGGCTTTTAGTCAACATCACTTTGCAATCCGGTAGTTTCTTTCTCCACTATACCCAGGGTCTCGCATGTGTGAGCGTGCAAAGACGGGACTGTGAATGTGCCACATATGACACAGGGCTATTAGGCAGCATGCCTTTGTTGATTATCTCCCCTCCTTGTTAGTCCCGTACTACTGGATTTGTCCTACTCTGGCTCTCCGCCCGTGTGGTCACTATAGAGTAGACCATGTTTACTCGCGTCACATCTTTGTTACCCCTTTCACCACAGGCGATCCTCAACCCGCAGCTTGCCCCTATCACTTTCATTCTACACCCCCTTGCTACACTTCTTTTTCTTGGTATTCCCTTTATCTAACTGTTTCCCACTGCCCTTCACTCTACCTTTCGCCCCTCTCTTACCCTTATTATACACGTGAAGGTCAAGTCTAGCACCCCTTCTCCCGCGCAGAGACCAAACTGACGCTAGCCCCTGTCCAAAAGTTCCTCTGCGTCTGAAGGTCATTTGCATCCTCCGCTGCCCGACTCCCTCTCAGGCTTCACTCACCCGACTAACCGCTTTCTCCGCTTTGCGGGATCCTTGTGCCTCCGTTGCTGTCCCCGCGTCCGTCCTGCCCCGGACTGCAGCTCTGACAGCGGCTCCGTGCTCTGCACTACCACAAGCCGCCGCAAGGGGGCGTCAGACGGCGCCCCAGTTTCACGAGATATGGAGTCATAACACAGGGCCCAGTCAAGGGGAAAGTAGTGAAGTGACAGGGCTGCATGGGAGATGGAGTTTAGAGCCAGAGCTGTTTCTCAGACAGCAGTAGAGGGCGCTCGGGGTCAACGGGAGATGGAGTCTTGAGCTGCTGAATATTATCGACAGAGTGCCCAGAGGAACGCACAGACTTGTATATGGAAACCGAAAAACTCTGTGACAGGTGCACCATGGGAAACGTAGTCACGGACTGAAAGCTACCAGCTAAAGTCGAAGAATCGTTTACATTTACTATTTAAAAAATAAAATACTGTGCTAACATTTAACTTTGTGGCTTAGATGTTAATTGTTGAACAGATTCAAATACCTATGTGCGTGCTGACAGGCGCTGCTCTTCTGCCGGGCAGCCTCGGAGGCGGCGGCCGCGAGCCTCTCGGTGGATTTTTCGAGCTCCCGCTTGCCGGCCGCCCTCACCTCGGTGTGCAGGGCAGCCCTCTTCGAGGAGGCCAGCCGATGGGGCGAAAATGGCTGCATCGCACCACGCGAATCTACAGCGTGTGTTGCTCATGCTGCCTGCACGCGCCAGTAGGCTCTCTGATTGGTTGACAAGGTCCACCAATCACAGTGCTTATTTGGTAGTTGCCAACCAATCAGAGAGCCGACTGGCACGTGTAGGCAGCGTGAAGACATGCTGTCTTGTGGGCGTGTAAGGGGCGGGCTGCCAAAAAGCGAAAAGTAACAAAAAAAAACGCCCCCGAATCTGAAAAGGACGGGGCCTGTTCGGAGTGACAAACCTCTTCTCCAATGGCTGGCCAGCATTCAAGAGGCCAGCCAATGGAGAAGAGGAGAGAAGAGGGGCGGGTTCAAGCCCCTCTTCTCCAAGTCATTATATCTCGCAAGCGAGACTCCGCAAGCGCAGCCTTCGCTAGCCGAGACCCTAGCCGAGACCTAAAAAAAGTAATTTTTCATTTTGAAAATGAGGTGTTTCCATGTTGCGTTTCCTGTCGTAGGCACTAGGCCTACCCACACAAGTGAGGTACCATTTTTATCGGGAGACTTAGGGTAACACAGAATTTTAGAGCAACTTTTATTACCTACTGACTTTTGATGCATTTCTGCCTTCCAAATGAAAGACGGTGTGTAAAAAATAAGTCATTTTGAAAAATTACCTATAATTCTCATGCTAGTATGGGTATTCCCAATTTCGGAAATGTGTAAATATCTACTGTTTCTAAACTCTATATTTTGTTCCCATTTCAGAAATACATAGGTGTCTTTCATACAGATTTTTCCATGTATACATTTTCCCAGAATAATTGCTATATACCCAGTACATAATAAAAAACCATTGCAAGTCGCTGCTCAGTTATTGACTCTGGGTTCGTTGTGTTCTTGGTGAACCTACAAGTCCTATATATCCCCACAACCAGAAAAGTCCAGTGGATGTAACGGTATATTGCTTTCAAACAGCTGTCATAATTAGAAGAAGTTACAGGTGAAAATGTTGACACAAATGGCTGTTTTTCTCAACTAAATTTCAATTTTTCCTGTATTCAACGGTTAGTTTCTATAAAGAAACCTTGAAGGATCTACGCAAATGACCCCTTGCTGAATTCAGAATTATGTCTACTCTTCTAAAATGTATAGCTTTCCAGGATCCACTATTGCTTTCATACCCATTTCTACCATTAACTGTAAAGAGGTTGAAAGCACAAATAATAGCTAAAATAAGCTATGTCCCAGAAAAATGCCAAACTGTGTAAAAATGTTGGTTTTCTGACAAAAGTCTGCTTGTCCCTGAAAGCTGGGAAGATGGTGATTTCAGCACCACAACCTCTTTTTTGATACCATTTGCAGGGAAAAAAACAGACACTTCCATCTGTAGCCCTTTTTTCCCATTTTCCCCCAATAAACAAAATGTAGCTGTATTTTGGCTAATTTCTGGGTTCCCTCCAGGGGAATCACAAATCCTGGGTACCTTTAGAATCCCCATGATGTTGGAAAAAAAGGACGCAAATTTGGTGTGGACACCTTATGTGGTCAAAAAGTTACACGGGCCTAAGCGCAAACTACCCCAAATAGCCAAAAAAGGCTTAGCACAGGGGGAAAAAGGCCTAGCAGTGAAGGGGTTAACAAAGCTGACTTGTGTGATGCAGCCCTGCACCATTATACAAAGATGAGTGTGCATTATCTAGCGTAGATTTTATGCTGGAAGGTATATTCTTCCATTACTAATGCCTAGTACTAGACCAGCACAGAACGACCCAATGAATTGGCTGTGTGCTGTGCACTTCTGCATATATGCAATACATCATTTTTTGATAAATTAATGAACACATTTCCTCTTGTTTATGCTTGATTCATGTTGAACTAGTTTCTGATGTAAAACCGAATGTGGCTATTTTAGTAGATCAGGCATCATACCGAAAGCTACAAATGTTTTTATACTGATCTGTTCCAGTAAGGCCCACTTAATAGTCAAGGCCCACTTGACAGGATATAGCAAAAATATCTTTTTCAATTGTATGAAACTCGAATTTTTAGTTGGTTAAATATTCTCTGCTGCTGCCGATTTAATGTTTGTTTTTAAATTTTCGCTGATCATTTTTTCAATATAGCGAACTTTGATTCATTGACTGTACCTGAAACACTGATGAACTGACTACACCTAGACATATTTTGCACATTGCACACTACCATTGATTCCGCTTCTGCATGCTCCTCTGTATATTTTCTGGTGCCTGACTGTGATTTTTTTCTCCTCTTGGTTTTGGCAGAGGAGGAGGAGGCGGCTGCCATTTTTGCTCAACCCGGCTGGCACAAACTAGAGACTCAATTTTTTTTATTAGACATGCAAATTAGCATCAATAATTATCACGCCTATTCTATATTCATGCTTCATGCTTCTTCTTAATTAAACCTGCTAGCACCACAGGGTGTGGGGAGCAAGAAAGAAATGTTTGAAGGCAATTTTGTATTGTTAGTCTTTATGTAAATATCTCAGGCATGGGAATAGATCCTAAACAAGGAGAATATCTTACAAATACTGAATACTTTTAATGACACAAAGTTAAATCAGCAGGTATTGAGTACAGAATGTATTTCAGCTACAGATGCTCTTCTGAGAGAGGTAAAAAGATTCACCCGAGTATTCATCGGGGCTTCCACAGCTCGACCTGTCATCCCAGGGGTCTCCAATTGTTGTGTCGGAGAGAGGTGTATGTTGCAAAGCCAGGACTTCAGCTGCTTCCTGAACTTCCTCAGAGAGGAGGATGTGCGCAGGTAGTGGGGGAGGCCATCCCAGGACTTGGCGGCGATTTACGAGAAGGCGCTGCATCGGCTGCAGCAGATGAATGGGACGTGGGCTAAGGCGAGAGTGGCGGAGTGGAGCTCTCTGGTTAGTTGGGAGAAGGTAAGGTGGTTGTTGATGTAGGTGCAACCCTTTTTGTGGAGGGCTTTGTAGGCGTGAGTGAGGAGCTTGAAGACGCATCTCTTCTGAACATGGAGGTAGTGGAGGGCTCTGAGTTGAGGGACGATGTTGGCTCTTCTGGGAATGTTGACGATGAGTCTTGCTGCAGAGTTCTGGATGGTTTGGAGGCCGTTGAGGAGCTGTTTGGTGGTTCCGATATTGAGTACACTGCCGTAGTCGAGTTGGCTGGAGATGACGGTCTGGGCTACTGTCTTCCTGGCCGAGGTGGGGATTCACAGGAAGATCTTACGAAGCATGCGGAGGGTGTGAAAGCAGGCAGAGGAGACAGCGTTGATCTGATGCTTCATGGTGAGCTGGGTATCCAGGATGATGCAGAGGTTGCATGCGTGATCCGACGGGGAGGGTGATGGGTGGAGTGCGGAGGGTCACCAGTTATTATCCCAAGGGGAGGGCTTGTTTTCTAAGATGATGATCTCTGTCTTGTCTGAGTTGAGTTTTAGGCAGTTGCTTTTCATCCAGGCGATAATGTTAGTCATGGTGGTTTGGAAGTTGAGTCTTGGGTCTTCTGAGAAGGATTGGACAAACTCGGTGTCATCGGCGTAGGAGATGATGTTGAGTCTGTGGGTGCGGGCTATGTTGGCCAGAGGTATCATGTATGTGTTGAAGAGGGTGTGGCAGTGAGGGAGGAACCCTTGGGGATACCGCATACGATGTATTTGGGTGCTGAGGCAAAGCTTGGGAGGTGCATGCTCTGGGTTCGTCTGGAGAGGAAGGAGGCAATGCAGTCGAGAGCCTTGCCCTGGATGCTTATGTGGTAGAGTCTGGCAATGAAGGTGTGATGGAAGACTCTGTTGAAGGCTGCGAGAGATGGAGGAAGATGAGGGCAGCAGAGCCAACTTGGTCAAGGAGTCATCTGATGTCATCCTCGGCTGCGATCAGGGCGGTCTCAGTATTGTGGTTAGGCCAGAATCCTGAATGGAAGGGGTTGAGCAAGTTGTTCTCTTCGAGGAAGTTGGTAAGCTGGAGGTTAATGGCTTTCTCCAAGACTTTAGCGGGGAAAGAGAGGAGCGAGATGGGTCAGTAATTTTTGAGTTTGTTGGGGTTGGCTGTGGGAGTTCTTCAGGAGGGGTTTGACCTTGGCGTGCTTCCATGCGTCGGGTACGGTGGCAGTAGTGATGGAGGTGTTGAGGGGTCCTGCAATTTGGCTCCAGTAGCTTCACTTCCTAGGTTGAAGATGTGATGAGGGCAGGGATCTGAGGGGTATCCGGAGTGAATGGAGTTTATGATGGGCATGGTGTCTTCAGGTGAGAGCTGCTTCCATTCGGTGATTCGGTGGAGGGTGGTGTCACTAGGCGTGCAGGGCGCGGGGGAGGGTGTGGTTGGTGGTCAAAGTTGCTGTAGATGTCAGCAATCTAGTGGTGAAAGAAGTCTGCCATTGTGTCGCAGAGGGCTTGGGAAGGGTGGACAGTGTTTTCAGTGGTGGAGGGACAGGTGAACTCTTGGACAATGTTGTAGTGCTCCTTGGTGTGGTTGGTGCTCCCCTCAAGATGGGAGGTGAGGGATTCTTTCTTGGATCGAAGGAAGTAGTGAAAATGGTAAGGTGATTATCTCTATAGTTATTCGATGTTGACATAAATGTTTGTAGAATGGTGAAGCAAAAATGTCCATTTATGCAGTCAAGAACATACCCGTTGCCTGCCTCAGGGTCTTGCGAATCTAGCTGACTGCTCATACTCATCCCTGGGCTCTTCACGCTAGCCGCTCAAAAGGCGACCTAAGGTATTAGTGAAGCACTCAGAGGAAAGGGGGATTGGAAGAGAGGAACAGATGTTGGTGCTTCTAGAAGGGTAATGTCTTCTCCTTTGGCAGCCATTCTGCAATCAGCTTTATCAGCAGGGATTCTTTGGGAGGAGAAGAATGAACAACATGACATAACTCAGTGTTGTATGGCTGGCCCCCAAAACGTACTTTCTTTTTAACCCTGTTTGGGTAACCCTCACTACTTCTACTTCCTATATGTGTCCTTAGCATCGAACCTCGAGTGCTCTTTCTTCACTGCTATTGTTATCTCTAAGCAAGCAAGCAATTTTAACACACACATAGCACGACTACTCTCCGTCAGTATAACCGTCAACAGTTCTTAAACTCAACCTGAGGTAGTGATGCATGCCGCTAACTGCCAGTGATGCTGAATTAATATGGAGTGTTCCTTCACACTCTTATACACTCCCCACCTCTCTGAGCTTTTTGAGCCTGTGTGAGGGTTTTCTACACTCCTGCATCCCTACTGATGTCCCTGTGCACATGGTTCTCTCTCTGCCTGGGTCTATGTGTAGTCAGTCCAGGAGCACTAGGTTCTTGTAGTGCTTGTTTTCCTTTTTTTATTTTTTATTTTTATATTTTTTTATTTTATTCAAATCAGCATTGATAATTTCATTCTTACATTCAGAGAGCAATTATCATTACATAAACAATACCCAAAAACAAAGATAGAACAGTCAGACCCAATTAATTATTGGGGCCCATAGTGCACACCCAAGTTCTTTTTTTCCTTCACCTTTAAGTTTATACAGAGCGATTTCCAAATTATACAGGGATAGTAATTTAGCCTTCCAGGTAAAAAAAGACGGTGATTCCGGACTAAGCCATTGGGAGGTGATACATAAACGAAAAATGGCCATATATAAAAACAAAAACCCCTTTTCCGGGGTTGACCGTTTTCTGATATTTACCCCAAGCTCATATCCAAATAACACTAATTGAGGTGTAATGTCAACAGAGACTCCGAGACCTAGGTTCAAAAAGTATTTTACCTCATTTAACAGGGGGGCTAATGCAAGACAGTCATAGAACATATGCACCAGATCAGCTGCCCTCAAAGCGGATCTTAGACAAACATCCCCCCGATTGGTTCCCCATTTAGCTATCTTCGCTGGGGAATAATATAGGTCAAAGATAGCCATATAACATTGACTTTTGAAGCTGCCTGAAAAAAGAACAGCATCAGCTAAATAAAATACTAATTGTAAATTGACACCTACTATCCCCAGAATTCTATCCCAACGTTGCTCAAAGTAAACAAGGTCGTCCTGTTGGGCTGTGATTATAATTTTGGAGATTTGAGAAATCTTACATCTCGCCTTTATACATTCCAAGATCAGGTTCTTTTCCAAGCTAATCTGCCCTCTTAAAACAAGTTTATCTAAGAAGCTTCGAATTTGGAGATGTTTAAAAAAATCCGAACGTTGCAGCCCCGAACTTCTCTTGAAGTTCACAAAAAGACATCAATTGATTATTTGAAAAAAGGTCACCAATAGTTCTAATCCCCTGAGTATTCCATCTCCGCATAGATGAATCACAAAAAATTATAGGGAGTTTCCCTATTATTCCTAGAGGCATATAGCAGTTATATTCCTTTAAATTAAAATGTTTGCGAACTTTGCACCAAACTACAGCTGCAGCTCCAATAATCTTAAAGCGAGTTCTTTTATAGTAACTGGGCTCGAAAAACTTAGAAAATAAATGCCTAGCTTCAGGCCCCATAATAAGTTCATATATAGAGGGAGAAGCGGCAGGATCTATATACGACTGGGTACCAAAAAACAAAATCCCCATGTGCTGGAGCATCGCCGCCCAATAATAGTACTGGAATTGGGGAATATTCAGTCCCCCCCCTCGCTCTTGGTAGATTAAGTTTTTTGAAAGCTCTTCTTGTCCTCTTATACCCCCATATAAAACGAGAACACATTCTTTCTATCCTTGTAAAAATTGAATTAGGTAGCAGAAGTGGAATCGTGCGAAATAAATAAAGACATTTCGGAAAAACAACCATCTTAATAACATTACACCTACCATATAAAGATAAGTGTAAATAATCCAGATTTTCTAACATTTTATTAGATGAGGTTAAAATTGGGTCAAAGTTTAAGTTAATGGTTTGTACCTTCGAGGCAATTTTAACACCCAAATAAACAGCCTCTGTGACTGTATTAATACCTGTGAGAACATCAGTGCCAGTAAAAAGAACTTGTGTCTTATGTAAATTCAATTTATAGCCTGACACAGCACCAAATTCCGATGTCAAAATTTCAATACGTCTCATAGCTTTACCACATCCGTTGTAGCGACAACCACATCGTCTGCATAGGCTAAAACTTTAATAGATTCTTGCATGGGTTTAACTGATATAATCTCTGGATCATTCTCGATTTTGATCAACAGAGGCTCAATATAAAGAGCAAAGAGAAGGGGGGAACAAGGACAGCCCTGCCGAGTGCCCCTATATATCTTAAATTCCCCTGAATACTTCCCAGAAATAGGAATTGTGGCGGCAGGGCGAGTATAGAGGGCTTGCACTGCTTTGATGAAGGAAAGTGGGAAGCCTTTCCAATGGAGAACTGCCCATAAAAATTCCCAGGAGACCCTGTCAAATGCCTTCTCGGCATCCAACAGGGCCACCCCTATTGGAACTTCGGCAACCTGAGCCCAATCCAAAAGGGATATTATTCGGCGAACATGATCGGTGGTACCTCTACTTGCTACAAGCCCGTGCTGGCGCTGTGAGACTAAAGGTACTATAACCTTCCCTAGTTTGCTAGCAATAAGCTTAGAAAAAATCTTACTATCTGAGTTGATTAAAGTGATTGGTCGATATGAGGCCGGCTCAAGTGCATCCTTCCCTTTCTTTTTGAAAACGATTATGGTTGTCTTAGACCATGAATCCGGTACTATACCATTGAATGCCTGCTGAAATAGAGAAAATAACAGATCCCGCAGGTCAGCCTGAAAGAGAATATAAAACTCCAAGGGGATCATGTCTGGCCCCATTGCTTTGCCCCGGGGTAAAGATGCCATCGCCAATTCGATTTCCTCCCAGGTTATGGGGATGGACAGAGTCTCCTTCTGAGCCGAACCTAAACCTGCCAAAGGGGTTTCCCCCAGGTAATCCCTCGGATCTATAGTATTTTCATTCATGTATAACTTTTGGTAAAAAATTTTAAATACCTCACGAACACCAGCCTCCGACTCTTGTAATGACCCGTCTAAATCTTTAATTTTATCGATCTTGATTTGCATCTGTTTTTGCCGTAGTCTGTTAGCCAACACCTTCCCCACCTGTTCCCCATATTCAAAGCATTCCCTTCGGAAAGTCTGGTATTTAGCGGCCGATTCATCGGCATATTGCTGAAAAATTAACGACCTGTTTAGCTAGATTATTTTGAGATACAGAGACATCCAACCTATCTTTAATCTTCTGGGCTAACTCGCATTCCAATAAGCTTAACTCTAGAATACGTTGTTCAGATTTGTATCTCAAAGTATTGCGCTTCTGTATCACAAATCTCAGAGTTTCCCCCCTCATACCGGCCTTAAAAGTATCCCAAACAACTATGTCTGAAGCCGAGTTTTTATTAACTGAAAAGAAACCTGGGAGCCAAGACTTGATATAATCCCGATACCTCATCAGCTAATAACTTCCTATCAAAAGTCCAATTAAAACTTGAAAACGGTGCAGCAGACATCTCAAATTTTAACATAAGGGGATTATGATCCGAAATTAATCTTGGCAACAGAGTGATTGTAGCTTTTTCCAATATAGCAGATGACACCCATATATAGTCAAGCCGAAACAGTTAGTTGTGGGGTGCAGAGTAAAAGGTGCTGCCCTGCTGTCCTTTGTTAAACCTACTCCAAACATCATGAAGACCCTGATTCCGTGCTAGGTTGCACAGGGATTTATAAACTCTTGGCTTTCGTCCCACATATGTTGAACTTGAGCTGATACTGACTGACTCGTCTATATGTATATTAAAATCCTCGCAAAGTATAACAGGTTGGGGCCTTAAGGCAAGTTCCAGGTTAAGAAAATCGTATATTTCGGGTTCATCCAGGTTAGGCCCATAGATAGTACAGAGAGTTAATACATCCAAATTGCCAAATAATGCCTCAACGATCACCCACCTACCGTTTTTATCCTCCTTATATTTCTTACAAGACAAAACCCCCATTTTACAAAGAATTGCCACACCCCTAGTGTTTGAAGATTGTTTTGAACACGCAATCAGCTCCATCCCCATTCTTTTAAGCCACACTCTATTGGCCCAGGCAATATGTGTCTCCTGGAGGCAGAGAATGTCCCAAAAGAGACCTCTAGCAATATTTGCCAAAACCTGTCTTTTTTTAACATCATTCAGACCACATATATTTAAAGTACATAATGATAGTGTTTTCATTTTATGCTTTCAAAATTTAATTTTAAACCATTTAACCCTGCTACAAATGTGGGCCTTACCACATAACAATTAGACATCACTGTGTTACTACTTATTTCGAAAAAAAAAGCCTTCAGTTTCGAACACAATAGCACTAAAACAAACATCAATGCTGATTGTTCTTTACACCCCCCATCACCACCCCTTACACAGCCCCCCAACACCACCCCAACCCCCACCCCGTCCAGTTTCCCCCCACCCAACCCACCCTTACCCTTCCCATGAAGCACAGGGACAATGGTCCCAATAGATGATGAGTTGAGCTGCCCACCTCCCCCCCCACCGCAGCCCCTACATCTCAATCAATCGAGTTCAATATCCCTGAAGGATAATAAAGCCGAACACAATTTAAGCTTCCATAAGTCCAAAACTCAGAGTCCACAGAGAAAAAAAGATGAAAAAGAATGACTATAACTTATGCAAAAATTCCTTAGCAGTGCGTTTTTCCGTGAACACTGATGACCGTCCCTTAACAACAACTTTGAGCTTGGCCGGATTTTGTACAAAAAACCTGTGCTCCTTTTTCCTGAAACTTCGGGATTAGCTGTCGGAGTCTCCACCTAAGGTCCACCGTTGCCTGACAAAAATCCGGACGTACAAAAAATTCACAGCCCCTGGCTTGGGCTTTCTTAGTGGGACGGGCCAAATCAAAAAGAGCTTCTCGAGCCAAGAAATGATTCAGTGAGATTAAAATAGCTCTAGGGAGGGGGCTTTCTTGACCCACCGGTTTCCTCTGTAAGAATGGTAATCGATGGGCCCTCTGGACCTCTACCTTACAGTCCCAACTAGTGACTTCTGGAAACGCCTCAGAGAGGAGCTCCGCGACGAACTTCCGGGGGTCTGCTCCTTCCTTTCCCTCCGGGACCCCAAGAATTCTGAGGTTGTTGCGTCTTAACTTGTTTTCCATATCCGTAATCTTCCATACATAATCATCCCTATGAGCATTCAGTGCCGTAATCTCCTTTTTCTGAGACAACACGTCATCCTCTAGTGTTGATATCCGAGTTTCGGCTTCTCCAATTCTTATGGCAGTATCTGCACATGATTTAGCGACCCTGCGTAAAGAGTTCTGCAGCTTCTTTAACACATTCTGAGTATGGAGACTTTCCGCCTGCGCCTCTGCCCTATGCACCATAATGACATCATAGATAGTGTCCAATGTAATTTTTCTATGCTCATGGCCAAGAGGATCAAGGGTACCGGCTGATTGTGACGCTTTGAAAGGTTGGTTATTACTTTGAGGATTAGGCGAGTCTTGATATGCCCAGTTTGAGGAGTCATCAGACCCTTGTAAGCTCCCCATAGCAGATACAGATATTGGTTTCGATTCAGCTACCAGGTCTTCACCATCCTCTCCCCCTGAACTGCCCTCGTCTAGCCAGCCTTTCACCAGGCTTTCAGCTGAGGAGCGATCAGATAAAGAAAAAAAGTCATCCCCAATTGAAAGTTTATCCTGAACTTCGACATTACACCCCTCAGATTGCGCAGCACCCAATAATAGTGCAGAGTCCCCCGCAGGCCCCCCATGTTATAAATTGTTTGTTGTAGAGATCGGATGTACATCTCTAAAATCGCCTTCACTTTGTACAGTTAACGGGGTCATCAGCGCCTGCAGCGGGACTACAGCTCCCATAATGCCTTTCCCTAGTGACTCACCGTCAGTTACCGCACTCTGACAGCAAACCACCGTCCCCGGTATCCTACACGGTGATATCACAGGCGCTGCACCTACAATCGCGCAGGCAGTACTCTCGGAGCTAGAAGCTTCCCAAACCGGCAGCGAGGCAGAGGGTTGCAAGGTACTAGCCTGTGTTTCTGGTGTCACGGAGTCCTGTACAGGGTTCTTATTGCTCCGGGCTTTAAGAAAAAGGGACGGGACTTTGGGCCGAATGTCGCCAGCAAGGGATGCTTGCCCTTCCCTAACATTTTTACCAGCATCAAAATGGGCTGTAGCCCCCTCCTGTGTTGCTGCGTGTGCTTTCCCAACTGGTGCCGCTCCGGTCGCAGGACGCGTCTTCACCTGCGGAATGAGCGGCTTGGAGCGAGAAGCCCGGCATGATCCCTTGGTCGGTATAGATTCCTGTGGACAGGGCTTTAGTTCAGGAAAGGTAACAAACTTTCCAGCCACACGAACACAGCAACGATGTAAGAGAAACGCTTTGGCCGGATACAGCAGTCGCCAGAGCATCACGGAAACCACAGAGGCATCACTTCAGGTACGCACAGCATTCGGAGACCCGGGAGGGAGAGCAGCCTGCTCAAACGGCCAAACGCTTAGCCGCCATCTTGCTTCCGTCAACCTTGTAGTGCTTGTTTTCCAATGTACTACATCTATGACAAGAGTATTGTGCTCTGTCTCCTATGGCGACCCACCCCTTACATAAAGGATGTGGCCTGAACCACAACAGGCTTAGAAACATATGTGCAGGATTGCTGCTGGTGAGGTTTACTTGCTGTGGGGGACAGCGCTCTCACTGCTTCATGCAGAGTCCTTAATGCTGCCAGTGAGCTGCTCCTTTGCGAGGTCAGTCAGGATGTCCTTGCATGAGCTCTTTCCCAGGGAGCATTGATATCAAAGGTGGCAGTTAGTGAGGTCTTCATCCCATGAGCCTGCCGAATGTGACCTCCATGCTCTCATAAGACTTGATAATTGCCCATGAGCTTGAAGTCTCCTGTACTGTAGTGGAGCTGTGACGTGTGGACGAGGATCTGCTTCTTTCTGTTGTTGTCCTCTAAGATACCTGATTGTTTGAGGGGTTTCTGACTGTCTTAGTGTTCTTGGTTGTGTGCCTCCACAAGTCTAGCGTAACTGTGCTGGCTTGTCTCTGTTTTCGTTGAGCCATGATGGTGACAAAGGCCAGGTTTCTTTGCTGTCTAGTGACGGTGGTTCTGTTTTGCTAGCCTTCCAAATTGAAGGAGATACCTTGTGGCCACTGGCCATTACCTGGACACCCCAGGTGATCCAAGATCTATATCCAATGCCTCAACACCTCAAGCTCTGACATATGCTAAAAAAAATATCATTCCCTAACATGGAAATATATCTCAGCTTTCAAGATACTGTGTCAATCAGGACTCTGTTAAATGACACCAGATACATTAACTTAAATTCAAATTGATAATTTCCTGAACCAATAAAGGGGACCCCTAACAATAACCTCTGGAAGAGGGACCCGCAAGTAGTCAGATCTTGACCACTTCTGGCCAGACTGAAAGCTGGTTTTGCCCCTTTTTACATTAGAGCACTTACAAAATTGCCAGAATACTTAGAAGATAGCGCTCTGGAATGAGGCTGGATATCCTTGGGTTTAAAAGCATCTGATTTTGGTTTGCCTTGAAAGAGAAAAGATAATGTGTGATTTAAAAATGCTTTGTTGAATCATCTCTTGCAGGTCTTAAGCAAATGCGTTTCGGCCCTCAAATGGCATATGAAGCAGAAGCAAGTCTTTTTTGCTAGCATCAGTACGCAATTATCTCACCTGGTTGCCACCGTGTAACCTCCAGTAAAAACTGCCACATACATGGAGAGAAAAACAATAGAAGACAAAAATCCACTTGCTGACAAAATGTCCACATCCACCCTGTGGGAAAGTGAGTCTTTAGTTGTCATATCCCTTCCCCTGCCATCAACCCTGCCTTCAGGGTTAAATAACATGGAATCCAGCTCTCCATCCGTCCCTCTACAGGATACATTTTTGCCATAAGCTTTGGCATGATAAATTTCGCTGGACGTTTCCACTCACACAAAATCACACCCTTCATCTATTTATGTGGAGGAAAAGTAGAAGTGGATGTAGATGGCAAATCATATTACTCAAAAATAACTTTCTCCTTATTGTAGATAGCGGAAGCGCTAATAAATCCTGATTGTTCCCGGCACGACTCAGGGTTTGCGTCACCAAATCTATAGCCATAAATCTAGATTGCCTACTCAAACCCATGTTCTCCTCCCCATCAGAATTAGCAGCAGGGGCGGCTCCTCCGTTTGAGCAGAGCAGCGTCGCCTCACTGGTTAAAATGCCCCTCCATGCCCCAGAATTGAAAAATAAGATGGTAATAAAGTTGGTATATCAACATTTTATTTTTCAATATAACCCCGGTCTGACACTCACGTCAATACGTGACAGCAGCATGGTGGAGGGTGTGCTGCCTCTGCACTTTCCAAAGTGCACATGTCTTTTTGGCCGGCCGTCTTGCTATGACCAACCAGACATGAGCACTTTGAAACCTCTAACCCAGCTGTCTTAAGACAGTTAGGTTAGAGTAAGTGCAGGGCTCCAGTGTCCTCAGAAGCGGCGAGTAAGGCCGCTCCCTCCAATCGAGGTGCTGCTCTCACAGCATGAGAGCAGAGACAGGATTGGTTAAGGCACTTCTCAAGGACTTGCGCTACAGGAGGAAGACGTTCAGCAAGGAGGGGGTAGGAGGCAGACGTGTCGCAGGTGTTTTTTATTTTTACCCGCCACCCATTTGCTTGCCCCACCACTTCCCATGGATGCCAGCGGCCACTGATGAGCAGAGTACTCATGGTTTCGCCATTCCACCACAACCACAGCAAAAAAGGTTGCCTGAATCATGGCTTGTATCTCCGCAGCCCTTCGAGGAAGCCTACTGTCATAACTATTGAAGGGAGATCCGTGAAAGACACGCTCATAAGCTGGGGATCGTAACCATGACTGGAAGGAGAGTGTGCTCCTCTCCAACATCTCCTCCGCTCCGCAGCCTTTTTTGCCATGTGCTTCTTTGCTGAAATGCTTCGTGCAACAAGAGAAAGTGCTTAAATATGACACACACCAGTTTACTAATCATTCAGGGTTGACACATAGGCCTTATAAGATTGATAGTATTGGATCTGTTGAGGTTTGTTGTTCCAGGAGACTTTCCAAGGTTAGTCAAAGAACATTTCCCAGACTTTGCAAAGTATAAGCTTAGTAGGGGGAATGGTGTATAAGGCAGCAAATATCTATACTGCCACTTAATCAACCTATGTCCTGTCCACCTGACAAAAAGGGACTGCATGCAATAGTGCGGCTGAGTTTCCAAAATGGTAACGTGCTAGAGGGTATTCATCAGTGCCAGTATAGCTCTGTAGATCAAAAAGGACCCAGGGGGGAGTTCGGTGGTGTTAAGTAAGAAATCAAAGGTAATTAATTCCCCATTCTCAAAAAGATCACCCAGGGTGATGAACCCAGCTTGATTCCAGTGAGCTGCTGTGCGATCACCACACCTAGGCATTCACCAAATGGAAAGGTAAGAGGCATATTAGGAGCATGGGGTGTCGTATCTTTAGTGCGATGTGGCATCATCAAGTGACAGTATTGCACTACATATACAAGGTAGGCCGCAGTGTACCGTGGCATGTTGGCTGTGAAACCCATTGAGTCAGCTGTGTCAGCCTGAACTGTTGGGAGTTACCCTTGAGCTCGCTCAAATTTCGTTTCGCCAGTCAGCACACAATCCACTGTGTTTGGGCTGCCAAATAATACAATTCAAAATCTGGGATCTCCAGACCCCCTGCTCGATCCTCTGTTTCATGGTACTTGGGCAATTCTAGATGACCCGCATTTCAAATCAGATTCGACAATAAGCCATCTAGCTCTTCAAAGTGTTTCCTGGGGAAGATACATAGGAAATTTGTATAGTAATAAAGCGGACGAGAAAGCATTATCATGTTCCATTTTCCATCTGCAATCTTGACTGGTTGGGCCACCTACTTGACATTAGCTTGATCTGTTGTTTTTTGGATGCAGTTTACTTATTGCTCATCCGGGCTCACAACTTATGGCTCGAATGACATCCACTTACAGTGCCCGCTCGTCAGTTTCCCCATATGTGTATTTACACACTCCCTGCCCATCTGCTGCACCCAAGTAACACTATC
Source organism: Triturus cristatus (assembly GCF_964204655.1). Classification (NCBI taxonomy): domain Eukaryota; kingdom Metazoa; phylum Chordata; class Amphibia; order Caudata; family Salamandridae; genus Triturus; species Triturus cristatus. The sequence continues at coordinate 619,326,230 of NC_140588.1, read as the reverse complement.
TGAGCAACTTTCTACAGGTGACCCAATGTTGAGGTTCTGATGGATGCATAGCAAGTGAAGTTGAGAGAGTAGCGTCTTGTTACTGTGGAACAGTGGTATAATGGATTGCTGTCTAGTGGCTGCAGTACTAGGGAGTAAGCAGAGTATGGAACAGTTTAACACTGTTTAACACTGAGGCTCGGTAAAAGCTCTGATGTAGGGAGTCCCAGGGTGTCTGAAATTTCTGAGAGATCCTTTTGTTGTGGGTAGTGGTAAGAAGAAGTGGAAGCAACATTATGTCAATCTGATAATTTGGCTAGGCGATGTAGTGGTTTCCAACGGAAGTACCTGCAACTTCATGCCCTAATTTAGCTTTCTATTCTGCTATCCCTTTCCCCAGCAGCCCTCTAAAAGTTTGGACATTACCCTTTACATCACTGTTTCCCCCATTCCTGACCTACTCTGGCCTTCTCTGATCCAGCTGTTAGTGCAAACTTCCCCCCCCAACATACTGAAGTCTGAGTAAGGGAGGCATGGACCAAAGACTTGTGCCCTGGCTATATTTTTATTTCTTCTGGTAGAGATGGTCCTTCATCTTGTGTGTGCCCACTGACTTCCGCTTACCTTCCCACTCCACACGTATTGCGTTTTTGGCTGGGAGAGTGCTGTGTTTTACTGTTCAATGGGGAGTTGCTGAGGCACCTGCTGCCATTGAGTTGGTTATAGTGGCCCAACATGTTGATACTTTTGAAATCTCTGTGCTGCCAATTTACGAGTTGAACAACAAATGTTCTATAGACATCTGAGGTACTGTGAGGTATGTGAATCCCTTGCCTTATCTGTGATGTTTCTCCTATTCCTCTTGCTTCTCTGGCTGTTTTTGGCAGAGGTGAGAGTGCAGTGTTGACAGGGGATTCAATGAAAGAATTACTGCTTTACCAACGACTGCACTGCCTCGCTTTGTCCTTAATAATGCTCTTAAATAAGCTGCAAAAGGAACAAATGATGGACGGAATGCTGAACGATGCAAACGTTCACCCCCAGTCACAAAGATCTGGGTAAAATCCATCTTTCTTTTGCTCACCATGACACCCCAGTTTGGACACAGCCATATGCAAATTGGTCTTGACCCTGTGCCTCATGGGAATAGTCCAGTCCGAACGGCCAAGCCAGGTCCTCCCTGGACTGGAAACAAGCATCCTAGGACCAATTTCGGGGCATCACCCTTCATCAGCCATGATAGCTTGAATCCAGTGGCGCAGTGAGCATGGGACCCACATCTGGGCATACCTTTCCCACTTAGGGCAACAAAAACAAAAGGAAACAAGCATTTGCAATGCAATAGGTCTCGCATTTCGCAAGTTTGAACTATTGGCAAGTGGGCTGCTGGATGCTGTTGGCGTAGGAGTGGTTGATCATAAGAACTTGCAGGAGACACATGTGAACTCTGGTTCAGTGGTGCAGCGTGGCAGCAGTGCGGTGAGCGGCAGCCAGGCCTGAAAGCACAGAGGAGTGCAGCACGGTAGTGGGGCTTGGGACAGAACCAGGGTCCCTGGTGCTGGACACGGTGCAGGTGCAGATAGGGACAGCTGTGCCTGCTGCACGCATCCTTTCATCATCCGTTTTGCAGCTGCCACTAAGTAGTTTATGGGAAAGAGAAGGAGTGCAGGGTGCCGTGGGCGGGAAACGGAAATCAGTTATGTCACTTCCTGCACAATGGATGTTCGGAAATCCAGTGACGTCCCTTTCTGTGTAGATGGTTGATAGGAAATTAAGTTCTCTTTGTAGGTTTCTTCTACTGCCTAGATATAAGCCCTCATTTATTTCCCATGCTTGCAGTGCAATAAGCAGGTTAAACATTCACACTACACATATAGCCAGCGCACCTGTGTGCAAGACGGCGTTTACATGCATGAGCACATTGAAGCTTGGTACAATCAGACTACAGCATTAGTTCTGTATTGAAGAGATACAATTTGGAGAGATTGCAGCTCTTCTCGAGAGTACATATGGAAAGATAAACTGTTTTTAAAGCCTGCGTTCTATACGTTTTATCTTGAGTAACACAGATGCAGGCCTTGGAACTGCTAAACTCTGCGTTTCACTATTGCAAAATATCCAAGATAAGGATTGACTGAAAACTGGTAAATATAAAACTTTGCATCAGTTTGCAATTAACACGAAGGTGTGTTATTACCATGAGTGCTTGCCGCTGTACCTGTGTGCGTTCCATCAGTGATTGGCGCTGCACTGTAATGGCATTCTTGTAAAAAAAAACATCTCTGAGGTAAAAATCTTTCACAACAGGGCACATCATTTGACAGAATATTTTCCCCTTCTTACTACCATACTCCCGTTGGTGCACTGTAGTCACTAGCAAGCCACTTTCGTCCTCATGAGAAGGAATGATGGCAGCCGTTTCACCAACTCTCTGAGAAAGGCAGGTGACATGCATGCAGTCGGAACAACTCGCAAAAAAAAAAAAGCATAACAAATGCAATAGGTCTCGCCTTACATTAAGTTAAAGCCATTTGCTTTGCTATACAATACCATTAGCAAAGCAAATGGCTTTAACTTAATCAAAGGCAAAACCTATTGCATTTCCAATGCTTATTTTGTTAGTTGGCAAGTCTGGGGTTTACTTCACATTCGAAAAACAACCGTCTCTCACAGTGATTAAATATCACATTGAACGAATGGGAGGTTCGGGATTTTAGAAACTAGATGCACATTTCGTTTACTCTACAAAGTTTACCTCTCCTTTCGCTGTCTCAGCATTCAAACTTTTCAAAAGCGATATCTCCAATCCGCCCCATATACTTTTGAGCCCCCACCCCAATACCACTCCCTGTATTTTATGGCCAAGTTCCTACAAAACCTCTTTAATCAGAGAGGAAAGATATGCGCTAGACAAACCCATAAAATGTTAATAAACTGCCACAAATCATGCTCGCCCGCGGAAGCCTCTTCCCCTGACAATGTAATTGCTGACAGCGAAGGTGTGAACTGCCCGCCGCGGCGAGCTGTGATGTGTGTCTGGAATTTGGGGAGCGTCGACCGATTAGCATACCACACTCGCATTTACCGCTATGGGCTCTTCCCAAATAGCCACAAAAAACAACGTATAGAGGGGCATATTATCAAGAAACAGCGTTAACATTATCACCGCTTTAGCAGCAGAAAGCTGCCGCTAAAGTCTGATAATGGGCTTGATAATATGCCCTTGAGGATTCCCATAGAAGCCTGTTCTGGTGTCAACATGGGCTTCTATGGGAATTCTCTGCGGCATATTATCAAGCCCATTATCATTGCTTTAGCGGCAGTTTTCTGCCGCTAAAGCGGCGATAATGTTAACTCCGTGCTTGATAATATGCCCCTTGATTTCCATGTAGCTCGCCTGTTAATGGCACAATAGTTGATGCAAAGTTGTGACTCACTGGAAAAACATGACGCGCTGCTAGTGGATGCGTTAGCGATAAATCTGGGTTTGTCTGAGCGCTCCGGTGTTTTAAACTGGGATCCAGACCTGGTTTTAAAATGCCCCCCTCAACTTATTATGGGCCTGTTGAACGGCTGACCAATTGCCCCCATGTTACTTGTGATGCCTTCAGCCAGTCCTTTTTAGCCAACATCGCTATGCATGCTGGGGCCTGTAGTCTCATCGCTCTAATGGCAAACACGAAAATGCAGTTATCGTCTGGTTTCAAAGCCAAGGCTGTTGGAAGGTGCTACGCAGGAGTTTGTGCCACTGACGAGTGTTCTACGAGGGCGCTCTTAGTGCAATGGTGTGTACTGAGATTATTAGAAAGTAGAAAGTGTTCACTTTCTTCTGTAGTCCCTTTGACAAGGCTGTTGGACATGTATATAGCATTAACTACAAATTGAAATTCTAATTGTGCCGGAATATTGCATGCTGTTGATACCAAAATCAATAATACTCATTTTCAGTGTATCAGTTTATTGTAGGCATAAACCATTAGAGTGAAAATTTCTTACAACGATATTTTACACACACACAGGCGCACAAACACACACACACACACATTCACACACTCTCTTTTTTAAAAATACATTTTCTCTTCGTCCTTTCAAAACCAGAACAAAATGAAATAAAGTTCACCAATTCTAATTTTTTTAAAAGCAGTGTTGCACGCGCACCACAGAGGAGCGGGGGGAGGGAGCGCGGCAGCGAGGCGAACGCACGCTGCTGTTTGTGCTGGACACCGACGGAAATGGGCGTTGCAAAGGCGGGACATGCGCCCACCTTTGCCCAATCGCGTGCCTTTTTTTAAAAAAAAACACGCGAAAGCTAATGGTGGGCGCGGAAGCCTGATCGCACGCACGAGCGTGTGAGCAGCTTTCAGAACCCCCTTACAAGAGGTCTCGTGCTACGCACTTGCAACGCTAGGCGCGAGACCTAAAAATGATGGTCTGCATGCTGAACAATGCAAAAATTAATCCCCCAGTCACAAAGATCTGGGTTAAATCCATCGTTTTTTTGCACACCATGCCACCCCAGTTTGGACCCAGCCATATGTAAATCAGTCTTGACCCTGTGCCTCATGGGAACAATTGTTCCGCATTCTGTCCATCAATTATTCTTTTTGTTCTTTTTACTTAAATAAGATGCAGCATGATGAATGAATGAATGATTTATGGCACTTATGCTGGGCACAATAACAATAAATTGTCTTGGCAAGGTTATGAAAGGAATACTTAATAAGTAGATTAATTGATATTTTTGTAATCTAAGACAAACATGGTCTGCAATGAAGATATACTACATTTATGTCTCACAGCAGTAGGACTAATACATTAAGGATACATGGGAGTATGTTCAAAATTGGATAATTAATTGTCTTTGTACATAACATTTCCAGGTACTTCGAATAATTTAACAACATTGTTTTTGTTGAGAGTCTAATGTTTGCCATTGCAGTTATCCAGCTGGAGTGATTTATGCTGCCACACCGCTCTGAACCTACTGCCACCCGTACACCAGATAGTAGGTTGGTTAGGCCTATGGAAAGGGGAGTGGGATAAAAGTGAAAACAGAAACACTGAATATCACCACTCTGCTTGGCGATACAGCTTGGCACTGTCTTCAAATGGTGGAACGTTAATATCTTAAACAGGATGTCTTTAGCATTCTTATTGACCTTGCAACATCTATTCTTTTATATTGTATATGATATACCTTTAGTACTTCTCTCTGTCTCCTACTCTCTGGGGAATCTGTGTCTTCGAAGAGCTGAGACACAATTATCATCTATCAAATAAACATCAAGAGAATTTGGAGCTATTATGCTTTTCTCTCTACACACAACTACCTTTTGTGCTATGTGAATTGCTCTGTGAATCAAATTAAATTTGAAGTGACAGGTTCATAAATGACAACATAATAAAGATATGTTTTTCGAAAGTTCGTCTGACAACAAGCAATTTTCTCACCTGCGTCAATACCTTCATATCATACCAGTGTCAAAAGAAATGTTATCAAAGTCTGTGAAGAGATGAGAATTATTTGTTCTTTTCACATGAAAGATGTTAAAAATAAGAATTCACAAACCTCAAAGGATTACTCCTTTAAATAGTGCTCAGAAAATATAACCCAAATAGTTTCCTAGAATACTTCTCTGTATCCAGTTTACACTTTCATTGAATCCAACATAAACAGTCGGTAAGGTTTCTCATAACTTTCACAGTTTTAGCAACTAATGGGCATATTTATGAGAGGCTTGTGTCATGTTTGCCCCACGCAAAGTGGTACATTGGGGACGCAAGCTTCTAAGTAAGATTGTGTGGCTTTGAACGGCTTCATAAATCTGGAGTCAGGCAACGTAGCACAAATTGCTTACATGGGTGTTGTGGTGGGTGTTCCCATGCAACTCCCATGGCTTTTGACAAATTCTTAGATTTATAAAGACTTATAAACCTGGCAAAGTGTCAAGATCTTACTCCTCCCCAGGTGAGACGTAACAAGGAGATATATATTTATTTGTCCTTTTTTCTCTTTCTATGCTGCAGCACACATAGAAAGAGGAAAATGCCTCTATGGATTGTTTTGGTACAGGAATGTGCCCCTTCCTGCACAAAAACAATACTCCCTACTACAAAGGCACCCTTGCACCATCCTGCAAGGGTGCCTGTGTTGGCGCTAGGCTTCTGAGACAGCGCTAGCGCAGGGGGAAAGGACAGGAAGGCACCTTATTGAATTAATACGATGCATTTCTGCCCTTTCCGTTTGGCGCAGGGCAACACAGCAAGGTAACTTGCTGTGCTGCCCTGCACCACCATTCCAGTAAATATGCCCCTAAGTATCCTGATTGCCCCACAAGGGTATTCTAGACCAGTGGCATAGCTACGGGGGGGGGGGCGGTGGGGGCAGTCCGCCCCAGGCGGCACTATTTTGGGGGTGGACAAAGGCATTCAGATAAGGCTCGGCTTGCTTTCGTGGACGGGCAGAGAAGGAATAGGACTTGGGCAATGTCCTCTTCTTTTCTGTGCTGGCAGCTGCCCCCCCCTCTCTTCCTATTATTCCCTCTCTTCCGGTCTTGCTCCTCACTTACTGAAAACGATAGCTTGAAGAAACGGTTCACAACCTCTTTCCTTCTTTCATTTAGTTGCTTCCCTGTGAAATGGATCCAAAAAAGAAAAACAATCTTGCTAGAAATGCCCTTTTTCTGACATTTTTCTATTCCAAAGTGCAGCAGGATGGAGAGAAATAGAAGGTTTTAAATATGAAAACAAGTACATAACTAAATAAAGCAAGACAGAGTGGTTGCAAATTGGTTTTATTCACATCCAAACACATCAGCCTCACTTTACAGACTTTGCAGTGAAGCGCTACTTTTGTTTTCGCGTCTTTCTTTGAACAGCATTGTTGTTCCCAGGTGGGAAAGTGTACCATTACTGGAGGTACTGCAATACCTGGTTGATGGATGGATTGGAAAACAAAATGTGTATGGCTCTGTTTATGGATGTGGTCTTTTTAAACCATACTGCTTACGTTTATTAAGGATATAAGCAATGGACATTGAAACGGTTCCCTTCAGGGCCCTGTAGATATGTCCTTAACTTTTCAGGTAAAACCACTCGCTGATTTCTGAATAGTGAGTGAGAGATCGTTAAGGCAACCATGTTGTTTCTGCTTACATTTCACATGCTTTACTTAATCTTGCATTCCCTATGAGTGTTTGCTTTTACTTTTTTTTTTTTAGGCAGCATATTACCCTTATCAAGTGCATAATTTGAATTGATCCACATCCAAGTGTTTATAGCGGGCACAATTAGGTTGTAGCTTAAGGCAGTGAGAGTTTCTCTCAGTGGGGCAGTATGGTGTTCAGTGGGGGAGAGGATGTGGCACTATGGCCAGAGCTGTCGAATTTGGAACTGGGGAACTGGGTTCAGCCTTCATGACCAGTCCACCAGACCACTCTACTGAGGGAGTATATTCCCATGCTAGACCTTACAAGGCCCCACTAGACCTTAGAAGGCTTGATGTCTTAGCACAAGCAGGTGTACCCTAGTGGTGTCAATTGTGAGTTAACCTCGAAGGCTTTTTCACCACAATCCATACTGAAGTTCATCTCCAGTCTTGCGGGCAGGCCTACGAAGCAGCACACCCTAGAGCAACAGTGATCCAGTCACTGTGACTCTGTCACTGAGGTCACATGAACCTTGAGCAGGTTAGGGCGGTGCGAACGGTGTGACCGCCCTGGGTACCTATTTCGGGTGGGTGCGTAGTGTTTGCAAGTATATTATGGTTTAAAAAAAACTTGCTGCCTCCTTCCTGGCCTCCAGCAATTTTCGGAAACAATAAAAATGTTATGATAACTTCGGTGATTAATGTTCTTCCTAGAGAGAGATCCGAGTTTTGTCTAGTGGAAGGGTTGACTCCTGGAAAGGTAGCACAGAAGGTTAATGTGCCTGCTGCAAAGAACATGTACTATGCAGATCAGAAAGTGCACTGCTTTAATGGGGGGACCATGATGAATGGTCATTTAATGTCAGCTGTAGATGATGGATCCCCGAACAGTGTCATGTATGTGCATGTTTGCATTGTGCTGAGGGGATAACCAGGTAATCGTTCATGCAGCTCTCTGATGGATGTCACATGCAGTTTTTTCTGAGTCCCCAGATAGATCATGCAGTCTGTGTGTTCTCTTTTGTACTGCCAGTCACTGCCAGTCACCGGTGTATTTAACTGTGTAGCCTTGGACTGTGTCATGTATGTGCATGATCGAGGTAACTATTAGCGGCGATACTACGTGTCTCTCGATCCTCTTTCAAGTGCTTGCCGTCATTTTTCCCCAGCACTCCCCTACCCCCCCCCCCCCCCCCCCCCAGGGGCGGCAATCTGAGGGATAGCCCTGGGCGCCCCAAGCTCTAGCTATGCCTCTGTTCTAGACCTCAAGGATTTTATACTTTGTAACTTCTAAATGACTGCCAAAACTTGCGAACATGGTGAAGGATCTGCAACTTTACAGGGCATGTAGTTTCCTTGACTTGTCTAAGCCGTCTCGCTTAAAATGTGCAGTGAAAATGGGACACTTCTCTCCAAGAGGCGCCAAGACTCCATACAGCCTGCCAGCCTTTCCGGCTTCTGAATGTGGGAACCGTCAGGCCGTTCGGAGCTGGTTGAGCTGGACCACAGATCATGTCTGTGGTCTATGAACATCTGACTCAACTCAGCTCTTTTCCTCTCTCTACCTGTCCTTGTCTCTTTCTTCCCCTTTCTATTGTGATTAGCACCAGCATGTGCTTCAGTACTCTTCCAGTTTGTTTCAAAACAAGAAGCACTTCTTGTCCTCAGAGTTACCACCTCATGGGGATGATGGAAGCTAAGACCTTGATTCGGCATTCTTGTGTTTCAAAAACTCCTCTGCTTCTGTCACCTCTGTAACTTCAGGAGTAACAATGTTCACTTAGCATGCCAGTTTAAAGTGAAGCTTTCGTGTGCACACAAAGGGCTGAAAATTGCACAAGGCCCGGGAGTGCTTGATTTACTTGCATAGTGTAGCCAGGAGACCCTGCTTCTCTGTGGCATCCTCCCATCTCTCAATCCGCTAGATTCCCTCTCTGACTGCTCTCTGTGAATCACAGCCTTTTAGAAAATATGTTTCTTTTTTTTCCTGACACTCAAACTTACAATGAACTGCCAATCTTTGCTTTGCGTGAAAGGAGAGTGTGGGGGAAATGACGCGTTGCAGTAATTCCACGTGTTTTTGAATGACAGACTGGTTTATTTACCTTTTATCGTTAGGCAGTATTGTGTGTTTTGAATTCATGTTTGGATAATGGTCTTGAGAACGCGATGATGGCAGTGGTGGGAGAAGGGCTCCCTCGATGGGTTAACGCTGTCTGTTGCTCACCTTTTATCTTGCTGTTCCTATCTCGCCAAGGCCAGTGTGAAGGTGCTGCGCGCGAGCTCTCCCTGCCTCCATCCACGCTCCCCGCGCAGCGCTCGCGGGCAGACGAGAAGCGGGCTTTGTCCTTCGTGTTCGCGCGGCATTCTGAGGCGGCGCTCCCACGGGGCTCGCGCTCGCCCACCTAGAAAACCTTTTACAAATTGCAGAGAGGCCGCCTCCATTAGTACCAGCCAGCCGCGTTCGAAAAAATGTGCTGATGAGGAATGGAACCTCTCAGGTTAATGCATTCTTCAGTGCTACGGAATATCTTCGCTTTGTATTTTTTAGTATACCTTTTTTATTTTAGCTTACGTTATACAAAAAAAAGAGAGTGTTTTTTTGCGATGTCTTCCTCCTGCAGTTTTTAGGGACAGAGGATGATATAATAGTTTGAGGGAAATTAATGAACAGTTGAAAATACTGCGTAAAAGGTGCCCGTCCATCACTGGGCCCCAAACGTTTGCAGAAAGGCTAACTATTTTTCTTGATTTATACTCTTAGATTGATTGAATAAATGCGCTCTCCGTTTGAGCAATATCTGTGGTCAACAAAAGTTCCTGAAAACATATTTAAAAAAATCACCAAAATGTAACATAGAGTGTAACGCTATATAATACATCGTTTATATTATGCGTGCACTGATAAGGGCAGCTGTCTGGATATTGCAGAGGCTTCTACAATTTACCATGCAGGTCTGCGTTTAAGCCCCTGTGTGTTGATAGTGAGGACGTTTATTCGAGGTGGGAGATCGAGAAGAGAGAGCGCCTTAGGGTAATGAGCAAGGCAGCTGCCAGGCGCGCCCAGGGGTGCTTTTCGGAATCCTAGTGTGTGGATTGTAGCCTTAAATGTGTTTAGGCATAAGTGTCTAAAGTTAGTTTGTCATAATACTGGAAAAGCTATTTCACTCCGAACAATGGAGTGCGGACTTGTAAAAACGCTCTGTGTGAAGGTGAGACAGTGGCCTGCACCCTGAAGATGACTGATGCAGAGATGGAGTGCGGAAGGGGTGGAAGAAAGCTGCGCGCGAGCCGCTCCTTGTGCCTCACAGCCCTGTACTATGGTAAAGCAGGGCCTCGACTTGAGGAGGCCTGGATATGACGAGGATTATTTGGGGGAGACAACTGAGGCGTGTTGGGGAAGCAAGAGTGATGTGGCCCCCTTATGCATGGTTGGATAATAAGTAAGACTAACATCACCGGGGTCTCTGGGACCCCTGGCCCCTAGCCCCTGTTGATAGCTACAACCCTGAACTGAATATGGCTGAATTTATTGGCCTTTTGTCCATCTGACGCTGAGAACCAGGCATTTGAAAGTGTGCGTTCAGTTGATTAAGTACTTCAAACGTGGCACACAAACGTCCTTCCGAAAATATTCTACAATGTAAGGATCACTTGGCAAACAATATAATTCCCCCCGAAAAATTTTGAATGTTTCTTTTTGCAAACTTCAGTCACAAAGTACAAACTCTGTGAAATAATAATTTTCCATTTAGCACTGAGTGCAACAAAGATGTTATCTCTCTGATTGAATACATTCTTTACACTCAAGAGGGTGGAAGTTAAACCATCAAAGGGCTTTCAAATTAGAACAGTCTATTTCGTAATTAAGCACAATCAATTCCATTATGAGTGGCTATTTATTTATTTATACATAAAGTGGCTCTTCATTGATTATCCAGTCAGTCGATGGAGCCTATTCACAACGGTATTTTGGAGTGAATGAAGTAGTACTCCTGTCGTACTCGTTTACCTACTATTACAAGCCTTCATGAATTTTCCCCAAAACATATAAACACATAAAATACCCACAATTAGAATGGTCTGTGCCCTCTTTGCACATTTACTAATAGGAAGTTTGTAATTTAGGAGCTATTCATAAAGGCATGAAGAAGAAGTAAACAAGTGCTCCTATAGTATAACTTCCTGTAGTCATATTGCCGAAAAGCGCTTCGACGCCTCGTCAGGGGTAGTAAGCGCTATACAAATGCAGTTACAATACAATTACAATACATGTTTTTGTGAATCAGCTCCTGTATGTGTAGGAGTGATTATGAGAAGTAGTGACTAGTTGGATGCAAATACTGTTATTGATTTTATTAGTATGTCATCGAGCCTTGTCCCATGGAGTTTGGCACCTAAGGTCGTGGATATAATGCTTAGCGACCATAACTGTATTACTGTAGAGGTTGCTCTATGGAATAAAAAACCTGTACCTGAATCGGGAGTTATAGCTAATATTGAACCACATAGACCAAATGGTACAAGGTTAAGATGGAATGGCGACAAAGCGGAAATGACGTCTGATCTAATTATAAATAGCTGCTTATTTGAAATTATTGAGATTCTTGAGCAGGCTGACGTCACTGCCGATTCTATTCAACATTTTATTAGAATTAATTCCATCATTGATCAAAAATTTACCAAATCAACTGAGCGTAAGTCCAATCAGCAAAGGGGATGGTTCAATCATGCTTGCACCCTTGCACTTAAAGAGCTTAAAGATGCACTGGCAACCAAACCTAGAGTTAGGAGCCAGGTGTCTCAGCTTAGATTAAACTATAAGAATACAGTTAAGCGAAGGAAGACGGAGTTACAACACGAGGCCTGGGATAAATTGACACAGGCTGCTGAAAGGAAGGGCTGTACACTATTTTGGGCCACTGTTAACTGTCCATTTTTAAAAGATGAGAAGGTACCAGAATTAACATCTACGGTCAGTATGGAAACATGGATTTCCCATTTTTCTATTATTTTTGATTCGGATAAAGCCTTGGTTAATTATAATGACTGTTGGCCCATTGTCCCCTTGGATATTAGCATCACCGAGGTCTTAGATAGCATCGGTGCAAGCAAAGGGGGAAAGGCTCAGGGTCCCGATGGGGTGCCCATCGATGTTTATAAGTTAGTCCCGGAGGTATGGGGACCCATGTTGGTTAAAGTTTTCAATGCAGCAGTTTGTTTTTGGGTACCCCCAACTTGGGAGGAATCAATTATAATACCAATATTTAAGAAAGGAGATCGGGGGGACGTGAAGAACTACCGTCCCATCTCCCTGTTGGATTCCTCTGTGAAAATAATGAGCCGGGTACTTTTGGTCTGGCTGGAGGAATGGGCAGAAACCAATGGCATTCTGGCAAATTGCCAGTATGGGTTTAGAAAGGGACGCGGGACGATCAAGCAATATTTAAATCTCGAACTTTTGATTGGGAAATACACCCAGGCTAAGAAGGGCTCTATTTATCTCTGCTTTGCAGACTTGAGTAGTGCTTTTGATATGGTGGACCACGCAATTCTCTGGGCCTAGTTGATTGAAATGGGGGCCCCTGAGGGTATTGTCTTCTTCTTGGCCCGACTCTATGTCAAACTACGTACTAGCGTACGATATGGTTCTAGTGGGGAGTGTACCACCAAATTTTTGATCGGACGGGGCATAAGACAGGGGTGTGTTCTTGCCCCCTGCTCTTTACCCTTTTCATTAATGAAGTGGACTCCGTCCTACAGACGGTAGCGGCAGACGCCCCTAGAGTAAATAATATCAGTGTTCCGGTATTACTCTATGCGGACGATGCCGTGTTATTGTCCAGGACCCCGATAGGCCTTCAACGCTTAATGGATGGGTTTTCACAGTTTATTAAATCTAGAAAATTGGTGATTAATAAAACCAAAACTTATACCATGGAGTGTGGGCCGGGGAAGAGTAAGCCCCACTCTTATTATATAGATGAACATAGGGTCCAACAAGTTGATAATTTCAGTTATCTTGGTATCACTTTTTCCAAGAATTGCAGTTGGGCCAGCGAGCATATAAGTGTTAGAGCTAAGATGGTAAGGAGCGCTAATGGGGTCTTTACTTTTGCCACTAAATTAGGGGATAAACGGATAAGCGATATGCTTAAGATATTTCAGTCACGATGCCTCTCCACCGCCCTTTATGGGGCGGGGGTTTGGGGTCTTACCCCGGCCGGGTGCTTACAGGTGGAGGAGAATGTCTTTTTGAAAAAGACTTTTGAGTCTGCCCAAATCTGCTTCTAATGACTAAGTCCATAGAGAACTTGGTATTCCATTTCTGAATGATCTGATCCTCCTGAGGCCATTATTGCTGTGGCGGTCAATTTGGCTGAAAGAAGAGACATCTTTAAACAGAGCCATTATTAATGATTGTCTCACTGTTGATAACCATTTAAAGATCCCATGGATTAAATATATTATCAACAGTTTCCAGGAGATCTATGGCCTTGATATTAAAACTGATAGATATGGGGCTTCAGAAATTCCAAAGGCAGAAATGAAGCATATCTTTTTGATGTGTAAAACTGAGAGACGGGCCTGCAATACTGGCAATCTATCCACCTGTGTGCGTTACAGCAATGTGGTTATCAACCTTATTTGACCCAAGTGACCAGAGTTTCTCACCAGTTTGTTTTAACTAGACTAAGAATGGGGATTGTGCATCATCTGGTCGCCTTCCCTTCCGTGAACAAGCAGCCTGTTGGTCCCTGTCCGTGTGATAACTTGTCAGCACAAAGCACTACGCACTTTCTCTTGCTGTGTCAATTATAGGGGAACTTCCGTGAAGCCTTTTTAAAACCCATTTTTGTTAAGTTTGGTGTCAGGACAGTACATGATTCTATGAAATTGCTCTTTAATCTGCACCATCCTGACATTTGTTTTTTTACTGCTACTTTCCTACTAAAAGCTATCAATGTTAGGAAAAGTATGAGTTTTTAAATATTTATTCTCCCCTCGCCTGTATTATATGTTTCCTTTTTATATATCAGCTGTCTAATGTGATTGTAATTGTTCTGTTATTGTATTTTATTATATATGTGCTTTTATGGACATTGCTTTTTTGTTCCGAATAAAGCCTTATGAAATGAAATGACTAGTTGGATGCATGAGAAAGTGGATCCATGGACGTCTAAATGAGTGAGTGGATAGATTTATAGTTATAGAAGTGAGGGAACTCTTGGATCAAAGGGGGATTGAGCGTATGGTTTCATGGAGACAGGCTGCACCAATCTTCATCATACACCAGCAGCGATAATGTTAGAAAATGGAGTAAATTACCAATATTATATGAGTGCAAGGTTTGCACAGGGATTGAACACCATAGTATGAAGACTGACTAGTATATCTAATTACCACAAACCATATTGTTAGTGCAAATAGTATACCAATAGTGGGCTAATCGTAGAAAATGTGTCAAAAGTAAGTCAATAAATAGGTCCATTTTGGCAAAGTTAGCATTAGACAAAAAAGGACAAATTAAGGGAAGAATGTCCACAATAGTTTAATAATTATTTCTATTCTAACCTGTTGTGCATGTTCAGAATTATATCATAGCTCATTCTTAAGTCCATATGCATGTATAGATTTGCTCCATTCACTGGTATTCCTTACTGCATGTTTTTGCTGTAACATTTGCTGTCAGTGCGCCTTCTAGGCAGTGCATTGCATCCTTTACATCAGGTACTTATGCTGAAATCAGTCATGGGTGGTCGGCATTGTAGGTTTTTGAAGACGTGAAAGCAGATGCCTGATGGCTGGCAGCCTGGGATGATATTTGTCATTCAATACATGGCCTTGCCTGCTGAAAACACAAGATGGTACCACTGACGAGGTCTTCTTTGAAAGGTAACATTGGAATGCTCTAACGTGCTTTGACAGTCCTTGGCAGCACCAGAACAAAAATAACATGCACTGAAAATGGGCATTAAGCCGGAAAATTGTGAAGTTGTTAAAAATCTTTTGCAAAGAAATATGATTTAAATATAATTATAATTTCCTTCAACAATAAATATCATGAAATGGATTTTTACATTGTTCACTCTAAAGCCATTCCAAGATGGCTGAACTCCTTGCTGTATGACAAGCTTGAAAAAGCAAATTATGGGTCAGGTAGACCATATTGGAAAGGCTGCTTTCCCCACTACAGGCAACACAAGTCACCAAAAAATCAAAATGTTTATTTTTTTAATTAAGTATATAAATATGCTACAATCATTATCAGGCCATATTCTTTATTCATTCTGTATTTATATGTACATTTGTTGCACAAAACAAATGGTTTTATTGAAAATATAGTGCATTTACATAATAATTTACTCCACCACTTTCATCATTGTTCACTGAAAGACTATATACCATTCCAACATGGTCGACCCTTTTCCCTTTCCTTGGCGAGGCGGTCTTGTAATGATGCCTTATTCATAGCATCATGCTATGGTCAGGGAAACCAAATTGAAAAGTTGTGAGTTCCCTCAGCAGCATAAAAACACAAAACACAGATTTTAAGTATCATCTGAATACTTATTTAACAACACTATCATAACTGACATGCCTTATTTTGTGATAACTTTTATTTAATGATATTAAAAAATAATAGACAATTATGTTAGTATATTTACCTACTTAATTACATTATACGTCAAGCTTTTATTGGGGAAACCACTCTTTCAAAATGTATATGCATTTAGAAATTAGTCCCTTCCAACTTCTCCACAAACTAATGCATCTCATGCACTGCCTCATGAACTATCATAGGAGGCGGAATATTACACCAAGCACCCTTTAGCAGGACGATGGCAGAGAAATTTATGTTTCTAGAAAAGTAATGACGAAAGCTTGGAAAATGCCTAAAGTCACCAGGCCTTCAATTTGCAAGAGCTCAATTCTTCCCGAGGGAGTTGAAGTTAAATTAGTATCCATCATGCAGCACATGTTCTGTAGATGGCTATGCATATAAGTAATTCCTCTCACTGGGT
Organism: Triturus cristatus; assembly: GCF_964204655.1. NCBI lineage: Eukaryota > Metazoa > Chordata > Amphibia > Caudata > Salamandridae > Triturus > Triturus cristatus. Next base: position 619,310,078 of record NC_140588.1, on the reverse strand, counting down.
GGAGAGTCAACAAGAAGTAATCCAGTAGGGTATTGTAGTCTGAGGCAGAGCGAAGGCTTAATCCTCTATTGTGGTTTTGTTCATATCAATGGTTAAAAAGCTTGTTAATAGATTTGTAGAGCATGCATTTACCAAGAGAGAAGTCTTGGCACTATGTTTGAATGGTATCTAACAGAAAAAAGGAAAGAAGAGAAAGTACCTACTTAGTAGCCAGGGGGAACAACCAGGTCAGGGAATTCATTTCACCATTTACAATTGGTATGGGAGAAACTTCTCCCTCCACAATGGGCCTTCTTGATCCTGGGGAAAACTACCTTGTTGGCAGTCGGGTATCGAAGATTACGAGTGGGTATATACCACTTGAACGACGTTTGGAGGGAGAGATGGGCAACTTTGTGAAGGGCCTTGGGGGCCCAGCACAGGGCTTGGAATTTAATCCACTCCCTGAAGGGTAGCCAGCGCAAATCGCGAAAGCTCTGAGAGATGGAACTGAATTTTGAGCGATTCATAAGAACTCGGGACTGCTGCATGCTGGAGAATTTAGCATTTCCCTAAAAAGTGTCTTTTTTATAGGCTCTTGAATGCAGAGGGGTTCCTTAATAGATTTCAAAGAGGGGCTTAGCATTTGCCAATGCGGATTGGATAGTTTAATAAAGCTGTGTTTTATTTGTTTGAATTTTGACTGTGCTGAACCAAGAGGGCCGATTGTCTAAGTTTCTGGAAGTGGTACAATTCAGTGCTAGATCTTATAGGTAATCTGGTCTATTTTTAGTAGCCTATGTAAAGCATACAACATTTTGAAGTTGAACATCTACTACAGAGGCAAATAGTTTAGGGTAATCAGTCCTTGTGTGGCTTGGTCACATATTCTCACATTTATATAGACTTTCAGACTTTCATTTTTTTTTAAAACAACATGTAAACAAATGTTGCAACAGTCAAGTGTTGATGTTAACTTTGATTTGAAGATTTGTAAGTAGTGTTTGGTTTACAATAGTAAGAAGACTTTTTGGAGCATGTTTAGTTGTATTAAGGAGATGGTGTTACCCTGTGGCCTAGCTAATTTCTGTAACTCACTCTCAATGATCAATTAGGTTAACTTACTTTAACTTCCAAATGTTCTTCTAACCAACACAAACCTGTATACCTTTTCTGTATGCAACTATGGCCCTCATTACAATTGGTGGAATTTCACCCAGAGCGATAACTCTTGGTGAAATTCTGCTGCCTACAATTCCAAGTCTATCTGGGGCTGGATTCATCAGGGCTAGAATCTCCCAACCATATATTTCCAAGCTTGGAGACACTGGACCCAGTAGCGGCTGCTACCAGACGGGGTGGTAGGGCGTGGTGAATGGGAAAAAAAAAGAACTTACCTGAAACGGACGGACAGCCGTCTCTCCTCCATCCTCTTCCTCTCCCGGTCGAAGTTCCGGCCAGCAGCAGGAAGCACCCAGGAATGCCATAGCCAATCACATTGCTGCAATGCAGCTTTGTGATTGGTCTGAGTGCCACGGTTCGGCACTCAGATGAGTACAGGGAGGCTTTGTATGTTCCTCAACAGGCTGTGTAATGCAGCCTGGTGGGGAAGATGCAAAGTGTGCATGACTGCTTGACCTTCCCAAAAGGGCCAGCCGAACAGTCATGGCACTTAGGCAGTGCAAACCACTCCTCCCCCTGCGCTGCCCAGCCTTGCCTCATGAGCCACTCACTTCCATAGGTAATATACAATGATAATAGCAATATGTTATTATCATTGTATTTTTCCTTTTGAGCAGTGGGGCGACGCTCCTCTGCCTGAGCGGGGGAGCCACCACTGACTGGGCCTTTCTTTGCTGCTGCTAGGGCCGGGACTGCGGGTAATATCGCAGCTTGGCCACTGTCTGACCCCTACAGCAGTACAGGTGGAGCAGACAATGCTCCTTCCAACCCACAACCCATCCCACTCACCGAACGTCCACCTACTCTTTTCCTGACATTTTCCACCTGCACAGAGCAGGCAGAAAATATAGGTGGTTTTTCTCGCAGGATTTGTGGAAAACCACATGGATAAGGACCTCACATCTCCAAGTGTCTGTCCTGATCCCCACACCAAATTCTAGCAATATGTTAATGAGGTCCAATGTGTTTACACAAACATTAAACATCAGTTTTGGTGTCATTTACGTTCCAGGCCAGTCCGTGCCTGTACCGCGCCCGGTGCTGGTCCCCCTGGTCCTTTCACCCAAACAAGGGCAAGCCCCATTAGTTATTCTTGAGACACTCTACTGGCACTACAATCAAATGCCCCCACTATAACTCCATGCCTCCCCCACAACCCTAAACAAACTGGTCGCATTAAACTCCACTTAGGAAGTAATCCAGATCAGACAGGAACAACTGATCAGAGGCAAAGGAAGGGCTCTGGCCCAACTACCGTAATATCTGCTGTATGCTACTAAACACAAGATCTCTGGTGAAACGCCAGCTAGATTTGTATGATCTTGTCCAAACCCAGAATGCTGATGTGACATTCGTGACAGAAACCCCCCCCCCTGGATTTGCTGTATATCGATTGGATAGACAGCAAAAAAAAAGGAAGGGGACTGGCGGTATTCTATCGCAGTCACTTCAAAACAAGATTCGAACCACTAACCACTATAGCTTTAGTCTTCTTGGTACAACCACCAGACTCATCAGCAATAAAGGGGATGTCAGTATATCGCCCGCAAGGAGTAAGGAGTAGCTTTATTGATAAACTTAGTATGGTGATAGAATCTTTAATTATCAATGAGAACTTCACTGTACTGGGAGTTTCAATTTCCATCTGGAAAAAAAAACTGACCCCGACTCTCAAAAACGTATTGATGCCATGGACGCCTTTGGACTCTCCCTAATAACCAAAGGCCCAATACACAGGGCAGGTCACATGCTGGATGGCATTTTCTCTAATAATGAGGCCATCCGCTTACTGCCATCTTTTCCAGTGACTTGGTCTGACCACTGGGCTGTTAAATGGCTAATAAAGATCGAGAAAACCATTAAACACAGGCACCCTATTCAACAATCCAAGGGCAGAGCCTGGCATAAAATACGCTCAGATGAACTAGAAGATGCAACCACCTCCAACCCTAGGGAATAATTTGGAACAAAATGTTGAAAACTTTACAGACTGGTTAAACACTGCATTGGACACGGTAGCACCAATTACACATAAAGGCACAACAAAAAAAGTCCAGGCCCTGGTACAATGAGAATCTCAGGCTATCAAGAGAGGACTGTCACAGACAATAACAAAAATAGAGGAAAAACTATGAGGCAGAGGAAAAGATCATCTATAAAGTTAAACTAGCAAAACGCAATGAAGGCATCCTAGCAGCAAAGACCACCTATTACTTAGAGCATATCAAAGCCGCCTTCGATGCAAATAAAACTCTCTTCTCTGTAATAAAAATGCTGGTTACACTAACTAGCGCATGCCACGCAGGTACAAATCAAGACTTTTGTGACACGCTAGCAACCTTTTTTCAAGAGAAGGTAGTTAATATCTACAATAAATTTGCCACAAATAAAGTAGCTAATCACCAGGATGAACAAGCTCCAACTGGCCTAGAAGGCAGACTCAGCTTCTCCACCTTTAAGATCCCCTCAGAGAAACAACTCATAGATCTAATTCCACTAATTAAATCTGGTGCACCACAAGATCCATGCCCGCGTAAGATCATGCACATGATACCTGCCCAAGTGGCAAAATACCTGGGACAAATCATTAACAATATGTTTACCAAAGGGATTTTCCCCTCCCAGTGGCAACTTGCCTCAATCCTCCCACTTCTAAAAAAAAAAGATAATCTGGACATTGCGGAACCCAGCAACTATTGCCCCATATCGAGACTCCCTTTCGCTGCTAAACTGGCAGAGAAAATAATGAACCAACAGATCTCAGAATACATAGAGGTTAACTCGTTACTGGATGACACCCAGCATGGATTTATGGAAAATCGTAGTACCGAATCGGCACTACTTGTAACAACGGAAGAAATACGAGAAACTCTTGATAGAGGGGGGGGGGCGGGCGACGGCGCTGATTCTGCTTGATCTCTCTGCGGCCTTTGATACGGTCCGCCACAAGATCTTAGTAGATCGGCTCCAGAGCCTGGGGATAACAGGTACAGCAATAGATCTCCTGAAATCATTTCTGACAAATCGACCACAAAATGTGGCATTGGGCAATTTTGTTTCTAGGCAGTTTTCTCTCCCGTGCGGAGTTCCACAAGGATCAGCACTGAGTCCAACACTTTTTAACCTTTATGTTACTCCACTTGCATCATTCATCAAAAATGCCGGTTTCACCTTGGCATCATATGCGGATGATACCCAAATTGTGGTGTCACTGACTAATGGTGATAACAACTCAGGTGAGGCATTTCCTATGTATGAGCAAGGTAAGCAACTGGATGGATTGCAATTGCCTGAAGCGGAATGCCTCAAAGACCAAGGTCATAATCTTCGGCAATAAACCCTCTCTCTGGACACCGGACTGGTGCCTGCCTGAGCTGGACACACTTCCTGCACCCTCAACTAAGGTTAAGAACCTGGGAGTAATGTTAGACAATGAACTGAAATTCAAAGAGCAAGTTAGTAAAACTGCATCCGCATCCTTTTGCTCCAATAGGCTGATAAGAAAAATCAAAAAATACCTGCCCCCAGAACTTTTAAAAACAGTGGCCATGGCTGTGGTCCTTACGAGGATTGATTACTGTAATAGCCTCTACCTCACTCTAACATCAGGCCTCATGAATAGACTCCAGATTTTGCAAAATGCTGGTGCCCGTTTCATCTTTCATATCCCCAAATACGAATTAGTGAAAGAAGCCATTAGAAAACTGCACTGGTTGCCAGTCACAAAAAGTTGCAAATTCAAAGCCCTCTGCCTGTCATTTAAATCTCTGCACGGACTCGGGCCTAACCAGTTTAAGAGAAAACTTAAATGGTACACACGGGCAAGAGCACTACACTCAGGCTCTGCCAGGATCATGGTGGCCTCCCCCCTTTAAAAAGGCCACCTGGTGGGGGAGGAGTTTTTACAGGAACACTGCAACGCTCTGGAATAATTTGCCATTGACTTTAAAAACAGCTCCTTCCCTACTCAGCTTCAGAATAGTCTTAAAGACCTGGCTTTTGACACAGGATGGATAAAAGCACCTTTTTCACCCCCTTGCTTATCCGTAGTGGCTATTTCTGTTACCCTAGATCAGACTCTATAGCACCAAGACGCCCCCGGGCATGAGCCGCGCTTTATAAATTATATTTACATAACATATGTTTTACATAGGGCATAAATGAGTATAAAATAATCAGATACAAAAATCTTCTTTTGACACTTCAGATGGCAGTATATTTAAATTAGCTGGGTATCAGTGGAAATGTCACATTATTTATAAAGGCTCGGAGAGCTGGCTACAAAACAATTCCTCGACGTACATCCGTGGGCAAGCCTCGAGATGGATTTGTGTCAAAGATCCTTGATGAGTGACAAACGCATTGACCCCTGGGTTTCTTGGTTTAATTAAATCATTCGCTTTTTATTCAGCCTCGGGTACATCTGGAGTGACAAGCAACTATCTATAGGATCATCAAGATACACACACTGTAGGGAATAGTATAGGGACTCGCTAAGGTAAATAACGAGCGAAATGGGTAAAACATTTGCTATCCACAAACATATGCTTCACAGCTTCTTTTTAATTAAACCTAGTCATGGTTGCTCACTTACAATAATAATAATAGGGTTCATTCATTGTAACTCTCTAGAATAAAATAAGCCTGTTTGCTTTCTTTGTAGGAAAACATTGCATTACAAAATGATTTAAAGACACTTTGTGTCCATTTCAATAATGTTGAAATTTATGGGGCATATTTATAGGATTGGTGGTGCAGGGCAGCGCAGCAAAATATCCTGCTGTACTGCCCTGTGCCACAGGGAAGGGCAGGAATGCACAGTATTTATCCAATATGGTGCATTCTTGTCCTTATCCCCTGCACTGGTGCCGGCGCTGTTTCTGCAGCCTAGCGCCAATGCAGACACCCTTGCACCATGGTGCAAGGGTACCCATGTTGTAGGAAGGATTGTTTTTGTGCATCTAGGGGTACCTTCCTGCACAAAAATAATCCACAGAGCTGGAGCACACATTGAAAGAGGAAAAAACGAGGTGAAATGAAGATATTTCTCCTCTTTATGCCTCACCTCGAAAGGCGTAAGATTGTGACGCATTTCCAGATTTACAAGTCCTTGTAAATCTGGAAATGTGTCAAAAACCATGGGAGTTGCGTGGGAACATGCACCACAATGCCCATGGAACACCTCCCTTGCACAGAGTAAGGCAACGCAGTGATTTGCACTGCCTTGCCTTACTCCATATGTAAATGTCATTCAAAGCCACACAAAGTGGCATTGCATGGCCTCATAAACATGATTTGGTGGTTTGCATCAGCGTTGCATCACAAAAAGTGAGGCCACAGAGGCGCAGGGGGCTCATAAATATGCCCTTATGTCTTTTAGAACGGGCAGAAATTAACATAAATCAACTGATGCAAAATCGACTTTTAAACACTACTGTGCAAGTATGATGAAAATAGCTCTGCATTCTTTTTTATGTGTTGAGGGAAAATTTTACCTTACACAATGTGGTTTACATTAATTATTAAAGATTCATTTTATAGTTTTTATAGTCACCAGTTATGTGTCGGACTATTTTTAAAAACATAGAGGAATCACTTTTCAGATTTCACTCTCAAGTGCCTGTCCCTCAGGTGTAGGAAAAGGGTTCATTTAAAGACAATCTGCCTTTGTGGTTCTCTATGCTAATTGTAAATGTAATTAAGGGAAGTAGTTAAAAGCCTCGCTAGGGTGGGTCTGATTCTCAAATCGTTTGCTAGCAAAGGATGTTACTGGTACTTGTAGTAATCCTGCCTTACTCCTGGAGTTCAAAATGAAGCCAGAAGTACTACAAGAGTAAGTGTTGGGACAGGAAAGTCCCTTGCTTAGTGACAAACTTATCCCACTGCCCTGAGTTCCCTACCTGCAGTGATGTCTGATTCCATGGTGTTGATTTTTGTTGTCATAGGCAAACATGGGTCATGCATGTGCACCATGACATAGGCCTGACTCATGGATTGTGGTTTTGTTGGACCGGTAAGGGCGCCTAAAGCTCTGCCTTCATAGTGGTGAAAGGCTACTGCCTTTGTTACGAGTTAAGTAGCACGAGAGCGCTGGTGGCAGCTTACTATGTAGTGATCAGTAGAAGTGAACAGGCCGTTTTCATGTGTGCTTAGTGTGAAGTCTATAGGCTTACTCATACACAGTTCCGCTGCTGTGTGCTTAACTCACTACTGGCCTACATCAAGTTAGTATGTAGTGCTGTGCAGCACGGGAAACAGCGTTTACAATGCTGTCTCCACTACGCGGTACCTTTACTACGCAGTCGTTACAAAGACCGAGTTGTTCCCACGCGTACCATTACATCACAAGTTGTTGCAATGACTTGCTGTAGGGGTCGCGCTGGTGTGGATTTACAATCCAACACCTTCCCTGCTGTTGCACAAACTGGAGTAGGAATAGTAAATAATACTATTCCTAAGTCCAGCGCGCCCCCTACAGCAAGTCATTGTAACTACTGCATTGTAACGGCATGCGATGTATTCGCATGCGTTGTTATGAGACATATTCTGCAGCGCAGAATATGAATGTGCTGGGTGTATATGTGCTTGTGAATGGTACAATACATGGAGGATTCTAGGTTCCATTTTGGGAGGCCCAGGGCTGACTGGAGGCGAATGAGGAAGTAGTGGAATCCCCTCTGACAGATTTGTGGATTGCTGTATTCCTGTGAGCTGGGTGGGACACACTCTGGAGGAAGGCTCTTCAGTATACTTCAAAGGGTGCTTTTTCAATTAGAGAGACTGGAAAGGGACTTGGGCACATCTTAGGAAGGAGATGGTGCTTATAAGAGAAACACAAAGAGTAGGGCTGGTGCCCTTGGGTAACAGTTTGATGCAAATGTCACTGTGGCTGTCATTCAGGTGTGAATCCTGAGTCACTTCCATGGCCTGTGTTGTTTGACTGTCAGATATGGAGGCACTGCTGCTGTGACTAACCAGTTTCTAGGGATCGGGTACGGCAGAAGAGCATGCACTTCAAAAGGAAGCAGACCTCCAAAGCAATCGTCAAAGACTCAGTCTCACGTTTGGTGTCTGGAAATGGACTGTAAGAAGGGAAGCTTGAGACCCCTAGAATTTGCAACTGTCATGCAGTCAGTCTGGCTGCGCGAGTAGGAGAGGCTCTGCAAGGCTTCTGCCTGGGACCAGGACTGGGTGGTAATGCCTACCAGTCTCCCAACTGGGACAGAGGGATATTCAAGACCACCTGCCCCAGGAGCCTGGAGCACCAGCACCTGCCTGCTTGCCAAAAACAGTGTGGTGTGTCCTGTGATGAAGAGGAGGAGAGTGCTGGAGAAAGCGAGGTCCAGTGAGGGATCCTGCTGAGTGGACCCCTATAGCGAGATGTGAAGAGTAAAGTTAGCAATGGTTAACATGACTGCCATGCTGATCGGGTTGTAGATCATGTGTGGAGTGAAGTCAACAACCCTGTATGACAAAGAGGGCCACTGTGAAGATTATCTCTGTGACTTTCTTTATAATAGGGTACTGGGTACATCACAATTTGTCTCTTATAAAGAAATTAGAGAAGGGTTTTTAGGCAGGGATTGCAGAAGCCCATGTATTAGAGTATTGCTATGTTGCTTTATGTAGGTTATTGCATTATGGTCAATTGGCTTATTGAGATATGTTAAAAAATACTGCAACATCTCCAGATAAAAGCAGAAAATGCATTGGAAGTTCCTGAGACAAGCAAACAATTACCATTGTCTACGTTTGCAAAATAGTCCCGCTCCAGCTCTTCAATGACCTAAGACACTAGTCATCCCAAAACGGTGGCAGAAACTGTGTCTTAACTTCACGCTCCCAGTGCTCACTTTATATGACATAGCCCTGGATCGTCCTACCTAAACACTTCCAGTGCTCACTATATGTGAGACGACCCAGGGAGTGGTAATAATTGGGGGGAGTACGGTAATTCTGATTTGTCTGATATGCACTTTAAATTTAGAAATTTTTCTTAGCAAAGTGCATTTCTATAAATGAATAAGATACCAAATAATGTTGTGGTGCAACAGCTGCCACAGGCCGTCATTTTGTATATGCTATGTACTATAAAGAGAAAGCACAAACAGTAATTGAGCGTTATCTGAAAAATATTGTATGACTACCTAATGAATAAAGCAGGTCATCATTGTTTCTCACCAAGACATAACTAGGAGACAGATACAGAGATATGAGAGAAACTATTCTCTCAGGTTCACTCTACAGATAAAAGAATTCCCAGAAACGTGAATACACAAATATTAGGAAACCTGGAAGTCTTAGAGGTAGTTTATTTTTTCCTTTTGTACCACTATATTGTCATTTATTCCATAAAACTAATTTGAAAATTTAGAGAGCCTGTATATTGGATAGATATGTTGCATTGCACCATCAATTGGAAAAATACAAGTAATGTAAATTAAGTTTACTCAAAAACATGTATGTGTTTGGCAGTGACGGCTGGTGATCTTTGAAAGTAGTGAGACTTAATGCTTGCCCCGAAGTCCAGCAAGCAAGTGTAGCAAGCAAACCCGACTTGTTTCTGGAGAGGTTGATGGGGTAACCCCCAAAAGAAAATGTTAAAAAAATGTAATTCAAATAGTACATTTTAAAGCACAATTTTCATGTGAATTTATTTAAAAGCCTTAGTTCTGAAAAGGCACTAATGAAATATCCTTGGTGTGCTCATGAAGCTCAACTCTTCCCAGCAGTTAACCATATGTTCCATATGGCAAGGATTACCTCTAGTGTGCCATTGGCAGCTTTTTGTGATGTTACCACCTTTATTCCATGAATTACATACAATATTCCTATACTATCTTGTTGCCATTTCTGCTGCCCATTTATCATGTGTGCTCCATAAGTCACAACTGCATCTAGCATGTCAGGGCCATCATTTTCTTATTACTGTCACCCATTACCTCCTATCTCCATATGCCACGGTTGCCTTGCCTTAGGCCAATAATTATTTTCAATATTCCAGTACTAGCATTTTACTATGGCTCGTCCCTATATTCAGAGAATTGCCTGCAGTATGCCTGGGCCTGCATTTTGCTTTAGTGGCCTTCCCGTTCAAGAATTACCTCCAGCACGACAGTGCCAGTAGCTAGTCATAGGCATCCCCATCTAAAGCAAGAATTACTTCAAGTATGCCATGACCAGTGTCAGACACTCAAGCATGATACATACTCTCACACATTCCCACTCACTCACACCCCCTCACTCACTCATTCTAACATACTCTCATTCACACTCCCTCAACCTCACTCTCTCATTCAAGCTCATACTCTCTTACAAATATAGTGACACTCACTCAATTTCAGTGACTCCCATTATCTTACTTACCCTTTTTTTTTTCTTTTCAAAAACCTTTATTGAAAATCGCGCATATCAAGTTACAAGGTAAGCAGATAGTACTGCAGCACATGACAGGAGAATGAAGAAACATCACATCAGTCAGAAACAGCATGGGAGTGGTAATACAAAGGTGGCACATTATGGAGTGAGAGGTTAAGTGGCTGTATGCGGAATGTACGGGGCAGCGCAGGGCATCGCTCGGGATGGGATATGGGCGCGAGGGGAGCAAGTGGACAGCAGTGCGCAAGGGGGAGGGAGGAGGATTCCTATGGACCAGCACCGGTGACCGCCACGAGCGGACTGCCGGCAGGGAGCGCGGGAGAGGTCGCAGAGGGAGCGGCATTCCTAGAGAGGAGATACGAGACAAGAGGGCCCCAGATATCGCGCGGCCGACCAGTAACCGGCGTTAGCTCCCAGAATTCGGATAAAAGAGTCTGACGCCGTGCAGCGTCTTCAAGCCAGGCCTTGGGCACGGGTCTCTGACCCCAATGTATAGCAACTCTGTGACGTGCGAGGACAAGCAGCATAGCCGTGAGTCGGCGGGAGGCATCAGGGCAGCGCCTTACCAAGCCAAGTAGACAGATCAGGGGATCCGGCAAAACGGGCGAGGAGGTTATCTCTGTAATGATAGTGCACACTTCGCGCCAGTATGTGGAGACCACAGGGCACAGCCAGGCAAGATGAGAGAAGACCGCTCCGGGAGACGAGCACTGAAGACACCTGTCACTAGGTATGAGATCCATTCTGAATAACTGAGCAGGGCAGCGGTATAGCCGATGTAAATATTTAAAGTGTATGAGGCGCAGGCGGGTGGGGATAAGCGTTTGGTCTGCTTGCAACAGTACAGCCAGTCCTCCTGAGAAAGATCGATGCCTAAGTCCTCGCTCCAGGCCATGTGGGCGCGATCAGCAGATATTGAAGAGGCTGCTAGCCTAGTGGCATAGAGCCTAGAGACCAGTCTGTGAGGAGAGGAAGAAGTGTATGCCAGGTCAAGGGCAGCCATTGAAGGAGGGGGCTGCGGAAACGTGGGATGCAAAGCCCGACATGACACTCTGAGTTGGTAGTAGATCAGTGTGTCCATTGGGCTGGATTCGGCCGGCAGCGAAAAGAAATTGCCATTGGGGTAGAGGTCAGAGATAGTGGTTAGACCCATGCCAGCCGCGCGTTTCGCCATCCCTGCAGTGTGCAGTGAGGGAAAAGCTGTGTGGTACACTACCGGCATGGCGCTGGCGGAGAGCGAGCTTGAGCCCGAATATTTACGGAGGCCGTCCCATGCCCAGTGCAGGGTCTCCACCATGTCGATTTCTCCACGCGGTGGCTTGGCAGGGGCAAAGATTGCGGTCTGTAGGGGTAGGGGGGCTGCCAGGTTGTCTTCGACAGCCACATGGGGCTGGAAAGGCATCGGATGCAGCCAGAAGTGGAGGAAGCTGGCCTGGGTGCTGAGGGAGTATAATTTAAAATCCGGGGCACCCATCTCTCTGCACGTGAGAGGAAGCATGAGGATATCATACGCAATTCTGGGTTGACGTCCTGCCCAGACAAGAGAGATGATGAGGGGACGGAGAGTGCGGAAGAAGTGGGCTTGGAGAGGGACAGGCACATTCAGAAACAAATATAAAAATGTCGTTAGCACTACCATCTTAGCGATGGCGATACGCCCTACCAAGGATAGGGGAGGCGCCACCAGAGGGGTATCTTGGTCTCCAGCCAGTCGACAGCCCGACCAAAATTGACTTTCCAAAGTTCATCCTTGTCCTTACTGAGCCAGATGCCCAGATATCTAGTGGGCCCCGATGCCCACACAAAAGGGTAGTCTGGGGTGAAGAGGAGGGTGGCATCCGTTAAAGGGAAAAGAATTGACTTGCTCCAGTTAACTTGGATGCCGGATAAGCCCCCAAAGTGTACCACCTCATGGGGCCGAGGTTCTCTTGGGGATGGCGGACATAGAGTGTGACATCGTCGGCGTTCATGGAGACGACCAGGGCTCGGGCCGCAAAGCCCAGGTCCCTCGGAGTGCGGTACGAAAAGCATGGGTGACAGTGGGCACCCCTGCCGCGTACCCCTCGGGACGTGGATGGGGTCTGATATCTGACCATTGATCTGGAGGCGGGCCACTGAAAGGGCGTAGAGGAGCTGGTCTTTGTGCAGAAAAACCGGGATAAAGCCAAGACGGGGGAGGAGATAAAAAAGGAAGGGCAATTCGAGAGTATCGGAGGCTTTCGTGGTGTCTAAGAGAGCCACCACGGCTGGTAGAGCATGGTTGATCTGATGGAGGACAGCAAATATTGTTATAGATTATGTGACGTAGCGCGCCCGGGAATAAAGCCGGACTGGTCCGGGCGAGCAATCATGGGCATGAGGGGCAAGAGGCGTGAGGCCAGAAGATCTTATTGTCGGTGTTGATAAGTGAAAGGGAGCGGTTTGAGTCCAGGAGTTCATGGGATTTGTCTGGTTTCAGGAGCAAAGTCAGCAGGGCCTCTCGAAGTGAAGGGGGAAGTGGCCGGACTCGAAGGAGTCGTTATACATGGTGGCGAGGTGCGGGATAAGGATGGGTGCAAATGCTTTATAAAAAGAGGCGGGCAAACCATCGGAGCCGGGTGCTTTGTCCCCGGGCAGACTATTGATGGCAACTAGGATCTCTTCCTTAGAGAAGGGTTCATCGAGGTATTCTCGGTGGCCATTGCTCAGCCAGAGGAGCTCAAGAGTGTTAAAGTACTGGTCCAGGAGGTCGTGCGGCGGGGCAGCCCTGGTAGAGTAAAGTTGAGTATAAAAAGCAGTGACACGTGAAATGACCTCGGTAGGAGAGATGTAGGAGGCAGCATGAGGTTGTCGCAAAAGATTGGCTAAGGTCTTACCATGCCGGTCACCCTCACCATAGCGGTGCGCCCTTGCCTCCCTACCCAAGAAGGAGAGCTCCCTATCGGCTTCTTGCTCGAATTCGGAGAGTTTACCTCGGAGCCGAGCGAGAGTGTCAGGTGGGTGTTGGTGGAGTGTAGAGAGTCGAGAGCTTGAATGTCGCCCTCCAGGCGCTCGAGAGTGCCACGGATAGAGCGCAAGACCCCCGAGTGTTTAGAATTACATTCGCCCTGAATCACCACCTTAAAACCCTCCCAGAGTATGGAGGGGGAATCCACTGAGCCGGCGTTAAGTTCGAAATAGTTCTCGATTGCTGTTTGAATCTCGGCGCAGAACACACTGAATCTTGGAGCGTGTTGGGAGGCAGGTGCCAGGTGAACATGCACTTAGGCACATGCAGGGGGAGTATGCTAAGGCGTACGGGTGCGTGGTCTGAAAGACTGCGCGTCATTTGCTCAATCTAGGTGATCCACGCATATGCGTTGCGAGTGGTGAGCCAAAGGTCCAAGCGGGACCATCAGCCAGAGGTTCCCATGATGCAGGTGCCCTTGATCATGTATGGATGAGTATGGCGCCACGCATCCAACAGGGAGTTGTCGGCAAGGATGGAGCGCAAAAGGGATGCAGAGCATGACTGCAGAGTGCGGGGCCTAGAGCAGTCCAGAGTAGCCGAGGGTGTGATGTTGAAGTGCCCCCCCCATAGTAGTGCGACCGGGCTAAGAGAGGATATGTGTTGCCAAACCTGCGCAAGGAAGTCGGGGTCATCGTAGTTAGGGCCGTAAATTGCAGCAAGAAACAGGGGCTGTGCGGAGAGAGTACAAAGCAGGATGACAAAGCGGCCCTCAGGATCCGTAATGACCTTGGTGGTGTGCCAGGGGAGCCCTCTGCGCTAAAGGATAGACACCCCGTGGGAGTAGCTAGAGTAGAAGGAGGAGTGGGTCTCTTCCCAGTGCCGAGACTGAAGCCTGGATGCGGTGGCAGGGAGCAAGTGCGTTTCTTGGAGGAAACAGATGTCAACTTTATGACGGATGAGGTGCACGTGGACCAGGGGGGCCTTCCGGTGATCATTGAGGCCACGTACATTCCAAGTCCAGATCGTGGTGGCTGTCATGTAACTAGGCCAGAGAGGTGAATGTCGGATGTGGCAGGGTGCGAAAGGGGAACCAGAGAAGCGTGAGGTGCGATGTGCAGTACAGTGAGCAGTATATCGGACGGCACAGTACAAAGTAGGTCAAGGAACAAACCCAACAACAGGCCACGGAGGCGAGGCAACATAACCCAGAGGACCTCCCCCACCGCCCACACCAATTGCCCCAATCAGGTTGAGAGACCAACCCCACCCACCCATGGATCCCCCAACTGGGAAAGGGAAAAGCTAAGCAAAAAATCAAGGCAATCATCCCACAGAGACGTGGCTCAGTGCAGCATACGCCCCTGCCACTGAGGCAGGGTGGTCAAGCCGTAGGTGAAAGCGGACTGAGGAAGAAGGGGAGGAGGGCCCGATATATCACCCCAGGGCCTAGAACCGGCTATGAAGACTATTAACAAATACAGTACAAAAAGAGAATGTCGATTCTGCGTAACGAAGGAGAGAGGGGTGTGGGCCTGTGAGGATCGCTGCAATATAGGTCCAATCAGCAGAGAGGAGCAACCAGGGTCATGAGCCTGGGAGCATGAGGGCATCAAGCGAGAGCGGACGTGATAATAGTAGAATAAACAACAGGAACTGGCGCGCTCGTGCCATGCAGCACAGGAGATAAGAGTACATGAGTAAGGGGTGTCGTTAGTCATTGTCACTTAAATCGCCGGTCGCGGCCCCCTGAGAGTTGGAAGGAGTGGGGAGCTGTGATTTGTCCAGTTTCTTGGCGTAGGCTAAAGCCGCCTTTGGCTCCAGAAAAGTGTGGACCTGCGAGCCGTGCCTGATGCACAGCTTGGCCGGGTATGCCAGAGAGTAGGATACGGCGTGTTTTTGCAGCAGGCGTTTGGCCGGGAGAAATTTGCGGCGGGCCGCCTGGACTGCCATGATATAATCAGGGTAGAATGAAATTAGGTTACCCTGATGGCGAATCTCCCCCTTCTCCCTGGCAGCTCTGAGGACCACATCCCGGTCACGGAAGTTTAATAGGTTGGCGATGATGGGTCGAGCAGGAAGGCCAGGTGGAGGCCGGGGCCCCAGAGAGCGGTGTGCGCGCTCAACGATGAAGACCGGGGAGAGGACCTCCCAAATAAGTCTCGGATCAATTGTTCAACAAAATCTTCCATTTTGGTTATGTTGGACGATTCGGGCACGCCCGTGATACGGAGATTGCTTCTGCGGGAACGCGCCTCTAAATCCTCATTTTTGTTTTTGATGAGTTCCAAGACTTTGTCCATCTGTAGTAGTATGTGGTGGTCCCGGGAGGCGATATCCTCCGCATCCGACACCCTAGCCTCAACTTGCGTTAGCCGCGTATTGTGGGAGCCCACCCGAGCCTTAACTGTGTCCAGACGGGCGGAGAGTTGGTCCAGCTGAGCAGCGATGCCAGTGACAGTAGATTTCGCATCCAGCATAATGGTTTTGAGATCATCCTCGTGGGAAGAGCCGCTTTCTGGCTGGGTATCGGGTTCGCCAGTGCCTGTGACTGTCTGTTATGGCTGCCAGGATATTTCCACAGGAGCGTCAGGAACCTGGAGAGAAGTCCTCAGCCTTCCCCTACGGCCTTCCGACTCTATCAGACTCTAGAGTATCAGATGGCACGTCAGGGGAAAACAGGGAAACAAAACAAGGAAAGGCGGGGGTAAAATCCGGTTGTGTTGATGGCACCACGTCAGGGACAGTTGAGGCAATACCCAGCTGTAAGAAAAGACTGTGTTATTCCTGTCTTCACCTTACAACCCAATTGTATTAACAACACACCTTTAAACACCTACCATGGTTATATGTCAGCTCTAGTAGTATAGGGGGAGGCGTATTTGGTTCAATCACTAATATCCTATACAACAGAAAAACAAAAGATTAGATAGGAGCCTCCATATTTATTAAAACATATGCTATAGATGTGTGCGACTCACCCCACCATTCTGCTGGAGAAATATGAGAACACAGGATCGTAATCCACCTTAGGTCCACGAAGAGCGAGAATCGTGCTTGTTCTGCTAATGGGTAAGGTATAATCTGCCACAGGATTAAGTCAAACTAAGTACCCCCCCAAAGTCACCATAAGCCACAATATATATAAGAAAGTAGCGCACTGCGCTGTTACCGTGATTCTGGAGCAATGAGCCTTAACTGCACAGTGGTCCACGCAAGTGCCCCAAGAGAATAATAGACAAAACCATCACAGGGAAGGCTGGGGAACAACCTCTGCCAATTTGCAGAGCACTTAGGTAGTGCCCGGCCCGGCCGTGGGGAACAGAGCCGGCTGCGGGGCGGAGCACCAGGTTTAGGGAAATACAGGGAAGAAGGAGCAGAGGAGTTCACGTATCTTTAAACGGCTTCAAACATCTCCCGACTGAGCACGGAGATCATAGGCAGTGCCCGGCCCGGCAGTGGGAATAGAGCCGACCGCGGGGCGGAGAACCAAGTTAGGGAAATACAGGGAAACAGCAGCGAACAGGAACCGCCAACTACTGAGAAGACGTTAGCGGAAACAGGAAACACCCAAAACGGAAGTCAGGCAACAGCAACAAAGACGGAAATAGGAGCAAGAACGCTAAACGGCGTTCGTGTGCACCTATGCTCCTTAAATACTAGACACATCTTGGGGCAGGACCGCGGGGAAGGACCGCGGGGCATGACACTGTTCCCTCCTGGCGCGCCGATTTGCGTTGGTCAAACGCCAGCTTCACTGTAGGGGGTCTGTCCACCCCATTATCTGGTGCAGACGCGCCCGAAGATCAGTGGTCAGGGAGACGAAGAGCAGCGTGTGGTGAGGCTGGGGTTGGCAGGAGAGGCCGAGTTGGAAAGGTAGCGCCAAAGGGGGTGGTGGCAGCCAGAAAAGCAGCGTAAACCGGAGTGGGAGATGTCGCCCACCATTGGCCAGGCCAACCAGGAGGTGAGCAGCATAAGGTGAGCTGGAGGGCCCAGTGGAGAGTGTTCAGGCGTCTGGGTGAGCAGAGTGTTCTGGCGCCGGTGCATTGGTAGCATGCCCCCACGAGGCACCGGGAAGACAAATCAGACCGGGTCGGAGAGGGGAGACCGGACAAGGAGGAGGAGGAGGAGGAGGAGGAGGAGGAGGAGGAGGTCCGCCCGTGTGTGAGCCCGGGCCGCAGGTGGTAGGTTCAGTGCCGGGACCCCGCAGAGCAAGTGGCACCTCGAGAGTGGGGGTGATGGTTGGCAAGAGAAAGGGGGCTCCTCACTCAGCAGATCGGCAGATGCAGTTGGCCCAGGAGCCGGGCGTGCAGGCCTGGAGGGCTGGGGAGAGCAAAGAAGATGGGCGGAGCGCTAGCCCTGGCGACCCGCCACAGAGCAAGGCTCGGCGGGGAGTCGCCCAGAGTCGGGAGGGGCTGGCAAGTGTCACGCCCGTTGGTCCAGGCGGTATCTGTTGTGTCAGGGCAAAGGTGAAGGCGCAAGGCCACGCCGGGCCGAGCAGAGCGTGGAGGAGGTGCTGGGCACAGGAGAGCAGCAGCGGGCTGACAGGAGACAAAGGGGAGGACGCCGCCCTCTGCAGCCAGGAGCCGGACGAAGCAACCAGTGTTTTGCACCCGCAGAGTCACCGGGCAGCGGGGAGCGTGCCGCCCACGTCGCAAGGCCGGTGGGTGAGAAAGGTGCCCTCGTTGGGAGCCGGCCCAGGCCTGGCGGTATGGCGTGTGCGTCCCCTACCCCGCCACGAGGCACCCACGCTAGCAGCGACTCACCGGGTCCGGTGGAGCAGGGTTGCAGGGAAGCTCAGGCAAGGCGTCCAAGTCAGTAGGAGGTCACTCCACGCAAGGTGGTGGGCCGGAGGCACCACTGCAGTGCAGATCGGGTGCCCTCCACGCGCCAGCAGGTAGGCCCAGTCACCGCACCGGTCCCCAGCGACAGCGGCGGATCTCAGCGTGTCGGCACAGATGGGGGCCCATGAAGGTAGCAACACGTACCCTGGGGTATGACGAGTCTGATGGTCCTGGTATAGGAGGAAAGTATCTTGAAAGTCCGCAGGATTTTAACGGATTATAGGCTTGGCCAGCAGAGCCCACTTAGAGTGCGGCCATTTTGCAGCTGGCCAGGCCACCCCCCCTTATCTTACTTACACTTATTGATTCTCACTCTCAATTGCTCACCCACACACACGTTCACCCTCTCAGTCCCCCTCACTCATTCTAACCCACTATACCACATCACTCGCTCATTCCCTCTCACTTACTCTCCCTCGTTCAACTACGCATTCTCACTCCTATTCTCTTTTGCTCACTCTCACTTACTCTCAGTTACACACACTCACTCACAGATGCACTCACTCTGAACCTCACTGATTCTCATTTCGTCCCACTGATTTTCACTCAGTGTCACTTATTTTCATTCACACAGAATCACACTCCCAAACAATTCATACGCTCACTCACACACTTGCTGTTACACACTCACATATTAATTCTCACTCCTACTCTCTCACAGCTACACACTAACTCTCTATCTCTCAAACTCTCACTCTCTCTTACTGATTCTCTCTCAGTCAAACACATTTACTAAGACACTCAAGCCCATACTCCCAAAGATATTCATACCCATACTCCCATTCTTTCACACTTCCTCTCTCTCACCCTTCCTCATTTACCCATTCTAACTTCCTCGTACTCACTCACACTACCTCAGTCACTTCCACACATATCCCCATCACTCACTCCCTCTCTCACTTATTCTCACTCATAATCACTTTCAGTCACTTTCTGAGACATACTTTCTCCCTATCTCTTGCTGATTCTCACACACACTCACTCGCACACTCACACACATAGTCTCACAAGTCTTACTCACATATGCACAGAGCAATTTACTTTTTTTACTTTACCTTGCCTCTGATAACTCTGTCATTACAGCAGTAGGGCAGGCATCTAGCACTGCACACAGGTTCCAGCATGGAGATGAGGAGCCAGAAAAGTCAGCAGAGTCACAAGAAAGTCCTGCCTCAAGCCTTCTCTTAGCTTCTAACAACGCAGGAATCAAAGCACTCTCAGAATCTGGGACAGTCTGGTAGCATTCCCTCCTACTCTATATGGATTCTCGTTAGGAAACAAGATGCCCCATATTATCAAATTCACTGTGCTGCCTGAGACATGTTCAGTATGCTAAAGAAAATGGATTGTGCCTGTTTGAGGAGATCGCAGTTGAATTATGCCTCTCACACACGTGCAATTCAGACATCCAGTGTGTGGTGCTCTTGAACAGCACTCATTAGAGGGAATATGACTCCGCCTCTTCAGCTCTTGCCCCCTCCTCCTTATTCTGTCACCTGAAGCCTAGAGGGACCAGGAGGGTTGACCTGCATGCTAACTGCAAAGGTCATAAAAACACAATAGTTACTAAACTATTTAAAGAACTGTGTGGGCAGATTGTGTCAGCTCAGAGGTGGCAGGGCTGCTCCCTGGTGACCTTGTTGACGAACTGGCACTGATATATGGGCACTTAGTGGATGTTAATACAATAGCTTAGAAGGTTAATGTAAACAACTGCATATACATTGATGGTCTCAGGTTTGAAGCCAGTGAGGTGCCCCCCGTCTTTTTTCTTTTTAAGACTGATGAGTCAAATGCCACATGTGCATATATGTATTCTAGAGTTACAAATAGTCGTTGTTGCAATGTGTAAATTATATCTACATCTACATATTCGTTTTTAGGTCGAGGACCTTCCGGTCTGCTGAAGGCAGAACCGGAAGTCGGAGATTTAATGATTCTTAGAGTGGCTATTTAGCCCGCCTCTCTTTTTGCTTCTCCTCGATTGGCTGGCTTCCTAAACGGAGGCCAGCCATTGGAGGAGAGAGCCGTCCCTCCAAATAGGCTCCGTCTTTTTCAGATTCGGGGGCGTGTTCCGTGCTGTTCTTTCCACTTTTTAGCCACGCCCTTTTTCGAACAGCAGGAACACGCCCCCGAATCCGAAAAAGTTTGGAAGCTTCCATCCGCCATTTTTTAGGTATCGTCTGGCCGTGAGGATCTTCTTGCTGTTGTGCGTACATTTCAGCTAACGCATCGATCTTCTGGCCGCCGAAAAACTTCCTGAATGCGCCCACAGCCCGACCTCAACTCGCAGCGCTTTATCTGCCACATAGAGTGCAATGTATCTGTGAGTCTTTACCTGTAATACACAGTAAGGGTTTGCTCCGAATTTGCACCTCTCTCTATGGCGCGGCTTCACCAACCCCCTTCCAGCATTAACAGACCGGACTCGTACTCTGACGCACTTTTTTTTTTGTTTACATTTCAGCTAACGCATCGATCTTCCGGCCGCAGAAAAACTTCCTGAACGCGCCCACAGCCCGACCTCAATCCGCAGTGCTTTATCTGCCACAGAGAGTGCAATGTAGCTGTGAGTCTTAACCTGTAAAACACAGTAAGGGTTTGCTCCGAATTTGCACCTCTCTATGGCGCGGCTTCACCAACCCCCTTCCAGCATTATCAGACCGGACTCGTACTCTGACGCACTTTTTTTTGTTTACATTTCAGCTAACGCATCGATCTTCTGGCCGCCGAAAAACTTCCTGAATGTGCCCACAGCCCGACCTCAACCCACAGCGTTTTATCTGCCACAGAGAGTGCAATGTATCTGAGTCTTTACCTGTAAAACACAGTAAGGGTTTGCTCCGAATTTGCACCCCTCTATGGCGCAGCTTCACCAACCCCCTTCCAGCATTAACAGACCGGGCATGTAATAGGAGCTTGCACAGCGCCTGGAGGACGAGCGCACAGGTCAGCAGCACATTAAGTAGGCGCACGAGACTCTGGGCCGGTCAGTGCGAGAGTGGCATTAAACACTGCCAGCTCGGGATGCCAGGCTTGTAAGTCGACAGGGGCCGGTTTGTTCAGCCAGCGCACGGCACCCCAGGAGCTATGGGCACGATTTGCTCCGAATTAAACGACTGGACAGGTGCACCTGAAGTAATAATTTACACGGAGAGGATGTTGCATAACGGCCAGAGCGGTCCAGCTTGAAGCTGGGGAACCAGATTCGAGTCTCGGCAGGGACACAACATCCTGTGATTCTGGGCAAAGCACTTAATCTCCCCGTTCCTAATAAAATTATGTGGCTCGACTGTTGTGCCACTGGCTGTATTACATCCTGTTAGGAGCATAAAGCGTAGGGTAACGCAGCGAGAGGTGCAGGGCGCGATGTACCGCAAGCTTCCCAGACTACCTCTGCCAATACATCTTCATCCCGACCAGCAACCCCTTGCCCCTCCCCGCTGAGTGCTTCAAGTACGTGAAAAGTGGAGGGATCTATCAGTGGATTAAGGAGTGGGTGTAGCCTACGGAGGCCTTCTTGTGAAGTAGAGGTCCCGGCTTAGTACTGAGGGCTAGCTAGTCTCCTATGCTTCATAAGTACGTCAACTAAATCATTCTGAATACAGAGAACATAAAAAAGTCCTTTTTCCCCCTGCTCGAGAAGCTAATAGTGGTTGCCCCAAAATTAAGAGGCCTTTTCAAGGTATGGGTGAATAAAGAGAAGAAGTACTATTACCAGCAGGTAAGGTTATTGCCAACTTTCCAAATTGGTCGACAAACGGTAGTACTAAACACATTTCTTGAATCAAAATTAAACCTCTCTTTCGCTCTCAAACGCTCACCTCCTCTCTATTGTCCGACCAGTCTGACGTAATTGACCTCTGGAGCCATAGCCTGCTCAATCTCATTCCTCACGCTTCTGCCTGAGCTCATCTCATGCCCAGAGGGGTAGGAACATTCTCCCAGAACAGAACCTGAATGGCAGGTTCTAAAAGAACTAGTCCTCATTATCTTCATCGTCCTGCCTACTATCTCAAATTCTTTATTTTCTTCCATACTTTAAACAACTCCCTCCCCACGCCACTCTTACTCGTGCTTTCTGTACTGCATGTATGTTTGTGTAGTAGTGGTTTGTGTTTGCCTGCTTTTAAAACCCAATAAGAGACCCCGCACACATGTTCATGGAAAGTTAGAGAAGTGAAGGAACCAAGTGTTGAGACGTTGTGTCGACTCGATGACCTGTTGGTAATCTTCCAGCCCCTTCTCTCTTTTTTGGTAGTTCTTTGAAGATGTCATGGAGATGCAATAACTTTTCATGCATGGATTTGGTTACCATTTTAAACTTCCTTCTCGTTCTTTTTGTCAAACTACCAAGGCCTTACCTTACGTTGCGCAGGTTTTAGCTCCCACTCTTAGACCCACTGCAAATTACATATGTCCCTGTGTAGTGCACACAAATTAAAGTGAATCAAAAGAGCCGATTTTGGTGGAACAAGGGCCGTTACAATTGAGGCAAGATCAGGGCACGAGTCGGGGTTAAACGCAGGTACACGGCGTCCACTCTATATTGCACTGTGTGAATGTATATAGATCTGTGTGTCCACATGTGTCTGTGTAGATTGCTTTATGGCTAAGTGTCGCTATTTAGAAGTAGCTCTGTCTGTGTGTACCTAAGTTTAGGCTGGATATATGTGTGTGGCTCTGTGTGTAACTGTGTTTGTGGCGCTCTGTGTGTGTGGCTCTGTATGTGTTGGTGGCTCTGTGTGTGTGTGGCTCAGTATGTGTAAGTCTGTGTATGTCTGTGTGGTTCTATGTGTGTAGCTGTGCGTGTGTGTGGCTCAGTGTATGTGTAGCTCAATAAGTGCATAGGTGCCTCTGTGTGTGTATAGATGGCTCAGTATCTTTATGTGGCTAGCTCGGTATGTGTGTTAAGTGACTCTATGACTCTGGCTAGCTCTGTATGTGTAAGTCAGTGGCTCTGTATGTGGATGTCTGTAGCTCTGAATATTTATGTGGATAGCTCTCTATCTGTGTCTGGCTGACTCTGTATGTGTGGCTCTGTGTGGGTGGTTCTGTATGTGTGTGGGGTTGGCTCTCTCACTACGTCACTCTCTCTCCCTAACTCTCTCTCTCTCTCACTACCTCACTATCTCTCACTACCTCACTATCTCTCACTATACTACACTCTCTCTCACTAACTCTCTACCTCACTCTCTAACTTACTACTCAACTCTCTCTTTCTCACAGCAACACAATATCACTACCACAGTAACTATCTCTCACTCTAACACACTACTTAAAAACTTCACTCTCTCTATCTCACTACCTCACTCTCTATCACTACATCACTATCTATTTGTATCTCACTCTCACTACCGCACTATAACACAACACACTCTCTCAAAACTTCACTACATCACTCTCACTACCTCACAACTTCACTCTCTCTTTCTAACTCTCTAATTCACTCTCTCTATCTCACTACCTCACTAAATCACTCTCTGTTTCTATCTTAATACCTCACAACATCCCTCACTACCTCACTCTCTCTTTCACTACCTCAATCTTTCTCTATCTCACTACCTCACAACATCACTCACTGTTTCTATCTCACTACGTCAGAAAATACCTCTCACTCACTAACTCACTCTTTCACTACCTCACTCTCTATCTACCTCACACTCTCACTACATAACTCTCTATACATCACTACTCCCCTCTATCTATATCACTACCTCACTATCTCACTACTTCTCTCTCTAAAAAGATCACTACCTCACTCTCTCACTAAGTCACTCTCTATATCACAACTTCACTCTCTCTCCAACTCACTACATCACTCACTCTCTATCTCTCTACCTCACTCTTTCTATCTCACTAACTCACTTTCACTGTCTCTTTCACTACCTCACTCTCTCTCACTACATAACTCTCTCTACCTCACTACTCCACTCTATCTCACTATCTCACAACTTCTCTCTCTCAAAACATGACTACCTCACTCTCTAGCTCACAACCTCACAACTTCACTCTCTCTCACTCACTACCTCAATCACTCTCTATCTCACTACCTCACTCTTTCTATCTCACTAACTCACTTTCACTCTCTCTTTCATTACCTCTCTCTCTCTAGCTCACTACATCACAACATCACTCTATGCTTATATATCACTACCTCACAACATCCCTCTCCCTCACTACCTCACTCTTTCACTACCTCACTCTCTCTATCTCACTACCTCACTCTCTATCTACCTCACTCTCTATCTCACTCTCTATCTACCTCACTCTCTCTCACTACCTCACTCTCTATTTCAATACCTCACTCTCTCTCTCTCTCTCTCTCACTACCTCACTCTCTCTCTCTGCTAATGCAATAGGTATCACATATGCAAAAAAAAAAGCTAATGCCAATAGAAATGACAATGCCATTTATTTAGGGATACAAAAATGATTAAAAAAATGAGCAATACCAATAGCTCTACCTATAATATTGCCGAGACCATTGCATTGTAAATGCTTGTTAGAAATTCATGGCCAGCAGGGAGTCAGAAATGCTCTTTAGTTTAGTTGTGGCGCTCAATACAGGTTATCTACGTTTCCAAATTCAGGTTTTTTTTTATCCAGAAGAGCATGGATAGATAAATAGATACCGCAGATCTTAAATAATGCTGATAAACATTTATTTTCTGAATGTTAGCCACTTGATTAATTCACCTGCAGAAGACACGCTACTCTGAAATTAAAAGTATTTTTGCACAATGTAGATTCTTACGTGATGTAACACATATCTTCTTGCCCATTGATATCGCACAACAAAAAAGGACATTTTACAAAAGTACAATTTACAACCAGTTTTCAAGGAGAGTAGCGATTCTAATTTCTAACTTTAAAGAGACGTTTTTATCGTATCAAATTAGCTATCCTTTATTTGCTTCTTGAATTAGTAGAAGGGAGTAGTGCCCTAGAGACAATAGTTTGTAATGATCAAAATTCCATTGGTTCCAGAGTTTTGGCATTTACATTCAAATACTGCATTCCATATCCTAAAACAACTTTATCAAACAAATCATGGAATATTATGCGCAGAAGATGTACCCATATTCTTAAATCGGGTTAGTATGACAACAGAGGTGCTGAGTAGGAGTTAGTGAAACATATATATGTGTATTATTAGGTAGCATAACTTCTTAAATTAACTCAACTGTAGTATTTATAGATGTCACATATATTGCAATGTTGGCTGTTTTAGGGTTTCGTTATATATTATCGAATTCCTTCATGTAGATTAATTCCCTCAGCCAGTACATAAAAGTAGTGGAGTGAGTTTAGTAATAGCAGCCTTTTTCCACGTCTGAGTACACCCAGGCCAAAGACGGCTGCATTGATTACAAATAATTCAATAGAAACAAAATAGAACAATCTCATAAGTCTTGGACTTTTTATTACGCTCAAACACACATCTCTGAATCAATATTCTTGTGCTTCTAGAGAGCGGCAAAGCAAATGCCCCAAATTATTCATTACAGGGATAATCTGTCGCCACAGCCAAACTTGAGGATAGAGTAGTTTTACATTACGTAATAAAATTAATTTGGAATTTGGAATTCAGTGTTTAAATGTAGTTCTCAACACCTGAAGCAACTTGCTTGAGCCGAGAAGGCCAAGATTCACAAATCTTAGCAATTTGCAAGAATGTAAAATGGCACCACATGTTTTAGAAATCACAAATGTATTTAGAATTACAATTACATGCAAATAAAGAAAATATAGTTTAGAGGATTTTGTGTGTGCGAGCAATGAACACTTCATATCAGAGGCAGAGCAGAGCGGTACGACAGACTGTCTTGAAGGTCAGGGAGATTCCAAATGAGCAGTGTTCATCAACAATTTTACAGATGAGACCCTGGAAACACTTGCTGAGGAAGTGACAGCAACAACATGTCCACCCTTTCTCCACCCCCAGACTGCCAACTGGATCCAGTGGCGTAATGCAACTTGAGGGCACCCTGCAAATTACTTGAAGAGTGCCCCCCCACGCTCTGGACCCAGTCTGGAGCACTCAGGCCAGGGGCCTGCTGACCTTGGACTGAGCCAAAGGGGGCCCCCTGGAGCTCAGGGGATGCGGGGGCTAATGTTACGCCACTGGTGGAATCAAAACACCGGTGCAGAGGTAATTTTTTACTCAGTCCAGTAGGAGAGTGAAATGCATTACCTCCATGCTTGCAGCAAGTTCCAGTTCTGTGAGTATGGCCTCAAGGTCAGTAACCATGACATGGAGTTACCTCACTCTCCAAAGATCATACATAAACCAGCTTTCCCTTTTTTTGTCTGCACTGCTCAGTTTTAAGAATCATCAGCAAAGTGGTCCTCACTCTCAATTACTTAGCCTAAGCTGATCTGAGAGCTTTTTAAGGAATAGCACACGTTACAACGCGTACCAATACAACGTATACCATTACAACGCGGGTATTAGTACACGTTGTCAATTACAACCCAAACTTTTACCCCGACTATGCCTTTATCACGCATGCCATTACAACGCAAAAACATGCATGGAAAAGGTATAGTCGTGGTAAAAGTTTGGAAGGTAATTGACAGTCCTCTCACTACATTTACACTACCCAGCACGACCCCCCTACACTACCCTAAACCCTAAAACACTACCCTACACTACACATACACAACAACACTACCCTTAACCCTAAAACACTACCCCAGCACGACCCCCTACACTACACAAACACCACAACACTACCCCAAACCCTAAAACACTACCAGCAGCACGACCCCCTCCACTACACAAACACCCCTACACTACCCTAAACCCTAAAACACTACCCTACACTACACAAACACCACAACACTACCCAAAACCCTAAAACACTACCCCCAGCATGACCCCCTACACTACACAAACACCACAACACTACCCTAAACCACTACCCCCAACACAACCCCCTACACTACACAAACACCACTACACTACCCCAAACCCTAAAACACTACTCCCAGCACGACCCCCCTGTCTCCCAGTCCTGTCCCTACACTCAAACACTACCCAGCACGACCCCCCTACACTACCCTAAACCCTAAAACACTACCCTAAACTCCACAAACACCACAACACTACCCTAAACCCTAAAACACTACCACCAGCACGTCCCCCTACACTACACAAACACCACTACACTCCCTAAACCCTAAAACACTACCCCAAGCCCGACCCCCTAAACCCTAAAAAGGTAACCCCATGCCCAATCCCCTTACCTTTCTCCCCCGACCCCCAGTCCTGTCCCTACACTCAAACACTACCCAGCACGACTCCCCTGCACTACCCTAAACCCTAAACACCACCCTACACTACACAAACACCACAACACTACCCTAACCCCTAAAACACTACCCCAAGCACGACCCCCTACACTACACAAACACCACAACACTACCCTAAACCCTAAAACACTACCCCCAGCACGACCCCCTACACTACACAAACACCACTACACTACCCTAAACCCTAAAACACTACTCCCAGCACGACCCCCCGGCCCCCAGTCCTGTCCCTACACTCAAACACTACCCAGCACGACCCCCCTACACTACCCTAAACCCTAAAACACTACCCTAAACTCCACAAACACCACAACACTACCCTAAACCCTAAAACACTACCCCCAGTACGACCCCCTACACTACACAAACACCACTACACTCCCTAAACCCTAAAACACTACCCCAAGCACGACCCCTGACCCCCTTAACCCTAAAAAAGCAACCCCATGCCCAATCCCCCTTACCTATATCTCCTCGTGGTTCCTCTCTCCTCCTGGTTCCTGCTTCACGTCGTCTCAGAGGGGCGATGCACGTCGTTGTGAGGAAACGGAACAGCCTCTGTTTCCTTACAACGACGTGGATCGTCTACATTTTTTTAGAACGCATGGTCAATTACTATACATACCTTTACAACGAAATTCATTGTAAAGGCATGCGTGGTAAATGACCATGAGTTCTAAAAAAGTGCGTCGTAATTACTTTGCGATGTAAAACGCATGCGTGGTAATGCATGCGTTGTAATGGTATCGCGAAGTAAAAAAATCGCTGAAATGGCTGTTTACCCTTTTTAAGTTGAACCTGCGGGCTTGGCAATGATAATACCAGTAAAGTCACCTTTTAGAAAAAAACATCAGTAACTGCTGTCACTCAGAGCCCCTTTTATGTGTGGTACAAAAAGTAATCACCTGAACCCATTACTAAATTGACAGTCACATACTCACACAAAGAAACAATATTTACGGCGCACATTTTCTATTTATTTAAAGTAAACTTTTAACTTACAGATGTATGCAAGATAAGATGCGCTACCTAAATCTTTTCAGCTGCATCTTTCGCAAAATAGGATACCATGTGCTTGTGATGTTAGGACACTAATATCTTCCATGCAGCATTGTGAGGCATGCCATTGGAAAAGAACTGCGAAAGCTAGAGGAGCCAATAGGAGCAGCTGAGACAGGTTAGTGGAATGCCATAAAGTAACAAGACAGACTATTATTTATTTTGTGACACAGAAGGGCAGTGTGTAATGAACACAGTCTGGAATTTGGGAATACATTTAAAATTCTGATCAATGAGACAGATTCCTATTGGCTCCTCTTGCTTTCGTAGATCATTTCCGAATGATATGCCTCACAATACTGCACGGAATAAATAGTGACCTAACAAATATGTTATCCTATCGGGTTGGGTAACCTAATAATTAGAAAACATTCTGACAATTAAACTATGTAAAATATATACACTGCTGCCAATAACTGTCCTCCCTCCTCTAAAACCAAGAAAAACTTGGGCACTTCCTCACCCACCAGCAAGGAAATTTGTAAAGTAAAAAAACATCTGGTACTCACAAATTACTACCTCAATATTACGCAAGCTAACGTTATGAAATGCAACATTTGCCTGTTTGTGTATTCTTGGTATTACCAGATCAACACTTCGCGGACCAAAGGAAATATCCAAGGAATACTAATAATGGATTCCATTACACAAATACCAAAATTGCTAAGTGTTTACCAAAACACACTCTTAAGTTTGTACTCAGATTCCAAACTATACTTTAGTTCAGCCAAACATTGGCAAAAACACACTTTTAGAAATGGGGTTTCTGGTTGGCTAGGGTATGCCCCCAAGCCAGGCAGAACCCACCACTCTAGTCAGGGCAAGTAAGTTACACACCAAAGATAACCTGTGCTCACCCTCTGGAATCTTGGGGCAGAGCAGTCAGGCTTATCATCAGAGGTAATATGTTAAGGGTTTGCGCAACACACTTACACCAGTGGCACAATGAATACACCGCAAAAGAGACTTCACACATGATTATATAAAAATATGCTTCAATGTATATAGATATCATAAGACCAAAACAACATAAATTAGAAACATTATGCATACCATGCCAATACTGAATTAGT
Organism: Triturus cristatus; assembly: GCF_964204655.1. Taxonomy (NCBI): domain Eukaryota; kingdom Metazoa; phylum Chordata; class Amphibia; order Caudata; family Salamandridae; genus Triturus; species Triturus cristatus. The sequence goes on along the minus strand of NC_140588.1, from coordinate 619,280,319 downwards.
ACTTGATATCCTGATAAATGCAAAGGGCATCACTTCATCATACTTGATAACATCCAGGCATGACATACAAGACATTGGTCAGAAACCACACCTGAATTACACTGTATCACCCTCACCCCCTAAATACCCAGCAGGTAGTGCCCACTGGTTTAAAGGAACTACACATCACTAGAAAGCATATGCCCCAGTGCATCTGTGCTTTTAGTAGCAGGGCTACAATAGTTTCGGTGAGCTCTGAAGGACTAAGTGAATTTAGGAGCAGTGGGTAGGCCACAGGAGCACCTGCGTGTGCCAACTTGTCCGGATATGGTAATGCTGAATTCCATGTGGGGCAGGTGAACCCCGGCCTGCCAATTACCAACTATACGATCTCACTAAAATGAGAGGATAAGACTCCCTTGATCCGTGGCATACAACCACCTGTCAGACCCTCGAGACCAGTAGGCTTCAAAAAGAAGGTGGTTGTATTGAGCCACGCACAGACCCCACAAATCCTGCAGTAGACCTCACTGGGTATCCTGCTTCCCAAGTTTGTAACATGGCCGCCCTTGAGGAAGCACGGGACGGCTGCACCAACTCAGGGTGTGCCTCCTACCCCGCAATACCTGTTGGTCAAAACAGCGGGTGAGCCCAAGGGGCCGCGGTGAGATCCACACTGGTCTGTCCTCCAGAATGATATCTGGGCATCACCTTATGTCAGCGGCCTCCTTCTAACGTGCTGATACCGCAAACTTCACTGACACAGGGTGCACTGGACACAGCCACGCAGTAATCTGATACAGTGATAGCTGGTCACAGCACAGCACCTTCCAGGCACCGCAGCAGTCCCTCCTGACCTAGTTGACGGTGTCCATGTCGGGAATTCCTCTGACTTTTAGGAGTGGTCGGTGGGCTTCGAAAGCGGGCCCACATTGCCAGTGCAGCACATGCACTGTTTAAAAGAAATCAGATAAAGTACTCACCAGGCGCAGATCACAAAGAAGTACAAATATGAGTCGCTCACCATGCGCTAATTGTAGGGTCTGCGAGGGACGGACTCAGAGTCCGACGGCCAATTCTGGGGCAGCCATCAGTCCCAGGAGAACACTTGGGGGGCCGGCAAAAGAGTCCTTTTTGCAGGGTGGCAGTCTCTCCAGCAACCTAACAGGCAGGCAGGCCAGCACACAACAAAGCAAGAAGCTCAAATGGAGGATCCTCCTGACACCACCACAGTGCCTTGGTAGACTGTGAAGACAGAGAAGCTGGAAACAGGGCAACAAACAGAAAAGCAACCCAGTGAGTGCTTTATGCTACCCAGCAAGTAGTAGGCAGCAGGGCAACAGCAGAAGAGCAGTTCCAGATGAGAGTAGGTCCCAGTTTCAAAAGTGCTCTGCCAACATGGGTCATAACCCCTGTACTTTCAAGCAAGCCATGGCTCCAGATATGAGTGGGGGTAAATCAGTGCTTAATTTGTAAAATATTAAGTACAGGTGCTCAAAGTTTTGAAGGAGGCCGCACCCACTTTACCCAGCTCCACCCACTTCCTCCACTGGCCGCACCAACTTACTCTATTGGCTCTACCCACATCCTCAACTGGCACTCCTGAAAGCCAGATGTAATACCCATACTGAATTTCAGCAAGGGAGCCTGCCTCAAGTAAGGTTTTGATAGGAGGTTCCCCCGCCCCACATTCTGAAAAAGTAAATTTAATGCACAATTTTGGAATTAAGTGGCAAAAATGACTAATGCCTTGAAAAGGGACCTGTGAAATATTCCAGTCTGTATGTGTCGATATTGAGGAAAGGACAATATTGGGATATGCACAAAAGTGCTCTGTGTTGTAATTTTTAGCAGAGTCTAATTGAAATTTGAATTAGCTAAAGTGGGAATATTGTTTTGTGATCTGACTCATATGGATTTAAACATATACACTAACATATTTGTTCCATTTAGCACAGGATGTATGTGTCATGTGTCCTCAGCAGTGGGCAGCACCGAGAGCAGGGCTCACAAATCAGCTGTCCCATAACACACCATAATGGGTCTTAGAGGCACTAACAGTGCTGTATGCCTGCCACTCCATGAAGTCACACCGAATGTCTTGGTGTTGGGAATACATCTACCACCACAGCTCTATGTGGGTTTTGAGGAAGGAGAAACACATCTGGGTTTCCCCATGTGCAAATGGAATAAAAAATTATGCACGTTTTTTTCCAGATTACTCCAGATCGTAGCCCCTCTCCCAAAAAAATAGGATCCTGTATTTGTAGTCAGTCTTTATTGTAGCGAAATTCTTCAGTAGATTATAAGGTGAATGCAGGCACATGCCACAAAGCTGCAAGTGTGGGGTTTATCACAGCCATCGGCCACTTTATAAAAACCTTCACCCCTACACTATGGTGTTCTGCTTTGCACCATTTTCACAGAAACCAACTCCAGAACCACAAACCATCATCCCACATAGTAGGTTTTATAATACTACCTCAAATTGTTTCTGTCCATGAATGCCCTCTACTTATCTTATACCCTCCACACAACTTCAAACTGGTACAGCTATCACGATTCCAGTAGGTGCAGTGGCCGTGGTTTAAATGGGCAGGTACTGTCCGGCACTTCTTTAATTTGAAAGGGAGAGTACCTGCACCTCTCAGCACTACAGCAATTCCATTTAATGAGAGAGAACTGCCACTCCTGAGGAACAAAAAGTTCACTCAAGGGAGTACCTGCACTTCTATATTTCCGTTTAAAACACTGTGCAGTGGCATCATGGCCCCTGCGTTAGCAAGGGTCTGCTGCACCCCAATTAATAGCGTGGCGGTTTCTTTTTACTACCTAACCAGGGGTTTGGTGACCAATGTCCTTCTTTACCGGAGGGCCCATGGCACCCTTGCTGTGCCACTGCACGTCACTCAACCCTGGTCACTGGTTCTCTCACTATGGAAAAACACAAGCGTAACCTTCCATTCCTCAAATCAACAATTGAAAATGGTGGATATTAGACTTGGTGTAGTCACTTAGCTTCAAGGGTTTTTAATCACAACTGGAGCAGCTTGATCAATGAGAAATATGAGAAACAACTTTTGCATTCTAACAGTGCAGGATTTGTTATCTGAGAGAATATCTCTCGAGTAGACTCTGCAGTAATGCTGAAGGCATGATTAGAATGGCTGGGCATGCTGACCACTGTATGTCTAAGTTTTCATGCCCATATGCAGGTACAGTAGCAGCATCCAAAGTATGTCTAGAAGGGCTGGCGCCATCCCATATTCTAAGAATTACCAGTGATTATCTGAATGAGTTCCTTTTACCATATTTGTATTCAAATGTATCTCATTTTGATATCCTAAAACTGTAACCCAGCTCCGGCCTTCTGGGACCTATGTTGGACACCCTTGAGATACAAACTAAATCCTGAACAGCTTTAAAAACACAGATAATGACTACCTGATCCTGGGATTGGGGCATGGGAGGGCCATCTGCCAATAACAACGTGAAGGATATAGGTCACTTTCATTAGAAGGGGTAGCACCATAGCATTATTGTAGCCAAATAGTCTGTGTGCATATGCACGTGCAGCAGGAATCTGTGATTCAACGGACTCTGATTCACGTCTGGGCATGGCAGACTGACTTAACCTTTAAATGCTCTAGAGCCCCAATGATAGGAGTACGACTGAGTGGGGTAATAGCAGCGCATATCATTAACAGGCAGAGTGGCGATTTAGTTTCCAATGTGCGGGATATAAACGGTCAAGCTCCCCATCTACATCTAATTTGATCAGAGGTCGGCGCTTCAACAAAAATTGCTTCTAGTCTTTCATAGATAGGGTTGATATATTGAGTGATTTCGGTCACAAAAGCGGAGCACCATGGAGTCGGACCATAGATCTCTATCAACCCTGACCCTAGCCCCGGTCATTCCAGTTGTGGTAACCCCACGCTGCATCTCACAAACATGGTGCCCTGCTTTGCCACAGCCGCTCTCCTCACGCTAGAATGTTGTACCACATATTTGCATCTCGGAGATTGTGAAGTATTTCTACAAACTAGCTCGCTGTTATGTTATTTAGAAAAGTAAGCTTTGCTGGCTAGCATGTTGAGTATCATTGTTCTACATTTTATTATTTGAAACCCCTCAAACCAGACAGTTACGCCTGGTATATAGCGCTAAACTGCGAAAAAGAACAATAGTCATAGCTTCTTGTTCCGGTTGCACACAAGTAGGCAGCTGCTGCTGAAGGCTGTGCAATGGACCCCTAAAAACACTCTGCCAGTACACCTAAATATTTGCCTTTAGAATGCTCTACTAGTCCAGGACAGATACTCTCAACCCCACCCAAGCCGTTCAACGAATTATGGCATTACTTGACGCAGATAACCAGGCCGCTCTGTGTGTGCTGGAGGAACCGCGCATTCCATAGCCATCGATAATTTTACTAATTTCCGACGATATTTTCGGGCATAACATAGCAACGTAAGCCTGCGTTACTGTTATTTTATCTGCCCTAGGAAAAGCAGCGTTACTTGTACTTACTGCCTTTTAATGTGATTCCGAGACCTGCTGCTGCTACACGAGGACACGCTGCATGCTTCTTTAACAGACTGAAAAGAGCAGCGCTGCAGCTGCGCAGTATGCTAGGGCGGATGACGGTGCGTCATGCGTGTGTGCATCATGATAACGTGGGTGGCGTTGAATCTTACAAAGGCTACACTGCAGCACACAGGACAAAATCCAGCCGTCAGTGGCTCACCACAACACTGGCTGAAGATATGGATTTACCGCGTGAAATCGGCTGGCTCTTCACCTGGAGACAGTTGTGAAGTGCCGATATTGTGAAACACGTTGCCACCACCATGTGAGTCAGCAATCTCAGGTATGTCAATAGACCCGGCCCTGAGAAATAAGTGCCGGTGCTAAGCACCGGCACAAATTAAGCACTGGGGTAAATCAGCCCTTTGTGTGAAGGTAGGACTCAGCCTAAACAATTGTAAAGTGTGAATACCGCTCTCTCTCCCAGCTCAGAAAGGCCATCAGTATGGAGCTGAATGCAGATTAATACCCTGTCACACCCAGCCCTTCCTGTGTGGTGGCTGTCTGGAAAGTATACACAAGTGTAACTGTCTCCCAGCCATAGACATGGATTAGAATCAGGCTGCAAAGTACAAAGAGTTAGAAGCACAGAGAAATGCTTAAACCCTTCTTGACCGAGGTACCTTCTTATGTGCGTGACACGGCTGATTTTATCAATAAGATTGAAGGCCATGAATTTGATGAGTTGACCCAATGGATGGTGTCGTTTGACGTCACCTCATTATACACGAAGATACCCCAAGATGAGGCACTTCAAGTGATTGAGGCCTACTTGGAGGAAAGACCTCGTCCTCATAGGGTACCCTCACAGTTTATTCTTCAACTAGCAGAGGTTGCCTTAAAGAAAAATTATTTCAGATTTGAGAATTCCTTTTTATTCCGATCAAAGCTTCAGCTATGGGCTGTCCGTTTACTCCAGAAATGGCGATGCTCTTTATGGCCAAATATGAGGATAGATTTATTTTTAACAACAATCCATTTAAAGAGCATATAGCGAAATGGTTGAGCTATATAGATGACATCTGGTGCTTGTGGAATGGGTCTAAGGAAGAGTTGGAAAGTTTCTATGGTTGGCTAAACACCCGCCATCAGGATATCAAATTTACATTGACCTTGAGCAGGACAAAGCTGACGCTTTTGGATGTTGAAGTAGCGTCCAATGATAAAGCGTTAACAACTACTTTGCATAGAAAGGCAACTGATACAAATACCATCCTTCACCATACAAGTCCTCATCCTAGGAGCTTGAAAGAAAATCTTCTGTATGGACAACTATGAAGAATACGTCACAATTGTTCATCAGAATCAGATTTTGAACATCATGCGGCGTTATTTAAAGAACAGATGATCCTTCGTGGGTACCTAAAAAAGCTCTTGAAGCATTCAATAAAGAGAGCGTGGTACACGCCTCGGAAAGATCTTTTACAAAAGAAGGAGAAACCACCATTGAAACGTAAGATTTGAGCGACCACTTTTGGTCCGGATACAAATAGATTCAGGCAAGTTATAATGAAAAATTGGCACTTGCTTGAAAAATTAGAATGCGGTTTTCCAAAACCCCTGTTTGCATTGAGAAAAAACAAGAGTATTGGTCAACAACTAGTACGAGCAGACATCTTTCCCATTCAAAATAAACAGTCTTTAAGATCGCAATGGCAATTGAAACCGGTTGAGGGCCATCATAAATGTGGAACGTGTGCAGCTTGCGATTCAACCATTGAAGGTGTTGAATTTTCCCATAATGGTACCAAATGGCGCCATTCAGAATTCACTAATTGCAAATCAAAAAACATAGTGTATGCAATTGTCTGCCCGTGTGCCTTATTATATATTGGCAAAACAAATCAACAAATAAATCAAAGGATCACGCAGCACCGTTCTAGGATTAAAAAGAAAGTGTTGACTGCCCCTATGGTGCAACACTTTATTGACAATTCCCATACTGAGAAGGATTTTAAATGGACGGCTTTGTCTAGCTTTGAAACAACCAAACGCTATTTTGATATTGATGCCGCATTATTGAGAAAGGAAGATTATCTTATTTTAAAATTTGACAGTGCTTCCACTGGATTGAATGGTATGACTGAATTAGCTAGAGTGTAGTGTGCATACTACAAATCCCATAATTCAATTCATGAGCATTTGCAAAAAGAGGGACTTTAGAGCGTTTTGATCTGCAGTAAAGGTACATATCTTTTTGGTGCTTCCCTCTGGGTGTGTAAGTCAAGAGTATAAGTAGATATATTCAATACTTTGGTTCTTTCATTTCAGAAATTCATACTGGCAAAGTGTTAAGGGAGCCTCGTAGGCAGTAACATAAACGAGTCCAGTGGCAGAAAAGCCAAAAACTCTTGGAGCAAACGAGCTGGAGCGGCCGCTCCATCTCAAGAAAACAGGTACTCACTCAGTTAGTTACATGTACAAGAGAGAGAGTTAGTTCGGGTTGACGCTGGTTTTGCATCATTTATTTATTTCGGTTTTTGTAGAATATCCGGTCCATTTATATGAAGCCCTGATGATAGTCCCACTACTATTCGCCTGGGTCTTGAAACGCGTTGGCATTTTGGGAGGAATTTAGTTAATTCTGAATGCGGCGAGAGTTGAAGGAAATTATTGGATAAAGGATTGATATACTATTCAGACACTCTTTTGACGCTGGAGTTGGAATAACCCATGTGGTTCATAACAATGGATATTTTCATGTTTATTACTACATTTTGTATATGATGTACATTTTCCTAAAAATGTGTTTTGCATCAGATTAATGTATGAATTCATTTGCTGCTTTTGTCATGTTGTAAGCTGTTGCCAATAATTTTTTCACAGTGTCTAAGTCCATTTTTGTCTTTAAGTGTATGTTAATGTGAATTGTATATACGTGTAAGTTCATGTGTGAATTTGATAAGTCTTTTTCAGTCCAAAAAATAGTTTTGATCAATTTTTAAATTAATAAGAAACAGGAATGGTCTAATAAAAATTCAATTCGGACAGATAAAAGAGTTGACTGTTCGTTACTCCATGAGTAGTAGGAGTATACGGTAGTACGGAGCCGGGTTCATTGTTTTGTGTTCTGAATTTTGAATAGCCGTACCCGGCCCCGGTCCGTTGGGCTTAACCCCTATAGGTTTTTGCACTTTCTAAAAGTGGCATTTCTAAAATAGTAATGTGAAATCGGCCCACAGCAGTAAGCCGGATTTATCACCACTATTGCAAACATACCGAACATGGCAACACAACTCCTTTCTGATCAGCAATTACCACTTAATACTATATATGGGAATTCCCAAAGCTAGCCTATAAGAGGAGTAGGCCACTCAGCAGTGCGAAACAAAATAGATGATTTGGCACTACCAGTACATGCCGCATAATATTGGCACATGTCCTACCTTTTACTTACACAGCACCTGCCCATAGGGCTACGTAGGGCCTACCTTAGAAGTGTGACCTATATAAAAAGGGAGTTTAAGGTTTGGAAAGTAGTTTTAAAGGCCAAGTCAATGTGGCAGCAAACTGTGCATGCAGGCTCTACAGTGACAGGCCTAAGACAGGTTGAAAAGGCTACTTCTGTGGGTAGCACAAGCATAGCTGCCAAGGTTTCAGAATGCTATATGTGACATTTTCATAAATTAAGTGTAATTATGAGTGACATTTCAATGACTGTGAGTGACACTCATGAGCAAGTGTACCTACACTGAATAAATGCTACAAATAACCAAGTGTTAACTGTATACAATCCCGGTGTGGAGCGCATTGACACCCCTTCTATGCATTAGCTTGTACTGTGCAAAACATGCAAATAGCCCAGCGTTTAGGGTTTTGTGTCTTTGTCTTGTGCCTGCGCACAGCAATGCTACAAAGTGTGTGGACATCCTATTCAATAAAACAGTGGCCATATTTGCTTACTGGGCCGTCAATATGAGAATAACCCATGACTCTACCTGAAAGAATCCACGTCACAATATCAATTTAGGAAAAGATTGTCTTACCATCATCCAGGTATGCATGTCTAGTGCCTGCTGATGAGATCCTGGACACCTTCAGAAGCAGTAAATTGGGCTCCTACAGCCCTCTTAACTAAGTCTGGCATCGCGCTTTAGGCGCTCCAATGTAGGCACAACTCTGATCTTGGGCTGGCTGCAAGCAGGCTCAGGCCGCGAGCCACCGCGGGACGAGGCTATTCATGTTTGTGGTCCGGCCCGCCTCCAATGATAGTTGTCCAGACCGCTGTCCTGGGCAGGGCCGTCCGGTGAATGACAGTCCTGGCGGCTGCAGCGTCACCAACTCCTCTCCGTCTCCTGCTGCTGCAATATTAAATTAGGCCGGAGGTAATAACAGCTGGCATTGACAGCACATAGCCACCCGGTGCAAGCTGCAGCATGCAGCGCTGAGAGCCCCGCGGCCGGCGCTATAACTAATTGCAGAGCTGCCCTCAAACTAACCAGCAGCCTTCTCCTATCTCCAAAAACAAACGCCCCACTCCTCCGGGAGCAGGATGTGACGTCCTCCAGCGATGCCGTCAGGCTGATGGTTAGAGCCGCGCTGCGGGGATTGGAAGCACAATCATGATATATTGTATCAGTTGAGTGAGGCTGCCAGCAGCCTTAGCTCAACTGTGAGCCCCAAGTCTGCGGAAGCAGTGCGGGCATGCCACAGGTGGCGCGCTGCCACAGACTCAGTTTTAGGCAGCTTTTTCAGTGCTAGCTGCCACACAGCATATGCGTGACAATGCATTTCAGTGCGGTGATGCGGCCACCACACTGAAATGTGTTAGTCTAACGCCTGATGCGTGGCACTTGGCAGGACTGCACAAGCAGTGATGCAGGCCCACTAATAGCATTTCATTTACAGGCCCTGGGTATATGGGATACCTCTTTACAAGGGACTTGCAAGTCAATTAACTATGCCAAACAGGTGCAAACCAGTTATACCATATTTTAGGAGAGAGAGCAGATGCAGTTTAGCACTGATGAGCAGTGCCCACAGTCCTAAAGCCAACAAAAAGGACAGAAAAATAGGTGAAGGAATGCAAAAAGTTTGGGGATAATCTTGCAAAAAAGGCCAGGTCCAACACACACTATCCAACTTCAGACCAGTCTCCATTCTACTAATATTTGGTAAAGGAATTGAAAGATGTGTCATCAACTTGATAAACTGATTCACTGACAAAGAGAAACATTTAGCGGACTACTGTGCAAATCAGTGGTAAAATGTGAGATGATCTGCACACAAGTTTGGGGTAAACCTCTCCCTTACAATAGAGTTTGCCACTGAAGCTTCATCAAACTCACTAGTGCTCCAGGGGATAGAAGTGAATAAAATAAGGGGCGATCACACTTCATCAGCTACTAGTAAATGGTGACATCAATTATTGGCTCGAGGTGGCCTTCATTCTACCCTGTCTGGTACTGATAATTTGTTCACTCTGGGGTAGACAAGTGGTTTTCAGTATCGAGCACAAAATTAGAAAACAGTAAAAGATAGAAATTCACTTACCAGCAAAGGGTTACAGACTGTGATGAACCCCATGAAGTACCTGTAGACCTCTTGGAATTTGAGCACTGTTGTCTTGCACCTCCAGGCAGGAACATAAATACGGCACAAAAACAACCAGAAAAAATCTAGGGAAGATGGTATAGGAAGGAGCCAAGAAATGGGAAACTTTAGGGATCGAGAGGGAGCCAAAATAATGAAGGTTAGGGAAACAAATCACTTTCGGTAAATGAACTAGAGCGAAAAGGAGGAGCTATAAGAACCTAAAAGCAATATTGCCCTGCACCAGCATCATAGATCTAAGTTTCTTTATTTTGCTATTTGCTCAGTATGACCCGGAACTACTGTGTGACCTAGGTCTCTTAAAGGGCTGATTACCTTTAACTAATCCTTGTCAAAAAGCGCCAGCTTTTCCCTACCCATCATCACCCTGTACTCCACAGTTGTCGATCTCTTATACACAGTAACCTTCTCACTGTTCACTTGGAATTATATGTTGTTAAGCATTTTGTTTTGTTCTGAGTCTTGTTTCTAACCTGATTCTCAGATGCATGAGACCTCCTCTTGCTTTCGTCTCTAGGTGTGAGTTACCCATCTCCTATCTTACCGATTCGTGACAACTGCCAATCTGTCTTTTGCACTGGACATCGCATCAAAACAGTGACACTCAAATGTCTGGATAATTTACATCAAATCCAGGATGAAGGCAAAATCATGTCTCCACATTACTCATGATCTTTGGAGGAATTTAACTTGAACGACTAAAAACTGATGGATACATTAGAATATAATATTGACTTTTAAGGAGAGGTTCGAAACTGCTTTCCTGACTCATGTCTCACCAATATCAGTTAGTCTAAATTAACTTCCAAGAAAATCTCCATGACACGGGATTCAACAAAGGCTAGGGTGACCAACTGTCCGTAAATTTCACGGACCGTCTGTTATTTCCTTGTCTAGTCCGTTGTCCGTAATAATTATTTTTTATGGACTCCTTTTGTCCATAATTCTGGGGATTGCCGGAATCTGCGATGCCCACTGTGAGAACCCTCAGGAGTTTTACAGCAGTCACTGTTGAGGGCCAGCTCGCATTTCTTTGAAGGGAAGATGCCTCCCAGATTTCACGGACTGTCAATTAGCCCCATTGTCATTCTGTCTGTGGACGGTTCTCTCATACAGAATGACAATGGGTCATGCTGCAGTTACAGCATGTGGCGTGTCTGTGCCTGCATCGGCCTAGTACACCATTGCAGGAATGCATAAGCTCCGGAGACACACAGACCATAAACTTTAAAAAGAAGTCCATATAATATAACAAGCCTGTATTTCAAATTAATTAAAAAAATTGAATTTAAAAGGGACACTTTTAACCTACTTTGCAGTTTAAGGGAAAGGAACTATTTTTAGGCAAATATGAACAGTGGCTGAGACTTTGTGCCGCTCATACTGATGTAAAAAGAACAATTGATGGAAAGAATGCAGAACAATGTCATACATTCTCCCCAGTACAGAGATCTGGGCCTAAATCTATCGTTTTTCTGCTTACCGTGCCATTCCAGTTTGAACCCAGCCATATGCAAATCAGTCTTGACCCTGTGCCCAATGTGAACAGTCCAGCCCGAACTGCCAGGCCAGGTCCTCCTTGGACTGGAACCAAGCATCCTAGGACCAGTTTCAGGGTTTCACCCCTCATCAGCCAGGATAGCTTGACTCCAGTGGCATGGAAAGCACAGGACCCTCAACTGGGCATACCCGTCCCACTCGAGGTGACAAATGCAAAAAGAACAATTGATGGACAGAATGCAGAATGTTGAAGGGTGCAGTGGTAAAGTGGGTTGACCTATATAGCCCATTGATGTATGCCCTGGTGGGCTGAAGCAAAGTGTACATTTAACAATTTACAATTTAACAGGCCAATGAATGAATGATGCTGGCTCACAAAGACCCCTTTTATGTATTTATAATAGATATGCTCTTTTTTGTTGGCAAAAGTAGTATTTTGTCATTTTGCTTCTATTTCACAAGAAAATGTTCTTTATGTAACAGACAGTGTCTCCATACGACCTACAATAATGCCTCAACAACATATACAGTTTTAAGTCTGTAGCACACTTCTGAGCATCAAAGAGAATCCTCAGTTTACAGCTCACAGAAATGAAACAGCCCAATCAGTATGCTATTTCCCATATACAGGTAAAATAAGGAGCGCTGATATGGCTAGCTAGAACATTATATAGAAAATGTCAGCTCCTATCTAACAGTTCTGGTCCACAATAATACCACAACACTCAGCAGTGTGCAGCTAATTACAGCTCATGCAGGCTGGTTAATAACTCCTGTTTCCTGCTTAATGTTCCTACCCTCACACAAGACCTGTACGCTTTGGGTTATATCCATCACTTAGGTCTGAACCAGACTCTAAACCGGTCCTCACCAGCGGAACAGACATGGGATACATGAAGCGATCCAACACATAAAGCTGGCCACTCAGAGGACTGCACTCTAGTCCAGCACTGCAGGTCCCAATTAACTACATTCTATGAGTGCTTCTTTACATCAGCACTCCGATATGAGATATTAGTAACAAAGTCCATCCGAGCAGATCTTCCCGACCACTTCTCTTACCAAACATGCCTACTCCAGACATGAACTATAAACAAAATATCAGACTAAACAACCAGTGCAGTAACCATATAAATAGATTATGATAATCTGAAATACCACAAAAAGACCTGCACAGTTGCTCAAAGCTGCGCGCATACCGAAAAACAGCGAAGTGCATGATCGTCTCAACCTGGAATTAAAGCTATTAGACATCTGCCAGTCAGGTTTCAGACCCAGGCACTGCACCGAAACAGCAATTCTACATATAGAGAGGACACCCTACTTGCAATAAACCGTAATGAAACATCTCTGCTTGTGCTGCTTGACCTCTCGTCCGCTTTCAACACTGTTAACCATGGCAAAATACTCGAGAGACTTGAGAACAGGATGGGTGTAATGGGAACAGTCCTCAAATGGTTTAAATCCTTCTTAGATAACAGAACACAAAGATTTCTGGTGAATCAAAATATATCCTCACAATCCCCAAACCTATTAGGAGTACTACTAGGCTCAACACTATCCCATCACTATTTAATCTCTATATTGAACCCTTAACCGAAATATTACACCAGGCTAATATCTCCTCACACCCGTACGCAGATGACTCTCAGCTGTTTATTAAGATCACTTCCCTAGAAGAGATTAGGATGATGAACTAAGCATTAAAAAAGACCGTTCAATGGCTAACAATCACCTTAAGCTAATCTCTCAAAAAAACAAATTCCTTCTAATCTCCCCCCTAATAAACTCCACGGTGATGAAGGATTGGACCAAGCTGATCACTGCACTAAACTGTACTCCGATCCTGGAGAACTTTACCAAGTCACTAGGAATCACTCTAGACAAGAACCTAAATATGCAATCACACATCAACATGATGGCTAAAAATACACGTTTTCACCTCAGCTATCTTAGAAAAATGAAACCTTTCATCGAATCACCAGACATCAAAACTGCAGTTCAGACGTTAGTCATCTCGAGACTTGAATACAGATGTACAACTCTATCAGGACTACCCAAGATCTCAACAGCCCCGCTTAAAGCCTGTCTTAATGCAGCCGCAAGACTCTTAACAGGATCCCAAAAATAGGATCACATAGCTCACAACTGGCTGCCTTATAAAGCAATAATCCAACTAAAGATGGCCGGTATCACTCATAAAGCGATCCATCACAAAACTCCACTGTACCTAGCACAGAACTTTCGATTTCTGGAGGCAGCAGACTCTCTTGGAGCACCGGTAATCTTCTTCTGAAACCTTCATTCTTCCTTAAGAAAAAAACAGACGACAGAGCCTTCTCTGGGTCTGCACCAAGAATATGGAACTTGCTCCCTCTGAGCATCAGAAACAACTCATCTACTTCTATATTCAAAAAAGAAGCTAAGTCCTTCCTTTTGAGCAAATTCCTCCCTTAATCCCCAGCAGCCCGTTCACACCATGTTCTAGAAGCCCCAATCAGACAATCACTCGACCTACTTTAGCCTAGAGTGATACTCTCCGTGAGTTCATCCGCTATCAGACTCTGGATGGAGCTCCTCATTCTATAGCTAGGCCCATTCCTCTTGTCCTGATTTCACAATTGGATATCCTTTTGAGGACAGCTACATCTAATGTCACCATTGTGAATACCCAGAACAAGTACAAATGTATTATAAGTTAACAACCTAGGTTCTCTCTAACTGTATTATTGATTGTAGAAATGTTTCATTGTTTATTTTTTATTTTTTTATTAAGAAACCTTGCAACTGTTTATAGGTATCAATTTTACTGTTTAATACTACAATGCTCTAGATATGTGAAGCACTCTGATACCCATTTCTGGCTCTTGTTCGCGCTATACAAAACACTAAAAAATAAATAAATATAACCTAATATAAACTTATTTTGACTTGTACTTATGTTCGTTGTCTATTTACTTACTTACATACTGGCGCTCGACTTCCTCTGATGTGTCTGTAAAATGTACCTTTTGTCCCGAATATTTGGCTTGAATTTTGACCTTCTGTCCTGAATTTTGACCCTTTTCCCTGATTTTTTATACTCACCATCCTGAATTTGCACCCATGCCAGTTGGTCACCCTAACAAAGGCTCAACCTTAGCACCTACTCACCAGTCTGTATGTAATACCTATCCACACATTGTTTGCGGGGCAAGGTGTCGCCATCAAACATTACGCAGATGACACATACCTTTGTTTCCCTTCTTAAATGTTTTGTTGCAACTTCGAGACTACTTGACGAACTTGAATGTCAAATTATTTCCTATCACTACGCCCACAAAAGTGAATTCGTATTCATTAACTTGAGACACAAAAATAGCTTTAATCTCACACTCATCGGAGAACTAACAAGTAGTTGGCATCTCCTACTCCATTTCACCTTCCGTAAAATCCCTTGGCTTGGCATTTGCCTCCACTCGATCATCCATCACTCACATGCACAATGTAGTCAAAGCAGCCAATGTTCACCTATATGCTCCGATAAAAAAGTCTTCTGTCCTCACACATATAAAAATACCTGCATATGCCCTGGTTATCTCACGTCTTAATTTTTGCAATGACTCAATAGTTGGACTACCACTGCCTTCCATTAGTTTCTTGAAGTCTGTTCTACGCTCTGCTTCAAGACTTAGCAGTGCTTCAGAAAAATATATACCCCATAACCTCAATATATAAAGAAATACATTAACTACCTTTAAATTCTAGAGTGAAATTCAAGATTGGGTGCTTGGAATGCTGCGCAATTCACCCTGGCTGGCCTACTGGTCACGTTCAGGGGTCACAAACATGGTAGGAACAGAGATTCTGCACAATTCCAATCCTCTAAAATCACATGCTCACAGACGCACGCCAAATTATTTTCTGGGTCAACCACATTCTTCTGAACTTCCTACCACCAGACTGAAAAACAGAGCCCATACTGCTCCATTTTCAGGAAATATTTTAAAATCCACGTGTTTAGGTTACCTTAACCCGAAATAACGACTGGTACTGACCTGTCAAATTACCACTGCTATTCCATTTGCCACCTTTACTATCATTCTTTTAAATGTCAATGTATATTCCATCTAATGTTATGCCTACATCACTCTGCTTGACCCATCACTTTTAATCCTAAATTACATCTACTCTGCCACTACCTTCAATAAGTCTCATCTGTATCTTTCTATGTGTCATGTGTTCATGTTCCTTGTGAAGTTGACATATGTCACCAAGGCTCTGCAGTGCTCAAGAAAAAAAATACATATGCAATCCTGAACAGAGTGGAAGACCAGCTCAAACGTACACACTTCTTGTAAGAAAAGGTACTACAGCTGTGGTCTAAAACTTGTATTTAGTTTCCGGGTTTACCCTGTGCGAACACTAGAAGGCCTCTTTCCATTATGAAACAAACTTGAGGGACGGTAGAGTACATTCACATGATTTATGCAAGTGGGTCAGTGGGAAGCACATTGTGGTTCAAGAGGCTGGACCTTAAAAACTAGATGCAACATCTTTAGGATTCGTTTAAAGTCGGAATGCCATCTTGAAATAACTGATGGTTTAAAAACAACGTGTATAATGTAAACGGGAATACCTGGGAACAGAGAAGAAAACAATTTCATGACAAAGAAATCATTTTTCTTTCTATTCTTTTAGAATTAAATTTGTGTATTTAAGGTTCTTAGGGCCTAATGTAAAGTTTCGTGTAACAAGAACAGTGGTTCCTGATGGATGCTTCAATAATTTTGCATCACAAAATGACAAAAAGCTGGACCCATCAGGCAAATGTTATAGAATAAATATAATTGATTGATACATAAATGTACAAATAAGTGCTATGTGCTCAAGGGATCACACAGTGTAAAATGCAAATAACCAGTACAAGAGTGTGAAGATAAAAACAATGGGACAGTTCATTGATATTATACAAGGCACAACTCTGAGTATAGACAAGGTACTACTCTAGCTGCGCTTGCGCTGCTGTGTTTGCTGTGATTTTTAACTCCCCTGTTTTGTATTTGCTTTATCTTATTTTCATTTTCCCTGGTTTTAGTCTGGATTAGGTAGTGGTCTTCCCCCCCCCCCTATTACCGCATTTAAAACAATTCAAGCACCGCCGTTTGGTGGGTCCGGGTCACGGGAGGGTCCATAGTTTGGTTTTGGGCGCCATCTTTGGTTGGGCTGGTGTTGCTTTTCCCGGCGGGCGCCATTGCGAGCGTCCACGTGTCTGGACAACCTCGCGGGACACCTATTTAAAGTCGCTCCTCCCGCGCAGCGGGATCGCGCAGTGGGGCGCCGTCGCTTAGCCGGAGTCGTGCCTGAGTCCTGCCCGTCTGCGCCCGTCCGCGTCGAGGACGCTTGGGGCGCTAGGGGCTTGTATCGGGCACCCGGGTTGTGAGCGTCGGAATGATTACCTATACCAGCAACTTTCTACGGTCTATCGGATATTCCCTTCCAAAGTGTGATCAGGCACAGATACATCCGCTAAGCGGCCCATATCGGTGTGCCTGTAAGAGATGGGCACTTGGCTCTCCTGCCCACATCTGCAAGGGGACCCCCCTTGTAGCTTCCCAAGGCAATGCTTCGACGCCGATACTTCGTATATTAAACCTAAATGTTAGGTCTTTGGTCCAACATCATTTAGCTGTCTTTGACCTCATACAGGAGGAGTCCCCTGACATATTTGCGATTACGGAAACGTGGCTGCAGGAACACGATACTGCCATTATTAACTTGGCTTTCCCCCCGGAATATTCCGTTTTCACTCTGAATCGGACATCTAGAGGAGGGGGTATCGCCCTTGCTGTCAAATCTAGTTTCCCCTGTAGTTGGAAGGTATTAAACATCGTTGGATGTGAAAGTGCCTCTTTTAATATTTCGATCAGCCCTCAGTTTTCTATCTCGGGGATGGTGGTTTATCGGCCCCCAGGCAGTGATGTGGCATTTAGAGAAGTTTTCCCTGATGCTGTCAGCTCTTTGTCTATTGGCTGTGCTAATTTCTCCATCTTGGGAGACCGTAATCTCCACTTTGAGAACAGGAGTATGCCGGCTGTTAATAACATCTTAGCTGACATTGAGGCCCTCCAACTGGATCAAAAGGTAGCCCAACCCACTCATGTGGGAGGGCATACGCTTGATCCTTTTTTTTTTTACTAATCTTTTGGAAGCTACCATCTCTTCTATTACACCTGTGGGGTGGTCGGATCATTTTTTAGTGGCCATTCGAGTTCCGCTGCCTGTCACTCCCTTTATACCTCCTCCGCGACCAATTTTTAGAAGGCACTGGAATAAACTTAGACTAGAGGACCTCCATGAGGTTTTGGCTGCAGACCCGCTGGGACCCTTGGATAGTGTGGAACTGGGTTATGACCAGTTTTGCAAATGGATCACTAGGGCGCTTGATTCTTTGATCCCTATTATGGCAAGTAAATCTCGCGCTAGAGAATCGAGCCCTTGGTACGATAGCGCCCTTCGGGCGTTAAAGGGCACTTGTAGGCGGGCTGAGAGAGAGTGGCGGAAACACTACGATGCGGCTAAGAAAACGCTGTATTTAATCTCTGTTAAGGCGTACCATCGTGCCATTTGTAGAGCCCGCGCGGCGTTCTACTCGGAAGAATTCCGCAACAGCTCTAATCCATCAAAATCAATTTTTAAGGCCCTTAAAGATCTCTTGGCCAAAAGAACTTCCTCCCCGGTACTGGCCTCTACCATTCATTGTGAGGCTTTGGCATCCTTCTTCTTGGAGAAGGTGCAAGCCATTTACCGGACGTTTTCTTCCGCGACCCCATTATTGGGACCTCTGGTGATGATCTTGGGCTGCCCCATTATGGAGTCCTTTCCTCTGCTTTCTTCTGAGGAATTTGATAGGGTGACCCTAAAAATCAAGTCTGGCTCACCCTTGGATCCATTAAAGCCTGTCTTTTTTAGAGATCAGTCCTTTGTAGGACGCCCCATATTGCGATCTCTCATTAATGCCTCACTAGTGACGGGCATGGTCCCAGCTAACTGGAAGCGGGCAGTGGTCTCCCCTATCTTGAAGAAGCCTTCATTGGATCCTTTCTAAACCGGAGAATTACCGGCCTATTTCCCTACTTCCTTGGCCGGCAAAAGTCATGGAGGCCCATGTGAATCTGGCCCTCTCTGATTATCTCATCCGAGCCAATATCTTGGATGACACCCAGCATGGGTTTCGTGCTGGGCATAGTACGGAGACGGCTCTTCTCACTATGGTTGAGCATCTACGTGGGATGTTGGATGTGGGACAGACGGCGGCGCTAATACTATTAGATCTAAGCGCCGCCTTTGATACTGTCTCACACCCCATCCTTTTACGTCGCCTGGAGGAGATGGGCATCGGTGGTGTCGCCTTACAGTGGTTCCGCTCCTTCCTTGGCGACCGTTCCTTCTGCGTTGCCATACCTCCTCACCAGTCCAAATTCCATCTCTTGGGCCTGGGGGTGCCTCAGGGATCCTCGCTGAGTCCCACGCTTTTTAATCTTTATGTGAGGCCGCTGGCTGATGTCGTCAAGCAGTGGGGCATGACGATGGTCTCTTATGCTGACGACCCTCAGCTGGCGGTCACTATCAGCGGGGATGTTGAGTGCGATGCCCCCAGGTTCCAGAATGGACTGAGAGCGGTGGCTAGCTGGATGAATGCTAATTGTCTCCAGCTAAACGCGAAGAAGACCGAGGTTATGGTCATCGGGAAGGGGCGAGAGCTGTGGGGAGACAGATGGTGGCCACCGGAGCTTGGGCCGGCTCCTACTCCGGTTACGGAGTTGAGAAACTTGGGAGTGTGGCTGGAGCCCGCTCTCAGTTTTGTGGGGCATTCCAAGAAAACTGCAGCCTGCTGTTTTGGGGTACTTCGAGGTCTAAGATCTGTCCTGAAGTTTTTTGATCCCCCCACGAGGCAGCTGGTGGTGCAGGCTACTGTAATCTCTCGCTTGGACTATGCCAGTTCCCTTTTGATAGGGGTTAATCTGGCAGAAATCAATCGCCTCCAACGCGTCCAAAACGCAGCAGCCAGAGCCATAGTTGGCCTGCCTAGGTCCTGCTCTGTCTCCAGAACCCTCCGGTCTCTACACTGGTTGCCGGTGAAAACTAGAATTGATTTTAAAGTTTTATGCCTGGCCTTTAAGATCCTGAAGGGTCTAGCTCCTCGGACCCTCCGGAATCTTCTGTCTTTTTATGTACCTTCTCGCTCTCTGAGATCGGCGGACCAAGCGCTTGCGGTGGTCCAGAGATTCAAGTTGAGTCGGATGGGAGGTCGGTCTTTTCGGGTGAAAGCAGCTAGTCTGTGGAATTCTCTTCCGTTGGAGATTCGCCTTTTGGACGACCTCTTCTTGTTTCGCAAAGCTTTAAAGACTGTGCTATTTTAACTGTTCCCCTTCTGTGCTCTTTGTTTATCACTCTCTCTGTTCTGTTAGGTGCGGCTATGTTTATCTTGTCATGCGCCAGGACGCCCCTTAGCTGGGGCAGCTGTGCGCACTACAAATGCCCCTAACATAACATAACATAGGGAAAGACATAAGCAGCTCATGAGTTTTAGTGTCCTCATTGTCAGGGTTATTGATGGTATTTGACCCCAACACTATATAAGGGTCATCATGAGGACTACAAAATAAGTGGAGCAACGTCAGAGCAAGAACTCCACAAATAAAAAAAAGCCCACCCCCCCAAACAAAATGGTCACTTGAGCACAGAGCACTTGTTTGTATATTTATGATCAATTAAATGTGTGTGTGTGTGTTTTCTATACCATTTCCTAATGGGTACAGCTTGTTGTCATTTAGTCATGTAAAATGATTGCTTCATCTGCCAGGAACTACTGTTGTTGTTATGAGAATCTGCCCCTGTTTGCTTGTGGTTATTGGATTACCCCAGGTCTAGGTCACTACATATTTAAAGTTTGGCAGACTGGATGCTCCACCAAAATGTAGAGGGTATCGCATTCACTGTATTATAAGAGCCATAGGCAGGGCCAATGGAGTTTTGGAAGCTCTGGGAAGTTTTAAACGACCTAGGGATTCCGCCCTATCTCCTTAAAGTCCTGGTGAAGCTACATACAGGGACCTACGCGCAAGTAAGAAGTGGGAAACATGGGAAACTATCTGCGCGCTTCCCTGTTAAAAAAGGGGTACGCCAGGGATGTGTTCTTGCCCCAACCCTATTTTGTCTTTATATCAATGGGCTCATTGACCATCTTAACAACACCAAGGATAATGATGCCCCGAAATTGGGTTTGGGGAAGATACCTGCGTTGATGTTTGCGTTTGACACCCTGCTGCTGTCTAAAATTCCATCAGGCAGCCAACGCATTTTGGATGGATTTGCCGAGTTTTGTATCAAGCGGGGTTTGGAGATCAATTTAACCAAGACAAAATACATGATCTTCAACCCCCCCAAAACTACTCGACCAAGTCCCTCTCTTGATGGTATACCCCTGGAAAGGGTGAGGACATTTGACTACTTGGGTATTACCTTATCTGAAGATTTTACATGGGAACCCCAAATGGTCAAGGCCAGACTCAAATTAACACAGACGGTAGGTGGGTTAATGAAATTTCATCGGTCAACCCCATATAGGCCAGTGGCACCTGCACTAGAAATATACAAAGCCCAGGCAAGAGGAGCTGCTTTATATGGGGCTGAAATGTGGGGACATATGTCTGCTGCCAATTTTGTAAAAATCGAGAACAACTTTATGAGACAGATTGTAGGTCTCCCACTCAGTACCCCCTTAGTTCCCCTTCGTATGGACCTGGGCTTGCTGCCTATAAACGAAGAAATTGCCCTGAGGCCTATTACATTTTGGCGCAGGGTGTGGGTGACCCCTGAACTTTCCGCCTACAGAGACGAGCTGAGGGAGATCCTTACTACTATTAAAACCACAAAAAAGATCCTGTGATTGTTATATATTAGGGATCTCTTGGCTAGGCTAGGTAGGCTGGACCTCTGGCTAACCCCAGAGATATCATGTAGATCAATATCTAGACAAGACCTAGTGCTCCTCTATAGACAGGTTAACTTGCTGGCTATCCAGGAAAGTTTTATCGGGGGCTCGATGACTGCCAAGTTTTTGCTAGTCAAGGCTGAATATAGGAAAGAAGAGTTCCTAGACTTGATTTATCCCTTGCAGGCCAGGCAACACTACATGCCATTTAGAGTGGGGAATCTCCATCAAAATGCCCTTACTAGCAAATGGGCACTAGGGTACAAGAGGACCTGCCCTGCATGTACCTATAGGGAAGAGTCTGAAACACATGTACTATTTTTTTGCCTGGCATACACCCTCCCACGTAAACGCTGAATAATACCAATATGTCGCAATCTTGGGTTTAAGCTACATTTAGAGTCCTTTAGGATATTAAAACATGATACCCATCCCCCAATAGTTTTTGCTGTATCCCAATTTCTAAATTCGATGTAGTATCTACGCAGGGGCCTTGTAAAGTGATATGTGAATTTCTGTGTATACTGTGCGAATTTTTAATTTTGATTCAGGTTTTAACTTTTGAGTGTTTTTATCCTATTTTTTTTAACTTTGAGACATTTTATGTTCCTGAGATCTACATGTTGAATATAATATATTTCTCTGACATGAGATGCATTAGCTAAATGAGGCCTTTTTTTTTACATTGTAGATATAGCAAGTGTATGTGCTATAAAGGATGGACTCCCTGTATAGTCCATCTTGCAGTATCCATAGACTTATGTGGTCCCCGGCGTCCTATCATCTATGTATATCACAAAGAAATCATGATAGCATCCATATCTGCGTAAATCTCTCGCAATTAATTTTTACAATTAATTAATGACTACGTTTCTGGTCAACCAAAATTTGCACTATTTTTTATGTAATTGGCGGTAGTCTTTGCTTGTTTGCACTGAAATTGTATATTGTAGTATTTTTATTCTGTGCTTTTATGGTCTTTGACCGAAAAAAAGTTATTTAAGATAAGGAATTATACAATTTTGCAGCTGCAGCTTTTTCCGCATAATGATGGAGTTGCCACATAATCCATCTCTGCTACACAATCTGCGGATATTAACATAAAAAAGTTTCAGACTCAACTGGATCAAAAGTAAGTTACTAAAATCATGGGGAATCGTGTTACTGTGCAGTGGAAGACTTTATGCAAAGGTTGACTGTTCATCGTTCAGTTGATTATTATTGTATTTGGTAATTCCCCCACGGTGCGGGCGGGGGTGGCGCGGCGCCGCTGTGCTCATGACGAGTTGAGCTCGTCACGACCCCACCCACTGATTAATTCTCCCGCACAGGCGGGGAATTTATCGCTCGTGGGCGGGCCGCGGCCATTATGACGAGCTCAGCTTGTCATGAGCACAGCTCCACTGTGACTCATGACGAGCTGAGCTCATCATGAGCATGGAAGGGGTTAAACTGGTGCTAACAAGGTGAAACTTTTATCCAGGCAGTGTTAACATGTAAAACAAGCATTGGTAAATTCATTAGGTTAGGTCTCTGTAATTAATAATAAGTTGGTTTTTGTTCTAAGTTGTCGCTTACTGAATAGTTGTACAATGTAAGATACAGAAAGTCTGTTAAAGTGTTATGACTTGTTTTTATACAAAAAGGCAATATATTGTGCTACTGCCAGTTGTAAAGTGTGGGTAAGTAATAGCAACATTTTGAAAAATAAAAGAAGAAAATAATAGAATGTATTGATGGAATAGTAATATGATGTGTTTAGAGGAGTTCTGACAACGTTGGTCTCGGTGCCACTGCACCTGCTGCACCATTCAAATCATGCCCCTAGTGCCTGCAAGATAACTGTATTTGTGACTGCCAGTTTAGTAGTGAAATATAGGAATAATCTGTGTTTACTGGGGTGCCTACAGCTTTTGGTCCTAGTGCCTCTGCAATTGCTGCACTATTGAAATCATGACCCTTGTAAAGGAACAGGCTGCAATCACCATAAACAAAACTCAAGGAAAACTTGCACTAATGTATGAAACTTCAGTAAAGGTTGTATGCTACACCACTTGTTCTCCAGTATGTCATATGCAGGTAATACATTTACAGTGTGAAGAACAATCAGAAAACAATAATAAAAACACAGCAGAAAAGAATTCTCCCCCAAGCCCAAACCCCTTCCTTTAGTGATCAGCCCATCTAACTTAGATCCAGAGCTAACAAGCATTGGCATAGCCAATAGATCTCACCTTTGGGACCTTATAAGTGTTTAGCCATGCAACAGTTGCATAACTAAATACTTATAAGGTCCCAAAAGCGAGACCTATTGGCTATGCAAAGCGCCGTGCGGCCGCGAAAGTTAAAGTGATCGCGATCACGATCAAACATCAAAGTTAAAGTGATCGCGATCGGGATCACAATCAAACATCAAAGCGCCCGGGCGGCCGCGAAAGTGAAGGTAATTGCGGTAAAGCACGGTTCACGCGCACATGCACTGTAGCTCTAGGCTGGCCTGGTAGCACTTTTTGGAGCCCTCTCAATAAGTGTCGCCAGACCAGCGCATGCGCTGGGTCAGGCGAGCCCTAAAAAGGACTAGTTGTTAAAAAATGTTCAGCCATGCCAGACCGGGCTAGTCCTTTGCATTGCTACCCTAATCTAATTTCTTTAGGCAGGAATACCTTTTAAGTATTGCCTATGGAATGCTCATTTTAGGGGTGTGTTTCACTAAGCGGTTCATTGTGACAAAATAGACAATGAGAGCCAAGCTCGAGTTGTTTATGACACTCACAACCAAGAGGTGAAAAACATCCCCTTCATTCAGTTACCAATTTACACATTTATATTGTATATGTTGGTTTCAAATCTGTCCACTATTGTGAACGGGGTGTTAAAATTGTGGTGTTTTAAAAAGAGAAATATATATGGACTGGAGAAAGCCCTGACATTGTACTGACATCTCTCTCTTCAAATGGCCTACTATTGACCTCACACATTTATGCAGAGGAAACCTAATCTTAGAACGAAATCTCCCCGACTGGAGTGGAACAAGGAACGCTTATAGAATTCCAATAGCTGATACCATAGGCGCTGGAATAAGGAGCTGCAGCACCCCCACAAGTAATCATGCTGGAGTTCAAAAGGTGAATGAGCAATAAAGATCCCTTTAAATTTTGTGTGTATTCTGTCACATTTGCTGCACCTTCAAAGTTCAAATATCAGGCTATAACTTCTAAGAAGTGACGGCTTTTGCGGAAACTGGAGAGTACTTTTACTTCTCTGACTGCAAAGTGAGAGGATTTTGTAAAAGTGACCTAGGTGACAATCCTGTTGGGGTACAGAAAGCGAAAGTAAAGGAGGTAGCATGTCAGTTTTTTTTCTAACCCAGTACAACATTTAAATATCAGGAAATTACCTACACACATATTTCAAATTATATCAGCAATTAGGAACACACAAATAAAGCTCTCTTTTGTAATTCTGAAGGGTGATGGAGACAAAGATTTTAATGGGTTCAAAAGAAATCAAGACACATTACTCGGTGATGTGCAAATGATAAATATGAAGTCAAATCGGCTTTCCACACATTGGTTTTGCGCTGTATATTTTTACCAGTAAAACTGCATATCCATGCAAATGTATTGCCCATTTCAACAGAAAATGCGCTGTTTGTAAATGAAAGTGCACTACCTCATCAGCGCTCCAAAATTCACCGCCAGTATATATCACACCCTTACCATTCTCCTGCTGAATAGGTATGGCACATTTGCTACACTTGTTTTTTTTTTTGGCTCTGATGCTTGGATCTATCACAGTCCCTATGAGAGTGATATAACATTAATGGCAGCACTCCCACTCTGAAAATTGTTCCAGTACCACTGGCTGATACTGCCCGGAAACATGGCTGTGGCGTTTAGCATGCATTTACAGAACGTGCACATCCGGTACAGACTTGACCCCGTGAATTAAAAAAAATGGCATGCACCGACGGACGTACCAGAAATGCGTTTACGATTACAGCTGCCATGGTTGAAAGGCGCATGAAATGCAACAGGCAGTAAAAGCACCATTCTTGATGTGCATCCAAGCTCTGCCTTTGACAGTGTAGATCTTCATGGCATCATAGCGCTTTTTATTCGCTTTAATCCATGCTGCATATTAAAGGTGGATGAAACTGGTGCAATGGGTCAGCGACTTAGATTCACGCTCCAGCAATCTGAGCCTGACTTGTTTGACATCTCGAGTGGGCCAACTCAGCTGTTTGTCCTTCCATGGTCGCCAAACTGAGCAACTTGCTATTTATAACTCACATAAACTGCAATAAAAGAAGAAACAAGCTTTACAGAAAACTGTTATTAATTTTGATGAGTGTGGCCAATCAGTAACACATTTATTTCTGTAATAAAAGAATGTGTACATAAAGCATCCCAATTATACACAAGAACGCCCTCTTTAGTATTAAATCTTACAAACATGCAGCTCTTGTCGGGTGTATCATAAATGTTCCCACAAATGTGTTTTTTTTCTCATGCTTTGTGCAAAGTACTGCACCCTGTCGCAGTCACTTAATTATTACCACAGCACACTCATGCAGCTCTCGTCGGATGCATTATAAATTTTCCCACAAATGTGCTTTTTTTCTAAATCCTTGTGCAAAGTACTGCAGCCGACGGCAGGTACTTAATTATTAACTATGCAGTTTCTTACGGAAATGTAGTACTGTGTTGTGAGCATATGGCTCCTGCATTGAGGAATTGTAGTGATTTACACTGGGACCTGTAAATGAAATCCCCTTCCTCCATGTGAAAAAGCCTGCATTCAGTTTGTGGTCTTAAAAAAGAAACAGATGGAAATAATGTGGAAGGCTCAGGTCTTGAATGTGTGCATTGTGTGGGGGCAAACATTTTTCCAGTGCGACATGAGTGGTCCGTTTTAGGAGGGGATTCATGGCAATTATGCATTATGACAATTTGTTTTTGTTTTCACCGTCATGTGCCTCAGGTACTGAGTGAAGCTGGGCACCTTGCCCGGACAAAGAATGCTGACTCTCACTAAGTGCACCATATAATTGTGCATTACTATTCTCACACATCCCTTCCACCTGTTTAAAGGGGGTGGTGGACTATTAGAGAGCGGTCAAATGATAGGGCAGTTATAAATTTCTGTCAAGCATACATTACACATTAAAGCACTAAACATGAGATAATCAACAATAAAGTGGGGGGAAATGTATGACTTGTTACATAAATTAATAAATATGGGGGACAAAAACTGCTTTCTTATTTTTAGACCAATGCCCTGCTAATGGGAACTACTGACCCAATTGGCAAGTTGCAATCTTTACGGCATGATGGATACTGCTTTTATGCTTCTTTGGCCCACATGCATCAAAGCAAAAACCAGTCGCAAACGGGCAGATTCTCAGAATCTGCCCCTTTGCGACTGGGATTTTTGCATTTGGGATGCATCATCCCAAATGCAAAAATCGCAATTTAAGGAATCTCTAAATTGCGATTCCTTAAATTGCTATTGCATTTAAGGAATCCCAAATTGAGATTCCTTAAATGCAATGCATGAAAGTTAAAAAATTAGTGATTTCGCTAATAGGGGGAGCAAATTACCATGAAGTTGAACTTCATGGTAATTTGCAAAAACTTTGAAAAATGCACTAAAGTGCATTTTTCAAAGTTCCATTTTACACACACACATGCCCTTGGGGCATGTGTGTGCAAGATGTATTCATATGCAGATTCCAGGGGTGCAACAGGGTGTCTTTTTGACACCCTGGCACCCTTGAAATAGCATGTGCAATTTGCGATTCTCTAATTGAGATTAGCAAATTGAGAAAGTCTTCCCATTCATTCCTATGGGCCTCTAGGCCCATAGGAATCAATGGGGAGGTATTCCTTAATTGCAACTCGCAATTTGCGAGTAGCAATTAAGGAATGTTTAGAAATCGCTATTTTGTAAGCGATTTCTACATGCATAGCCTTTTGCTATTCCTTATTAGCGAATCCCTATTTTTTCGCTATTAAGGAATCGCAAATGGCATTGTTGATGCATGTGCCAGATAGTGTCTTGAGCTAATTCTAATAAAAAGTTGTTCAGTTGCTTAACACCCATGTAGATTTTTCTGAACACATAGAAGAGAGACCAAGTGCCTTTCTCACACTTTTTATACTTTGCTATCCTCAATGCTGAACACCCCTAGACAGGAAATGACAGGAAGTGACGAAAGACATCATTTACTGTAGTGAAAAACGAAGTTGAAAACTGACAAAAGAGGTCAGACATGCTCAATGCAGGAAGAAGCACAGAGAAGACATATTGGAATGTGTTTTTGTAATCGATGCAAAAAGAAAACAATATTGACATATTACAGTTTTACTAAGTTCACATTCTTGAATATATTTTTAATGTAATACATATTTTATATTTATCAGCATGTGAATATGTCAGTTTACCGGCTCGTTTGTCTGCCTGGGAATAATTGAAGCACTAGGGGCTGGAAATTAACCAACTGTCCACTGTGGACATATAACATGTAAGTGCCTCAGTGTAGAACAGAGTATGTAAACATATAACTGTGGAGCAAATTATTAATAATCTGCTGGTGCTGGGTCACACCACTTCGCCACGGGTTCTTATCAAGTAAGGAGGAAACGACACTGGAGTAAAGTCACACCATAGGTCATTTAATCATTCATGAATGGGTCTCCATCCGACAAGTACCATCAAGATACCCAAGGAGAGAGCACACTTGTACGATGGTTACATGGGTTTTTATAGGGAAGATCACAAATAAGGAACGCCCAGAGGTAAATATAACTTTGGAAAGAACGCACACATGAGGCAAGGCAAGAATCGACAGCCTCGGTGTCTTGTGCAATTGCTACGTCCTAAAGCTGGACAACAAGATATGCTATTCTGAGTAGACTTTACTTAAGATTAACCATTGCCTGAAAACTTTCGAGCAAGCTGACTCTGCATGTTTTCACAGCCTACAATGTCCCAACCTGCAATTCTTTACTCATGTTTATACAGATGCGGTGTCAAAAAGAGAGCCAGGCTGAAAGTAGGGCAGGGGTGAAAATGGATGAAGCACTGCTTAATCAAAAAATGAAAGAATCAGATTTTACATTTTAACATAACCACAGCTTGTCTTAAAGACGTCACTGATGACAGCCCCATGCGCTGGAGGCCTTTTTGAAATGAGAGTGTCTCTGTAGGCTTTGAAGCCAGACTGGCTTTGTGCAATGACAATCTGTGGAGTCACAGTACTGTTAAAATCAAGTACTCTATCACTTTTAAAAACACCGTCATCATGGAAGTAATGATAACAGACTACAACAAGCATAGTGCAAGCGCTGTGCCAGCAAAACCTTTACAAAAATGTTCCACAATTGCGGATGGAAACAGTACTTGGTTACTGGGAAACTGAAATGAGAAAAACAGAGGAGCAACAGGAATAGAGCCACTGGTTAGAGGAGGCATACCCTGAAGCAGAGGTCAGACCCGAGACCAGGGTTCGATTCCCAACGCGGCAGGGTCTGGAGCCCAATTGTCCACGGACTCGATAATTCTCGCTTCGGTGCCTACTCTAAGCACGAGTTCACACTATGCAGCTCTGGGCAACAAGCTTGCTTAATCTCCACAACGCCCCCCGCGGCGGGATGCCTGGCTTTCACCTTGGGGATGCCCAGTACGGGTTATCTCACAGGGAAAAACCAGGACGGGTTCCCAATGCAAGCGCCGAGATGCCCAAGGGTAATTTGAGCGCTATATAAGACCGCACATACATTCATACATACATAAATGGAGGAAAAGTAAATGGCAAGCACAGGAACCAATGAGAAAGCAAGGGGGTTGGATATAAGCCCTTTTTAAGATTTATATTAAATACAAGAGATTTCACAAGCACCGTGTACGCACTGTGCAGGTGAAACCTAAAAAACAATGACAAAATTATTAAGTAATATCACAAAATGTGCAATATTAGGTCGCATATTATGCCTTTTCGTGCTGGATAATTTGGTCAACCCTGCCGCATTTTTACAGGGTCCACGGCCGTAGGTTATAATGCACTTATAAAATGGGGCAAAGGACATCAGTCAGGTTCGTGAGAAGTACAACCTCCTCCCAAGGTCTATAATGTAACTTATTTTATGCTGCAAGCACGATCCAATCTCCAATACAGCACCTGGGATGGAAACCAACATAGGGAGAA
Organism: Triturus cristatus; assembly: GCF_964204655.1. Lineage (NCBI taxonomy): Eukaryota > Metazoa > Chordata > Amphibia > Caudata > Salamandridae > Triturus > Triturus cristatus. The sequence goes on along the minus strand of NC_140588.1, from coordinate 619,250,512 downwards.
ATTCCAGGGCAGGCATTTAACAACAATCGCGGCCTGCGGCCGGAGGCAGCAATGTTTATTTTGCAATAAACGACTATAGCTAATCTTAACAATTCTGTTATCTTTACGACTGATGTCCCCTGTGTCTAGTTGTGCTTTTATACCGTGTTGTCCCTTAAAATGTAATGGGTTCGCAGGAAACGTCATTCCTTTCTTTATTCGGCAAATTCACCACAATCCTTTTCTTTCTGATTATTAAATTAATCCTCATTCGCAGGGTCCCGAGAACGCATCTGTCATGAGGCTGTTTGTACCTATTTCACAACAAAGGGTACAAACTCATCCATTCTATGAAATCTAATTGAAAAACATGTTTCCGCTCGAAGTCGTCCATCTGTCTCGCCTTCGACAGCTTTGTGTTTGAAATATCGTCCCTGTCCTGAGCCTCAGAGGGACACTCATCTCCCATCTTATCTCGCTGCTCTGCAAAGGGCATTTGGCATCCTCCGAAAAAAAAATCTTCACTCTGAAAAAACCCATTCATCTCTCTACGTGTCTCTCAGTGTCTGCTACTCGTTTTAGTATTAATGAGTCCCCATTTCCCCGAGCGGTCGGCGCGTGCGCACGCACGAGGGCACGCACACGCGCACATGTGTAAACTGTGAATTGGACTCATTTTCGCGTGTCTGATAGGTTGATGATATGTTATTCTTTGTGTAGAGTGCTTTCGGCTGCGTTATTCTCAGCTGCAAAGCTCTGTATGAAGACAGGTGACTGCACTCGAGAGCAAATGATTGTGTTAAGATACAAGAAATAGCTTACAAAGCAATGTGCTGAAAGCACTTACTAGCCGTGCACATTTATTTTAAATTTGTTAGAGATGTATTTATTTATTTGGTTATTATAGTAATAGGTACGTGATATTTCAAACATAAGTGCAAATGTGGGTACGTTTTCATTTCTGTAATACGCTGGCCAATAGATTATGGGGAATCACAAACAACAACATGGTTTGAAACAATATGTGTTAAAATAGGCTGCTGTATACATTTCGGCAATACAAACAGGCATACGAATACAATACAACACAATTCATTTACTAGGGTGACCCACTATCCTAGGTTATTGCGCACACTATTTACATTCCTGGACTTTTGAGTCATAACCTAATGCATTCTGGGTGTTGTAGTGTGCAGTGGTTTTGCTTTCATTGAGCTAATTAGACTAACAACCCTGAAATCAATGATTTTTAGATGAAAAGTTCAGGACTGGAGACAGTGTGCGTGATGACCTGGAGTGAGGTGGTGAACCTTTCCTGTACCGTAAATCAGCATAGTAGATAGTTGTCTCCTAGCTTGGGATGTATGCACCATTGACATGTTTACACTCGAAGGTCACCAGCGGTAGTAGTTGACCTCTAGGCATTCTAATTCTGAGAGGTGGATCTGTATTGCTTTTTAAGATTTGTGTAGTGTATCTCGAGTGTTGCAGTGTGTGAATCCACACTGCGTTGATGTCACCTCCACTTCCAATGGTGTTTTGGTGGATTGGCATCTATGACTTCAGGCTTGTGTTCGATTCCAAAACATAGTTTACTTTTTGTTAAATATGACAAACATATAGAGAAAATCATAAAAATCAAAATGTATAGGTTACACAGTGAGGTTTGAAAAGCGCATCTGAACTCTTTACATGAAGATTAGAAGTATTCTAAAAAAAAACAGTTAATTGAAATGCTCCATAATTACATTGAAACATAAATATGAAAGTAATAGAACTTCTGATAATCAACCATAAGATAGTAAAGAAATGATATGGCTAATAGTTTGTTTCGCCGCTTTTATAGCAATAACAGGTCCTTGGATACCTCGGAACATAAAGCCTGGCACTTCTCCCCACAAGTGACGAACATGTCCAAGCCTTAAATACATGGGGGCATATCAACAAGGGCTTTATCTCTGCTTTTTTGGTCATTTACTGTCAACGATATCTGATTTAACCCTAAACTTATGCTGTCGCGTCTTCTGCTTTTACCTGTGACCGTCAGACAATATATATTCAACATTCACCTCATCCCTTTTTGAAAGCGTTTCTTCTAGATAATGTATACCATACCTTTAAAAATTACTATTTTGCTGTCTCCATTGTTCTGTTTATGTTAGAAGGGAAAGTGATTTTATCTTTAGCTTATCTGCTTTTCCTTATTTGTCATTCTTTTTTAGCTTCTTTATTTAATTGGTGCCATTAAGGCTCTAAAGTTATTGTATACTTTCAGATCTGTAATATCAGCGTTCCCTTAAACCGCGGTGCAGCTTCTAAACCTCGAAATCAAACTTTTATTCCCTTTGCCAAATCTACAAATGCTCAGTGCATTAGCCCACTGTACCTATTCAGCGACATCTCCAATTACATCCTAGGCAAAAACAACCTATCAGCCAAGTAACGGAGCTTAGAGTTCAGTGGGGTACGCTGGTTGGTGGTAGGAACCTAAGATGTAGTGTGGTGTCAATTTCGGTAAGTATTCTTGTCTTTTGATCTAGTGTGCCTTGTGCAAAAGATTTTATTAATGGTTCCTCAAGGAACCTGTGAAGACCTTTCCCACTAGGATTTATATGGTCAAGTCTATTGTTGGAGAACCCAATACAAACAATAGTGCAACAATCAAGGCGTGCCTACACATGGGTTTTGTTTAGCTCTACGCAATGTTTAGCATGTTGGAGCAAGGGAGTTTCTCCAGCTATTAGAGTTGCTGCTAGATGCTTTTGACAATGGTGATGATCTATGGTGCAAATGAGGCATCTGCAGAGAAAATAATATATAGTTGTATTCTTTCTTTGCGCTGATAGAATCCAATAGACACAGCCCAGTGAAATTAATTATTTCTAGTATTTTCACTCTCTGCACTAGGATCTTCATTTTGGATGAATTAAAGCAAAGAATGTATCTTAATATAATAGTATTCTTGGTCAAGGCATATGATCATGTTACTCTGGCTGCCCAGGTTATCTTCTGTGATGGGATTTTGTGCATTGCTGACACATTCATTTGGAAGTGAACACAGTACTGCCCTAATACCTGCACCTTTGGCTGCATGTAGATATTTAGCTGCTGGGGCAGGAGGGATGATGCTTGAGGTCATACTCTGTCATCATACATGATGATTTTTCAAAAGATCCAAAGCGTATTTGGTAGTTTTGATTTGATGAGCGAGGAGGAGACTCATTCTAAAGTTATTTCTAATATGCCTAGGCATGGTGTTTGGATTTGACAAGAAAGTCAGAAATTTCTGGTTAGCATTCAGTTCCTTTTCTTGTGATTTTGGTGGGTGCAGAAGGCTTCTTTAATTAATGGCTTGCATCCAAGATTGGCTCTGGAAGAACAGAAAGGTTAGTCTTGGATATGAGATGCAGCGTTGACGGCCAGGAGCAGTGGTGCTGTGGTCCCATGGGGAACTTGAGGAAACCACACTTGTAGCAAGGCAGACTGCACAATTGGGGCTGGTCTCAGGTGCAGGAACAGCATCTCTGGCAGCCCAAAGTTTCAGTAATTGTTCACCCTTTAGGCTTCTTGAGCTCTTCCTTCATGCTACTGCTGGCCTGGACACAACAACGGTTTTCGTTGTCTCTCGGGGACATGGTGAAAGTTGCATGAGCCCGACTCTTATTGTCTATGATTCTTGTGTCACACTGGGCATTGAAATCAGTAGCAATACTCGTCTTTTGTACAGACTCCTCTTCCAGGAATTAGTACTCAGGGTAGCTATTGAAGCAGCTGGGCCTATGGTTCCTGAGCTGACAAAGACAGATTTTCAGCACGAAGAACAGTCTCCCACCTTCAGGTTACATCAACTTGGCTGCGCCCTTATGGAATGGCAACCAATACTTTCACCCTGGCCTAATCCTTCCTCTGGGATGGTGCACCACTTGGTCAAAAATTGAACTTGATAACTGCCTCTCTGTGCCAGTTTATATTCTCAAGTAGTTGAGTTGGTGGCAGGAGTAAATTCTAGGCTACCCGATAGACTCCAAATGCATCATGCTTCTGGTACATTTTAGTCAATGCTAAGAAACATATTGTAATGCTATTTTGATTGTTAGGTGTTTGTTATGAGTTCTATCTTAATGCGTTGAATAAAAGTACTTGTCGCATTTCCTGGTGTAGAAGGCTGTTGCATGACTTTATGTGTGTGTGTGTGATGTACTGCATATGTGTACTAAATTCTTTCTAAACTGTACTGTTAGTTATTTATTTGGAAAGTGTATTCAATCGAAGGCATTCTCCCCACTATCGAGGGATTTGATGGGTCAGCATAATAAGAGCTCTGTCCAAATACCTAATGTTTCTATCCCTCGTTCCTCTGCTCTGTTATCTCCCATGAATGCACCAGATTGACTGCATAACATATTGTGTATGCATCCCTGTAAGAGCTCAGGCCACATGAAATCCGGGGCACTGGGGGATATAGTGACAACTAGTGGTACAACTCCTATATATCTACAATTGTACCCCCCAGGCATTAGTAACAACAAGGAGGTGCTGTATGAGGGGGTACAAAGTTCATTTGAAAGATATGATATTGATGACTGTAATAATATATGTTTCCCTGATGACGCTGCGAGTTCATAAGAGCTCTTAGGCAGTGGCGGCTCGCAGCGGTAACGCTGTGGGGCGGGGGTGTGGCTGGGTGGGAGGGTAGGGGAGTCCAACATACAACAGCAAAGGTAAACGTAAATAAATACATAAATATCTGCCATTGTATGTCGGACTCCACTACCCCCCCCCATCCAGCCCCGCCCTGCCTCCCCGCCCCACAGCGTTACTGCTGCGAGCCGCCACTGCTCTTAGGGCACACATCTAATACTAATAATGATGATGATTTTGCCATTTTTCTTCATTTAAGTTTACTGTCTTGGAACCTAGCTGGTTTAAGTGCGAAATTATGTGATCAGGACTGGCTACGGTATATTAAGGACTTTGATGTGTGTCTGTTACAGGAGACATGGGCTACAGAGAGAATCTTTATAGATAGGTACACATCACTTAGCGTTGACGCTAAACCTGCCTTGCATTTTGACAGAGCTAGTGGAGGGCTTTTAACATTGGTAAATAATGGTCGCTTTAGCACTTTAACGCCCTTGGAAATAGATTGCCCAGACTTAATGGGGACTTTGGTTACTTTACCCTCCGGTCTCTCCTCGGCACAATTTAATATTTATGGTAGATCGTTTAAGTCCGATGATATTTCCGCTACTCTAACAGTTTAGATACCATACTGGAGGATTTACACCCTGATATGAAAATAATAGTGGCGGGAGATTTTAACACCCCCTTTAAAACCCGGTTCCTTTTTAACAGAGATTACTGCAGAGGAAGACGAGCATTGGGGTATTCCAGCATTGACAGTGCCCCCAAGAAAATTCTTACTTCTTGTGCATTACAAATAGTCTCGTTGATTACTAGTAGAGCACTTAATTGTCGCACCACCTCCTACTCTCTTCGTGCACCAACATTTAAGAGGAGACTATCTGCTAATGTTATTGATTATGTATTAATTGACGTGAGACTATGGCCTTTAGTAGCCGATATGGGAATTAATGTAAGGTTTGATAGCGATCACAATTCTCTTGAGGTGACATTTTCTGGAGAGCCCTTGGTGCAAGGGTATACTGCCTTCCTCACGGTTGTCCCTGTGTTAAATGGTAGCGGCAGTTTCAGTCGATAACCTTTCAAGTATTTGCCCGGCGGTAATCGCCTCTCATACCACTCGATAATTTACCAATAAAAGAGGCAGGCGCCGGAGACTGGAAGGCAGGAAACAAAGTTTTATTCCGTCGGAGCAGAACACATCAGATCAGACAGCAAGGTATCGTCACGAGGTGCTCTAACTGCATCTCTGAGACCTGGTCTCTTATACACAGGTTTATTGCTTTATTACACATAGTACATTCTTGAGATTCCCTTGATGTATGGGGGAATATCCCCTGAAGCCCTGGTTCAGATCCGATCCCACACATAGATACAGTAGAAGTTCCCACCCCACCCACAGTGGGAGATGGCTATTGCGCAGCAGGGTATTCCGCCAATTCCTGGGGGGTGTGTGTGACCGGTCGGGTCTCAGGGAGTAGGGGCTTTGATCTACTGTAATCCCTTTGATGTGGGGTGTTTCCCTTACAGTAGGGGCAATAAACTGCATCCGCAGGGCTAGGTGATGGCCTGGGACCAGTTCAGACAATGGGGCGCAGAGGAAGGGGGTTATTAAAGGAGAGGCATGACCATGTATGGGATGTCGGTCGGATGTGGTTCCGTAGCAGGGTCGCGCAGAAGGAGAGGGTTTATGGCCTGTATGAGAGAGCGGGGGTGGCCAGCGCGCAGGGGATGCTCGCAGCGCCAAGGGGAACGCGCTGGCGATTGACAATGAGCGGGGAGAGAGTGGGGTGCCTAAAATGGCGGCCGTGCATTCGCTGTGCGTGGCGCTGGGGAGAGGCAAGATGGCGCAGATAATGTTCAGTTTGCAAGCTAAATTTCCACAGTCCTCCCTTTTAACATATCTCGCCAGCTTGTCTAGTTCGGATTTATCCCCATAATACTACGGACTTCCACCTCATAAAGGGCTTTCATCCGTTCTGTTTCAAAGTTCAAAGTCTTAGGGCAGATGCAGTTCATAAAAAGCGAACATAAAGGTGGCAGACACTGAATCCCCAAACAACATCCACATAGTACCACAATCGGTATTAGGATAAATGAAAACAGCCTCCATCCCCAACTTTTAATAGCGTCCCAAAACCAACTCCCCAGCGACCATTCTTCTTGCTCTTGATGGACCTCTGTGGACAGTCTGTGGAGGTGTTCAATTGCTTTGTAGACTGAGGGTGAGTTATCTGGTACGTAGGTACAACAGCTGGACCCAATGATGCGGCATGCTCCTCCACGATCTGCCAGAACCATGTCTAGAACGAGGCGGTTCTGAAGGGCCACTAAGCGGACGGCCTGGAGCTCGGCGGTGTTGTTGGCGAGGGCGCCAGCCGTAATGTTCATTGCCGTTTCGACTGCCTGGGTTAAGTGGCGTATGGCACGGCTGTTTGCCATTGGACCCCAGAGTGGAACAAGGCCTTTTACTGCGTCCATGAACTGCGCTCCGGTGGAGTCGGCTTGTACAAGGTCTTTGGCACGTTTCTGTCGGTGATGGTTTGCTGGAGCCACATATGTCGGGGGAAGAACAAAGGCGATGTAGCAGGTGCCTCCCCAACCTTTCGGGAGCCAGGTGTAGGCCTTAGTACCACAGACGAAGTACATATTCGGGGAGGCAACAAAGGAGGGTGGGTCAACTGAGTCCAATGTTCGGGTGATGAGGCAGGAGCTGTGGCTCACCAGCTGTGCCCCCAGGCCTTCGAGGCATACAGATCCAGTGATGTTGATGACGGACAGGGCCACTGTTAGGGTGGCGGCCGTCCGTTTTCGGAGGTAAGAGAAGGTGAGTCTGGCTGGATTGTTGAACACTTGCATTTCAACTCGTTCTTTGGCAGGGATGTCCATGTGAAAGGAAGTGTTCGATCTCAGAGGGCAGAAGAGGGCGGAAGTTCTACCAGTTTTGTTCAGCCAGAACCCATGGTAGAAGTGTGACATGGTTCTGCCGGAAGTGGCATTGTCCTTGTAGCTCTCCTGCAGGAGGATCAGCCAGGCGAGGCAGGAACCATGGACAGAAAAAGGTGAAGGGATGAAAGGGATTGAGTGCCCAGTGGCATGTGGTAGCAATCCACAGATCCAGCAGTTAGTGGCGTTGGTGGCAAGATTGTGTTGGTGGAGCAACTGCACAAAAGAGTTATTCCAGAACTCCTTACGCCTTTCTCGGAGTTGGGGTGAAAGTGAGATCAGATGGTGTTCTTTCGTGGTGGTAGGTTGAACGGTGGTCAGCAATGTCTTATGAGCGGGTGTGTTCTCTTCCATGATCCAGAAGGTGACCATGAGGAGAAGGCAAAAGAGAAGGGTAATGAAAAGTGTAATAGTCTTTAAGCTGTGCATTCGGTCAGTCTTTGGGTTTCTGTAGTGGATCTTCGGACGTCCGGTTGCTTCCATCATCTTCATGTTGGGCGCTTCCATCACCTTCAAGAGACTCGGTAGCGGGCAGAACCACAGACTTTGTTTAGTTTCTCTCCTGGTGGCCTTTGAGGTGGCTAGGCAACCGCTCTGAAATTTCCACTTAGCCTGTGGTCTGCTTAGCCGAAGTTCTCTCCTTTCGTCGCAAGTTATACCCTTCTTTGGATGGCACAGTGGGATCGGGATGTTCAATCAATTCAAGTGTCTCTGTATCCGGGCAGCGGCTCAGGGATGGTCGGTCTTTGTCCAGAAGTTCCTCTTGGGCGGTGACGTTGTCCGTGGTTGTCAGGGTCGGTGATACCTTCTTGCAGTGGTGTGCATGCAGCCAATTGCGTTTCCCCTCCACTCGAAGAGCTGTTTGGGTGGTGATCAGGACTTGCAGGGGGCCCGTCCACCGGGGTCCAGAATCTTGGTGCGCTGGAAGTTACGCACTAAGACGAAGTCACCAGGTTGGATGTCGTGCCCGGGGCCCCTGGAAACATCGGGAATGGCGTGCAGCACCTGCTGATGGATGATAGACAACGTTTTAGTTAGATTGTACAGATAATCAGACATGAGGACGTCCGGGACGTCGTGGATGGATGTCGGTTTTGGTGCAGTCCAAAGGTTCATGGGCCGCCCGAAGACGACCTCGTAGGGGGTTAAGTGGTGTTTGGTGGGGGTGGAACGCATTGATAGCAATGCTAGTGGGAGAGCGTCTGGCCATCTTAGCCCTGTGGTGGCGACTATTTTTGCTATCTTAAGCTTCAATGTGGCATTGTGTCGCTCAACCAGGCCTGCAGATTGGGGATGGAAGACCGCATGGAATTTCTGTTTTACACCCAACCCTTTTAAGATGAGTTGGATAACTTCGGCTACGAAGTGGGGGCCGTTGTCGCTCCACAAAATTCGACAAAGGCCGTATCGGGGGAAGAATTCCTTCAGTAGTACTTTTGCGGTAGTCATAGCGGTGTTGTCATGGGTTGGGTAGGCTTCCACCCACTTGCTGAAGGCACACACAACGACAAGTACATACTTTAAACCTTGGCACCTTTCTAGCTGGACATAGTCCATTTGTAGGACTTCAAAGGGGTGATTGGGGACCCCAAACCCTCCCCGGGGTACAGCAGTTCCTTTCCCAGGGTTGTGTTGGAGGCATACTAGGCATTGTTGGACCAGACGTTTGGCTGAGTCTGGTATTCTGTCGTTGTGCCAGACTTTGGAGATGAGTTCGATCATGGGGGCAGACCCTATGTGTGCGGGGGAGTGTGCCATGGTCAGCATGGGGATCAAGTATGAGTCGGGTAGCAACCATTTGTTCGAGTCTTTAGTTCGCCAACAACCGTCATCGTCCTTCAATCCCACCCGGGCCCATTCAGTTAATTCGTGTGGTGTGCTGGCTAGTTGGATATCCCTAATTGTTTCCCTAGCATCCTTCCATTTCTCAGTTTGTGACCTGGTCACGTACATACGGGTCGTGGACCTATTCTCGGCTGTGGTTCGGGCAGTAATGTCAGCTAGTGCATTTCCCTGTCCTATAATGTCTGTCACCTTCTTGTGTGCCTGGCATTTGATCACAGCTAACTGTGTGGGGAGGAGGACTGCTTCGGTCAGGGCAGAGACTAGATCTCCATGCAGGATGGGTGTGCCATGAGAAGTCAAGATTCCCCTCTCTTTCCATAAGAGCCCAAAGTGGTGAACTACCCCAAAGGCGTACTGATTGTCTGTGTAAATGTTTGCGGTTGTCCCTGCTGCCAGGATGCAGGCTCGTGGGAGGGCAATTAGTTCCGCCGCTTGCGCGGATCGCTGTGTGATGCGGGCTGTCTCAACAACTGTTCGAGCTGTGGTGACTGTATAGGCAGCTGAGGTGGTACCATCGGGGAGCTTGATGCATGAGCCATCCACCCACAGTTCTCCGTCAGGGTCCGGGAAGGCAGTATCCCGGAGGTCAACCCTACTCTTGGTTTGTTCGTCGGTGAGGGTCACGCAATCATGTATAGGGGATGCATTGGGGTCAGCGTCAGGGAGAGGCAGTAGTGTGGCTGGATTCAGAGTGGTGCATCGTTTTAATGTGATGTGGGGTGCAAGCAGAGTCAGTTCATAACCAGTCAGTCGTGCGCTAGTCAGGTGTTGAGTCTTGGTTTGGTTCAGGAGGGTATCAACAGCATGGGGTACCAATACTGTGAGGGGGTTCGAGAGCACGATCCCCTCACTTTGCCGGATAGAGACAGCAGCGGCGGCTACTGCTCGAAGGCAGGCGGGCAAAGCTCTGGCTACGGGGTCAAGAGTGGCAGAGAAGTAGGCACAAGGGCGTTGCTTAGGGCCTATGGACTGGGTTAGGACAGACAACGCACATCCCTCCCTTTCGTGGGTGTAGAGGGAGAAAGGTTTAGTGTAGTCTGGGGTTCCTAGGACTGGGGCCGAGCAGAGGGCGTCTCGTAATTCTTTGAAGGAGGATTGACATTCGGGTGTCCAGGGGAGGGGGAAGGGGGTATCTTTAGCCAGCAGGGAAAGCAGAGGTTTTACGATAAGACTAAAATTTGGCAACCACTGACGACAAAAGGAGGTGAGGCCCACTAGGGACCGCACTTGCTTCTGAGTTTTGAGAACAGGGGTTTCTAGGATGGTTTGAATTCGGTCAGGGGTAAGTTTCCTCCCGTCTTTGGATAGTAGGTGGCCTAGATACGTTACTTGGGGCTGGCAGAATTGCAATTTCTTTCTGGAGACCTTGTGACCGTTCTCCGCTAGGAAGTGGAGGAGGTTAATGGTGGCTGTGACGGCAAGTGGAGTGGTGTCGGCCGCCAAAAGAATGTCATCGACGTACTGTATCAACGCCACTCCATCGGGTAGTTGGACTGCATCTAGTTGCCTCTTGAGGGCTTGGCTATAAATACTAGGACTCTCTGTGTAGCCTTGGGGTGCCCTGCAGAATCTGTACGAACGGGCTTTTAAAGTGAAGCCGAACAGGTAGCGGCTGTCTGGGTGGATGGGGATGGAAAAGAATGCGTTCTTGAGATCAATAACGGTAAAGATGGTGGCAGTGGATGGAATCAGGGTGAGGATGGTGGTGATGTCTGAGACCACGGGGTACTGGGGTACGACTACTTTGTTAACCTCTCGCAAGTCAACAATGAAACGGTAGGCTTTCTCATCCCCCTCGCCTTGCTTTTTTACAATGGGTAGGATAGGGCTGTTGCAAACATTACTAACTACTTCTTCTACCACTCCTGCTTCGACTAGGGACTCGATTTCCACCAATGCCTTCTCGCCTTCGGGTGATATCCGATACTGTGGAAGCTTTGGGAGCACTGCATCCGGTCGGACGGTTATGTGTACCGGGTCGATCACCATGCGCCCTACGTCTGAGTCGGTTTTAGCCCATAGATGTGAAGGTAATGTGTCGAGTAGGGACATATCAGCATCGGTTATAGAGAGCATACGCCGTGTGTGACAGGGTCTGGACAGATCTGGGTTATCGTGTAGGATGACTCGAACTCCGTCTGGGGAGCATCTGATGGTAGCTCGAAAATGTTTTAGCAAATCAAGTCCCATAATAGCATCGGGGGTGTTGGAGGAGAGCAGAAAGGGCGTGTCGGTGGTGTTATCTTCTAAGTCAAAGGGGATTGGTGCTGATAAGGGGTTAGTGGAGGGCGTTCCGTCAAAGCCTATTGAGGTTACGTGTGAGCCAGACAAGGGTGCCCTAGGAATCGGTCGTTTAGATAACGCACTACGTGTCACCCCAGTATCTACCAGGAATGGAGATTTTGTGCCCAAGACCTTAGCGGTGACGTAAGGACCTTGCTGGTCAACACGGAGTTCGACTGGATCCCTCCCTTGCCCCTGGCGGGCCTATGCGAAGTCATGAGTGCTTTCATAGTCGGACTGCTGACACTGGTTTTGTCGGGGGCGATCAAAGGTGTTTGGTCTGCCTGGCCTGTCGTTGATGGCGTCGTTCGTGTGCCCTCGTCCCTGTCCTCTATTTCTGGGGTCATATGCTGTGTCTCTGGGGTTCCTATTTTTGTTCATTTCCAGAAGGACCGGGCACTGGGATTTCCAGTGTCCGAACCCTCTACAGAACGCACATTGATTCCCATCTAAGTCTCTCCGTCCGTTGTAGGGTGCAGGTGTATGGTCTCTAGGGGGTAGCTTTCTAGGGGCGGTTGGTTGGTAATTCTCTTTTGGGGGTTCCCTTCCTATGGTCACCCCTTGCAACTGTGCTATCATCACCCTCTCCTTTAATTCCTTTTTCTTCTTCTCTGACGCCCTATCGTTCTCGTTCTTCTGGTTTTCGTAGTATTGGGCCATCTGGAGAATTGCTGCGGGTTTGGAGGCTGCCCAACTACTCTCGCTGGTCTGTAGCTTCTGGGAAACTTCTTGTGACAGACCCTTTACATAATTCTGGACAAAGAGGTGGTGTCCGGTTGCGGTGGTCATGTCTTGGCCACTGTAATCGGAAAACACAGTCTCGAATCGGGAGGAGTATTCAGACACATCTTCCTGGGGTTTCTGGCGGCAAGCCGTCACTATCGACCAGTCTACCTTTCTTTCTGGGATTAGAGTCTTCAGCTTTTGTACAATCTTGTCTGGGAGCTCTAAGATGGCTTTCGGGGGTTTCTGTCCTGGTTCTCGCTGTTTATCTATGGTATCGAGTTGTACCCAGGTATATCCGAACGGCTCAGCGTGGTCAACTTTCCGGATTTGTTTCCACACATCAGCCGGCAGGCATAGCCCAAAGAACAAGTCGATATCTGCTAACGTCATTATCGTTGAGCCTAAGGCTGTACCCAATTCCGTGTAGAAGGCAGTCGGGTTCTTTCTTAAGTCGGGTAGAGTCTTTCTAAAAGTCAAAATATCTTGCCGGTCCCACGGCTGATAGACCCAGTTATATACAACCCTTCCCTTCGCATCTTGGTGGTTGATGTCGTCGTGCGTTCCCTGACCCCGTGGGGGGACCCAGTAGGGGGCAGCTTCTTTGATGGGCATCATGGCATCAGCCCTTCCTCCCTGGGGTTTAGTTGCTATGGGGGTTTCTGTTTTGGTGGTCTGTCCATGTTCTTCAAGGTGTCGGTAGACCTCGAGTGTACGAGTGAAGAGGTTCGTTACATCGCCCTCTCTTTCTTCCCCAATGTCTACCTTCCTATATAGGGCCGCTAAGCCTTCGGGACCTTTATCGTGGTACCTATCCTCATATGCATTCAGGGCGTGATAACAGAGCCGTACGACGAAGTGTCGTCTGCGGCTGTCGGCATACGAGTTATACACGTCTGTTATATACTCCTCACTTTCTTTTCGCTCCACCAGCGTCCCTACTATCTTATCAATTCCTGCTCGTTCATCCTTAGTTAGTCGATTCATTCTGGTGGACTCTTTCTTTCCTATCTCATGGTCATCTAGCGTTGTAGTCGACATTGGGTTCGGTACAAGAGGCTCAGCCGGCGCGGAGGCTGTGAGGGCCGAGGCCCCTGTACTGCTTTCGCTCGTGTTCGGGGGTTGTGGGTGTTGCACTACTGATTGGGAGGGTGCATACGGAGGGGGCATGTAAATGATCGGGGGACCTAACAGTAATTCGTCATTCGTTCGCTGCTTGGAGGACAACTCAGGGTAGAGCAAAGAAGGGGTCCTAACAGCGTACTGGCCTGAGGTTTCGGGCTCCTGTCTTAGTTTAGTTTCCCTTCTCTCCTTTATGTCTTCTTCTAACTTTCTAGCGGCAAGGTGAGCTGCCTTTCGTAATTCCTTTTCTGCTTTTACTTCTTCCCTCTTTTTCCGTTGCATTGCTTCTTTGCGCCACATGCCGATACTGTCAAGCATAGTAGGCGTCGTCTTATTGCTACGCAGAGCTACTTCTAGCACTTCTATCTTATGGTCGTCGAAGGATCCCATCAGTGGCCACTGACTCTCGGGGTCCTTCTTGGTATATTTATGCCACAGTTTGCTATAAGCTACGGCGACTAGTCCATATTTAGTGAACATGTCCTTATTAGGGGTGCCTTCCAGTGGAGCCGGATGGTTCACCTCTAATAAGCGGTCCGGGCAGAACCAACTACCAATCAGTGGGGAGAAGATAGGCATGACGGGTTTCAACGGGGACAAAAGTCAGCACTACCTATCTTTTCACTGCTTGCAAAGACTAGACAGAATATCTCTATTCTTCGTTATTTGTAAGCAGAGAATACCTCCAAAGAACCAATATCGAACAACTAGTGTTCGGACAATCAATCAATCAATCAATGGGGAGATAAAGATAGGCATGACGGGTTTCAACGGGGACAAAAGTCTGCGTTACCTACCTTTCACTATTTGCAAAGACTAGACAGAATATTCCTATTCTACGTTATTTGCAAACAGAGAATATCTCAAAAAGCACTATTCTTCAAAACAATCAATGTTCGGACAATCAATCAATGGGGAGATAAAGATAGGCACGACGGGTTTCAACGGGGACAAAAGTCTGCGTTACCTACCCTTCACTATCTGCAAAGGGAGAGAGAGAGTATTTCTACTCCTCCCCGTTTGTAGACAGCGAATATCTCAAAGAGAACAATCAATGAGCAATACTAGTATTCAAACAATCAATCAATTATTTCGCACTTTTGTCGTGTTTCACGACCTTACCCGGACCGCGTGGACAGTTTCTCGTCTTCCGCCTCCAGCGCCCGATCGTCCTCTACTCTCCGTATTTGCCGCGGCACTCCTGATGGTTCCCAGTCAGGACCGTAGATCACTCGAGAGAGGTCTGCTCGGAACCAGTGAAGTTCGGATGATCGGCTGCCAGACGAGGGTCTATTGGGCAGGAGCTCTCCCGATCGTTGCAGTCGTTCACTCTGTCGTCGGGACCTCTCCCACTGGATCCACGTGTCGCTGATGGGCCCCACGTTTGGGACGCCAATTGTTAAATGGTAGCGGCAGTTTCAGTCGATAACCTTTCAAGTATTTGCCCGGCGGTAATCGCCTCTCATACCACTCGATAATTTACCAATAAAAGAGGCAGGCGCCGGAGACTGGAAGGCAGGAAACAAAGTTTTATTCCGTCGGAGCAGAACACATCAGATCAGACAGCAAGGTATCGTCACGAGGTGCTCTAACTGCATCTCTGTGACCTGGTCTCTTATACACAGGTTTATTGCTTTATTACACATAGTACATTCTTGAGATTCCCTTGATGTATGGGGGAATATCCCCTGAAGCCCCGGTTCAGATCCGATCCCACACATAGATACAGTAGAAGTTCCCACCCCACCCACAGTGGGAGATGGCTATTGCGCAGCAGGGTATTCCGCCAATTCCTGGGGGGTGTGTGTGACCGGTCGGGTCTCAGGGAGTAGGGGCTTTGATCTACTGTAATCCCTTTGATGTGGGGTGTTTCCCTTACAGTAGGGGCAATAAACTGCATCCGCAGGGCTAGGTGATGGCCTGGGACCAGTTCAGACAATGGGGCGCAGAGGAAGGGGGTTATCAAAGGAGAGGCATGACCATGTATGGGATGTCGGTCGGATGTGGTTCCGTAGCAGGGTCGCGCAGAAGGAGAGGGTTTATGGCCTGTATGAGAGAGCGGGGGTGGCCAGCGCGCGGGGGATGCTCGCAGCGCCAAGGGGAACGCGCTGGCGATTGACAATGAGCGGGGAGAGAGTGGGGTGCCTAAAATGGCGGCCGTGCATTCGCTGTGCGTGGCGCTGGGGAGAGGCAAGATGGCCCAGATAATGTTCAGTTTGCAAGCTAAATTTCCACACCTGCTCCAGCTGTAACCAACAATTGTTGCTCTGTAAAATGGCCCAAGGTTATGGCAGATCAAGAAGTATATTCAGAACTCTATATGCAGTTTTTTGCCTCATTAGAACAATATGAGGGAATAGATCCAGCCAGAATACCTATTCTCACAGTTTATAATCAGTTTTTGGGTGAATTACAGAAGATCTTCTATAAGGAGGGGACTGCTACTAATACCACACATTTAAGCATAATGTATGGTTTGACTCTGAATGCAAAGCAACGAAGAACTCATTGAAGATGGCAATAGTTGAGTGGGATGGAGGCAAAATTCGTACTGCTAAAGGTATCTATAAATCCCAACTTAGGCAGGCTAAACAAGATTGGGAAGATACATCTTGGGAGGATTTACTTGCAGCTAGTAAAATTAAGGACAGTAGATCATTCTGGAAACTAGTAGCGCAGAATAATCATGAAAGAGTGAAGTACCCTAGTTATAATATATCCCCTGACAAATGGGTGGTGCATTTCTCATCCCTTTATTCCCCGAGAAAATCTGACGACCCAGCTAGTGCTGTAAGCGCAACTGAAGATATACTAGAACATCATATAGAGCAAAAGTCACATAACACTCCTATTTGTTTTAGTACTGAAGAGACAAAAAGTGCAATAAATTCTCTTAAATTAGCTAAGGCACCAGGCCCCGATAAAATTCCGGGTGACCTTTTTAAGACAGAGCCATTCATCTGGTCTATCTATTTTAACTTATTAACAAATCCAATTTCGGCTGGGGGAGATATCCCCGAATCATGGAGGGGGGCAGAGACAATATGTATTTTTAAGAAGGGAGACACTAGCAATCCAGCAAATTATAGGCCTATAAGTCTGTTAGATAATGCCCAAAAAATCTTCTGTGGGCAAATTTTGAGTAAACTGAAGGATTGGATTGACGAAAATCAAATACTGTCACCCTTCCAGACCGGCTTTAGATAAAAAAAATCAGCACTATTGACCAGATTTTCATTATTATACTGGAAAAATTTGCTTTTAAATCTGGGTTTGTTCTATGTAGCTTTTATAGATCTTAGAGCTGCCTTTGACCTCATTCCCCGTTCCAATCTATGGCAGGTCTTAACAAATCTAGGAGTTCCGACCAATCTTGTACACTTACTGAGTAAACTACATGAGAAAAACTTTGCCCCAGTACGCTGGGGCCCGAATGGTGAACTAACTCAACGCATCCCAATTGAACATGGAGTTAGGCAAGGTTGTGTTCTTGCCCCCACTTTGATTTCTCTCTACTTAAATGATGTAGTTAAAGTATTGGAAAATAGTGTAAATGATTCCCCAATGTTGAATAACAAAAAGGTACTGATTTTATTATTCGCCGATGATTCTCTACTCATATCAAAGTCTCCCATGGGTCTGCAGACCCTGGTAAATACATTCTTATACTTTTGTAATGACGGGGATCTCGAGCTAAATGTTAATAAAACAAAATTTATGATATTGGGTAAGGGGTCTAGGAAAGGCAAAATAACTATTAGGGTTGGGAACAAGATCTTTAAGAGGGTAGATCATTTTGATTACCTAGGGGCTCGATTTATGGAGAGCTTTAAATGGTCGGATCAGATCATGAAAAGTAAACTCCTTATTGAACATAGGTCAGATGCCATTTTGAAGACGCAAAAGAAAACGGTGTCCCATGTAGTGTCGCCAGTTTTGGAGATCTATCGGGCCAAGGCACAGGGGGCTGCTCTCTATGGAGCTGAAGTCTGGGGCTATGCTGATGCCCAGCCACTTGCATTGGTAGAAAATAGCTTTGTTAGGAAAGCACTATGTGTTCCCCATAGTACACCTCTTATCCCATTGAATTTATCTTTTGGATTAAAAAGAGTAACTTATTTGGCTCCCCTGAAAATATTGGTATACTGGGTGCGTCTCTGGTGTACACCAGAGCTTGCTGACTACAGGGATTCCCTAAATGATGTTCTTAAGCAACCAGGTGCTAGATCGCTCCTATGGATTAAACATGTGTCCTCCTGGATGGGTAAACTAGGTCTCCATAGATTTTGGGCTGATCCTACCAAAATAAACAAAACTGATATAAGCCTACTAAAAACCACCTACTGAGCTTGTATTAACGAAGGGATAACAAGTAGATGTTCTGTAGGATCTTTGACTAACACATTTTTAGATTTTAAATTTCTACCCCTTTTTGAGGAATATTTAGACTTCATATCTTTAGCCTTTCCTAAAAGCCTTTTTATACGTTTTCATCTGGGGCACTCCCTGTAAGATCATTTACCCACAAATGGAATAAAGCACAGTCAATATTGAACTGTCCTATGTGCAACCAGGGTGATGAAAACGAATCACACTTACTCTTTTTCTGCCCAGAGTATTCGTCCCCCCCGTAGTAAATGGATCATTCCCTAATGTCAAGAACTGGGGATACACATTATCAAGCAGCGTTAAGGATACTAAAGACTGACTTATCTTTCAGAATTGTTTTAGCTGTTAGTAAATTCCTAGAAGCAGTCTGGCACACACATACATGCAACTTAAAAAAATCAAACAGCGTAATGATTATGCGCTCTATTTTACTCTTCATTTGCTACAATGAACTGCCTTTTTACGTACTGATTTTATGGTGTTTTACTGCATCTTATTTATAAATATTTAATGTGTTTCTATTCTGTATTGACCCTATTTATGATGTTATCTTATTTACTTTGTAATGCTACTGTGGTATTATCAGTTACATCATTTCTGAAGCACTTGGGACTTGAAAGCAGACAAACGACCTTGATGAGGGCTGCTACTAAGTATGCTGCTATCATTGTATATGGATACTAGCTATATCTATGCTTTGTATTCTTTTTGTCTAGTACTTCATTTGTATTGTATATTTTATATTGACAGTGGTATTTGATTCAAGGTGTATTCACTATGTTCTAGAGGTGCTGCTGTTGCTTGCCTGTATTGGTTACGGCGTATCAGGCAATAGTTCGATTTATGGACTGTGTATTGTTATTTTAATGTTTTATTCTGTTTTGTTGCAAACGTTGATGGTTCTCACAACTGAATAAAGTAATTACTACTATTTGGCAAGTGGTTATTAGAGATGCGCTTTAGTGAGCACAGTGGTACCCACATATATCACATATAGGCGCTGTGATGGATGTGTGTGTGTTATGATTAAGGTGTCCATTTGAGAGATTGTGTGTTTCCTGCCCAGAGTCGGTTTTGGAAAGTGGGAGTAAAGCTGGAGGACAACAAAGCAAGGAACTAAGTAGAGGGTAATGCAGAGGTCAGTGACTACAAAAGGGAGGCTGGCATTGGCGAAGAGAAAAAGGTTAGTGTTGACAGAATAGAGGGTAAGTTGAGGCACCCATGGACATTCTGGAGAATAGGTGAATACAGGAATTGTTGGACTAGGAGAAGGCTGCATTAGAAAACACGGGAAGATAGCTTATTAAAATTGTTGGGAAACAAGAGGATCATGAGCTGCCAGGAAGAATGTGGAGCAGCAGCTGCCTAGATAAGAGATCAGAACCTGCCTGGCAGAGAGGACACAGACATGACCTATGTAAAGGATGAACAGGACTTGGACAGAAGAGAGGTGGCTGCAGCTCCTCTTTCTCACCCTATATCTGCTGCAGTTTTCGTTGCCTACGTGTGTGTTTTTTGGGGGGGTTTTGTAGGGTACTAAGTGTCGTCTTGTGGTCACTTAAGAGCAGGCTCTGAACTTGGGACACTCGCAATGAACTGCAGAAGGATTTCTGATTGGGATGTACTTGTTCCCTTAAATGGAGAATTTGAGGATATGTAGGGACAATAATTCCTCCCAGTCCAGTTTTCTAGGAGTGAAGGATATGTCTCTGTTGTCATGTCTAAAATGCTATGAGTGCATATAAGCTGACTATGCTGCCAGTATTAAGTGCTTTATAAAATTCTATAATTGTTTACATTAACAGGCAGACGAAAGCTGTGAAACACATTTGCTTCCAAATTCATCCATTGTGCCTGCTTTGGCACGTGAAGCGGAAGAAGGGCTTAGCTGAGTTGGATTGAATTGGAATTGGCTAACCAATGCTGACCTCGACAACTGACCGTGACCAGAAAAGTATTCAATGCATCCTCCGCTTCAGACCATTTGAAACCTTTTAATGCCTACGAAAGCCAGTATTCTCTAAGGAGGTGTGCTGAATGGCATTGATACCATCCTAACAGAGATCAAAAGCAGTCTCATCCTCTTGTGAGCTCCAAGCCAAGAGTATGTGATCTGCTGTAAATGTTTAGCAACCTTCTGGAAACCTTAACGCAGTGGTTGCATTGGGAGGTCGGAGGCAGGAGTTCATCTCGTTTAGATTCCTTTTGCATATGCCTCAATTCATTAAAACCCCCTAAAGTGAGAGGGAATTGAAATTAGCATACTCCTATTGTTTTTTTCAGATTTTTTCTGGTTTCTGTAGGTTGAAGCTATTGTGAGTGACTGGGTATGAGATTGACCTATGTCTGTAGGGAAGGAAGTTCTTCAGGAGGGAATTAACATGTTCATAAAGCACTTTGTGTGCCAGAGCTTGAATGAGTAAATATACTGTTGCAGGGATCCTGCACATATACAGAACTATGCACAGAAAACCAGGACCTCGGTGTATAGTGGTGTACCAACCTATCACCTTAGTGCCCTAAATCCCAAAAACCGACTAGCTATAGTGTCTCATTCGTTCTCTGACATAATAGTGAAGCTACCCAGAATTAGACAACCCAGAACACAACACTCCTGACTCTCTCAGGAATCGTGGTAGTAAGACAACTCTTTCGCTCACTCACTCATACTTGTCCACAATAAGAGTAATCAGAGTCACTGTATAATTTAAAATGTTTATTTTAACTAACGTGCTTTATGGAGTGCAGTACACATGCCATTGCCAGCAGCAAAATGCATAAACACAATACGGTCAGCATTGTTACAATTCCAAAAAATACAAAAGGGGATGTCATTTTATAAAGACAGTGGAAAGGGCTATAGTACCTAACCACCCTCCCCATGGTAAGATATAGTTTATTATAAAAAATAACACCTCTGGGCTTTGTCAGCAGACCCCATACCTCAAGGCCTAGATGAAAGGTTTACATCTCAGGACCAGCACAGCTCTTCTCTCTGGAAAGGTCTCTCTCTAAGTGTTCAGAATAACATGCATCTCTGCAATATGAAAGCACGCGACTTTCAGTAGTGCAGCTGTGTGTCGTGTTATGTCTAGGTGCGAGGGACTGACCAGAACAGAATAACAAGGGGCATTGTTTATCGACCTTGTACTTCGTGTGCAGACTAAACCCCAGAGAACAGCAGAGAACGCGAAAAGCAGACAGTTCTCATGTGAAAGGCACAAACAAAGTCTTGCAAAATAAAAGCATGTAGTAACGTGCGCAAAAGCAGCCTCATGGCAGCGAAGCTCATGCTAACTTAGCAATGTTGATAATGATACTACCAACCATACAACAACACCTGTGAGGTGTTGCGGGGGACAGTTAAGTGAGGAACAGAATCACTATGTGGACGAAAAGTAGAGGGACCACACAATTACACTTCCCTTTCTTTGCCCCTACATCATCCCATAATTACCACCAACTTTATCATTCCCCAAATCACCATTTTTATCTTTGAAGTGTTTCTTTGCAGGTTTGAAGGATATGCCGAGTTTGCTGTCTGTGACTCCATGGGGACGACTGTCATCGCAAACACTACTTATGATGAGCCCTTTTCTCAGAGTCCTTAGGCCAATCAGGGAATGTTTCTGGGGCATTAGCATTTTCAAGTGCTGATTACAGAAAGCAGGGGATGGGAAAGCTTCACATCCCTTTTACTTAAGTGAGACCAGAGGGGTTGTCATTTGGCAGTGTCTTTGTTAAAATGTTCTTCATTTCACTAAAATTATTTTGATTTATTTTGGAAATCTATCCATAAATTCTCACAACAAACAATATTATGTACCAAAGTGTTGATTTAAAAAATCTAGCAATGGATTTAAATACGGTTTCTTAAAAGAAAAAAAAAGAAAATACATTGTAAATCTAGCATCTAAGAAGCACTGGTTGCCAGGTTTTAAGCTTAGTCTATGCACAGTTTGGTTTTTAATGGGTTTTACAATATGTTATTATTTGGGGAAGCTGTCGGGAAAAAGTTAAAATAATTTTTGTCTTAAAAAGCACACATTGCTATATTGGTCCCTGGCACAGAAGGGATGTGATCCTTATGAAAGGGCAGGATATCTTTACTCACAGTGAAGCTAGCCAATGGCTGATGAAGTGAGATGACCCATTGCCCAATGCTGTTTGCTGGGCTAAATGAAGGAACCACTAATGCCATTACCATGCATGCCTTTACAACACATCCATTACCACACATAGGCCTATACCACTCAAAGTTTTACTACACATGCCTTTTCATACGTAAGTGTTTCACAGGAAAGTATAAAGCTTTTTAATATATATATATATATCACTGAAAAAAATGAAAGTTACAGGAACGTTATAGTTAGGCTCAGATAACACTCATGAAAAACCATAGAAATTCAGAAGGTATAGTTACATGAGCTAACTATAACTTATGCCCCTGCAATGCACTGCTAATGACCTCACATATTACATCACTCATGTCATGGTCAGTGACATCACTGATGACATGTCAAATGACATTACTGATGACATCACTGACACCCCCACATACAGCCTCCCATACACCCACTCAAAGGTCGACACAGCCACTCACATACCCTTTTTCAGTCCCATACAACCACTCATGCACCTACTCACTCACTCATACAGCCACTCACACACCCATTCATCAAGATCCTGTACCCAGGCTCTGAAAGCACAAATCAAATCAACTGGAAAGGTACTGTTCCTGTCAGAGGAGATAGAAACGGAGACAAAAAAGGTGGACAAACCTCGGAAGGGGAATCCTACGGACAATTTCTTGGTGCCTTTACACACCCCTAGAGATGTCATGCTTCATCATGGGCATTGCTCCTCGTTGCTCCAGACCTGACTAAATTACATCCACAATTTCTGAATCTAATTAGGCACATTACGGCCCCACAGTAGCCCCAACCATGTTTTGGTCTTTTAATCCTGCCAGGAAAACCATCACATTAAAATACTGTTTTGGAATCTCCTAGACAGCATTAGTTTTTTCCTCACTTCCATATACACAATCACCCCACACTTTTAGGATGCCCTCATACTTACACCCTTCATCATATGGCATAAACAACAAAAGATCTCCTCTGAAGTGATCGTTTGTGGGGCCCGTGGGGCATTGCAGCACCGGCCCGATGAGAAGCAATGCCCATTGATGAAGTATGAACATCCTTGGGGGTGTGTGAGGGCAACAAAAAGTAGTCCGTAGGATTCCCCTTCGTAGGTCCATCCACCTATTTTTGTCTCCTCTCCTAACTATAATGTCTCTGTAACCTTTATTTTTTACAATGAATTTCTAAGGGTTTTTTCATTCTATTTCCTAACTCTAATGTTCCAGTACCCTATGCTTTTTTCAGGGAATTTCTACGTTTAAAAAAATTCTATTTCTTAACTATAAAGTCCCTGCAACCTTTGTTTTTTTCAGTAAATTTCAAGTTTAAAAAATATTATTTCCTACCTGTAACCTCTGAGAGTGGGTGTGTGAGTGGCTGTATGGGTCTTTGAATGGGTCTGTGAGAAATTTTGTGGTTGTGTGAGTGGCTGTATAGGTCTGTGAGTGGGTATTTGAGTGCCTGTGTGACTCTTTGAGTAGATGTGTGAGTGTCTGAGTCGGTCTGTGAGTGGGCATTTGAGTGTCTCAGTGGGTATGTGACTGAGTGCATGAGTGGGTCTGTGAGTTGGCGCATGAGTCTCTGAGTGGTTCTGTGAGTGTCTGAGAGTGTCTGTGAGTGCATGGATGAGTCTCTGAGTGGGTGAGTCAGTGGGTGCACATCTGACTGAGTGGGTCTGTAAGTGGCTCTGTGAGTCAATGAGTGGGTCTGTGAGTGGGTGGGTGAGTGGGTCAGTAAGTGGGTGCATGAGTCTCTGAGTGGATCTCTAAATGAGTACATGAGTGTCTGAGTGGGTCTGTAAGTGGCTCTGTGAGTCTCTGAGTGGGTCTGTGAGTGGGTAAGTAAGTGGGTGCATGAGTCTCTGAGTGGGTCTGTCAGTGGCTGCATGAGTCTCTGAGTGGGTTTGTGAGTGGGTACGTGAATGGATGAGAGGGTCTGTGTGTGGGTACGTGAGTGTATGAGTAGGTCTGTGAGCTGGTGCGTGAGTGTATGAGCAGGTCTGTGAGTTGTTGCATGCTAAAAGAAGGAGGGGCACATGGGGCCCGTTCCTAGGGCTTTCTGGAACTCTGGGGACCACTATCTCCACAGGACATTATTTTATCAATAGAGGGGGCCACATGGACAACCCTCCTGAGGCTTTACCATACGGGGCAAAATTTACAAAATAAGCAGGGGGCCGCCTGAACCCCCTGGGTCCTGGGGACCACCACTTCTCTGGGGCTTATTACAAAAATAATACAGAGAGGGGGGCCACTCGGCCCTACTCCATGGGCCAATTGCGGCCCCGGGGACACCCATCCCCCGGGTCCATGCCACCTCTACCTGGGAGGCCCACCCAGGGCACCCAGTGTGCTTTACCCCCTCCTGGGACTTTACCATGCCCTGGGAACCACCACCCCTGGACTAAATTTACAAAATAAGCAGGGGGGCAGCATGGACCCCCATGCCCTGGGACCACCAACTATCTAGAGCCTATTACAAAAATACCACCTCTCTGGGGCAAAAATAATTTTTTTATAAGGGGGCCACACAGATCCCCAGGGTCCCGGGGACCACCACCTCTCCAGGGTCAAAGACATAATTGAAACTTAGAGGGGGGCTGCACGGTCCCCATCCCCAGACCAATTTTGGCCCCAGGGACCCCATCTACTGGGGCCCAGTCAGTTCTAGCTGAGTGCCCGGGCATCCACCGAGGGCACCCAGTGTGCTATGATGGGGAACGTGGGGGAGCCTGAATGCCCTCACAGTCCCTGCCGGCTCCCCACCTCGTGCGGGAGCCGGCATTGCTCAAGCACGCAGGGAGCTTCTAAATATGCAGCTCCCTGCGTGTTGGAGCAATCTTTCATCTGTTTCCCTGCCTGCTTGACAGCGGGCAGGGAAACTGATGAAAACTCCACTCCCAGCAAGGGGGAGCGGTTTGAAACACAATTTGACACTGTAGTGCCAACATAAGTGGCAGAAGACCCACCCTAAATACTCTGCAGAGCTCAAATCGGTCATCCCTGCCTATTCAGGTTGACTTTTGAATCAAAGTCTATAATGCAGCTCATGTAAGGAATTTCCCACCTCATTAGAGATAGGAAGGGGTTGCATACTACGGCTAGTTAGCATATTGGGGCTCAGGGAGTCAACCTAACTTTTCTGAAAATTATATTTCTTAACTGGTTAAAAACAAATCTGACTTTACCAATTAATTGGATTTTAAAACAGTCATGAAAAGTTCTTGAACTTTTTCTGTAACTGTTTCCAACTGGATAATGCAGAAGTGGTGATTTAATCTGCTTAAACAGTACTTCGGATAGAAACAGTTAAACCCAGTAATGTGAAAATAGCTTTTAGTGATGTATTCACTGTAGGTACATGCTAGCCTTAATTTAGGCATTTCTCACTTCTGGGCACTATGCACCCTACCTTATGGCAAAACAGTAATTTAGGGGTGACTTATTTAGTCCTTAGAAGTGGGGTGTTAGGCGAAAGGTGAAAGAGTTTATTTGTATAGGTTAACATGAGAGTTTGCAGGATGCAGAGGGACAGGCCTCAATGGAGGCCTGTGTCATGTTTTCAGGGTCACAGGGTGGATGGTACAATATAGTACTTCGGTGAACATGTGACATTTCATTTTGGGTGCCATTGGTGTAGTTGTTATTCCATATTCAGTGGCTTATAGTAAAACTGAATATGCCAAATGGATTTTAACCCATATTCAACTTTAGTTTAGGGGCAGAGACATACACTGGGCACTGGATAGCAGTATTTCAGTGTTAGAGTTCAAAATTACCAGCAGATGAGTCCAAAAAAACATGAAAAACTGGGAATGACCACCCAAAAAGGGGCTGCTTCGTGATACACACAGAATCCCCTTATTCCATGCGGTTTCACCACATACCTTTACCACCTGCTTAGTGCATTGGGCAGGTGTTGCAGTCGGGTGGGTTGGAATTTTTGGAGGAAAGGGAAAGTTTATTTTTAGCTGGGGAAAGCACAGTATACTACTGCAGCCAAAGTGGTATGCACTCCCCCCCCCCTTATAAATCATATCAGGCCCTTCCACACCCAATAAATCTGGGTAGGGAAAAACCTAACCACTTATGGGTCCAAGCATGTCTTAATTTCTTTCCACTTGACTTGTAATCAGGCCCATAGCAAAATATTCCAGTGCCCACACGCTTTCTCACCCTCTTTGCCTCTAGCCGCCTCAATGCACCAATCCTTTGCTCAAGTGACTACAGCCACAGCAGTCCTTTGCAAGTACTTGTAGTCTCATAGGTGCCCCAAGCATCCAGCTATGCATTTCAGAGCCCCAAATGGCCACAATATTTCTCCCATTGGCCCCACTGTGCCTTTCCTTTTGGGATCCCAAGCCTCTATTGTCCTCTTCATGTGCATCTAGATTATTTGCCTCCACAAACTGATTTAAGTACAACAGTCCTTGGGCCCCAGTCAAGCTGCCACATGCAAGAGCCACCAAATATGTGACACTAATTGTTCCCTCTCCATGTACCACCTTCACAGCAATACCTCTCAGGGCCCTCCAGTAATCTTTCCATCAGAGATCCACAATGGATCACAGCCAGCCACAAGTGGACAGGGCCGGACTGGGAACCAAAACCGGCCCTGGCAAAGAGCTCGGCCAGCCAGCTGGAAGGGGGTGTGGAGGCTAGTGGAAAGCTCTGTGCCACTATTTGCTTTTGTTCCAGGGCCCCAGTAACAAAAATGGCCCCCCAGATGTCTAAAACTTGCCCCCACCCTGGCAGCTTACCCGGGAAACGCCCGGTGCCCACTACGGCCAGTCCGGTCCTGCAAGTGCATTTGTGACTGCCACAGCTCCAACTGCCTCCCCTGTTACTTTCAGGACTGTACCTGCAGTTTGAATATCCATTTCAAAGCACCCCCAGTTGCTTTACCCGAAACCCGGTAGCCTACTCCAATAGACCTCGGTAGCCACCTTCCTTAGAGCCGAAGATATTTCTTCTTCATTCCCCATTCCCTCTTATTGCCCATTACTCCACTCCTTGTGTGTCACAGAGGCCTGCTCATGTGGTTGCAGCTTGCCCTGTTTGCTTTCATGTGCCTTGGGCCCCAATGACTGTTTCCAAGAAACCCAAACGCTACGCATCCAGCTCAAGCTGTCTCCTTTATGTGCGTCCAAGTGCTCTGTTCTACGAGTTGTGTTCACCAGACTGTTCCTCTGTTTCCCTCTGTGGACTCTAATGTACCAATTCCATTTGGGCTCCTAGTTTAATGGCACCTTCCATGAACTACCAAACACTGCATCTTGCCTAATTGTTCCTCCATTTTCAATAAGGTGCTATTCTTTGAACCCCCTTCAAGACTCACCAGGAGCTATGCCCTCCTATGCCACTTGCTCATTCTGAGTAACATCAAGCACACTTATCCCTCTGTGCCTCAGATTCGCCTTTTGTATGTCCTTATCTGCACTTCTTGGTGTCCTCGTGCTATCCCTCCCTGACTAACCCCCAGTGACCAACCAACAGCCCCCCTCTCCTTTCTCTCTCCATGTGAAGCCAGGATACTGTTCCCCTGTCATAATTTCCTTCTGTAAGTATCTCAAGGCACCCCATTCCCTTTGTCCTCTCTTTGACTAGATGCCCATTTTCTGTGCCTCCTGTCCAAATAATCCAGTTGGATACCCCCACACTCCTCCCCTCTGTGCTGCAGAGGCTCTATCTCTTTGGCCTCATCCTAATTGCTTATTGTAAGTGCCATAGCCTACCACTACCTCTGTGCACCAGATGCAACAGCATCTAGCTCTAATGTCTTCTCCAGCACATCAAATTTAGCCTCGCTCCATTCCCAAATGCACACTCAGCATGGGACTACAACTGATCGTTTTCTCTGAGCGCCCTGTACTTTTCAGCTTCTGGTGATCCCACCTCAATCTACTAAACTCCAGTTCTCTTCTGTATGTGCTTTCTGGCAGCACATTCCTCTATGCCGGTGTTGCGCATTTTCGTGTCCCAATCCCCACTTACCTGTGGATGGGTGATGCCCAGGGGCCAGATGCCTACCCTGTAGCCCCGGAAATAACTGGACACACAGGCAGTGATTGTGGTGTGGCGGGAAAACCCTCAGCGGTCTCTCGCTGTTTATTTATCCCCTAGAGACAAGCCCACCTGAGGGGTGCGTGCAGTGGCAACAAAGTAGTGGAGAGCCCAAATGGCTCTCTACATCCCTACTTTTCTTTAGCCACTACCAATCACATCAAAGGCATGCTCAAAGTAAAACGCACACAAATTTTTTAAGCCACTGGTTAGGTGCAGGGTCGGCAGGAGACCATACCTCTGGTTACTTCTTCAGCCGGACTGCACGTCATCGGTTCATTCTGGGTGTCCTTATGGATAGTGTCTTGGGCTTGTGCAGCCATGCCAACCTGTGTCTCTTCAGGGTCTCCACTTGGAGTTGGTGAGGATGGCCGTCCACCACTCAGGGGGTTCTCGGCTTCCTCCAGTTTGATGGGCCAGTCCTGATTCAAGCAAGGTCCGTGCACTTTCTTAAACCAGGATACGTTCCGGGTGACCACACGCTGGCCTTTTTGTGCTAAGACCATAGTCCCCTGGATGCAAACGACTCCCCACACCTCGAACTCATACGGGGTCCGGGATTTCTAGCCTTCCCGACTACCACTTAGTCAACTACACCTAGTGAGGGTATCTTAGCGCATTTGGCGAGACTTGCTTTGTGGTTGGTCTTTTCTCTCTAGGATTGTACTGCTGTGCTGTCTCTCTCTGGGGGACTCCAGGCGGGATAGGTCAGGATGCTGTCTTGTGGAGCTTGTCTGAAGAACAGGTGAGATGGTGCACAGCGGGTGGTGCTGTGGGGGGTCTGCCGTTATGCATCAAGGAACTGGTGTAGAGACCTTTCTGCATCTTCTCCCCATTCCACTGCAATGTGCAGCGCCCGGTTGAGTGTCCTCATGAAGCGCTCAATTTCTCCATTTGCTTGCGGCCACTGCATGGTAAACTTCTGGGGTCGAATGGCTTTCCTTTCCTGGTATTCTTGAAACTCTTGCCCTTGGAAAGGGGGTCTATTGTCTGACCTGATCTCCTCTGGTAGGCGCAGCAATGCAAAAGATTTTTTGAGGACAGCTTGGACCTGGGCGAATGCTGTGTACACGAACACTTCTACAACAGGAAATTTTGAGTGGGAGTCCATTAGTACTAGTGTGCTGCTGCTGTCGGGGAAACTGCCGAAGTCAATGCTGACTCTCGGCCAGGGTGTTTCACTGGGTTCTTCGGTGATAACCGGGGCTGGGGCAGGGTCCCCTCCTGTTATTGTACATGAATGGCAGTTCCGGAATTTCTCCTCCACCATGGCGTCCATGCCAGGGAACCACACTTTGCAGCGCAGGCGTGCTTCAGTTTTCACCATTCCTTGGTGACCGACGTGTGCCAGCCCCACCATCGGGTCTTGTAGTTGCTTCGGGACCACGATGACATGGCCTTGCAGATCAACGCCTTGTAGGCCGAACAGGGACTCCCTGATGGCATTCTGGAAAACCTCAGCAGCCGATCACATCCCGAAGCTCAGCCTCTTGTATCTCCTGAGGCCCATGTGGGTGGAGAACGTGGTGATGTTTTGGCTCTCCTGCTCGAGCTCTAGCTGATGATACCCGGAATTCAGGTCTAGCTTCGAGAACCACCTGGCCTGTTGAGGTCCGCCACAATGTCGTCCATCGTGGGTGTCAGGTGTCGCTCCCTTTTGATGACCTTGTTTGGGAGGCACATATCCATGCACAGCCGGATAGCCAAGGGCTGTTTGGGCTTTGGTGCAATAACCAACAGCAATACCCACGGGGTGGGGCCGGACACCTGTTCAATGATGTCCAGGTCTTCAAGATTCTTCAGTTCCACTTCTACTTGTGGTCGTAAGTGGAACGGCACTCTCCTGTGTCTCAGGGCTGTTGGTCTGATGGATGAGTCGATATGCAGTTGAACTGCTTGCCTTTGAGTTTACCCTGGCCCTCGAACAGTTTTGGGAACTCCTGCATGATGGCGTCAGCGTCGGAGCCGTGTACCTGGTTCGCAAAGAAGACAAGGCCTAGGTCTTCAGCCATGTGGCAGCTGAGGAGAGTTCCTTTCTTCACTTCTGTGACGTGGAACTTTGCCCCATGTCATGTGCTGGTCGCTGGTGACCTCTACTTCAATTGCTCCTCTTAAGGGGAGCGGGCGTGTCCCACCGGCAGTATAGATTCTTGCTTTTGTCGGAGCGAGTGGGCGTCATGGTGACAGTCGCTCGTATTGTTCTGAGCCCATGACGTTCACGGACGCCCCTGTGTCAATTAGCGTTAGCACGGTGGACCCGGCCACTTTGACGGTGCACATGGGGGGAGGCTGGATTTGCTTGTCGGAACAGCTCACAAATGATATGATGAACACATCGTCATCGTCGTCTTCTATGTCAAATCGGCACCCTTGTACTGTGCTTTCTTCCTGGGTGTGATGGTCGTCGATCGTCAGCTGACAAATATTTGACGTGACTCCACATGGCTTGGTGAAGGTTGGCCAGGGCCTGCCACTCCTACATACCTTCACAAAGTGATTTTGCTTCCCGCACTGGGAACAGACTTTCCCTTTTGCAAACCAAGGGCCAGTTGGGGGATGTTCGGCTCCGCAGTTCCTGCAGGCTCCCCCAGTCTGGGCCTTGGTGGTGTTGCGCATCGGGTTCTGGCGCCTGTAGACTACTTCAACCCTCTCTTCCTTTACCTGGACATTCCGGTGAGCACACACGCGGTGGAACCTCTGATAAGGGCGGCTTCCATTTCATCCGATCTGGAGTCTGACAGCTCTTGAGACCGGGCGAGAACGAAGATGTCATCCAGTGACATTCCAGGTTGTCGGAGGATCAAACTACCTGAGAACCACTGATCAGCACCCCTGATGATCTGGGCCCTTATCTCCTCTCGTTGATTTGCAAGCGTGCATTTACTTGCGAGCCACCTTAGCCGTGCATAAAACATGTCCATTGATTCAGTGTCGGACTGCTTCCCCTGCCGTAGCTTGAATCGCTCAAAATCCGGGTTGAGCTGAGGGTCGAAGTGTCAGTTTAGCGTTGCAATGGCAGCCTCGTAGTCATCGTAGTTCTCTGTGTTTGGGAGTGTCTCAAATAGGTCATAGAGTTCTCTGCCCCATAGTATATTAGCAGAAACTTCTTCACCGCCTAGTCTGTCGCCCTCGTGCCACTGAAGTAATGGTTGAGGCGTCCTAGCCAGGCTTTCCAGTGTGGGGCTGCTGGCTCGGCGATTTCAATGAAAGGATGTAGCGGGGTTACTGCGGCGTGGCTGTGGATATGAGGTGGCACTGCAGCGCCAGCTTGAGGATCAGCAGCGCCTGCTTGTGGGCCAGCTGTGCCTGCTTGGGGTTGCGTGCTAATGGTTGCGTGACCTGCTGTGAGTGGACTGCTTCCTGAAGGTGTGCCTCTGTTGTGCCTCTTGCGGGGTCAGTGTACTGGCTTAGTTGTATTCTACCCTTGTGAAACATTTTTTGTTGTTTTTTCTTTGGATGATGGACAGTCTTATGTTGTCTGTGCTTCAGTGGGGGTTTGTTTCCCGTCTTTGTTCACAGGTTTGTTCCTGTTGGGGGCAGTATAGCTGCAGCTCCCATGTAACACATGGGGTCCCAGCGGGCTCCCCTCAGGTGCTGATGCTCCCGCACCCGTCGCTCCAGGCCTCTCATGACAGGCATGCACGCGCCGGGAGAATGTGAGCAGGGCCTCCCACTTCAGGACGGAGGCAGTCTCCGGTGCTCATCACGCAGCTTAGGCCTATCAGTGACTCACAGGCAGCTGTAGCGGGGACACTCCGAAGCACATGGATGTCAGCGAGGGGAGGGGGATGCACGTTCACAGCAGGAACTGTGGAGCCCCGGAGGCGGCAGCCGATCAGGCGCTCTGCGGCACAGCACACTTGGGACAGTTTGATGATCCTTTGCAGCTCGATGCAGGTGAACCGACCAGGTGCGGGTTCGGCACCGGCCTCATCGCTAATGTAGAAGGGTGATGCCCAGGGGGCAGAGGCCTACCCTGGTGCCCTGGAAATAACTGGACACACAGGCAGCTGTTGTGGTGTGGCGTTAAGACCCCGAGCGGTCTCTCACCGTTTATTTATCTCCTTGGACAAGCCCGCCTGAGGTGTGCGTGCGGTGGCAACAAAGTATTGGAGAGCCCGGATGGCTCTCTACATTACCAAACGCCTAGGCACCCCTTGTGCCACTGGTCTACTCTTTTTGTCCTAAATGCTTCATCTGCTCACTGTATAGTTTGGAGGCCCAGGCCTGTGGTAAGAGCACACTATGCATGTCTGAAGGCTTTCCTCTGCTTGTACAAAAAATATGGCTGCCTTGGGGTCAAGTCCTGTACATAAAGCCCATGGAGCAAGCAAGCAAGAAAAAGAATTATGAAAAGTAGGCACCTGTATGGGCCCTAGAGTTTAGGTGTAGTGCTCTTGAAGCAAACGTCAGTACTCTGCATTTGTGGTAAGTCTCCAAATAGATAGATTAAAAAAGCTATGAGCACAGAAAATCAATCAAGGGTTTACCATGGCAGCTTCCAGGAGACGAGCTCCCCAAGGCAAAGCACTGCACACATTTATAACAAATGTTGGAAGCTTGTAGATAAGACTAACTTGGTTATAAGTTTCAATACAGTGAGGCAGGTGTTGTAATGAGATTATACAGAACAGTGAAACATTGGAACTCAGAGGAGGTGTCCTTCATTTGTACCTAAGCTTGAAACTCGGCTTCTTATCATTTTATTCACAGCAGCAGTTTTTAAAAGTTATGCATCTCAGGTGCCAACAGAAGCCTTGTTATGCTGGGAGGTGAGAGCTTCTAGCTAATACAATAGCAAGGGGTAGGGAAAGACCGCCCCTTGAGTTAGCATAATTTTCTTTTCAAAGGGCCAACCCTTCCTGGACATGTCTGAAGGCTGGGTGCAGTGGAGGTTGGCTGCACAGATGGTTAAGTACAGGGCATTGGCAAATGCAAGATCCTGTGTCCAATATCCACCTAGCATGTCTGAATGGGTGATTGCTCAGATTGAGCAAAACGACTCAATGTGAAAGTATCAAGGAATAATTGCATTAAAATATTACAGTTTTACCACCTACACACGCAATCTTAAGCTCAAGGTCCCTTAGCAGACTTTACACCGCAGCTTCTGATACATGCCGGAGACGCGATGCTAATATGCTGACTCCTAGCACATGGTTTGGACCTGGTTAAGACTAAAATCATTTTGAAAGGAAGAAAGCGACTTGCTCTTCTGTGCAATGGGCAGACCCTGGTCTGTGATTTCTTAGACCAAGTCATAATCCAAGCGAGCAAATCCGAGCTGTGCAAGTCTGAGATTTGTCGGTTTGGAAACGTGACTAGGTCTAAGAAATCCCATGCGAAGTGTAGGCTTATCGACCTTGCCTTAGTGATCACTAAGCAAAAACATAGAATTTCATCAAAAACTGCCACAACCCAGAGCATTGCAAGGTGGCTCTCTGATACAATCCAATGGCTGGAGTCTGAGTGCAAAGTGCATTGGGTGGAGAACATGCAGTGGTACCGTGACTCCTGTCTAGGTGGCACTTCTGCTCAAAATGTCCAAGAATAATAATAGGCCATCTTAGTTTTCTCAATGGGTTGCACAGTGGGGCAGAGACTTGGCTCCTCTTCTGGCATTATAGAAAAGTCCTCTCTATGAATGGAAGAGTTTCAAGGAATATCATTGGATGGATGTGTGATAAGACTCTACATGCTGTGCCCGCCTCTGTATAGTGTTTCAGGTTTTTATCTCACAGTGGTGAGGTTCCAACAGCATCTACTCCATGTCTGCTTGCTTGCACTCCCTTCTTTTCTCTTTTGTCCCCTAGGGTACTGGTAACCTTTACCAATACCATCTAGGAGATTGTGCGTTGTTCGTCAAAATGCGAGCTGTTACTCGAATCATTATTTGCTTAGCACCAACGCATGACTAGCCTAGACCCAATGTTATTTTTCCATTTGTTACTTCCTCCTAATCTATTGGCTTGTCTGCCTCTTTTATGTTAAAATCTCAGTGAATATATCTAAATATAACAGTGGAGGGCCTTGCATGGTTGAGGGGAGGCTACACAAAGAGTTGGGGGCAGGGCCCGGCTGCAGGTCAAGTGGAAGACCACAGACATTGGCACACTAGGCCTTTCCCTGCTATTCATTCAGTTTACCGCCTATGACCGTACACATGATGTCACAGATGATTTGAAATGCCCTCTAGATTGCACACTCAACCATAATTATTTGGTGAGTTGGTTGGGAAGATTTGGGACTCATCTAATTAAAAAAAACCATATACGTTTGCTCTTCGGAAAGTGAGCCTAATCTCCCCCTCGGCATCCTATGCTCTTCTGTTGTATGGGCAAATGTTCTTCCATCTCTAGTGTATGGGCTGGAGACGCTTCCTGAAGATAAATGGCTTGATTGTGTGCAGCGCTTTACTTATAGACCCCTTTTTGATTTACCTCTGTCTACTATCCAGGTGTAAATACGTCTGATATTTAAAGGTGTGAGACAGGCCTGTGAGGTTCATTTTAATATACTTTAGAGTTCAGCTACTTGTGTGCATTCCATCAAATCCTAGTGTCAGGGAGAAGATTCATTTGGGGAAGGATGGCCGTCAGAATCCCTGGTCTTCAGATTTATCATCCTCGTTGAGTAATGTAGCGCTGAGTGAAGCATGGACCAGAGTACGGACCAGCCTAACTCCACATCTCCAAGAAGATCTAAAGCTAAAGACGAGGAGAAACCTAATTGCGTCTATTTCATAGATGTAATAGATTTCACTGAATTAGGACATTTTACTTTTCAGACTGGATGCTGCTTGAGTCTTAAATCTGTTTCACACCTTAGGAGTGCCTTTATAAACATGACTACATGTCATAGGGGAATTAATACACACACAATTTCTCCAGTTTAATTTACTAGAGCTTACAAAATATTTTCAGGAAAAAAAGCAATTGAATGTGATCTTGCAGGGTAAATGTTGCCTTTGAAAGAAATGTATCATGGCCTTGGTGGTACGTGGTGCAAAGTGGATCATTAAGCTGTGCAGCAGTAAGTAGCAGTGGGTAATAATGCATGTCTTATAGAGAGACATAGCAGCTGTTATTGGACAATATGGGAATAAAAACATTTCATCCATGCCTTTACAGTCGATCTGTGTGGTGAGAAAAAGCATTTTGGGTAATGCCGGTTGCTTCAAAGATGTGACATATGCGCACATTTATTCAATGGGGGGAGAGAAAAACAAATTTGTCGTGTGATGGAGGCCTACGAGCTGACCAGGATGCACTGCGTAGTTCGAATTGCTGCTTGGCTTGGAAGTCAATTGAATCAACATGGATGAGCTTGGGATGTAGATGTCAGGAGTTGAAGTAACATGCACGTTCTTACAACGAGGTGCGGCAGCTCTATGTTGGCGGTTACAGTGCAGAAATACACCAAGCTAGTAATCTTGCAGAGAATCATGCTGATGCTCCTGACATTGAGCTGAAAGCTTGAGACCGGGACCATAGGAGACCAATTTAGGTGACCAAGTGCATTGATCATCTGCCAGTGCGGGGAGGCAAAGTAAGACAAAACATAGGGACTGCTAATTATCTACAAACTGGTACAGATGCTTACCTGTCTAGAGTAGTGCGGTGGGCTGGTGAAGGGAAGGCTGAAAGGAGATTATGGATTGTTTAGTTATCATCATAGAAGTTTGTTCAGAGATGATTCCTGTGAAGGTATCTAGACAGGGGAGAGAGTTCCCTTTTCTGTAGGCTTACATTGAATGAAGACATTTGTTTTCACCTTTTTAAGAGGAGTTTCCCGACAGACAGCTTCTACTGTTTTGCAATATATCACTCTGTATCTGGAGCTGTGTGGGCATTACCTTGTCTCTTGAAAGAAGCCAGCACACTGGCAGAAGATAACCGAACTGCATTTTCAAAGGAAAACTCACAGCGAGGAATGTTCAACAATGCAGTATGGTGTGAAACGTCACTTTCTAGCTGAATCTAGAGGTATGGATTCTAATCTCATATTAGGGAAGGTTTCTATTGATTTGAACCAGTTTTTTTTTTTTTTTATTAACAGGGTTTATATAGCGCGAGCTTGACACAAAGCGGGGATCAGAGCGCTTTACATAGCATCAGTTACGTTACATGAGGACACACATTCATTTTTGTTAGGCACAGGGAGATTAGGTGATTTGCCCAGAATCACAGGATGTTCAGCGTCATTGCCGAGACTCGAACCCAGTTCCCTAGATTCGAGGTCGTCCGCCCTAGCCGTTAGGTCAACTCCTCTCCCGTTCTGCAGTTTATTATAAGCAGAAGTGAGCGGGAAAACACTCAAGGTCATATCTATAGTTAAGTGTGCACTTGAATTCACTCGTGACTGTCCTCGAAGACAAAGTGTTTTGAGAGGGTAAATGAACCAATGTCTGCAGCCATGCAGCCTTATGGGTATTTTCCAATTTGCACAGCTGCCATATGAATTAGT
This sequence comes from Triturus cristatus, assembly GCF_964204655.1. NCBI lineage: Eukaryota > Metazoa > Chordata > Amphibia > Caudata > Salamandridae > Triturus > Triturus cristatus. The sequence goes on along the minus strand of NC_140588.1, from coordinate 619,213,908 downwards.
TTCATCTGCATCTGTCTTACAGAGTTTATGGGCTAAGGGTTAAGATCACATGGTGTATCTTACAAATTACTCCTGTAGCACTACTCTACGCTGGACCCATACATTTATGTTTTGGTGGCTTTCTTTTTAATGATCACTCTTTGGCACACATGAAAAACCTTTTCATACTTTTCTTTATTTCAGACTATGGGCCCCATTTACAAAGGCATTTATTAGCAGGCTTTATTTATTTATAACTGTCTTTGCGAATTGGCCCCACTTCTTGGCGCAACCCAAGAATCCCTTTACAAGTTCCTGGAGTCTGAATGGACATGTTATGGAGAACAAGATCAACACTTCATAAATAGAAATGTAAAGTTATGAAGAGTTAAATATACTTGTTGGGCTTCAAGGTTTCTAATGAAGGGCAAAGTCCGAAATCTGGTCTGATTCAAGCTACTGTCGATGCTACAACATTCAAAATAATTTATGTTCATGGGTTTGGTGGTGTACTATGTAAAGCTGGTCACATTTCAGTGCATTAATTGAGCCACTTCCACAATTTATTAGAACATTGGAATGTTGGGAGCTCCATTGAAAACAATCGAGTGCTCCGGGATTCTAATGGCTGGTAGAAGCCCGGAACTCCAACATTCCAAAGTTTGTTCACAACTGTTGCTGTAAACAAAGGCCTACAGAGCCAGAGGAGATTTCAACCCCCATGGACTCCGTTTACCTTTGCTTTACAAATTAGAACATTCTGCCTTCTAGGGGTGGAATGTTCTGCTAGCCTTAGAGCCTTCCGTAGAAGTCTCTTCCTGCAAATTAAAGGCCCGCTCCCTTGCTAAAGGCCGAAGGTGAGGGCCTTCAACTCTGGAGTGGACCTTTATTGGCTGGTAGAGCCCGCTACGTCGGGCTCTAAGACTGTATTAGAACATTGAATGTTGGGAGCTCCATTGAAAACAATGGTGTGCTCCAGACTTGTAATGGCCGACAGAAGTCCGAAGCTTCAACATTCCACAGTTGTGAAAAAGCCTCTAGAAACCAGAGGGGATTTCTATCCCCTCGGGCTCCATGAGGCCTTTGTTTTATTTGTTAGAACATTCTGACATCTAGTGGCGGAATGTTCTGATAGCCTTATGGCCCTCCGTAGCCTGGCTATACTAGCATTAAAGTCCCGCTCCCTTACACTGGAGCGGGCCTTTAATGGCCGGTATAGAACACGGTGAGCTATAAGGTTGTACTGGAAAAGGGCAGGTATTCCTGTGTTAGGGGAAAAAACAGCATTAAGGGTTCTGTCGCAAAAAAGAGGTAAGCGAGAATGCACCTATTTTTAAACCCTTCCATGTAGGGAAACTGATGATTTTAACAGTGAATCCAAGCTCCTGTGAACGAGTTAGATGGAGAGAAAGCTCTAGCATTCACTTTCTATGCTGCAGAGGGTAATGCAGGAAGATGATACTTTCAGATCTGTGAAGAGCGAGTAGCCTGTGTTTGGGAAACTGCCTGAGGACATACCTTGAGAGTTGTGCATCCCTTGACATCTGACCATACATATACCTTTACTGCATGCTTTGAAACCGAGCGGTTTGCCATTCTTGCTTGCCTGTCAAATTTTAAGTGTATTAATCCTATTTACAATGAGATATTTGCCATAGTACCAACAGAGAGTATAGTGATTGGAATAAATGCTGCTACGTTTTAACATGTTTCCTCCTAAGGTAATTTATAACACATTTTCGAATTATTAATTACACACGCTGTTTTTTTCTAGCTTGTTTTTACTATCTAAGCACCTTTCCTCGCCTTGTTCACGATGATTAATTGAAAAACTCACATTTGCCTAATTTGTTTCACAGCTGGGGCTCGTTTATGAAGGCGGACCTATTTGTTGTGACACATTTAGCACCATGGGTTGTTTTCACACGTGCTCTCATTCACTCCTCATATAAATGTATGGAATCGTCAATAGCGGTCTGGCAGGGGCTGTGGGGTGCCCACGTCCTCTGTTTTCACGTGCTCTCAGTACCCACCTGTTTTCTCTCACATCACACAAGCCTCTCATCCCTTCAATATACGCAGCTAAGGGATCTGGATCAGTCACCTGAAATGATTAAACGTAATTGTTAAAAGCAAACCAAATTATTTTGCCTCAGGGCTTGTAAATTCACCCAGCAGCCTGCACATGTTTGTTAGCAAATAAAGAAAACAAGCTGAAAGGGGGGATTGAGAATGTTGGTGACCTTGTGCATGCTTTTGCGGTTTGCCAATGCTTCAGGGATTTTGAAGGAGAACTTTTTTTTGCCTTAGCTCAATTTTTATTTGCGGGTATAACATGGCCACCATTCCATGCAGAATTTCAAATGTATTTTTATCCAACACCCTGTTTGTGGCTCGTTTATTTAACAACATCCCTGTATCCACCAGGACGACCTCTGTTGTCCTCCTGTTTAGGAATGAGCTGAAGACACAACTATTTAAAGAACCCTGCATCCCAACTAGGCTAAAGCACACCTCCGTGCTCGGCCCACCTCCTGCGCGCCTTTGATCCTGTGCAGTAGTCGCTGCCTTTCGGCTGGGTTTGTGTTATACCTTGTACATACATACATACATACATACATACATGCACGCTTTCCCAGAAATTGGATGGAGGAGAGGGCTCCACGGACCTTCATGAGATCTTCCACAATTAAGTGGCTGAGTTAACATTAAGTCAAGAAAGACAGTTGTCTACGGATTTCGGTGTTAAGTGAAAACCATTGGCTGCCTTATTGCAAGACTAATTTATAGCTCGTTTTTCTTTTCTTTCTGTATAGATTGTTCATTTTATTAAAAGGCCGTGCATTTATTTATTGAGTCTTCTGTTTCTCGTTTAGTCTTTCTTTGATACATTTCTTCTTCTTTGTTTCGCGTATCCATTATTCTTATATGCCCGTTTTCTTGCATTTATGTATTTTTGTTATGCCACTAAAAAAAAATACCATATATTAGCCCTTGTCATGCAAGCTCTAAGCTTGCATGTCAAGAAAGGCCAGAAACTACAGATATATTGGCTGAATCTTCCTCTTTCTAAGTGAAACTATATAACAGAAATGTATATTTGATGGTGTTCTACATTCTTACTCTTTAAGACATATAATGCTACAGTTTACGGCTAAACTGCACTAATTAACAAAGCCATAAACATCCAGGTTTAGCCATGAGACCATTCAACAGTTTTACATTTCTTTAAACAGAAAGCAATGAATATTTACCAGTTTACCTGCGTTACCTTCTTAACCTAATACGATCGCTATACTACACATTTGATTTTCCAAGTATTTTACTGTGGCTTATGTATTGCATATAATAACAACAGCTTGTTTTTGTAGATGTGAACATATATTTGATATACGTTGCTGGTAGCCAAACTGCACCTCAGCGACTGAGCTGGATATACTCTTGTGTACAGCTTTACCGTCTGGCTGTCGAGTTGTGGTCCAGAATCATAGCAAGAGGGCAACAATCCAGTCCTAAGTAGATTTGGAGATTCACCTTATAGCTGCCTGCTTGGGGTCAGTTTGAGGCACTGGAAGTCTGTTATTGTGTCTCTTGGGAGATTTATTTTAGAAAGAAATGTGATTCCTTTTGAAGATGGAGCTGGAAAGTAATGACATAGTTCAGAGTTCAGGATGAGCGATTAGAATGGAGTATATTTTAGAAATGGGGTCTCTAGTTGGCAGAGATGTGTGCCCTGTCCAAGTAGGGACCCACAATCCTAGTCAGGGTAAGTGCAGTACACACTATGTTTACCTGTGCTCAACCTCTGGCAGCTTGGCTCAGAGCAATCAGGCTAAACTAAAGAGGCATGTGCAAAGTATCTGTGCAGATACACACACACACACACACACACACACACACACACAGTGAAAACACCACAAAAGTAATCCATACCAGTTTAGAAAAATAACCAATATTTATCAGAGTAAAACAAGACCAAAACACCAAACATCCAACATGCACAAGTCAAGATATGAATTTTGAAAGATTAAATCAAAATGCAGTACTTAGAAGTCTAGAGTTCCAACTAGGGATATCTGGTCGTGCTTGACCGGGACCAATCCAAAAGTTCCGTCCGACCGTGATGAAGCGTGGGCTTCGATTCGTCAGAAACCAAAGAAAATGCGTGACGCAGAGGAGATGAGGCGTGGCGAATGCAGGTGAAGCGTCAGTTCCTTAAGGCGGTGCAGGGTCGTTGAAGCTGGACAGCTGCGGGACAATGCATTGTGCAGAGGAGATGTTGCTTGTGCGAGACCTCAGTTCCTGAATGTCTTGTGGTGTCCATGATGCATTGATGTCGAGAGCGTGGAACATTGATTACTTGGTGTCGAAGTCAAACCGCTGGCCCAAAGGCGATGTGCCGATCGAGATTCACGCAGGGTGTGTGATGCGTCAGAGTCGGAATGGTGCACCACGGACGTCGGTGGCGCATGGTCAGGACTCACGCTTCGGCGATTCTTTGGAGGCTTGGTGGCAAAGTCGGGCTGAATTGAAGTCAAGGCCGTCGCACTGTGCACTTAACAAGTGGTGTCCACAGCTTCGGTGCCGATAGCGGCGATGCATCAATTTCACAGGGATTAACCAGTTCCTAATTGACACTTTGGGTCAATGCATCAATTTCTTGGTTGCAGCACCAAATCAACCTCCAAGGGCCAAGGACTGGTTTTGGCACTACTTGGCAGGTTAAAACTCACAGAAGAGGAGCCCAGGTGCTGGTAGCAATATGCAGGTGAGGTCATTGATATCCCTGAGGCTTCAGAAACAGAATGCAGGCTCAGTCAAGTCCTTGGAGAAGCTTTAGAAAGCAGAATGCAGAGAGCAAAGTCCAGTCCTCTCACTCCCAGACAAGAAGCAGCAGGCCAACACAGCAAAGCAAGCAGCAAAGTGGCAGTCCCTCCTGGCAGCCCAACAGCTCTTCTTCCTGGCAGAATGTCCTCAGTCCAGATGTGTTCTGAGTATATGGTGTTAGAGGTCCAGTACTTATACCCATTTTAGCCTTTGAAGTAGGGAGACTTCAAACAAATGTCTTTGTAGTGCAGAAGACCCTGCCCTTCCTGGCCATGGCTTCAGGCACAGTACAGATGGGTATGCAGTATGGGAACAAGCACAACCCTATTCAGGTGACAGTGTCAGCGCTTCTCACCACTTTAGCTCAGGAGTGCTGTGTGAGGAAGACGGTGGGGTACACAAACCCCGGACTGAGGCAAATTGGACGCCTTACCGTTTCGACGATGATAACACATCCCTGCCGGAATTAAAGACAGACTTCTCCCTTCCGCAGGACGCGTACCGTAACCCGGAAGAGGAAACCCTGGAAGGAGGTGGACCAGAGGTGACGAGCAACCAATCCGCAACGCGGGATCGAGGTCACGGACGGCAGAAAAGCGGGACCGTGAACAGCGAAGGTGTGTCAGCCCAGAAGGGGAATCCAGAAGCAGGAGACGCGGACTATGGGAAAGACGCCAAGACACCACGAGACGCCGCCGGGAGCATTGAAGACGGGACCACTGACGAGGAAGACCACGAGGCCCCTGAAACCTGGTCGGAAGACTGGTGGATCCCGGACGGCGCACAAACCGCCACAACTCAGGAGAGTTGTGGCTTTTAACGGTACGTGGCGGAACAAAGGTGGGAGGGTGGGAACAAGCATAGAGGGAGGGGAAAACCACAGAAGAAACGTTTTGTTTAGTGATTATTTCTCCACTTTAGTTTTTGCCTCTTTGGTCTCCAGGCCACGGGACTTACTCCCTCTCCAAGCCCTTGCAATCCCCCCCCCCCAACCACACTCCTCTTTCCCCAAAAAGGGCAAGACAGACGTCAGGACATACACTGTCTATACCCTGAAAAGTAATCCAATGGACAGTGACCATTTAAATACATAGTCATTTTTTTTATTGATTTTCTTTTACCTCACACCTTTACAAGAAAGACCACCAATTGTGTGTATTCCCCCTACTTATGCACTTGGTGTGGTGACGGTAGACTAAAATGTCACAGTACGACATTGACCGCTTCTTCTCATTTGTTTTCTTTTCCGAGTGTGTTCCGGGACCACATCTTCGTTCCACCATGGCCCAACAGCTGAACCTCTAACGAAGAACCACCCCGGAAGACGTTCGTGAAGTTCCCTGTACCAGAAGAGAACTTATTGAATTGTTTTCAAGACTATCCTCTGCTCAACCCTTTCTTCCTTTCGCCACCCCAAAAATAAAAACCCAATATTCACCCTATACGGCCTCCTCGCTTCTGTTTCCGACCGTCCCTCCGACATTTGGTGTCAGAAGTGGGATCGGAGGAAATGGAGGCCGTGGTAAAAAAGATGGCTGAGGGGCAGGACCGCCTCGAACAAATTATGGCCCGGTTCTTGGAGACCGCAGAGGCTGAGAGAGAGGCTCTCCACAAAACTCTCACTGGACAGAATCAAAGTCAGGAAGCCACTGAGGGAAAATTAGCAGAGGTCCTGGGGCAACCTAGGGGATATACGGCCCCTCCTTCCATGGTGATACGGAAATATGTTCAAGGGGAGGATCCAGATTTTTTCCTCTCCAATTTTGAGAGAATGGCACGAGCAGCCCAGTGGTCGGAAGACCGTTGGGGTCAATACCTGGGTCCTCTTCTCAGTGGGGACCTTCAAGCAGCATACCAAGCCGCCAATCCCCTCGGGACCACACCCTATCCCGACATCAAACGATGTATATTAGAACTCATGGGTATAGACGAAGAAACATACAGAATGCGTCTTCGCAACATACGGGAAGGTCCACAGGAAAACCCCAGAGCACTCTGTTACCATATACGGGACACGGCAGACCGCTGGTTGAAACCTCTCACTGCCTCTAAAGAAGCGATATTGGAAAAAATGTATTTGGAACAATTCCTCTCCTCTTTACACCCCCCTATCCAGAAGTGGGTTCGACAACACACAGATCTCTCCCTGGACAAAGCTGTAGAGGTCGCAGCAGCCTATTTTAGGGCACAGGAGTTACAGAAGACTAGAGAGGATACCACTTGGAAACAACCCAGTAGTCAGCCTGTGAGACACACCCAGCCCCTACCTAACCCCCGTAAACCTGACACTGTGACCATAGTACCAAGTCCTTTAACCCCGGTTACAAGACCACCCGTCCCTGTTGGACCCAATGGTATCACTGTGGGGCCTTCGGTCATATAGCACGTTCCTGCCCACAGAAAGAGGAACCCATGGAAGTAGGGTATGCTAGAGCCTTAATGTGTTCTGTACAGGGTGACTCTCGTCCTTTCCACCATCCAGTTGCCATTAATGGAGAACACCAACAAGCCCTTATAGAAACAGGAAGTCGCCAAACCCTACTAAGACCACAGGTTATTCCAGGTGGTCCCCCAAGCCCCACAGGCGTAGTGAACATCCAGTGTATCCATGGAGATAGCAAAATGTACCCCGTGACTAATGTAGAGATACAGCACCAGGCCGCCCAACCCCCTGTAAACATGAAAGTCGGGCTCCTTCCTCACCTCCCTGAACCCGTTGTCCTAGGTACTGATTATCCTCACTTTCATGCTTTATTAAATGAAAAGAAAAAGGAAGAGGATGACTGGAGCAGAGAAGCCCCCTTCTTCCATGGCCTAGACCCTGGGTGGGTTCCAGGAGAAGATAGAAAGAGCAGACGACAGAAAAGGCAAGAAAAGAGAAACGGAAACCCGGTCTTTTGGAATAATACCCATACTCCTCTTTGGGACCACGATAGGACTTTTCGTGCGGCTCAAAGGGAAGACAACACCCTCCAAGAAGCCTGGAAACAAGCAACAGAAGAGGAAGATCCTCTGCAAGTAGGTCCCCAGTTCTTCCTCTATAAAGGCTTATTATATAGAAAGGGGGGAAAATACCAACCTACTCAGCTTCTGGTACCCATCCCCTTTAGAGAGAAAGTCCTCTACTTGCCACAGAGCCATTTGCTGGGAGGTCACTTTGGGGGGGAGAAAACCGAAAAGTCTATACTAGAAAGGTTTTATTGGCCTGGTATATACCAACAGGTGAGAAATTACTATAGAGAATGCACCAGTCAATATATCCCCCCCCCCGGGTTCCTTTGAGACCCTTACCTGTAATCGATGTCCCTTTTTCCAGAGTGGGAATTGATATCATTGGACCCCTACTACCTTCCCGTAACGGATATCGGTATGTGCTGGTCCTTGTGGACTATGCGACTCGATTTCCTGAAGCCGTGGCCCTCAGACAACCTAATACCACCCAAGTGGCTTAAGCGATGATTAACGTTTTTTTACCGCGTAGGGTTCCCCAAAGAAATACTTACTGATCAGGGCACACCCTTCACGTCCAGGCTGATGAAACAAGTTTGTCAGCAATTACACATCAAGCAGATCCGTACCACTGCCTACCACCCACAGACGGATGGCCTGGTTGAGCGGTACAACGCCACCTTAAAAACCACCTTACGGAAGCTGTTCAACCTAGAGGCCCAGAGATGGGAAGAGATGCTTCCCTTGGCCCTGTTCCCCATAAGGTGTGGACAACAAAAAAGTTTGGGGTACTCTCCCTTTGAGCTATTGTATGGGAGACCTCCCCGTACCCTTTTAGATATGGCCAGAGAGGAGTGGGAGGAAGAGACAAACACCACAAAACCCCTCCTGGAGTACGTGGCCGGTTTAAAAACCCACTTGAATCAGATCAGGGAGATAGTACGAAACAATCTAGAACATTCCCAAGCAGAACAAAAGAAGCACTACGACAAGTCCACCAAAGAACGGACCCTGCAGATCGGTGATCAGGTTCTCCTGTTACGTCCAACCTCCGAACACAAACTTCTAAGTCAATGGCAGGGTCCCTTTAAAGTTCTTGAAAAGGTAACACCAGTCACCTATAACCTACAAACAAATCCTTCCGCCCATACCACCCAGATCTTCCATATCAATTTACTTAAGAAATGGGAGGGCCCTACTCCTGCTCTCCTAGTGAGTCCCCAGACTACTCTGTATGACCAAAGTATAGATGACACCCTAACAGAACCCCTTAGACAGGACCTAAGACAAACACTGCCCCCCCTCCAAGAAGTGTTTTCTCTAACACCAGGTAAGACCCCATTAATAGAACATGCAATTCACACCCCGCCAGGGAAAACCGTACGACTAAAACCTTACAGAGTCCCTGAAGCACGAAGAGCCGCTATAGACCAGGAAATCACACAAATGTTACACTTAGACATCATTGAACCCTCAAAAAGCGAATGGTGTTCATGTCCTACACTGCACCCTGCCCAGGATGCCTTATAGGTAATTAAAGGGACGTGTGGGCCTGGCAAGTGGGTTAGCTTGCCTTGTCGACATGGCAGTTTAGAATTGCACACACAGGATCTTCAGTGGTAGGCCTGAGACAGGTTTTAAGGGCTCCTGAGAGGGGGGCCTAAAAGGGGCTGCAGTCCCACTAGTAGTATTTGATTTACAAGCCCTGGGTACACACAGTGCACTGTACTAGGGACTTATTAGTAATCAGATATGCCAATCATATGAAACCAAATGCCATTACATTTTAAACACAGAGCACATGCACTTTAGCACTGGTCAGAAGTGTTAAAGTGACCAGAGTCCTAAAACCAGCAAACATGAAGTCAAAAACAGAGGAAGAAGGCAAAACATTTGGGGATAAGCCTGCAAAAGGGCAATTTCCAACAGTATCAAACAGGATAACGTGGCACAAACATTTTTTTCTTAGCCCATATATTACATTTGCATAGAAAAATAGCTCTTGGAGGATGTGAAATCCACACATGGGTAGCAAGGAAAGGCATGTCCTTTAAATAGGCTGAATGGAGGTGGAGTCGGGATATAAAGTATTTTATTCATCCTCTGGCATCTCAGTTGTAATGGTTTAACTTGAAAGTTTACCATATGCTACCCTGTAATACATTTTACATATAAGGGATTGAGAGATCCTATACCACTTCACTAAATATGGTCAATCCCACCGATTAAAAAGACATTGTATGGGTCATTCGTTACCACTGCTTGTTTATGATGAAGAGGTTACTGGACAAGGAATACCTTAAACCAATTGCCTGCTTTACAAAATGAATGTGAATTGTGGACAACCCATGTTGGCTAAGTGAAATAATAAAAAGATAAATATATCTTGCCTCTATTATATTTAATCTATGCAGGACCTAGGGTTTCCACGGATACGATACTATACTACGAAAGTTTGGTAGAAAACACATCCATGAGACCTTGACAGGAATTTCCTATTGGACTATCTCACACTCTCCTTGAATGCTGAAAGATGCGTCTGTGAGTTTACTGAAAGCTCACTGCAACTAGTTGCCAAGTGCTCCCAAACTTTGGATATCAAGACACTCGACTCGAATAAGCAAACTGCTACATTAGTTTAGTTGAAGACATAAGGCATTTGGTTGTACCATCTTATACTGAGCCTAAGTCGCAGACTGGTTCCCTCTTTTGCTTGTTTGTTTTTATTTTATGAGTTTTATATAGCGCTGGCTAGAACCGGAGGTATCAGAGTGCTTCGCATGAGGATACACATTGGTACAAAGTTACATCAGTTACAAGTTACATCGGTTGCTAGAAACATTTAAATAGCATAGAAGATGAAATAAAAGGTGCGTAGAAGGGTAAGGTAAAAGGGTCGAGGGAGATACGGTGGAGAGACGAAGGAAGGACTGCCCAAAGTCCGGCTGGGTAGGTGACGGCCAAGGGGGAAGTCCACAGCCCATCTCCTCTATAGCTATTGAGGTAGCTACACCGGGCATCGGCCAAAATGCGAGGTCTCATAGATGTATACAGACCTTTTGTGACGATTTTAACAATGGGTGCAATTAGGCTGTTCCAGTAGGTTTTAGAGATGAGCAAGTGAATGGCATATGCTTGTGTATTGCCTTTTTATGTTGCCTTCTCCAGCACCAGACTGGCCCAGTCATTGGACTGTCATTTTAGGGTCCAAAGCTCTCAGTGAACAGTGAAGAAAACATAGCGGGTAATTCAAACAGAATTGGTTTCATAAAAGCTCTGGGACAGATTTAAGCTCAGATTTGGTATGAGGGGTGGTTGGAGAGATTTCTTCGAGAATGAATTTTAATGATGCAAGTGTGTTCCTTAAGGAGGTGCACAAAACACTGTCCTGTGATATATCCCAGCAAGGTTTTGAAATGTGTTTATATTCATTGTCATTGTAGCTTCTTGTGGTTATGCATTTCTTTCCTGAATCGATCCTAATCTCTTTGCTATTAAAAAATGATGTGTGAAGTGCTTGGTTAAAACTGCTGCTTGTTGATGATGCTGTTCTTAATACAAACTGTCAAGTAATGTCTTGGTTGATTGGCACTGGAATCTTTCCTGATCAATATTCTCTTGTCTAACCAATCGGATTTCGCATTACAGTATTTTTTTTCTTTGTAGAGGACAGACTTTTGAGAAAACGGAATTCAAACAATGTAGGAGGAGCCAGCATGAAAACTTCAATTTCTCAATCAAAGTGAGGTGTGATTTATTCCAAAGGCTTCATATTAGATGTAAAAGTTTTGTGAGTTTATTCCTCCTTTTGATTTTGGTGCTTGCTAGGGGCCACGAAAAGTTGTCGAATGGGGAATAAGTCTCAACTTTTTTTGAATACTGAACAGGAAGGCGTTTCCAGTATTGGAGAAAAAGTGCCAATGAATAGTGAAGTGAATGCCTAAAAATTGTATTAGGAAGCAGACGTTGGTCCATATGTGACTGGCGAGAATAAGTAATTCCCAAAAAAATGCATTTGAGCTAGACCTGCAGGTATGTCGAATTTAGGGTTAACTTTTAAGAGGGTGACCTGATCCATATTAGTAGAAGGTATGACATCACATACTTCAGTTTTGATACCATACATTTTGAGAAGTTCCATATTATTTGAAGAGCAGAATTGATGTCAAAGAAGAAAAGATAGCAGGAAGGCACACTGGGGGCCTCTTTGGACCTTGTGATGGTAGGCCATCACCCATTAGTAAGGATTAAGGATGTGGGGAAAGTTATGGAATCTTTACCAACTGGACAAAATCCAAATGTAAACATTTTAGAATGGGACGTCAAGTCTGACAAATGCATTTTCATTATGTAGGGTAATGGCACAAGAGTTGTCAGATTTTTGGCTAAAGCAATCAGGTTAGTGAATGGTTTGATGTTTGCCAATACCATGTTTGGTTGGGTATGATCAGACAACATATCACAGGAGGCATGAGACACACAATTCACCGAGGCTTTACAATAAGGGTTGTAGAGGGAACAAGGGTATTAGTTCCTTCTTTGGAGGAGGTCCCTGTAAGAGTTAGAGATTAAGGTAATCTGTGACTTTGCAACATTTATTTTCTGGTGACTGTGAGTGGAGAGGTACGAACAGGATAAGTCTAGCCTTAGGACAAGGGAGCTTAAAAAAGTGACATTCCAGGGAAATCTGGTGCATTGTTAGTGCCCCCTCGCCATGTTCTCTGCTTGAAATGTTGGGACAGATAAATATATAACAAAATGTGTTACTATTAATAATTTTAATGGTAGCAGATGGTAAAGGTGTGAGCCAATATGTCAGAACCTGAAGCATAAATATTTAACACATATTTCTTCACAAGGCATATCGAATGAAGCCTGGTTATACCTGCCTAATGAGAGTTACAAATATCTGTATCCTTCATTAAAAGAACATTTCAAAGAAGATTTGACAAAGTAGTTTAAGTGGAAGAAAACATCAAGGCAGGTTTATTTAAATAGATCTAAAGGGGCATATCTTCATTAGACGTACCTCATAGTGATCCTATGGCATACATCCTTCTATAACATTGTTTAAAATTGATCTAATCAGAGATATGTTTTTATAAGATGCCACAATGCACATGAAGTATAAGATCTCATTTTAAATGACGACTGGACTCGATTAAAGAAAATCTATCATTCAAATGTTCTAAAAGAAATCAAATGTGCAATATCATTCTACAAAATACTTGTTCAAATAGGATATATTATGCAAACTGGATGAAACATTAGTCTAACTATGGGTCTTGAGTGCCAAAAGGTAGATTTATAAAGGGCAAAATATTTTTCTTTAAGTATTAGCGCATACAGACATCTAGACACAGCATACAGTATATGTTTTTAATCGGATAAGTTGAGAATATGTGTTATGTGAAATTGAGATGCATATTTTTTTATTTAGGCATTGGCAAAGAAACATATCTGAAATACTTAAATAATTGATATTTGGTAGTAATCAATTATTGGCAACATGTGGATGTATAAAATGTACATAATCGTAAGTAAACCTAACTACAAGTGCAGGAATGGGATACGTGACAAAGACACAGAACGTTTGATGAAACAAGGAAGAAAATCTGCTTGTGAGATTCAATGCAGAGGCTACATAAAACATAATTTTAACACAAAAGGTGATGTTTCTAAGCAAGGCCAGTCAGTTGTACCTCACGTCAACTCAGATTTCCACTGTCATATGTAATCCTGTAGAGCCTTTATGAGCATGACGAAATAGTTAACATTTAGGATGCCTCCTACTTGATTAAATAGGGTAAGATTTATAAACAATGACCATTTCAGGACCTGCCTTGGCACAGTAAGGATCTTACTCCCTCCCAGTCTTCAGCCGAAATTGTAGAACACATGATACAGACATTCCCAAATACTACCTGCAGAATATTAAAAAGCTATAATACACACCCGACACAGCCCCACCTTCCTTCAAGACTTATTCTCTTCCCCTCTGAATTCATAATCATCTCCAACCCCCTTCTCACTTTAAACTTCAACTTCTGGCTAAGCACTAAATGGCTTGGGCAGGAAAAAGCCGACTTTCTAATAGTGGCGTTTTTAAAATCTGACTTTATCATGAAGGAGGATTTTTCATTACAATTCCGAAGACACCAAACGTGAACAGTAGTGTTTACCTGTACCCATTTTGAAGTTACAGTTTATTATATGTAATAAGGTAACTCCAAAGTTATCCTATGGGAAAAGCAGGCCTTGCAGTAGTGAAAAACAAATATTTCACTTCCAGTGCATGTAAAACTTAAAATTATATGTCCTACTATTTAAATAAATTGTACCCAGCCTTGTGAGCTGTTTGGGGCCTACCCTAGGTGTGACTTATATGTATAAAAAGGCAGGTTTGAGCCTGCCAAAATGTTTATTTTGTCAGGTTGAAATGGTAGGTTAAAACTGCACACACAGGCTTTTATAACGACAGGCCCGAGACAGGCCCGAGACGGGTTTGCAAGGCTACTTAAGTGGGTGGCACAAGAAGTGCTGCTGGCCCACTAGTAGCATTTAACTTACAGACCCTAGGAACATGTAGTACCATGTTAATAGGGATTTATAAGTAAACTAATTATGTCAATTGGGTGTAAGCCAATTCAACCATGTTCAGAGGAGTGAGTACAAGCACTTAATCACTGGTTAGCACTGGTAAAGTGCACATAGTCCTAATGCCAGCAAAAACAAGGTCCGCAAAAAAAATGAGGAAGGGAAAAAGTCTGGGGATGACCCTGCAGAAAGAGCCAAGTTCAACAGTGGCACATTATATACTCATGCACGGCATCATGTATTACACTTTTACTGGCCTATGATTATGCCAGTCAGCCACAGAGCAACGTGGAAGAATTTCTTGACCCTCCATGTAGGTCGAAATTACCTGCAAATGTCTGTGGTCACCTGCAATAGCCTGCAAGGCATTGTACCCAGATACCAATGGAAAACAATTAAAGGCTACCAACCATCTCTTTGATAGTGATCTGAGACAGCCAACCTCCTTATGGGCTCCAGAACAAAAGCAGAGGAGACAAATGCTTCTTTGTTGCTGCCTCTGGAATAACCATAACTCTTGGTTCCATGTTGCTGGAATAATAACATCCCTTAAACATCTGCAGTGCCTCAAACACAAAAAGATTTCTAAGCAAAACGGAACTCCAATCTTTCCTGCTACATCTCTGACATTGGTTCGAGATATGACCCACTAATTGATTCCCAACTTCTTGCATACAAGTCCTTGTGATATGCTGTGATAAAACATAGTGCAGCTGACCTTCAACACAGCTAAGTTCCAAATAGGGTGCAATGGTAATATAAAATGTATACATAAATAAAAGTTTTAATTGAGACCTCTCGCACAAACAGCATGGAGGGGAATGCATAATGCATGTAAAAACTCTCTCTAATACATTTTGCATGTATCACAGTTTACTGCACATATCACCAACCATTAAGGGCCTAGAACCAATGAAGGGTTGCTGTGTGAACTATACAATTAAAATAAACAAAGGTATTCCCCTATGTTTCCATTACCATCCTTCTCCCCAGAATTACCTCTGATCCTGAGACCATAACGTTACTGACCCGCGGCTGCTTCCTGTCGTCAACCCTGGTGGGGGCACAGCAACGGTGGCGATCCGTCGCAATCCAAGCCGGAGAAGGCACTCCCCTGGGACCTGCTGTCCTCCCATGTACCCCGGCCGATGTTGCGGCTTTTGTGGAGGCTGCAGTCGCCGGGCGGAGCTGCAGGTCCCATTTTGCGGTCTTGGGCGTGGACATGGACGTTGCGGCCTGCCGGTAGTAGGCCTAGACCAGAGGAGAGAGAGGAGACTAGGTTGCCTGCTTCCCGGACATGTCCGCATTGAGAAGGACCAATGGCCGGTCTTTTCTGCTCAGGCCCAGTGGATGGGCCGCGGCCCCGGCTCGTGGGGATGCAGCATGGAAGAGGCTGGGCCCTCCCTGTTCCTCGGCTAAAGCTGCTTCCTGGTGCTCTCCTGATCCCTTGTGGACTTGCGCCAGCTCTGGGGAAGCATCCTTTTCCACTGTGGCAGTCGTGGGGTCCGCAACCACAGAGAATGGGGCAGCGGCAACGCCGTGGTTCCTGTGATGTGGCCTTGGGTGTGGCTGCAGACGTTGTGGCACACAAATGGATGGCCGTGGACTGAGGGAGACGAAGGGGCAGGGTTGACCTGCTGCCCTGATGCAGCTGATTTGAGGAGGACTGACTGCCCCTTCATTGTGCTAGGGCCCGACTGGTAAGCCACCATCCCAACAAGCATGGAGGACATCTGGACGTTACCGGCTCGGGGATCCCTCCAGGCCCAAGATCCCCACCGGTCAGTGCAACAACACCCTGAAGGCCGGGCTGAAAGCAAGAACCCCAGCAATGGCGAGAAGATCATGCTGTCAGGGGCGGCTCCTCCACTAAAGCAGAGGAGTGTCGTCCCCACTGCCTTCAGCATGCAAAAAACAAAAAATACAATGATAATAATGTGAGGTTATTATGATTTTATTTTTCGTGCTGAGGCAGTTTTGTGGGGTGGGGTAGGGGCGGGGCTAGGCTCGGCAGCGCAGGCGGGAGGAGAGCTGGCCCCCTATAAGTGCCCATGACTCTTTGGCCAGCCGTCTTGATCCGGCCAAACAGCCATGCACACTTTGCATGTTCTCCACACAGGCTGCATTACAGCATGGGGGGAACATGCCCAGCCTCCAATTCCCAGTCTGAGTGCCGAACTACTGCGCTCATACCAATAACGTTGTGAATGGCTTAAGGAGCCTGGGTGCGTCTTGCTCGCAGAAAAGCCAGGAAGAGGACAGAGAAGACGGAGGCAGACGGCCAGCCGGCAGTTCGGTAGGTAAGTGAACTTTCTTTTCAAAGCCCTCTTCTCTCCTCCTTCCACCCTCCCCGCCCAACTACCGCTTCCCGGCAGCAGCCGCTCCTGCATGCTGTGTAAATATGTTATATATATTTGTCCAACCCTAATTGCGTCTACTTCTCTGAAGATGTAACCTTGTGTGAATATGGAACTTGTATATTTGTAACTCTAACCACTAGTATCTTTAGTAGACGTATGTACTTACTACCATTCTTATGTGAATATAGAGTTTATCTGTATCTTTTATGTAAATCATGTACTCTGAAGCCCTTATGCAGTGTAACTGTTCTATTGTAAAGCGCTCTGACACCTTCGGGTAAAGTTCGCTCTATATAAAAAAGCATAAATAAAAATATAAACGCTCCCTTTTTTTCTGCACTAAATATGCAGCGTGTTAAAAGGCAATGTTTTTTTCGCTTTTGGCAAGATCACTTTTGAGCCTCTGCAAATCCCGAGCCCGCGAGAAATCCGTGCCCTGGTAGCTTTTGAATAATATGAGAATGGCTTCAGAGCCACTCTTCCTATCAGAGGGAATTATCACTTCCAGTACATGTCGCTGCCTTCACAGCAATGCTCGCTTCATTCAGCGGTTCCAGTCCCCGGCAGTCCTGCGTCTTTCTTTTCATTTAATGTACCTAGAGAGAGGAATGTGAGTGGATTATATTAGAGGCTTTCAAACCTGCTCTCTTCAGATGATGCATATTTTTTATGCATTTGTCCCCACAGACTGGTAGCAATTCTGAAAATAGGAAAGTAATAGAAAAATGCATTGACTCAAAAGCTCGGCTAATTCAGTCAGGCACTTCATTCAAGCCGCTATTCGGGCAGATGCGCGTTTTATGCGCTGAAAGAAATGTACCTCTTTAGCCGCGGTATGATTTGCATTAACTATATTGTCCTGGCACGTACACCAGGTGCGACACATACGTGCTGTTATTCTGCCAGTAACAGACGGTCCAATTGAGGCTTTGAATTCAGCAGCAGCTACCGTTTCACTTTCGGTTTCGAACGTTTGTTTCTGTACAAAACTCAGATGAAAGGCATTTCAATATTGTTAGATGTTGTACTTCCATTTCTTCGCCCCCTCTTCCCCCCACCCCAGCATATTCAGGCAAGAAGAACCCTTTGGCCTGACAGGCCTGCTGTTCTGGAGCATGGATACATCACTTTCCATATACTTTCAGATAGGTATACATTAAACGAGGGTCGCCCTACACATTGGTCTGGCAGGCCAGACATCAAGAAGGTGCCATCTGAAGCCTTCCTGTTTTCGCATTAGGCTCTTACTGCCAGTGTCCAGTAAACTTCGACTCGGACGATAATTCGAGTTGGTCTGGTCTGAGAGTGTAGACCCTTCAGTCCCCCGCTTTGTACTCATTCCTTTGATATGGAGGCATACAAAGAAGACATTATAGCAAACTATTCGAGAAGGGACGGAAGCTCTGACAGGGTTAACCTTTTATTATGGATTAGATAGGGAAACAATCTGAGTAGTGTTGACAAGCAGTGTGGTCCTGGAGGGAGGTAATGTGCCATTTCATTGTGACTGAGACGGCCCCGTAGAGTAGATCTGGGTGCCATTTGCATGCAGGCAGAAATTCAGGCTTTGGATGCTGGTTGTGTTTGCTAAGGGTCGCATGCACTCATTGAAGAAGAGATAGAAAAGGGACACTGGAAATACTCTTTGGTGGGTCAATTTTTGAAGATCCGATCCACAGGCAAATGCCTAAAATTCACCTGCGATGTTGGCGGCAGTGAGCAGAACGGTGCCATCGACCAATAGGCGCAGTTCTGCTGGCATATCATAGACCTTTGTATTCATTCATACATTCATAGACCTTTGAGATACAGTGTGCCCCCCTCATCTGAAATCATTCTTCCATTCATATTAATTATTTACCTGCCTCACCAGGAGGTAATTTAGAATTGAAGGCATCGCATCCTAAAAAGAGATGCAAAACGTCTGAAATGCTTCTGCTGTCTGATAAAGAAACCAAGAGAAATGACTGCTGCTTTGAAACCAAAGGTGAAGACAGGGCTTTAAGTGAGATAGAAAAACAGGGGGGGGGGGCAGCAGAGAGGGTGTCTCTCAAAGTGGCATGGTCGATGTAATTAAGGGCGTGGCTTAAAAACACATAAACTAACAATCTGTGCTTAGCATAGTTTGCCTCCCGACTGGAATTTTGCTGCTTCTGTCATTGCATCTAGATATATAATACAACAAGTAACATTACACCTACAACAAGCCAGGACTGTTGGCTTTGTCCATGGTTGTTAGTTGCATAAGATAATAAGCAACAAGTATAGCTTCCTTGTTTATAAGATTGAAAATGCTTCCGTTCTGAAGTGGCGAGACTGTGAAAGTACTATAACGGGTCTCTTTGAAGGCAGTGATGGCTGGTACCTCTGCAGTGTTGAGATTTATTTTTCCCCCTCATGGTGAGGGCAAAAATGGAGAGCCCGATGGAGACCCACCTCAGCACCTGCTTTTTGGAAATGCTGGTGCTGAGCACCGGCAGGACCCAGCCCACTTAAAGCCCTGGGTGAAGATATGTGTTTTAATAATATTCCTCCATCAACCGAAAATGTTTCCATTATGTGGACAACATTGCCGCCGGTTCAAATTGCCAGAATAATGCGATAATCAGCAGTTGAAAGACAACCAGTTTGCGTTTTCTAAGTGTCTGGCCCAATGATTTTGTAACGTTTGAAATGTTGAAGCTGATGCAATAACATTTTCCCAGAGACCCTGAATATAAATAAGTATTCGAATCCTCATGTATGTATAGCAGCAGGAGGTTGAAGAATTCATCAAGGAAGGTAGTTGTAGGGGTTAATGAAGGGGCAAATGGAACCGGAAACAGTATCTAATATTGTGGTTGTATTTGGAGTGAGTGAGAAGTTTGCATCGGTGTTATAAGAAGGGAGCTATGCTGAAGTATCACACTACTGCATAGTGAGGATAGGAATATTGTGATCTAAGAATATTGTGGACAAAATATCAAAAACAAAATATCAAAATACTACAGTGCATGCATACAGAGGAAGCATAGATCTACTATTCCCAACTCCACATCTAACCGCTGTCTGCCATATTCCAAAGCTCAACAGTGCCAGCCTCCCCAACGCGTTTCGGTGCCTTCACGTTGCTCACGGGTACAAACGGCAGTTCATCATAATGACCTGAACCTTCACACGTGTTTTATAACATTTCCATGCATTTAAATGAGTTTCCACAATCAGATTATCAGTGGTGCATTATGGTTCCGGTAGTTTAAAACAATCAAATCCAACCTCCGATGGGTCATAAAACATTGTTCCTGTGCAAATATTGATCAAGTCCAGACATCCCATCACCAGCCCTACCAAAGGCTGGGAAGGCCCTCAAACACAGAAACCTGCGATAGCACGTAGCGTCATTCCACAATCATCACTTCCATAGTGCAGGCGATACGAAGCTGTTTTGGAGGGGGTGCAGAATCATACGGCATTGGGCTATGCCGGAATTGTATTTACAGTTTCTTCTCACGAAACCCTGAGAAAGAGAAGAGAGTGCACTCATGTACTATATATATATATAAATATATATATATATATATTACCCACTGGCGGTCGCCAGTAGGTAGATATAGTTAGGACCTATTTTCCATAGGAAATCCGCAACATTCTATTTGGAATAACGTTGGCGCCGATTGACGAATCTTCACGCAATTCTCCAAACTATTGGCCAGCTCCGGTCTGCTCCTATCCTGAAAACTTCACGGTAATTCGTCAAGCGGGGGCCGAGAAAAAAGGGGGTCCCAAAACGCGTTTTCCCCATGCATTTTCCCATAGGACCTGTTGACGCAGCTACAGCCCGAACTGCTGAACGGAATTACAGCAAATTTGGCAAAGAGGTAGTCCTTAGTTCAGACTCGTGCCTTTTGCTTAAATGGTGTAAATCCGTACAGTAGTTCCTGAGAAAATTACGGTAAAAAAGTTAGTGATATCTATAGCCTCAGAGGATCCGCGCACCCTCCCCGCACCCAGCACGCACCCTGCCGTGCACGAGCTGAATGCTAATTGGCTGTCAACACTCCAGATCAGGAAGTGTTGGTAGCCATCTTGTGCCTCGGTAGAACCGAGGCACAAGAAACCTAAAAAACCAATGCGAAAAACGCAACAAGGGGGCAGGGTAGAAACACCCTGACCCCCTAGGCCTGCTCAGGGGGTCCCACAAGGAACCCCAGGGCCAAAAAAAGAATTAAAAAAAAATGTGTATTATATAGTGCCCATCCCGCCTCTCTGCCTCAATCCCACAACTAAAGCAGAAGGCACCAGGGCCAGACTGGGAACCAAAACCGGCTCTGGCAAAGTGCTCGGCCGCCCCACTCCGCACCCCCTCTCCCCGCGGAGGGTTGGGGGTGCCGTCGATCTCTTTGCCAGAGCCGGTTTTCAGACGATTTTGTTACAGAGCCGAATTTTTTTTTTTTATTCTTTTTTTGGCACTGGGGGTCCTTGTGGGACACCCTGAGCAGGCCTACAATAAAATAAGCAAATACATATCTGTTATCAGATAGCTCAGAGTATAGTCAGGCGTAAGCATAATATACGGTTTTCCTCAGTTGCTGTGGTATTTTCTAAAGTACTGGTCAAAACATTGAGAACAACGAGCCCTGAAAGTTTTTAAGAAATACAAATTAAGTTGTAATAATGCTTTTGATTGAACTTATATTATTACACTCACAGGACCTCTCTGAGCGCCATGGGACGAGGCCACATTTGCAAGCTTTTGAGGGAGATGACACTTCCTTCTTGTCCCATCTATGGTTTTAATTGTGGGCCGTGCGGAGCAAGGGCCCCAATTGAGCGGCTTCTATACCCGCTGTCTCCACGGAGGCGTCGACTCCATTTTTTCCCCACCATGCACACTGTTAAGTAAAGTTGGTTGGACAACCCTTGGTAAAGCGCACATTGTCAAATGCTTTTTTTGTACCAGACAGCGATCTGAGAATAGAGGAGTCTTAGAGGACCACATGCAATCAAGAGCTCAGGTAATTGGAGAGGTCCACTTCTCTAATGCAAGCTCCCTATTCAATTAGATGTGGTCTTTGTATGCTCAAGGGAAGATGTGACCCGCTGGAGTCTACACTTAGGATTCATCTAACTATATTCTATGGGGTATGATTCACCCTGTGCGTTTGTCTTGGTACTTCTACCTGCTGGTACATGCTGAAGATCTTGTATTATTGTGTGATTTTCACACAGTGGAGTTTTCATAATTCATTGGCAGCTACACAGCCTGTTTTTTCAGACCCATCCTTTGTCTCCGTGCGGAGCTCAGATGAAAAGAACTCATCTTGCAAATTAGTAGATGCTGACCTGCCACATTCACAGGAATTCACAGAAATAATCTTTTTGAAATGGGGAAGGGAGCACAAAACATATTCAAAGGATTGATACATCAATGGATACAGTTACGGGCATGACAGAATGACATGCATTATGAAAGAATGAAGAAAGCCTTACACATTATTTTAATACCAACCTTAATAGTTTATGTGCAACATGTAGGCCCATGAACGAAAATGCAACAATGTATACAAGCTTTATCCAGATCAAAAACCAGACATTGTTAAAATATTCTCACAGTTTATACTTCTCGCAGATAAAAACGTTTCCAACCCCAGTGCTACATCCAAGGGCCTCATTTGTGCTAACATAATAATAATAGAGCAGAGCGTTTACATATTTCATTTAAAAAAACATGCATTAAGTACATTCGACGAATGGATACAAATATGGGATAATTTAAAATTAAATGAAGTGTTGAGTATTTTATATTTGCTATTCATACACCTTCCGCTCCTGCGATCTAACATTTGACTTCAATCTCTTGATGTAAAACCTGGGATGAAAACAGGGGCGGCTCCTCCGGTATGGCGTAGGAGCGCCGCCCCCCCCTGCTTGAGTGCCAGACAGCAGACAGAAATAGGAAAAATAAAATTATAATAAAACCATTTTATTTTCATTTTATTTTACTTTGTGATGCCGGCAGCCAAGTCTGGGTGGAGCAGGACTATGAGGACTGCAGGGGGAGGAGTAGAACACACTGTAAAGTGTGCATAACGGTTTGGCCTGCTGTCTAATTTGTTTCTTTTTAAATCTGTTTATTGACATTTCATAGTAAAACAGCAAGAGCTAAAGAACAGCAGTATGCATGCTATTACCACAAGAGCGACCCCCCCAATCATGAAGTAGCTTGAATTCTATTGAGCTTATGGTGTGCCATGAAAGGAGTAACATAGTACATACATTGGAGGGTCACTTATCGGTGTCAATTGTGGCGAGAGAACCACAATATGGTTTGTGGAGATGTATAGAATCCAGGAGTGTTATGTCACAGATCTGAACAGTGGGAGTGGTATTCAACAGAATGAGGACAAAGTAAGTAGAAGGAGAGGGGAATTAACTGTTAGTGACACGCAGCTGCGCTGTTCTCCGTCTAGTACCAACCCACATGTGTATTATTGTGTATGCGAGAGATGTCCCGTGTGTATGAGCTAGCTCGCTGACTGACTCAGGTAGGGATCTGCCCCAGATATATCTCCGAGTAGGTAGTGGCAGAGGAGTAGTACCAATTATGACGCTACAGCAGTCCAATCCTCTACCCCTACGGAGGAATCCACAGATACTACGTCTAGTCTCTGCAGATCAGCTAGAATAGCCTCCCAACTGTTGGCTAGGGGGCGTTTACGGAGACCCAGCAGCTCCTCCCTGTGCAGGATGATGCTCTCTGCCCTGGCCCAGTTAAGAAAAGGGCAGCGCCACGCTACTGCATTTGGAGCAACCAGTGTTCTCCACCGTTTTGTGATTAGACATTTAGTGGTAGCTAGGCCCAAGTCCAAGCGGGAAGTGACCCTATGTTTCCTGCCCCTTTTGAATAGATTTAAGAGATAGACC
This sequence comes from Triturus cristatus, assembly GCF_964204655.1. Lineage (NCBI taxonomy): Eukaryota > Metazoa > Chordata > Amphibia > Caudata > Salamandridae > Triturus > Triturus cristatus. The sequence goes on along the minus strand of NC_140588.1, from coordinate 619,190,293 downwards.
TCCCACTGGGAAGGGATGCCACGGTCAGTGCAGTGGGCTAGGGTGGCGACCACTTCAATTCAGTACCCATTGAGCACGGGACAATGCCATAGCATGTGTAGGACATCTGCATTGGTTAAGTGTCATCTAGGGCAGGCAGAGTCTGTGCGGTGAAAGTACTTATTAATTTTGTCTGGGGTGAGGTATGCTCGGTGTAAAATAAAAAACTGAGTTTGGCGGAAGCGCTGGTTGCAGGGGATGTGAGTAGGGCTTTCCAGGGCAGCTGTCCATTCTGTCTTTGAGAAGGTACGTCCCACATCTCCCTCCCATTGTAGTTTTAAGTGGGCTAGTGAGATTGCAGCATGCTGACGGAGTGATGCTGGGAACCATCGGATCAAGTGACCCCCTTCACCCATAATGTGTAAGTATTGTATTGTGTGGTGCACGGGAGGCTCTACAGACAGGCTACCCCATCTGGATGAGAGGGTTGCAATGATTGAGCGGTGCAATAAGAAATACCCCGGATAGAGACCCTCCTCCGATACGAGCTCGGTGTAGGGATAAGAGTACCATCCCAGAAGAGGTCCCAAGTGTCCAGCTGTGTCCGTGGTTGGCTGTCTATTGTCGTCCAAACCGTCATGCGCAATAAGAAATACCTAGGCCCTGAGCGAGCATTAAACAAGCCCACTTAGACCAATCACGGCACTGCTGTCATCTAGAAGCCTGCGCAGTGTGCAGGGACCCCAAGCCGAAAATTCCCAAGACTGCGGCCGGCAGCGCAGTAGCAGGTAAGTGTTTTTTATTTTATTTATTATATTTCCCTTACCCCCACACCTCTCCCCCTCCCCCCTACACCTCCCCCACTTCACCCCGCCCACCACTTGTTCAGAAAGGGAGCCTCTATTGAATGAAAACCCACTCTTCTAAGTATTTAGGTACACATTTTCACATCAGGAGGTTCTTACCCTCCAAGATAACCTAGAGAACCTACAAGTGACTTCTTTTGGTTACTATAATTACAACCCCTCTGTTGGTTTGGCTACTATGATGGTGCCTTCTCGTCCATGTAATACCGTCCAGGCAGCCTCGTACTCATTTATGATAGATAAACCATTTTTTGCTTCTCTTTTTTCTTTTTTACCTTGGTGCCTTCCGTAAAGAACTGTACCATTCAGTAGACATTCATTCAGTAGCCACTGGTCAAATGAAAGGTGTCACAAATTCTTGTACTATCTTGCACCTGAATAAGCATGTCATCTCCATAGTTGGTTTAGAAAACTGGCCAAGAAACCATATTAGGCTGATATTAGGCACAGCTCAAGTGGCCTGATCTGAATTATGGAAGTCGAATACTCTATCCAACCTGTAAAATCTAATAAATCCAAATCAGCTGCCTGGAACAAAACTCCTGTGCGGTAAATCAAAGTTGGTAACATTCTGAATAGGTAATCCCTCCTGAATGTCCAAAATGAATAACTACCATGATTACTACAGAATTTATCAAGACCCACAACAAACACACCCCTCTTAGCACCGAACATCAGCCCTTCGCTCACACCGAGATCAAATAACCACCCCAAATGTGTATATCTGGAGATCACCTCCAGCATAGCTGAACTCATAAATCAGCAGTGCTTCATGGCGATGGGGGCAAAACAAAGGATCTGCATGAAAATGAAGGCGCGGTTGCATGCACCCGGTCCTATACACCAGCACCACAGCAAAGTAACATGCTTAACCTCACAGTAGATCTCAGACACTGCTCTTCTTTATCCATATCAGGATATATTATATGGACATTAAACTGTGACGTGTGGGAGACGTTGCGGGAGCCGGGAGTTGTGTAGAGTAGCCCTATATCCCCTTCTTATGCCCAAATGGAAGTGGTTGAGAATCCTGCTCAATCTCCCTGTGAATCTAAAGGCAACCAACGTTTTTCCAGATATTTTGTTGATGGTATTAATTCCTTGTTTCCCCACAGTTAAGCATTTTGATCCCAAACTTTCCTCTGTCAACTATGCGAAATGCTGCACAGAATTCTTGAGAACACCTACAAGAACAATTCCTTCCAAACTCCGGGACCTTAGCAGTCTCGAGAACTGCACCAAAAAGTGCCACCAGCAGCGTTAGCAGCATGTCCATTAAAGTCACTGGAAGGCCATGAGTTGGTCCCCTAAGCTATAGAGTTCAGGAGCTCTAAAATGTGCCTCCTTAATTAAAATAAACAGCTGTTAATGGAGGCATACATGGTGCCATCTTTAGCCGGGGACACCGAAGGTTAGCCCTGAAAATGTGTTTTCCATGCTGAACCCATGCCTACAATGCCTACAGTGTTAAATTGCAGTCACAAATCAATTCACTTCATTACTTCGAGAATTTGTAGATCATGAGCTGTGAAAGTAAAACAGCATTCTCATGTATTTTTCTTCAGAGGGGGGCCTTGTTCGGGAGTACTGTGGAAAACACGAGAAAGCTTGACCAGGGCAGTTTTTATTCAGTTTTACTTGGTCTACTTTAGGTGGATAAAATAGATTAAAATATTGCATATGGTGATGATAGCAAACAACACTTAGGGCCAGATGTATGTAGCTCGCATTTTGCTATTACCTAATTGTGAATCACAAGGATTCGCAATTAACAAATAGCAAAATGCAATGTATGAAGGTGTATAGTACTCCTTTTGCGATTCCTAAGGGGTCGCAAATGACCTACCTCATGAATATTAATGAGGTAGGTCACAATTTGCGACCCCTTAGGAATCGCAAAAATCACAGGGATGGTGGCCTGCTGAGATCAGCAGACCACCATGTCCATGATTGCTATTCAATAAAGCAATCTTTTTTTTTTGTGAAGCAGCCCGTTTTCCTTTAAGGACAACGAGATGCTTTACAAAACGAAAAATTAAAAGTTTTCTTTTCATTTTTTAAGAGCAGGCAGTGGTCCGTGGGATCACTGCCTGCTCCTAAAAATGGTTTTACAACATTCACAAAGAGGAAGGGGTCCATTGGGGACCTACTTGAAGTAGGCGGTAAAATGCGAATGTTTTGCGACTGCAATTGCGGTCACAAAACATTCATATAAACCGATACTACTCGGTATTAGGAAGGGACGCCCTAAACACACCCCTTCCTAATACCGAATCGCAAACCCATTTTGCGATTTGGAAACAGGTTACCGAATCGCAAAATTTGGTTTGCTGCATCGGAAAAGCCATTTTTGCGTTCACAAACTGGCAGATTCTGCGAATCTGCCCTTTTGCAAACTCAAAAATGCTTGATACATCTGCCCCATAGTTGTTTAGTTTATTAGAATGGAAGGTATCAACTGTCAATTTGTAAAATAAATCCATGCAGTTCAAAATTTGTTTGCGTTTGGTTCGAACAATTTCTGATTGCCTGCAGAGGGGATACGTTTTACAGGGTTAAGGTGACCTCAGACTGGGGTGACTGGGGTGATGTTCTTTACCTTCCTGATATGATATTGACATCCTTACCTAAAGAGGTAGTTTTGCAGAGCAAGGCAGACGACCAAGGAGTTCCAATCAAAGTGTAGGGGTGACAAAAATGGAACACTCAATGACAAGTAAGGAAACAAACCCAACTTACTAACCTGCAGAACATATGCATGACCATTACACAAAGACTCATCAAATATAAACTCTTAAACAACACAATATCTCACAGTGAGATTGATCACCAGTCACTAAAACATGAAATCCATACTAAAAATGGTATGAACCTCTGTTGAGCAAGAAATAAGCCACCCCCGGAACAAGAGACATTGGCAGACATCCGAAGCTAGCAGCACTGTTGTCTTCAATCTAAATGTACTGCAGAATAAGTTGCTGTGTGTGCCGTTTTAAACTGCCATGTCGACCTGGCAAGTTAACCCTCTTGCCAGGCCGAAACCTTCCTTTTTAGGTCTCTGCCAGACAGCGCATGCGCTGTCTCGAAGAGACTTATTGTGTTCTATCTGTGGGCTTACAGGCCGCCCATCTCCTACCATTGGTAAACTTCACTGTTGCTCTCATTCTCTTTGTTGACGTTCATCATTGCACGCAGGCATCATGCCCTCTTTTTGTGTTTGGCCATCCATATTGCATGGACCAAGTACATGTGTACTTACTCCGCTCTCGGTTTGCTGAGCTATTTTATTCTTTGTTTTCAAGCACTCGTGCTTGTGTTTTCTGGCCTTCTCTCTTCTACACATACACATATATCACTAAATGCATACACGTGTACATAAACAAATGAATTTCTTAAAAAGTTGTTAAAACATGAACAACTGTATGGTTTATTCTTTTTTTTGCCCGATCAGATGGCATTGAAGAGCTTGCTCCATCATCCGTCTTGCCATAGCGCAAACTCAAGCTGATGGTATTGGAGCACTTTAAGTGCTCACCAATAACATTACACAACGAACATTTATTTCTGTCACTGATCCTGCTTCAATTAAGTTTTTTTTCCGTCGTTGCTTTCCTATCTCCCCATCCCCAACTGCTTCTCAGCTTGGCCCGTCCCACACTACCTCCCTTGTCGCTGCTGCTTTTTTTGCACGATCCGATGTTATTGGAGCGCTTGGTTCATCCTCCATCTTGCTATAGTGCTAACACCAGACCAAGGTATTGGAGTGCTTTCAGTGCTCACCAGTTACATTACACAATGACACATTCATTGTCGTTGACAGAGGGAAGCATAAGTGATTTGCCCAGAATCACAAATGGTTCAGCCAACCTCTAGATTTGAACCTGGGTCCCCAATTCCTCTGTCGGCAGCTCTGGCTGTTACACCACTTCTTTGCTTCACTTCAAAGCTCCTCAACTGGTTCTCACTATCACTTCCACATTTGTTCAGCAAGATGCCATCAACACCAAACAGCTTTGTCAAAGCCAATAGATCTCAGCAATGCCCGAGCTATTTGCCTTATCAATGTGAATATCTTTTAGCCATGATGTCTAGCAGCACATCTGCTCTTCAGCATGGTTGAAAGACACTGAAAAAAGTGCTATCATGCAGCCAGCGTAACCCATGTAATAGCGATTTTTTGTGTTAGGAGGGGCAGAACAATAAACTCAACATAGGGGGAGAAGAGACTCAGCATCAGCTCAACATTCTGTGATTCTGGGCTTTCAGTAACTTTCAGCAATGCTGAACAGCAGTTGTGCAACTAACCAACATGGCTAAAAACACATTCCCATTGACAAGGTAAAAAGCTTGGGTATTGCCAAGACTTATTGTCTTTGCCAATGTTTGTTAATACATATATGTCACCCTTAAGGTAGGCTCTAGGCAGCTCCAAGGGCAGAGTGCAGTCTATTTAAAAAGTTGGACATGTACTTTTAAGGTTTACATGTCTTTGTAGTGAAAAACTCTCACATTCGTTTCTCACTACTGCAAGGCATATCTCTCCCATAGGTTAACATTGGGATTACCTTATTACATTTAATAAGTTTAATTTCCAATTGGGAAAAGATGGATATTTCAAGTTTAGTGTCTCTGGACACTAAACTAAAATCACAACCTATGGTAAAGTTGGATTTCAAAGTTGCAAATCTGAAAATGCCACTTTTAGGAAGTTGGCATTTTCTTTCTTTAACCATTCTGTGCCTTCTGTCTGAATACACGTCTGGGCAGTGGTGGCTCCTCCGCGAAGGCAGAGGAGCGTCGCCCCACTGCTTCACAGCAGTGAAGTAAAGGAAACATAAAATGATAATAACTTGCGTTATCATCATTTTATGTTTCCTTCTGCTGCAGCTTTGCGTTTGGGGTGGGGCTGCTCCGATGACAGAGGAGCAGGGGAGGAGTGGTTTGCCCACTCCTAAGTTCCTAAGTGCACATAACTGTTTGGCCCGCCCTCTCGGGCCGGCCAAACATTCATGCGCACTTCACATCTTCTCCATGCAGGCTGCATTTCAGCCTGCGTGGAAAACATGCCCAGGACCCCATTCCCTGGCTGAGCGCCGATCCTTGGCACTCAGACCAATCACAACACTGCTTTGCAGCGTTGTGATTGGCTATCGGGAGGCTGGGAACTGGGTGCTTCCTGCTGCTTCCTGTATCCTACTGCAGGGCTGGACTCAGGAAGAAGAGGATGTAGGCGAGGCGGCGGCTGGCTGGCCGTCACAGGTAAGTGTTTTTTTTGTTTTTTTGCTCTTTTTGTCCTAACCCCCCTGCCCCACCACCCATGTCCGGTAGCAGCCGCTACAGCATCTGGTGTGGGTGACAGCTGGGCCTTGTGCATTCCCTACAGACAGCCACACACAATGGGAGCTTAGATGTGACTTGATGGGGCTTAATGGGCCATTAACTGGCTTGATGAGGTGGCAGAGCTAAATACAACCCCACTTGCACTTGAATGGGCTGGGCCCTTTCTCCCCACAATAGGCCTAACAACCCTGTATTGTCACTCCAACCAGCTTGGAGCCAGGGCAGGGGAGTAAGGGGATTCTCTGCACTTCAAATTCACTGTCTAGAAGCTTCGCCCACATTCCAGAACCAGAGCAACAAAGTATAAATACTGGACCTCACTCACCACCACTTCACTACACTTCTCAACCTGTGGACACTATGCCAGGAAGAAGGACTGTTGTGCTGTTACAAAGAGTGCCACGCTACTGGTCTGCTACTCTGCTGGGCTCCTGCTTTGCTGTGCTGGCCTGCTTCCCTCTTGCCTGGTAGTGAGAAGGACTGGACCTGCATCTCTCCAGCCCTGAACCAAAGTGACTCCAAGTGCTTGCTGGCTTGCCTCCTGTTGTCTAAGGTCTCAGGGCCACAAACTACTTCCAACTCCAGTGCTACAGCAGCTGGACCTTGCCATATATAAGTCTGCCCTGACAAGTGGTGCTATCCCGGTCCTGGACCCTTGGAAGTGGGCCTAAGGTGTTCTGCCTTCTGTAGTCCTTCTTGGAACCGAAGTAGGAAAACGCAAAGCCTTGCAAACTAACAGGGCGCAGACCTCGCACCAGGATTTAAGGTACTGTGTTCAGCTGGAGCAGGTGGGTTCCTGTAGCCGGCCCATTCTCTTGCGCGGTCAGTCTGAACTTGTGACTTTGTCCTGGTCTGGTATGACCAGACAGCCATAGTTGGTGCTTTGCGTTTTTATGGGTTGTTTTCACCGGAATCTTTAAAACTGCATATTTCAGGATCTACTTATTGGAATGTTTTTGTTTTGGTCTTGTTTTAACAGGTGTGGTTTCTTTTGTGTAGTGTTTTCATCACTGTTTTGCTGTTTGAAGTGTTGCACAAATACTTTAAACATTGCCTCAAGTTAAGCCTGACTGGGTGTGTATCTGACTTACCCTGACTAGGACTGTGGCACCTGCTTGGACAGAGTGCATACCTCTGCCAACCAGAAACCTAATTTCTAACAACAGGGTAGAGTGACTATCAGGACACTTTAGCTCCCTTAAATCCTGTTCCTGACCCTAAGTATCTAAATATTTTTAAGTTGAAAGGCCCCAACCAGCAAGTTATCAAGTGTACATCTCCTGCCCATACTATTTTAAATTCTAGAATTACATAAAACTAGTGGCTGAAAAGAAGCATTCACATTTATTGAGCCTGAGACTGCACTTGAGCTCCTTGGGCATGCGCTTTTTGCGCATTTTTTGTCAGACTTATTTGCTGTGATCCAATTGGGCAGCATCTGCTGGCGTCACCTCCTCCACACAGCACTTAATTTGCAAACAAATAAGTGCCAGGACTCTCGTCAGGAGACCGCTGCACTTTGTACTACACATAGCCCCTTCCAGCGCAGCCAATGATAGTAACAACACAAGTACTAACACTCACACTCCTACAAATGTGACAGTTAGGACTATTTCAGGCCCCCCAAAGCTATGAGAATGGCTTGGGTGGCAGGTAATATTCATTTTTAATGTATATTGAGTTAAAAATTAACTGTTGTTGTGATTACCTCTAAATTAGCCAGAAAGCGCCACCTTGTAGGAGACTGTCACAAGCCCCGGTGCTGACAATTAAGTGCCTGCGCCAAGCACTGGAAACCACCGGCTCAAATTAAACACTGCCTCTACACATTACTTCAGCTTTACGTACTATTTGTATTATTTTTTAAATGTATTCTTCATGTTGCTTATTCCCCCTCCCAACCATCCCCCAGGTGAGAACCAAAAAGCGATATGACGTGGCAAGCGTTTGCCACGTCCGTCATAACTCTTTTAACTACACTGATGTAAGAGAAACAGGCCTACCACATGTCTTGTTTTTGTTTGTTTTTAAATTGTGTCCATTCCAGGTTTCATCTTTTTCCGTGTTCACATGCAAGGCCTGTGAGTCCACTTAAGGTTGGTGTCTGTTTGCTCATTTTTACAATTGCTTATGCTTCGCCTGGGCACGTTTTCTTGTATTATATAAGTAGCAATGTGTTGGCCAGTGACATTTGGTTCCAACCATTGATGCCTGCAGTAAAGGGCATAAATGATGCTTCAGCCCGTTTATTAGTGTTTGTATTTGTACAGATGGACACTGAACTTTCCAGGACGTAAGGGGGATCGAGCATCTTAAGTATCTCACTGCCCATGGCCTGGCCGACCTACTGGAGACATTGGGGGAGCGAACAATATGGTACCATCCTTTAGAGGGAGTGGGGGGGAGAGCCTCCCTCATAGACTATATGTTTGTAAGCCCGAATCTCTGGTTTTCCAAAGCAGAGATTCTGCCCACAAGCTGGGGTGATCATAATGCCTTTAGTGCCTCCATCTGTCTACCGATCAAGGGTCTTGTTTGTAATAGCCATTTAGCTTCTATTGCACAACACTCTTTTCATGGTCTAAGATTAGTGTGGCGCTTGAAAAAACCCAAGGATACATTGTCAGCTTTAATCAAGTCACACCTAGATGTATTTCTTAACTGTTTAGTTGAAAGTGATCATGTGTCGATGGCCTTGTATTGAAACAGGTTACATTGCACAATCAGGGAGTCTATGCTCAAGCCAATCCATGAGTCCAATATGGACCCGAGATGGTTTGATAGGGCTTGTTCTCAGGCAAATCGTAGCCTGATAAAAGCTCTAAATGAACGGCACAGGGTAAGGAGTGAAATCTCCATGGCACGCATTGAGTATAAAACCACACTTTTAAACAGGAAGAGGGAAGTACACAAACAAGATTGGTAACTGCTGGAACTTGCAGCCCGGGGAAAGGATATTAATTCCTTTTGGGATTTAGTCAAATGAATTAAAACAAGAAACTCCCTCATTAACCCACTTCTGCAAAATAAAACCTTGGGCACAGACTGGGTCACTCATTTTGATTCTGTGTATCATATATAGGATGACCCAATTATGTCAGCTGTACTGTACAATAGATTGCAGAATATTTCTCCCCTCTCACTAACACTGAAGAAAGTGGTACTGGCTATCCAACACAGCAAAGGCGGGAAAGCGCCAGGCCCAGATTGGGTACCTATGGACCTTCTGAAATCCATGCCCGAGATATTACTAACACATTTAATTCTGTTTTATCAGTTAATATTTCTTCTTCCTGGACTACTGCAACAATTGTGCCAATTTTTAAAAAGGGGGACCGGTTGTTCCCAAAGTGTTATCATCCTATATCACTTATCAACAGTACTAATAAAATCATTGGAAGAGTTATTTATGACCGACTGGTCATATGGGGCAGCTGATAGAGATATTCTCTACCATTTCCAGTTTGGTTTTCGCCCGAAATTAGGCACTATTGAACAGTGTCTAAACCTGGCATTGACAATTTCCAAATATACTAAGGCTAGGCGTGCCCCTATCTTTATGGATTTGTCTACTGCATTTGATTCAGTGAAAAGAACTCAACTTTGGCTAATGCTGCTGGATCAAGGAGTGGACCCCCCTTTGGTAAATTTTTTTAAAATTTCTTTTTAATAAACAAAACATGCATCAGGTATATGCATTATACAGTATACATTAAAAGCATTTATCAGACATGACAACTATCGAGTCATTGCAACCCATCTTCTATATTAAAGGTGTGCGCGGAGCCCAGCAAAACCCAATGGAGCACGTCCCTGAACAACCCATGGAAACCATACGGTGTTCCACACAAGTCTCATCACAGGCCTCTATATTCTGTCCAGGGCCCCCATATCTTTTCACATTTTTGCGGGCAGCCCCGGCTTTGATATACCACCTGCTCCGAGCCGCTGCACCAATCCATATCACTGAGCCAGGCCGCCACTGTCGGAGGTTCGGGTTCTCCCCAAGCTCTTGCTATGTTCCTCTTAACAACCCCCCCTGCCAGAGCCAGCCACACTTTGGCCCATTTCGGCCATGTGAATTCTCCCATGACGCCAAGAATGTGCCATCTGGGCTCAAGCGGAACTCGTGCCCTCGTTACAGCTTCCATTACAGGGGTGACGCCTTTTCAGAACTTCTGAATCATGGGACAGGACGACAAAATATGGAAAAAGGAACCCTACACGCCACAGTTCCTGAGACAATCTATAGAGCTCCCTCCATTAATATGCACCTGCACCATTCTTGAGGCATATGACCTGTGAAGGATACGCAGTTGGACCAGTCGAAATCGCACATTGGAGGGCCTTTGCCCAGTTGTCGTCCTTCAGCAGGCCCACATCTGCCTCACAGGCCTCCCGCAAGGGGCCAAAACAATCTGGAGTGTTGTTAACAAACTTTTTGTACATTAATGACACCGCCTTTTGAATCATGGGGTCTAAGAGCAACCTATCCTCTAATGGGGTGTATTCTGGAACCACCGTCCCTTCTTTTACGTGGCAGTGGAGCGCCGAGCGCAGCTGACAGTATCAAAGGAATTCTCCTCCACTCATTGGAAGCCCTCTCGAAACTATCAAAGGTTACCATAGTACCACCTCTCCTGACATCCCCAAGCAAGTCAATGCCTATAAGGTTCCACCTCCGAAACCGCTGCAGTTTGTGCACTTCTTTAAGGAAATTCCCCTCCCACATTGGGATCTGTTCAGTGAGTTTCTGTTCCCACCCGCCATTCTAGTTGCTCTATGCCAAATATCTATGACCATTTTTGTATGTGGTGGTAGATGTGCTGAGCCTCACCCTCCGATAGAGTTCCCCCAAATGATTGCTCGAGCCCAATCTCAATCTGTCCACCCTATATGCCGGTTCCTCAAGTGGGGAGAAGACCCAGCTGTTAATGTTGATAAGATGGGCAGCCCAATAGTATTTTCTGAGGTCCGGGACTGGTAGCCCCCCTTCGTAAACTCCCTTTTGCAGTTTCTTAATCGCAATTCTGGGGCCACCTCCCCCCCCACAATAGCAGGCATAATTCAGAGTCTATCGTATGAAAGACTGAATCGGGATGTGATAAGGAGTATTCTGTAGGACGCACAGTAGGCGCGGGAGGGCCATCATATTTAAGAGGACAGTCCGTCCCATAAAGGAAATAGGAAGCCTCCTCCAGTGTGTTGAGTCTTCACGCAACCTAGACAGCTGTCCCTGCAGGTTCAGTTGTGTAAATTCCACTTAATTCTTAGTGATCCAAATGCCCACGTATTTGAATTTATCCTGATGTCCCATTTCTGAACATGTGGACGTCAAGACCGGAGGGTCCCCCGCGAGAGGAAAAACCAGGGACTTGACCTCATTTATACGATAGCCATAGTAGGAGCCAAAGGATCGTATGATATGAATAAGCCGATGGAAGGTCTGTCGGGGCAGGTGTGCGTAAAGAAGGATATCATCTGCATATAGTGAAATACGCTCTTCCCAGCCCCCTCCGAAATCAATCCCTCTTACCACCGGGTCTTTCCTAATCCAAGCCGCCAAAGGGTCAAGCGCCAGAGCAAAGAGCATCGGGGGCAGAGGACATCCCTGTTGTGTCCCCCTGTGCAATGCAAAGGCTCTGGAGATAGCCCCGTTAACCCGCACTCTGGCCATCGGGGCAGTGTATAGCAATCGGATCCACTGTTGCAGTCGCGGGCCAATGCCCATCTTCCCCAGCACAGCAAAAAGGTATGGCCATTCGATGCTATCAAACGCCATCCTCGCGTCTGGAGAGAGGAGGGCGGCTGGGAGCTCTGGCTGCCTTTGGGTCATATACATGACTCCAAATAAGCGTCTCACATTCAATCTCGTACTTCTATGGGGCATAAACCCGGACTGATCCGGATGAATCGAGGATTGTATAACCGGACCTAACCGGTTCGCAATAATTTTGGCTAATTCCTTAGCTTCGAAGTGTAAGAGGGATATTGGTCTGTAGGAGCTGCAGAGGTCGTGTGGTTTTCCTTTTTTAAGAACCACAATAGTAGCCATTCTCATGTCTTCTGATAATTGCCACCCCTCATACACCTCCTTAAACATTTCTAACATGTACGGAGCCAACTTGCCCTCCACACATTTAAACATTTCAGTGGGGAGCCCATTCGGGCCCACTGCCTTCCCCAATTGTAAGTCTCTCATGGCACTCTCCACCTCCTCCAAGTGGAAGTCAGAATCAAGCGCCTCCCTGTTTTGTGAACCTAAGGTTGATAGAGAGATGTCTCGCAAAAATGTGTTGCATTCCGATTCCCCCTTCATGGATTTGGATTGGTAAACGCTTTTAAAAAAATTGGCAAAAATCTCTGTCAGGGCCGCCCCGATGCCTCCCTGCATCCCTGCTTCAGACCGAATCTCGGACACCCAATTGCGACTCCTGTCCCTACGTTCCAGCCAAGCGATTAGTTTGTTGGCTTTGTCCCCCAGATCATATATTCTACGTTGTGTAGCAATCGCGTGCGCCCGAGCCATGTTTTCCGCAAGGTCACACAGGGATTGTTCTTTAAGTTTGAGGGAATGCTGGAGTCCACTGACCTCCCCCGTGGCTTCGGTTATGGTGCGCACCAGGGCAAGTGTGTCCTGTTCGAGTTCTTCACATTGGCGTTGTTTCTCTTTGTGTTGCGCACCCCGTTCCGCCTGCACATAGACCCTTGCCACCGTCTTGTATGCCTCCCAAAGGATACTGGCAGAGCTAACGGAGTCCACATTTTCAGTGAAGTATAGTTCCGTGCGTTCCTCGAAACGCTCCTGGAATTCCTGGTCTCAGAACATAAATGGATCCAATCTTGGGGGAAGAGACCAATCACTGACTTGACCTTGTAATTGTACCTCCACTGGTGAATGAGCAGAGATACCTCTAGCCCTATGACACCGACTCAGAAAAAGCCCTGCCGCAGTAGTATGTGTGAAAATATAGTCCAGCAGAGCACCACTGCCTTGGTACATTTTTATACTCATTACACGTAGATCTTTAAGCCAGAGTCTGTTTAAATTTTCAGGGCGAGCTGTCTTCTGATTTTTATTTGAAGGGCACGGTGAGGCAGGGGTGTATATTGGCTCCTTTATTAGTTATTTTACAAATTAACGGTCTAACAGTCCATTTATCTTCCTCTCACTCAGATATCCCAAGAATAGCTGGAACCCCAATTCTTCCATTTCTGTATGCTGATGAAGCTTTATTGTTAGCACTCACCCCAAACACACTGAGCCATCAGGTGGACTATTTTGTTTCTCTTATGCATAGTCTGAATTTAAAAGCTATCTATACAAAGTCACACATTATGTCTTGTGGTCCGGGCAAACTAAGGATACATAAAATCAGTATTAATGAACAAGAATTAAAGAGCATTGATAACTTTTGTCATCTAGGGTTAACCTCTAACTCCTCAGGGCGGTGAAATCCCCATCTTGCTCAATCTAGTTTTTTAAGCTTTGTAAATCAGCTAGCAGTTTGTGATCTTACTAGACATGGCCTCATGGGGACCGTCCTAGCACAATTGAAGGTTTATAACTAACTGTGTATCAGAGCAGCTAGGTATGGTGCAGGAGTTTGGGGTTTTAGCAAAAGTTACTCTTTACAGGCTGAGGAAAATCATTTTTTGCGGCGATCGCTGCGTTTACCACAGTCCATCTTTAGTCCTATTACCCATTTCGAGTTAAATCAAGAATTTGTAGTGGACAAGGTACAACCGGCACCACTCTCACTATGGGTCAGTATTTGGACGAAACCTGCAGCTAAGCTATGCAAAGACATTATACTAGACTGTTTGTTGTTGGACAAGGCTTGTTCTATGCCATGTCTAAGTTACATTCAGGACACTTTAGGAATCCTGGGCCTGTCGTCTTGGTTCATTGAACCTAGTTGTAGTACCAAAAAATTGAAGGCGAAGGTGAATACATTAATTTAAGGAGTTTTGCACAGACACAAGAATGGAAAATTAGTTATCCTTCTGTCTCAACCTACTGTAGTCTCTTATTTACAGGAGAACCCCTTATGTATCTATCTCTAGAATTGACAAGATGGGAGCCTTCTCTTCTTCTCTGATTTAGAGCAGGATCAATTTATTGGTCCTTTTGTTTAAAAATTATTTTAGACGCAGAAGGAAATACAGTATCTACCTGTACCTGTTATTTTCATTCTGCACAAACACTTTTGCACGTTATGTTTTTTTGTAAATTGTACAGTTTAGCACGTATGCACTTTCTGACCCCTTTGTTTCATAAGTTAGGATTTCGACGTTGTACAATAGCCCTGCTCCACTTACAATTTCTAAGTTCCCCTGAAATTGCCTTCTGTGATTGCACTTTTCTGAAAGCAGCCATTGGGACCAGGAAAACTATGGTATATTAATTCTTTGAAATGTATGTGTGATGTGGACTCGCAGGTGGAATCTGCTCAAGGTATTCTGGTTGTTTACTTTTTGGGGCGGGGGAGGGGAGTTATAGTAGGACTGCATAGCGGTCCGTTATTAGAGGTTTTCGTTCTCTGCTTTTCTCCCTAATTATGGAGATGTGTTACACTTTTTATGTACTTTTATGGTCTATTTTTAATCAGACCGAATAAAGATACTGAATTGTATTCGTAAAAAGCTAAGTAGTATTCTGGTCCGCTTCAATTAAACGTTTAAAGTTAATTATGTTTGCGGTTTAAAAAGATGCAAACGGACCCGTTTGAAGCGTTTGTCTTTACAGGGCCTGACTTCGTAAATGCTGTATTACGGAAGGTTCATGTGCTTGCAGAAAAAGAGCTCCTTGCGCCGCTTTTCTAGATGCATAGACACAAGTATGTTGTGCGCCTGTTAGAGATGCTATGCTCGGGCCCGCATAGCGATCTTCAAGCCTCAATTGCGCTCGAGGTTTAGTAAAGTGAGGTGAAGTGAGGATAAAACACTGAGACAGGGCGGTCAGTTTTAGAGTTTGAGCTGCTAGTGACGCTCTTGCTTTTTAAGGTGTGGTGCACTAGAGACGATAGTCATGTTTTAAGTAACAAAGTTTGTGAAAAGTACAACAAACATACCTAGTTAAGAGACAAGTTTAAACAAGCATTGACAAGAGTTAGAGCTACTGGTGTTGTCGTTCAAAGGAGGGAATGAAAATGTAATAACATATTTACTGAGGGTGGGTGTGGGGGACATTATGTCGCCACTGGGAAAATCATTTTCTTCATAGAGGAAATAAAAAGACACCTTTTTGTCACATGTATGCAGACCTTTTCACAATGTTGAACATCTGCATTAGTGTTATGCACTGCCCTTCCCCAGGAAATCTGCATCTGTAAGTCCCTAACAATGGCGATGGGCAGGAGATTAATGAGAGGCTGGACTGACGTCAGGCGGTGGGCTGAGGTCAGGAGGTCAGGCGGTGGGCTGAGGTCAGGAGGTCAGGAGGTCAGGAGGTGGGCTCAGGTCAAGGGGTTGGCTGAGGCCTTGTGAGTTGCCCAAAGAGAGTCAGTTTTTACTGCATGAGTGAGTCGTAGTCAAAGGTGAGTGAGTTTAGGTAAACGGGAGAGCTGAAGTCTGCCGGTGACTTTAGCAGAGTGGGCGACAGTACACAGATAGGAGGGGCGAACTGAGATGACGTCACACTATCATACATGTGAATAACCTCCACATCAGAGCCTAGTAAGCGATAGTCCATAAAGTTGGACCCTGGTTTTTGACCGCATTTTTAGAAGCAGACCAAGGATGGCCCAGCAAAAAGCGCCTGACCCTTTTGTACCCTCAACCCTGGAGACCGCCCTTCATTATACACTTTGAGAGCTGAATAACACAAGGCCAGATGCCGACAGGGAGGCCCTTATGCACACCTAGTATGCAGTGCGTTTCGCGTCTGGATGTGAATAAGACATTGGAACGTAGTTCAGACTAATATTGAAGCAAGCCAGAAAAACATTGATTTCTTTTAAATAATGCCTTACACAAGAAATATGAATTAATTATATCGCCTACGCTGAGCAGGTACATATTGGCCAAGGCTCACTTGCTGCCTTCCATCATATAAACAGCGCGCTGTATTCTCACATAAGCGACTCAATGACAAACAGCAGAATCTGGTGTAAGAGGCAGACCGATAGAGAGAAAGGCAGATATCTACTGAGAAAGAGGGAAGATAGAAAACAAATAATTGTAAAGGGAGAATAAGGCAAATGTGTGTTTGACTAAATATTGCAAAGTGCGCTTTCCCGCACTGAAAGCCATAATGTGATGTAACCGACAATTGTGATTCTGAAAATAACATATATCACAAAGTCAGCGTTCCTTCGTAATGGTACAAAAAATGAAAGTCACCTACGAAAGTGTTGCTTTGCAGGATAAAAAATGGAATGGATGAACCCACTGAATGTATTTTCACATTGTTTGGTTCACACACTGGCATATTAAAGGCAGCATTATTGTACGGACCTACCATTCAGCATGACCCAACTTCATAGCTGTAAACTATCTATCAGCTCTCTTCACATTGTCACCTGGTTAGGATCCGATATCAATCAATCAACATTTGTAGAGCGCACTACTCACCCGTGGGGGTCTCAAGGCGCTAAGAGGGGGGGGGGGGGGGGGAGAAAGCTGCTACTGCTCGAACAGCCAGGTCTTGAGAAGTCTCCTGAAGGTCAGCAGGTCCTGGGTGTGTCACAGGTGGATGGGGAGGGTGTTCCATGTCTTGGCGGCGAGGTGGGAGAAGGATCTGCCACCAGTGGTGGATGACGACCTCCGTCTTGTCCAAGATCAGCTTCAGGCGGCTGTTCTTCGCCCATTCGGCGACGGCCTTCATTTCTTTGTGGAAATTGGTCTTGGCGGTGGTGGGGTCCTTGGTGAGGAAGAGGATCAGGTGGGTGTCTTCGGCGTATGAGACGATGTTGAGAGCGTGCGATCGAACGATGTTGGCGAGCGGTGACATGTAGACGTTGAAAAGGGTTGGGCTGAGGGATGATCCTTGGAGTACGCCGCAGGTGATCTTGGTGGCTTTGGATCAGAATGGAGGAAGGTGGATTCTCTGAGTTCTGTTGGTGAGGAAGGAGGTGATCCAGTCCAGGGCTTTGACGCGGATCCACGCGTTGTGGAGGCGTGTGCGTAGGGTGTGGTGGCAGACGGTGTCGAAGGCGGCCGAGAGATCTAAGAGGATGAGTGCTATCACACAGTGGCAGGGAAAATGAGCTGAAAACCACTGTAAATAGTGGTTTTCCAGCTTGTTTACATAGGCTTTGAACTGCCGACATCCATTAAGGGGTGTGAAAACCCCCTAGGATATCGGCACCAGTCTCAGCAAGCTTTTTTGGGGTGAAGGAGGGGGGCAGTGGCGGTTCCTCTGTGTGGGTGTTGGGGTCTCGCCCCACTGATTATTTTGCCCCAGGGCCCACCAGCAGGCAGCAGCACACTTACTTTATAAAATTCAATTTCAACCTGCGGCACAGCAGCAATTTCACTCAGCCGCAGGCATTACCTCACGTCACTCACATCACTCACGTCACTCACTGTGGGGGGCGGAGGGGGTGTGGTTAGGAGCAAAGCAACTTGCAAGACTCAGGCATTCAGCAAGCCTAGTGCCAGTGCAGCAATGCGCATGTCGGGTTGGCCGGGTGCCTTCCCTTGGCCAGCCCGACATGCGCAGTCTTCAAGGTCTCGCCACTCTCGCCTATACAATGGGGGAGGGGCTTAGGAGCGGCGAGTTCTCCTGCCCAGGCCAATCCAAGTGCTGTTTTAGCAGCGCTTGGATTGGCTGCTTTAGCCAGTACTGGCCTTAATGTCTCTAGGCAGAGAACGCAAAGCCTGCTGTGACTGGGCACGTCCACGAGCATGAGAGGCATATTGACAGTGATTGGTCATTGCTGCCCTAGCTCAGCCTCTCCGTCCTCCCCCTCCCCTCCGTGCGCACGTGTATTCACACATGGAAGGGAGTGAGAGAGTTAGGAGCACTCGGAGAGCTCCGCCTGACCTTGTTGCCCAGTGAGGCCTCGCTGGCGCACACTAGCCCTGGCGCACACACTACTTCTTCATGGTAGGCAGCTTGCAAGCCCTGCAGGTGCTGCTGTCTTCTTAAACCTGCGGCTGAGTGCAGACCAGTGTCAGACTCTGGAAGGAGGATCGATTCAGTGAGTACTGACTACTAGCTGCGCTGCATATTGTTGTATTTAGTTTATCGTGCAGTGTATGCAGGCCCGGCTCCAGGAATTTTAAATTTGGGTGGGCCAAGGGTGCATTCGGGTGGGCCACTGCTGGCCCGATTTATCACTTATATATCTATCCAGGTCTGCTTCTGGGCCCTCCTTTATCTCTCCTTAGTCTTACAAGGCCCAGTAAAACGCACTCTTTTCCAAGTCTCTTTCTAAATGTTATCACTCTCAAAAAGTGTTTTTTCCATGTAATGTCCCTTTGATGGGAATAGGAGGTTTCTAAGGTGGGAGTATCAGGCAAGTGACACTACTCGGGCTCCCTCTGTGCGAGCCTTCAGGGAGAAAGCTTCTTCATTACTACCTCCACCTGACCCCTGATTCTGCAGCGCACTCCCTTACAGGCTTGATTAGCCACTTTTCTACCACCCCTCTCTATTGCACCTTATCTCACACCTGACCTTGGGCCCCAGCCCAATATCAGCCACCATTCAGTTCCACTTTCATTATTCCCAGTAGAAAACAACAGTAAAATCACCTTCAAACTTAAAACATTGAATATAGCAGTGAATGTAATTAGCACGTACTTTAAAGTATGCTCCACAGTTGTTCTAATCACCTGACTTTTAATTAAATAAACGAAAACAGAAAGGCCATAACAGGGCCGGCTTTAGTGCTGGAGTGAAAGTCTTTTTTGGCGGCCCACCAATTGCCTCTTTCTCTGTAGATAACTTAACTACCACCCTCCAACATTGCCCTTCATCTCTCTGTAGCCCCTCCCCCTCATGGCCTCCTCCTTAGACTCCCTAACTACCACCCTCCACTAGTGCCCCTCATCTCTCTGTAGCTCCCCCCACCCTATGACCTCCTCCTCAGATTCCCTCACTGCCACCCTTCACCAGTGCCCCTCATCTCTCTGTAGTTCCCCCCCCACCCCATGACCTCCTCCTCGGATTCCCTCACTGCCACCTTCCACCAGTGCCCCCCATCTCTCTGTAGTCCCCCCCACCCCATGACCTCCTCCTCGGCTTCCCTCACTGCCATCCTCCACCAGTGCCCCCCATCTCTCTGTAGTCCCCCCACCCCATGACCTCGCCCTTAGATTCCCTCACTGCCACCCTCCACTAGTACCCCTCATCTCTCTGTAGTTCCCCCCCACGCCATGACCTCCTCCTCGGCTTTCCTCACTGCCATCCTCCACCAGTGCCCCCCATCTCTCTGTAGTCCCCCCCACCCCATGACCTCTCCCTTAGATTCCCTCACTGCCACCCTCCACCAGTGCCCCTCATCTCTCTGTAGTCCCCCCCACGCCATGACCTCCTCCTCGGCTTCCCTCACTGCCACCCTCCAATAGTGCCCCTCATCTCTCCGTAGTTCCTCCCACCCCGTGACCTCCTCCTCTGACTCCCTCACTGCCACCCTTCACTAGTGCCCATCAGAATATCCCGCTTTGTGAATGTATTTTAATGTCAATAACTCATTATAACCTTAAATAATCATATATATCTATTGGTTGATTAAACTGGGCAGTGAAATGCCAAACAAATACTAAAAATTGGGATGTTTGCGCATTCTGGCCACACCTCTGGCTCCGCCCACTGACCAAATCCACTCATTATTCCCGCCCTCTGATTCTCCGCCCACAGTTCCCCTACTTTTTTTCCCCCACTTTGACCACTGACTGCAAGTAACACAAGGATATCTGTGACAAAGGCAGTAACCCACTGAGCTATTCCCATAAAATTCAGTTTATCAGCATTTAAAAACTACCAACAGACAAATGGTTGCTCTGCAGCAGGATCATAAATCACCAGTTATCTGATTTTTTTTTTTATTGTTGTTGTACATCTGTAGAAGATTCACTGCGAGGGCCAAGGCTCATGTTTGGATGGGCCAGTCTCATGTTTGGGTGGGCCTGGCCCACCCGGCCCACCCTCTAGAACCGGGCCTGAGTGTATTGTGGTAAATATTTAAATTACCTGTACTATTTTTTATGCGGTAAAGTCTAGTAAGAATAACTCAGTCAAAATAAGAGGCAGAATCCGTGGTATTAGAGGTTCTGAAAAGGGCTTTATTCCTTACAAAGGAATTATAGTTCGAACTAGGCAACCATATTCCATCACCACGAAGGTTCAGGAAGGGATCAGCAATACATTATTGACAAGTAACAATATTTATATGAAAAGCATTGCATTAGGACAGATGCAGGAGGCGTAACAGCTGATAATACAGATAAGAAATACACATACGTAATGAAAAATAGGCGTAATACTAGAAACGTCATTTAAAATGATGTCACAAGTGGGTGGATCCATAAGAGAATCCTGCAGTGTCAGCAGAAATATTTGACAGAGATGCGCGCGCAGCCGCATGACGTGTGATTGACGTGCAACTAGAGGGTGAAGGGGAATTGACATTTAGCTCTACATATGGAGACAGAAGTCTGGGGTGTCAGGACAACCTAGTCCTAAATCATATCTAATATCTTGTGTTTAAGGAACCATATTATCTGGAAGGAAAGGTCTTCTCGGACAGATCCTATTCTATACTGACTGTTAGTGCGTGTACAAGCGTCTATGTGTCTACATGAGATGCGAGGGGGCAAGAATCTTCCATGGGCCTACGAATTACTTGCATAAAGACAGCGAGGCCGGGCCCTTTGCTCGGTAGCTAGAAGGATGTTTACCTAAACTACTAGACAGGAATGTATTGGATGAGGAGCGGAGCAGATAACTTTGAAGGCTGAATACAGTTTTTGGCAGGCAACAGGCCGCGTCAGGCACCGCTAGCCGCGCAGGGAGTAAGACAAAGTTCATGGACACAGATGCAGGTCCAAGCTGGAGCATTTCAGAGGCAGAAACAGAAAAAGGCTTGATGGCAGAATTCAGGGCCTACTCGCCTTAACTACAAAACTAGAAAAGTGAACCACATAAAGTCGGTGGCCTTTCATACTTAGGAATGGAATATTCGACCCATTCATGGCGGATCTGAAAGAGGGCATGTTGACGTTGGACGCACATGTATTTGCGTCTTCATAGCTGGAACTGGAGGGAACATACATGTACTTATAGCATGTACATGGAGCCGTTGGGGTCTAAGATAGGGGACACAATTGACCATAAAAATTCATATTTCCACATTCCCTCCTTGTCCCCTACGGACCCTCATGAAATATCCATCTTCATCAATCCATCAATCTGTTCATATAGCATCATTTGTTCTTCTTTCTTCTTCCGGGATCTTGGATGAAAATTTGAAGGTGGGATACACGATGTGGCACACAGACCACAAATCGCTGGCCCACATTGTAGACACAAGCAGCAACTGAATAGTATGAGAAAGCCAATACCTAGGAAGGATAGGATCCTCCATCCCCAGGCTGACAACACGCTCCAGAACCAACCGGACCAAGTCCAGGTGCCTGGATTCTGGTGTATCTGGCTTACGATCTTATGAAGTCGAGTTATGGCTTTATATACTGACGGCGCGTTTTCTGGTATGAAAACACAGCAACTTGATCCGATGACCCTACAAGCTCCGCCCCTATCGGCCAGAATGACGTCAAGGACAAGACGATTTTGGAGAACAACGATCCGCATCGCAGACTGCTCCTCCGTTAAGTTGCCCAAAGCGGAAGTAGTTTCATTCACTACTGCTTCAAGGGTTCTAGTTAATCTACGTATCAGCTTACTATTGGTGACTGTACCTATGTAGGGAAAGAAACCTTTATTGAAATCTGTGTATTTCTCCCATGCTGTTTCAGTGTAGTCGACAATCGGGAGGTCTCTCTGCTGTCTATTGTGTACTAAATGGGTGTTCCTATGATAATCAGGCGGGGCTAGGAAAACAGGTGGCAGAAGGAATGCAATGTAACAGGTACCATACCAATCTAGGGGTAGGCGTATGTATGCGGTGTGACCACAGATGAAGTAGGAGTGACGGGAAGCTCTAAATGTAGATTTGCCTTTATCACTGAATTCTATTACAGTGGTACATTTACTATGGCCCATGTGTATTGAACCATTCTTTCTTACACATAATTCGCCTCTAACTGGAAATACTGACATAGCGGGCAAAATCGGGGTAGCTTCGGATTCAATATTCAGGATCATAAGATTAAGTGTAAAGTTACCTAATCCATATACTTCATTTTCTAGATCAGTTCCTGTTCTTTTGGGAAGTCCCTCCTTGTTAGGGTAGCAGACTTTAAGTAAAACTAGGTTCAGGTTTCCCCATACCCAATTGTCTTGGTAAACTACTGTATTTGAATCTAGGGAATTAATCAAACTAAACCATGCTCCACAGGAGCCATTGTGTGTGAATGGATACGGAAAGAGGGGCAGAACTCCCTTGTATTTCTGATAGGGAGGGAGTCGGCCACATATCCAACAATTTGTAGCATTGCTGGTCTGATGAGAATGATGTAACATACTAATGAATGTGTTGTTGCGCAGCGCAAATCTATAGGACAACTCATGTGGGGGTAATTCACTAAAAGAATGTTCGGCAGTAGCATTAAAAACATGCTTGGAGATAGGGTAATACATGTGTAATAATATACCGGAGATAATAATCAGAAGACTTAGAAAAAACATAATTAACAATGTCACTATGCAGTGACTCCGAAGTGATTTACAGTACGCATGTGTCCTGAGCTGTTTCTGTCCATTTTTCTCTCTATTTCGGTCTAGAGGATACATGTCAGAGACAAATTCAACCGATTCACCTTGGAGAGGACTTAAACAATCAAATTGTCTGACTTGCTAGACCTTAGTTTCAGTTTATAGGTTTCACTCTTGGTTTGTTCAACCAGGGGTAATTTTGAATCAGTCTGTGAGGGAATGCAGGGCTGAGGGTTCACGTCGGACGGTAGTCCATAACATTTTTTGATGTGGCTCGAATGCAACCACCCTTTACGTCCCTCAATCTTCACGGCTGTCCTTGTGGTTAACAAGACGAGCTTCGGCGACTGCCACCGAGGCTCCAGCTGGCTCCTCCTGTCAAAATTCCTCACAAACACGAGGTCCCCCGGAACCACGTCGTGGGGCTTCACCCCAGTGTTGTCGGGAAAAGCTGCAGCTACCTGTGAACGACAAGATTGTAGTGCAGACATCAAGGAAGCCAGGTAATCTGTCAGCATATTACAATCAACATCAGTTATTTTACGAGGTATAGGCGTCCCCCACATATTTGGCGGTCTACCGAAGATCACCTCATACGGAGATAGCCCTGTTCGAGAGTGTGCTACCATTCTCATGTAAAAGAGCGCAACTGGTAAAGCTACTATCCAGTCGACACCTTTTTCTCTACATACTTTGGATAGTCTAATTTTCAGAGTTTGATTATGTCGTTCCACGAGACCTGCTGCCTCGGGATGTCGGACACAGTGGAATTTCCATTGGTAGCCTAACAGAAGTGAAACATTTCTCATTAGTTCGGATGAGAACGGCTGGCCATTATCTGAGTACACGATACGGGGCAAACCATACCGTGGGAAGAATTCTCGAACTAACTGCTTGGCAGTGGTCGGGGCAGTGTAATCTGAGACGGGATACGCCTCTGTCCACCGGGAAAGAGCGCATACAACTACGAGGACATATTTGAATCCTCAACAACGTTCCATCTGGATATAATCCATCTGGAGGACTTCAAAAGGGTGATCGGGGGGTTGAAATCCACCCTGGTCTACAGGTACGCCTTTTCCTGGATTGAACTGACAACAAATCATACAGGTACGTACTTTCTGTTTAGCGGCTGCTCGTAAGTGTTTATTAAACCAAATGTGTTGAATACTGTCTAGCATAGCTTTCTCTCCTAGGTGCGCTGGACTATGTATTGTGTTAATGATGACCTGAACCATTGAGTCGGGGAGAAACCATATAGATTTTCCCTTCGTCATCCATCCTTGATCCGTTTGGATCCCTCCTAATTCAGTCCATTTCTTTATTTCTTCTGGTGTAGCATGGGTCTGTATGTCAATTACATCAAGGGCGGGATCCTTAACTGTCATGCAGTGTGTTGGTGTCGGAACTATTGTCTTTGTCGTGTCAATTAGACGAGTCTGATTCTGAGCAGTCTGTTTAGCTGTTCTGTCAGCTAGGTCATTACCCTGAGAAATAATGTCAGTCACTTTTGTATGGGCTTTACACTTCATAATCGATATTGCAGTAGGCAGATGTATTGCATCTAACAGAGCTTGAATAAGGGGACCGTGCTGGATGTGGGCACCGTGAGAAGTTAAATAACCTCTTTCTCGCCACAGCACGCCGAAGTCATGGACGACTCCGAATGCATAACGTGAATCTGTGTATATGTTGACTTTCTTATTTTTGGCTTGAATACAGGCTTGTGTCAGAGCGATGAGCTCTGCTGCTTGAGCTGACAAGGTATCGATACAATTTGTTTCAATAATTTCAGTGTCTGTTGTGACTGCATAAGCGGCCACTAATTCTCCTGCATTTGTTCTCATGCATGAACCATCTACATATAATGTCAGGTCTGGGTCTGATAAGGGAATATCTGTCAAGTCTTGTCTGGGTTTTGTTGTAATAGTAATGACTTCAATACAATCATGTGCCAATGGGTCTGTTCCATTTAATGGCAAAAGTGTGGCAGGATTTAATGTACTACAGCGTCTGATTTCTATGTGTGGCTGGAATAATGTTAATTCGTAACCCGTCAGTCTTGCTATAGTCAAGTGTTGTGTTTGGGTCCGGTTCAGGAGAACCTCTACTGCGTGTGGTACTTGTACTGTCAATTGATGTCCTAACACTATGGCGTCGCTTTGTCTGATTGCTAAAGCTGTTGCTGTGACTGATTTCAGGCACGCAGGAAGAGCCTGAGCTACGGGGGTCTAATGTACTAGAAAAATAAGCACATGGCTTGTGTGATCCTGCTTGTTCCTGCGTGAGTACTGACAAAGCAGTACCTTCACGTTCTGTAACAAAAAGTGTAAAACGTTTGCTGTAACATGGCGTTGCTAAAACAGGTGCTTGGCATAAAGCTTTCTTTAAGCTTTCAAAAGCTTGTGTATGTTCCTGAGTCCAAGGGAGGACAGTCGGTGTCGCTGCCTCCTGTGTTGTTAACTGAATGAGTGGTTTAGCTAAAAATGCATATTGGGGGATCCACTGCCTACAGTACGAAGTGAGGCCTATGAAGGCCCGTACCTCCTTTTGTGTCTTGGGTGGTGGCATGTTTACAATTAACTGGATGCGATCAGGTGTGAGCTGTCTCCCCCATTTGGACAGCAAGTGCCCTAGGTACACAACTTGCTGTACACAGAATTGTAGTTTCGAAGGGGACACTTTGTGCCCCTTGTCGGCTAAGAAATGTAAAACCGTCAGTGATGCTTTTTCACATTCAGGTTCGCTTCGCGCGGTGATCAGCAGATCATCGACGTATTGAAGCAGGGCAGTGTTAGCTGGCATGTGAATACTGTCAAGTTCTCTTTTCAGTGCTTGGCTATAGATGCTGGGGCTTTCTGTGAATCCTTGAGGTGCGCGTGTGAATTTAAAACTTCGTCCATTTAAACTGAATCCGAACAAATATTGGCTTTCCGGATCGATTGGGACGCTAAAGAAAGCGTTCTTGAGATCAATTACAGTAAAGAACGTTGCTTCTGAATCTATGGCCGTTAATAATGAAGAGATATCTGGGACCACGGGGTATTGCGGTACAATGCATTTATTTAATTCTCGCAGATCAATAACTAGTCGATATACTGGTGGTGCTTTTGGATCGGTTCGTTTAAGAATCGGAATTATCGGGGAATTACATATATTGGAGTCGGTTTCTACAACCACTCCTTGTGCGATGAGCTCGTCAATGATTTGCAGTAAAGCCACAACAGCATCTGGCGGTAATTTGTATTGTCGCATTCGTGGTAGTACCACTCCTGTTTTGAGTGTGACTCGATATGGTGTAATGTGCATACAACCTACATCAGTGGGGCCTTGTGCCCATAAATGTGCAGGTAGATTCTGTAACCGGTGATCCATGTCTCTAGACACGTAGTGACCTTTAAAGTCACGCAAAAATAGTCGTACTCCTTCCGGAGAACAACATATTACAGCTCCTAGAGCCTTCAATGTTTTTATACCTAACAAGTTTTCTGGACATGATTTCGTAAGTAATAGATCTGTAGTCCGTGTCAATGGACCGACTGTAAATGCAAGTGGTTGCGATACTTCGTTAACAGTAGGCTTTCCTGAAAAACCAAGGGAAATATTTTGTGAGCCTGAGAGGGGTACCCCTGGGACTTCGCTGTGACAGATAGTGGTTCTGCTTGCCCCTGTATCGAGTAGAAACTTTCTATCTTTCCCTAATAACTGACTTTGTACATAAGGACCTTCTTGATCTACTGGAACTTCAATAAGGGGTAAGCCAACTTCCCTCTCTAGGCTATTTCATGTGTAGCGCTGATACTCTGGGTAGTCATTTTGTGCATACTGGTACATCTGTTGTGTCGTGTTTTGTGTTGCAGCAATAGCCTGTGGTTGTTGTTGTAGTTGTTGTTGTGGTTGTGGTACGGTCTGTTGTACAGCTGGCATAGGCTGTATATTCTGAGGTACTTGTTGTTGGATCTGATCCTGTCTAGGCGGACGTGGTCTCTCTTTCGTTATACCCGTAGAGATATTATGTTTCAGAACTGCGCAATCGTGTATATAATGACCTGGCTGTTTACAATAGTTGCATGTCCCTCTAACAGGACCTACTGAATCATTGGACTGTGTCATACCCTTTTTATGACCGTCAGCTGGAACTGACTGAGCAACAAGCATTTTCATTTTCGTGTCCTTCATACGTTTTTGTTCATGTTCTTGTTCTTCCCTAATTCTATTGTGATGATATTGTAACATTTGTAACATCTGTGACGGTGTGTTTCCTTGCCAGGTACTCTCGAATTTCAGTACTCTACTCTTGACTTGGGGCAGGGAATTCTCAACTAATTTTGTCACAAACAGATGTGGATACGATTCACTACTTGCTTTTATGCCACTATTAATACCAAAACATTTTTCAAATCGGGAATAGAAATCACTAGTGTCTTCATCTTGTTTTTGTTTACAGGCTGAGATTGCACCCCAATCTTCCTTTTTCGTAGTTAATAAACGTGGTAGTACCTGCACTAATAATCCTGGTAATGCTGTAGTCCTTTCCCCAAGCCCTGAACCTGCAGCTCGGGCCTTTTCTTCATTTTCTAATACTGTCCAATCTATCTTTTGGTCTCCCACCTCCCATTCCTTTTCTTTGAGTTTCTCGTAAATACCGGCGGGTAATAGGACTTTTAATATTTTCATAAGGTCCGGGTAAGTATACTCTCCCAGGAGTAACATGTCTTTTATCTCACGGTGGAAACCTGCTGGGTCTTTGTCATGGCTAGGTACTACTTTCTTCATCTCTAATAATTCAATTTTAGTTATGGGCGCGTACACAAACACGCGTTTAAAAATATTGTCCTCACCTCTGACTGGGTGCACTTCGCGTAAGGGATTCTGTCTGTCTATGTGATACGTTTTTCTTTCCAACTTGGGGGGAACTGAAACATGCTCTGGGCATACGAAGACAATGTACTGGTGTCGATATTCTAGAATTTCCTTAATTAAATCAGTACCTGAACCTCTCCATTTATTCGTGAGTAATTCTATCAGTATATCAGGCAGGGGACCGGGATCGGAGTGTTGACTTCTATATAATATAACGAGATGTTGTATCATGTATATACCAGCTAAGCGCTGTTCGTCTGGGGTAAGATTCAAAAACGTGTGTGCCAACGCATCATCACTGTATTTTTCAGAACTGTCAGCCCATTGTACTGCTGACCTGGCTAATTCTTGTTCATCCATAGAATCGAGCATATGATACCCCCTTCGGTCTCGGAGTAATTTATCAGCAGCCTGGAATAAGTGTTCAGGGGACTTCATATTTAACATAGGGGCTTGAAAATGTCTGTTACATTCTGGACGTATCGGGCGTATCGGGTCATTAAAGTATCTGGTATTGTTACAAGGTCTTCCCCTACCTACATAAGCTATCGTTTCTAATTGTCCTGTGGGCATTTCTGATTCTTCCTCCTCCTCTCCCTCTGATTCAGTTTTGTCTGCCTCTAATCTGGCTTTATGTATTCGTTCTACTTCTTTGCGGATCTTTCGGCACATAACTACTATGCATGTCTGTTTATCATGCTTTCCCTCGGATATATTCTGACCCCATCGGGTAAGTACTTGCATTTCATCCTGGTCTACCTCGGACCTATCTCTGTCTCTGATCAAGCAGTTTATGAAGAAACGTAACAGTTGTCTCTGTATATCCGCTTTCTGGTATTCCATGGCTTCGTCAATACTTTCAGGGCCTTGCCCTGTTTGGACAAAGCGATATATATTGTCTAAATGTTTAATCATTCCTGGTAGCGTCGTTAAATATATTGAGGCTCGTCGTATACGTAGTGATGAGAGCACCATTCTGTCATTTTTACCGGGCACTGGATCATATCTACAATCTACAAGATGTTCCTTAAACATGTCGGATGTTGTTATTTGGGGTGTACGTTGGTTTGCTAAATCTCTAAGAGACGATTTGCTTCTTGATGGTGGTGTGGCAAAAATTGCTGTCGCACCTTCTGAGGTGCTAGGTATGAAAGGATTTGTGGGGTGTAAGGTAGAGACTGTGGATGCAGGAAAAGCGGTGGAAACAGATGGACCTGTTGGATTATGCGGAGGAGTTTGTGGTTGCGGAGGTGGGGGCAGATGATCTCGGCGTTGAGCACCATCGACAGGTGGCGTGTGTGGTGGACCATTAACATATTCTGGAGCTACATCGTCTAAATAAGAGGAAAGGAAAATATCTTTTGCGGTCTTGGGATGTGCTTTAGTCGGGAGTAATGGGGGTGGCAAATCTTTCGGCATTTCCGGGGTGGCCTTAGGTAAACCTTCGGCCAAAAGAGGATACATACCATTCATAAGAGTGTTTCGTTGTCTGTCTACTTGTTCTGTTTTTACTCGGATACCTTCCTCAACTAATACGTTTTCTCGGACTCTATTTGAGTTCTCCCTACTTTTCTCTTCTAGTCTGAGCGCTTTCTCCGTACGCCTATGCGATTCTTTACGCCATAACTCAATAGCATCTTTCTGTGACTGTCTGGCTTTCTTTTTCCATAATTCTTCTTCTACTCTTATGATGCAATCTGCATCCCATGTCCCAGCTGCGGGCCACCTCTGACTTTCTGCTAGATCCTTGGTGTAGTCCACCCATAAGTCAAGATATAATACGGCATCTAGGCCATGTTTATGATACATAAAATACCCTGGAGTGTCCCTAGGTGGAATGGGAACAGCTTCTTCGAGTACTCCTTTTCTAGTTTTGATCTGTCTTAATTTTGAAAAGAACGGCATCTTCAAACCTTGTTACTTGGTTCTTACTCGAACTGGACTTGAACACAATTAATACGATAAACACAATATAGAACACTCATTCATACCACAATTTTTGGACACAGTAAAACATTTAACATTTAACATTTAACTTTTAACGAACAATGATAATTAGAAGAAAACTAGTTACTGACATAATACTAATACTAGATAATACTGAATTATATACATGAACATACTGGATATACTGCTAAACAGTACAGATACACTGCTAAAACAGTGCAGACCGGATCTGTGTACCCAAACCCGTCAGGACCGGCACAAATTAATGTGCACGTCTAACTGCCTCCCCAGCAACGGTACTCACCGGGTAGCACGGAACGGAAGGCCTCGGAACTGAACTGAACTGGACCGGACTGGACTGGACTCGACTCGGAACTTCGGAACCTGGTGGGCCTCTGTATACCTCGGATCTTGCTCTCTCAGCTAGGCTCTGGTCGGGATACTTCGCACTTCTCACCGCCTCGTCTGGGTGTTGATCGCAGCCTCAGTCACCCCCGCTTGGTCGGAGGGAGATACAGGAAATCCTGCGGGTACGCGTTGTTGTCCGTCCGGCTGTGGCAGGAGACCGGGCCTGCAACGCACCTCCGGCGCGTGAGATGAGAAAGTGTCCCTATTCGGGCGCCAATTTATGTGGTAAATATTTAAATTACCTGTACTATTTTTTATGCGGTAAAGTCTAGTAAGAATAACTCAGTCAAAATAAGAGGCAGAATCCGTGGTATTAGAGGTTCTGAAAAGGGCTTTATTCCTTACAAAGGAATTATAGTTGGAACTAGGCAACCATATTCCATCACCACGAAGGTTCAGGAAGGGATCAGCAATACATTATTGACAAGTAACAATATTTATATGAAAAGCATTGCATTAGGACAGATGCAGGAGGCGTAACAGCTGATAATACAGATAAGAAATACACATACGTAATGAAAAATAGGCGTAATACTAGAAACGTCATTTAAAATGATGTCACAAGTGGGTGGATCCATAAGAGAATCCTGCAGTGTCAGCAGAAATATTTGACAGAGATGCGCGCGCAGCCGCATGACGTGTGATTGACGTGCAACTAGAGGGTGAAGGGGAATTGACATTTAGCTCTACATATGGAGACAGAAGTCTGGGGTGTCAGGACAACCTAGTCCTAAATCATATCTAATATCTTGTGTTTAAGGAACCATATTATCTGGAAGGAAAGGTCTTCTCGGACAGATCCTATTCTATACTGACTGTTAGTGCGTGTACAAGCGTCTATGTGTCTACATGAGATGCGAGGGGGCAAGAATCTTCCATGGGCCTACGAATTACTTGCATAAAGACAGCGAGGCCGGGCCCTTTGCTCGGTAGCTAGAAGGATGTTTACCTAAACTACTAGACAGGAATGTATTGGATGAGGAGCGGAGCAGATAACTTTGAAGGCTGAATACAGTTTTTGGCAGGCAACAGGCCGCGTCAGGCACCGCTAGCCGCGCAGGGAGTAAGACAAAGTTCATGGACACGGATGCAGGTCCAAGCTGGAGCATTTCAGAGGCAGAAACAGAAAAACGCTTGATGGCAGAATTCAGGGCCTACTCGCCTTAACTACAAAACTAGAAAAGTGAACCACATAAAGTCGGTGGCCTTTCATACTTAGGAATGGAATATTCGACCCATTCATGGCGGATCTGAAAGAGGGCATGTTGACGTTGGACGCACATGTATTTGCGTCTTCATAGCTGGAACTGGAGGGAACATACATGTACTTATAGCATGTACATGGAGCCGTTGGGGTCTAAGATAGGGGACACAATTGACCATAAAAATTCATATTTCCACAGTATGTATCATGTGTGTGAGTGCACTGTAGTCATCATGTGGCCCGTGACCGACCGTACTGACTGACCGTACTGGCCAGAGCACAGCTGCGGACTTTGGTGTGTCGAAAAGTCAGCAGGTCTGCTCTGGCCATTACGGCTATGACTGCACTGCACATTGCGTCAAATGATAAATGTTGAAGCCATCGACGCTGAGACCCGAACCTGGTTCACCGACCTGAAGGGAACCTAGTTCGAGTATTGGCATGGTCGACTCAACATCCTGTGATGGGCAAAACACTTTATAAAAAATAATCAACAGTCCCCCGTCCCCTGCCTGACAAAAAGTTATGAAAATGATGCCTAACGTTTCAAAAGAAATATTTTTTCAGAGGCTCGGAAACAGAAATGTATATCTGGGCGTAGACGGCGTGCTCATGAGAAGTAGAGCCATTTTTAACACGGAGCGGTATTCTGCTGGTTTGAATTCGGGTGGAAACTGCAGTGCTTTTTCGCTTGGATTTACCGGCCTCGACAAGCAGAAGTATCCTATGCAAAGAACAAGTATGTTATTATTTGTTCCACATCAATGCATGATTTGGGCACGTTGATATGCAAATGTTTAGCAATGGCCGCCATAGTCATAGACAGTAAGATTGCTGGATGAGTTGAAATCCATCGCTCAAAAGTGCAGCTGAGCTCACGTGCCTCGAAGCCCAACCTGCGGCCACGCAGCCTTAGTTTCAAAGGGGTACAAAGGAGGGTGGTGATGGACGGAGCATCAGAGCCAATCAAACACTCACACCCAGTCAACAGATCTGGGTTTGATCCATCACCGTTCTTTAGCCCACTCTGCCACCCCAGTTCAGACATGGCCATATGCAAATCAGTCTGACCCTGTGCCTCATGGGAACAGTCCAGCCCAAACTGCCAAGCCATGCCTTTCCTGGACCGGAAACAAGCTTCCCAGGACCGGTTTCTGGCATTTCAGCCGTCTTCAGCCAGGCTTGCTTGAATCCAGTGGCAAAGTGAGCAAGGGACTCAACGTCTGAGCATACCCTGCCAACTTATGGCGAACAAAGCGGTACAAAAGAGGGTGGTGATGGACGGAGCATCAGAGCCAATCCAACACTCACACCCAGTCAACAGATCTGGGTTTGATCCATCACCGTTCTTTAGCCCACTCTGCCACCCCAGTTCAGACATGGCCATATGCAAATCAGTCTGACCCTGTGCCTCATGGGAACAGTCCAGCCTGAACTGCCAAGCCATGCCTTCCCTGGACCAGAAACAAGCTTCCTAGGACCGGTTTCTGGCATTTCAGCCGTCTTCAGCCAGGCTTGCTTGAATCCAGTGGCAAAGTGAGCAAGGGACTCAACGTCTGAGCATACCCTGCCATCTTATGGTGAACAAAGCGGTACAAAAGAGGGTGGTGATGGACAGAGCATCAGAGCCAATCAAACACTCACACCCAGTCAACAGATCTGGGTTTGATCCATCACCGTTCTTTAGCCCACTCTGCCACCCCAGTTCAGACATGGCCATATGCAAATCAGTCTGACCCTGTGCCACATGGGAACAGTCCAGCCCGAACTGCCAAGCCATGCCTTCCCTGGACCGGAAACAAGCTTCCTAGGACCGGTTTCTGGCATTTCAGCCGTCTTTAGCCAGGCTTGCTTGAATCCAGTGGCAAAGTGAGCAAGGGACTCAACGTCTGAGCATACCCTGCCAACTTATGGCAAATATGGTGCAGGGGAGTGCGCCACCAGAAGGTCGAAAGAAGTGACGGCACTATCCCCTTGTTAATTTGTTCGTTAATGCCTGAAAATGATAGTTCGTCAAAGATTTTGAGGAGTGTATGAAGTGTGCCTGGTTTGGCAGGCCTGATGCCAATAAAAATTAACCCAGCACTGGCCTTTAATAGAGAGTGTGCCAGTGGAATTTCAGAGAATAGTGGATAGGGTAGAGTAGTATAATAGAATACCTGTCAAGCAGAGGTGTAGCTAGAGCTTGTGGCGCCCGGGGCTATCTCTCAGATTGCCGCCCCTTGGGGGGGGGGGGGGTTGCTGGGGAAAAAGGATGGCAAGCACTTGAAAGAGGACTGAGAGACACGTAATATCTCCGCTAATAGTTATCTCGATCATGCAAGTTACATGCACATACATGACACGGTCCAAGGCTACACAGTTGAATACACCGGTGACTGGCAGTACAAAAGAGAACACACAGACTGCATGATCTATCTGGGGACTCAGAAACACCGCATGTGACATCCATCAGAGAGCTGCATGAACAATGGTAATCCCCTCAGCACAATGCAAACATGCACATAGATGACACTTGTTCAGGGATCCATCATCTACAGCTGACATTAAATGACCATTCATCATGGTCCCCCCATTAAAGCAGTGCACTTTGTGATCTGCATGGTACATGTTCTTTGCAGCAGGCATATTAACCCTCTGTGCTACCTTTCCAGGAGTCAACCCTTCCACTAGGCAAAACTCGGATCTCTCTCTAGGAAGAACATTAATCACCAAAGTTATCATGACATTTTTATTATTTCTGAAAATTGCTGGAGGCCAGGAAGGTGGTAGTAAGTTTTTTTTAAACCATAATATACTTGCAAACACTACGCACCCACCCGAAATAGGTACCCAGTGCGGTCACACCGTTTGCACCGCCCTAACCTGCTCAAGGTTCATGTGACCTCAGTGACAGAGTCACAGTGACTGGATCACTGTTGCTCTAGGGTGTGGTGCTTCGTAGGCCTGCCCGCAAGACTGGAGATGAACTTCAATATGGATTGTGGTGGACAGGCCTTCAAGGTTAACTCACAATTGACACCACTAGGGTACACCTGCTTGTGCTAAGACATCAAGCCTTCTAAAGTCTAGTGGGGCCTTGTAAGGTCTAGCATGGGAATATGCTCCCTCAGTAGAGTGGTCTGGTGGACTGGTCATGAAGGCTGAACCCAGTTCCCCAGTTCCAAATTCGACAGCTCTGGCCATAGTGCCACATCCTCTCCCCCACTGAACACCATACTGCCCCACTGAGAGAAACTCGGACTGCCTTCAGCTAAAACCTAATTGTGTCCGCTATAAACACTTGGATGTGGCTCAATTCAAATTATGCACTTGATAAGAGTAATATGCTGCCTAAAAAAAAGAAAGAAAAAGCAAACACTCATAGGGAATGCAAGATTAAGTAAAGCATGTGAAATGTAAGCAGAAACAACATGGTTGCCTTAACGATCTCTCACTCACTATTCAGAAATCAGCGAGTGGTTTTACCTGAAAAGTTAAGGACATGACTACAGGGCCCTGAAGGGAACCGTTTCAATGTCCATTGCTTATATCCTTAATAAACGTAAGCAGTATGGTTTAAAAAGACCACATCCATAAACAGAGCCATACACATTTTGTTTTCCAATCCATCCATCATCCAGGTATTGCAGTACTTCCAGTAATGGTGCACTTCCCCACCTGGGGACAACAATGCTGTTCAAAGAAAGACGAAAAAACAAAAGTAGCGCTTCACTGCAAAGTTTGTAAAGTGAGGCTGATGTGTATGGATGTGAATAAAACCAATCTGGCCACTTTGCAACCACTCTGTCTTGCTTTATTTAGAAGTAACTCCATGTAATATGTGACATTGTCAGCTATTACTTCCTTCTTTTAACCTAACAGTAAAGTGCGTTCTGGAACATGTGGCTACAACTTTTTATCCTAAGAAATAAGAGCATGCAGAATGGCCTAGACTGACTGAAGGTGTCACGCATGATATGGTAGCATTTGGAAGAAAAAGGGCATTTGGAAGGGAGAATTGGTGAGGGGTGGCACGCTGGAGGATTGTAAATGTATTTAGAAAACAGAGGGGCTGGAACATTTTTTTTTTTTAATGAAGCACACCTGCATAGCAGAAAGTGAGGAGTGGAAGGATTATGCACCATATTCGAGAGGAAGGAGGCAAGAGAAGGAGGAGTAAGGCATAATGGTTACTAGAGGAGTATATGTTATAATGAATAAAATGCTCATTCAGAAGTTAAAGGAATAACGTACTCCTAATCATGCATAAGAAATACCATGACCCTACAAAGGCACGAGGTGCTGCAGCCTCTATATGACTTGAAATTGCCTTATAAATTACAGTTGGGGATTATCTATCTATCTATCTATCTATCTATCTATCTATCTATCTATCTATCTATCTATCTGTCTGTCTGTCTGTCTGTCTGTCTGTCTGTCTGTCTGTCTGTCTGTCTGTCTGTCTGTCTGTCTGTCTGTCTGTCTGTCTGTCTATCTATCTATTTGTCATGTGTGTATTATGGTACACAAACGTTTGGAGAAAAAAAAACTTAGCAAAGTTAAAGCTGCCTCAAGGAGTAGTTTTTTTTAAGCTAACACCTGACTGGATTTACACCAAAACCCATGGGTACTTACGTCGAAATGCCCATGTACCACCAAAAGAACGCCCCTTAACTCAAAGTAGTGCATAGTGCAACTTTGTGTTACTTTAGGACTCAACGCCAATGCAGCACTTTGCAGAATTTTGCATCACTTTTGTGATGCAAACCCAGCTCACTGTGTAAGTACCTCTGTGCCTTAGTGTAAGAAAATAGGACTATCCTCCCAACCATATGTAACTTGGATACGACTGAGTATAAGGTGCAAAAGTGGTTTATTTGCTCAGTTCTATCAATTGTTTAAAAAATATACATATTGTTAGACACTGCACTTTGGTTCTGTATCACTGTTCATACATTTAGCCAAGATCAAAACTTAAGTTTGAATTCTGCAAAATTGCATAGTATTAGCTTACTCATAAGAAGAGGAAATATACTTGTTCATAGTTAATGTATGGAATCAAGCAATAACGTGAAGAGTGAATGATGGTGCAGTGTTCAGTCTGCAGTCTGAGTAAAGTTCAGTATTAGCTATGTTGAAGATTGGTTGTGTTCACCTGGCATCATGATTCTATCTTGGCACATAATTGCAATTCTATGTTAAATTGACTAGTTCGGTATGAGTCGAAGAGACAAGAGGGAACACATAGGAATAAGTGAAGTCTGCGCACATGTAGCAAATTAAGGGGCATATGTATCAAACGATTTTTTAATCGCAAACGCTGCGATTCGCAAAATAACAGCGTTTGCGATTGAAAAATCGGTAATCGGGATGTATGAGACAAATCCCATCGCAAAATTAAGGAATTGCTAATTTAGCGATTTCTTAATTTTGCGTAAGCATTTAAGAAATCGCAAATTGCGATTTCTTAAATGAGATGTAAAAAGCACCCAAGTTGTGCAAATTATCCTTAAGAAATCGCAAATTACCACCAACTTCCAGTTGGTGGTAATTTGCGATTTCCTTTCAAAATTCACTTTTTTTAATTTTACAAAGTGCCACGTGGCGCTCATACATGCCCTTAGGGCATGTATGTGTGCCATATGCACACACATGCTCATTTCAGGGGTGCATCAGGGTGTCATCATGACACCCTTGCACCTTTGAAATTATTCCCAAATTGCGATTAGCAAATTGCGATTCGCTATTTGAGAATTACTTCCCATTCATTCCTATGGGTCTCCTGGCCCATAGAAATGAATGGGCAGGTATTCCTTAATTGCGATTTCGCAATTTGCTAATCGCAATTAAGGAATTTTAAGAAATCGCAAAAAGTTTGCAATTTTTTAAATACATCCCGTTTTGCAATTCTCAAATAGCGATTCTTTAACAATCGCTATTTGAGAATCGCAAATGGTCATGTTGATACATATGCCCCTAAGTGAAGTATAATATTATCATGCAAAGCGGAAGGAGTGAGGAGTGAGCATCTAATGCTGATCTCACCAATAGTGATTTGAAAGACATGCATAGGTTTTCACATACATCCCCTCCAACAAGAGCACACATAGCAGAAAACAAAACGTTGGTCAGATGCACAGCTTTCTCATGAGAAGAATGAAAAGGGTGCAAGAAATGCAAACTATCCGAAGGTGAGCTAGTCGTTTTATTAATCCCCATTTAGAGTGGCAAACATAAGAATGAAGCTGAATGCACCAGTGGTGGGAAGGCTGAGCACGGGCACAATGGAGAAACAAGGAGGCAGTACTAGAATCAGCATAGTACAGTGGTTTTATGCAAATTGTCGTGCAAACTCACAAACGCTTGACACACTATTTGAAAGTTTTGTATCAGTACATAAAAATACAACCACGGTACTCCGTATTTTGAAATGTGCATCACACTCTTTTTTTCGCCGCAAAACGTTTTGCTTCGCTCAGACCTACATAGACAGATATCAATATCTGTTTTTTTCAGTAGTTTTTAAAAACCTAATTCCGGTTGGCCCTGATTTAAAAAAAAAAATATTTCCTTCATTCCATAAAAGGAATTATTTTGCAAGTTTTTTATACTAAGAAGCATTTTTTGGGCCCAGTTTGATTTTGTTTTGGCTCCTAATGACTGGGTGCAGCAATCTAGGATTCTTAAATTAATCCACTCTGTCACAGTGTGCATTTATTCAAATAATTGAGCTGAATGGTTTGGCCACCTTCATCTGTCTCTGTAATAGAGAAGAGATTGCAAGTATTGTTTTTTTTTTTTTTGTTGAAACATTTTTTATTGTTTTCCAACACATCAATACAACAATCAACTCTCAATCCCCGCCCATTCAGGAAATACCCCACATATACCAGCATCTCCGCTCAACCTTCCCACCCGGTCCCTTCCCCCCCCTCCCCCTCCCTCTGTCAGTGTGCCCCCATCTTCTACCCCGGTCCCACTCTCGATGTGTCCCCTCCCCCTGGTCAATGCAATACAGGGGCCCAGCCTCTCCCTAAACCAACAGGACCTTCCCGCTAGCCCAGCCCAAAGTGTAGGCGGTCAGGGCCCGCCGTCTCGCCTCGACTACTCCCCGCTCCCCACTACCACTTCCCCATCAGACCCACTCCCCTCCTCCCCCGACTCGGACATCAACCCCTGGAGCTCTACCACCAACGCTTCCCATGCCCGGGCCGTCGCTAGCGCTTTTTCGTCATCTCGCCGGAGGGCCAGTTGCACCCTGAGCGTGCCCTCAGCCCCCGCCCAACGCGCCAGCGCTGATCTCCAGCGCAGGAAGTTGGGTCCCCCCCGGGATTTCCAGTGCAGAGTCAATTCCCTCTTGGCCATTATCAGCCCTAGATCATAAAATTTGCTAGTGACCTTCGTGCGACGAGTGTGGGGGAACCAAAGCAGCAAGCAGGTCCCCATCTCCGGAGCAATGGAGCAATCCGTGACCTGGTTCAAGCAATCTACCACCGCTTCCCAGTAGTCACCCAACTGCCTACAGGACCAAAACATGTGTCGAAAGTCTGCACCGTCCACCCCGCACCGCGGGCACTGAGAGTGCACACCCCCGAAATATTGCAGTATCTTGGCCGGTGTCAGGTATGCTCTGTGTAACGTGAAAAACTGGACTAACTGGAACCTGGCATTCCTCATCCCCTTCCATGCCCTCCGCACCAGTGTGGACCATGTAGACTCAGGGATCTCTTTCCCTAGGTCCGCCTCCCACTTTTCCCTCAAGGCGCCCAAGGGGCGGAGGCTCTCCGTCGATAGCCGGCGATAAAGGCATGTGATGGCCTTAGCCGTCCCCGCCGCCATCACTACATATTGGCAACCCGCGGCAGTCGGGGGCTCCGACAGCCCCACGTTCCAATGCCTCTGGAGGCTCGCCACCAAGGCCGCATGAAGCAGGAAGTCCCCCCGCGGAAGCCCATAAGAGTCCTGCAAGTCTTGGAAAGGCAGCAGTACTCCCTCTCTAAATAAGTCCCCCACCATCTGTACCCCCAGTTCCTCCCAGACCGCTAATCCCGACCAATCTCCTCCATGCGGGAACGCCGTACACATCCCCAGGGGGATCTCCGGGGCATAGGGGTGAACTATGTCAGCCCTTCTTTGGCATCTGTTCCAGCATAACCGGAGGGTACGTTCCTCCATGGTGAGCTGGGCGAGGTCCAACCTCTGGTGGAGGACTATAAAGGCCAGCACGTGGCGCGGGATTAGTCTGCCCTGGGGGCCTTCCGGGCCCCTGTACTCCCTGGCCACCGCCTGCGTGAGCCACTGAAGCTGGGCCGCCAGATAGTACCATTCGAAATCCGGAGCCGCCAGGCCCCCCTCCGCCCGTGGCCGCCGCAAGGTGGTCAGCGCCACTCGACGCCTTCCCGAACCCCAAATGAAGCTCGTGGTTAATACCCGCAGCGTCGCAAAGAACGACGCCGGGATCCATATTGGAAGGGTGCGAAAATAGTAAAGGAGCCGCGGCAGCGCCACCATTTTCAGCAGCGCCACCCTCCCAGCACACGAGAGCGGGAGCGTTTTCCAAAACCCCATACTACTCCTTAGGCCTCGAAGCGCTCTACCCACATTCCCTTCCAGCAAGTCAGCCTGGGTATGGTAAATGTTAACCCCCAGATAACGGAGACAGCTGCCTTCCCAGCGGATATGACCCAACGCCTGCGGGGGCTGTCCCCCTCGCGACAACGGGAACAAACATGTTTTACGCCAGTTGACTTTAAGCCCAGACAGCCGACCAAACACCTCCAAAAGGGCAACCGCTCCCTCCAGTGCACCCGCCGCATCTGCCAAGAACATCAGCAGATCATCCGCATAGAGGGAGATATAATGCGTATCCTCCCGCAAGGAAACCCCTACATACGCACCCCCTCGTCGGGCATGCGCCGCCAATGGTTCAATGGCCAGCGCAAACAGCAGGGGGGAGAGGGAACACCCCTGTCTCGTCCCCCTCCGGACATGGTAGATTGCAAGTATTGTTAACTCATCTATAAAGTAGCTGCTGGCATTCACATGGATGTCCATCTAAGGTGCACCATTTACTCTATTAATTTCAGGTGTTCAAGATAAGATTTGCCTCTAAATTTTCTAAAATGAAGTGCAGTCTATTTGGTCCAATACGTACCTTTTACTTACCATTGATTGATTCTGTTGCTATAATTTACATGGGTCTGATTGGTCAGCATGTACTTTGCATATCTTCCTGCTCTGCTTTGCCTCTTCATGCAGTGGCGTTGAGTTTAGCCCAAGTACAACTTCCAGTCACTGGCCATTGTCTGGCGGCCAGTGTCCTTCCACTGGCTACGCACTCTGAACGTACTTTTTAGGTCTCGCATAGGCAGCGCATGCGCTGCCTCTACGAGGCATGAAGTAATCTGGATATGTGTAGAATCTCCACCTACTGCAGCTCTTTGTTAGTAATTGGTTCCTGAGCTTGTCTGTTTTCTTGTGATCGCTTTTGACAGGCTAATACGCTTTGTAGATCAGCCTTTATTTTTTCAGGAACGCCCATGCAGCACCACCTAACTACAGTAAACATGCAGCAAGTGGCCTGAAGTGTTTCTGTTGGAACTCTTTTGTTTCTTTAGTGGTTATTGCTTTCTTCTATGTAGTGTTTTTTTGGGGGGGATATATTTGCGTTCGTTTTATTATTTTTCTTTATCAGTATTTAAGGAGTTTCTTTGCTCTTTATTTGCAGTGTTTGATGTTTTAGTTGCACTGCTATTTTGTGCGTTTAAATTTATTTTGCCGAAAGAGTTTTGGAACTCTTATTTACATGCATTATTAGTGCCGCGTTTTGTTGAATTGTGAAAGAGAATATACCGCGGTTTATCTTTTCGGGTTTTATCCTTTAGGATTGCAAACAGCGCTTTTACTTTCTTTTATGATAATTATATTTTGTTAAAGGGGACACTCACAAGTGAGAGGCCACCGTAGCAGACAAGAGCATCTCCCGCCCCGTTCCCAGCTCTTCCAGGAGTCCAGAAGCAGATATTATCTCAGAAGTGAAAGGACACGCACTCTCTGCAATAAACAAAGAGGCATTTCTATTTACGAGTGCAATTACCACTGACATCCACTCTTGGTAAACAGAACTCCCCGGGGCATTGATACATTTTGCTGCTGCGAGGTGCTGTAATTTTAACAGAGGTTGTCTTTGGCCGCTTTCTCCACTTCTACCTCCGCACATTCTCGTAAGCTGCCAAACCGGATGAGACATTTTACTCAGGGTCGTTTCACTGGTGCCTTCTGGCTGCAGCTGATAACGGCCACGGTCTTATGCTGCAGCTGCACTGAGTAGGAGGCTCATGGGAGATGCTTCTAATTATTTGTTTTGCATTTTCATATAGCCGAAATTGACCCGAAGGTATTAGCGTGCTTCACACAAGCACCAGTTGGATTACAGAGGGACATATTCATTCTTAGGCACAGGGAGATTTAGTTATTTGTGCAGAATCACTGGATGTTTGAGTCTCCTGCCAGACTGAACTTGGTTCCCCTGCTTCAAAGATCGCTGGCTTAGCCGTTAAGTCATACTTTCTCCCCAAACCATGTTTCCTAGTGACAGTTTCCTCTTTACGGAGGGCAGCTTTTTTTACTCGTTCTTTCCCAGTGTGTGTGTGTGTCGATCGCGAGCGTTTGGGGCTTATTTCAAGATTCTACCCAAAATATTTTTTTACATTACACCTATGATACAGTGCTGGGATTATTAGAGGATTCGTACTCTGTTTTAAAACACCTGCATTGTTTTCTTTGTATAACTATATTACAAATTGGCAATTTAAAGGGCCCTCCAATGGAAATAAAAATACATATTTTAACAAGTGTGGCCTTGGGCAGAACTGAAGAACCCACTTCTCGCGCGCCCTTACTAACTAACACACCTAAACACACCTAATACAGCACTCCGGATGACATTGCCTATTCTGGTCCAACGCCTCTTGATGACAATTTAACAGTTGCTTGATGGTCGGTTGCACTGGATTATGTTGTAATTGCGGTTTTATAGCGCTTCTTTCCTCGTGCGAGGCCTCGAAGCGCTCTACCTGATGGATAGCAGTCTAAATATCGAGGGTGTGCTGATAAGCACCGTCTAAAAAACTTGCAAGTGACGGTAATCATGTATTGAATTCAAGCAAAAATACAAACCATTAGGGCGTTGCAATTTTAAATGTGAGTTCACAAGTTTCCAGAGAAAATGTGTTTTAAATGCCTCAACAAAAGAAATAATTCTAAACATGATCATACAGTTGCATTAACATTGTTAATCATAATACTATTGTGCAAAGTAAATTATATCTATTTTAATGTATGGGTCCAGCTATACTCTAAAAATTAACTCCACGGCCTATGCGATGTGTTCAATCGTATGCAATAAGGATTTGTAAATAATTTCACAATAAAATGACACATAAACTACCAATGACAATTGCAAAAGTTTATTTGAAAAGCGATTTTTTCCCTCCCTAAATGCCACAAAGAAGCAGTCCCTTAACCCCAGGCATAAATAATTCCAAAGTCTTATCAAATAAGATGTTTGATACATTAATTAATTAATTTTATTTGCATTTTTTTTCTGTGCTAGCTAAAGGAAATGAAATGCAAAGAGGTGGCTGGCATATATTTTTAAGCAAACGACAAAGGGCAATGGCTTGGTGAGGACTCCTTTGGTTATTGAAACGTGTTTATCAATTTAGGAAATCATTACATTTTGGGTTGCAGCGGTCAACCCCTATATTTTCATTTGCCTATCAAAGTAAACTTTAAACATCTAGACGCTACATCTGCTTATCGTCCAACATTGTAATAGCTAGCGCTACGAAGTAGCTTGTGGGCGCACGTCAGCGCTGCAAAGCAAACAGCCCTGAATACCGCAGGGCATGTACACACTTGCACCAAAGGCCCCCTTTGCGAGGATGCAGTGCAGCTCCTGCTAGGAAGGGTTAAGAGGACGTGTTTGATCCCTGGGGTGTTTATTAGGTCTCGCCTGAGCCAGCGCTTTAGCGCTGCTCTCACGAGAGCTTTTGTAAATGGGGGATCTGGAAGTGCAAACGAGTGCTTTCAGGCCTCCAAATACAGTGCATGTGCGCCGGGCGCGCGCATCATTTGGCAGCCTGCACACCATTTGCTTTCACTTTCGCGGCCGCATGGCCGCTTCGATGTTTGTTCGCGATCGCGATCACTTTCTCTTTCGCGACTGCACGGCCGCTTGTTCTAATGTAACCCAGATTGCTTTCCGACTTAAAAACAAAAACACTCGCCAATTTCAACATGTTGCTAAAACTTGCATTTCTTTCCTTGATTGTTGTCTGGGATACTTTTGAAGCTTTTACTTTACGACAGAGAACTTACGTTTAAGTCACTTACTACAACTGGAAACTCGCGGTCGCATTTGCTTGCAATTCTAAAGCCTGCGTGCCTCTCTCCACTACCGCCGCACAGAGAACTTACGTTTAAGTCACTTACTACAACTGGAAATTCGCGGTCGCATTTGCTTGTTTATTTTTATTTTGCAGGGGTGGGTTTCAGCGTGCAGAGCTAACATTTATCTGTTGACCCCCATGCATGAAATTAAGGAGTACAGGGAATGGTAATTGAGTTCAAAGAATTTTTAAAAAAACAAGCTCGCAAGGAAAGGCTCTCAGTCCGTAATAGATTTCCAAGCAGATCAGAGGGAAGTTTTTTTTTTAGGAAACGGGGGGCGCAGAGGGGGATGTGGGCTACCAAAAGTGTTTGCTTACGATGACCCGTGTTTGTCCCTGCACATGTTGTCACCTCCTGCAAATGGCGATTCATTAAAAGGGATTAGCAAGGGCCTGCCCTTTGATGTGAGAGCGGATCCCCCCTGCAGTCCACTGAGAGCCGCCCTCACTCTTCTCTTGAAAACACAGCCACACCAATAAACT
This sequence comes from Triturus cristatus, assembly GCF_964204655.1. NCBI lineage: Eukaryota > Metazoa > Chordata > Amphibia > Caudata > Salamandridae > Triturus > Triturus cristatus. The sequence goes on along the minus strand of NC_140588.1, from coordinate 619,145,983 downwards.
CTCGCAGCGCTCTGGGCTCCATGCGGGTAGAAGCCAACAGCGCATTTTGCCCATTTGGTAGTTTTGCAACACTTTGAAAATTAGCATTTTCAATGCAATCGGTCTCGCATTTACGCGAGTTTAAGCTACTGGCATTGTAAATGACAATGCCATTTATTTATCTGTTTTCAAAACCAATACATGGATAAAAGGATTGTTATTTATAATGCCAATAGCTCAAACGTTTGCAAATGCGAGACCTATTGCATTGCAAATGCTTGTTTCTTTATCGAGCACTCCATCCGAGTGCATCTGCAGGACGTCTTCTTTCCTCCCCAGCGTGTTAAACTACCAACCACACAGTTGTTTTTAACTAACCCCAGTGTTTTAACTCACCACGCCCTACACCCTGCTCTCTGTCGTTTTACCCTTCCCTCTGATTCAGCCACCTCCCACGCCCTCACTCATGTCCCCAAAGGTATTGGAGTGCTTTAAATGAGCCCCAGTTACATTACACACTGACAATTTCATTTTGTGTTTTTTTGCTATTACACAAGGGGCATTAAGTGATTTGCCCAGGATCACAGGATGTTGAGCCGATGGCGAGAATCAAACCTGCTTCCCCAGTTCAAAGTAGGAGGCATGAATGAGAACCACTGAAAATTAAAGGGGTCAGCTTTATTTTAATAGTTTTTCCGTGTGTATTATGTCAGTTCCCATCCCACATACATAACGCTGACCGCACCTGCAAACACTCGCTTCCACCCATTATTCATGTTCACTTGCCGCTCAGGCATGCAATAAAGCTTTCACTCTTAGGCTGGTTCGCTGCGCTTGTGTGAGAATGAAGTGATTTGCCCAGAATCACAGGATGTTGCACTGTTAGATTGGTTCACTGCACTTGTGTGAGGATTAAGTGATATGCCCAGGATCACCAGATGTTCAGCTGATGCTGATTGCTGAGACGCGAAGCAGCTTCCCCAGTTCCAAGCAGGAGGCATAAATGACAAGCATTGGCATAGCCAATAGGTCTTGCTTTTGGGACCTTATAAGTATTTAGTTATGCAGCACAATATCCTTTGTGCAACAACATCAACTGTTGCATGGCTAAACACTTATAAGGTCCCAAAGGTGAGACCTATTGCCTATGCCAATGCTTGTTATTATAGGGCCCCAGTTTAACAATCTACTTCTGAGCCACTCTCATTTCGATTTTTAGTACGAGTTCACTGAGAGCACCACTTCAAAGTGCGCTCTCTTTTTCAATAGGTCCTGTCAATGTAGGTCAGAGCTGCGAACGTGAAAAGTAACTGCATGCCATGGCACAAACAGGCCGGGTGGCGAGAATCAAACAGCAGCCAATTAAACTAATCATAACGTCCCAGCGAATGGAAGGAAGCTCACCTGATACTTCGTAATGGAGAATATGCTTCCCAGTCCCGCGCAAGCCTTGGCCGCCATGGTAGATGATACATTTCATGATGTTAGTATTGTGCGTATGTGACGCAAGGCAAAGTGAAGAAACAGCTTAAACTGCACAAAAATACAATTGAGTTGGAGGTTATGAAAACAGTTAGCAGTTAATTTTACAGAAAGGGATTCAACTGTTTAAGGAGACCACAGTAACGCCCACAATTGCTTTGAAGGGTTGGCGGCGTTTCGACCTATACAATTTCAGGTTATCATCAGGACCGAGTTACTTGAATAAGGTAAGTGCTGTACAGGGAGAAAAAGGAGAGGTAAGAGTCAAGAAATACCATTAAGGTAAACGTTGAAGGACAGTGAAGAAAAGAGAAGGGACTGTAGAGCCCGTCAGTGAAGAGCGAATCAAGTCAGGAGAGTCCAGGCTGGGTCTGTGGGGGAGGAATAAGAGTAATGAGGGTGCATGAAGCAGGGCACGGGACCAGTTGAAAAGAGGTAAATTATAAGGGGCAAAGTAAGTACCTGGGAAGGCTGCGAAGAGCCAGGGGGTAGGAATGAATCAAGTCGAGGCATACAGCAAAAATCTGCAGGGAGATGGAAATGGTGAATGGAGCAATTCCAGCAAGGTAGGTAGCAGTGGTGCCTGAGGGAGGTTGCGAAAGGCAAGGATGCTTACCAGCTAGGACACGTGTAGTTCAAGGCGTATGCAGTGAATGCGTGAAGAGGACAAATCTCCCGGTGTAGTAGGGCAGAACCGAATTGAAGAGGTCTGCGACGTGTGTGGAGGGACATCAGATGGGGAGGGGAGGCATGAGGATAGGCTGAAGGAATCAATGTAATTAAGGGCCGGATAATCCTGAATGGTGTGCAGACAGTTACCTGTAATGGAACGATTCCGTGGGGTTAGCGGAGACAGCTTGACGGGACAGGTCTCCGGCATTCAGTAAGGCAGAACCCAGCAAGCGTCTGGGTCCCGAGGGCGAGTGAAGCGCGCCTGGATCCGTGAAGATGTTTGCGGTATGTCTGGGTAAACTAGCGTCTTATTGTGGATTGGGGGTGGGGGTCATGTGCTACGTGGAGGGATAGGCCAGTGAGAAACAGAACTACCCAGTGCCCCCGGGGTTCGAGAGGATAAAGTGGAATAGATTGAGACTCAAACAAGATGAGAGATCGGAAAGTGCCCATAAACAAGAGTGAGGATAGCTAAAAAGCCCCAAAGGCATTTGTGTAAGCAAATAGGTCGTAGTGAAAAGTTTGCAAACACAGGTCTACAAATGGACATAATGGTAATACATATTGAAACAAGTATTGGCCGCGCGGTGTTCTGCTTAATGAGGAAGAGAGTTGTGTGCGCGCGCTAAACCAAATCAGCGCGCGCCGCCGCGCGCGAGCGGACGGAAACGCAAAATGTGGTGGGGGAGGGGGAGAAGCGGGAGTTGTGGGTGCGCGTGCGTCATCGCGATCGCTCTGAAAGCGAAAGTGATTGCGATGACGCACACGAGTTTTCAAAGTGCTGCTGGCGGCCGGCTGCGCGCGTGCATGATCGCGTGAACACAAGCGTTAGGCCAGCCAGCAGCACTTTGAAAATCCCACATACAAAATGTCTCTTCGAGCCAGCGCAAGCGCTGGGGCTCAGCGAGACCTAAAAACCACCCAAAAATGAAAGGGGTCAGCTTTCTTTTAATAATGTTTCCATATGTGTTGTGTCCGCTCCTGTCCAACATGCATGACTCTCACCACACCTGCAAACACTCTATCTCACTCACTGTTCATGTTTACTTGTCACTCATGCCTGCAATAACGCTTCCACTTTTAGACTGGTTCACCGTGCTTTGCCGCATTTATATTTCATCTTTAAAGTACTTGCTATCTTTTACCAGCCCAGTCCATGGTTTGTAGTGGTGTTAGGGCTGCAGACCATAAACAAAAATAAATCCTATATCCAAACTCTATGAAACATTAGTTATGCCAGTTTGCTAGTATTGTGTACACATTTAGATATACAAAGCCATCAGCACAAGCAGACAGTGTGCATATTTTTTGGGATAATCAATTTTATTGTTTGAAGAAAATGCAGCAAAGAAAAACAGTACCAGCTCTTGAGACAGTGAGCAGTGCGTAGCAGTGACAAACAAGCATTGGCATAGCCAATAGGTCTCGCTTTTGGGACCTTATAAGTATTTAGTTATGCAACTGTTGCATAGTTAAACACTTATAAGGTCCCAAAAGCGAGACCTATTGGCTATGCCAATGCTTATTACCATTACCAGGGTGATCAGATAGCTCCATGTCAGAGAACACTACCTTTGCATTCCTGGGCATTTTACAGGTCATTGTATTCTGGGAGTTGTAGTCTGGGTTCATTTCAATTGGACCAACACAGCTGATGACAATATTATGTAAGGCAAAGTCCAGCAATGGAAAAGTGGTGTCACACTAGCGTTATACCACCTGGTCACAAGTCACCGTAACCGTAAAGCATAAGGTAACTCGATCTAAAAGCATGCACATGCTGTTGATTTCAAATCCAGGACTGGCAAGAGGTGTCTCACATGATATGGATCCAATTAGAAGCAGCGTGAGAAGACACTCCAGGGGTGGTGGCAGGAATAATGACCATATGTCAAGCATACCTACGGTTTACCGGATGGCTGCAGTTTACCGACTAGTCCATGTTCTAGTTTTTTTTCTGTTTTGCGGTTTTTTGATAAACAATTTTTTTTTATTTTCGGCATAAAGGACAATATCAAGAATGATATACAACAGTGCATTGAACTTGGCATCAGTAACTTCAATCAGGGAAGCATTGACAAACAAATGTAAACCCCCCCCCCTCCTCCCCCACCCCCCGTCCCCGCCCTCGGCGCCCCCACCCCTCAAAACAGGCCCCCCAGCCATTTCCCCCATATTTTTCAGAATTTTTTGGGGCAGCCCCGGGCAGCGTACAACGACCGCTCCTGAGCCGCGCACCAATCCACCCCTCTACTCCAGGTAGCCCTTCTGGGCGGATCTGGCTGCGACCACACGGCCGCTATATCCCTCTTGGCTACCATTAGGGCAGTAGTGAGAAAGTACTTGTCGTTACGGGACCCATACAGCCCGTCCGTGATACCCAGCAGAGCCATTTTAGGCTCATGAGGGTCCTCCCATCCCAGGACCTCCGCTAGATCGGCTTCAATCGCTGCCCAGTAGCCCTCCAGGCGGGAACAAGACCACACCATATGAAAGAAATCCGCCGGAGCCACCCCACAGCGAGCACAAGAGGCGTCCACGCGGAGGCCAGCACGACATAGGCGGTCCGGAGTCAGATAAGCGGTGTGGAGGTAATAGAGTTGGATGAGCCGCAGCCTAGCGGAGGTGGTAAGCGATCGAGGTGCCATAAGGGCATCTCTCCAGTCCGCGTCATCTAGGGGTCCCACCCAGACCTCCCATCGCTGCTTCAATCCGCTCCAGTCTACCGGGGTATTGTTAATCAGGGATTTGTAAATGCGGGATATTCCCCCCTTCCCCAGACACCCCAACATCACCTGAGCCTCAGGCGGGCTATGAGAAGGCAATCTGGAGTCTAGAGGGACGTGGGCCTGGACCGCATGGCGCAGCTGAAGGTATCTATAAAATTGGGAAGGCTGTAGCGAGAAGCGGGTCCGAAGCTCCTGGAAGGAACACATGTGGCTCCCCCGCCATATATCGCCCAGGCTGGAGATCCCTAGAAGATCCCACTGCCGAAATCCTGCAAGTCCCGCCACCTCCCGCAGCCATGTCCCGTGCCACAGCGGTGTGAGCTGTGTTTTCATCCCCGACCAGCGGGTGTGCCTCAAAGCTGCGCACCACGCCAGAAAAGGGGCCCGCACGACACCGGGGAGCGACAGGGGGACCGTCGCCCCATAGAGCATGTTCTGGATAGAGGAGAACCCGAGACATTGCACCTCGAGTCGATAAGCCGGGTCGTCCCATCCACTCGAGAACCAGTCATGAATCACCAGTAGCTGGGTGGCCAAGTAATATAAATACAGGTTAGTCATGCTCAGGCCTCCATCATAGGAGGGGACTCTGCAGCGATCTAAGGCCAACCGGGGCCTGCCGCCGCCCCAGAGAAATTTAATCACCATCTTATCCAGCTCCCGGAACCACGGGCGCGGAAAGGGGCACGGAGTGTTTTGTAGCATGTACAGAAACTTGGGGAGGATCATCATCTTATAGAGGGCGACCCTCCCCAGCGGATTCAATGGGAGTGACTGCCACCTGAGCATATCTGATCTGGTCTTGTTGACTACGGGAGCCACGTTGAGGGCCCAGCAGAGTTCCGGAAGGAGGGTGACCCAGATCCCCAGATATTTGAATGAGAGTCTCCGTAGGGGGATATCAGATTGCCAGTCGAAACAGTCCCTTGACGGGTGTAATGGGACTAGGACGGATTTTTTAGGGTTCAGATGAAGACCCGACGCTTGGCCAAACCGACGGAGAATCCAGCGGACCTGGGGCCCCAAGGTCGCTGGATCAGAGAGATAGAGGAGGACGTCGTCCGCGTAGAGGGCGATCTTATCGGGGGTCATACCTGGCCAGTCCCACCCGCGGAGAGCGGGATCCGAGCGAATCAAGACCGCCAGGGGTTCCATGGCCAGAGCGAAAAGGAGGGGCGAGAGCGGACACTCCTGGCGCGTTCTTCGACCTATGGGAAACGGGCGGGATAGAGCCCCATTGACTAAAACACGGACCCGCGGGCTCGCATACAGGACGGCAACCATGGCTCGGAACCGGGGACCGAAACCCATGTGCTCCAGGACCTCACCCAAGTACGCCCACCCCACTGAGTCGAAGGCCTTTTCAATGTCGACCAGCAGGAGGGCCAGATAGGGGGAAAGGCGGCCGCGGTGCGCCAGGGCGAGGTGCAGGCGCCGCAGGCAGTATCTGGTCCCCCGTTCCGACATAAATCCACATTGGTCCGGGTGGACCAGGGAGGCAAGAGACGGGCGCAACCGCTGCGCGAGGACCGTGGCATAGATTTTGAGCTCGGTGTTAATAAGGGATATCGGCCGGTATTCCGAGCAGGACTGCGAAGGGGGCTGCGTCTTGGGAAGGACAACTATGGTTGCTGTGTCCGTCTCCGGCCGGAACGAGCCCGTCTCCACCACTTCTGCAAACAGGTCCCGAAGCCTCGGGGCCAGAGTCTCACGATAGTGAGCGTAGTATTCCTGAGGGAACCCATCAGGTCCTGGGGTCTTCCCGGGCGCCAGGCGGCTGATCGCTTCCTCAATCTCCTGCAGCTCGATAGGCGAATCGAGGGTCTCAGAAACCTCAGGGCCCAGCCGTTCAAGCACCGCCCCATTCGTCCCCAGCAACTCCTCCAGGGAGAGCTCAGACGCCCGGATTCGGTACAACCGGGAATAATAGTCAGCGAAAGCTTGGGCCATCGCCACCGAGGCCGTATGGAGTCCGCCCGCAGAGTCTTTGATGGCTGGAATAATCCTGCCCGCCCGGGGGTAAGTGGCCAGCCGGTGGAGAAGAGTGCCGTTTTTGTCTCCCCATCCGTATACCCGGGCCACCGAGGAGCGCCGCAAAGTCTTTGCCGCCTCCAGGGAGTGTAGACGAATCTCTTCCCGCAGGAAGGCCAAGCGGCGCGACCGTGTGTTGTCTTCCAACTCCCCCAGGTTGCGCTCCAGTTCCAAGGCTTGAGCTTCGCAATCCACGAGTTTCTGGGATTGAGCACGTCTCTGCCGTTGCAGATGCCCCTTAGCGGCCCCCCGAATAGTCGCCTTGCCGGCCTCCCAAAGGACGGCAGGGGAGGGGACGGAGCCTACATTGTGAGAATAATAATCAGCTATCTCGCCACCGACCACCTTCTGAAAAGCCTTGTCGTGGAGGAACCAAGCGTTCAAACGCCACATCGGACGGGCAGAGAGGGGGGGGGGGGGCCAAGAGCAAGGAGCACTGGCGAGTGGTCCGAAAGGCCCCTCGGGAGAATGCGTGCATCCTGCACCCCTGCGTAGTCGGTAGATGGGACGAAGATGAGGTCGATCCGGGCATGGGAGTGATGAGCCGCCGACGTGTGGGTGTACTGGCGAGCCTGCGGGTGCCAGATCCTCCAAACATCGCAGAGGCCCTGAGATTCCGCCCAGGTCAAGAGCTGCTTTGCGCGAGCGACACGCGCCAGTGATACCGGACCCGTCGAGTCCAAGTGGGGCGTGTAGACCGCGTTAAAGTCCCCGCCGAGAATGAGGGAACCCGCCGGAAGCATCGGGAGGAGGCCCGCGGTGTAGGAGAGGGCCGACGACAGGAGGGATGGAGCCGCGTAGAGGGACATCATGGTGAGGGGTCGCCCCTCAAGAGTACCACATACCGTCACTACCATGCCCTGGGGGTCCAAGTGCACCTGGGTCAGGACAAAGGGAAAGGACTTGCGGAGCAGGATAGCCACCCCCGGGATCCCCGTGCAAAACCTGAGTGCCACACCCTGTCATAACCGTAGCGGGTAAGAAAGGGACAGTTATTGCCCAGAAGGTGAGTCTCCTGGAGGCACGTCAATCTCCGCACGGTGCGCATATTTGAGGACCGCCATGCGTTTAAACCGGTCCAGAAGACCATTGACGTTCCAGGATAATACGCGCATGGCGGCCCTAGGAACAGGGGGGTCAGCCATGGTCCAGGACAGAAGAGGGGGTCATTGGAGGCATGGCTGCGCACGCCCCTAGAGAGGAAGGACAGCGGGACATCGGGCAGGAGAGCAGGTCAAAGATTACAAGATGCCTCGGAACAACAACAAAGAGGGAGTCACCCCCCACCAACAAAACCTTCCCAAGGAGGAAGAAACAACCCCAAACCAACCCCACCCCCCCACCCCCCACCCTATACTTCGAAAACAGAAGCATCTGTCGCCCGAACCAAATGGAAGAACCACCAAGCTAAAACGCTCGGGCTTGAGCACTAGTGGACCTCTGGTACAACTGAGATCAAGCCTGATTCACCTGCCCTGGCCAAGAGCAACACTGATAGGGGAGCACTCCAACCCAGGTCCGGGCATCCTCCACCCCCCCCCCGAAGAAACAGAGAGAGTCAAATGCTAGGGCTGCGAGAGAGGTCCGAAGTGTCCACCGACTCAGCCGGCTGGGTTGCAGGGCCCGCCAGCCGGGGCGACACGGCCCGCCGCCCGTCAGCCGCGGGACTGGCGTGCGCAGCCGAGGATACAGAAGAGGCCCTCGACCCCGGGCGCGGCCGTCCCCCGGAGCGCGTGGTGATCACCTCCTCCGCCGTGCGCTCCCGGGGTAATGTGCGATGCCGCCGGCGGGTCCTCGATGTCCGGGGCCTCCCCCGCCCCCCCCGCACACCCGTAGGCAATCCGCGCCCAGAGCGGTGCAGGGGATGCTCCTCCGTCAACCAGGACCAGGCCGCTCGTGGCGTATCGAAGAACAATGTCTTCTGCTGGAAGATGACCCGAAGGCGGGCCGGGAACTGAAGCTGGTATTGGAGGCCCAGGGAACGCATCTTCTGTTTCACTTCAGTGTAAGAGCGGCGCAGTTCTTGGACTTCACAAGTGTAGTCCGGGAATATCATGATTTTGTGGTTCTGGTAGTGGAGGGTGTCTGTGCGCCGGGCTTCGCGGAGAATGGCGTCCCTGTCTCGGAAGTTCAAGATCTTGAGGATGAATGGCTGGGGGGGCGCACCGGGGGGCCTGGGGGCCAGGGAACGATGGGCCCTCTCCACTACGAACGAAGCAGATAGGCTGTCCGCCGGCATCCAGGATCGGAACCAGCACTCCATAAAGTCGTCCGCCCGGCCCGATTCGACCCCCTCCGGGAATCCTACTAGGCGCAGGTTGCTGCGCCGAGCGCGGTTTTCCGCATCTTCGACCCGGCGGTGTAGTTCCTTAGAGTGGGTGGTCAGCTCCCGAACCTGGTCTTGCAGATGGCGGATGTCATCCTCAGCAGTGGATATCCTGGATTCGGCTTCCGAGATGCGGGTGGTGGCGTTCCGCAAATCCTGCCGAAGAAGAGCAACATCCACCTTGACCTCTCCCACCATGCCTTCGAGGGAGGCGCGAGATGAGTTGATGGCCTGCAGGATGGCAGCAAGGTCCGCAGCGGGGGCCGGGGCTGGCTCGCCCATAGGGCCGGACCCCTTCTCAGAGGTCGTGAATTTGTCCATCCTGGTTTGGGTGGCCCCGGACGCCGGCTTGGTTGCCCTGTCCTTACCCATGTCGGGGGCGGCCCGGGTGCGGCGCTCCGCGAGACCGGGCAGCAGGTTGGAGACACTCCTTCAGGACGTCGACGGGTGCTCGGGATGAAGTGGAGGCAGAAGGAGGTACGGCCGGGGGGTCCCGCGGCGAGAAATGGCCGGGCACCACCAGCCCCAGCAGTCAAGCCCCGGCGGGCCTCCCAGCGGGACAGCCAGTCTGACCCCCGGCCACAGTCGTGCCCACAGCCTCCCACCGACAAGGCGGGGTCCAGCACCGTAGTTCAAGGCCCCAGGCCCTTGGAGTGTCCCCCGAGTGCTCCGCAGCCAATAGCCGCCAAGGCCCCGACTCCTGTGTACAGCCAACCTCTCCGAGGGGGCGCCTCACCAGCGCGGACTCCCCACAACCCCAAGGGGGGGCACGTCACCACACGTCGGGTCTCGTCGTCCGGGGCCCAGAGCGATGGGAGGGGGGGGGATGGCACTCACTCCCCCCCGACCGCCGATGTGCAGCCCGAATCAAGGAGGGCCCCCCTGCATCCGGAGCCCCCTAGGCAGCCTCGGGCCGACTCCACACCGCAGCCAGGAAGAGGAGGGGAGGAGGGAGAGGGGGGGGGAGCGGGGGCCCGGGCCCCCGGCTGCCGACTCTCAGCCCGATGGGGGGGTCTCCCCTCCGCACCCGGCCCCCACAGCCGCCCCGGCGATGCTGTCCCTCGCAGCCGCACCCACCTCTTGCTCTGCCACACCAGGTCGCTCGGGGGGGGGTCCGCCTCACCACTTCTGGGTCTCCGCAATGTGCCAGCGGAGCAGGGCCGCGCTTCTCCAGTGCCGACAGGGCCCACGGCAGCTTTGCGGCCGCCGTCTCTTCCCCACCGGAGGGGTCAGGCCTGTACCCCTCGTGGGCGCCGCGGGCTCAATTTATAGCTCGCCCGGGTCACAGCTCCACAGCCGCCATCGTCCGCCGCCGGTCGGGTTCCGCGGCGTCCAGGCGGGTCCCGCGATGTCCACGGCGCCCGAGGATCGAGCCCGGGACAGCAGGGCAGCTCCACACGCCTCCGCACCCAGAGCAAGCCGGCCAGGGCAGTCCAGGATGAAGCCAGGAGATTTTGCGGGGACCGGCGCCGATAAATAGATCACCCCTTTAGAAGAAAATTCTGGGGCAGGATCAATGACCCCTTGGCATCATGCAGTCTACATGAACTGTGGGGCACAGAGGTTACATTCCCAGTTAGATAGCTGAATGGGTGTCGGAGATCTTGGGCTGATGAGCCAGTTGCAGATTCCCGTGCTAACCCACCTGCTCTGTATATGTATGATCCGCAGTTAGGATGCTCGGGCGGTTAGCGCGGTTGCTGCGGAGTTCGTCTTCAGGAATTCATCTGCTTGCCTTGGGTAAGTGTAAAGCCCAAAGTCTAGGTGAGACAATGAAGCTGAAGCTTCCAGCCCAGCGCGACCCCCTCCCCTGCATGTCCCAGATGTGGATTGGGGGGGTTGCACTACGGCAGCCCCCCGGCGGCTTCCATATCGGCACAGCAGGGTGGACATGAGGTGGGTTGTTTTTCCATTCAGCGCTCCTGCGCCGAATGGGATGATGGGTGATGAGGGCTCACCTCTGTAATTGATGCTCTGTAGTGAGTAATGACATCCCTTTGCGAGGTAGGTGAGGGGGGTAAATGATAGCCAGGCTGGTGCTGGGGGGGTTAAAGGTCACGGGGCCTGGGATTCTTCGTAGGGTGGGGGGTTCTTTTTCTTGACTGCACATCCGCAGAGGGGTTAGAGAAAAGGGGGCACAGAGATAATCTCGTGCACCTCCGAGGGATAAGTGTGTGTGGGTGATGGGTGATGCGAGCTGGAAGGAATAAGAGTTTTTTTTAGCAGAGTGTGGGAGCGATCTCAGACGTGGTCAATCACTCTGGCAGGTCAAATCAGACGAACAGGCAGGCACGTTGAAAGCGAAAAGCTCCAGGGACCACATTATATTTACTTATTGCAAATTTATATAGCGCGAACTCTGTATTGGAGCGCTTTACATGAGCACCCCCGTGTAATGCCAGCTACTGCAACAGGGGGAGGGACGGAGTCTGAGGAGAGAGAGCAGAGGAGGAAAGAGCAACAGAGAACCAGTCTGCCAAGTAGGTGCGAACGTTAGATTGTAAGGATTAAAGGGTTGGTTAGGTGTGGCCCAAAGAAGAATTAGAGGGTATGTTTCACTTGTGCGGCCGCTAAAGTGAAAGTAATCATTTCGCGGGCGCTTTGATGTTCGCAGTGGCCGCGCGGCTCACTGAGAACATCAAAGCGCCCGCGAAATGTACACACAGGCTGCCAAATGGTGCGCGCGCCCGGCGCACATGCACTGTAGTTGGGGGCCTGAAAAGCACTCGTTTGCACTTCCAAATCTCCGTTTTCTATAGCTCTCGCCAGAGCAGCGCTAAAGCGCTGGCTCAGGCGAGACCTAAAAATTAAGACCCCCAGCATATACAATTCAACATATGAAGAGCAGCAGCAGTGTCCTCACCCATGTCCATAATTGGTCATCTGGAATGTTCAATCTTCCACCAACCCATTTGCCCCATACCCGTTGGAACTTTTTGGGATAGCCCCGGGCCACATACATCGGTCGCTCTTGTGCAGCGCACCAGTCCACCCCTCTGCACCAGCGCGCCAGTGAAGGAGATATCGGGGTAATCGAATTGGCCGCGATGTCCCTTTTAGCCACTGTTAGACCTGGCACCTTGGCGTGAGTTTCCCTTCCACTTTTTGATGGTGTGCCTCGACTGTTTTGCTGGTGTTGTCCGCTCAGGGCACTGCGCCACGGCTAATCCGTGCCGCAGTGCAAGTGCTCCCTAGATAAAGTGTACCTGTAATTGATGTCCATGATTGGTTTATTGGATTCACTGTCAGTCCCCAGTCAAGTGCACCAGGGGTGCCAGGGCTTGTGAATGCCAATGCTGCTGGTGGGCTTGCAGCGCTGGTTGCGCCACCCACGGAAGCGGCCTTGTAAAGTGTGTCTAGGGTCTGCCACCGCAGACCCTGTGCGCGGTCCGGGACCGTCGCGCTGACTGCGCAAGTGCCCCCCACTTGCCAGTCCCTAAACCTTCCCTTACCTACATATTAGCCACCCCTCTGGTAGGCCCGAGGGCAGGGTGCATTGTAGGCATAAGGTAGGACATGCCCTGATGTGTGTGGCATGTCTTAGTAGTGAATTACAGCCTTGTCGTTTTTCACTATTGAAGGCTACCTGCTCTCCATAGGCCAGAATGGGCTGCCGGGGTCACGCCAACGCTGTGACCCCAGTGGACTCAGAGAGCATGGTAGAGTGTCAAGTTTGGTATGCCTGAACTCAGAATAATAAAATACTTCTTGTAGTCAAGTTTATTTTAATATCCTGGGTTTGTAAATACTACTTTTAGAAAGTTAGTATTTACTGACCTGACCATCTCAGTCCGCCTCTGCTGTGTGTATGTGTTCTGCCTGGCAACAGTGAGGAGCAGGGTTGGGGAATCCCCAGAGACAGGTTGGCTGCCAGGTGGTGGGTAGAGAGATTAGACCTGGATGGGTGGGAGGAGTACACCTTGACTCCTGAATAGACCTGTGCTCTGCCACCACAAAGCCGGCGCCACCCCCTGTGGGGCGGCTGATGTCTCTGCCCTGCTGCTGAAAGGAAAGAGCAGAGTCACCATAGCCGAGTGCTCCAGAACTGGACTGAGCCAGGCCTAGGCCCCCTGGCGCTAAAGAACAAAAGAATTGGTGTATAAAAGTAGGAGCCTGGCTCCTAAGAAATCAGAATCCTGTTTACCACAAAGAACCTCTGCCCGACTAGAAGGAGAAGAAGACGCCGGAGGAGCTGGCCTGCTGCTTGCCTTGCTGAGAGAGGAGAGGAAGAGACTTACTGAAAAGACTTTGCTACTTTGTGCTTGAACATTCTCCAAGGGCTTGATCTGAGCTTGCCCCCTGAACTGAACCCCAGGAACAGTGGGTTCTCTGTGCTTCTTGCTCGTCCTCCAATTCGAGCCGTGTGTGCATCCCGCTGGAAAAGAGACTGCGCCCCTCATCGCCCCTCCTAGGGCCGTGACACTCAGGAGCTCGCCTGCCGCCACCCCGTGAGAGCCCCGCTCCGTCCGGAGCCGCTCTCTGTCCCCGGGCCAGGCCGCCTGCACCCCTGTCACCGCCTGCCATTGGAGCGCGCTGAACGTGCTATCACCCCTCCCGCCGGAGGCCGTCCGACGACTGTGATCTACGCCGGGTCATCCAGCTGCACTGACCGTGCCCTGCGACCCCGCTTCGCTATCCCCGGACATCTCAGGCCGCGCCGCCCCCGCTGTGGAGACCCTCCTGCACCGCCGTGCCAAAGGGTCGCGGGCCGCGCCTGCCTACTTGCCCACACCTGCTGATTGAGGACCCAAGAACACTTCCCGAAGTTGAGAGTCGCACCGACCTGTGCCGACTCTCCTCATCACGAAAGAAGTCCAGTATCGGGCTCGGGGCCCGCAACGCCTTATTTCCCCGTTCGCAGGAACCGATCTCTGTGAGTACTGGAACTACAAGTAAAGAGACTACGAACTATCCATTTGAAACCACGAACCAAGAACATTTGCCTGCTGTATAATCTGGTGGCCTAGCGAAAACGTTATTGGTCTTGTGATAAGTCTGTTGAGATATATATACCTTATTTTTACATAAAGACTCGTATTTTTATATATATCCAAGTCTGGTGTCCGTTTCTGGGGGGATTGATGTATTTACTGTGTGTATGATTGTAAGTGCTTAACCAACAACGCCTGAGGAATCGCCTTGGCTGCTCACGCCACGCACCTAGAGGGTGAGCAAGGGTCATTCGCGAGGGGTTATCCTGCGCCCTGACGTGGAGGAGAGGGTTCCTGCTTGACACAAGGGCAACCTTGCGCCAACCAGAGATCCCCGACTCTAACATTTGTTGGCAGCGGTTGGGATTTCGGATTTGCACTTATAATTTGCATAACAGTGAATTATTAATCACCAGATAGTGAGAGCAGACCAAATAACGCAGCCACAGGTTTTCATTTGTTGAACTTTGTTGAGACATCTGCCATTACTGCAACCATGCCTGGCTCACACTCCGCTGGAAGAGCACTCTCTGTGATTTCTGGAATAGATGAGGTGGATTGGGAGAGACTGGAAGGCTACACGATAGAGCAATTGAAAGGCTACAGTGTAAAATTCCGAGTCCCCCATGCTGGATTCAAGAGGAGAACCCAGTACGCCAAGGCGCTGAGAGCCTGGAAGGAGTCACGAGACCCACGGAATGCGGGGGACATCGTTCCACCCGACAACCTTGAGGAGCCCAGCAGGGTCCGGTCGCCAGAGGAGCTGGCAGACAGGGCAGCAGACAGGGCGCATGCAATGGAGATGGCAAAGTTGGCAGGACAGATGGAAATGGAAAAGCAGAAGTTGGCCCTGGAGGCACAACAACGCCAAATGGATCATGATATCAGATTGAAGGAGTTGGAGCTGAAGGCGAAAAGTTTGGATACCGCTCCTTCTGGTGGCAGCACTCCACCAGCGCAGGTAGAGTCCAAGGTGTACATCCCCAAAGATGTAGTAAAGGAGTATTTTAGAAAGGATGACATAGGGCAGTGGTTTAGAGCCTACGAGGTGGCCATGTCCTCACACCGGGTCCCTGAGAAAGACTGGGGAGCGGGGTTGTGGGGAAGGTTCCTTGCGGAAGGGCGGGACACCCTGTTAAATTTGCCCTTGGAAGTCCAGACCTCATACCCCCATATGAAGGAAGCTTTAATGACCAGGTATGGGTTAACTCCGGAGCTATATAGACAGCGGTTCAGGGAGACGAAGAAGATCCCTGAGAGTACGTATGTGGAATATGTGACCTTTTTCTGCAGAGCGCTGGATGGTTGGGTGAAGGGTAGCAAAGTGAATGATTATCAAGGGCTGCTTGATTTAATTGCATGGGAGCACTTGTCCAGTCAATGTTTTCCTGAGCTACGCCAGCACCTGATAGATAGCAAGCTGTCCAACCCGAGGAAGCTTGCTGAGGAGGCGGACCGCTGGCTCAGCACCAGGGTCCACAAGGGTCAAGTGGGAGACTCCGCCAAAGGTGGGCAGGGTCCCCAGCAGAAGAGTGGGGGGGACAGGGGTAAACAGAAGGGGTTCCAAAAAGGCCCCCAAAGTAATTCCCAAGGGAACCAGCAGAAGGGTTCTCAGCCTCCCCCACCCCCGCAGCAGAACGGGGCCCCGACAGGTAGACCTGTTCCAAAGGGGCCCTTCAATTGTTATAAGTGTGGTGATCCGGGGCACATTGCCTCTGATCCTAAGTGTCGCCTGTTTGGTAAGACCGCACCCACTGGTGCTCCACCCCGGCAAGTAGCTAGTGTTAACTTTGGGGAGGAAGTAGCAGTCCAGGAGGGTGGGGGTCCCGGGCAGATGACCCTAGTCTCGCTAGGAGACAGTGAGATGGTCCCTGTAACCTACCTGCCCTCTAACACTAAGAAATATGGGCAGGTGGTGACCATCAATGGAAAGAAGGTTGAGGCTCTTAGAGATACAGGAGCCAGCGTGACCTCGGTGAGGCAACACCTGGTGTCTCAAGAGCAGATTGTACCCAATGCCTACTGTAGGGTTGTCAATGCTGACAACGTAGAGAGTCGTTGTCCAATGGCTCAAGTTCCCTTTGAGTGGGGGGAGGTTTCTGGTACTCTGCAAGTCGCTGTGAGAACTGACATGCCTGTAGACTGTCTGCTAGGAAACGACCTGGAGAGCTCCCCTTGGGAAAAGGTGGAGAAGACCACGCATCTGAGGATGGTGGGTCTACCCGACTGGGCGTGCGTGACCACCCGGTCCATGGCAGCCAGTAGGGGTGTTGAGAGGGTCCTGGAGCCTGAGGGAGAGGTCCAGGAACCGGCCTTAGGGAGAAGGCGCAGGAGGCGCGGGAAACCGGCCCCCGAAGTTCCCACGGCCCAGGAGGAAGTAGACCCTGAGGGGGATGCTCTGGAGCCTACCGGGGAACAGATTGCCGAACTGGGAGACTTGCCTGAGCTGACCCATTGGCAGCAAGAAGGAGGTCCCTCCAGGGAGGAATTCTGCAGGGAGCAGAAAGAATGCCCTTCTCTCGTGGGTATGCGGCAACAGGCTGCAGACCAGGCCAATGGTGTTCAGGCCAAAACACACTACGTGTACTGGGAGAGTGACCTCCTGTATTCCGAGCCTAAGGCTGCTGAACCTGGGTCAGCCCGTGTGCTGGTGGTACCCCAGAAGTTCAGAACCTTCCTACTGGGGCTGGCTCATGATGTGCCGTTAGCAGGACATTTGGGGAAGGACAAGACCTATGACAGGCTTGTCACCCACTTTTACTGGCCCCAAATGCACAAGAATTCAGATTCCTACTGCAGAACCTGTCAGACTTGCCAGGCAAGTGGTAAGAGCGGAGGGAAGCACAAGGCTCCTCTGCAACCTTTCCCTGTGGTCGGTACGCCATTCCAACGAGTGGGTATTGACATTGTGGGGCCTCTGGACCCCAAGACAGCCCTGGGCAACAGGTTCATCCTGGTCTTGGTGGACCATGCCACCCGGTACCCTGAAGCCATCCCTCTGAGGACAGTGACGGCCCCCGTGGTGGGACGGGCACTGATGGGAATTTTCTCCCGAGTGGGATTCCCTCTAGAGGTGGTGAGCGACAGGGGGACCAATTTCATATCCACATATATGAAATCCCTGTGGAAGGAGTGTGGGGTAACTTACAAGTTCACCACTCCTTACCATCCCCAAGGAAATGGGTTGGTTGAGAGATTCAACCGAACCCTCAAAGGCATGATCATGGGCCTGGACGGTCCAATGAGGCGTAAGTGGGACGTCCTCTTGCCATGCCTGCTCTTCGCTTACCGAGAGGTGCCGCAGAAGTCTCTAGGGTTCAGCCCCTTTGAGCTTCTGTATGGTCACCCGGTAAGAGGACCTCTGAGTTTGGTAAAGGAAGGCTGGGAGCAATCTCCCAGGAAACCTCCCCAGAATGTATATAGTTACATGCTGGCCTTCCGGAACCAGACTCGGCGTTTCAGGCAACTTGCTGAGGCAAATCTGGAAGCCAGCCAGGAAGAGATGAAGCGGTGGTACGACCGGAATGCCACTCTGGTAGAGCTTCAACCTGGACAAAAGGTGTGGGTCTTGGCCCCAGTGGAGCCGTGTGCACTTCAGGATAAGTGGACAGGTCCATTTGAGGTTGTGGAGCGCAAAAGTCCTATCACCTACTTGGTGGACATGCAGACTCCCAGGAACCCTTTGAGGGTCCTACATGTTAACCGCCTTAAGCCCCACTTAGAGAGGACCGAAGTGGGCATGCTGCTGGCCACTGATGATGGAATGGAAGAGGAGACCGAGCCTCTCCCTGACCTCTTAGTGGCCTCTGAGAAAGATGGGTCAGTGGATGGAGTTAACCTCTCACCCACCCTGACGCCCGAACAACAGGAAGACTGCCGCCACTTGCTGGGACAATTTTCCGACCGATTCTCCCTGGTTCCTGGTGTCACAGATTGGTGCGTCCATGATGTGGACACAGGAGACAGCTTACCCGTGAAGCACAAGGCTTACAGGGTAACTGACAGGGTCAGAGCTTGCATTAAGGAGGAGGTCTCCAAAATGCTTGCGCTAGGGGTGGTTGAGTCCTCCAGCAGTCCTTGGTCCAGCCCCGTGGTCTTGGTCCCAAAGGCTGCTGCGCCGGGAGCCACACCTGAACTCCGGTTCTGTGTGGACTACAGAGGACTCAATTCAGTCACGAAGACTGACGCGCACCCCATCCCCAGAGCTGATGAGCTCATTGATCGGCTGGGGGCTGCCCGGTTCCTCAGTACGTTTGATTTAACGTCTGGGTACTGGCAGATCGCCTTGACCGATGGGGCCAAAGCGAGGTCAGCATTCTCTACACCAGATGGGCACTTCCAGTTCCGAGTCATGCCATTTGGGATGAAGAATGCCCCTGCCACCTTTCAGAGGTTGGTCAACCAGGTACTGGTTGGGCTGGATGCGTTCAGTGCCGCCTACCTGGATGACATCGCCGTGTTCAGTGCCACCTGGCCTGAACACCTGCGCCACCTCTGGGAAGTGTTGATGGCGCTGCGCCGAGCAGGCCTCACGATCAAGGCAAGCAAGTGCCAGATCGGGCAGGGTTCCGTGGTGTACTTGGGACACCAAGTGGGGAGCGGCAAGGTGGCACCCTTGCAACCCAAAATTGAAACCATCCTGGCTTGGGAACCCCCCAAGACGCAGACCGCAGTGAGGGCCTTCCTGGGGCTCACTGGGTACTACAGGAGGTTTGTCAAGGGCTATGGAACGATCGTTGCCCCCTTGACAGAGCTGACTTCGAAGAAGCAGCCCAGGAACGTGATTTGGACTGACACCTGTCAGAAAGCTTTCGACACCCTGAAGACTGCCATGTGCACGGCGCCCGTGCTCTTGGCCCCCGACTTCTCCAAGGAATTCCTAGTCCAGACAGACGCTTCAGAGCATGGTGTAGGGGCTGTTCTCTCACAGATGACTGAGGAGGGCTGGGACCAACCCGTAGCCTTCATCAGTAGGAGGTTACTTCCACGGGAAAGTAGGTGGAGTGCAATTGAGCGAGAAGCATTTGCTGTGGTCTGGGCGCTGAAGAAGCTAAGACCCTACTTGTTTGGGTCTCACTTCCGGGTTCAGACGGACCACAGGCCCCTCAGATGGTTGATGCAAATGAGGGGTGAAAACCCGAAGCTGTTGAGGTGGTCCATCTCCCTACAGGGTATGGACTTTACGGTGGAACACCGTCCTGGTACAGATCACGCCAACGCTGACGGTCTGTCCAGGTATTTCCGCCTTAGTGACGAGGAACCCCCTGGGCAAGGGTAGTTCTCCCCACATTTCAGCTGGAGGGGACACGTGTTAGACCTGGCACCTTGGCGTGAGTTTCCCTTCCACTTTTTGATGGTGTGCCTCGACTGTTTTGCTGGTGTTGTCTGCTCAGGGCACTGCGCCACGGCTAATCCGTGCCGCAGTGCAAGTGCTCCCTAGATAAAGTGTACCTGTAATTGATGTCCATGATTGGTTTATTGGATTCACTGTCAGTCCCCAGTCAAGTGCACCAGGGGTGCCAGGGCTTGTGAATGCCAATGCTGCTGGTGGGCTTGCAGCGCTGGTTGCGCCACCCACGGAAGCGGCCTTGTAAAGTGTGTCTAGGGTCTGCCACCGCAGACCCTGTGCGCGGTCCGGGACCGTCGCGCTGACTGCGTAAGTGCCCCCCACTTGCCAGTCCCTAAACCTTCCCTTACCTACATATTAGCCACCCCTCTGGTAGGCCCGAGGGCAGGGTGCATTGTAGGCATAAGGTAGGACATGCCCTGATGTGTGTGGCATGTCTTAGTAGTGAATTACAGCCTTGTCGTTTTTCACTATTGAAGGCTACCTGCTCTCCATAGGCCAGAATGGGCTGCCGGGGTCACGCCAACGCTGTGACCCCAGTGGACTCAGAGAGCATGGTAGAGTGTCAAGTTTGGTATGCCTGAACTCAGAATAATAAAATACTTCTTGTAGTCAAGTTTATTTTAATATCCTGGGTTTGTAAATACTACTTTTAGAAAGTTAGTATTTACTGACCTGACCATCTCAGTCCGCCTCTGCTGTGTGTATGTGTTCTGCCTGGCAACAGTGAGGAGCAGGGTTGGGGAATCCCCAGAGACAGGTTGGCTGCCAGGTGGTGGGTAGAGAGATTAGACCTGGATGGGTGGGAGGAGTACACCTTGACTCCTGAATAGACCTGTGCTCTGCCACCACAAAGCCGGCGCCACCCCCTGTGGGGCGGCTGATGTCTCTGCCCTGCTGCTGAAAGGAAAGAGCAGAGTCACCATAGCCGAGTGCTCCAGAACTGGACTGAGCCAGGCCTAGGCCCCCTGGCGCTAAAGAACAAAAGAATTGGTGTATAAAAGTAGGAGCCTGGCTCCTAAGAAATCAGAATCCTGTTTACCACAAAGAACCTCTGCCCGACTAGAAGGAGAAGAAGACGCCGGAGGAGCTGGCCTGCTGCTTGCCTTGCTGAGAGAGGAGAGGAAGAGACTTACTGAAAAGACTTTGCTACTTTGTGCTTGAACATTCTCCAAGGGCTTGATCTGAGCTTGCCCCCTGAACTGAACCCCAGGAACAGTGGGTTCTCTGTGCTTCTTGCTCGTCCTCCAATTCGAGCCGTGTGTGCATCCCGCTGGAAAAGAGACTGCGCCCCTCATCGCCCCTCCTAGGGCCGTGACACTCAGGAGCTCGCCTGCCGCCACCCCGTGAGAGCCCCGCTCCGTCCGGAGCCGCTCTCTGTCCCCGGGCCAGGCCGCCTGCACCCCTGTCACCGCCTGCCATTGGAGCGCGCTGAACGTGCTATCACCCCTCCCGCCGGAGGCCGTCCGACGACTGTGATCTACGCCGGGTCATCCAGCTGCACTGACCGTGCCCTGCGACCCCGCTTCGCTATCCCCGGACATCTCAGGCCGCGCCGCCCCCGCTGTGGAGACCCTCCTGCACCGCCGTGCCAAAGGGTCGCGGGCCGCGCCTGCCTACTTGCCCACACCTGCTGATTGAGGACCCAAGAACACTTCCCGAAGTTGAGAGTCGCACCGACCTGTGCCGACTCTCCTCATCACGAAAGAAGTCCAGTATCGGGCTCGGGGCCCGCAACGCCTTATTTCCCCGTTCGCAGGAACCGATCTCTGTGAGTACTGGAACTACAAGTAAAGAGACTACGAACTATCCATTTGAAACCACGAACCAAGAACATTTGCCTGCTGTATAATCTGGTGGCCTAGCGAAAACGTTATTGGTCTTGTGATAAGTCTGTTGAGATATATATACCTTATTTTTACATAAAGACTCGTATTTTTATATATATCCAAGTCTGGTGTCCGTTTCTGGGGGGATTGATGTATTTACTGTGTGTATGATTGTAAGTGCTTAACCAACAACGCCTGAGGAATCGCCTTGGCTGCTCACGCCACGCACCTAGAGGGTGAGCAAGGGTCATTCGCGAGGGGTTATCCTGCGCCCTGACGTGGAGGAGAGGGTTCCTGCTTGACACAAGGGCAACCTTGCGCCAACCAGAGATCCCCGACTCTAACAGCCACCATCAATGCTGTGTTTAAACATAGCTTCTCGGCTCTCGTTCCGTCCAACCCCTCGGTTACGCCCAGGAGTATGTTCATCGAACTCAGGGGGAATTCCCAACCCAGGACCTCCGTAAGTCCCCCTGCCACCAGCTCCCAGTAGCGCGTGATTGCAGGACAAAGCCATACAATGTGGTAAAAGTCAGCTTGGGGGCACGCACAGCGGGGACAGGAAGCATCAGGTTGGAGCCCAGCGCGGTGAAGTCGCAATGGCGTGAGGTAGGCCACGTGTAAGTAGTATAGTTGAACTAATCGGAGCCGCGCTGAAGCAGTGACCATTTTTGGGGCCATCAGTCCATCTCTCCAATCAGCATCATCCAGGGAGCCAAGCCAGCCCTCCCACTTACCCAGGAGATGGGAGAGGGAGTTGGGGGTGTTATTTGTGAGGGAGCGATAGATGCGGGAAATCACCTCTTTCCCCAGATCGCCATTCATGACCTGGGCTTCAGGTGGGCTGTATTCGGGTAGGGAAGTCCCTTCTGGGATGTGGGTGTGGAGGGCGTGGCACAGCTGCAGGTAGTGATAAAACTGGAAGGTGTGGAGGAAGAATCTAGTCTGCAGATCCGGGAAATAGCGTATTTGACTCCCACCCCAGACATCCCCAAGCTGTGAAATTCCAATGAGATCCCAGGTTCTGAAGCCAGAAAGGGCGGCAACATCTCTGAGCCACGTTCCGCACCATAATGGGGTGTAACGGGTCAGTTTGCCTGACCAGCAGATATGGCGCAGGGAGGCCCGCCAGGCCAGGAGCACCCCTCGCGTGACAGGCAAAGCTTGGGGTATAGCGGTCCCGTATAGCATTCCTTAAATTTTGGAGAAACCTAAGTTATGCAGCTCCAAGCTGTATGCCGGGTCCGACCAGCCACCATTAAACCAATCATGTATGGTAAGGAGCAGGGTCGCCAAATAATATAAATACAGATTAGTCATACCCAGCCCACCGTCAAAAGGCGGTATCCTGCACTGGGTGAGGGCCAGCCTCAGTCTCCGACCCCCCCATAGAAATTTAGTTGCCAAACCATCCATCTCCTGGAACCATGACCGCAAAAAGGAGAGGGGTGTAGTCTGCAGCATATAGAGCATATAGAGAAATCGTGGCAGTACCATCATTTTAAAAAGAGATAAGGGGTCAGTTGATGTTGGTTGGCAGGGTCGAGGTGGAGACATCTGAGGCAGTGCCTGGTTCCCCGGAGGGCATAAACCCACACAGGTCCAGGTGGACCAATTTATCTAAGTAAGGACATATGCGGTTCGCCAAGACTGAGGCAAATATTTTGAGGTCCGAGTTAATGAGGGAGATAGGGCAATAATCAAAGCATTGGGCGGAGGGAGGCTGAGACTTAGGATTCACCACAATGGTGGCCAGGTCCGTCTCAGGAAGGAAGAAGTCACGGTCCGCAGCTTCATGATGCATCTCCAGGAGCTGGGGAACCGGTGTATCTCTGTAGGACGCATAAAACTCTTGTGGGAATCGGTCCAGTCCCGGTGTCTTGCCTGCGGCCATGCGGGAGATAGCGTCATTAATATTTTCCGGAGTGATCGGAAGATCAAGGTCTTCCGCCTCAGTGTCAGTGGAAGGGGGAATCGCTCTTGCAGGAGGAGCCCTTCGAGTGTCAGGTCTGGAGGCTGGGCAGAGTAGAGAGAAGCATAGAACGAGGCAAAGCACTGGGCCACCACCATGGGGGTCCATTGGGTTTCCCCATGGGAATCAACCATCTTAGGGATAATTCGATTAGCCATAGGATAGGTGGCTAAGCAATGTATCTCCCCAGCCATACACTAGCGCCACGGAGGACCTCAATTGCAGCTTAGCGCACTCCAGGGAGGCCTGCCTAATTTCATCTCTCAAAAACACCAATTTCCGATCTTGGGCCTCTGTTCCCTCACCTGGAGGGCGGGCCTCAAGCAAAGCAGCCTGGGCCTCCAGAAGTGTGAGACGGGCTTCTTGTTTTGTACGTTGGAGTTTAAGTTGGCCCTTGGCGAAGCCACGGATGGTGACCTTGCTGGCCTTCCACAGAGTACCAGGAGATGAGACCGAGCCCTGATTAGTGGAGAAGTATTGACGGAGTTCGTCCCCTATGTGTTTCCGGAAGTCTTTGTCCTGGAGAAACCAGGTGTTCAGCCGCCACATCGGACACGAAGACGCTGGGAGGACGCCCATCTGCATGTATACTGGGGAATGATCTAATAACCCCCTGGGAAGGATGGTGATGGCCTGGATTGACCGACAGTCCAGGGCCGGCAGGAAGAGATAATCCAGTCGGGCATGCGTGTGGTGGGAGGCTGATGTATAAGTGTATAGACGGGAGGTCGGGTGCCAGAGCCTCCAGGTGTCTCTGAGCCCCAGAGACGAAGCCCAATTCGAGAGGAGAGCAGATTGGGAAACTCGGGAGGCGGAAGGGGTCGCAGAAGTGTCAAGGCCCGGGTCCAAAACTGCAGTGAAGTCCCCGCCGACAACAGTCGCCCCCGGGGATAAGGCGGCCACCAGAGGGGCAAGACGCTGGAGTGTGGAAGACAGCAGAGAGGGGGGTAATACACAGCAATCAGGTTCAAGGATTGGTTCCCAATGGTCCCTTCCATGACGACAAAGCAACCCCCCGGGTCATGGACCACTTTACGCGCCACAAAGGGAAGAGCGCAGCGCATCAGGATCGCCACCCCCAAGAACCACGGGCAAAACCAGAATGCCAAATCCCACCATAGCCATAGCGCGCCAGAAAAGGACAATGGTTGCCTGACAGTTGCATCTCCTGAAGCATCAATATATCCACCATATGTCGCTGGGCATAACAGAGGACCGCAGTGCGCTTGACCTTATCTAAGAGGCAGTTGACATTCCAGGACATAACATGAAGTGAAGTCATTCCGGAACGACCATCTGGCATGGGGAGGTCGGGCGAATGGTCGAGCACTTGGCATGGGCAATGGGCGCGGTGCTACAAGTGTGCGGGGTAACGGAAATAGTGTTACAATGTCGGTCACTGCATGCTCGTGTCGCAGCTAGGCAGAACAGTGTGCACATTTTTATATTATTTATGAAGCTTTACCCCTCCTCCCAAGCAGCAGCACAATTGTGTTTACAGACAACATCCCCCACTGCTTGTAACCCACTGCCTCTTACTCCTTGCTCTCTCTTGTTTTACCCACGCCCCTGCTTTAGCCATCTCCCGCACCCTCACTCGTGTCCTCGAAGGTATTGGAGTACCTTAAACATGAGCACTATTTACATTAGACACAGGCACTTTCATTTCTTTTTTTCAATTACACACGAGGGGATTTAGTGATTTGCCCAGGACCACATGATGTTGAGGCGACGCAGAGACTTGAAACACGTTTCCAGGTTCCGTGGTCGGCAGCTCTGCCTTCGACATGCATTTGTTGTGTTAACCCACCACCCCCGCCCACCACCCAGAGCCGGCTCTAGGGCGGTGGGAACGGTGCCACTGCACCGAGCACTGACTTCAGGTGGGGCGCCTGTTTGCTAGTATATTTTTACCCACCACTCATCTCCAGACAGGAAAAAAAGTGCATAAGTAATAGAAAAGCTCTTAAGCACATAAATCAAAAGTCAATATTCGCTGAATACTCCTAAACAAAAGTAACACAAGCATTGACAAAGCCAATAGATCTCACACAGGCGAAACCTATTGGCTTTGCCAGTGCTTGTTAGAGTACTGTTGTCAGAAAACACTAACCTTGTACTCGGCATCCAATAGGCACTCTTCTGTCTTTCAATGCCTCCACAAATGAGCACCTACAAAAGAATATAAAGGCCAGTGTTAGAACTGGGGAAAGAGGAATGGGATAAGAGAGAAAATAAGGACACTGGACTCCACCACTCAGACCCTTTCCTGGGCACTAAGGGCTGCAAGGCACAATGCGTTGGGCAAAGGTAGCAAGATATATCTTTAGCAACTGGCCATAGCAGTCCTGTCTTAAACTGCAACAATCTATAGATATGCCCTAGCGATATTGCTGGGTAACTAACTTTCTGTCCTCGGATGTGGAACTTGTAATTCCTAAAACTGAACATGCCAGAGACGAGCATCTTATGGTTTCACGAACATATCTTTCTATGAATAGGAAACTCCCTCAGAGTTTGCCACCATGCACTCTCTGTAGAAGACTTGACGTGTTTTACTGAAAAGGAATTAATACACCTTCCTATCCTCTGATTCCTACTAAACAACTCTTGCAGCCGGTATCGAACTCTGAAAACTTTAAGAATTATCACTTCACCTCACATATGCACAGTTCTGTGTAAGTGGTGGTTAAAGAGGCCCATTTTGCTCGTTTTTTATTTGATCAAGTTCCAGCCGCTGGAACTCAATGTAACTCTTTTCTTTACTAATCTGTGTAGAGAGCGTGTTCAGTGGCACTCAAGTGTAGTTTCTGAAAGCTTCGCATTGCTTATGTTAAATGGCGCACGGCCCAGATTCTGTCACAGAATGTGACATGCCCAGGACCACTCCGAGTCCTCAGCCCAACCGGACCTCCATCTGCTGTGCGGCTCCAAGGTGCTTCTAAAAATAGTCTTCAGCAATTCATGAGAGACACAGCTCAAGGAAGACAATTACCATCTCCTCTTTCTTGTGAACAGTCTGGGCGCAGGCTGGGAGGGGAGGGGGGGGGGGGGGGGGGGAAGAGGGGGGGGGGTGCGAAGGGGGGGAGGGGGGTTTGGCAGACCAGCAAAACTGTCCACCATATTCCTGTAAAGTATTGCGATGAATATTAATATTAAAGCAATTAACCAAGTTCACCTAAATAAAAAAAAACTATCATATCTAAAGTCTATAAATGTACAACATTTCTAGCCAAAGGAAGTACATCCTATTAATCAATCAATTATTTATTGTTTAGGCATTAAGCCATTCAACTACACTGAGAAGTTTACGCATTAAAATTGGGTTCATCAATAATAATATACCATTATTTGCAAACTGCAGTTAAAAGCTAAGCTTATTAAATCAATACAGTTCAAACTAAAAACATTTAAAAGTAACAACAACCTACCTCTCTATACATGATTTGCATTATCGCATTCTACTACTTAACTTTCCTCGAACAATTTATTTTTACCTTTCACTGTAGCAGCATGTAACCTTTTACCCTGGTTAGAGTACATCCAAATTATAAATTACAAATTTTGGGCCAGCTCTACAGCCATTGAGTTTTGTGCCTCGTTAATTTTAGCCAAATTGCGAGTCGCAAAATTCAATGTACAAAAGTGTGTCAGACACTGTTTGCGATTCCCAATGGGGTCGCAAATTGCAAGCCTCTTGAATATTAATGAGGCTGTCGCAATTTGGGACCCCATTGGGAATGGCGGGCCTTAAAGGAAAACGGGATGCATTTAAAAAATGAAAAATGAAACTTTTTTGTTTCATTTTTTAAGGGCAGGCATTGGTCCCTGGGACCACTGTCTGCTCTTGAAAAATATTTGCGCACCCATTCACAAAGTGGACCCCTTCCCATTTGCAAATGGTTTACCACCTACTTGAAGTAGGTGGTAAACTGCGAGTTTTTTGCGACCACAAATGCTGTCGCAAAACACTCATACATGGCATTTGCACTCGCTATTAGGTAGGGACGCCCTTGGCATGCCCCTTCCTAATAGCGAGTCACTAACCCTATTTTGCGAGTCGCTAATAGATTAGGGACTCGCAAAATAGGGTTAGTACATTGTGAATCTGTTTTTTGCGGTCGCAAACGGCCCAAATGCCCCTTTGCGACCGCAAAAAACAGTCATACATCTTGCCCAAGATTCCATAAAGAGCATATGTCGAACAGTTTGAAGGCTACTTCTAGCTCATATTATTTGTTATTATGTATATTCATACTGGTACTGTAGAACTTTTATGTCTCTCTTTTAACCTCAGGGTTCAGGAGGAATTTAAAAAGGGAAGAGTGTAAGAATGTGCAGATTATGCACATTAGCTTCATAGGACAGGTAAAAATAGCAACACTCCTCAGCTTACCTGATTGTGTCAGTTCTGCTGCCACCTGCAGGCTCGTCTGGGCCACCAGCATGCAGGCAACCCGAGAGTGCTTGCTCTAGAAAAGCATCTTAAGTTCTTCTGGTCTCAGCCACAGGGTCATTTCATAGCTCCATTAGCAGCACCCACAGCAGCAACCACTGTCCCTTCCAGGCCACTTTGGACTGGATTCATGTCCTTTCCCGACTCCAAAGATGCCCGCACGCTCCATTGGTGGGAGCTTAAAAACAGACCTTCCTTAGCGACCTAAATGCTCCTCAGCTTATCTGAGGCAGCCAAGTGCTGCTGCTGCCACCACTGCCAAGGGTTGCCAAGCTGGATCCCTTACTGGCTCCGCCACTCCTTGAATCTGATTGAATTTGTGCTCCAGGACGGAAGAGCCGCCTACCTTGTCCGAGAGCACCACCAAAGATTGACTGAGTCAATGGTGCTATCTATTTGGGACTTTACTGGCAGGGAGGGCTTGGACTTCCCTGACTCACTGCCCGCCTTTCATACATTCACTGTGCTCAGTGTTTCTGACCATGCATTCCACTCCCTTATTGCTTTGCTGCCTGCAGGGCTTCATTACACCTCTCCAGATCCCTAAGACAGTGCTGATAACTGATGACACAGTCCTTGGGCATTAATTTGCTCATTCACTGTGTAAATGCGGCTCCCTTTGTCTAACTCAATTAGGTGTAGGTAGTGGCTACTTCTGCTTGCCCATGGTACCATTGGCATTGCCCGTGTGACTCTGATCTCCGGGTCATGAAGGCAGAGGCAGTAACAGAAACTAAACCAGGCCCATTTCTGTACTTTCCAATCTTTGCCTTTCCTCTTCCCTTGCAGGCTCTTGAGGGATAAAGGGTGAAGCAAGGGCTCAACTTTGTGAGGTTATCCAAGGTCAACCGGCGAAGGATGCTACTTCCAGTACCCATGACATTTTGGTGACTCGAGGGATATTCATGCCTCACCTCCTAAAATACAGGTTGTACAGCATGGCCGGCTGTTAAATTGTTGGCATTCTCTCGAATCCATTACAATGCCTGGCATTTTTACAGACTGGAAAAGCATGCATTTATAATGCCCCATTAAACTATCGATTTACCCAGTGAAAACTGGGATGCCAAGAAGCAATGAGTCTGGGGAGGGGGCCAAGTTTCCTCAATCACAGCCCGTCAGGGCAGGATAAAAGCCTACACCAATGTGTGAAGTTGTATTTCCCAGCAATGGGAATTTGGGCGATAGACGAGTCGTATAGGGCCAAGTGTGGGGCTGCGAGGGAGCCTTTTGTGCATTTGGCTATCCACTATAGCTGATGTTTGATGGCCCTCATAGAGGGAAGGGTAGACAGTTGATAACTACATTCATGGTAAATATGTAGGGGCTTATTTACAAGCCACTTGCCCTGCCGCTGAGTCACTTTTTTTGACACAGCGGCGGCGCAATCAGTGACCCACACTGCTCCATATCTACAAATTGACGCATTGGGTCCAATGCGTCAGTTGTACAGCCCTGCGTCACATTATACCTGCGCCATGTATAATGTATGCAGGGTAGGTGTTCCCACGCAAAAAAGCCTAAAGATTGGTGCAGTAAAATTTACATTTCTCGGCGTCACTCCTCAACTTAACGGCGTCAAAACCCTTTTGCTTGCTCAGACCAGGTGTAAGGATTGATGCAGGGCTGTTACAATGGGACTCTCTTATCTGTTCTGACGCATTGAGTTGCTTCAGTTTTACATCCAACTCCAGCAATGCGCTGCTTTGCGCAAACAGATGTGTTAGAATTTCTGACACAGCTGTTAAATCCTTGCACCATGGAGCCCTGTATTGTAAATACAGGGCACCCATGGTGTTGCAAGGACATTTGGCTCAGGCACAAGGAAACTGACGCATCGAGGCTGATGCGTCAGTTTCTTGTAAATGAGGCCCGAGTGTGCAAAATAAAGAGCAGGACTTTGTACTTTGAAGCATATCTAAGGGCAGAGGTGACACTGCGGTGTCCTCCGCGTAGATTTCGTTCCACTAGCAGTTTATTTACCACTTGTTTTTAGACTTGAACGATAGGCCATCCGTCTTTCAATTCCACTGTATGGCCTTCATATCAGTGCGTGGAAGGTGTGGAGGCGGGTTTACGAATTCCGACCTCAGACATGTAACTCTGACCAAAGATGGAACTGGGAAGAGCAAACAGGGAAGAACTCACAGACGAGTCAGAGATAGACCTAGGAACAAAAGACAAGGTAAACAAGCATTGGCACAGCCAAGTAGCCTGTCTGACTGGTTTACTTTGTGGTGCGACTTAAGACACTTTTGGGTGCAAGTAAGAAGGTGCTTTGTGCATATTGATTCGTCTTGTTATGTGCTCGAAAGGGATACTGGAGTGGTGTTGTGGTTAAATTGAAAATCTGGATTGTAATATGTCCTTCTCCTTTCCTAAAACTGTGTGATCCTAGGCAGATTACTTAAGCTCCTTGTCCCTCAATTAGTCCCTACCTCTGCTACAAGTGGAGGTGATTGGTAATTGGCTGACATTCCATTTTATGAGTAACTTGACATTTACATTTGGGTGTTGAGTTTCTTGTTGCCAAACTCATACCTGAGGAGAAACACTGAGAGGTCATGAAGTCCATCCCTCCCCTTATCTTCCTGAACAGGTGTAATGCACACTGTATGGACAAAGGAAAAAAACAGCATTTCTGCAGGGTCGCCATACTTGAAATAAAAATCACTAGTTCTCCTTTGCAAGACTACTATACTTTCAATGCTTCCCCTCCTGTGCATTAAGGGGTGTATTTACATGCCTACACTGCTCTATATCTACAAACTGACGCATTTCTTCCAATGCATCAGTTTGTAGAGCCCTGCGTCATATTATACCTGTGTCAAGTATAATGTATGCAGGGTAGGCATTCCCACGCAAAAAAAGCCACGTAGAAGTGGAGCAGAGAAATGTACAACATTTTTCGGCGTCACTTTATGTCTTGACTGCATCAAATCCTTAAGCCTGCTCAGACCAGGCCTAAGGATTGATGCAGGGCTGTTAAAAAGGGACTCGCCTATGTGCTCGGACACATTGCTGGAGTTGCAACCGTTTTATGACCTTCTCCAGTAATGCGTCACTTTTGCACTAACAGATGTGTCAGAATTTCTGATGCATCTGCTAAATCCTTGCGCCATGGAGCCCTGTATTGTAAATACAGCACATCCATGGTGTCGCAAGGACATTTGGCACTGGCACAAGGAAACTGGCGCATCGATGCCGATGCATCAGTTTCTTGCAAATGAGGCCCTAAAAGTGCAGCATCCTTGTCCATGCATTGAAAGTGTAGCAGGACTGCTGTACTTTCAATGCTTCATCTCCTATGCATTAAAAGTGCAGCATCCTCGTCTACGCATTGAAAATGGAGCAGGACTGCTGTACTTTCAATGCATCCCCTCCCTATGCATTGAAAGTGCAGCATCCTCGTCTATGCATTGAAAGTGGAGCAGGACTGCTGTACCTTTAATGCAGCCTCTCCTTTGCATTAAAAGCATATCAGTTAGTGCATCCATTCCTGTACATAACAAGTGGAGCAGAACTGGTGTACTGTTAATGCATCCATTTCTGTGCATTAAAAGTGGAGCAGGTTTGTCATATGTTTATTGACCGTGTCAACACTTTATGGCGCTTGCCAGTGGAATAGCAAGGATTAAATGCATATAGTCTGAATGTGTGTCTCATGATGCATATCAACTCTGATGTACACGAACATTGGGGAGAGGAGTTGGCCTAACAGCTAGGGCGCTCGACCTCGAATCTGGGGAACTGGGTTCGAGTCTCAGCAACAACGCTGAACATCCTGTGATTCTGGGCAAATCAATTAATCTCCCCGTGCCAACAAAAATGAATGTGTCCTCATGTAATGCAACTGGTGCTATGTAAAGCACTCTGATACCCGATACCGGGTCAAGTTCGCGCTATATAAAACTCTGTTAAATTAAAAAATTAGTGTCAAAAGCCAGTACTGCTGTGCTTGACTTCCTATCACGGTGCTATCTTTACAGTGGCTTTTTAGATGTCGCATGTGCATCGCTTGCGCTGTGCTTGTGAAATCTCCTGAATTTAAAATATCTTAAAAGAGGGCTCTATCAGTTCCCATGGGAAATTACTATGTTCATTCGCTTTTGTGTGTAACTTTTTTTTTGTTAACTTTACCTGGCTTCACGTATTTACGATGCTGCTAATAAAGCTGTTTACACTGTTTAAGCCCCATTCACTGTCAAGATAAGATCTTCACCCACAGAAAAGGCACACAGCTTCTAACAGTATGCTGGAATGCTTTCTTTTTATTACTTAGTTGTGTAAAGCATATGCTTTGGCCTTAGAACGTTTGTGGCATTTCCTATTCATGACTCAGTACCTTTCTTTGCACGCTGTAGGCATTATCAGATTGATTTTTTTAACTTAATCTATTAGGTAATTATGATCAAATTCTAAATGTTGTTATAAACATTGCACGTTAAAAATAAAGTTAATATACAAGAGCTATGCTATATTTTACTACTAAACAGGCAGCTACAAGTACAGATACCTCGCAGACAACAGGATCATGATTTGAATGGTGAAGCAGGTGCAGTAGCACCGGGCCCAAAAGTTGTCAGAACGCCTCTAAACACATCATTTTGCTATATTTGACTACTAAACATGCTGTCACAATTGCAGATACCTTCCAGTTAAAAGGGACTGGATTTTAATGGTGCAGCAGGTGCAGTGGCACTGGGCCAAAAGCTCCAGGGACCCCACTAAACCCATATTATTGCTAAATTATACTATGAAACAAGACAGTCACAAGTGCATTTATCTAGCAGGCAATAGGCTCATGATTTGAATGGTGCAGCAGGTGCAGTGGCACCGGGTCCGAAATTTGTCATGACCTCGTCGAAAAACCTAATATTGATATATTTTACTACTGTAGAGGCAGACACAATCGCAGTTATCTTGCAGTTAAAAGGGGCTTGATTTGAATGATGCAGCAGGTGCAGTGGCACCGGGGCCAACATCTCTAGGTACCCCACTAAACGCAGAATATTGCTAAACTTTACTACTAAATAGGCAGTCACAAGTGCAGTTATCTAGCAGGCAATAGGGTCATGGTTTCAGTGGTGCAGCAGTTGCAGTGACACTCTCAGCCCTGTCACCCATGTGGGTGGCACAATCAGTGCTGCAGGTCCACTAGTAGTACTTGATTTATAGGCCCTGGGCACACGCACTGTAGTGTAATAGGGACTTACTAGTAAACAGAATTTGCCAATCATAGAGAAACCAAACATACTGGTTAGCAGTGGTAAAGTGCCTAAAGTCCTAAAGCCAACAAAAAGAGGGTCAAAAAAATACAGAAGGAAGACAAAAAGTTTGGGGAGAGCCCTGCAAAAAGGTTCAGGTCCAACACTTCTCATCGAACCAGATGCCCAGGTTTTTAACCTTGGGCTCGGAAGTTGTTAAAGGACCAAGACTATCTGCCCATCAAGCTTTGGTCCAAATATTCAGATACTTGCCCAGTACCAGCACCTCAGTCTGCCTGGCATTCAGCTTCAAACGGTTAAGGTCCATCCAAGTTGTGACATCTGACAGTCACGCACGGAGAGAAGAGGCCTTGAACTCACTGTTGTGGGACAGGGTGATGTCGAGTTGTGTGTCATCGGCATACGAAATAATAGTAAAACCATACTGCGCAATGATTTCAGCTAACAGGGCTGACATATTAAAAAGAGCTGGACTCGATGAGGAGCCCCGTGGCACTCCTTGCTGCAGGGTGAACCGACAATTGAAATGGTTTTTGTGAAACCTGAAAGGTACGTACCTGCAGAAATGAAGCCAACCAATGCGGTGCTTTGTCAGCAATGCCACTGTTCCACAGCTGCTTGATCAAAATATTGTGCGATACAGTAACAAACGCAGCACTGAGGTCGAGCGTAAGCATAGCCGCGGCTGCCTTGCAGACTCGGAGGCAAGCAATTGTCTATTTACGTGCTTTTCTGCTAGCTTACCAAAAAGAGGCAGCAATGAGAGATAAAACTTGGCACAGAAAGTAAGGCAGTGGATGATTCAAAAGAAGAGAGTAAAGGGAGATGGGAAAATATAAAGAAATGGAGTGAGAGAGAGAAGGATGTAAGAGGGAAGAGCAAGAGGGGAAGAACATGACAAATATGGCAGGAAAAGTAGAGTTGAGGCACATCTGGATGGCATAGATTTCTAAAGCGTGATCCTCACTAGGAAACCACAGGGCCCTGAATAATTGTTGAGGAACGGTCACTGTGGAAGTTGGCCCGGTAAAGACGAAAGAGGCAGAGGGAAGAGCGATTGTGAGTGATGGAAATTAGGAAGAAGAAAAGGGGTGTAGAAGTTCAAAGAGAAACCTGAGACTAGAGAGACAGGAGGAGGAACAGCAGTCTTTAAAAGGTTTATTCGATTTTAGATATTGTTAGCAGCACAAAATGATTTATTATTGACAATTTTTCACTATTTTGTAAAAGTGTCATGGGAAATAAGCTGAAAATCCTCTTGTACAGGTCCCTGGGCAATTCTATCCTGTGTTGACCAAGGCCACTAACTCCAGCATTAATTGATGGAAAATCTCCTAACAGTAGTACCACATAGTGTAGACAAGCTGTCCAAGCTGTACAGCTGTTGGGAAATGTTGGCCTGGGGGATCTGTTTCAAGGACAGGGCAGCTGGCATGGCTGCTACTGCTCTTGTGATTAGGGATGGACATGGAGCAAATGCCCCTGACAGGCCAAAGTTCTCACTGACTACCCTTACCATGCCAGGAGGGACTTCTTTAACAATGTGGGCATCCATGTGTCTCTGGGGAAAAACTCCTCTTACATTCTTTGTACTTTAAATCTGCGTTCCTTAAACAAGCACTGGCAAAGTAAATAGCTTTTACCTTTGGGGCCTTTTGGCTTTACCAATGGAGCATGTGCGTGCCTACAAATAGACACAAGTGGGAGCAGGAGGGAAAGATGCTCAGATGTAGAAGCAATACCTGGGAGGGTGAGGCAGGGGTAGAATTACAGAAGGCCAGGGTTGGGGCATCGATAGAAGGGTGGTAGGGAAGCAATATGGGGGTAGGTCGGATGCAACAAGGGGGCCACTGGTGGGGTGAACTCACACAGATGTTGGAGGGAGGGAAGCATGCAAGGAGAGAGGAACCTGGAGCAGGGGAAAGAAAGTAGATGAGACATGGCACAATGTGGAGCTGTAGGGAGAAGCAAATGGTTGAGAAAAAATATCATGGAGGGAGAAGCCCGCAGGCAGAAAAAGGGCAACACAAGCATGGTGGGGGGGGGAGTACATGAGGGCGACAGCTGGGAAAGACATGCACCCTTGTGGCATGCTTAAATGAAAAGAATAAAGTAATGCCTGAAAATCCAGCAGTGGAAGAACACTAGTAACATGTCCATGCTCCAACGAAGGGACAACTTCACGAAGAAAAGGTAAAGCACACACAAACTAACGAAAAAGAAGCAAGGAAATGAAGTGACAATGAAGCCAACCAATAGTAAGCAATGGTCGGCTAAACGGGTAGGTTAAGTTGGCAATAAATCTCGCAACAGACAGAGAATTCGCTGTCTAATAGGCAAGACTTAAAATACACCACCACTTGCTACAAATGTCATAGAGATATATTGCATCCTTGTAAATCTCCTCATTTTTTAGCATGTATTTTATAACGTTTTAGAAGAAAGATGAGTACAAAGGTTACAGCCCGTAATAGCACTTGTGAGCTTAACATGTGACAAATAATAGCTACCATAGGTATTGTTGCGTTATATCTAGGTGTTAGGCACAATGAAAAAGCATATATCACATCCATGGACTTAGTAGTATATCAATATATTGAGTAATAAAGAATGAAAGAAACATAAACATCAACAACAAAAGAAATTAGAATCCTATCTTCCCTCCCTCACCCACCCACCTGCCCTGCCATGCCAT
The DNA here is from genome assembly GCF_964204655.1 of Triturus cristatus. Taxonomy (NCBI): domain Eukaryota; kingdom Metazoa; phylum Chordata; class Amphibia; order Caudata; family Salamandridae; genus Triturus; species Triturus cristatus. The sequence goes on along the minus strand of NC_140588.1, from coordinate 619,110,306 downwards.
GCCATGTACTATATTGCCAAGTTACCATGAGTAAGACGTGAGTGTCCCCACACTTGGGTTGTCGTAGGAGCTCATGTAACATGTTAATGTTAGGTAATAGGGTGAACATCAGGGGTCGTGGATCCAACCAAGTAGGACACAGGTGCGTATCTTAGACTCAATCTGTGTCCTTCTCTTGTATTTTAAAGTGTTTGAGCATGGCATCCCATATCACGGCTATTGGTTGTTTGTGTAGCCCGCAATATTCCTCTCTATTTAGCGCCAAGCTCTCCGCAGAGCCCCAACGCCACATCTCTTCACGTCAACCTACCGCTAGGGGTGCAGTGGGGGACTTCCATCGTCTTGTTATCTGCCTCTTGGCGAGGAGAAGCGCTTGGTCCTTAAATTGTGTGACAGGTTTAGAGGATTTCAGTCTATAATAGAGACCTAGGAGTCAGTGTTCCATTGTGTCCCAATGCACACTCCCCGTGAGGGACCTATGTGATTCCCTGACCTCCGTCCAATAGGAGAGTAGAGGGGGGCATGACCACAGCATGTGCAATAAATTTGCATCTTCAATATAGCATCTCGGCCATAATGATTGGCCCATAGGAAAAATCCTATGTAGTTTAGAGGGCATCAAGTATGCCCTATGCAGAAGCATAAACTGAATGAACCTAAAACGTGTGTTGCAGAGTATTATACTTGGGTATTCCAGAATGAAGCACCATTTGTTGTCGTGTAATACATGGACAATACCCGCCTTCCACTGGGCCCACAGTGGACTGAGGGAAATGTGCAGGTAGGATGTTACGCCCTTGTAGAGCCACTTGACTAAGTGTCTGCCGGTACCCATCTTGTGTATCGCTTGCACTAGTGCCTGTGTAGTAGGTTCCGTGCCCATCGGTGCCCAGTGTATCACGACATAGCGTAGTGTGTTACTGTGCGTTAAGAAATGGGCTCCTGAGAGTTCATGTAGTTGCATGAAGTATTGGTTGGACTGTAGTAGGCTGTCCTCAAAGAGGTAACCAACTATAGTGATCTCAATCTCCTCCAATGGTGCCAATCATGTGGACGTGAGCGTCCCCTGAGAAGTAGGCCGCCCACACAGGGGGATATTCAGGGCAGTGTTATGTAGTGTGTTATGTGCGTAATAGAGTGTGTTTTCCCAATATGCTATGGCGTTATGTAGGAGTACAGGAAGTGTGGGGAGCATGTGGCTCCTGGCAATTGGAGCTCATGTAAGCGTCCAGCGCATAACATTGTGTATAACTGATTTCCTGTAAGTGTATTCAAGCTAGCCAGTGAGAGAGCCATTGTAATTGGGCAGTGCAGCAGTAAGAGTGAAAATCGGGGCTTCCAGTCCGCCTTTCTCTGTTGGTAATTGTAATTTTGGAAGACTGACTCTACATATGCCAGGGTCCCAGATAAGATCAAGGAGAATGGAGTCTAACTGTTTGAAGATATTGTGGAATAATTTCAGGTAAATTTACAAAGTAGTATAAGATTAATTTGGGTAGCATGACTGTTTCAGAAAGGGCTAGGCGACCTGCTATGAAAAGGGGCAGTGTAACCCAGAATTTCACCTGAGCCCGCAGTGCTGCAGTGAACTTAAGTAAGCTCCTGTCTGTAGGAAGCTGGCTGTCTATATACTATACCAAAAATGAGGTATAGTGTGCAGAGTGTCCAGTGGTTCCCCAGAGGCTTTACAGAGGCTAAAGTAGATAATAATAATGCTCTGTTTTGTGGTAGCGTGGGCGAGCAGTTAGGCTTATGAGAGGGCAGTGTTAAGCATTTGTTGTATACACAGTGGCAATAAATGAGACACACACTCAGTGAATAAATCCCAGACCAAGACAAATCTCCCAGAAAATTGGGGTATCCGGGCGATTCAGAAACTCCCGGTCTGCCAGAGACCGGGTGCTCCAGCCACCCCGCTTCCGCAAGGAAAAAACATATCACCGAGCGTTCTCTGGGGCTACACCAAGAATCTGAAACTCGCTATAATCCTCCATCAAAAGAATACCTTCTCTGAAAATCTTCAAAAAGGAAGCTAAAACCTTCCTAATGAGCAAATTCCTCCAATAACTCTCCTTTGTCGCACATACCGCCTTTTACCATGGCTTTTGTTTCTGTGCATAATCTCCTGTACTGCTTGGCCCTTGCCGTGTAACAATTCTCACTCCTTCTAATGTTCTGCTGGTTCTCTCTGCCTTTTGCTATCATATGTCCCCTCTTCTACAATTGCTGGTTTTCTCTTTTTATCACTGACATATTGCTCTGCTGATTATGGTACTGTACTGATTATTGTATATAACTCTGCCTTTTGTCCTAATGTAGTCAATTCCCTAATCCCCATCTTTGTGTTTTACCTGTTCCTAACCTGTAAGTAATGTGTCATCCCTGTAAACCGCTCTGAAACCCTAACCGGTCACGTTCGCGCTCTATAAAACCATTAAATAAATAAATAACTAAAAATAATACTTGATTATATTTATTTTGTAGAACCACAGAACTTTGTCATAAGTAAATACGTTTTTCAATAAAAATGCTTTTCAGTTTAAAAAATGGATATAGTCCAATTTTCAGACTTTGTAATGTTTACCTATGGGAGGAAGAAAACATTCACCATAGATAGGAATAACATCAACTTACAAGACCAGTCTTCGGAAGTTAAATTAGTATTGGGCAAGGTTCAGTTCAGCATGAACAGTGGACCACCAGAGGCACAGGGGTGGCTGGCTGCAGGGTGCAAATACGAGGTCGAGCGCCCAATGCATAGAAATGGGGATTGGGGGTAATTGGTCAGAGGCTCCTTACAGATAAGTAGCAGCGGCTTAGGGGGTGGAAGCAAGCATTGGACGGGCAGCACCAACATTACACCACCAGCGCCACAGGAGCGGCCGAGGGCCCAATGCAAAGTAACGGAGACATCCAAAATCGGAAGCAGGTTGCAGGATCAGGCCTAAAGGCCGGTAGAAAGAATATACAACAACTGGGCAGGTAAGTTGCGATGCTCATGAACGTAGTGACATCTTTGTTCCTCTTCACCAAGACCCGTGGTGGACGGGTGCATGGGTGCCTTTTGGGGTAGGAAACGGCTTACCGGAGCAGGTTGCATTTGGGGGGGTCTCTGTGCAGAGGCTGCAGGTAACGTTGAGGAGTCCAAGAGAGGTCAGCTCACAGTCGACTCTGGATCTGGAGCGCTGGGGAACCATGCTGGAACCAGTGGGCCACTTGAACTCGGGCCGAAGGCGTCAGGTGCAGAGGTGGAACCGGGGGCAGACTTCGCCTTTTTTCAGGTCACATAGTCCTTACTTAGAAGATGTTTGCCTGGTGAACAGGTCCGCTGTTCTCTGGTGTCTTGATCTTTGTCAAAGATAGGCACTTCTACCACGGCTTTGGAGGTCACTGGGCTGCAGGACAGGTCTGTTGGTGCAGGAGAGTCGAGGGCTGCAGACAGGCTGGTTGGGATAGGGCCAAGTCAGTTGGTGTCTGTAGTCTTCTCTTCTGGTGAGACTCTGTAGTGTCCAGCTCTTCTTTGGTCATCAGAAACTGAATTTCAGGGCTCGAGGGGGAAACCTAAATACTACATTTAGAGGCGTTTAAATGAGTGCGAGGTAGTAGCCAATGGCTAATTACCTTAAGGGTGACTACACCCTCTAAATGCTCACTTCACTTGGGGGCGGGGCATATCCCTGATCCTGATTGGAGGAGTCCCACCATCTTCACGGTGCAGGGCACTGAAAAGTGTACTTCACCTCCAGCACCTGAGGGGTGGAGTTGGCCGAGGGGGCACACCTCCTATTCTGTCTATGTTTTTCCACTTGCCATCCCACCAAAAAGGGTGTGAGGTCAGGAAGGAGGCCTGCTCCCTCTAACAGGAGAGGATGGGGTTGCATTACAAAGGCAGCAAGGCCTTTGAAGCTCTCCACCATGGATGGCTCTTTCTGACCCAGGGGAGGTGTGAACACCTCCACCCAGGAAAGGCATTGTTCTCTGCCTCAGAGTGCGCAGGCACTCTCCCCATGAGGTCGGAACACTGTCTGGTGGTAGCAGGCTGGCTCAGGCCAGTCGATGACTGCACTAAGGAATGGTAGGTTTCAGGGGACCCCTCTAAGGGGTCCTCTGTGTTCACTTTTTAATAAATCTGACACTGGAATCAGTGCAGGTTTATTAAGCTGAGATGTTGGGTACCAAACATCCCCTATTTCAGTGAAGCCATCGTAGAGCTGAGGAACTCATAATGACGAGTGTCCAGCCCATGTAATTACTATGGCTCCAGGCCAATTACACTATCGAGGAATTGACACGGATACTGCAGGGGCATATATGCTAATGCAGATGTGCCCTCACAGGAGATATAGTACATCCTACCTTAGGGCTAAAGCCTGCTAGAGGGGTGTCTGACCTGTATCTCATGCAGTGTCTATGAGCATGGCACACAGGAATGTGTGCCATGTCGGCTCTTCAGTTTTGTGTGCACCAAGTCACGCAGGCTGCAGTGGCAGTGTGCATGTGCTTGTTGAGGGGTCCATTAGGGTGGCAAAATTCATGCTGAACCCTCTTTAACCACAAGGCCCTTGGCACCAGGGGTACCTTTTACAAGGGACGTATATGTGAGCTAAAGGGGTGCCAATAGTGGAAACAAAGGGTAGAGTTTTAGGGAAGGAGATCCGACACAGGGGCCCTGGTTAGCATGCACCCTGTGCACTTCCAGTTGAACCTACATCATTTTCCAGGAAAACAGAGCCACTTTCCTACACAGTCTAATTAGTCTTTGGGAGTTCTAAACCTGAATACCTAAGTTACGAAATGTGTGGCGTGCAAATCTCATCATGTTATACAATTATTCGTTTACAGGACCAAGGGAAGATTGCCACCTACACCTGGGAATACCTCTTATTAGATCTGGGTTTTGACAGCAGAGCTGTAAAGAAGATCTGTTAGTAATAGTACACATACAGTAGGCTTTGGATCCACCACTTATAACCACCAGCTTTTGTTTACCAGCCTCTTTCAGCCATTGGTTTGAGAATTTGTCAATCCATTTTGACTAAGCCCAGTGAGTATTCCTCAATGACCTAATACTATTAGGTGCGTTAATATATTTTTCTGCCCTCCGTTGAGTGGTTGCATTCAACTACTTTAGGGACTACTTTACAACTATAGCCTCCTCTGTCCACTCCACCTGTCTCCCTCCCCTGTGATTCACTCGAATGTGCTCAAGCTACACAAGTTAACATGTTAAACCCACACCTATTGGCTTTGCCAGTCTTGCATGTTGTTCCTGGTGGCCATTCCCCACACATTTCTACTTCTGGCTACTGGGATTAGAATACACAAGTGAGAAAGCCTGAGAGGAGGAGCATGAAAAGGAATTGGAAGGAGCTAAATAAATACCATTCTAGCTGGGCTGGTTTTGCTTGGCTGTGCTGCCCTTGAGCCCTACTCTGCAGTATGTCGCCCGAGTTTCCCCGGAAACTCGGTTGCAACTAGTTCAAAATGTTTATCTGCCTTTCAGAACTCGACATCTGACAACTCCTCGTCCTTGAAGAGGCAGAGAGGATGCTATTGTTATCGCGGCGTTCTTTCCCCAGCACTGCCTCTCTTTGAAACAGATCATTAACACATTAAAGATAAAATCCCCGAGTAGCTTCATATATAACCTTCTGAGGAAATGGGTCGACTTTTGATTTCTATCGAGCGAGAGGCAATGTAACCTTCAGCGTCCTCGAAGAACGGGAAGCATTTAGCATCTAAAGTCCTCCTGCGCCTCGCGCGCTCCTGCATAGGCTGTCAGTGGCTGGTTCATGATGTGCTGCACCCAGAGAGGCGGTGTACTGCGGGAGTAGCTCACACAGCCCCCCCTTTCATTACCTGAGATCAAATCACTTACCCGTCTATGATCACGGGTATAGCGCTTACATCTTAACAAGGAGCAGCCGAGCGCTAGCCAAAATGTTTCCCTTGACGACTTTTCCAAATTCAAGCGCATTTAAAATATTTTGTAGGTTTACTTGTATCAGGATCACTCTTTAGCCACATTAACAGCGCGAGCCGCCACCAGCACGTGCGCAGCACCAGCAAGATGTTGAATGCACTGCGGGCGCGTCATTCTTCCTTGTGCTGATAAGGAGTTCTCCCCAGTGGAGGCTGAAAGTGGCAGGGCCTGAAAATTAGTTCTGAAATGTACTGGACAAGTATGCCCGATTTCCTTCTGGTGGGTTTTAGGCGTGTTTTCATCCAAGAAAATTCTGTAAAAACAGCTGAATGTGCACCTGAATTGTGTGAGCTGCTCAGATGTCATAATTAGCGGGAAATCTACAGAGACCCTCGGAAGAGGTGCCTTTCCCCTTGGGTTGTTTTCAGACAGCCCCTAGTGTCAAAGAGTTCTCCAGACACAATGAATATAATTTAATAGTATCCTTTAATGGAGCTTGTAAGTCAGCTTCCATAGTCATCTTAGTATATCAGTTGAATGCCCCTTGTGCATTTCTTAAGCCTTGACATTCTTTTAGAACTAATGACATCATAATGTCATTACACATTACTACACCTAGGATGCTCTGGGTCATATGTGCCTGGCAGGAGGGATAGAGAGCATTACTGTGACCATATTACATACGGTGCCACGGGGGCACAGCAGGAGTGTGCTCCTGTTTTGTGCCCCCAAGGGTCACCATAGACAGGTGTGCTCCCCTTCTGTAATCCCTCTAGCTCTATCTCAAACAGGCATTCCATAATTTGCATAGCGGTATGGCTCCACGCAAGTGAGGGAAACACTTTGTCTCTGCATCATATTATGGCTGCGGGTGCAGAAAGAAAACGGTTGTCAGGGGCACGCTGATTGGGCCCTCCTCATGGTGTTCTTCTGGAAAAAAGAGTCCCATGGGCCCACCCAGAAAACCACCTGCAGGATGATGAAGTCACCTACTGCATCCACCTACAGAAGGACCTATGTTACCCCCCGCCCCCGCTTAAAATGCAGGCGGGTGCCACCTTCACAGTTTTGGACGGGGAAGTTCTTTTAAGTGGCCTCTCTGTCTTTCACCAATGCGCTGCCTCCAGGGCAGGTGCAAGTTCATGGGTGCCCTTGGGGAAGCACATTGTTTGTGAGAGGGTGTACCGTACCTGTTTGCGCCTAGCAGGTTGTCCCTGTTTGCATCTAGGACATCAGTTTAAAGGTGAGCCATGACGCAAACAGGGACAGTGTGCCTGTTACATAACACAGGCCCTGTACTGTATATCAGTCTTTTCCTCAGTATGGATATTTACTCAGCATTGAAACAAGTACAGTGTACTTTGTCCTGTTGTGATCTCTGTGACTGATATTTGTGTATGTACTCCGAGAGAAAATGTTCTAGAAACAGCCAGAACTAAGTCACTGTCGATGTCAACCTCAGAATGATATACACAGAAGTCCAGGGGTACGAAAAAGCAAAAAAACCAAAAAAACAAGAAGCAGACAGTGCAGTCGACCAAAATAGAACCTGGATGATACTTAAACTAATGCCTGACCTAAAAAGTCCTCAAAAAGAGGACGTAATCCCATCACCCACCGTGGTGGCATGCTTCATCATATGGGATCTCCTCTTAACCAAACCTGGTTTGGTTAAGGAGCTACTACTCCCAGGCTGAATCTGCGGGAGGAGCTCGCGGATGTTTTAATCTACGCTGATGGAAAAAGATCTCCTAAAGATCGATGAAGATAGCCTAAGTTAGGTGAGACCCTATAGTGCAGTGTAAACCTAAGTGATGTAAAATTGACTACAGGAAAAGAAAACTATTTAATGAGAATTTCCCTGTGCCAATATTAAAAGCAGAGTAGTAGCGCGGTCTGACCAAATTAACGAACGCGCTTACAATAAACCAGGAAAAGGTCTACATGTTTCAGCCAATCAAGATCAATAAATTGTGATCAAGGCTTTCTTCAGGACCAAACGAAAAAACTATTGCAACTGCAAATTAGTGCACAAAGCACTAACGTAAACAAGTGTCAAAAAATAGCCAAATGGAACAATACATCCAACCTTGTATCTCAGAGTCGATTCCAAAATTTAGAATCCTACCGGTCAAGAAGGTAAGTACTCGTATTAAATCGGGACTGCGCCTGCCGCTCCTGGTAGCAACTCAGGGCGTGAGGCAACGCTCTCTCCGTCGCTACCCCGAGCTTCCTTCCTGGGTGCTCCCGGTGGCCGCCGGGAGCACCCAGGAAGGAAGCGCGGGGTAGTGACGGAGAGTTGCAGTAGTTTTTTCGTTTGGTCCTGAAGAAAGCCTTGATCACAATTTATTGATTGGCTGAAACATGTAGACCTTTTCCTGGTTTATTGTAAGCGTGTTCGTTAATTTGGTCAGACCGCGCTACTACTCTGCTTTTAATATTGGCACAGGGAAATTCTCATTAAATAGTTTTCTTTTCCTGTAGTCAATTTTACATCACTTAGGTTTACACTGCACTATAGGGTCTCACCTAACTTAGGCTATCTTCATCGATCTTTAGGAGATCTTTTTCCATCAGCGTAGATTAAAACATCCGCGAGCTCCTCCCGCAGATTCAGCCTGGGAGTAGTAGCTCCTTAACCAAACCAGGTTTGGTTAGGAGGAGATCCCATATGATGAAGCATGCCACCACGGTGGGTGATGGGATTACGTCCTCTTTTTGAGGACTTTTTAGGTCAGGCATTAGTTGAAGTATCATCCAGGTTCTATTTTGGTCCACTGCACTGTCTGCTTCTTGTCTTTTTGTTTTTTTTGCTTTTTCGTACCCCTGGACTTCTGTGTATATACATTGTGAGTAGGGGGACTTGTCCAGGCTGGTTGTGTGCTCCCTCGCATCCCATCGTTTATTTTTTTTTTTACAACCTCAGAATGATCACAGATTTGAAGTCTGGTAAAAAAGCTCCATGAGGTAGAATCAGTTGAGAGATGAATCGAATTTGAGAAAGAGAATCAGCTGAGAAAGAAGTAGAATGCAGGAATTGAACCTGACGATTGGAAGGCGCTGTGAGCTGATCTTCTCTAGAAGAACCTTAAAGGAAGTAGTCCGAATGTAGAATTTAATTTATTTAAACCCCTGCAAGACCTTTAGCATGCGATCCTTCCCAGTGTATCGAATCCTGGCTAAAACCTGGAACACCAACCCTTACAACAGCATGGCTCTGTAAGTTGAGACATGGACCACTTATTGTAGGATATGGGTGGTTCATCAGGACCCTTGATTTAAGGAACATTATTGAAAGGTATATCCACTTCCCAGATTGAATAAGAGAATCGCATTGGTGTTAAGAGGTGACATAGCTTAGTCAACCCAATATTGCGCAAGCACTTTAGAGTAGGTGTGTTGTAGGATAAGAGTGACGTCGTACTTTTAAGAAATAGAGCTAGAAAGGTCACTCAGGGTTCCCTACAGTGAAAAGACCATTCTTCGAAAAGTCCAATATATTCCTTGATTTGATAATAAAGGCAGTACCTGAATATCCAGACCATATCAGATATATATTTATTACTGCAATGGAGCAAAGTACAGGAAGTCCCTAGAACAGATGAGTTATTAATAAAAGTGATGTCCTCAGATCAGAAGTATACACTTTTAATGGCTAAAATGAAATGCAGTTGTTCCCTATATTACCCATAACCTCACATTTTTAAGTAATGCAGGATGCAATATTAATTTAAAATCTTTGTTATTTTCTTATTACAGTGACGTATAGAGGTAATGATAGGTTGTTTCCTAAGATGTTGGCAAATCCGTTGAGTAGTAAAAGATGCCTTTATGCACAAAGCTTTGAAACAAAATGAATTAAGTGAATGGTTTTACATAATTAAAAGTTACACTACTTCGGTTCTATCATAAATTAACAGGATGTTTTACTCATAAACTTACTGAAGAGGATTGTATGTTGCTGACCTAATTGAGATTGCATCAAGAGATTGTAACCAGAGTATTAATTGTCTAATGCTTATGGAACAATTTACCAGTGCACCATTAAAATAAAAGGACAAATGGCGGGACCTAGGAAAGGAAGGTGCTTGTTTACATATTATATGCGTGCATAGTGCCCTACACAAGATTAGAAACTCCGGTGTTCATGGTTCGATGGTTGGAGCTCAGGTCGACTATTCCTTGGTAAGCAAGAGAGAAACCGCCCCTCTTTTGGTTTATTTAGTTGGAGGACCCCCTGAACTGGTCCTCGGTTCCTTGGTTTTCCTCAGGCGTCTCAGTTCAACCTACAGATCTACCTACACAGTAGGCTTCGGGGTATCTGTTTCTGTGGTTACGTCCTAGACTGCCGGGGGGTTCGGGAATGGTTCAAACATCAAGGCCAGCAGCTTGGCAGAAGTGACACGTGGAGGCCGATTGACAACTCTAAATTTCTCTCCTTATTGGCTAAGCCCCAGCTTGATAGGATCAGCTAGTAAGGAGTGAAGGCAAAGACATGGTGCCATCCTCTTCTTGCTAAATCTCATAAAGGATGCCTCCATGAGAAGAGGCAGAGACCTTTTCCCATCCTTTTCCTTTCCTCATTAGACTAATCTTACAAACATGTTGAATCAACGAGAAAAGGAGACAGAAACCTGGTCCCATTTTCTTTCTCCCCTCATTAAATAAACCTGACAAGGAACTTTTAATATATAGTGAGGATAAATGCTGACTTGCAATAATCATTCCTTTCCTGCTCTGGCGATGTCCACACAAAAGAGTACTAACCATACACAGATATGTCTGGCCCTACTGAATAAAATTTAGCTTTAAACTGCTACGCCATGTCCTTCCTCTTGATGTCTAGGAACTTAGGGGCATGTTTACAAGCCCCCAATGCCACCAGAGGTTCACTTTTTGTTGATGCTCCGGTGGTGCTGTGTGCCGGCCCAGATTTACAAGGCCATGCAAAGCCACCCTGCATGGATTCTCATGGGCTTGTAAATACGGCCACTTTTCATGCATCCCTTTGCATGCAAGGGGCATGTAATGGGTGTTGCTGTGGGTGTTACACCACAACACCCACTGCTTTTTGATACTTCCCCAAATTTACAAGGATCTGTAACTCTGAGGAAGTGCTAAAAGCGAATGCCATTGAAAAGCAAGCGTTTGTGGTGCAACAAGGATAAATACTTGTATTTCTCCATGTTTTTTGCTCGTTCTATGTGTGCTACAATCTGCAGAACACATAAAAGGAGCAAATCACCTTTAATTATTGTTTATGTGCAGGAAGGTCCCTTCCTGCGCATAAACAATCATCCTTGCAAACAGGCGCCCACAACATGGCGCAAGAGTGTCTGTGTTGGTGCCAGGCAGTTTTGTTTTAGCACCAGCGCAAGGTAAAACACAGGGTGTGTCGTATTCTTGTGAATATAGCGCATCCCTGCATTTTTTGAATGACGCAGCGTGGTCCTGCATCATTTCTTTGTAAATATGCCCCAGAATCTACACCTCACTGATGACTACCACAGAGACATACACGCATCCTCTGAGGGTGCTTCTAGTCTGCGAAGAGAGGACATAGCCTTTCAGTTTGTACTAGACAACACTTTTTCAGTAAGCTCAGTGCGGTACGAAAATGGTTGCTCAGCTAACGTGAGGATCACTGAAGAATATTAAAGAGGTGACTCTTGCAAACTAATAAATGGAAGACTGCACTCATCCACACTTTTTTTATCAAAAAATGTTTTTGCGCCTGACAAATATACAAGTATACAGGATCCGGGTAGAATTTGGAAAGAGCTACGGAATTCTGCTGGTACACTTACATCCCTACCTGCATCCCTACCTGCATCCCTACCTGCATCCCTACCTGCATCCCTACTCATTAACATGCACACAGGTGACCAATCTCTCCGTTCAGGTGTGCACTAGTCAGTCACTAGCTTAGCTTATGAGCTCAGTTCAGGCCATCAGTTAAGTTGCTGGCTGTTCTGCCCTGGTGGCTGACAGGACTGCTGGGACTCCATTCACAATATCCTACTGGGCACCACTGGTCATCCTTCCTGTGATGTATTCTGGGTCACGCGGCAGCTGACAAATATTTGAACATGATTCTGCTTTTCATTCAAAGTCAATCGAGCTCATATAGGATAGGAAAGCCCTTGTGGCCAAGCTATCATCCTACTAACCAAAAACCTATTAATCAGGGATGGGAAGAATTAACACCAACTAGACATTCGGTGAGACAAGGCTTTGCTGCTGCAAGACTATGCACAAGTTGCATTGGTCCCAAGGAAGGAGTTGGCTCAAAGAGAACTAAGATTTTGCAGGACATTGCCAAATGGGATACAGTTCTAAATGAATGGGGAAAATTACAATGTCACCTTGGTGCAGGGTGGGAAAGGACCTAGGACCAAGAAGACAGTCGAACAGATGTCATGACTTCACACAGAGGCAGGTCAGCAAGTAACAACTGGAGAAATGGCAGAACAGCAAATGTCTGGAAGGAGAGGTACATCCTGTGAAAGGGTGACACTTTGAAACAGATGACTTTGTAGAAGTAGTTTCTTAGTAGAAGGGGAAATATACTACAGAGAAAATGTGCTGTTTATAATTAAGACGATGTATGGCCTCTGGTTGAAATACTTTCTTAACAAGGCCATGAATATAACAGGTATAATCTAGTTCACAAAGATTTCAGAAAGCAGGGGTTTTGGGAGGGAAAACCTGAGAAAGATGAGGACCATGGAAAGACATCTTGGAGTTCAGGCTCCGAGAGTGGAGCTATTTTTATCTATTTTTCCATTCTTGAGTTATATTGGTAATGCTTGCTAGTTTAGCCTGTTTTAGTTGGAAAAAGGCAAAGGGTGTAGAGGAGGTATAGAATCTGGTGGGATGTATCCCACAGTAGAGCGAGATGTTAGACTAAAAGATGGAAGAATACAAGAACATGCTACAAGATTCAAAGACCTCACTTTTAATGTCGGGAGGCTGAACCTTCCTGCAAAAAGAACACAGGCGTACAATAAGCTGGGTGAAGCCAAATCAGAACTAATAGTCCTACAGGAACCTCACCTAAAAAGGGAGAGTCTAGCAGGTTTAAATCACACAACAACTCCTCTCAGGTTCATGCAAGTCCCTAACTTGTATTGTCAAGTAGCGGTGCTATTGAGGAATGGTTTGCTGGTGGTAGTAATAGAGACATTAGTGGACAAGATGGGAAGGAATGTTGGGTGGGATTGGAGGGAGTGACCATTGTTTTGACATATGCCCCAAAGCAAGGATGAGATAGATTTATTCTTCTGATCCTGAAGAAGGTTGTGGGATTCATGGTATAAGACATTGTTGTGGGGAGGATTCAATCAAAGGATAATCTCCGACGTAGTCAGAACTGGGTTGCATAGACATAGTAGACAAGCGAGTCTGATATATAGGGGCGCCATGGAGATACTAGCGGACTCTGGGGTAGTGACACACGGATGTCTGCTAAAGCCTGAGAAAAGGACTATATATTATTCGCCTATTTCAACCAACATAATCCAGAATATATTCAGTGTTTTTGACCATGACATTGGAAAAATGTGTGCGTGCAGTGGAGATTGGTTTCATTTCTGTATTAAGCCATGCCCCAGTCCAAGTGGGTTTTTTGGAATAGACGCAGCCCATAAAGAGACCTATGGTGAATGGGGAGACACCTATAACAGGATGCAGTGAATAGAATAGAAATATCACAAACCATAGTAGAGTACCTGAATCATCCACTTTAAACTACAATGGGAAGCTCACTCTGATTGCTCTCAGTGATTGATTCAGCTTTAAATGAGTGTCATGGGGCCAGGTGGACCAACTGGGAACGGTCTTTTATAAAGGAGATGATCCAGTCAAGTGCTGGGACTCATAACCCAGAGGCCTCGGCATGGTCCACCGGGTGATTGTGGTCCACCATCTTGAATGCCACCGACAGGTCAAGGAGGACCAGTGCTCAGGTGAAGCCTTGATCACGTTCTTTACGCATCCATCACAGAGAGGATGACTGCTTCTGTGGAGTGGGCTGGATGGAAACCTGCCTGACAAGGGTCCAAGAATTCGAACTCCTCTAAAAAGGCACATAGGTTGTGTGCCACATGTGCTTCAAGTACCCTAGCCAAAAAAGGTAACAAGGATATGGGGCGTAGTTTTTCAATGTAAGCGGATTGTCGCCTACTTTCTTCTTGAGGGGAACCGCTATTGCCTTCTTGAATATACTGGGTACCTTCCCTAGGCTATTGGAGAGGTTAAGGAAAGACAGGGCTAGGTCTGGGATATTGGATAGTACCGCTTTTAAAATCTTAGGGGGGCAGGTATCATTTGGAGAGCCTGATTTTACTTTAATCAGCAGGTCCTTGTACATGCTGGTATCAGGGAATGAAGATAAGGTAATGGGATTCATATCTTCAAGGATGATCTTATTTGCGAGAGAGGTCATAGGAATGCTTTCGTAGATGATCTTGATTTTGTCAATGAAGAAAGTATTGAGTGCATCACAGAGAATTTGAGAAGGAGCGATGTGTAGTGTGACTCTGTCGGGATTTGAGAGTTCCAAACAATTCCGAAGTTCTCCTTAGATTTATTTATGGATGAGAGAATTGTATTTGTGAAAAAGGGCAAATTTGAATTGCAGGATATGCATTTTGTATTCATTGAGGTGTTTTACAAGGATTTCCTCTGAGGAGTAGTGTTTCTACCATATACGCTCATAACAACGTGATTCGAACTTGGCATGTTTTAGGTCGTCAGTGAACCGTTTGGATGCATTGTGTCATCTGGCCTGTTTTGATTTTCATAGGGGGCATGGATATTGCTTGCTGTTGTTAGCCAGTCATAGATCGCTTTTCCATACAGGTCAATGTTGTTATTTGGATCAGGTAAGGTAGTTGCCAGAAATCCACAAAAGCAACTCAGTTCGACTTGTGACCAGTGCTTAGAGAAGATTCCTGGGTGAGGTGGTGGTCTTTGCTGGAGTAGTTCAGTTAGAGAGAAATTGATTAGATTGTGGTCAGGCCACATGCATGGGGATACTGTGAGGTTGCACAGGGATACATGTGCAGTCCAAACTTGTTCTAATGTGTGGCCTTTGATGTGCATGGGGGAAAACACATGTTGTTCGAGGTTCAACCTGCTAAGGTGGTTAGAGAAATCCATGGATTATTGTCCTCCTTTGTCATTATTTGCCCAGTAATTGCATTCGCCGACCAATACGATTTTTGCATGGTCGACACAGAAGGGGGCATTTAACTCAGAATAGTTGTGGGAAGTGCTGCATGTGGTCTGGTGGTTCATGTATGAGTAAGTATATGAGGAGAGAAGTAGGAGATTAATTGTGAGACTGTCTACTGCCAGTATGTTTAATGAAGTTAGTTTGAAGAACCTGAGATGTTTCTTTATTACTGCAGCTATACCACCTACTGTTTAGCTAGCTGGTCGATTGGTTTGAAAAATATAGTAGTTATCGGGCAGGGCGGCAAGGATATCAGAGAAGGGCTCTTACGTGAGCCATGTTTCAGTAAGTAATAGAATGTCTGGTCATTCAGAGTCTAGTAAGTTAAAGATCCCTGTTTGGTGTTTCATCATTGGCCGGGAATTTAAATAGATGATTGTTAACAGGTCAGGTTTGGGGCTGTGCATGGTGTGGCTGGTGTTAGTAGATTTGTTGAGGGGGAGATGGGCCCTTTGTTTCAGTAAAATTGGTGCAGTGTTGGTGTTTGATAGTCCTAAATTGTAACGTTTTTGGCGGAGTAGTGGCATAGTTTGTTGAGTAGAGGATTTTGATTTCACTAGGAGAGTAAGTGAAGGTTTGGGCCTTGTGGCTAACCCCTGGACCCAGCCAGACGTAAACAAGTGCAAACAGGCTTGCCTTTGGCGCGCTAGCTACTGCTTTGATGATTTGTGGCTTAGAGCTCTAGTAGCTCCACCCACTCAGTTACAGAGCTGTTTCCTTATTGGTTCCCGCAGGGCACCAACTTCTCTCTAATTGGTTCACCCCAAAGTACAAATACGGTGACCCGATTCGGTGACACCAACAATTTTAAAATCAAACACAGAATTTTAAAAGGCTGCTAAAGTGCAAAGGCTATTTAAGGTGCAAAATCAGCAATTTCAATAAGACCAGTTTTCACCTAACTTGTTCTGCTGCGTGTCTGCGCTGCTTTGATTATTCGTGGCTGAGAGCTCTAGCAGCTCCGCCCACTTGGTTATAGAGCCGTTTCCTCATTGTTTTCCAGCAGGGCACGAGTTATGTGTCTGATTGGTTCCCCCCAAAGTGCAAATGCGGCGATTGGATTCGATGACACAAACACTAAAGTGTTTTATTCTCACACAAAACATTTCATTTGTGGGACAAAAAGTGACAAGAACTATCATAAGTGCTTCCTGCCTGCATTTTTCACACACAAAAGAAGAGAGAATGTGCACAAAGAATGTGTAGGGTGCATGTAAGCAAAAAAAACACACAACTCTGTACTAATATTTTGCTTGTGCTTGTGCTTGAATATGCTTGGAGCTTGGTTAAGGAATATCAGTTTCTTAAGTTTCTGTGTAGTATTTGTTTGACGACGTTTCAACTTTGTTTAAATTGTTGAAGTCTCATCAGAACAGACATCTTGATAGAGGATTCATACCAAACAGATATTAGACAATGGCAAAAACAAGGAATAAGCTTGGCTACATCAAAATTATTGATAGGTACTCGGAGTCAGTCAAGCAAACAATTGCTCAGATCTGTGGTCCTTGAAAAACCTAAAAGTGCCAAAAACAAAATTACTGGATTGGGCGCAAATCAAAATGTTATTAGAGCATAAAGAGTTGGTAAGGGTGACTTTAGAGCTCACGGGAAGGATATAAGAAATTGCTATTGTTGCTCCGGGGTCTGAACTGTTTGTTCAGTTGTAGTTTTACCAGCTGCTTTTTTCTCCTCTCGCAGACGGAACGTGTCAGTACGCAATTTAACCACTCGCCTAATTAGATCAGGCACCTGTGAACGAAGAAAGGTGCCATCACTTAATTCTTTATAATTAGAATTTGTATCAGAGGGCTCTAAATCATCACAATGTTTTCTAAAACTGAGTATTACTTCCCAAGTAAACGTCTCTAAAAAATATAACTGCTCTAGATCTATTCACTCCCATGAGCTGCTTTACGAGCAGTGGTTCTAAGAGTGGCCTTGCATTCAGTAGTCAAAGAAGAGCGAGTCTTCCACCCGTCCTGCTTATCTATATCTTTTTCTTCTAAAGACAAATGCTCTTCATCAGAACCTTCATTCTCAGGGGCACTAGGGAATTTATACGGGGGTGGAGGTCGATCTCACAAAATAGAATCATCTTGAGTTCTATTAAGTATGGGATAAATGGGGCACCTAATAGGGTACTGGCCAGTTACCTCTAAACGACGCAACCTATCTTCTTTTTCTTTTATTTCCTTCATCACCTTATTTTTCAATTCCAATGCTTTTTTATATAATGTTTTTCGCTGTTCTTTTTCTGCTATAGCTTCTTCTTTCCTCGCTCTCTCATGCACTTCTTTCTTCCACATTCGTACACAATCAAACATATCTTGTCGACTCTTTCGTTTAAACAGACACTGCTCAACATACTGAATTTTATTTTAAATCAAATGACCCATTTACTGCCCATCGTAGATCAGAATCCTTTTTCGTATATTTGTTCCACAGTGTACTATACATTATGGAAGAAATACCGTATTTAATATACATATACCTATTAGGTGTCCCCTGTAGGGGAGCCGGCTGACTGCTTTCTGAATCCATTTTGATACCACCAAGACAGCAACACAACCTGCGAAGTGTGCTAGAAGCAAGCATGCTACCAAATTGTAGTAAAATATTACTTATCCCAGATATATCAAAGTAGAGCAAAATCTCCACATTACCTGCCTTTCTTTATTGCAATAAACAAACAAACAAAACCAGAATCTTGGTCAAGCAAATCCAAACTCAAGAGTGCCGCTTCAGCGACCTTACCAAACAAAAGTCTCGAACCTCCAACTGCCAATCTCTTGGTCGACCTAATGGTCGCTGCAAAACTTGCGCCAAAGGAGATCTCAGTTGGGACCGGCCACCACTTGGAGGGTCAAATTGGGAAAACCGGAAAAGCACTTCGGTCTGCAAAGACAAAAGGTCTCCTCGTGCAGAACGTCTCCTCAGTAAGATTCCATTCCTCCGTGAAGACCACTCCTGCGGACGGCCGCGTCTCCAATGAACCCCACGAGTCGGGTGCCAAACTGTGGAAATGTGCCTTTTCAGGGGCACACCGGTGCAGGGTTCACCCTTAAGTTTGTCCACAGGTCCTTAGACTAACAAAGAAGAGATTGGCATTGAAGCTGGAATTCAAAGTAACACGTTTATTAATCACTCATGAGTGGGACTACATCAATACAACACCCTCAGGCGCTGTAGGAGGTAGTACATGGAATACAGAAACCATGGACCTTTTATATACAGTTTGTTGCAAAGTAATAATGTAGTTACAATTAGAAGGTACAGGTCTACACAGGAATAGCTATCGACTAACATGGGCAGATGAATATCACTTAGTCAGCAGAGTGGGAGGGGAAACAGAACTACTTACATCAGTAGGATATGATAGACAGTTACATGCTCACACAAGTGCATCCTAGCAACTACAGGCCTTTCTGAGCTCATACATTGCTCTGGCTCAGTACAGAAGGAGATAACTAAGGTTGATGACTCAAGCAGAATAGAAAAGCGGGCAACAGTGATGACGGCAGAATCACAAGGCTAACAAAATGGATGCTGCAAACAGGATGGCTTTAGCTCATGCTAACAGGAATTATTTCCACATCAGTACGGATCCGTTAATGTCCCCACTTTAATATGTGCAAGAACCTGCTATGTACTTGCATTAGGGATCGGGCGCGCCAGACTATCCCCGGTCACTCCCGGAGGCGTATTATCTAGTTAAACTGGGCTTCTGCCCTCTGTCTCACTCTCATGGTTAACCAGAGCCCAGGGATCCAGCATTTCAAATGGATCACCAATGTCACTTATCTGCACCACTTTGGTTGGCTTTCTCCGGTTGGAAGGGCAGGCCCTGACTCTTCTGGTGCTGGTCATTTCAAACCGGCGATTGTGCTTGATTCTTTTTTCGCCCAGCGATCCGCCTCCCCTCCAACCAGTCCCACGCTGCCTCAGGAGAAGTGAAAAAGTGCGACTTCCCATCTGCTAGCACTTTAACTTTAAGTTTTGCGGGTAACAGCATCATTTATTTCAAGTTTTGTTCCCTAAGGACCTAGCGCGCGATGTGCTCGCTCCACCGTAAAGTAGTTTGACCTACTTTTTGGCTTGAGGACGTGGGTGATCAGGTGTTCCATGAAGAGGTCCACGGACGGTCCCTCCGCCCCCTTTGGCACCCCCACGACACGGATGTTGTTACACCTTGCCTTGCCATCCTGATCCTCCAGTCGGGCCATGATGTCCACGTTTTGCTTAGTGAGGATTGTGAACTGTTCTTCAAGGCATTTAGTCTTGCTTTGCAGATTTCTAATATTCGTTTCAGCTGCGGTTGCTTTTTCACCCAGTTTTCTTAGGTCTACCCTGAGCAGATTTACCTCTTCTGTAACCGAGTCTTACTTTGGCTCGAGGGTGCCCTTTAGGAGTGCTATTGCCCTCATATCTTTGAGGGATGGATCTGGATCATGTTCTTCCTGCTCTTGCAGAGAAGCCACCTCCTCCGCCCCTCCATCGTGGCTCATTGCGACTGTGTACTTGTAAATCTGGTTTGTTTGTCCCGGGCCTTTACTGCGCCCAATTGTGATGACAAACCACCCTGAGCCCAGAGGGTGTTATGTGTGTTTAAGAGGTCTCGCTGCGGTCCCAGCTTCGTGGGTTAGGATTCGTGGCTTAGCCTCCGTTTACTCTGCACTTTTCGCCGCGGGCCGCACCATCCAGTCGAGGGATCCCTCGTGTATGAATTAAGGAGGCAGGACCCCCCCCCAGGGAGGGATCTTTTTGTCGTCCCTTTATTACCGTCTCACTGCCCCACATGCCCCCTCTGGGTGTATATTGTTAACTCCGGCCACAGGACCATCAACAGGACTCCCCAGTATCCCTGCTCAGCAGCCGGCTCAGTTCACAGCACTCACATGGTTCATGGCTGATTCCTTTAATCAAAGTCGTCCCAGCCCTTTAAGCTATCGACGCGCCAGCGCTGCACTGTATTGGGTGCAGACCTAGGTGTCTCTCAATCTCAATACTGCTTTTTAGGGCTCATACATACATAGCTTCAGTAATGTCTATTAGTTTGTATCTGCATCGCAGCGCAGGAGTAAATGTGCCTTTGCGGATGCCAGCCATCACGCTCCCCGCAAATTCCGCTCCCGGACCAAGCCCTCGTCGCTGGCTGGAGGCCGCTCCACACTTTGATTCAGGCCTCTTATGTTACGGTGTATTTGGGGGGCCCGTTCAGGCCGCTGTGCCTGCCGCAGTCACGCAAATGTAAGCGCGCACTTGCCTGGGCCGACATGGTGTCACAGACGCCGTTCCCTTTGCTCACTGTGGCTCAGCTACCACCGCCTCACGGGGGATCCATTCCCGCAAGTGTGCTCCAGGTGTTGGTTTCCGGCCGCACTGCTCAGTGCACAACCGCCGCCATGTTGAGATTTGGTCGCGGCCCTCGCCTCCTCTGCCAATAGTGCCGTACTTTTGGCTGGGCCGGTCGCCTCTCGTTTCCGCGGCTTTTCTTTTATATTTCCTGCCCTTCAGTGTTCTACTTTCAGACGGATGATGCTGGATTTAGGTGGGGAGATAGCAGATGGGTATCGGAGCGCACTCAGTGTGCGGCTATCAGAGTCAGGCTTAAGCCACGTCCAACGCATTCTCTTTTGCACTATTTTCTGCTTGCATACTAGCTAATTAATCAAAGAGGATTTGCACAAGTACATTTATGTATGTATGCATGTGATGTCTGTTTAGCACAAACCTACCTGAAAGATTGTAGAGAGCTGTGCAGAGTGCACAATGCATTTTTTTAAATTTTAGTTTTATGCTTGCAAAATGCTTATGTGAACGTGGCCAATGAATGTTGTGGGCATCAGCTTTCTCCACAACACTTTCCATAAAGGGGTTGAGGGTGGTGTATTGGCACGTAAGTAAATCCGACATTAACACACACTTACCTTTGTCCCTTGTTCATGCCTTTTTAAGAACAGCACAGATACCATTCAGAAAGAGTTATTGAACTGCGTGTAAATACGCTTTGTTTTTTCTTTTCATTGTTTTCCGTTTTCAGCGCACTCAGAATTTAATGTTGGTGTTCAATCCAAAAATGAATATGTTGCATGTAAAACATGCATCATGCTGTTTCCAATGCAGCAGAAGAGGTTATATCTCTCTCACTTCGCCTTCTGGCCAATGCAGAGCGTAATTTATAATAAAATAAGTGCCATGGCTCTAATCAGGAGTCCTCTGCAGCTTGCACCACCCATTGCCACTGCCAGCATTGAAAATGACAGTACCTACACAACTACTAACCAGCACACTCCTACAAGCATGACAATTCAGACTATTCAAGGCCCCCAAAGCCATAAAAATTGCCTATGTGGCAAGTATTGGTTGTTTTTAATGCATACTGAATTATTAAACAATTGCTTTTCTGCTCATATCTAAATTATATAAACAGTGCCACCATGTGGCAGCTGGCATAAGTGCTGGTGTTGACAATTAAGTGCTTGTGCCAACATTTAAGTGCCGGTGCTGAGCACTGGAACCTACCGGCTCAAATTAAGCACTAGCCAATGACTCAAAGAGAAGCTGTGGAAGAGGATAGGCCTCACTCACTTCCACTTCTGACCAATGACAAAGAGAAGCGTTGGAAGAGGCTAGGCCTCGCTGACCTCCCCTAATGACCAATGACTCAAAGAGAAGTAGCAGAAGAGGCTAGGCCTCGGTCACCTCCCCTTCTGACCAATGACTCAAAGCAAAGCGCCAGAAGAGGCTAGGTCTCGGTTACCTCCCTTTCTGGCCAATGACTCAAAGATATAGTTTTGTGTTTGAGACACTGTTAGACTTGGCATCTTTTGCCATGTTCCCCCTGTCTTTTTGCTTTCTGACCTCCCAGTTTTGACTCTGTTTTTGCTGGTTTAGTGTCTCTGCGCACTTTGCCACTGCTGGTCAGTGTTAAAGTGCAAGTGCTCCTGTTGTAAATAATATTATGGATTGGTGTTTCCATGATTGGCATATTTAATTCACTGGTAATTCCTTAGTAAAGTGCACTGAGAGTGCCAGGGCCTATAAACCAAATGCTACTAGTGGGCCTGCAGCACTGATGGTGCCACCCACAGAAGTAGCCCTGTAAAGGTAACTCAGACCTGCCACTGCATAGCCTGCGTGCAGTTTGTAACTGCCATGCTGACCTGGCAAGTGCACCCACTTGCCAGGCCCTAATCTTCCCTTTTACTAAGTCACCCCTAATGTAGGGCCAGGGTGCCCCTGTGGGCAGGGTGCTGTGTATGTTAAAGGTAGGATATGTACTGGTGTGTGCGACATGTCCTGGTAGTGAATTACAGTGCATTTCGTTTTTCACTATGGAAATGCTATCTGTCAATAGAGAAGAATGGGAGTTTATTTATAACATCTTATAATTATAACTTTCCATTGGGACAAGATTAGAAAGTAAAGTTTAGTATGCATGAACTCAGAATATAAATATGCATCTTTTAGTAAAGAGAATTTTTATATTGTGTATTTGAAAATACCACTTTTAGAAAGTAGGTATTTTCTTGCTTAGCCATCCTGTGTGCCTCTGCTGGGGTTGTGGATTGACTGTTCGGCTTTGGAGTGACAGACGGTGTGGATGTGCATTCTCTTCAGACAGCAACTAGGGGGGTAGAGGTGTGTCCTGCCTTTCCTTGGATGAGTCAGGGCTGGGCTGAATAGACTTGGGCTGCATTTAGAGTAGTGGGAGGAGATTTCCTTACACCTGAATGGGCCTGGTCTGCTGTAGACAATGCTGTCTTTGCCTCCTGCTGGGAAGCTGGGCCAGAGATGACCAAACTGGCTTGGACTAAGCACAGACACTCTCTGTCTGAGGGAACAAAATCATTTTGAATATAAATATTGGGGCCCAGACTCCAGAACTTTAGAACTCTTTTGGAACCAAGAAGACAGCCAAGAAGAAGAGCTGGAGAAGCTGTGAGGAAGGACTACCACTTTGCTGTGTGCTTTTCTGTGTTGGCCTGCAGTGGCTGCTTCTGTCTTGGTCAGTGAAAGGACTGGATTGAACTTTCTGCAACTTCCTTTTGTGAGTTTCTCCAAGGGCTTGAGGTAGAGCTTGCCCCCTGTTCAAGAAGTCTCAGGAACAGCAAAGACTTCCAGTTAATCTGCTAACAGCACTGGGAACTGTGTGTTTTGTGCTGCAACAGAAAAAAAAGCAACCCGACGCCATTTACGATGCCGCTGCTGACTCAGTGTCCTGAAGGCACTGCAGAGGGCACAGCTGCACTTTGCATCACGACCCTGGTCTCACCGACGGCGACACTGCCACTGAGCCGCTGCATGAACCCCAACCTGTGGGCACCGCACTCTGCACCACCAGCTTCACTCCACCGCCCTGTATCCCCAACAACACCGCTCCACGCCGACATCGATGTCTCAGCTTGCAACGTGGTTTGAGGGCACCGCTCGGAAGTTACACAACACACCATCCTCATCCCACACCGCAGCCTTGGCCTACCGATGCCAGAGCCATCAAATTCAGTTCATCAGCCGATGACAGCGCCTCAGCAATGATTATGTTTGCACCGTGACCTGACAGCACCGCGACGAGCAACACATTACTTCGCACTGCAGCCCTGGTCTCACCGACGTTGCTGGACGACTGTCACCGAGCCGCTGCCTGCAACTCGACCTGAGGGCACCGCATGCCGCTGCACTTCGCTCCGCAACCCCAATGTCTGCCAACGCCGGCCCTCCCGACTTTAACCACGTGGAGTTCGATCTTCAACGCGTGTGCCTTCAAGGGCCCAAAGACTCCTGCATGACCTCCGGAACCAACACCTGCGGACGCTGGATCTTAGGGGCTCATCGAGAGGTCGCCAATGTCCTACATTTCTAAAGGTACTGTTTTGCGTGTCTTCCCAACAACGTATCTGGGCCGCGACACAGCGGTCATCCAGAACTGCTTCGATTTGTTGTTCACCATACCATGATAGCCCCAGACGAAGCTATTGCCCTCGAGGAACTGTATTTGAAGTTCATTTGGATTATTGAAGAGTTCAGAGAACTGTATGGTGGATTTTGATCGTGTTTGGTCTTGTTTTGGATATATAAAAAACGTGCATATTTTTCTAAACTGTTGTGGTGTCCTTCGCGGTGTTTTCACTGTATTACTGTTGGTTTGGTTATGTGCAAATTCCTAAGTATGCCACGCCCATGTTTGGAGAAATCACAAATACTGCAATAAAAACGTAATTAATCAGACCCAGGGTTCATTAGAACAATATTTAGCGTGAACATGTAAGCATGTATATGATAAGGTTTAGCACCAATGCCCACAAAATAACATACCATATTGAGGTTTTGATGAAAATAGAGGAAGGTAGTAGTGGGACCAAATCAACTGCAGAGTGAAACTAGCCTTTTCACCACTAGGAGATGCTTCCTCATAAATCAGGAAAAGGCTTCAATATTTATTTGGCTGTCCTTGTCTGACAACCCCTTCATGATGCAGCTTGTATAGCTACACCATAGGCAGAGGTAGGAAGACAGACTATCTCAGGGCATTGTTTTAATTGTAGCAGTTAGAGCTGCTGAATATTCGTCGAATGTGGCTATTAGGAGAGACCATGCACAATTTCTAATGCAATTATTTAAATCAACAATCGTCTTTTTTTTAACCAAAATGAGGGTCATGTGAAGTGAAAGGTATAAGTCTCAATAACTCTCATACCGCGCCTACGATAAGCTGTAAGCATGTAGCACTGCTAAAGCTGATGTGTTCTCTTCCAGGTGCCTTCATCCATCCTCGTGTCCGTCTCCATGGTCCTCCGTTCTTATGCATCCAATGGTCATGCAGGGAGGCGCCTGCACCCTCTTACAAGATCATGAATGGCAGACATTAGAAGCATCTCAGCTCTCCACCAGCAACTCCACGCTAAAGCTGCCTCAGGTAAGAGCATGTGAAGCCTCAGATCTAGACAGTTAGGGAAAGACAAGATCCATCACTAGTCAGGAATTTATTCTTGCTGATAGCAATGGTCCCTGAATAGAGGAAACATGCAAGTGTATTTATACTTGAGTGCACATGATTTATAGAATGATTATTGGAATGTCGCTGTTCTGAGTGGTACTATTGCTGTAAAGGGATTGGATGATCCAGGTGACATTACCAAAACATTGTTGCTTCCCCCTACTTGAGGTGTGAGGGCAGAGAGAGGTTGTCAGGAATTATAGCTGTGATATTTAATGTCACAGTGAAACAGTAAAACGATGGTTTGTATGCATAAATGTACAGTTTTTTTTACAACACAAACATAACTGTGGGACAAACAATTGAAGTAGGTGCTTCTGAGAGATGTGTACCTTGAAGATGAAAATGCTCTTATTCCTCCTGAGGTTTAGAAGAGAAGATGTCCGTTAGAGCTGTGTTGGTATGGAGCGTCAGTCCATAGGAGAGAAGGTGCTTCTGGTGGTGGTTTCCATCTTGCATTTGTTTGTTTCAAGCCTGGCAGTGCCCTGGGTGCTTGTGTTTCATCCACCACTGCATTTGAGTTTGATTTTGTCATCTAGGTATGGTTGTGTGTTACAAGTGACCATCTTACGTATAAGAAACATTATCCCCAGACAAGGGAACCAGGGGTGGGTCCTTAAACCACGAGAGGTTGGCCCACTATGAATTGCAAATACAAAGAAAAACCTCATATTCAATTTTTTTTGATGATTATATCATTGAAAGGAACAAAAACAATGAGTTAATCCTTGTAATATTTATTCAAAACCCTCTTTTAGAGATTATTTCTATGGTCATGTATAGGTTCCATACACCACAACATACACACTATAGGGCAAAAGCATCTAGCTACTTACTGAAGGAAAGTGCACAGGTATGTTGGAGCAACCTATGGGCATCTGACAACCAACCAAACAACCAACACTGAGTTAACTGACATGCAAAGTGTTTAAATATTGTTAAAAACTTCGAATCGTGGAAGAATCTTGTAAGCCATTTTGGGACCAAAGATCATAATCCCTGTCGCATCTTATGCCCCCGAGTTGTTTCAACATAACCAAGAACTTTCATTTATTGAGGAGCTAGATGCTTTTATTCACTGACAAGGAGACCCTTTAATCATTTTGGTTTGAACCTCTTTGACACTTCTGCCAGAGACAATACAAGACAGTAAGAAACAATGGGGAGCGATTTTCAAAAGGCAGATAGGACACCAATGTGCTCTCCAGAATTACATAACTAATTACCTCTGATTCATCCTTTATCGTAAAGGACAGACGAGCAATTTCTTCAAATAATCCACACCTAGTCCCTTCCTATAAATTATGTCCTGGGACTGAAATTGATCAAAAATGATTCCCTAAACACATTCATCTAATTGTCCATTTTTTGGCAAATTATGAAAAAAGAAGGTGTAGGCACATATCTTTTTTTATATATACATTTTGCTATTTTTATCACTATGTTTTTTTTGTAAATGTCTCCAATGTACGTATGAATTCAGTGTTATATGTATTCCTATCCTGTGTATGTCATGGCGTATGGAACCTAACCTATGCACGGCCATCTGTAAAAGATGTTTTTGAATGACATATTACAAGGATCCACTCATTGTTTTTATTCATTTCAATAGTAACAGAAGCAGTATAATTATTATCAGTAGTAGCAACAGATGTAAGAACCATAGTATTATTACCAACCACAGGACCATTAACTGGTATAGTCCTAAATACACACATACACACATGCACACACACACACACACACATGCACACATGCACAAACTCACAGACACTCACATACATAAAAAAAAATGTACTGAAAAAAACAAAAGTTAAAGTGGTGTTATAATGAGATCATAATGTCAGTTAAAAGGTAACGTTTTAAACAAAGAAAAACGCTGAAATTCCCCTGTTATAGTTAGCTGAAGTAACTATAACTCGCGCTAACTATAACTAGTGAATGTCAGTGTTTTTTTTTGTTTAAAATGTTACATTTTAACTGACATTATGACCTGACGATAACATCACTTTAAGCTTTGTTTTTTTGAGTGAATTTCAAAGGTTTCTTTTGATGTAAAGTAAGGTATTACCAGGCCTAACAATAACAGCACTTTAACCTTTGCTTTTTCAGTGAATTTCTGAGATTTTCTTTTATGTGAAATAACAATATAAAAGGATGTGACACGCTGTGGAATGTTGGTGCTTTTGTCTTCCCTTTTTTTATACAAAGGCTTTCTTTTTTTTTATACTAAGGCTGATTATTTGTGGTATTTGACCATGGTTTTCTTTGTAGTCATTTATGGCACTACTGCGATACGATTAGGGATTTTGGCTGGTTGGATGTTGGACACTGCCAGTATGTCTTTTCCCTACACTTTGTGACCTTTCCACTTTGTATTGCATCTGGGGCATGTTCTTTGTTGTGGGATGGAATATTTTATGGCTAGGTGTTGTACTACAACTCACAGTGTTGCTATTGCTTAGGACTTTCTCCTTGACTCATTGGATTATGGGATATGTACATGTTTGGCCCCTTTCGTGATGCATTTAGCCTTCCTGTGCACAGCATTGGTGCTATCAACTAAGTGTGTTTTCGGACTCACTTTATCATATATTTCACATGCAACACCATTTCCACGGTTTTTACCTTGGTAATTCTGTTTTTTTCATAGGTCATTTATGTGCTTTTGCTGGGCATTGGTAACCCCTTTTTGTTCTCTTTACATTGCATTAACACATGTTCCTTGATGGGACAAGGTGAGTTGTATAATGATATCTTTCACCTGGAGTTTGTTTCTTATCCCTATTTGTTTTCTATTTCTTTGATATTCTGACAATTCCTACATCTTCTTCCAGGCAACTACCAGTTTGTCCTTAGGAAGACCCCATTAAGTGTCTATAAGGGGGTCAAAACGTCACCTTTTCAGTCTAACGACTTTTGCATCAATTGCCAGACTTTGTGAAACCTATTTAATTTATTTGGTAAGAGTTTCTATTTTGTAATTGTTGTTGCAATGGTTAAGACCTTTTTGTGATTATGCCCACTATGTTTGTTTGTTATTTTTTGCACATTGCTCACTTAGGTTGCACTCTCACTGCACTATCACCTGTAGCACCTTTTCACACACTGTAATTGTCATTCTACTCATGATTGTACTGAGTAATTCAAAACATTAATTGTGATAGCAGGGCCATTGTATATGAACATTTCTGCAAGTGTACTAATTACTAAATGTGACTTATTGCTCTTTAGTGAGTTCTTTTGGAACACTGTTTCCCTTGTGGCCTTTATTACCCTAGTTACTTGGGAGCACAGGAGGCACACTTTTTCTTTTTCATTTTAGTTAAGGCAGACTTATGTCTTTGTCAAAGAGTCAGCATATCAAGATATGAAAGGTTGGCCTATTGGATTTAACAAGGAATCAGCATATCAACCTATATAAAGCAGACCTATTGGCTTTGTCAAGATATCAGCACAATAATTTATCAATAACCTTATTTCAAAATTATCCTTATAAATACACTCATGGCCATGCTTAGTTCTTATTGTCCCAACAATAATAAAATATGGAATTTTTATTCCAAATAACTCTAAATAATCTATTTGAGTCTTTCTTTTACACTCTTCCGGCCACAAAATGCAGCCATAGAACCAACCACGAGAGGCCCTCGTTGTACAGCTATTGAGCATAATACTCCAGCTCAGAGTGTTTAAAAATAACGGTAAGCTCTCATGCACTCAATGACCAAGGAGGCTTACCCTTTTTTAAGAAAAAAGGTTCCTGGGGGTGGTTGTTCTCCTTGCAGCCCACAACAACACTTTTCTAAATTGTTTTTGTGGTACCCCTGCCTCTTCTTGGGACTCAGAACAGTGAATATTTTGAGTGGTCTCACCATTTCTATAGTGAAGTGGCAAGGCTGCTTTTTTAATATATATAATTGGGTGCCCTGGTCTCATTCAGTGTACACCCAGTCTATTCAGTTTTTTTTTAAATGACAGTACTGGGAGCCCACTTCTATGCTGCCTGTCTTTTTTTTTTTTTTTTTTTTTTAAAGAAAAAAGTATTTTTCTTTTTAGTGTTTGGTCCGGTCCCACCGGGGGCACCCACAATATACACATTTTTGGGGGATACGGGGACAGGCTCAATGCCTTGCAGACCTGCCGGCTCCCCTGTCAGCACTCATCCTGAGTGCCAAAGGGAGCCAGCCATAGGGAAGAGGTTTTGTTTCTGCTCCCACCGGGTGGGAGCGAAGCTGTGTTAACTGCCCAGGAGAGTGCGGGCAGTGAATTAGATCTGTAATCTCTGTCCACACTCTGTCGGCCATGGTCCCTAAAACACTGACTAACTTTGGACCCCAGGGGATTTTGAGTCCCTGGGGCCTTACTATAGCTTGAGAGGGGGGCCCCATTCCCTCCTCTCTAAATAAGACTCTGGGCCCTTAGGCATGGGGTCCCAGGGGCCATAAAATAGGTCAGGGAGGTGGATCGCAAGCCCCCTTCCCATAGTCAAATTTAAATGCCCTCAGATCCAGGGGAATGAGGTACCTGGGACCATTTACTGGCTCATGAAATAAATCACATATATGTCTGCATCGGAGAGGGGGCAGGACTTCTGTGTAGCAGTTGATAGGGGCTTATACGCTTGTGTGGCTTATTGCCAAACATAGAGAGCTCAGAGAGATAAACCTTTGAGACACCTCTGCTTGTCCAAACTGCTACTTTCACATATTCCACACATATGGAAAGCCATATCTGGTGGTTGAGCCTTCGCCTACATCGCTCCTAAAGCATTAAACAACCTGCCACTACACATAAGAGCCTCTTGCTCACTTTTTTGAATTCCTCAAGAAGCTCAAGACCTGGCTTTTCGAGTAGTCCCACTAGGCCATAGATTTGTCTAGACTTTCATCTGTTCAGCACCAGGGCACGCTCCCAGCTGACAGTGCACTCTACAAATCTTTGTAACATAACATCACATAAAATAACATAACATAGCATATAACATAACCGCTCACCCTTGAGTTCTACTGTGATCTGTAGGTCATCATGAATTTAAACTCGTCCAAGGCAAACTCAGCTTTCCATCCTTCTGAATTAAATACATTGAATGCTATTAAATTGGGTAAGAGTGCAACCTGTTATTCACAAATATTGGAGGCAGCAGAAGTACATTTTGAGTTTTATATTAAAACAAAATATTAATGTGAGAGTGTTAGTGATTGGGAGGGGCATGATTATCACATTTCTAAACGTGATATTGGATCTGCAAACTTTTCTTTCTATATGTTATGTCACTTCCAGTTGCATAGAATTTAAAATATTGATATCATGTACCACTGTAGTTTACTTTTGCAAAATCTTTAAGTACTTGCCCTGTGGAAGGTTGAGGAGGTGCTGACAGTAATAGCTGCTGTTCCCTCGCTTCTCTCGGTTCTGTGGAGGCCACGGCGTTGAAGGCGGCTACTAGCTCTGTAATGATAAAGCACAGTGTAATGAAGTGGACAGTATGCTGTGGTTTGCATCAGCTGTCAGTCTTCTGTTTTGCTTTAAACAATAATTTTGTGTGGGGCCAACACAGAGGAGGGAGCAATATATGTATATTTCAACAGAGTGGCAATCAGGATAAGAAAGTAATGTATTATGTAATGCATAGAGAAAGACCACAAAAGAGATCAGAGGAAGAGACATGCCATTGAATTGCAAAGAAAGAGATAGAGGAAAAATGAGAATGAGAGTGAGCGGGACAGAGGAAGAAAGAGAGAAGAGAAGGCAGAAAGGTCTCAGTCCTACCCATTACAATTCTGTTACAGCAACAAACTGCTAAAGGAGATAATAAAAGGTGGGCACAGAAAAACAATGAATAATGAAGGGGCCTTTACGTCCAACAGGTCAAAGATGGATGCTCCTGACAGTATGTATTAGCCACATAAAAGTACTCTGTAAAATATATCATTATCCAAGAGGTGTTTTGAAAGAGTTGTATGCCAGCATTTTAATTAGTAAAAATACCACCTGACAGAAATATTCTCCCTAAATACAGTATACAAAAATATCTTTCTATTGGGTATAGATATTTTATAATCAATTCCTGGGAGGTGGGGGGAGGGGATGGGTTATGGTTTTGAAAATGAAAGTTAGGAAACAATTTTTCTGCCAGACCATATTTTGATTAAGATATTCTGGCACCATACCATTTGAAATGTGATTTAGGTCACACATCTGCCACGGAGGAGTAGATAGAAAAGCCATTGTCAACAAAATGTAGATACAATAGCACCTATACACACAAGAAAGGTAGGAAGAGGTAGAGGTAGGAAGGCATCAATCATATACAAGAAGATGTAAACTGCCATGTACCATATAAGAGGGAACTTAAAGGAGCATGAGCCACCAAGGAGGCCCTTGTAAGGATTATCGGCTATCCAATAGGGTATTCAAATGGCAAATCAACAACAGTCCCACTTATGTTGCTGGTTCTCCCTTTTTAAACAAGTTGGCATTTTTATGTTATGTCTGGCTTCCGAAGTAAATCATTATCTAGAACAGTGGCTCCCAAAGTTTTCAGAACCACGACCTACTTTTTAGAACAACAAACTTTCACGTTCCACCTACATGTAATGGGCGTGAGGCGGGCGATTTTTGAATGCAACTAAAGCATCATTTGATAGCCTATTGCCATTTACAGACATCATAATTTTCATTGAAATGGCCACTAAATTTGCACAGATGTACAGTTTTACCCATAAAAATCTATATAGCACACAAATAATAATAATGTGCGGAAATCGAGTTTCTAGAATATATATCATTTCTGTATCGGCAAGTGTCTTGATTTTTTAAAATCCAATTGAATTGTCTGTTTCCAGCACACTTTAGAATTGCAAAAAATGCCTCCTCTCACTTTCCAGCCAGAGAAAGAAAAGTAAACACCAATCCCCATGTTGAAAGAATAAAACAGCCTGACATTTGACCTCTGTCATTAAATTGCTGTCAAATGTGACAAGCTAAACACAGAATTTAAAGACCTCTTTATTTATTGGCCAGACTTTCATGACCCACCAAAAATCAGCTCTGGCGAGTTTAGCTGTTTTCTCTTCTCTGACATAGCAGTGAAGTGCCAGACCCAAAAGCCTGCACTTTGGCTCATGCCAATACAGAACCTCCCTTGGGTCTTTCGATGACAGAGAGAGTGAGAGGAATGTTGGTTTTGCTTTTGTGCCACAAATCTTTGTTTCCCATTTCAGCCATGCAGTCCCGAGCTGAGAGGAAAAATCAGGCCAAATTGAGGTGTGGCTCTCACAGAGCTGCAGTTAGTGCAGTGCTGGCTCTCTGCCAGTGCTTCATTTGTAAAACAGTAAGAGACAGAGCCCTCATCAGGAGGCCACTGCAGGTTGCACCACACATTGCCCCTGCTAGTGCTGTGAATGACACAGCTACTACCAATCACATTCCTACAAGTGTGACAATTCAGACTATTCCTAGCCCCCCAAGTTATAAGAATGTCTTGGGAGTCAGGCATTAGTCACTTTTAGTCTATATTGCATTAATAAAACACTGCTGATGTGCTCATCTCCAAATTAGATTAAACAGTGCCACCATGAGGCAGACTGTCATAAGTGCCAGTGCTGAAAATTAAGTGTTGGTGCCAAGCATCGGAAGCCACTGGCTCAAATTAAGCACTGCTCCCTGCTCTTGTGTGAGCGGAGAGATAACTTTGGGATGGGAGGGAAATGCTCAGATGGTGGTTAAGGAGGGAGGCAGGACAGTAGTTTAGTCAGATTGAAGGAGAGTGTTGCCATGGAAGGACAGGTAGGGCAGGAGGAAGACAGTTTTTTTTGTGGATTGAAGAGAGCATAAGTAGTAGGCCAGACTAGATGCATCATATACAAACACAAACATAACAGTTTTAATAGACAAAGTATGCACAATGTGTTTTATTGGCACCTAAACTGTGCATAAAATAAGGTTAAAAATAATCATATAGTCAGTGCTTCTGTACGCATTGGCTGGACAGAGTAGCAAGCACTGGCAAAGCCAATAGGCCTTACCTTTGCTACCGTTTAGCTTTGCCAATGGTTTTTAGTCATGTTGTACAGCATCCGCTATGTTGTGCAACATGGTGAAGTAAGAAAAAAAAGCCTATAACGGGAAGTATGGATGGCGGGTAGAGAGGCTAAGCAACAGCCAAGAGAGCAATGTGAAAAGGATGGGGAGAAGCACATGGGCAAGAAAGCAATGGGGGAGCACCTGAGAGTGAGCGCAACATAGAGGGTAATGTCAAGAAGCACACCGGTAACGGAGGCTAATACGCAGTGTAGGGGGAGAAGAGTACACATGGTAAACAGCTGGAAAGTACATGCACTTTCAAACAGTGCTTAGCCAAAAAGAAAAAAAGTAGTGATTGAATAGCAAGCAGTGGTAGCATAGAAGTCAGCCAATCAAAAGAGAAAGTAAAGAGGCTATGGTCCATGGGAGGAACAAACACAATATTGACAGGCTGGGACACAAATAAGAAGGAGGCAAATGAGTGACAGGAAAACCAATCTATAGTAAGCATTTCTTTTAGGACGAGTGCATGGCATGGTTGCTCCCTCTCTCCACTGTCAATTGGAAAAGTACATTATTTTCTGATTATATCTTGCTTTTATTAACACCACTAACATTGACTGGCTTCAAGCCCCTGCATGTTCTTTATAAGTCCACAATATGTCTTTAACATCCAGACAGGTTAATTATCTGGTAGCCGTGATCTAAAAGTAGTACTTCTGCTCATTTTATTTTGATGTAAGTGGTCGTAAGCAGGGGAATAATACAATACATCATTTTCAAACTGAACTGATGCTTAAAAAAGAGGGCACTCAATTGAAAAGAAGGGCAACCAACACATAAATCTAGAGCTCTTACCAGAAACCAAATACAATAAATGCACACAAGCACACTGTAGGTTTGCACATCTGCAGAGAACCAGATGAGAATGCATAGTTAAAGTGCTTAACGGAAGGGGTTCAGATTCTCGTTAATACTCCGCTTGTGGCACTCCAGCACAAATGGCTGTCCGTACCCCTCTAAACTCCTCATACCCCAGAATAGGTGGCTCACATTGTCCACCTACTGGAAACCAATGTATCAATCATGTAACGAGGCACTTTTGCCCTAGAGCCTGGCTTTATGACTGACTTCCTGGTGTCACAGATGGCAAGGGTGGGGCTTAGTGCCACAGGGGGGAGGTGGGGAAGCATGGCGCCACATAGTCATTGTGAAAGTACTTTTACAGCTGTCTAATACTGTTCAGTAAATCCAGGAAGTCTTCTTATGAGAATTTTATGCTCGTAGCCAATCATCAGACAACAGACCAATGCTAATATGGAGGTGTTCACTACTGTCATTAGCACTGACCTTTGCAGTGTACCCAAAACAGAAGTAGGCCTATATGCCTAAGGCTTTGTATTCTGAGAGGTGACAATAGAGCATGCATGTTAAATAGGCACAAAGTGCAGGCATAAAACCATTACAAAGACCATGGAATATATATTTCTGCCTTATCCTTGTTCATTGGGACCAGGAGCTTTTAAGTGAATTGCTAACTACACACTCTTACACAACATCCTGAGTTCCAAACTGAAGCTTTTATTAACAATCTGTAATTGCTGACACAGAGAGGGTCTAGCATATATCATTTAACGAGCTTATGGAAAAATCCATATATCCACAGAAAAGGGCAGACCTTGGCATTCGGAATAGCCAGGACTCCTCAACATACAGTACTCCCATCAGAAGCCAAACATACGCGTCTGAGGAATATCTGGTCTTAGTAACCTTCCCCATCTCCTTGCTGACATTCTATGTGTCTTATCTTATATGGGTCAAGGATGCCTCTACCCTACCAAATGTACCCTGGTGATTTGCTCACTTTTTCTACGAGAAGACAAATATGGTGATTCAGTGGTGACAAAGGACTCGGGAGATAATCACAATCATGCAAGCATATTTCTGTGTGAGGGACCTTGTCTGTTTGCCCAACTATGTGTCTGGCCTGAACACGCCCTGTTGTGACTATCACCAATTATCACCATTGATTGCCAATCATAGCCTATTACCTGTTATCTCTGCTCTTTGGTGGGGTAACAAGAAATGGGTGTAATGGGCCAGATGTACGACTATTCCTTTTTGCGGGTCGCAAATTGCAATTTTTTGCAACTTGCTAAATGGCATGTACTAATGTGTCTCAGACACATTTAGCGATTCCCAATGGGGTTGCAAATTACCGGCCTCATCAATATTCATGAGGCACGTCGCAATTTGCGACCCATTCGGAATAGGGTACAATCATTGGGATGGTTGGTAACCTGCTGGGGACAACAGACCACCATGTCTGTGTTTGCTTTTTAAATAAAGCTACATTTTTTATTTTAAATGTAGCTCGTTTTCCTTAAAGGAAAACGGGATACGTTTAAAAGAAAAAAAAGAAAAGATTTATTTTCATTTTGTTTAAGGTCAGTGATCCATGGGACCTCTGGCTGCTGTCCAAAAATACTTTTTCTGCCAAACACCAAGGGTAAGGGGTCCCAAGATACCCCTTCCTGTTTGCGACGGGCTTACCACCGATTTGAAATTGGTGGTAACTGTGAAATTTTTGCGGCCACATTTGTGGTCGCAAAGCAATCATACATCCCCCTGAGACTCGCTATTAGGAAGGGACGCCCTTGGCACACCTCTTTTTGATAACAGGGTTTGCGAGTCGGTAATAGGTTATCAACCGCAAAATAGGGTTTGTACATGCTACAACCCTTTTTAGCGGTCGCAAACTGCCCGATTTTCCGTTTGCGACCACTAAAAATGGTCGTACATCTGGTCCTTAGTAAATATGAAAGTTTTCGTTTGAGCCGTGGGGATTTTGACTTGCTTGAATACACAATAGATGAGTAGAAGATAACTTTATTAATGGTTATCATTGCACACATTAAGCAAAGTTATATTCAAGCCTGCAGTTGAGTCTGTTCACATTCACCGTTGGTGAATTTTCATTCTCATTACCCCATGAACGGATAGATTCTCAACTTGTGCCCTGATCTCTTTTGAGAAAAGTAACAAAGACAGCACATTTTTAGAGTGAAACCATCCACAAAAATGACAGGTTTTAGTCCCAAAAAAGAAAGATATTTATAAAAACTACAGGGTTTAGTCCCTGAAGGAGGATTTTTGGGATTCCAGGGAACATTATTCCAGTTAACCGAGCTCCCTGCCCTTGAACTCTGTATCTGGATCGTAGAAGGGTGCACTCGCCATTGCTGGTCTCCGGCTATGTAAGACTGTATTAGAGAGTTGCATATTCAGGAAATCATCAGAAATTCAAACACATGCTTGTTTAAGGTTTTAATAAAACATGAAGTATCTTCTCTGTCTTAAATTTTTAATATTCACTTTTGCTAATGTGTTTCTAATCTTTACTGTAATCGCGTTGCACCTACTGTGGTTGGTCTAGTTAGTGCTAAATAAAGAATTGTGTAAATTATTAATGCACATGTGGGTTTCTTCGACACAGTTTAGATTCAATATCTAAATTTGTCTTGCAAAGGATATCGTAGATGTAGGGTAGTCTCTATACTGTTCTATCCATGTCACATTTCTCTGGCAGACCTGAACAGGAAAATGTACTTCAAAATGGCCACCCTTAAATAGGTCATATGGTTGGGAATACATTGGTAGATGGCTCTTGGGCAGATGAGTTATTGGTCAAAGGATTCCGCCAGACGATCCAGCTGAGCATCCACCGACGGAAACCTGGTACCTCCCCCCACATCTAAATGGGATGGGAAAACCATGAGTTTGGCAGTGTGGGCATCAGCTTTTTTTTGCGTATGTACCATATTCACCAAACACTAAATGACCCCCTAATCTCTAGGAAAACTGACATACTCTCCAGTAAAGACAATGTCCACGCAAGTCAGAGGCAATGTGCCAAAATTAAATCTCTGCAAACCAGGAAGTACATTAAAAGACGATCAAATAAGATGTGGTCAGATGATTATGATGGAGAGTATTGACTAAAGTAGAAGGTAAAACAACAAAAAAAGGTTTGATTCCATTTATCAAACAATATTTGACAATTAGGATACTTAGGGCCTCATTACAAGTAGCCCAGAAAATGGGCTGAATGTTCCCCTCCCCCAGAGTTACTGATACCTCTGGATATCATTGGCTTGGTGGGTGGAGAAAATTCAGCTCATTATGATTTGGACGCTGAGGTGCCTCTAAGAAATAAGAAATTGCCAAGGGAACAGGTCATTCTGGATCCAGTTTGCTTTGTTATGCTTCATTTACAGTTGTCTCCCACACAGAGATCTCAACTGTTTCCAGCAGCCAAAACCTCTGTGTGGAAGTAAAAAACATATATTTCTGATGGGACTGCTAACTGCTGTCACAGCCCCTATCAGAATTAAAAGGTCATAGTAATCTGTGTGCTCTTAAAAATAAATAATATAATATCTGTAACCCTCTTGGGTCTACGAATTACCTACCTATTCCATGACCTCTCCTTCATGATTGTCTCTACAACAAATTGTTTAAATGTGGAACACGTGTTGCGCAATGCATTGTTTACCTATTTAACAAGTTCTAAAGGTTAAGTTATGCCCCAGGAATCTATTAGAAGGGTTCACTTGTGTCCAGGCGTGGCCCTTGCAGGTAAGCGTGGTTGGGCAGGCCGGGGGGGGAGGGGGATTTTGACGGACAATGACTATTAATAAATAATTCATTTTCCCTCATCATCGTCTGTTGAAATCCCCCCCACCTGGCCTCACTGCTTTTACCTGCACGGGCCGCGGCTGCTTGTGTCGCTCAATCATTCAGCTAGTCAAGGACTGCTTGTATCCCCTATGAAATAAGTGAAAGGCTTTTGGAGGTCAAGGGTAAATACAATGCTATAGCCATGGCAAGTAATATCATCCGCACTAGCGCCAGCACGGTTATATAGACAGTAGCACAGTCACAAATGCTCAGTTCACAGAATCACGTACGTTCTGAAACTGAATGAATGACCAGGAAGTTGAAAACATTACCCACAACTGGTTATCAATAACCTCTGTATAGATATTGTAAAACAAATGCTGCATAAAAGAAGAAGAATATTAATTCAGGTAAAGACCATCTTGAGCTAAAAAAATATTCAAAATCCAGTTACTAACATTCTCTGAGTGGTTGTCTATGTGGTGTTCTTTATCTAAGTTGTATTGATGCCGAAAAGACCATGCATCAGCAGAGGCCTCTGGTAGAACATTTAAAAAAAGATAAGGGTGCCTTCAAGTCTTGCCTGATGTATGGAAGTGACCTGAAAATCCGCTGCACCAAAAATCAATAAGGGTTGTTTTAGAGCAGAGGTCTTCAATCTGTGGGGTGTGACCCCCAGGGGGGGCATGCATCCTGAGAAGGGGGTTCGCATTCCCAGGCCTCACTTCTGTCTGGAAACCCAAATGTTTTGTTTTGGAAAAAGACAACTGACAACAGTTCGGGGACTGTTAATTCCATTCCTTAAAATGCTTCAGCTGAAGTTTAATTAATTGAGTCTCCTGTGCTGTGAAAGGAAGAAGCAGGGCAGACAGCTAAACCGTCCTTCCATGCAAATGTGTGCTATGAGTTAATCTGCACATGTAAAGGATGCTTGGGGTCCGGTTCTGGCTATAAATGCTCGAATCACTCCAAGCATTGTGATGGCAAATATTTGTTTTTTTGAGTGGTAGTGCAAAGAGTTAACAACTGGGCTGTGAGGAGAGTGTTTTTATTCGTATTTGTACTTAGACAGCACTTAGTACCCCAGAGGAGGTTTTGAATGAGCAGTTATGTAAAACAAAATCGCATTACCTGCAGTCTGGTATTATCAAAATCTAGATTTTGGAAGCACCATTTTATTGTAAAACTATTGGCAAATTTGTTAGCAGTCTATCTTATACTGTGTGAATGCAAGTATAAAATATTGACTTGAACATTCACAGTGCTTTATGTCACAGGCTGTGACCTCGTAGCACTAAAAAAGTACAAGTCACTATTCTCCACTGCACCAACCAAGTTTAATTCTGTGGCTCTCTGGTTCCACACTGCTCATGCCTGTCGAGACAGGCATGAGTGGTGTACCCAGGTCATGATATCTGAACAACAATTAAAAGTTCAAGCATGGAAAAAATAAGACATTCAGAACTGGATGACCTACTGATGCCTAACAAGAGAGCACACAAGACCGCTGTGAAAGTTTGAAAACACCTACTTGCTATATGAAATTAAATACTCCCATCTGTACATTAAAAGCATATTGCAAGCCACCTTAGACACTATGCAGTGCATTAACTAATAGAGGTTTCATAAGGTACTCCAGTGCATTACCCACTGAGTAACAACTTTTTTAAATGTATTTTTTATATGTAGCTAACTGATGTTGAAAGACCCAAACAACGAACAAAAGATTTTGGGGCTTATTAACGAGAGGCTTGTGCCGCCGGAGCGTCACATGTTTTGAAGCTCCGGCAGCACAAGCGTCTCAATCATATCTATGTGGCGACGCAAAGTCATGGCCTCATAGATGTGGATGGAGTAAGACAAAGCAGCGCAAGTTGCTGTGTTGGCATTCCATGGACATTGTGGTGGGTGTTCCCACGCAACACCCATGGATTTTGATGCTGCCCCAGATTTACAAAATCACGTGGGGCAGCGCCAAAACCTTATGCTCGTCAACCGCAGGCATAACAAGGAGAAATGTTTTCATTTCTCCTTGTTTTCCTCTTTCCATATGTGCTGCATTCTCTAGCTAACATAGAAAGAGGAAAACACCTCTCTGGATTGTTTTTGTGCAGGAACTTGCCCCTTTGTGCACAAAAACAATCCTGCCTACTCTAGGCAACAATTTATGCATCTCCGCAGGACGAAAGGACAGGACTGCACCTTATTTCATAAATACGGTGCATTCCTGCCCTTTCACATTAGCATGGGGCAGGGCAGCAAGAAGACTTGTGGCGCTGCCCTATGCCAATTCCTCATAAATTAAGCCCTTTGTTTTTAGCCACACGTTTGGCCACACTCACTGACCTCTGGTTTGCTAAACACTGTTTGACATTATTTACCCACCGAAAAAATGATTTGATGTGGCAATTGGGCGCGTTTATGGTTTTCAATGGTGGTCGATGATGAGGAGTACCAGTTTCTAGATCTTTTTTGTCAGGAGGGGGACATTATGCCTTAAAAAGTTTGACAGGGGGTCTCGGCATCAGGAAGTTTGAAGACCTCTGTTTTAGAGGATTGCGGTTTGGGTTACAAAATCTTTTATTGTTTTTGCAAATTGATCCTTTTCTATGGAAAACCCAGTCTTTTTTAAATTAATCAATTTGCATGTTTCAAAATGAATGAGTGAATCCAGGCTATTTTTTGGTTCCATCGCGGTCTCCAGATTGGCCCGTTTCATTTTGTGCTCACTAATTCGCTCACTGCACGCCTCGCATGTAGTGTGAGTGGAGGCGAATGCACATTGAATTAGAGGGATGAATCATGTCTTCTGTTTTTTACGTGGGTCAACACTACACAGAGCTAACAAACGAATGTAGATCCAAAGTTTAAGGATTACAGTTATGAGCCTGTCAGCCAATGCTACTGTTGCTCTGACAACCAAAATCATATCACACAATAGCCTGCAAATTACAGACCAATTATACTTAAACATTCCAGAGGAACAATGCATGAAGGAAGCAGCTGAGTAAGATACATAAAATATAATTTTCCTCTGAAACAATGTATCGGAAATTTACAGTTAAATCGCTGTTTCCATAACACCTGCTCAAATCAAGAACTCGGGACTTAAAGTAATAAAATTTTACAAAGTCAATAGCTCAGGCTGTTTGTAGGGCTACCAAAGATACACTTTAAGTTGGCTCGCTAACCTCAAGTTTTCAGAGAATCATGCATATGTGTGTGTGTACGACACGATCAACCATCTTTACAAAATAATCTGTTCAAGTGTCATTCACATTTAACCTGCGCCCACCACAGCCAACAGCATGGGGCAATGTATCAGTTCATTTCAGTCATTCGATCTTTTCACTGTGAGTCATGGCATTTCGCTCTTGCACATGTGTATATCCACCCAAAAACACTCCATTTCAGTACAAAGCTGGGGAGCCAATCCCTTCATTTATTTCTGCTTTTAGTTCATATTTTTGTTCATGAATTTATTTGATAGATTTTTTACTTATTTTCTTGCACACATTTGCGCACTACTTTTAAAATGTGGCATTTTTACTTTTGTTACTTTTCATGTGTATTGCATTTGTTGGAAAGAAATGGTGAAAATATTCCAGTCTTGCAAGGGCCAGACCCTTTGCTTTGTCAGTTTTTTGTGTTTGTATGTTATGCTATAATTGACACATTAATAAACACACACACACGCATACAACCATACATTGATACACACACAAACACACACACCTAGGCACAGAGATGCAAAAACTTTCAAGCGCACACACACAAACACACACAAGCAAAAATATGGACACTCAGTTAGCAACAGTAATCATAAATATGTGGCCTTCATGTTACTTTTTTTGAAGTATCGGTAGTACACATTGTATGTTTTACCAACACCTATTGTGGACAATACTAACAGCTGTAGTGGATGCAGAGTCAGCCTGTTGGTTAGCATTGTTTGACTTCCTACTCCTCTTTGGGTACTTTTTGTTCAATTTCCTTCCTTCCTCTTCTTTGTATGCTCCGCCTCTGTAGAATGCCATCCTTTTGATTGGACAGCTTGCATCCTTCCACTGCTCCTATTCAAGGAACTACTTTTTTTGCTTTTAACTTTCCAATGGAGTGCATGTTCTTTCTTCCGCTCCACCTTATGTAATGCTTCCCTCCTCTAAGCCCCTCTCCGTGAGCTCTGTGTGGGTTATCTCCCACCAGTTTCTCTGTTGTTTCCCCCACTGCTCCCAGCCCAGCATTATTTTCATTTTATTTTTCAACTTGCACTCAACCTTCCCAAGCTTCTCTGCTTCACCCTTGACCCCCACCCCCTCCTCTCTGGGTCCTGATTTTCCCCATTTCCCCAGCTGATCCTCTGTTGCATTTGTTTTAACAGTTTTTTTGTTGCTGCAAGACCATTCCTTTCCTAAAAGACAATTTTGCGCGCCTTCTATTAGTTTTTTAACTTACTGCTCCAAGATGGGCATTCACAAGGATGGTAAATCAAAAAGTAAAAAATAGCGGCTGCATCATGCCATGTGAACACATGGAAGTGATACATGTGACGTATATGTCATCACTCTAGGCGTCACCATAATACATAGATACATGTGAGCGAAGAGGCATGGACGTGGACATACATTGCATATTTTTCCGGTTTTTTCCCAATGCTGCATTGCAAAAAGCATTGGCAAAGACAATAGGTCTGCCTATGATCTTTGCTAGTGCTTGTTTGGATTTAGATTCCAGATAATTTTGTTGCCTTCAGGGAAGTTTAATGAGGGCTCTCCACTCACTTTAAAGACAATATGGAACTGATGAATTTGCTTCACCTGTATGAGAAGATAGACATGTAGTGGGAGTGAGTGCCATGAAAGCCAGGGCCTATCCAGGGTCTAGAGAGACGATCCGTGTGATCTGTAGAGTAGTCAAACATACACCTTGACTTGAAATCCACTGCCACGTGGGAAGGAAACGCAACACTAAGAAAGAGGAATTGAAGTAATGAGCGGTAAATAACACAACAAATTCCAACTTGTTTACATTGCTTTGGTGAAAGGAAATCTTAATGATATCTTCGATTTACGTGATTATATGAGCCAGATTATCTGTGCACAACCCCACATTATACAGTGCCATGACAACACATCCCTCCCCAGAGAACCTGCTCCTCGAGGTATAGGATTGGTCTGAGCTATTTACTTGGCTGTATTGCAGGGAATTTCCTGCAATGTGGTGCTCTGAGAGGTCCACAACAACATAAGGATGCAAAATAATGTAGACAATATCATGAAGAGCTGCACTGGCTCAGCACAGAGCTGGGCACCTGTGTTTTTGACATTTGAAGTGCCTACAGTTAATACATAAAATACATGAACACATAAGACTCTGAATTTCCCTGAATTGAGAATGAAATGAATATTACACAATCCAGAAGCAGTGATTGTCTCTCTCAGATTTTGACTTGTACTGTCTAAAGTTCATACATTATCTTGGAGAATTTCTGTGTTGATGTCGGCATGGAATTGGCAGGGTGAGTGAAGAGTTAAAGTTTTAGGCTGTAGATGAAGATGTCTATGAAGTATCCGAAGATTTGACATGTCTTTTAGTTTGATTTTGGGTTGCTGGTTGGACGCTGAGCAGGGAGATGGGGTGGCATGGTGGTTGCTGTAGTTCAGAGGTATGGGTGTTTTGTATTGGATTGTTGATGATGTTTTCTGGAAGAGTTAAAAAATTACTGTGTTTAAGAGGTCGAGGAGGGTGTTATTTAAAAAAAAAAAATGATTGCGCTTGCATTGTCAGGGAGATTAAAGTCACCCAAGAGTGTGGTGAGAGCTTGATAGATTTGATAAAGAGGTGAGGGTATATGAGAATTTCTCAATAAAGTTCTTGCACTGCTTGGGAGGCCTGGAGGTGAAATGGAAAGTGACAGAGCCGCAAAAAGTGGGGAGGAGCTCCATGAAGGTCAGACCCATATGCTGCCTGTGGTGTAGGACGTGGAGGACTTGCTTATGACAGAAAAGCTTCATCCCTTTTTATGTGCGCTGTCCACATGATAAACATGTTAGCCTGCAACAACAAGGAAGTCTAGTATTTGCAAGTGTGTGGAGGTGAACCATGTTTCTGTGGTGAGGAGTGCATCAAGCTTGTGATAGTTAATAAGGTCTGCAATGTCTGGAGCATGGAGTACTGCACAGCATGTATTAATGAGAATGAGCTGAAATGTGTTTGTTAGTTTAAGGGTGTGTGGTGGTTAGTGGGGTGTGTATGATGTCAGATCCATATGTCATGAATATGCTATGAGAGGGTTTGCTTGATCTAAGTATGGGTGTGATTGCATGTACCACCCTGAAGCTATTTCACAAGGTGTATGAAGCGAGATCATGTCTGTTACCGCCTTTATTTTTACTTTGGAATTTCTGGGATACTATGAGTGAAACTGCACTCTTGCACTGTATGTTTCTTTGTTTTTCTTATTTTAATGAAACTAATACAATGCAGTTAAAAAAAGTATGGGTGTGATTGTCATGGTGGGCAGTGGAGGGCGCTGGGTGAGATACATTATTATATCTTATGTTATACAGGAAAAGGGGTTCTTGCCTAAAGCCCTTCCTGACCCTAATGGGCTCAAATAGGCAGTGTCTTTGAGTGTGTCCACACTTTGCTGGGATCCACAGGTTTTGGGACACCCTGAGGACTATATTGAGGTACAGAGAATGCAGGAAGTGATGCATCTT
This sequence comes from Triturus cristatus, assembly GCF_964204655.1. Taxonomy (NCBI): domain Eukaryota; kingdom Metazoa; phylum Chordata; class Amphibia; order Caudata; family Salamandridae; genus Triturus; species Triturus cristatus. Next base: position 619,065,715 of record NC_140588.1, on the reverse strand, counting down.
CCTTTATAGGAGGCTGCTGTTAAAAGCAGTGATGTCATTTCCTGTAGCAGTGCATGCTGGGAAATTCAATGATGTTGCTTCCTGTGGAGATGGGTGTGGAAATGAAGTCTGCTTGTCTGGCTTCTTCTTTTAACCCCTTCGACGCTCATGACGGAACGGTTCCGTCATGAGCGTCGGTTGGGCTGTGCTCATGACGGAACCGTTCCGTCATGAGCCCGCCTGCGCAACGAACCTTCAGCGTGGCGCGGGAATCCGCGCCGCGCTGAAGGGGTTAAAGTTGTTTTTTGGCTTGAAATCAATGATGTCACTTCCTGAAAAGGTAGATGCTGTCAAATACAGTGATGTTACTTCCTGTAGAGGTGGATGATGTTGAAAGGAGACCGCTTATCTGACTTCTCCTTTTAAAAATGGTTTTGGCAGGAAACCAGTGTTGTCACTTCCTAAAGACGTGGATGCCGAAAAATGCAATAATGCCACTTCTTGTAATGATGGATGATAGAAATACATACACACATACTGACTGTTTACCTACTTGAGGTCATATTTAGTGCTCTTTAGCTTCATTATATTCACCAGTGGGAATTCCAGTTGATTTCTAGTGACAGTAAACAAAGAACATTTTTATCCAACCAATCACCTTCTATACCTAGATACGATTTGACTCTTCAGCAACTTCCCCGTAGATGTTTCTTTGACATCCTTCCTTCTGCTTGATACCATAGATTTTTGAGAAGCTGTATGTCATGAACAGTGAACACACCAATTCTGAAATCAGGCATGATGGTTCCCAGGGGACAGTAAATAAAAACATACTTTAAAAAATATTGAAGAGTTTTAAAACAGATGGTGCACGTGGGGCATATGGTATCCTTGTCTCAATATTTAAGAACACCCAGCAGTTGAGCTGATTACTCTGTTGTAGAATTACTTGCATTCTGCACATCTATTTGACAACCAGAGGGGGCATATTTTATTCACTATTTACAAGTAAGGGAGTCATCACTGTCTTTTAATCTATGGACTAATGGTCCTTCTTGAGAGTGGTGGTAAATGCGTCACAAAAGTCCTATTGCAGGAACTGGATCATTGAGCCAAGCATAACAAAATTATCCCCAATTATCAAACCAGATTCAGTAATACTGTGGGGCGAGGCACAATTTAATATCACTTTCCAATGCTTATCCATGGGACTATAAGTAATAAGGGTGCAAAACTTTACGCTGCCTTTATTCATTCTCTAACTAGTTCAACCGGCATTAACAGGAAATTGGTTGAATGCGTTATCCCACATCCCTTGCTTAAATCAAGTCATTCTTTGTGTTCAGAGCCTGAGTCAATGTTAAACTAGGACCATTGTTAATGTAAAAAACAGTATATGAATAGAGTATTACAGCAGGGATGCATTATTACACCCCAGCTTTTTACCTGCTATGTTACAGATTTCAAGCACACCCCTATCAGAACCCAAACATTTCCTTCCAAATCTGGTGGTAATCTTTTACCATTTCTGTACTATGCCGATGTGTCTGTATTATTAGATAAAATAGTTATTGTACTTCAAAGATATTTAATATAATTAAATGATAATAGCTTGAGAAACTAACTCATAATCAGCATTGAAAAAGTAAGGGCATCATTTTAGGACTAAAGTTGGGTATATGGCACATGGATGGCGTCAGACGGAGAGGATGTCTGTCTATAAATATCTGGGCATTTGACTAGAAGAAAGAGGAAGTAACTAATTATTTAGCCTCACGTAATTCAAACATTACAGTCTAATCTCAGGTTTCTTACACCTGCTTAAGAATGTATTTAATCCATTGCCATGACCAATTTTAGGAGTTATTTCAGCAAAGTTAATACCTTCTATGATTTTTGGCTTTCCCTGGAAACCTTTCTGGGATGGCTGATGCTGTCCAATGTTGTAAATTTAGATGTGTTTTTGGTCCCAGACATGCAACCATACAGGCAGTAATTCATGTAGAATTCTGCCTGACAAAACATGCATTGTGTTAAAATCAGGAATGCCCCCTAGGGTACTTTAAAGAGTTTAATTTGGAAGGAAATTAATTTAGATGTCTTTAAATCCACCAGTGGTTATTGTTTTTTTATACCTAAATGCAGCTCTATATAGCTCTAATTTAAAAATCTTGTGGGGAAAGAAGAGTCCTTATGGACAGTCTATAAGACTGGCTACTGTTCAGGTAAAGTGGCTCTCTTTTAAAATATATATATTTTCCAATGGAATGTTAAGAATCAGTTTGGTGGGCCGCGTCGAAAAATAGTTGAGTATGCCTTTGTCACACTTAACAAAGCGCAGGTTTATCAGGCTTAGGGTTTACTTATTATCACAGAGGGACTACCGCCATAGTTGGATGAATAAAATAGCAGGCAATTAAACTAGGTTCATAATATGGGTTTACAAATATGAGTCTTTTGAGCACTATTGATGTCTATATCCCACATTACTGACTGAGCAGAAGTGGTTATTAGTATCCCTGACTAATCAGCATTGTCTTAGAAGCTGTAAGAACATTGTGTGGCTCTGCCTAAAAGATCAAGAACCCCAACCAATAAGTTGTTCAGTGGAATGTATGGACTATGTCCGGTCACCCCTTAAAATGAGCTTATTTGCAATCTACTAGCTGCTTGCTGAATTTTAGAGCTGTTGTTATAATATTTTTTTTTTAAGTTTATTAATTCTATGCCTCCTGTCCATATGATAAACTGTGATTTTAGTTTCTGCAAGAAAGGGCCCTGTGAAGTTTTATACTAAAATCTTTAGAGTAGCTTTTACTTGCTATGGTTTTAATTAACTAAAGCAATAAACGTTTTTATTTTATTGGAATTAAAAAAACTGTCTTTCAAAGCCAAAAGAATGCATTTGTAAAAGACGTCATCACTGAACCACGTTGAAAATGAAACAATGACATGGGGGGTGGGATTCAACCATTCAGAAGTATCCTGACAGCCTTTCGTTCCAAGTGCACACTTTGGAACTGCCCCTACTCCTAATGGACCAGGATTCTGATCTATTATACTCATACGATGGACCATAGGATGGGGCATTTTGGAGAAATAGGATGCGTGCTTACTGCTATACCAAGTGAAGGCATTGCATAGACTGTACTTGAATTCCCTAGGTATGAGTTCTTGAATCTGAGCGGATGTACACAGGTGGAACCACAATCTCTATCGACTCTGATTCTGTCCTGAGAAAATCTGTCAATGGACGAAGCATGTGTTGGCCCTGATGTTTAGATGAAAAATAGAATTTGATACAAAAATGTCTACAGTTCAGAAATAATACTAGAAATTCAAAAATAGAAATAAATAAATGTTATGAATCACAGACACACTAGTAATTGTACTCAGTTATCAACGTATATTGTTAGTTGGGTGTGTAACTAACATCTTGGATGATCTGGCTATTCCTGTCATCATCTGGACTCCCCCATCTACACTTGCGGTAATGGGTGTTTGCTAGTTTGCAGACTCCCTGATGAAATACCTTCAGTAGCTGCAAAACATCCCAGGGACACTGCTTGGACCTTCCATTAATGAAGATGTGGACTATATTCTAATGCTAATGTCCGGCCAACAGCGTGTTTGTGGTTCTCCCAGTTGATGGTTAGGTTCACAGTTGCACGCATTAGATCCAGGAGTCCGCACTGACTCACACACTTACACATCTCTCACACTTTCACTGCAGCTTCGCGATAAGACGCTCATTGCTAGCGGGAGACTGAGTATGACATTATTTTACATGTCAGTCATCTGTTTGAACCTGTATGTTTAAAACCCACTGATTAAACATTGATATGAGTACTTGCCACATTTAGCAAAGCAGTGTTTATTTTACGCTCCCAGCTGTGAATCTTTGGTCACCATTTTGGAGGACTTGCTCAATGTGTTGAACGTTCCGGCTTTAAACAAAGTGTTGCTCGCTAGGTCACAAGACAAAATTCTTCCACCACTTGTGAGCTCACTCATATTTGCACTTGTTCACGCAGCTCTGAAACAACCTTCCTCTGCTCTGCAAATTGTCTGCTGTTTTTCCATAAAACTTGGCTTAACATGTCATTAAGACACCGTGCAGAACTTATTGATATATTTGTGGTTTTCAATAAAACGGGCCATATCATATCGACGTCACAGCACTTTACACCAGAGTAGAGGTGAGCTTACAGAATAAAGACAATGCTAGAATAGGCATACGGAAAACAATAGGCAAGTTGTAGTGTGGATTTTGATTATAATCGTACAGATATCTCTTGCCCAGAAAATAGACTAAGTGGTAGTGCGGCCAAAGCCTTACACTAGGTTGTCAAACAGATAACGGAATGTAGGCGAGGATGACGTTAAGCATTAAACTATACGTACTGTAGTCAAAGTAGGCAAGTCCAGGGATTGAATGGAGGTACCAGGGTATTTTAGCGGAATATGCATTAATAACATATCATAAAAACAAATAAATAACATTAAAAAAAGGGAGAAATACCACATATTTGCAGGAATAGGATTCTTGAAAGTCAAGCCCTCATTAACATAGAGGATGAAATAAATTGCAAAAATAAACTAGATCTGCTCAGACATGCCTGCAGGCTCCCGCTGCCTGGTGGCATTACACTGGGCAGGACTGGGCGCGCTGCATGGACTGTGTCTGCTGTGACTGCGCTACATTCAGTCATACCCTGTGGCCGAACAGCACGAACTCTGTATTCATCAATTTTCAGGTGTTTTTGTAGATAAAACGTTTAGCACATAGTTTGCCATGCATTGTTCAAAATGACGTTCAGCCTCATCTATCTAGAGATCAGCGCCTCCTAGCAGCGATTTAGAAACATATTAAAACGAATGTGATCTGAAGATAGTCAGTCAGATCAGTCAGTTTGTCATTTAATAATCTCAGTTATAAAGAGACTGTCTCAATTTATAACACACTGTTGAAAAGCTTCAGGCGAGGTTTACTAAGAGTAATATTCTCTTTCTGGGCAGTGACATTTAATTACCAGCTCCATTCTGTTTATTGTGCACTGTCCCCATTGCCTCTGGCGACTGCCAATTAGAATGTAGCTGCCTTAAGCATAGAAGGGGCAGTTTTTTCCCCCGATTTCGTGTGCAGCAGTGGGGTTAATTTAGGGTTGGAGCAAAACAGGAGAATGCCTTCGAGCAGTTTTGACCCATTGGGAATGAGGGCCGGAGAAATAGCTTCAGGTGACATAAAAATATGTTATTTGTGCCTTCAGGGGAGTCCTGAAGGCTCATGAGGGCATGGAGTGACTGAAAACCTGCTGCAGCTTCCCTATGAGACCTGTCAAAGAACACACAACACATCCTAAAAATAACATCCTTGGCCCTATACATAAGTGAATAATAGGTTTAACGAAAAGGACGTTGCGACCTTGTCACAAATGACCTCTGGAATATGTAAAGAAGTACTCTTGTAGTATTATTTTATGTGTCCTTACACATCTTTGTGAATTAGTCCCAAACTATGCAAAGTTTGAAGATTCAGGGGCTATTTTATACAATCTGCAAATGGAAAAGACTCATCAAATCGCAGGTTTTTAAAGCTTTGAGGAAAATGGAAGGATTATTAATGTCTTGCAGTTAAAAAGGTAGGTTAGTCCAAAGTTTGGGTAAAAGGTCCGAGATAGATGTTCTGCCGGTATAGGGCTGAAAATCGAAGAACCACCCACATGTGTTTTGTGCCCCTCACCGAAATGATGACATGGACACAGGAGTGCTGTCAGGGCGCGTCTTTAATTTTGCGCATAACGGAACTGCCGCTTCCACCATCGGCTCCTCCTCTTCCTCCCACGGCCATGCCTGACCCTGAGGCGAAGCCAGGACAGGCATTGCGACATGACATCTCCCCCTTTTGTATTTTAAATGTTCAATGTCTCTGTCAGGGTTCTTCAATGAGTCAAATATGTCTCCGAATGTCTCGTAGTGGTCGGCTGGGTCATGATTGACTGTGGGGAAGTTCTCTTCTCAGATCACGAGTCTCCGAGACCTGTATGGGTTCTTTGTGACTGTTTTCTTCTTGACTTGACACGTCCGTGTCCCAGTCAGGTTTCCGAGTCCAAGTGTAGGCTGTCGGGTTGCATCTTTTGAAGTGTGACATGTTCCTGGTCGTTCTCTTGCTTCCAGACTCAGCCATAACCATGGTTCCTTTTCTTCTTGTTACTTGTAATGGGTGATCGTGATAACGGCTGTCTGTTTTGGATTTCTTTTCTCGTCTCACCAGCACCCAGTCTCCTTCTCGGATGTCAGATATCTTGGCGTGTCTGCGGTGATCTGCATATTCCTTCATCTTCGCCTTCTCAGTCCGATCCAATTCGACCAGGGTTTCGTGGTCAGATGTCGTAGTCTTGGATTGCGTGACGGCGTCGGTGGTTGGTATCCGGGTGCGAGGGGTCCGGCCGGGCATTAGAGTGGCGGGACATTGGTTTGTGGTGCTGTGTGGTGTGGTCCTGTATGCTCGCAGTACTTCGTTTAGTGCTGGTTGAATATCACAGTGAGTTAACTCAGCTTGTTGAACTGTCTTTTTGATGGTGGCCATAAATCACTCCACCATCCCATTTGCCTGGGGCCACAGGGGAGTGATTTTCAGATGCTTGAAGTTTAGGTGTCTTGCGAATTCTGCAAATTCTTGTCCATTAAAAGGTGGTCCGTTGTCGGACTTCACCACCGTGGGCATTCCCCATGCAGCAAACGCTTCATCGATTACCGGTATGACAGTGCTCGCTTTAGTGGAGGAAATCTGGTGAGCAATGGGGAATCTGGAGTATTCATCCATGATGACGAGGATGTATTTTCCCGTTTTCAGCGGGCCAAAGAAGTCAATGGCTACATGTTGCCAGACACCATCTGGTAGGTCTGACATCTGCAGTGGGGCATGTGGTTCTTCTCGCCTTACTAGTTGACAGTGTGGACAGTCTTGTAGCGTGGTCTCCACCATCTGGTCAAGAGAGGGGAACCAGACGCGCTCTCGTAGCACTTTCTTCGTGGCTACCAACACTCGATGTCCTTCGAGTGCTAGATTTATGAGTCCCTGTCGCAGCTGGCTGGGGATGACAATCCTCCGACCTCTTAGTAGTAGTCTGTTGTCGCTGATGGAGAGTTAGTCTTTGACGTGCTTGAATGCCATGAGTTCCTGCGTGTTAATGGTGTAATTCGTCTTTGGTTCTTCTATGTGTCGCCATGAGTCGGTGCGAACACGGTGCATGATGTTTTGAATGGTGCCGTCGTTTGTAGATGCGTCAATGATGGCTTCTAGTGGAACAGCCGGTGGGCAGGCTCGATCAATGACGAACTGGAGATATTCTTCAGCCACGGAGTGTCGCGTTTGTGTCAGAGCCTGGGGATGTCGTGAGATGTAATCTGCCGGGTTCTCCGCCTTCCCCGGTTTGTGAATGATGGTGTACCTGTAATCTTGCAGGCGGATGCCCCATCGTTCTATTCGCGGAGGCATTTTCGCCCTGGGGTTCCCAACAATAATTGTCAGCGCTTGGTGGTCGGTGATGAGTGTGAAGTGCTTGCCATACACAAAAAGGTGAAAATGTTCACACGCCCACACGACTGCCAGGCTTTCTTTTTCTGGTTGGGAGTACGCCTTTTCGGTGTCAGTAAGGCTGCGGCTGGCGTACGCAACGATGTGGCGTTGGTCGGCTTCGTCATCGTATTGCGCTAGAATCGCCCCTAGCCCAACAGGGCTGGCATCCACAGTGATTTCTGTCTTAAGCTTGGGGTTGAAATACGCTAAATTGATGGCTGAACTCACAGCTGCCTTAATTTTGTTGAACGGTCGGTCACACGTGGCTGACCACTGGAAACTTTGCCCTTGTCGAGTTAGTTCCCTCAGGGCGCAACTGATGGTGGCGTAGTCTTTAATGTAGCGGGCGCAGTAACTGGCCATACCCAGGAATGAGCGGATGTCGCTGACATCATGCGGCTGCGGAGTGTCCGATAGTGCTTACACTTTTTCGGGGTCAGGTCTCATACCCTCTTTTGAGAAGATGTGTCCGTAGAATTTGAGAGTCGACTTGTGAAACTCGCACTTGTCCTGATTGAGTGTGAGGTTGGCGTTGAGGCGGGCGTGGCACACTCGGTCTAGCGCCTTGTCGTGGTCTTTCGGGTCTCTCCAAACACCAAGATGTCGTCACTATAGTTGAAAGCATTTAGGATGTCTTCTTTGACTCGCCGGACAGCCTCCTGGAAGATCTCAGCCGCTGATGAAATACCGAAGTTGAGGTGCTTATACCTGAAATGTCCTTGATGTGTGGTGAATGTGGTGATGTATCGCGATCCTTCGTGCAATTTGAGCTGATGATACACCTTGTTGAGGTCTAATTTCGAAAAGACTGTTGCCCCGTTCAGGCGTGTGATCATGTCACTGATGTGGGGGCCTGGGTGTTGCTCCCTTTCGATGGCTGTGTTAGGGGCTCGCATGTCTACGCATAGGCGTACTTTGTTGTCCTGGCCTCTCTTTGGCACGACCACTACTGGCGACACCCATGGAGTGGGTCCAGTTGATCTTTCTATGATGTCTGCCTTTAGTAGATCTTGCAGTTCATCATCTACTGCTTGTTGTTAATGGAACAGCACTTTCCTGTGGTGTTGTGCCACTGGCAACACATGTTCATTGATGTGCAGCTTGACCTTGAAGTGAGCTAGTTTTCCTAGGCCGCTGAACAGCTTTGGGAACTTGTTGACAATGTCTGGCGAGTCATCCACTTTGTACAGGATCTCAACTAGCTTCAAGCGCTCTGCTGTTGGCAGACTGAGGAGACAGTCTGCAGCTTCAGGACCTTCAATCATGTGAATTTGTGCTTGAATTTTCCTGTCTTTGTAGGTCAGAGTGGTACTAAATTGTCCTAGACATGGTAGCGGTTCTCTGGACATCTTCGTGTCGACCCTTACTGCAGCTGGTTCTAGTTTCGGTTTTGGGTTCATGCTCTGGTATTCGGTGGCGCAGATGTAGTTGAGTGATGCGCCGGTGTCTAGAACAAACTTGGCGGAATGACTTCCTATTTGGATGTGTAGTCGCAGGTACTTCTTCAGTCTATCTGGGTCTGCCACCATGCACACATATTCATCACTGTCTTGTGAGATGGGTGTAAGAGAGGATGACTCTCTGGACGTTGACCGTTGAGATCGGTAGGAGCTGTGTGACTGTACTGGATCTTGATGAGCTTGTCGAGTGGTCTCTCCGTCCTTGTACGGCCCTGGCGTGATATCGTGATCCTACGTTTTGCTTGATCTGTCTCGTCTCCGTGCGCCGGGCTTGGCAAGCGGCTTCGAATTGGTTGTCTTTTCCACATCGGTGGCATCGTTGGCCAATGGCTGGACATTGACCCGTGTGCAGGTAGTCTTGGCCACACCGGTAACACTGTGGAGGGTGTCTACGAGAGTGACTGTTCCTTTTCCCTCGCCGGGGTGACTTTGTACGAGGTGACCTTGCAAATCTTCCCGAGGTGCGACGATCTGGATGTTGCCTCAGTTCTGTGTGAGATTGCACGCAAAGAGCTTGTTCTTTTTTGTCAGTTTTACCGGCTTCCATTTTCTTTGCGTGCTCTTCTGCTTGATCGTTGATGCGAGTAAGTTCTTCAATTTCATCTAGAGTGTAGTACTTCTTCAGTAGTCGGCGGCATAATGATTCAGATTGACATCTGTCAATAATTCGTAGACGCAGCGCAGTCGAATTCGCAATAACGAGCTAGACGCTTGAGACGGGAGACGAAGTCGCCCATGGGTTCGTCTCGCTCCTGAGACGCAAGGTTGAATGTGTAGCGCTCGTAGTCTAGGTTCCGTATGGGAAGGAATTTCTTGTTTAATGCTTCTCTTACGCTCTCATATGACACAGCGTTGGCTGGAGGTAGGTCTTTGATGATTTGTCCAATGTCTTTACCTACAAGGTTACTCAGGGCTATGAGTTGTTGGTTGGAGTCATGGACCTGTGACCCTTTCATGAAGTCCTCAAAGTCCTCAAGCCAACTCTTCTAGTTGCTGGTTTTTGAAGAAGGTGTAGTTTATGAGGAGACTAGTCAGGCAAGCCCAGATCAGGTTGCCATAATATACCCTTGAAGACACAATGGGTTGGGTAGTGATGTTATGAAGGCGGATGGGAGTCGAGGCAGCCCTTTACACCAAGGTCTGAGGACAAGAAAGCCAAAAGAGGCTTAAATGATAACTCAGAGTCTGAACGAACTCCATGGCTTATTGCTTGAATGACATGGCTAGGAGGGGAGGCCACTCAGAGCTGAACCAAAAAGCCCTGCCAAAGCTCAGTAACTCAGTGTTATGAGTGTTTCACTTTAGGTGGCTGTCGAATTTGCATTCTGAGTTAGCAAGAATACAGTCTGAGGAATGTTGCTGAGCCGGAGGATCAAGTCTCACAGTGGGATGTGTATTACTAGTCTAGCAGTCACACCTAAGACCAAAATAAGATGCGCTATAAGAGCCATACGTTGTTGAATATTGTAGGGGTTAGGGCACAGCCTTGAGAAGGCCTCACATGGTAGTTCATGGAAAGGAAACAAAAGGGAGAAAGGGAGGCAGCCTATTCCCAGCCTAGTCAGGTAGAAAAAATGCAATTCAGCCATCATCTGGGCCTCCCATCTCAAGATCTTCAAGTCTGGTGACAAGTAGTGGATGGGAGATAGTATCAGAGGCTGCCAAGTGGTCAAGTGAAATAAGTGCTGCAGAACCACAATAGTTCAACATGGCTCCGGGTCTTTAAGAGTAAGAATAATTTGTACCATGGTTGGTAGAAAAGCCATCTAGGGCAGGTTCAAGTAAGGAATTACAAGAAGGCAGTTAACTGAGACTTTGAAAAGTTTCAATGACTTTCACATTAAAAGGAAGAAGGGAACTATATCCATGCCGTGAAGGGGAGAGCCTGATCTGATGGACTACATTATTGTAGAAATAGATTCTTGAGGGTTTTTGCGTTTTAAAGTCATCATTATATTAAGAAGCAGAATGTTGCAGACGTGCAAAGGAAATCTTCCTTGCATGTAAAACTATGTTGCCAGCATAGGAAAGCCATTTGTTAAAAATTGTGCGCAATAATCAAAGATGCAAACATGAAAATAGGAGTGGCAAAACTTTGACAATTACAAAACTGCATCCGGGAGTCAATTTCCGCACAGAGAAACATCCTACAAGCCCAAATCGCACTGCAAAGCAGCATACATGCAGCCTATCCCTTACCCACAAAATTGCAAGGTCTAATGCAGCACTATCAGACATGCAGCTCAAAGACTATCCTTATTTTCTGAAATCAAAGATACCTATTCTTCAGAAACTGCAGCAGCGAAGATCACAGCAACAGGCACCAGAAAAGGAAAAGATATTGTCCAACACATACTTGAAAAATAGTAACATCCATACCGTAAAAAAAAAAAGATCATGAATAATATTAAAGTGTTTAGAGTTACACCACCCCACCAAAGAAGACAGCAGACAGTTGCAGAATTTGCACGCAGAGAGATAGCAGCATGGGCCACCCTCCTGAATGCTCCGCACGTATTCACACAACTATCCAGGGAATCAACAAGCAACTGTTCCAAAAACAACACAATGGATGTGAGAATCCTATATGAACATAATTTCCTGCAAGTAGGTGCTGATCATCACTCCTTTACCTGTTCACCAAAGAGTGCCACCTGGAGCACCAGAGTATACAACCATTGTGGTGTATGGTAGCACCACAACTACAGCTCTGGACAACATTAGGGCACAGTGCCATTGTCTCAACAGTGCAGCATGTCCATTTCAACTGAATACACAAATGAGGCCTTTCAAAAAAAATGCTGCACCTGTGCTCCTTACAAGTGGGCCCACATTTGAATACTGCAAAAGATCATGCCAAGCAGTGCCCAAATATCCCACCATCTCTTCTCCAAATAACAGCCACAGAAACAAGAACAGCTGCAGCCCATGAAAAATGCAACTCATCTAACACATCACATCAACAGTATAGATTGCCTCGTTCAGACACACTACCAGACAGTTGGAAATGGGGGTCTCTAGTTGGCTGTAGCTTGCACCCTATCCAAGTAGGGCCCCTTATTCTTATTCTAGTGAGGGTAAGGGAGTTACACACCCAAGATAACCTCTGCTCGCCCCCTTGGTAACTTGGCACGAGCAGTCAGGCAATGTGTAAAGCATTTGTACATACACATGCAGTAACACAGTGAAAACACTATAAAAGGACATCAAACCAGTTTAGAAAAATATTCATCTGAGTAAAACAAGACCAAAACAACAAAACTCCACTGACACAAATCAAGATATCACTTTTAAAAGGTTTCAAAACAGTTCACTCCACAGGAAACTATGAATGCGTCACTTTTATCAGATAGTACCTGGGATGCATCAAAATCAAGGACGAAAACAGGCGCAGGGGAAGTGGCACACTGTAAAAGCAAAGCAATGCATTGGTTCCTTACTCCCAGGAGAGGTGTTGTGTCAGTTCCTTACTGAAGTGCAGAGAAGGTGATGCATCATTTCCTTACTGTGAGGGAAGGTGATGCGTCGGTTTTCAGACATGCGGCCCCGGTTCTTTACTGCTGGGCATCATCAATGAAGAACTTGGCGCACAGGTGCGATGCGTCAAAAATCCAGATGTGCTGGGTTGATGCAGCAGTGAAACAGGTGCTGCGTCGATTTTACAGCCGCAAAGCAGCTGATGCATCAATTTTTTGTAGCGGCACAGTAGGGACTGAGTTGGAGTCAGAGCAGGTGCCTCGGACGACGGAGACACGGTGCTCAGGACTCAGGCTGCTGCGATCTCTTCAGCCGCATGGCAGGTGCTGCACCGATTCTTCAGCCCCACCACGATGATGCATTGTTTTTTCAGCCGCACAGCAGTGCTTGCTTCAGGAAAAACAGGTACTAAAGGTCGATGCGTGGATTTTCTCAGTCCTTTGTAGCAAAAACCACCTCCAAGGGCCCAGAACTGGAATTGGCACCACTTGGCAGGTCAGAACTCCCGGCAGAGGAATACAAGGGCAGCAGATGAAATCTTTGATGGCCCTGAGAATTCTTAACAGGGGCTGGCAAACACAAGCCATTGGAGAACCTTGGCAAGCATGGTGTGGAAAGCAAACTCCAGTCCTGTCACTGCCCAAGACAGAAGCAGCAATCAGTAGGCCAGCACAGCACAGCAACAATCAGAGTGGCAGTTCTCCAACTGGGCTACTGTTGGCTACCTTGGGCCTACCTTAGGGGGGCCTTACCTATACTAAAAGGTAAGGTTTGGGCTTGGCAAGTGGGTACGTGTGTCAGGTCAACATGGCAGTTGAAAACTGCACACATAGACACTGCAGTGGCAGATCAGAGACATGGCTGCAGGGCTACCCATGTGGGTGCCACAATCAGTGCAGCATTCCCACTAGTAGCATTTGATTTGCAGGCCCTTGGCACACACAGTGCACGTTACTAGGGTCTTACCAGTAAATCAAATATGCAAATTTGGATAACCAATCATAAAAACAATTTATACAGAGAGCACTTGCACTTTAGCACTGATCAGCAGTGGTAAATTTCCCAGAGTTCTAACACCAGCAAAAACAGAATGCAGAACTCAGTCAAAAACAGGGGGTCAGAAGCAAAACAGTCAGGGGAAAAACACGCAAAAGATGGCAGGTTGTTGCAGGGATTCTGCACATACACAGAACTATGCTCAGGATTATGGGACCTTCGCTTATCGGGACTGTGCCTTCCTACCGCCTTAGTTCCCACGAGCCCGGACTGACTAGCTATAGTGTCTCACTTGCCCTCCTACATACTCACAGAGAAGCAAATGATTAGACACCCCAGGACACAACACTCCAGTATCTCTCAAGAATCACGGTAACAAGACACACCTTTTCGCTCACACTCTCGTACCTATCCACAATATGATCTGACTGAGACACGAATACAGTTTAAAATGTTTATTTTAACTATCATGCTCTAACATGCAGTATACGTGCCACAACAAGCAGAAAAATGCATAACACCAATATAGTTAGCATTGCAGCAAGGCCATACATCATAAAGGGAGATGTCATCTTACACAGATTATGGAGAAGGGACGATGGTACCTAGCCTCCTTCCCATTGGCTAAAAGGAGTATTACTATATGATAGAAGATCTCTGGGCTTTGTTAGCAGACTCCATACCTTAGACTAAAGATGGTATTTCTACATCGAAGGTGCGTGTTGCTCTTCTCCCTGGAAAGTTCCTTCTCCAAGTGTGTGTTGCCTAAACATGTATCCCTGTAATATCAAAGTACGAGCTTCCAGCCGCAGCATCGTTGATGTGTTTTGTCTAGGTGCTAGGGCCTGACCAGAACAGAAACACAAGGGGCAATGTTTATCGACCTTGCTCACAATGTTCAGATTAAACTCCAGGACAAGGCAGAGAACGAACACAGCAAAGAGTTCTCATGTAAAAAGCATAAACAGAGTCTTGCAAAAATAAAGCTTTGTAGTAACGTGCGCAACAGCTGCATCATAGCTGATGTTCTCATGCTAATTTTGTGATGCCGACAATATCCCTATCGGCCACATGACAAGGTCTAACACATACCCACACTCTTACAAAGTAAACTCATGCGGGACATGGCAGGGACAGGCATGAAGACCCATAAATAAAGAACATCAGACATTTCAAGTGCTAAATGGAAAATTATTTCCTCAGGATGCATGGAGAGATGAAGCCAACACACATAGGAACAAAAACATTGCCTGGAGGAAGATACCGGGAAGACAATAAACCACAGTAATGTACTATGCCAATTCCGTTATGTTTAATGACCCAGGACACAAAGCAACAACAGTAGCCTACATCTGCAACACTTCAGTATTCAAAGCACTATGCAAAGATTAGTAGCTATAAAACATCAGGAAGGCAAATCAACAACGCTGCACCATTACCTGCTATGCCCCAGCATTTAACACGCTGCGTTAAAATGAGTTTCTGTAATGCCCTGGCATGTAAAGGAAAACACTTGGTCAGTGTCTGCAGTTCTCCAACATATAAAGCACCTTTCTCAGGATGATGTCTGCAGTGTGTAAGGAAATTCCTCTTTTTGCATGATCACTGTTAAATATGGGGTCTCTACTTGACAGAGGTTTGCACCCTATCAAAGTAGGGGCCACCACTCTTGTCAGGGTAAATCAGATACATATCCTAAATTAACCTAGGCTTGCCTTCTGGTAGCTTGGCAGATATCTGTCAGGCTTAACTTAAAAGGCAATGTGTAAAGTATTTGTGTAACACTTAAATTACAGTAAAGCAATGAAAACACCACAAAAAGACTCTACAAAGATTTAGAACAATAGAAAATATTTATGTTTAAAACAAAAGCAAAACGACAGAAAATCCAATCAGTATAAGTCAAGATATGAATTTTGAAATATTAAATGTGAAAACAGTGCTTAGAAGTCACTAGCGGTCATAAAGTTACTTGAGGTCACGAGTCAAAGTGATCCAAAGTCAAAGTTCAGGGCGACCGCGATTGAGGTCAGGCCGGCTACAGGACCCAGACGGGTTTGCTGACAAAATACCTTGGATGGAGCTTTTGTCAATGTCAAGAGTCTATTGCATCATCGTAGAGCCATGGAAAGAGGGTCCTGTGTCGTTGTCAGCTCCGTTAAAGTCAATGCAAAGTTTCATCGTCGAGCAACCTCTGCGTCGCTGTTGAGTATCACAGGCTTTGGATTCTTCATCATTAAGCAGCCTCTGCATCGGCATCGAAGGGCAATGCGGCAGAAAATCTCAATCAGTCGAGGCAAGCAGAAATCAACTGCAGAGCCCACGTCTAAGGTCCAGGACTGGAGACGGCACCTCAGGCATGGGTAGAACTCACAGATGGCAGAGTTCATCAGCACCAGCAGGATTGCAGGGAGTCTTGTGTGTCCCTGTGACTTCAGAAAACAGAAGGCAAGCCAGCAAGCCCTTGAAGTGAATCTGGGTTCAGGTGAGATAGGCCTAGTCCTTGTCCTCAGCAGGGCAGAGATCAGCAAGCAGCAAGGCAGCTTAGCACAGCATAGAAGCAGTTCCTCACAACAGTCAGTCAAAGCAAAGTGGCAATCCCTTCAGCACAGCAGTCTTTAATCCAGCGAGAGTTTTTCCCAGACCTAGTAGTGAACTGGTTTGGTAGGGCCAGAGTCCTGGTACTTATACCCAAAAGTGCCTTTGATGTAGGGAGACATTTCAAAAGATTTCTCTGAAGTGCACATGGATCCCATTCAATCAGCCCTGTTTGCCAGGCTGTCTGTGGGGTGAAGTCAGCCCCTCTCTCTTTGTGTGAGTACAGAACACAGCCTATCCACCTCTCCCCCTTCCTGATCAGGAAACAAGGGAACTGGAGGCCCAAATAACATCTATGAGGACCAGTTGCCCCTTTCTTCCTGACACTGATTTTGCCACCTCTGAGGTCAGAGACTACAAAGGTAGTGCCAGGGGTCGCAAGGAGCAAGCCAGGGGACAACTGCAACCCCTAAATGACGTCCATGGTAGTCAGCTCCTTTGTGTGAGGACAGGACATAGTTTATTCAGATGTAAGTGTGAGCCACCTCTCCCTCTTCCTGCCCAGGAAGGCTATCAGAATGCAGTTGAGTCCTCTTTCACATACAGCCCTTGCTGTGTTTGTGATTGTCTAGAGGAAATGCACAAAGTTTAGCTGTCACCCAGCCCAGACATGCATTGGAGACAGGCTGCAGGCACACAGAACAAAGTTAAGAGCAGGGAAATATCCACTTTTTAAAACTGGCATTTCTAAAATGATAATGTCAAATCCAACTTTACTACTAAAGATGATCTATCACCACCATTTCAAAGATATTAAACATGAAGTAGCTACTCCTTTCCAATCATGAACTACAGTTTAAAGGTGTTTTAAGGAATCCCCAATGCTAGCCGAAAGAAGGAGTAGGCCTCACAGCATTAAAAACAAATGTAGCTGTTTATCCCTGCCAGGACATATAAAACTCAAAAGTACATGTCCTGTCTTTTAGTTACACAGCACCCTGCCCTTAGGGTCACTTAGGCCTTACATTGGGGGTGTCTTAGGTGTAATATAAGAGCAGTTTAAGGCATGGCAAGTTGTTTTAAATGCCAAGTCGAAGTGTCAGTAAACTGCACACACAGAAGCTGCAATGGCAGGCCTAAGACAGGTTTGAAAGGCTACTTGTGTGGGTGGCACAACCAATGCTGCAGGCTCACTAGTAGCATTTAGATTACAGGCCCTGGGTATATGGTATACAATTTGTCAAAGGATTTACAGGCAAAGTAAATATTCCAATCAGGTGTACAACAATGTTACCATGTTTAGGGGAGAAGCACATGCACTTCAGCACTGGTTAGCAGTGGTAAAGTGCTCTGAGTCCTAAGGGCAATAAAATGATACAGCAACATTTTGAGGGAAGCAGGCAAAACATTGGGGGGAAACCACCCTAAGGATGACAGGTCCAACAATCACCCCCAAAGTTTTGGACTGATGATACTGGGTTTTTTTACTCCAAGACCGCACTGAGTCCTGGCAAAATGGCCTCATTGCCATTGTTCTGACCATTATAAAGGGTATGTTTGATTGGCTCTCACAATTAGCATACATTAACTTGTAAGTCCCTAGTATATGGTACCAGAGGTACCCATGGCCCGTAAGTTAAAGTGTTCCTTGTGGACTACAGCACCTATTGTGCCAACACAAGTGTGACAAAGCAAAGCAAGACTCCCAGCCTGCCATTTCTGGCTTGCAGAGCAGTTCTTGAACTGATAACTCGAAATTGCAATTTAAATTAATGACAATATTTCGACCTTCCTAGTTAATGTAATTAACTCATCTCTAAGGCAGGCCTATTGAGCCTTATGGCAGGGTGCTGTATATTAAAATGTGGGCTATGTGTTTTTGTGTGTCCCATCAGTAAAAAAACACAAATTGCCCTTTTTGCTGTAGACAGAGTAGCAGCCCCATTGGTGAGTGCAGGGTTACACGTCGATAACTCAGTTGTGCTTACTTCTGAATGGGACTTCTAAAGTTGTTACTTCAAGGTAGCAAAAGAATCATACATTGAACCCTACTTGCTGCCCAAGTCAAATGTAATTTATTTTTTATGTAAATGGCAGCTCTAGAAATTTTTCGGTGTTTAATGCAACTGCAATTTACAGCGGATCATGTTTGTTTGGTCATAATAGTGATGCTCAGAGTCACTTTCACTCACTAATTTTGCACTGATGTTTCGTTGAGCACTGGTGATGAAGCATGTATATGGAGTTTCACAAGTAACACAGATTCAGCAGATGGTAACCAGGAGTCACACAGATGTTTTTTTAAATACCTTTTTAACATCTTTCACTGATACCTGGCTTTCCTCCTTTAATTTCTGACACAATCAAATTGTTGCCAGTAAAAGTCACTGTTCTCTACAATGGCAGTATATCATTGCATTTTCAGCTGCCCCTGAAGAAGGGTGGAAGTATCCGAAATGCATTGGGATCTACAGACAAGTCATGATCTCGTACTGTTTTATTTGTTGAGAATGTACCTAATTGCAAACTAATGTGATGTAACATAGTTTGATCAATAACACATTGTTTTGTGAATAATATTTTGTTGATGCGCTAAATACTATTTGGGAAACTATCAAAATCTTATGTGTATTATTGATTGAAAATTCAAAAGTATGGATTACAATTGAGCCAACAGGCTTTTATAGTAGTGCGCTTTGAATCTAGGATACCTTTGGGTAAACTAGTATAGTTCGAACTCTAGAAAGTTGCCACTCTGTTGCACATGTTTTCTAGTGACAGTTTACAGCTGATGACCATGAGACAGCCTTCTGCCCTCTGGGGGGAGGTGTGAAATACTCTCAGGAAGGAACACAAAGGGCCTGTAGTTGCGAGAGGTGTTATCTCTTCCTGGCAAGAAGGCCAAACGGGGTGTGAGCCCAAAAGGCGAACTTCAAAGAGGAAGCCACCTTTGAAAGGCAAATAGTGGGCACACGTGAGAGGGGCAGCTCTTTATTTCTGGTAAACAGGTTGGCATTAGGGACAGAGATGGAGAAACCATTGCCAAGCCAGTTTTGGTAGCCACACCTCTAGGGTGGGCTACCCAGGTCCACACCCCGTGGGAGGGGTTCTGCCATCTTGAGAGTGGACAGAATATTGCATTCTAGGATAGCTAGATGGCAACTGTCACAGCAAAGAAAACAAAAGTTAGCATTTGCTAACTCTACTTATCACCCACTACTCAAAAAGAAAACCTTCCTTATAGATAGATATTACAGACCCCAGAAGGTGCACAGAGAATGAGGACCATTTGGGGCAAGGCCGGAAGTTACAGGAAAAGAACTATTAGAACAAATGGAAAATGGAAAAACGCCAAGTCCAAAATGCTATTAAGAGAGCATCTTATTTCTCCCAGTTGTGTGTGTCACTACTTATAATCCAATGTCAAATAAAATGAAAAAGATGCTCAAACAATTGGCATATTCTGCTATCTTTGGACATCCAGCCACCTCTGTGTGCGTTCAAAATAGGAAGGAATTTAAGGAACTCAATAGTCAGAGCCATTCCATATTAAGAGACTAGTAAACAGATCACTCTGTATGGACTCCCAATAGTGAAAGGACATCACAGATATGGATCGACCGTATTTGTAGTCTCACACAAAACAGCACTGAAGTTTAAATTGCCATTAAAACAATACAACAGAACACATTTTCAAATTGTAACACCACAATTGTCACTTATCCTACCACAATTGCCACTTATTTCACTTATTTACACATTTCAATATGACAAAACTTAATTGGTATAGCTTCACAAACTGGTATGAATCAAATTATACAACACAATCTAGGGCTAACTGTGACGTTGCAAATGCCTCACTAGCTACTCATTACATGGAGACAGGCCATTGACAGTATTTGACGTACTCTGGACCGACCGAAGAGGGGGAGAAAATTAGCATGCTTGGAATCTTTTTTTATTCACAAACCTGACACTGTTAATAATGGGATAAATAATGCAGATGAATTAATCAGCCTTATATTCTATGGTTATACATGAGCTTACAAGATCCTGTTGTACACAACCAGATCTAGGTAGGGTTTTCGAACCAAATGTAAATGACAAGACCTTCCTATGATTAAGTTAATGCACTGTGCGGCATATTAGAAAGAACTAAAAAGATGTACTTTAGTATAAAAATCAAATCAGAGGCAATTTATTTGCGTTTGCAACAGTTGCCAAAAACATACTGTTGTTACAGTCTAGTGTTAATAAGAGAAATTATATTCTTCATATTAAAGTGATAAAGTTTCATACAGAATGTCATTTTAATTTTCTAATTGAATATGTTGCCACTGACATGCTTAAGACGACCTTTAAGACCCGATTATGATTTATTCACAAACGTGAATTGGAATGGCAGTTCTGGATGAAAATTAAATCTTGTATCACTTCATCATTCATCATGTTGCTGCATTTTGTTTAAATAGCCGTACATCGATAAGAACAATAATGTTAATACTGCTTTGTAGCATTGATTGAGAAGTTATGTATATGGATCTTTCTCAGAATACCATTAATAATGAGACTAGGGAAAAGGGGCAAAATGGCCGCGAAAAAACGCCACGGAAGGACCTTTCGCTCCCTTCCAAAGTCCCCTGCTGGTAATGCTGAATGAACTGTAAAAGATATGCCACGCTAGTTTCGTACTGACCTCATTACGCTTCCAGCGAGTTTCCCGCTGAGCCCTGAGCTTCCCGGTTGTTGTGCTAAGGAAAACCTGCAGACCCGGGTTTCTGGATTGGATCACCTCCCGGCTCACCAGCGCTACCGCCATAGTCCTTGTGGGAGGTCTCACAGCTGTGTACACTTCCCGGTCCCGTCGCTGCTCTCACAGTTTGTGCAGCGCGCTGTTCTATCCTTCCGACGCTGGGTGCGGATGAAAATGGCCCCAAAATCGATAAAAAACTTTAAAGAGCAGGGTGTTGTGGATATAGATCCAAAAGAAGCTGCTGGAGGATCCAAAGGTCGGAGGGAACAGAGGAGAGAGCAACCAGGAGGAGTGGTTGCGGATTCTGGGACAAATCAAGGTCAGACACGAAATGGCGGCCCCAAAAAGAGAAGTGAGGTGGGCAGAGTGGCTGATGCTGGTGTAGTCGGAGTAGCAGGCGGGACAAGATTACGGACGGCTAATGCTAGCGAGGGCGTTCTGCGTCAGCCATCGGTAATGGAGGCATTTGGGATATCAAGCATGATAGCGGCAGTCCCGGGGAATAATTTGAGCTTACCTGCTTGCTTGCCCCCCTGGTCTGACTGTATCCCCGCGAACCGAAGCTGCTTCACAGGTGTGTGATCCAGTTCCATCTACGGTTAAGATGGCTCTATCTCTACCGCTCTGGTGCATTCTGGGTCCGGTAGTTCTTCTGCTGTTCTTTTGCCTCAGCGGGGTAACAACACTGATAATACTGAACTGGACCCAGAGTTAAGCAATATGAGGCAGCTGGCCGTGGAGGCTGATCGACCAGCTGGACTAGTTGGACCGCATTTAATGCTGTTATTGGAGGGGGAGAACCCTTTCACAAGGTCCTGTGAGATGAGCGCCAAAAATAACAGCCAGGGCAGTGGCAGTGGCGAGGCGATAAATAAGGATATAAGCTGCTGTCGCAACATTGTCTTAACAGGTGACACGAACGTAGAAGGCGAGCCTGAGGCTGTGGTGTCGCTCCTCCAGATAACCCATGACAATGTATGCACATCCATTCAGATTTATCGCAATGTGGAACCATCTGATGTTAAGCCTGGAAATATGAGCAACACTTCCTGTGAGCTAGACAACCAAGGGTCTGGTTCCACCTGGCCATGTGCTCCTCTGCTCTCACCGGAGGGCGATACAGTTTTTTCACTGAATGATGACTCTGACACATCCCAGATCAGTGAGCAGGAATCATCACAGGAGAGTGTCTATGGAGAAGAGTCCCCGGTAACGCAGAAGCAGCATCACAGCCAGTCCAAGACTCTCAGGCGCCAGGCCAGGACTAAAGGTCGATCCTCGGACTCAACTAGCAGACGGCTTGAATGGGATTACTCTGCTTCAACTCTGATAACCTCCTCTGGTAGCGGGCTCGGGGGAGACAACGGTACGAGCGGAACTAACGATCCAGGCAGTGCACCTCCACCACCAACACTGGAGTTACTTTATACAACTCTTAAACAGATGCAGGGCGAGGCCCGGCAGGAGAGCAAGAGATCGCAACTCGCTACCAAGAAGCTTCAAGGGGCAATCCGCAAGACGAACAAGCTATGTTCTGATATGTCCGAACGGATAACCCATGTAGAAGCACGAACTGTTGCCATGGAGGAGGAGGTTGAGAAACTGCATATATTTAAAGCTGCTCAGGAAAAATATTCACGGGATGTGGACTGGAAACTTAAGGATTTTGAGAATCAGCAGTGCCGAAATAACGTCCGGCTACTTGGCCTTGAGGAAAAAGTGGAGGGGGAGGACATCTTGGCGTTCGTTGTGAAGCTATTGAAGGCTGCTTTTCCAGACCAGGCCCACTGGAATTGGGAGATGGAAGTGCAGCGGGCACACCGCTTCCCAATGTTTAGGAAAACCCAGCCCAATAGCCATGGAGACCGACCCAGAGCGATTCTGATCTTCATCGGCAATTTTTTGTTAAGACAGGCAATCATTGACCGAGCCAGACCGGACTCCAAAAGAACAGTAGAGGGGCATACCTTCTTCGCTCGGCCGGATTTTTGCCATACTACGGTTGAGTGGAGATGGAGGCTACGTCAGCTGATCACCCCATTTCAAGGGGTGGGCTGCGATGCCTTTTTGCTGTTTCCTGCACGGCTCAAGGTTATCCACAAGGGCCGGGTTAGAATGTTTCTCTCGGAGATAAAAGCCCAAGAGTTTCTCACGGATATAACTGAATCACGAGGGGCGAGGGCTTTGACCAACGTAGCCAAAAGGGATAAGGGTGATACAGGGTAGGACTGATGTGCTCTCTAAGATGACAAAATATTTCCCAATATGATAAATTTTCTTGCTAATTTAAGGGGCTGAGGGTGGCGCACATAATTATCTGTTAGT
Organism: Triturus cristatus; assembly: GCF_964204655.1. Classification (NCBI taxonomy): domain Eukaryota; kingdom Metazoa; phylum Chordata; class Amphibia; order Caudata; family Salamandridae; genus Triturus; species Triturus cristatus. Next base: position 619,042,605 of record NC_140588.1, on the reverse strand, counting down.
TTGATGTAAGGATGTTTTTCTTGAAGTATTGAAGTGGCTGTTCCTGGGGTTACTTGGGGGGAGGGAAGGGCACTGGCGCTGTCTATTTAGGAGTTGTCTCGGCCATATCTAGGTCATGGCTGACCTAATTGCCTGTAAGGGAGGCAGGGGGGGTGGGAGATTTGGGGTCCTTGTTGTAGGGGGTGGTGGGGGTTCAGCACAGGTTAAGCTGTTTCAATTTGTGAGGCAAGTAAAGGGGCAGCAGAATTGGATTCAAGATGACTTGGTCAGGTTACTTCAGGAGGCTCGTATGATGAGCATGAATGGCAAGGTAAGGTCCGATGTACTAGCAGTAAAATAGGTTTATTGTAAGGAAATAAGAAATGCTAAGACATGAATCTGCGGGTTTTGACAGTGAATATTTGTGGGCTCAATGACCAGAATAAGAGGAATAAGGCAGCAATTTGGTTGAAATCCTTACGTGTAGACTATCTATGCATTCAAGAAACACATATAGAGGGCAACAGAGCTCGCATAATGGAACAGCTTGGTTTTAAATTGTTGGCACATACCACACAGGGCTCTTGAACTCGGGGGTGGCAATTCTTACTCGGAGGAATGATGTGAGGGTTCTCAGAAAGTCAGTAGATCAATGGGGTCGGTGGGTAGTGATTGAATGCTTGCTTAATAATTTTAAATTCACAGTCTGTTCATTGTATGGCTCAACATGTGCTGACCCGGAATTGTTAGGAAAATTAGATTCCAGCTTGGCAATGTGGCCTGCTCCGATAATCCTATGCGGGGATTTTAATATCAATGGCTTGGGGGTACAATGGGGCACTCAAGGAAATAATGATTCGGGACAAAAGAGAAAAGTTGGTCTTGCCTTATCTAATTTAGTTTGTATTAATGGTTTGATAGATGCATGGGCTTATTTGAAACCTTCGGAAGCAGGTAACACTTTTTTCTCGGCTCCGCACAAAGTTGTTTCCCGCCTGGATTATTTGTTTGTGTCCAATCAATTCATTACTAATTTAGGGATTGAGAAGCATCCGCGTATTAATTCAGACCATAACCCACTAGTTTTGACGGTTAATTTTACGCTGATGGAAAAAAAGAAGGTTGTCTGGACTTTTGAACGGAGGTTATTATATGATACTGATTATATTGTTTATATGAAGGGATGGATTAAGGAATTCTGGGATTTTAATCGGGGGAGCACCAGGGTTGGAATCGTCTGGAATGCTTTTAAGGCGGGGGTGAGAGGGGAGACTATAAGTTTCAGTTTTGCGTCGTCAAAAGATGGAGCGACTTAGGGAATTGGAAATAAGGGAGGAATTAAATAATCTTGAGGAAATATTAGCCACTGCCATCAGCACTGGAGAAGTGCTAGATAGAATACTTTTACAGTTGGCTATTTAAAAGGCCGAGGCAGGTGATCATTTGGCTAAAAAAGCAGCTGAGATCGATCTGTCTAAAAATCAACACTGCTATGAATTCAATGAGCGCGTGGGACATACTCTGGCCGTAAGTGTTAGGCAAAAAGTGTCAGCTGGAAGATTTCTGAAATTTATGACACTGGCAGGAAGGTTATCACAGACGCAGCAGGTATTCGGGAGACCTTTAGGTTTTGTTATCAGCAGCTATATACCGTAAGATCAGTCGCTGCGCCTGGGGGTATCCGCGAATATTTAGATAAAGTATCTACACAGAAGGTTGATCCTATAGATAGAGAGGAACTCAAGAGGGTGTTTTCCCAAGATGAAATAATGGGTGCTTTACAAGATTTGCCTTCTGGTAAAGCTGTCGGCCCTGATCAGATCCCGTTGGAATTCTATAAAATGTTTAAAGACTCAATCGGACAGGATGTTATAGAGGTTATGTTGTTAGCTCAAAGGGGTGGACCTGCTCCTGATTCATGGGTGGGGGCAGATGTCGTTATTTTTTGGAAAAAAGATAAACCAGCTAAAAAACCCAGTTCATACCGCCCAATTACCCTAATGAACAGTGATGCAAAAAAAAAATCAAAAATGTTGGCTACGCGATTAAATGGTATTTTAAAAAAACTATTCACCCTTGCCAACATGGGTTCATCATGGGCCGCGGAACAACACAACAAATATGGTGGGTGATCACTCTTTTTGACGTGACGGAGATCTCAGGAGACCCCATGGCCGTTTTGTTATTAGTTGCTGAAAAGGCATTTGATAGGGTCTCCTGGGATTTTCTCTGGGAAGCAATGAGGTGGTTTGGGCTAGGGGAGGGATTTATTAAATCTGTCCAAGTGCTATATGTGGCCCCCACAGCTCGACTGAAGATTAATGGCAACTATACTTCCCCTTTTAATATACAGAGGGGGACCCGGCAGGACTGCCCTTCCTCCTCTCTGCTGTTTGCTATCTACATGGAACCCCTGATATGATTATTTGAGGCTAACAACGGAATTCGTCCAGTTGTAAGTCAGGGGATCGAATCCAAAGTCCTTGCATACGCCGATGATGTGGCTATTTTTACCACAGATCCACAATTGGCGCTGGAAACGGTTGAGTCAATTGCACTAGAGTTTGGTATCTTCACTGGGTATGCTCTTAATAAATCCAAGACTCAAGTTATAAAGAATCGATCGATTAACTTTGAAGATCCCCGCGTCACTGATTCGGCAGTTTATTTGGGTATACGAATCACCTCAGATTTAGGGAAACTGGTGGCTGAAAATATGGAACCAGTAATTAGGAAGGCGAAGGTGGACCTTGATAGACTGAATAACCTCCATCTCTCTCTCTCGTGGGACGCTGTAATGTCATCAAGATGATGTTTTTACCGAAAGTATTATATTTGTTTAGGGCAATCCCTCTGGAATTTTAAAAATCTTGGTTTATTATGTTAGAAGGTTTAATCAATCGGTTTATTTGGGCACACGGGAAAACCAGGCGGGCTCTTCGGTTTATGTCTTTATCACGGGGAAAGGGTGGCTTTTCGGTTCCTGATTTTCGTAGCTCCTATTGGGCGGCTGCCCTGCAATATATGGGGATACTGGTAGGGTCGTATCCTGGGGATAGGGAAGGGGAAACCGATCTCCCGGACGTCTACAAATTATTATTGGGCGAAAATGCCGAGAATTGTTTCTTTAAATTCACAGAACCTCGCTACTACAAGCGGACAAAATTTAAGACGCTGATAGCTGCTTTTAAGATTTGAGGGGCGTTAAAGAAGAAGATTGGATTAGGGAGACTCAATCATTATACGGTCTTATTTAAAAACCCCACGCTTCTGGAGATATTCTCTGACGAGATCATGGCAGGATGGGCTACTAAGGGTGTTCAACAAGCTGGGGATGTAATTGAGAAGCAAGGGGTTCGTCAATTTAAAGATATACAGAAGGAGTTTGGGCTGGAAAGAGGCAATTTTTTTAAAAATCTACAGCTTCGTAGCTTCTTCTGTAAAAAAAATTGGGGGGGCTTGTGGGTTTGCTAGTAATATAATAATTGACATTATGCAAGGCAGGACCAAGGAGGCGATCAAGCTGATCTATGCAGAATTGTTATATCTGAAACAAGATGACTTATCTAAACATGAGGCTAAATGGGCTGAGCGTGTGGGGGCTGCCCCCGGTGCACTTTCAAAATCCTTAGAGATGGGTCAGTCGGTTTTATGTATGGCTGGGCTTCAGGCACAACATTTTAAAACAGTTTTTTCTTTATATTACACGCCGGCCAGAATAGCACAGTGCCCTCGATGTGGGGGACTGGAAGCAGATTTGGTGCATATGTTTGCTTCTTGCCCTCGTTTGCAGGGGCTGCTGGATTTAATTATGGAATATTTAGATCATCTACTTGGGGTAAAAACTACATTAACCCCGGAATAAATTCTGCTAGAAATAAGTAGCATAAATCAAAATGAGATCGCTTTTCGATTTCTTTTTGTTGCTATGGCTGTCTTAAGGATTAATATTGCTTCTGCCTGGTTAGACCCCTTCCCCCCTACCTTTCAGCAATGGCTGGCTCGTCTACTTTCCATATACACAATGGAGAGAGCAATTTAGGAAAGAAAGGCAAAGAAAGCAAAACTGCTGGGAAAGCATATTTGGGCACCTTTAATAAAATGGAAGGAATCTGTATAATTTAAGTCAATTGGGGTGGAAACTTAATCGATTCTGGTATAAATTGGTCGAAACAAATTTACGAAATGTGGCTCCGACAAATGGCTTATCTGAGCTTCACTGTATCTTCGCTGTTGATTTTTTTTTTTCTCATGTTGTCTATATATTTGTTTGTTTTTGGGCCCTGCTCTTTGCCTCAAGCATTACATTTCTGTGGTCTTTGTTTTTTTCTTGATATTATTTATCTGTGCTGAAACCCCTTTTGAAAAAAGGGAAAAATCTCAATAAAGATATGTAAAAAAAAAAAACAAAAAAACAGAATACCATTTATAACATATACTTGCCATGCCAGGCTTGGGTAGGCATTCTAACGTTATAAAAAGCCAACCAGTTTGTTCCAGATAGCCCATAGGCTTAGTAGACCTTGGACCCGAGCTCAAGAGCATGTCAATTAGTGTAAATCTACTTCATAGCAATCTAACAAATGTGCCATTATGTATGTCATAGCTCAGTTAATCTCCCCTTTGAAAAAAGACAGATTGCGCATACATCTCCCCCTTACACCAGGACCACATAGCTCCCGGACTCCAAAAACAACAGCTAAACTATCAACATGGTTGCAGCTCCTCAGCTAACTGCCCAGGATCCCAAAGGGCATGCAACTAAAGCTGTTTCCATCTAGACACAGAACGGATTAATCTATATGACATATGGCATGAGCCTCTGCCTATAAGTCCATGCACATTCTGTAGGTGCGGCTGTTTGATTACCTTCCAGATTATTGGTACCGATTTAACTGACTCAAGTTATTACTTCTGGGCCACCTCCTACATTATAAAAGGTCAGTATATATACTTTTTGATCACTTGTGTAAATAAAAGAAGCAGCACATACATTAATATTTCTATTTTAAGGAAATGCATGTTTTTTTCCTAATTATAGTTATCTTTATTTAACAATCATATGTTTAAATCCTCTAACTTTATAACGATTAGAGTATTTTACTCACTAAGCCATCATTGGTTCTGTAATCATAAGAACACTGCCATAACCTAATTGACTTAATTTACTGTTTTTCAAGCCTGGTGCACTACAAATAAGACGAGTCACTATCTCCATTTACTTAGGGCAGTATACAGTTATAAAAGCAAGCTGTTAATCCCTAGCCACATATTTTACAATTTTCAAGCTACCATGCTTAATAACAGTTCGACTTGTTTGTAATTTAAATCAAAAAGCCCTTCTGAAGCGATCATTATCTTTACATCAGATGTGAATTGGAATAACACAATTAAAATATTTGCATGTCACAGTAAGGTGAGTGCAGCATTTAAGTGCAAACGTGTGCACAGTTGTAGAATATCCCAAGGGCATATACCATCATTATGGTTCCTACCAAATGTTTTCACCCTAAATAATTCATAAAGTTTAACCTTGATATTTGCAAACTGATAATACATTTACTTACATTACTTCTCATGGGAAAGCATGTAGCTATAGATATTTAAAAATGCTATTGTTTTCTGTAAAGGCGAATAAAAGGTCGGAATGTTTTATTAAAAAGTATTATATATATATATGTATATGTGTGTTACTTTATATATAGACTAGTTTGCAAATATAGTTCGGTTTGAATTGTAGGTTCCATTTTTATGTCCTCATGAGGCTTATACTTACGAACAGACTGCAACATGTCAATTCTGGGTCTTTGGAGGAAAAGAGAGAAATCAAGAAAATAAAAACTACATTAGTATAGCAAATAAAGAGTTGTGAATATTTTATCATCCTGGTACAATTAACCCAAACTGGAGTATAGGTGTGTTTGTCCACTAGAAGACAATCAGGTGCTCCTTCAGTTATAGAGGAAAAGTGATTAAAAAAATGGTAATCCTCTTTCTAACCGTGTTTAATATAAATACACAAATGATATAAAAAAATATGAACATCTGCATACTCCAGTACAATAGGTTTTCAGGTTCCAAGGTGTGCTATTAGAAATTTAAGTAATCACATTTTTGTAAATAAGAAGGCTTTGAGTGGCAGATTAATTCTGATATGTCAGTGAATTAGCACTGAATTCGTCCTTAATAGAAAGCACTATGCAGAGTTTAAAGCATCTTCTTTCGGGGTTAAGGGGCTTCTCTACGTATATACATCATGGTACAGAGGGCAACAGGGAGATTGATGCTGGAGATTGGGAAGATTCCTGCAGCACCAACAGACCCAGATAGGCCCAGGAGGGTGGCGTCCGCTGCGCCCTGAGTGAACATGACGGCTTGTGGCTCCTCACCAAGGAGAAGGAGGAGTAGTGAGGCACCCAGAAAAACCTGGGGCACCGCCTATTTTGACAGGGACGAGCTGAATAGACCCCAGTGGTGAAGGTCTGACCTGTTCACCCACAATGCAGGAGAGAAGATGTCAAACAACTCCAAAGTAGCCCTGGGCAAGCTGGGCCGCCACCAACTAAAAGGGGCACTGTTCTTGGGGGAGAAGAGTGGTATTACAAGTAAGAAGAATATAAGGAAGCCCAGGGGGATATGAGGTCAAGGCAGCCTGACATAGTGATGGTGACATCAAGTAGTGAAAGGCAGTATGTAGGAGCGGGCTCCTCAAGGAGCGATAGCCCCAATCAAATCCAAGATTCTGATCAGAAGAAGCAGGATTGCTGGTCATACACTCACGCATTGGAAGATGACTCGGCGAGGCATTGCCTGACCTACCATAGTGGGGAACAGAGGGTGGAGGTGAACGAATCACCCCTCTCAGGAAGTCTGGTGGCAGATGACATGAGTTGGGGAAGCAGATGGAGGCGAAAGTCAAAGGCGAAATTGAAGGTACAGGGAGGGATGACAGGTCAGTAATTGTGACTAAAGTAGAGGTGCATCAGATGTACCAAAGGCCAGGGGTTGCTGCTTTTTTAATTAACTCCACGTAGGCGAATAGGCACTATAGTTCACTGTGGGGGTTCACCGCCAATTGCTGTTTTGACTTCTGGTATGTTGTTACATATACCAGAATACCCCACCATTAACTGTAAATAAGTACTCAAGAGTCACATTCTAGGCTTATTTCCAACTGTATTGTCTACCACATACCTATGTACAAACGGTATAACCTACCTTCTTTTTTACAGGTAGCTCCAGACAATAACAGGTATTTTAAGTCAAGAGACACCGACTTGCTATATACTCTTTAGGTATAGCATTCTTTCTTTTTGTAGATAGTTGTTTTTTCCCCTAGGTCCTGATGAATCGCGAGTGTACTAACTCAATGCGAGAAACATGTTGACCATCAATTATTAATACAGGCCACTTTTACATGAGACATTACACTCTGTTGAGTGCTATACACACACGTTTTAATCAGGGAAGGAGGCCCTCAGAATAAAATTGTTTCTTATTAGGCACTCCCAACCCTGTTTCACATCACTTTTTCACATCTACACTATTTAGGCCCCCACACCCGCACTTCACCATACGGCAGTTGGATTGAAGAACTCCGCCAAAGAGCCCCTTTTTAAGGGAGCCCGTTAGGCATTGCACCGCCGGCCTGACGAGGAGCAGCCCATATGATGAAGCATGACACCTGAAAGGGTGTGTGAGGGCATTATTATCCAACAAATGGATTACCAACCATAGACACATGGTGGACTTAGTTGGATCCAGCCTTCTTTTGTGACTATTCTTTCTCTTCATTAGAGGAACAGCAGAAACTTCTCTTTTTTGTAACTCCTATCATTGGGGCACTTTTTCTTGCTGGACCTCCCACTCCCTCGTGAGTGGAAAAAGCCCCTTCGGTCCCTCCCTTTGTAGTTCATGGGGACAAAGAGCCCTTTGGCACCAGGCTATTCACGGGACACTGTAGAGGCTACATGGCAGCTAGCATAGAAGACATCGAGGAAACGGAGGGGTCCTTATTAGAGGACGAAGCTCTGTCAGATGATAGCAAGGAAGCAGAAAGTGGGCGCGTGCGGGATTGAAGTCAACAACAGCATCTGTAGTAGTAGTAACTGAGTGGTCGAGAAGTGATGTGCACAGACAGACAGAACGGGAGGGGGTAGAGACAGGAGGGAGGCGAGAACACACCCCTCAGAGACATAGAGATGAGAGGAGAGACAAGTGACAGCTGTCCTAGGGAACAACAACAGAGAGCAGAGAGACAGACAGTGGAAAACAGACTGAGATGGCCAGGACAGGCCACACAGGAGAATGAGTGTGAGAGGGACTGGTGGGAGGTATGGCGGTGGGACAGGGGAGCAGAGTGGTTAGCAGAGAGAGCAGGAATTTCAATTTAGAATCATTATAAAGTATCTGGCGAAATTGTGTACAAGTTTTTAGAAAACAGGGAACAGACGGTAAAAGTCTGAGAAGTCAGTTGTATTGGGTAAATGGGAGGGCAGTCTGGTGGCCATGGAGTCCCTGTTGTCCGGATACCTGCAGAGAGCAGAGGTGTGAAGATTGATGGGAGAGTTTAGGAATGGATTTAGGAAACCATATCTATGGCTGGGTAGTAGCCGCTAGGCAGAAAACTCGCAATCATTTAGAGACATGACTGAGATTGTTCAGAGCAAGGTAACAATGGACATTCAGGCCAGATGACCCCTTTTGGCAAATTCAGCTTCCTAACTGCATGTTGCCTAAGTGAGGTGTTCTGAAGAAGGCGAATGGCACGCCCAGCCTGGCCCACCACCTTGAGTAGTCAGAAGGCAAATCTGTCAATGACTGCAGTGAACAAAGTGAAGGTTCTGTCTCCAGCTTCAACATAGCCATTGCTATGGGCTGAAAGTTCAGGCTAGGTAATGAGATAGGCATAGGCGATATGAAACCCGCATTATGGTTACTTCTGGTGCACGCAGACAATTTCCTCTTACTATGGATTTAGGTCAAGGATCGGATATTTATTGACAAGGCAGGGCCAATGGACTGCTGTGTTGCTTGTGCGTTTTTGTGCAGTTTTCAGTTCGATCGTGTAGGTGGCAAGGAGGTGACTGCATCAGAGCAAGTACTGCACTATGATGACGTTTTGCAGGTTAAAAGGAAATGGGGGTGGGAAGAATGCAGCCACTTAATAAAGAAATTTGAGGGAGTAACTAAAATGTTTGTAGTGCTGCTGGCTCCAAAAAAGACTGAATGGCAGACTGAATGACATACCCATGGCCATGGTGCCACTCTTGTAGCCTGACAAACTGGAAAAGTCAAGCGGCTTGTTGCAGTTGGTAGTTGGGAGGAAGAAGTGGGAGCATAAGAAACTTCAGCAAGTTCTGGATCACTTGAATTTTGCATGTAGGGTGGTGGGTCTGGACAGGGAGTTCTGCAGATGCATGGCATTTAGCATGAGGAGAACATTGATTGAGAAGGGTGCATCATCCTTAAGAAACATATGACTAATGTTAATTCAGCCATTCAGCTGGCTTTAGATATATATGAAGTAAAAAGCTGCCACACTCGATTCTCTTGTTACATCAACCACACTTTTCGACTAGCTCCTTTCCAGGAACAAGTCTGCAAGATTCACACCCAAAGATCGAACCACCTGGCAGAGGCAGCAGAATAGCTCAATTACATGTGGCTAATGTAACATGAATGGAAATAGCAGGTTCCATGTAAAGTGTCTTTCAAAACAACATCTCTTCCACACCACACACCCCAGGTATTGAAATATCGCCGTCCCACAGGCAATATCAAGAAGCTTTACTGGAGGCCGACTTGGCATAACCACTTTACTTGCCCCAAGAGGGAAGTAAATTAGCTTCCCGATGATAATGTCCCTTGTACAGGATGGGGCAGGCCTGGAACCCTTGAGAACCAGAGGTCATTGTCCGCTTCTGAGTGTGCTTACTTTTCACACGCCCTGGAGGATTCTAATCACTACAAGGAGGAATTCGACTAGATTTACTCTTGTTCTTCTAAGAAGCGACAACCCAGAGGAATAAGGAATAAAAAACACGTTAAGACATAATAACGAATAAAAATTCATCTTAAGCGTTCGCCTCTAAAAGATATTTTAGTCTAGACGCTTATAATCACGAAAATAAAATATAACCCCATGGTGAGTTAAAGCTCATCCTTAAGTGTTCGTTTAATCTGTACCCACTGTAACAATCAGTCAATGTTGGCTGAGATACTGCAACATTCATGGCTTCAGTAAATGTATTACCCCATTACTCAAGAACATGCTTCTCACGTGTTTAGCATGACCAAGCCTTACCGCAGGGACTATCAACTGCACATGCGTGAAATGCTGTACCGCTACTTACACATCGGATATCTGCGCTCCAGATACCTCAAACGCTCAACAACCTGTAAAAGATCTAATTGAGAAGCCAACTGTACACAAATTCACATAAAACGATGCCATTTGAGTGCTTTTAGGCTGACAAGCATGGTTGATTTTACTTGACCACTGCGGGTTACTCAATGCGGTGTTGTGGTTTGATAGACCAGCACCGCTTTGTTCTGCTTTGATAGACGTGCACTGTTTATATACTGTATAAACGATCATGCCTCATGGCTTCCTTGATCACTAGCATGGCTTGCTTTACAGTAGTCGGATTGTAATACTCTAGTTCTTAAAGACTGAGGCATAGCAATGCTTGTGTCATATTTGTTTTTGAACAATATAACTTCCTGTTGAGTTGGTCCTAATTTCTCTCTGCATTAACTCTTGCAGGGTGATGATAGGCACATGATAAAACTAGGGTGCCCGCTGCAGAGTTGCCCCTCACATATGCCCGAATCAACCGAGCTTCAAGCACCACGGGAACTTAGATTTACGGACTGAGAAGACAGATTTGAAATCCTCCAATCCATTTTATTTAGGACGTCCCTTTATTCTCCATCAGGTATACATTCTACCCGCTAAGGCAAAGTTAGAGAAATGTTGGCCCTGTACACTTTTAATAGAGGAGAAAGAGGTAATTTTTTTCCTCAAGTGCAGTATAATTTTTGGAGTCCTGATTCGTGCACAATGGCGTTACTCCGTAACTGACCTACGTGGGCCAAACTACTTATGTACTGTCTGAAGGTCACCCTCAGACAGATGTAATTCTATACTCTTTCCAAATGGGTTGTCCAGCTGACCCTATGAATTTGCATCTGTTAATATTTGTATCAAAACATCTATATTTTAATTTACACTGATCTTAAGGTAATGTTTTTGGAGTAATTGGATAAAGTCTGAAGTCCTAGCTGTAGCCACTTGGCGTCTAATCAATTTATACAACATTAGGAGAGAGCACTGTGTATTTTACAACCATCCAGTTTTGGAGGAAACATTCTAGCTTTCTCAAACAGAGATGAAAACTGATGTGGATAAAAAGAGAAGAGTAGGGACCTAAATGCACCAAGGCTAGGACCATGGGAGCAGGGTGGATCCAAATGCACCGCACATACCACTTTTTTAGAAACATCCACTTGCTGAGACCCCTGTCGGCAAACAACATAATTCAACATCTATGCATGTGCATGAAATGCCTTCAAAGAAGCCTGAAATGTACATTTGGGATTCCGAACAGATTGAACTTATACCACAGTAATGAAAGGTCATGCAAAACTCTACATCTGGAACATGGTTGTTTTGTTGTCTTAATAATATGTATTTTTCAGCTATCATGCTTAGTGTTGTGATGTTATCTACTCACTTTTTTTTATTTTTTTACCGGCTTGCTCTTTAGGTAGAATTGTATCATCTATCCCTTTCTGAAGATGGTCTTGAATGTATTTACAAAATACCTTCCAAACTGGATCCCTTAGGGTGATTTGGATAAAGTGGTATGGAAATGTAACGTGCACGGCTAAGTTCAATGATGATATGTTGAGAGCTCTGCTAGTTTCCAAATCAAGCAGCTTCTTCCACTAAGCTACCAGAGTGTCTGGAGTCACTCTTCCCCAATAATGTGTTATGGGCACAAGAGGCTTCTTCGTTTCTTGAGTGTGGAAATGAGGGGAGTGATTTGTCTCCAGTTTAGGACAGTGGCGGCTCCCCCGCTAAGGCGGAAGAGCGTCGCCCCACATGAAAAATAAAATGAGAATAACATAAAGTTATTATCATTTTATTTTTACGGTAGTGGCACAGTTTTGATTAAGGGTTGGGCTGGGCTGTCAGCCAGCAGGGGGAGGAGTGTTATGTGCACTTAAGTGCGCATAACAGGCCTGATTCACAGAGCTAACTTAAGACAAAATCCTAAATTTACTACCATTTTGGTATTCACAGAAGGCACTTACTCATTTATGAGTAAGTGCCTTCTGTGAATACCAAAATGAGTAAGTGCCTTCTGTGAATACCAAAATGAGTAAGTGCCTTCTGTGAATACCAAAATGGTAGTAAATTTATAATTTTGTCTTAAGTTAGTTCTGTGAATTGGGCCTGTCGATTTGCCCAGCCATCTTGGGCCGGCCAAACCATCATGCGCATGTTGTATGTTCTCCAACCAGGCTGCATTACAGCCTCGGGGAGAACATGCCCAGGCTCCCACTTTGTCTTTGATCGCTGAGCCATGGGGTTCAGACCAATCATGACGCTGCTATCAGCAGCATCATGATTGGCTAGGGAGCCTGGGTGCTTCCTGTTCCAGCCTCATCAAAGTAAGAACGAAGGAAAGGTGCCGGCGGCCAGGTAAGTGCAATTTTCTTTTTTTTAAACACCCTCCCTGGTTTAGGAGCTGTGCCCGGTTTAATCAGAAGCAATGTAAATTGCTGTTCGCTTTCTAAAATCAATCTGTTTTCATTTAGGGCCTTTTTCATCAAAATATTCTTCTATGTATATACATTTCGGGGAAGATATGAGGTGCGGTCGTTCCAAAATCTAGATTTTACCGCTCCCTATTACCAGCTTTGCACGTGCAGAGTGGTGCAAACTTGTGTCACTGACTTGTTTGTTTAAGTGAAAATTGTTTTCTAGAAAGAACTATACACTAATGGCCTGTTTCACAAAGGTAAACTTACACTTATGTTTACAATTGTTTGTATTCACAAAGGGATTTATGAGTAGTATATTTACGAGTGTGGAGTCTTCACACATAAAAAGATAGGACTGTCCTATCTTTTTATGTAGAGAATCGTGTGCTAATTGTGAATAGCAAACAATCGTAAACTTACACAAAAGTGTAAGTTTAACTTTTTGAATCAGGCGGTGAGATTTTTACTACATTTGTGCTCTTAAAAGCAGTGGCGTTACAGAGGCCCCTGCGTGGGGCCCCGATTCAGCCTACAGCCTATGAATATTCATGAGAAATGGGAGTCTCAGCGCTTCTCACAAACATTCTGCAATGGTGTAAGAGGGAAAGGATTCTGCCTTACATTACTTCTTAAAAATGTTAAACAAAGAAATAAGGACTGGGCACCTTTGATGGAATATGGCCTAAAATCTTGGGGTATATATGTCTTTGGTAGCTATGATTATGATGCACATGCAGTTGTTTAAACATACTGTAAATTGTGCAATCTATCTATCTATCTATCTATCTATCTATCTATCTATCTATCTATCTATCTATCTATCTATCTATCTATCTATCTATCTATCTATCTATCTATCTATCTATCTATCTATCTATCTATCTATCTATCTATCTATCTATCTATCTATCTATCTATCTATCTATCTATACATGTACACACACACACACACAGAGCCTGGCGTGATCTCGTCTCGCTCTTAACCCCCTGTGCCAGGGTGGATCTTATTCGACAGATTTGCATAAACAATGCACACACTTCAAGTGTTTGCCCTATTCATCTCGTAATGTTCTGCTGGGAGCGGGAAGGAATGTGCTGCTTGGCTCGCCTCCCTCCAGGCAGGATGCCACCGAGAGCGACAGATGGAGGCAGCGAGGGAGCCGCGGACGCAGCCAAGCAGAGGGCTGGAGACGCGCAGACAGAGAGCTTTTCATGCCCTCGGCTGTAGGTGGACGGGGGATGGAAACAATGCCGGCCTGGAAAACCTGCGAACTCCGTGGGACGCTGGTGTGTAAAGGACAAAGTACTTTTGGCAAAAACAAAATATTTTTACTTGGTATCTAGCGAAGGAAAACAGAGACGTTAGACTTCTGATGCCCCAGCCGGATTTATCACCATAGAGCCGTCCGTACAGATTGTGCACGTGAGTGTGGGTGTGAATGATGGTCGAATGTGTCCGTCAGTGCCACTCGAGTCCCCCACCGTGGACGTATCCTCAGAAGGCACACTCAGTGAGAATCCCCTCAGTTCTGCAAGCTGTCACATTCTCTTACCACCCACCGCCAAGCTAATGGCATTACTGTGACGCGCGCCTGAAGGGGCACCGCTGGCATCGCCGATAGTCAAGGCTTTTAAGAATTGTGACCCCTTGGCTGGCATCAGGTAGCACAAGAGTGATCATGCTCACAATCTACAAAACAACCACTGAGCAACAGAACAATATAATGAAAACACAACCTCAATACAACACCAGACTACAGCTCAATGCAAAAACCAACATACAAGAACGTGTATTCAATCAAGCGAGCTATTGTAACAAAAAATGTACTAACAATCTCACTGAGAATTGATGTTTGTTTTGTTATCATACAGGCATTTATTCCCCCATACTTTACCATTAGCATCGCACCCCTTACAGTCCGAAGGACTTAAATGGATCAGAAATTTCCATCAAATATTCGCCAGGTGAGGGAATGCTATCAAGAGTGTGAATGGGGATGCGGCAACATTGCGTGGCTTTGTCATCTTGAACGACTTGTGACTGAATGTTCTTGGTGTTTGATGGGTAACTGAATCACTTACCCATCTCCCAGAACACGTAAATCCTAGAAGATGCGTCTGGGTGAAATACATTTGTGTAAGGCAATTGATGGCAGCGAGCTCTGCTGGGTTCCATAAAATAGCCAATTGTTTTATTAATTGGGTGAGAGTACGGGATGAACTCCAACAAAGTTAATAAACCTATAACTGCTTAGGTAAATACGGCTTTAATGAGAAAACATGAGCTTACTTCAGGTCGCTCTGGCACAAAAGAGCAGATTTTCCTTAGAAGAATTTAATAAGATTCAAAAGAAATCAATCAGTGAGATTCCCAAACTAATCTAGGAAAAAGATGATAAATGTAATAACTTAAACAAGACAAACATAAGCAGGGCCGGACTGGCCGTAGCGGGCACCGGGCAATCCCCCGGTGCGCCGCACGGGTGGGGGCCGGTTTTGGGCCCCTGGGGACCGATTTTGTTACAGGGCTGTTTTTGCAGCATAGCTGCAAAATCGGCCCTGTAACAAAATCGGCCGAAAACCGGCCCAGGCAAAGAGTTCGGCGGCACCCTCAACCCCCCCCCCCGCGGGGGTGGAGAGGGGGCCGGCCGAGCACTTTGCCAGGGCCGGTTTTGGTTCCCAGTCCGGCCCTGAACATAAGGCCTGTGACAGTCAGTCACGATGTAGCTCAAGTCTCATGGTGACCGGTCATCCTGCAGGCCCTGAAATGTCCCTTACACTTAGGGCCATATTTATGACTCTTGTGGCGCAGGGCAGAGAAGCAAGTCGCCTTGCTGCGCTGCACAACATCACAGGGAAAGGGCAGGAATGCACTGTATTTATCCAATACTGCATATCCCTGTCCTTTCCCCTTGCGTCATTTTGGTCGCCGAGCGTCAACGCAGGTACACTTGCAGCAAGGTGCAAGGAGGCCTGTGTTGTAGGCAGGATTGTTTTTGTGTAAGAAGGGGCACCATCCTTCACAAAAACAATCCTGAGAGGCTTTTGCCTCTTACTATGTGTGCTGCAAAGTGCAGCAGACATAGAAAGAGGACAAAATGCAGCACACATAGAAAGAGGAAAAATGAGGAGAAATGAAGATATTTCTCCTTGTTACACCTCATCTGGGGAGGCGTATCTTTTTGGTGCATTCCAAGTTTACTAGGTGTGGTAAATCTAGGAATGCATCAAAAACCATGGGAGTTGCGTGGTAACAGCCACACAATGCCCATGGAATGCCTCCCTTGTGCAGAGTAACGCAACACACTGATTTGCGCTGCGTTGCTTTACTCAATTTCTTTGAAGTTATTCTAAGCAAAGTGGCTTTGTGTAGCTTCAAAAATGTGAATTTAGGTTTGCGTTTCACTTGCACCACCTTGTGTGGTGCAAGAGCGATGCAAATTGGGTCATAAATACTAAGTTTGGGCTCATATCAGCTGGATCAGCGGTTTTAGATGAGTAAGATGTGTGCTAGGTATGGGAGGTGGAGCCAGAGTGGAACCTTCTGTAAGTCAAAGAAGGCCTTTATTGCTGCATAGGCTGTAGTGAGCTTGGGTTTGTGTGTCAGTGTGCCCATGTGTGTGCCCACATGCACATGGATATGGGTGTGTGAGAATGTGAACGAGGGAGAGAAAATATTTTACTGGTGTTTGGCATTCCGCTCTATGGAAGTCTTTCTCCCTAACATATACTTCACCACACAACATTGATGCACTCCGTGGGTATATTACGGGCCGCTTTGGCACCAGGTGCCATCCATAGGATAATGCCAGCCCTGACATATTGAAATGGTAGTAAATCATGGCACTTTGTAGGAATCCATGGCCTGACGAAGCTAACTAGCCTCAGAATAATGGTATGAATTTCTGGCAACTTAATTGTGTAATGATCGGGATAGAATGAGCCCCCGTGCCATGAGAAGTTGATGCTGAGCATGCGACATGCGAGGAGGGCTCTCTCTTCATCTGAATGCAGTTCATGCGAGAACTTGATGAAAACGATGAACTGATGTTTGGGCAAAAATATCGCATTTCCACCTACATGTTTTAAAACAGATATGTGATTGATGATTCATGATGAGTCCCAGAGGCTTGATGTTCTTTCTTTCAGAGCAGGAGGCACTTGATAACACTTTAAGACTATTGCCACCATCAGTATCAACCGACCTATTTGAGACTGTGAGAGTGGTGTAGCCTTTCTGCTGCCCAAAGCTGTGAGTTCTCTGTAAACTGAGTGAAAGCAATGTTATATGAGCCTATCGAACCTGACTCTGCCCCTGAAAGCCTGAGTTTGGGATATTTGGGTATTTTTCAACCATGACCCTGCAAAGTTGATTCTCAGTCAGAAATGATGCCAAAGAATCTACATGGAAGAGGCGCGACGGAAAAAATGAAAGGAGATGAAATGTAGAGGCGAAGAAAGATGGAAGAAACGCAACAAATTAGCAGATGCACAATCACCAGCAGAAACAAACTGCCAGCAGCAAAGATAAATAGCCTAAAAGGGCTACAAAAGTTAAGAAAGACCTGGCATCCAGAGTCCAGAAGCACAGGGGGGCTGCCTCCAAACAGAGACAGCAAAAAAGAATCCTGGGTGGAGGTGGTCTTTTTTAGGTGCCCCTGTACTTTTTTCTTTCAGGTTGGCAGCAGTGCACTTGTCTCAAGATGTGAACACCCCTCATGATGTATGGATTGGAGTCACGAGAAGACAACGCAAATACCTGCGGACATGCACGCGCCAAGGTTTTTAGTATTACAGTTTGATTTTCAGATTTTGCACCGTTGCCGTTGAAAAAGCAGCTCATTGGCCCAACTACACTTAGAACAACGAGTTTCCCCATCTCTACCTAGTTACCGATATCAATGTCGACTGACATTTCTTCAGTTTATGGGGTTTAAATCCAATAAAAGAAAGCAGTGACTCCACACTGTTTCCAGTGTGATGGTCAAAGCTAAGAACCCCCTTTGTGATACTTCCAATGGCAATTATAAAACTTAAACTGGTTAACACTCTGTTACCATATCTCACAAAACCTCTCACTCCATTCCAAAAGAATTACAAGATGGCTATTCTAGATGTAAAAAAGCAAAACACACTATGAAGCAAAGGGGAATAAGATATTGTCAGAGGAAAACATATGTTCTGCTCATAGCAACCACGGGTTCACTCAAGAAACTGAATTAAATAGTTCTGGTTAACTGAATCATTCATTGATGGATGAGTGAATATGCACACCCTCCTTTCCTGTGTATTTTACAAGGCTTTTGCTAGGGGAGGTGAATATGTGAAAGTGCCCCCTCACCTGGCAGTCTTTGTTAATTCCCTGGAGAGCCTGTTTCTCAGATACCAATGACATTCTAAAAGGTGATATTTGTGAGAAACCAATAGGAATACTATTAATGAAGCAAGAGGTACTCAATCTGCAAATGGTCATTTGAATATTCTGAAGATGTCCAGAGATTTGCTTTGTTCTTGGCATCGCTGTGCTGTACAGCAGACAAGGGCAAACGATAGGAGAAATGCTAAGGTATACTTTTCATACAGTGTACAGTGTGAGAGGAGTTGCATCAGGGTGTTTGGTGTTCAGCTTGGGTGAAGGGGAAGGCGATGGTGAGGTGTCCTATGCAGCGTTGTTCTTCTCGCATGCGCTATGAGATGACGTCATCATGCTGTGACTCTGACTCCACAGCACTAGCCTCAGTCATGCATGACAACCCGCTTTTGCTTTTTACAGCGTGAGCATTATGGGGCTTATCAACAAGCAGGCGATAAAAAATTATCGCCGCTTTAGCGTCCGTTTTCGGACGAAAAGTGGCGATAATTTTATCGCCTTATCAGGAAGGTCACGCTATCGCGTGAAACCTTGCCTGATCGCCATTTCCCTTAACGCCCATCTTTGCATCTCTAATGAGATGCAAAGTGGGCGTTCCGCCCCAGAATAACGGGAGAAATGTCGCTAAGCGACATTTCTCCTATTATCAAGCCTCACTCAAAGCAGCATAGCGACAAGAAAAGTAGCAATAACCTCTGTTATCGCTACTTTCCTTACGCCTGCTTTGAAACTGACTTAGCCATGATATCCTATGGAAGGTGGATATCATGGCTAAGTACGTGAGGCCCTATCAGCAAGCTATCGCCAAAAGTTGTGTGATTATCGCTGGATTTCTAGCGATAATCTCACTTTTGGCTGTTAGCGCTCTGAATTTTATCGCTTTGGAGATAAGCGTTGCTAATAGCACGCTATCTCCACGATTAAATTCAGAGTTGGCCGGCGATAATTATCCTCACGCTAAGAGCGCTGAGCGATAACTATCGCCGGCCCTTGCTGATATGCCCCTAAGTGTCAAGCCCATACTTGCATCAGAGACAGACAAGAGAAAGCTAACAAAGCAGCCGAGCTTTAACATCAAGCGGTGGAAAACGGAATCCGATGCCTGACTCCATCATCCGCACACAACAAGTAGACGCTCTCCTGCTGTCTCTCCAGGCCCTGGAGCTCTTAAACACAGACGAGTTAGAATTCAGGAAATCTATTTAAAGCAGACAAAAAGCAATTGTGATAGCAGAGGAGACATGTGCTTCCTTCAACTCGAGTTAAATACAATTCAGCCAAAGGATTATTTGCTTGTAGTTACCTTATTGAATTTCCAACAGATGCACTGGAAGTTAGATCAATATAAATGAAGGCCCCTGAAACCAGTAACAGATATTGTAGCATGTTTGTAGATATATTTGCAGGCGTTGCATTACTTTATTAGTAAACCTGTGTATGCTGTCAGTAAATCTGCATTTAAATTGTTCTAGTGCAAAGGTGTTTGAGCCTTGGAGCCTGACATAGTGGGCTCTACCGGCCAATAAAGGCGTACTCCAGCGTTAAAGGCCTTGAGCCGAAGGCGAGGTCCTTTAAAATGGAAGCGGGTCTTTAATGGCCAGTAGAGCCCGCTACAGGAGACTCTAAGGCTATTAGAACATTTCCACCCCTAGAGGGCAGAATGTTCTAATTTGTAAACACAAATGCCTGGTGGAGCCCGAGGGGGTTGAAATCTAGGGCTCCGTGAGGCCTTTGTTTACAGCAACAGTTGTGAACAAGCATTGGAACGTTGATGCTCCAGGCTTCTACAAACCATTAGAAGCCCGCAGCACTCCAGTGTATTGAATGGAGAGCTCAACATTCCAATGTTCTAAAACACATTAGAAATATTGGTGGCTATTGTTAAAGTAGTTAAAAACAAGAACATGATACTAGGATCAAAACACATAATAATCTCCTCTAACAAACTGAACCTATGCCTAGACTAGTATCCTTCAGCCCGATTGAGGGACGATGATTAATTAAAGTAGGCAAAGATATTCAAAGCCATTTAGTGATTGCAGACTCTGCTATTGGCTAAATCACAGGGTGAAAAACCTCTAAATTGCTTATTTCCATGGACTATATGTTGTGACTTACCCCTGTTGGTTTGCCCCGCTTCCCCCCTCTTCTTTCCCGCACCTTGGTCCTGCCCTAGAATGTTGGGATGAAGTCTCCCTTAGAATGTTGGTGACAGCCTGACTGTGACAGGCACCAGCGGCGAGCTGGAGATGTAGCTTTATAGACAGAAGAATAAAGAAGCAGTGACTTACTTTGGCGTCTGTCTTTACTTCATTAATTGGCGACGAGGACGGGATGCTGTGAAGGGACAGCGCTGCATCTTCCCCTTAATTCTTCGTCTCGCCGGCTGGTTGCAAGTTCCATCGCAGCGGTGTCAGTGAAAGGCCAGCGTGAAAGCGGTGTGGTTCCAGCACATACAACTTGAGGCAGGGCGCGTCTGCTGCCACTTAAGGTCATTGCTGGCTTTCACAATTTAAAGGAGCTGTGAGGTGTTGGGTGAGGACGCTGCACGTATGCGGTCAGCAGCCCCTGAGACACTCAGAGTCTACGACGGTACCCAGTGCGCTTAAACCCTTTTGTGCACTTCAGGGTTACCGAGTGGCGCTGACATCAGAAGCGAAGCTGAGGAAAAAAAAAAATTGAAGACGCGGAGCGACGCCAAGGTAACCACCCCGGTTCAGGTGGCTGACGGATCCAGTGTGGAGACAGGAGGGTTATGCTGTCGGTGGCTGGCGTTGAGTGAGGTAAAGCGCAGCTGTTCCGGCGACGCGCTGTGAGGAATTCGTGTGGCAGCTGATCGACGCGCTGTGAGGAATTCATGTGGCAGCTGATCGTGTGAGGCAGAGCGAGGGTCCTGGCGACGCGCTGTGAGGAATTCGTGAGGAGATTCGACGGCGTGAGTAGAGGCGTTCCGGGCCAGGCTGGTCGAAGTAAATGTAGCGGTGTTTCTACGCAGCAGTTTCCTCAAAGTGAAGAAAATAACTATACGGGTATTTCAAGAGCAGGAGGCGGGAAATCGGCGAGGGAGGAAATAAACTATATTTACTTGGACAACTCTGTCATTGTGGGGGATCGTAGGTACGGAGTCCACGGAGGCTCATTCTCTAAGCAAAGCTAAACCTTCAAAGCAGATTCAACAATGCAAGTAAGACATTGACTGTAGCGCTGAGACAGCGAAGAGGAGTAGGAGGGGAAAATTCAAAATCTACTCTGCTTTATAAGTAGTCTCAGCTCTAAGGGACTTAATCTAGGGTTGGGCATTGTTGTGTTGGTCTTTAACTTATTTTTCTTTTCAGAAAGGGATGGTATGCTAACGCTCCATTAAGGGGCTTTTACGTGGTGTACATCGGAGCTTGGAGCGAATAGGGAGAGTCATAACACGCAAGCCAGTGAAGGGAATTTAGGGCACCCCCCCCGCACTAAGTTATAGTTCCAGAAAAGCTTTCCCCCACACAAGGTATGGCTGGTGCTGGCATGAATCAACCACCCGCGTTCTTGAATGAAGTAGGAGAGCCTGATATACCATGGCATAGATGGGAAGGTATTTTTAAATCATATCTTATTGCCATTGGGGGTGGAAATTTTTCCAATGTGAGAAAACAGCACATTTTACTGCACAATCTTGGGGTTCAAGGAAGGAAAGTTTTTGAAGATATCACAGGGAGGTTAGTGGAGGATGAGACTGATGATGAAGAGGTCGGTGGAGATGTGTATGAATACACATTGAGGAAGTTGGAAGAGCACTTCAGACACAGGACAAATGTAGTACTAGAAAGGCATAAATTTTTCAAAAGGAGTCAGAAAAGGGAGGAGAAAGTTTCAACGTACGTAGCAGTTCTGAGGGGCTTATCTGCTACTTGTGAGTTTGGAGCTTTGACGGACTCCCTTATCAGGGACCAGTTAGTGCGTTGTACCAATGATACTAAAGTGCAGGAAGAGTTGTTAACTAGGAACCCTGACTTAGAGGAAGCGGTAAACATAGCAAAGGGATTAGAACACACAGCGATATGCATGAAGGAGATAAGATTGTCTTCTGGAGAGAGAGGTGACAAAGGGGAAACCAAAGCTGGCATATCAGAGGAGGCAGTGTGTAAGGTTAGTGAAAAAATAAAGGAGGCTCCCAAAAAACAGACGGAGAACTGGCTGTGTTTCAGATGTGGCAGTCCCAATCACTTGGCAAATAATTGGAGGTGCCCAGCTAGGAGCATGGTATGCAGGAAGTGCGAAAGGAAAGGACATTTGGCGAAGGTGTGCAAAGCATTTATACCCAGAGTGCATGAAATTGGGAGTGCAGAAGATGATTTGGGTAATGGAAAAAAGTATATCTTCCAGATTGCTCAGGGGGGCATGGAAGGGAAAGTACATTATCCTTCTTGTGAGGTAATTTTGGAGGGGGAAAAGTTTCAAATGTTCGCAGATTCCTGCTCACCATTTACACTCATTGAGGAGAAGGGATTTAAAGAGAAATTTACAGAGAAAAACATGGAGATAGAGAGGGCAGACATCAATCCCTTAGGGTACAACAAGGAACCTATACCTTTAGTGGGGATGGTGAGAATGAGAATTACCTTTAAGGACAGGCACACTGTTGGGAAGGTATACATCACCAAGAAAGGGTCAAATCTTCTAGGGTGGAAGCACCAGAAGGACTTAGGTATTAAATTGGACCCGAACAATGAAGAACAGGTTATGTTAGTAGAACCACAGGGAGTGTGCAATGATTTCATTAAACAATTTCCAGAAGTATTTTCTGATAAACTGGGTCAATTGAAGAATTACATGCACAAAATTATCCTGAAGGAGGGAGCCAAACCAATTGTGCACAAGACCAGATCCATTCCACTGCTCATGAGGGAACCTTTAAAGGAGGAACTTAGTAAATTGGTAGAGCAGGGGGTGATAGAGGAAATAGAAAGTTCAGAATGGTTGGCACCCATTGTTATCACGACCAAGGACAAAGGGGGCAGCATCAGATTGTGTGTGGACTTGAGAGACTTGAACGCTAACATCCTGGTGGATAGACATCCCTTACCAAGGATAAATGAAATGTTGAGCACAATCCATGGGGCAAAATTTTTCAGCGTGCTGGACTTGTCGTCCGCCTACCACCAGGTGGATCTCCACCCAGAGTCGCAGCTGTTAACGGCCTTCACCACCCCATTTGGAAATTTCAAGTTTGTAAGGATGCCATTTGGTTTGGCATCGGCCGCTGCCGCATTCCAAAGAATAATGCAGCATATCCTGAAAGACTGTAAGAAAACTATGTGTTTCCAAGATGACATACTAGTGTACGGATCTAACGAGCAGGAACATGGAGAAAATGTTGAAAGGGCACTCAACAAATTGAAGGAGGCGGGTTTCACAACAAAGGAGAGTAAGTGCAAATTGGGGGTGACTTCAGTGGATTATTTGGGGCACGTCATTTCGGAAGAAGGCATTAAACCAAAAATTGACTTGGTGGAAGCAGTAAGGAGAGCGTGTCCTCCCGCAAGTAGAGAAGATGTTCTGTCATTCTTGGGCTTGGCAGAATTCATGGCGAAATATATAAAGAACTTCTCAATGATATCTCAACCCTTAAGGGAACTGATAAAAAAAAGATTCAACATTCACCTGGGGGAAAGAACAGGAAGAGGCTTTCAAGTTGATAAAGGAAGCCATAATTTCAGCCCCTTTCATAGGAAATTTCGAGATTACAAGGGAAACCCTGATAACCACGGATGCTAGTGGCAAAGGGGTTGGGGCAACTTTGGCCCAGAGAGTGGATAATAAAGTGAGAGTGGTAGCATTTGCATCCAGAACATTGACAAGTGCTGAAGCAAACTATTCAACGGTAGAGAAAGAAGCGCTGGCAGTGTACTGGGCAATACAACATTTCAAGTTTTTTGTGTGGGGCGCACCATTTGAGGTGTGCACGGATCACAAACCCCTACTAGCCATTTTCACAAAAAAAGATATGGAGAACATGACTCCCCGCATCGCAAAATGGGTGTTGGGGCTACAAGGTTACAACTACAAGATGGTGTATGTACCTGGTCAGCAGAATAAGGTGGCAGATTTTCTGTCGCGAACTCCCATGGATACAGAGGTAGGGAGTCAAGGGGAAAAGGCAGTTCTGGAGATTTCGGTAAAAGCTGTGGCTAAAGAGCAATGGGACCTCCATATGGAACAAGATGACATCATTAAGGCCGTAAAAAACTATGTGATTAAGGGGTGGCCAACCAGATGTCAGGCTCTTCCTGAAGTAATACAACCCTTTTGGAACGTAAGAAATGAGTTGTCGGTGGAAGGGGATTTTCTTCTAAAGTCAGGAAAGTTAGTTCCCCCGGGGGGACTCAAGAATCGCATCATGGATCTCGCACATGAGGGACATCTGGGCAAGAGTCTGTGCAAAGCGAGATTAAGAGCGGATTTTTGGTTTCCATGCATGGACAAATTGATGGACGAGAAAGTGAGTGAATGTGAGCCGTGCAGCATGAGCGACAAAAGCAAGGTTACCAGGCGGGTTCCACTGAAACCAGTAGAAGTACCGGAGGATCCATGGCAAAAGTTGGGATTGGACATTGCTGGTCCCCTCCATGGTTTAGGTCCACAGGAAACGTATATGTTGGTCCTGATTGATTACCATTCGAACTGGATCACACATAAATTCGTTAACAAAATCAATACTAGGACCCTGATAGAGTTTTTGACGGAAATCTTTTCCACAGAGGGCATCCCGACTAGTATCATCACAGATAACGGGGTACAGTTTGCATCAGAAGAAATGAAGGAATTCTTAGCAGACATGTCCATAACACACATACGTACGCCTTTGTATTGCCCAAAAGCCAATGGAAAGGTGGAGAGAGCAAATAGACTGTTAAAAGGATGCATTCAATTGGCAGTAACATCACGGAAGCCAGTGGAATCGGCCGTAAGGGACATGTTGTGGTCATACCATACCTCACCTAACCTATCCACTGGGTATTCACCGTTTGAGCTTTTGAGGGGGAGAAAGGCAGGCTCAAAGTTGTCTCCAAATTGGATGCCCCAAGGGAAAACAAGGGTGGTCAACCCGGTAGAGCTAAAAGAGAAGGTTTCAGACAAGCAACAAAGATACAAGGAATGGTACGACAAGAAATGGGGGGCCAGGCACAAGTCTTTGTTTCCAGGACAAAGAGTTTGGATTAGGAAACCGGTTGGCTACAGCAGCAAAGGCGGGAAATTCTTTCCCCCAGAGAAGATCAGGGAGGTTAAGAGCAATGTGGTCATACTAGAGAATGGGAAAATGTGGAGTATGGATAGAGTGGCCACTAATCAAGGGGAAACTAGTGGAGCAAACAAGACAATGAGGCAGGGTGGCAGACGGGAAGAGGAGCAGAAGAGTTATGGGCAAAGACCCAGAAATGTACCCGCATGGCACAGAGACTATATGATGTGTTAAGGGAAATGAAAATATAATATAATGATGTTACCCATCCCTGCATGTATAGGTTTCCCGCAGGTCCCCAGTTGGGGTCCTCTCAGGGGAGGGAGATGTGTTGTGACTTACCCCTGTTGGTTTGCCCCGCTTCCCCCCTCTTCTTTCCCGCACCTTGGTCCTGCCCTAGAATGTTGGGATGAAGTCTCCCTTAGAATGTTGGTGACAGCCTGACTGTGACAGGCACCAGCGGCGAGCTGGAGATGTAGCTTTATAGACAGAAGAATAAAGAAGCAGTGACTTACTTTGGCGTCTGTCTTTACTTCACTATACCCATTTATCAATTTAGTAATAGGTCACTGGATTGCTAAATAGGTTTAGAAATGTATTACAAATTGTTATTTGGAAGGGGCATGTTTTGGACGTTTCTAAAGGATGGTCACAATGTTAAGGTGGAAACCCATTCACAAAGGAAAAAGGGGTGCCTGTGGAGAATGTAAAAAAATGTTTGGGAGTTGGCAATGGACCCGGGGACGACTGCCAACTCTTACACAAACCTTTTAAAAAAAGTTAATTACTTTTCTTTTCTAAATACAGACCCATTTCCTTTTTAGGAAATGGGATGCATTTAAAACAATGTACTTTACTGAAATGTGATAACAGACAAGGTGATCACTGACCCCAGCAGGCCACCTCCCCTTTGATTGCATACAATCTTAATGAGTCGCAATTTGGTCCCTGCTTCATGAATATTGAACCAACACGGCCAATAGGGACTGGACGTTTGGCAATAGTTCTATAGAGAGTAGTTTAGAAGCCTGTCTCCTACAGTGGTATCTAAAACAACAGTTCAAAATAAAATAGTGTCAAGGCAGCATCCATGATGAAATTATTCAATTTTTGGTACAGTTGTGATTTTGAAGCTTTTCAGCTACCGAAGGACTGGGATAAGATGCAACACCTACACGAAAAAGACAAAATCCCATCAACTACTTTTTTCATGTTTGTCCTATTCTAAGGTTTTGAGAACTAAGTCCAAGGCTATGAGGACTACATAATGGAAGGTATTTGACCTTGTGGCCTCATGTTTGGCTACAATATTCTCTTTATCCCACTGAAGGGCTTTGAGATACAAAGGTTTCTGATTTAGAATGTAAAACTGTAGACCAGGAACAAGTGTTGGGCTTTATCTGATCCTCAGTACATGACAATTGGCCCAAAAAAGGTGTCATACTATTATGGCCCATAAGATAACTTTGACTTTTACATTTCCCACTGTTTTCGATGGACTTCCCAAAAATATTCTGCAACAGAAAAAATGTGGCATTCTAAATGATTCTAGTCATTTTGGTATACTTTAACTATCTCCATTGTATTCTTTTCTGATAAAATGTTTTGGGAACGTTATTTTTGATAAATTCTTTTGGGAACTTTATATGCTTTCTTTGCAATATTTCAATGCATTTTTAGGATGCTATATGGTCATTATTGCTATGGGAAGCCTTCCGCTATGCCAAGCTCCTGAGGTTAATCTCGTAATTCCTCACAGAAACCTGATTGTATTGTTTGGATGCTAGCTTGTTTAAGTTTGAGAGTTCAGTCACAGCACACATCAAGACTGAGGCTTGTCTTTCTCTCCTGGTTATCATTCTGGTTTCTAAAAACAGCCATGTAGCTCAGGCTATTGCTACAAATGTTAGTTGAGGGTGCCCTCGTGTACCTTCTACTGATAGCCAGGGCCATAGATGAGAATGATGTTTTTATGGTTCTGTGCCTCTCTCCCTTCAGTGGCACGTTGATACTGCTGGGTTTTACCAAGGTTTCTATGTGCACTTTCTGCATCACATATAGATTGTGCTGCTGTGTGCGATTCAGCAGACAGGGCTACATTTTTTCAAATATTAGCAAGCTAAGGAATATATGTGTCTTTGTTAGAGCGGTAATAAGTAACCAATCATGACCAAAAATATAATGAACAAAAAAATAGTTTGTATAGTGCTAATTTAGCGAGTAATATAAGCTTCATTTATGTTGTTTGCACCCTAGCTGTTTGACAGCAACATCCAGTAAATGATGAATGTGGATGACACAGTTATTTTCTTTTTTTTTATTAAACTTTTTATTAAAGCAAGCACAATTTCAGTGATACAATACATTTGTAGGGTAAAGCACTTAAGCAGCACGGAATGTGAAGTCGAGCAAGTCACACAATAAGGCATTAAGAGTCTGCAAGCCTAGGCCGTCTCATTGCCATATCATCTGTGGGAGAGGTACATATTTCTCTCCGAAAGGCGTTCCACCCTCCCCACTTTTTATCCCACTTTCTGGGACAGCCCGACGTTTATAAACCTCTTTTTCTGCAATCATACATTTATCCATTTCAGCCACCCATCCTATCGTAAGTGGCAGTCTACTGGAACCCAAGGACATTGCAATTGCACGCTTAACCAATAAGTATCCTAGTGCCACCCATTGCTGCTCAACTTCCGTTAAATCAGTGAGTTCCCATATGTTTAGGAGCCCCATTCCTGGTGAGAGTTGAATGTGTTTGCCCAATGTGTCTCATCTTTGTGGTAGCTCTAACCCAAAACGGACGTATGTGAGGACACTCCCAGAGGATACGATAAAAAGAACCGTTTTGCTCACATCCTCTCAGGCATAACGCGTCACTCATGTTTCCGATTTTAGCCAGAAGTGTGCGGGAGAGGTATGTTCTGTGGAGTATTTTTAGGTGAATAAGACGAAAGCGATGGTGCACGGCTGTTTCTCTGGGGGACATTAGGGCGGTCTGCCAATCTTCGTCTTCCAACTCCCCTATATCTATTTGCCAGCGATTCCTCAAGGTTAAAAAGGTGTCAGGTAGGTTATTACAGAGTTTACGATAGGTGCTAGAGATGGCCTTCGTTAGTAGTGGTTCTGTAAGTATGCGATCCTCCAAAGGGGAGGCTTCTGGTAGGGACGATAGGTCCAGAATATTAGTGAGGATTGCATGCCGGATTTGGAGGTATCGGAAGATCTCTCCTTGTGCGAGAGAGTGTTGGACTTGCAGTTCTTTAAAGGTGAGGATCCTCCCCTTAGCCACTAGGTCCCCCAGAGTGGTGATGCCGATTGTGTCCCGTCTGTCGAATCCTTTATGGAAGCAGAGTGATACTAGCCGTTGTGAGTACCACAATGGCGTTGCTTTAGTAACTTTATCCATCCACCCCAGTCTTCTGTTAGCTTTGTGCCAGACTACCACCATGTGGGTTATGGGACCCAGGTAGCGATGTTTGCAAACTTTACCATATAGAGCTCCCATATAGCCTTCCCGGCCCGTTTGATATTTCTCTAAGTGAAATGCTGGGTTTGTTGGAGGTCCATGGATCCACTGATTTATGGGTACTAGTTGGGAGGCCCAATAGTATAGGCGGAGGTCATGGAGGGCTATTCCGCCGTCATACCATCCCTTAGTGAGTTTTTGGAGAGTAATGCGTGGGGCCCTCCCATCCCATAATAGAGTGCGAAGCTCTCCTTCTATAGTGGCAAAATAACTGTCTGCTATGGGAAACGGGCAGTTTTGAAGGGCATGCAGAAATCTGGGAAGAGCAAGCATTTTAAATAAAGCCGCTCTACCAAGAAGGGACGGGGCAGCGATCGCCAGTGTTTCACGCCTTCCTGTAACCGCTTTAGGGGACTTAAAAGGTTGTGTTCATAGAATAGTTTGGGGTCGGGGTGATAAAGATGCCCAAGTATTTAAAACCTATTGTAGTGTGTTGGATTGAGTATCTATACGGGAGGTGAGGTGGAGGGCCATGGGGCACATATAGTTGAGATTTCGACCAGTTGATAGAATAGCCGGAATATTTGCCAAAATTCTTAATGATATTGAATAAAGCGTTAAGAGAAGATCGGGGGGATGCTAAATATACGAGGATGTCGTCTGCATATAGCGAAATTTTGTCTTCTATTTCATCATTCCATTTGAGCCCTCGAATTGAGACATCCCGTCTGATCCAATGTGCCAAGGGCTCCAGTGTGAGCGCAAATAGCAAGGGGGATAAAGGACAGCCCTGTCGTGTACCTCTGTGTAAGGCGAACGTGCGGGAGCTGCGATTGTTTACTGTGATCTGTCCCAGTAAGTCTTTGTATAGTAATGCCACCCATCGTCTAAATTCGGGCCCAAATCCCAGCCTAGTCAGCACTTAAAAAAGATAGGGCCATTCTATGGAATCAAAAGCCATTGTGGTGTCCAAGGACAGTATGACCACATCTTCCTGCACATATGGTTGTCTGCCCAGGACATTGTGGACCCTTCGAATATTGAGGGCAGTATTTCAGCCAGGTATAAAACCAGATTGGTCATCATGGACCAATGAAGGAAGCACTTTTATTAAGCGGGCCACCAATAATTTGGCCAACACCTTAGCTTCTGAGCTAATGAGGGAAATGGGCCTATATGAACCACGGTGTGTTGCTGGTTTGCCTGGTTTACGGATAACTACTATGGTAGCTAGTCGTTGGTCTAAAGGAAGGACCCCTTGTTCTCTACTCCCTTCGTACATGTTTTTGAGATGTGGAGCCACTTTAAGAGCCATGCCCTTGAGGAATTCGATGGGAATGCCATTGGGTCCCATCGCTTTTCCAGAGTTTATGGCAAAGATAGCCCCGCATATTTCCTCTGCCGTGATGTCGGCCTCCAAAGCTTTTCTGTCAGTATCCGACAGCTGTAGCAGAGCCATCTCTGCCAAGAGTTGACGTGACTCTTCTCCCATCCTCCGATTCGAGTTCCGGGACCCATCTCGACTCTTGGTCTCGTTTTTCTAGCCAGGCTAGCATTTTCCCCGCTCGTTCACCGAGTTCATAAACTCTATGTCTCGTTTGAAGTAGTCTAGCTTGGGCCCTTTCTTTTACCAGTTCTCTATATTCTATTTGTTTATTGCAGAGTTTGTGGGCTGTGTAGTCATTGGGGGAGGTGTGGTGCTCGGTTTCCAGCAGAAGCAATTCGCTCTCTAGCTGGGTTAGTTGTTCATTGTTGTTCTTGAGGTATCCTATTTTTAGGCTTAGAGCACGACCTTTGATTACTGCTTCATATGCTTCCCATATGGTAGTCGCTGAATCCACTGAGCCCATCATTTTCAGTAAAATAGTGAGTTGTATGTTCAATCAGGTCATCTTTAATATCAGGGACAGTAAGGAGCCATGGGTTGATAATTATGGGGCCGCGGGTCTGGGGTCGTTGGAAGGTGAGTTCTATCTTGTAGGAGAGTGGTCAGAGATTCCTCTCAGCAATCCCTGAGGTTGGTGGAAAGTCGCTACGTCTGGTAGGAAGGTAAAAAAATAATCAATGAGGGATATGCTATTGTGGGCCTTAGAATAGTGTGTAAAGTAGGGTCTGTTCGAGTTATGTGAACGCCATAGGTCTGCAAGTCCCATCGCGTGCGCAAAATTTGCTAGGGGTGATGTACGATCAGGCGAGGTTTTATGAGGGTGTCTGTCGATCTTGTCATTCATGGTCATGTTAAAGTCTCCACCCAGGATGAGTGTTCCCGGGGGGAGATCGAGAAGTATTTTACCTAATTCTTGCAGTGCCGGTTTGGCCAGAGCTGGTGGGAGATAGGCTGAGACTACGTTTAGTTGTTTCCCTTCCCAGGTGGCTTCTAAGACTGCAAAGCGACCCTGTGGATCAGCCCAGATACGTGTGGGATTAAGGGCAAGGTTTTTACGTATCAGGATACCAGTGCCTCTAGAGCCTGATGTAAAGCCCGCGTGGGCTATACGTTTGTTATCCCATCTGTGGAGAGCCTTACAGCCTTTACCTACTAGGTGGGTTTCCTGCAGTAATACCAAGTCCGGCATTTGTCTCTTAAGATATTGCAGTACTATCCCCCGTATCTCCTTGCTGCCCAGTACATTGACATTCCACATCATCATGAACAGCTTCTTAAACGTGGAGTCGGCAATGGATAATACTACTATGTGGTGAGTGCGGAGCCAATGGCATACAGGTGCATCTTCGGCAGCGGACCCAGTAATCAAAAGTAATCAAAAGTAATGTGTGACCAAGTTCCCTGCCACCGCCCTTCCATGCTACATTCCGCGAGTTTCAGTTGATGTCTCCTTGTGCTACAGTAAGTTAAACAGTCCTGACTAATTTGTGCGTATTGTGCAATTAAAACCAAATTAACAAACCCCCAACTGTCCCCCCCCTTCCCCCGTCACCCCCCACCCAGCCCCCCTGCCAGTGGAATCTAAACTATCCACTCCCCAACAAGGCAGAGTGCCTGTCACCCTCCCACCCGTTCTCAAGGTGCCTGGCTAACCACCTCTGTCCAAACCAATGCCGCCTTTGCCAATAGTGTCGAATCCGTGGCGCCCTGCCCAGGTCCGCAGGTCCCCCATCAGCACTCGGTATGACGCAGTCACAGAAAATTTCAGTCTAGGATTGAGGGGTCCACGGTGTGTTACATATAGATACTGGTTCTACTTGAGATCTATGGGATCCTACAATTTGAATCAGTGCACTTCCTTTGTCTCTTCCTCCGACCGTTTCCCACCCGTTATGGGAGGCGGACGCCGGTCACCGTTAGTGTCGCCAGTGTAGTGTCGATCCGGGTGTTTGCCCGCTCTTCGCCATCCGTCTATACAGTCCCAGGCCTCCTCCGGGAAGAGGAAGAACCAGGTCTTACCCTCGGATTCCACTCTGAGTTTAGCCGGAAATAGCATGGAGTATTTGATAGATTTGTCATGGAGGGCTTTCTTTACTGCTGTGAAGCTGCGTCTCTGTGCCTGTACCTTAACTGTGTAATCCGGGAAGAATGTGATATTAGGATTCTCAATTTTTAGTGGAGGTCCTGTTCTTGCAGTTTGTAAAATCACGTCTCTATCACGGAAGTTGAAAACCCTGGCTATCATTGGACGTGGAGGAGCTCGGGGCTTAGGGTGCCCTCCGGGAACCCTATGAGCCCGTTCGATGGTAAAATAGCTTGAGAGGCGCTTGGGTTGGAGTTTTTTGAGAATAAGGTCCTCAATGAAGAGGTCGGCTGCTGGCCCTTCCATCCATTCGGGAATTCCAAGAATGCGGATGTTATTCTGTCTGGCCCTTCCTTCGTAATCGTCGAGGAGCTCTTCCATCTTCTTTTGTTGATGTTGCAATTGTGCGACCTGGTCCAGGAGAACGGAGGTATCAGTCACTAAGGTAGCCGTGGTGGTCTCCACTTCACGAACACTAGAGTCCATTTTTTTCAAGTCAGCTCTTAGGAGGGTCACCTCAATGTTTACCGAATCAATACGTGATTCAAGAGAAGTACGCACTCCTGCTATGGCCTCCATGACATCTTCCAGGGTAGGAGGTTTAGCCGATGGCCGAGGCTGAGACCTTTTGGGTTCTCCCCCTGAAGACATAGCTGGTACCTCACCTTGACTCATCCAAGCAAACTTCGCCAGTTGTTTTTGAATGTGCGCCTTGGAGCCGCTGTTGGTGGCCACATGGCTGTTCTGTGGGGTCACACCTGTAATGGCCGCTGCCTGCGCATGGGGAGAGAGATCCCTTGCCAGCCTGTCGGTGTTCCAGGTGGACCTCGTAGGTTAGAGACCAATCCGGGGTTCTTGCGCAAACCTGACCTGATCATCAACGTTTGCAGGAGATGGCTGGTGGAGTTGAGTGTTTGTGTTCTTCCGACAGTGCACCGGCACCAAAGGCGTAAAGTAGGCCCCGGGACCTGGTCGATGCTTGGGCAGGACTCGCCCCACACGCTTCCTACCGGGGGTCCTGCCGGTTGAAATCCAGAGGCTGCACCACCGTGTGTGGCGCGATGGGTCTGACACTGTGTCCCCCGCCGTATAATAGAGTGCCAGGTGTTGCTGTGGTGCCCACTTGGAGTTTCACTATGGTGGTGGCTCCGAGGTCAGCCGCGTCAATCAGGGCCGTAAGGAGGCACACTCTAGCCACAGGTCGCGCTCCTCATTGAATGGGGGCAGCAGGAGAGGAGCAAGTCTCAGGGCAGCTGCTAATTGAGTGGGGCAGCAGGAGAGGCGCAAGCCCCAAGGCAGTTATGAAGGCCGGCTGGAGCGCGGTGCCTGCAGTGTACTGGTTGAGGCCGGCGAAACGGGCCGAATTACCCCCGTAGCTGTAGGCCCTCAAGCCTGTGGCTCAATTTCAGTTCCAGCCCCACCACATCGCGCCCTGTGCGTGCCGCGGGGCAAGCAAAGTGTGGAGTTCCCTCGCCTCTGTCCCCCGCACGCCGCTCCTCACCTGCGGTCGCCGGAGGGTCCGGTGCAGTCCAGAACAGTTTCTGTTGCGCTCTAGCAGGACACCGATCCCAGGAAAACAGTTGGGCAGCACTTGGAGGGGAGAGCAGCGGTCCGGTGGTTCCCACGCCGTCTGCGTGTACCGCTTGCACCCCCGGAAAGACCACTTGGGTGCCGATTAGGAGGGAGTCGCGGGGAACGTGTCAGTGGAAAGTTGGACCCAGCAGCTTCTTTCCGACGTCCGCAGATCCCGGTCGCAGCAACTGTGGCCGTTAGGCTTTGAGGCCGCCATGTTGTGGACTCAGAGGCCGCTCCATCTCCGGTGCCTCTTTCGGCTTGGATTTTCGTCGCCTTGTCCTGGAAGCGGTGCCGCTGGATTGGATAGGGGTTTGGAACAGTCCCTACCGTTTCAGGGAAATCAATTATACATATTTCGGATATTTTGCCGGATAAATCGGTGCGGGCTATGGAGCCGCCTCAGCAAGCGACTTTCACCATCGGCCGCTAGCCACGCCCCCTCGTATGACACAGTTATGATTAATAAAAATCCTAATAGGATTGCATTTGAAACTTAAAAATGTAATTTACTAAATATCAGAATTGAGCGTTATATCCTATTTAGTTATTTAGGTGTAACTGTAGCAGCTTTCTCTAGTATAAGCCTCATTTGACTGCAATTAGGGCCAAAGTGACCTACAATTTTATGAAAACGATTTCAGTAAAATGGTACACCTTCCTGCACAAAAACAAACCCAGGAGTCAAATTTCTCTTTTAATGTGTGATGCAGAATGCAGCGCACTTAGAAATAGCAAGTAATAAGGAGAAATAAAGATATTTCTCCTTGTTTTACTTCCTCTGGGAAGGCGTAAGATTTTGGCGCATTCCCAGGTTTACAAGTCCGTGTAATACTGGGAATTCATCAAAATCCATGGGAGTTGCGTGGGAACACCCACGCAAAACACTTGGAACGCCTTCCCAGGGTAGAGAAATGCAATGCAGCAATTTGCACTGCGTTGCGCTACTCCAGATTCATGAAGCAACTCAGAGCCACTCAAAGTGGGATTGTGGGACTTCATAAACCTGTCCTGGAGTATTGGGTCATGCATGTACCACATTGCATGGTGCAAACGATACATAAGCCTCTTGTAAATATGCCCCTTGGTGTTTCCAACCATGTACACTTTAAGTCATCAGGGTCTTTCGCATTTGAGTTGCATCACATACTGTGTTGTGAAGATTTATAACTAACTGTAACCCTCTGAAAAAGGCTTTATTCAATATCATTTATAATCTGAGGACTATGAATATTTTAAAACTATAGCATAATATCTCCTGAGAAATGCAGAAATAGATGGTTGCAGGAAGCAGAAAATGTCTGTTGAACTT
The DNA here is from genome assembly GCF_964204655.1 of Triturus cristatus. Lineage (NCBI taxonomy): Eukaryota > Metazoa > Chordata > Amphibia > Caudata > Salamandridae > Triturus > Triturus cristatus. The sequence continues at coordinate 619,007,430 of NC_140588.1, read as the reverse complement.
TTGTTGAGAAAATTGAATAAACATCCGAATCATTTAGAGACTTAAATGCAGATATGTGAGATATCAAATTTAGGTGAGAAATATAGGACAGTAAATTTGAAGTCCAAGAAAAAACCTTAGAAGAGGAAACATGAACTGAGATGTGGAGGCCATGACCCAGAAAAAAAAATCGATAATTCTGGCAAATAATAACTACTTCAGCTAGATCGTTCAAACATTTAAATTGTTTTATATCTTCTTCTTACTGTGGGAATGGCATATTACTTATCTGTAGAATGGTGAGTCATCAGTGTTTTTTAATTCATCCAACTAACAACCAATGAAGCTTATACTCACAGTAGTTATTCTCATTGAATACATTGCAGCTGCCACGCTCGCTTGAGCTCCTGGTCTCAGTGGGCTTTCGGGTTACATACTAAAAAGTGATCCATTTGGCCTACATTTCTTTTTCCTTTAAATAATAATGTTCTGAATTCTAGGCAGATACTAGAATCTTGGAAATATTTTGCACTGCAGCGTACTTATAAAAAGGGCACATTGTTGATACCGAGTAATTATAGTTTGATAGTCTTATTAAATTCAGAGCTAAACGTTTTTAGATACCTCTAAAGGAAATTATAACCTTGATGCAGGATAATTATATCCTCTGCACCTGTGCAAATAGAATTTAGACAAAATAACCGCATTGCTTAATGTCTTTGCTCTGACATAAATGGTATAGCCAGAGGCATAGTGTAATCAGCTGAGCGTTTACTGCAGGAACAAAACGGTGATCAACAGGTCGCGAGATTGAATCCTGGCAAAGTGAGTCAGCCTCCCATACCGAAAAAGGTCAGTAAAATGAGTACCATCAAATGGGTAATATTAACAACTGATATATACAGCTCTTAGACACTGCAGAATTGTGACATAAAGCGCTGTACAGAAAAGCTACTAGTATTGTGAATAACATCTTTGAAAAAAGGCTAATATTTCTGCTTCACATATAGATTGTACTGTGTGCAAGCTAAGGAATATGTAAGTGTTTGTTAGAGCACGAATACGTAAATAATCATGACCAAAAATATAATGGACTAACAACTGAAGAGGGGGGTGGGTATGAGTTAATAATACCTATTGATGGTAAGTGTAACATTTTTATTAGGTCTCCAATGGTAGGAATAAATGGGGTGGGGGATTAGTTCGACCCACAGAGAGAGGTGAACATGTTTCTGCCCATACAGCAACCTCAGTTGAAGCATAAGGGCATTCTTCAGTACCTTCTTTCTCTCTCTAAATGTGAAAGAGATGTAGTCAAAAAAATCAGAGGGTTTAAGTTTTTAATGGCAGATCAATCTGGTTTGTACAATCTGTTGTGGGAGGTGAAGTCACAAAGATACATTACCATCCATTGAGGGCCACCGAAAGTGCTGGGTAAGAATTCTGCAGGTTCCACCAACCTCTAGATGTCCTTCATGTGATGTTTTAATGAGAATACCATGCAAAGATACTGGTGGGTCACAGACATCAGCACGCATAAGAACGCCTTTAACAATAGACAATCTTGTGGCTACTTGTGCAAAAGATTTGAGAGGAAATGGAAGAGAGCGCTCCTTAGGCCACTCCTTTCTTACAAACTCCATTGCTAATTGTAAGACCTCATCCTGTTGTGCGACATCCAACCAATCTTTATATTATACCATACCTACAGACTCTGCCACATCCTCAACATATGCAACCACACATTCCACATCATCTTGTGTGTCATCTTGTACCGTACACTGAAAGGGAATTCTGGAAAGGCAATCAGCTCTGACATTTCGTCCGCCAGATGTTTACCTGATAACGAAATTGAATTTCTCTAAACGTGGCAAATGTCTCACTAACCTATCAGATGCTTTGCCACTTCCATCGCCATTTAAAATATGTAGTAATGACTAGTTGTCAGTGAAAATGTCCAACTGCATTCCCCACAAAAACGTCATTCATTTTTCTATAGCCCAGAAACAGGGAACGGCCTCCCTCTCTATTGTGCTGTAGTGAGACTCTACCTTTTCAAGTCTTCTAGAAGCAAAACCAATTGTGTGCTCTTTACCTGAAATCCATTGACAAAGCACAGCACGAAGGCCATGCTGTCTAGCATCAACAGTGAGAAAACTTTTTTGTCCTGGAATATAAAATAATAACACTGGAGCATTGACAATGAATCCTATAACATTCTGGAAAGCTGCATCAGAAATGGTTTCCCACTTGAACGGCACCCCTTTTTAAGCAAATAGCTCAGAGGTTGAACAACGTAGGCATATCCAGGTACAAATCTGGAATAATATTTGCTCATGCCTAGGAAGGATTTCAGAGTTTCTTTATCCTTTAGAGGTGGATCCTCTGCAATAGCTTGCATGAGGGAAAACTTGGGTTTGATTCCCATGGAAGTAATAGTGTGACCCAAGTAATCCAAGTTATTTGTTAGGAACTTGCACTTGTCATGCCCAAGGGTGACACCCACATCCTTGAAAATGTTTAACACTTTATTCAAGATAACTATGTGACCAGACACAAACTTTGAAAATATCAGAGCATCGTCCTGATAAGCCCGCACTCCATCAATTCCTGGCAAAATGTGCTCTATAAATTTCAGAAAAATGCTTGCCGCTGAGGCTAAGTCAAAGGGTAAGCTCAGATTTGTATATGCCCCAAAGGGGGTAACAAAGGTGGTGGGATCACAAGACTCCGAGGCTAAATGGATCTGATGGTGAGCAGACTTTAAATCCAGGAAGCTGAAAATTTGCAAATTCCCAATGTGTGCAAGAAATTCCTGAATTTTAGGGAGAGGGTGGCAGTCAACAACTATATTCTTATTGAGGATGCATAGATCAGCACAGAGACAAATGTCTCCACTCTTCTTGCGGACAACTACAATGGGACTCACCCATTCTGAGGAATCTGTAATGGTAATTACACCTTCCAGACCTAATTTATCTAACAAATGTTTCAGATCATTCCTTAAGCTTAGAGGGATTGACCTGACCTTATGCGTAGCAGGAATAGCATTCTTCCTGAGCTTTATTGCATGTTCAAATTTAGTGATCTTCCAAGATCCTATTATTTGCATGGCTAAATCCTTAGTTTTAACCTGGACACTATTCTCCCTGGACATCCGGTGGGCTGTAAGTGCCCTGGGGCTTACATAGTATTGCAAAAAATGGACACATGTACAGAGACTAATAATTCTATGACACAATTCTGAACCTTGCTCACTAGCTCAAATAAGAGATATGTGGACAGAATGTTGGGGATATTTACAGGAACCTGAGACATATTTTTTTATTGTTTTATTTTTTGTTTTGTCCATGCGGGTATGTTTTGTCCATACCAGCAATAAAGAAAACACAGGGGCAAATAGTCACCCATCTCCAAGAGATATTAGAAAAGTTCACAGAGTTTTACAAAACTTTGTAAACGGTCACTAGTCATCAAACCACAATGGACGAGGACAATTGCTTTTATGCTCTTTGCCTCCAGCAACTAACCTCAGACCAGAAACAATCCTTAGATCAAGATATAACAGAGGATGAAATGTTAACAGTGATTGATGACTTCCCAAATAACAAGGCACCATGGATTGATGGTTTTCCATTGTAATATTATGAGATCAATAAAGTGTCATTAGCACTAGTACTGACTAAACTGTTAAGGAGATACAAGATGGCCACATGCCCAAGCCAAAAACCAACACTGTCAAACTTGCCCTCACACTGAAACCAGATAAAGACCCACTGGAGTGCACCAGCTGCAGTCCAATATCCTTAATTAATATAGACCTGACTATACTGGCGGAGATAGTAGCCAAAGGGCTCAAGGCTGTCATACCATCACTGGTCCATCAAGACCAAGTCAGCGTTGTGCCTCATTGCACCTCAGTGTCTCACCCGAGATCTTTGACCCATGTCCTAAGGAGACTTTGAAGATGATAAGATGGCTTTTTCACTCGACCCGGAGAAAGCCTTTGATAGCATGGAGTGGCCCTACATATTCTGGACACTAATGAAATTTGGACTGGGAAGTGCATTTCTCACTAGAGTGAGATGGCTTCACTCCAGTCCGACAGTGGACGTGGGTTGTAATGTTCACATTTCACCAGCCTTTGTGATTCACTGAAGGACAAGACAGGGGGTGCCCCTTTTTGCCATTATTATTTATACTCGAACTCAAACCTCTCCTTATAGTGATTCGGCAACATAAAGGTATTAAAGGTAAACACATGCCAGAAGTGGAACACAAGGCTCTCTTATATGTGGATGAAGTGCTGGATACATTGTCCGCACTCATATTGTCCATAAACAACCTCTCTCACAACAAATGAATTCTCAATATTGTCAGGGTACAAAGTAAGCTGGGAGAAACGCAAGGCACCTCCACTAACCAGACACACTACAGTGACCTTGAACAGAGGTCCCCCTATTAGATGGAAGACTCCCAATCTGATATACTTAGGGATCAATATATATATTGCTGTAGACTATACATCAAACCAATGACCCTCATAATAAAATCAGACTAACATGAACACGCAGGCACTGCTTAGAGGAGGGAGGGGGAGGAGGAAGGAGGGAAGGGGGAGGGTGGATTTTGATAGGGGGAGGAGGGAGGAGGAAGGGGGAGTTGAGTGGAAATGAATAGTTAAAGACACCAGTCTTTTAAAAATAAAATATTAGATTTTTGAAAAAGCAATACAAACGGACATAGGCATGAGTCTGTAATAAACAAACAAACACTGCAGGTGAAAACAATCCAGGCAACAATCATAACGTTTTGCCACAACAGTATAATAGGGGCAGATATAGGTTGGGGGGACGGTAAGTCATTACAATCAGCATCTGTTACCCAAGCATCTGCCCTATACAGGTAGAGACCCAGACTCTTCCCCTGAGACGTAGAGGTGAAGGTCCAAAATCCACCCTCCCAGATGTAGTGGAATGTACATGGGCACCCTCTAGCTGTATAGGTTTAGACACCAGTTTTAACCCAAATACAGTTCACGGTCTAGTTATTTTTTGTTGTATAATGTAGAGGAAACTGGGAAAACTTTATAAAACGTTAATAAAGCATAGTTATACAATGAACTCTATGGGATCCACCATCCAAACCGTTAGTGCAAAATCTACTTTGCACATCTTACACGCCCCCACTCCCCCTCCTCCTTGCACATTTTCAGGCACAACCTTAAAGATAAAATGGGACCTGTTGACCCAATAATCTCTATTAAAAAACACGTGCTGAATTTTGCAAAACTCTCTGGGCTGCACTTGACAAACAGAATCCGGCCATGAAAATGCAAAACATCAAAAGTAATAAAAATGGCTCATGCATAATCAGCAAAGCCCATGGTTCTAGATACAGATGTCACACAACAGATAGCCTGGGTAGAAGCGCTTTATGTAATTATTGTCCTTCATCAGGGCTAATAGTCCTGGGTTGGTGTTCTATTATAAGGAGTCTTCAGTTTGTGCAGCTTCTTGCAGCAGACAAGGAAGTGATGATAAAACTGAAAGATGGGGCCTGTAGGAAAAATATGCGATTCCTATCTTGTGACTCATTTGCATGGGGGTTGGAGCTCCTAACTGACATTCTGTCGAAGTCACCTTTGCTGCAGTACTCTAGCACAAAGGAGCATTGATGAAATGTCACTGAAAATACCAAACTTTAGCACTTGCTGGCAGTGGGCCCAAATAGTCTTCTAAATGCCAAGACACGTGACACTTTCAACTGTACCAAAAGAGAAGCTTCTGAGTCTAAAGAATTATTGTTTGATCTAGTGTGATCTTCACTAAACTGAGGAGAAAGCATATGTAGTCCTGATTGGCTTTGCTTGATGCACAGTTTATAGAATGTGTGCTTCTGGAGCTTGTGCAATTACATTGTTGCCCTAAGCATGAGTCAGGCATAGATGTTGTTTTCACGAAAATAAGATGAAAATGGGACGACTGAGCCCACATCAGTAGGTATCACTGAGCACAGAACAATAGGTGCGATGGCCATAATTAACGTGAAGCTAGGAGGGGTGTGAAGCATATAAGTGGGAAAGCAACCCAGGCCGGGGAGGCGCACAGTGGTGGCTAGCACAGATCGAGGGTGGGAGGGCGGAGGGTGGGGGAGGAGAAAGGGGTAAAGAAACAAAAACGTACCTCCTTGCTGCGTCTCGCTGCTCTCTCCACCGTAGTCTCCGAAACAGAGCACCCAGAAAGCACCCAGGCACCCCTGAGCCAATCACAACGCTGCAATGCAGCATTGTGATTGGTCTGAGAGCCGTGGGGCTTGGGACTGGGGTCCTGGGCATGTTCTCCACCCAGACTGTAATACAGCCGGGGTGGAGAACATGCAAAGAGTGCATGGCTTTTTGGCCAGCGCTAGATGTCCGGCCAAACATTCATGCACACTTAGGGAGTGCAAACCACTCCTCCCCTCCCCTGCTATGTCAGCAGAGCAGCCCCGTCCGCAAAGCTGCCTCAACAAGGAAAAAATAAAATGATAATAACTTAAAGTTATTATCATTTTATTTTTCCTTTACTTATACTGCTTAAAAGCAATGGGACGACGCTCCTCGCCAATGGAAACAAAGTGAGAGCATCACGGATTGCGTTGAGGAGAACCACACAAGCAAGAGAGACAGTCGAGGCTGACATTTATGGGGACTGGTGAGGTGGGCAAATGGTTGGTGGGGTGAAAATAAAATACACTTACCTGCAACACGTCCATCTCCTACCCCTTCCTTGCTGCACATCTTTCCCGCCCAGCGCGAGCTCTTGACAAGTGCCTCAACCAATCCTGATGCTGCTCTCATGCTGTGAGAGCAGCCCCCTGATTGGAGGGAGCGACCTCACTGAGAGCTCCCAAGGACACTGGAGCCCTGCACTTCCTCTAACCTAGGACAGCTGGGGTGCGCATGTCTAGCTGGCCATAGCAAGACGGCTAGCCAAAAAGACATGTGCACTTTGAAAGGTGCCGAGGCAGCCCTCCCTGCTGCTGCTGTCACTCAGCAGAGGCCCCATGCAGTGACCCCGCCCCTGTCTTGACGCGAGCTCCAGGATAGGATTGTATTGAAAAATAAAGTGATAATAAACCAACTTTATTACCATTTTATTTTTTCAATTCTGGGGTATGGAGGGGCATTTTAACCAGTGGGGTGACGTTCCTCTGCTCAAACGGAGGAGCTGCCCCTGAAGAAAGAGCAGTGCGGATAGGGGAAGAGAGCACACCAGGGAGACATCTGAAATGCACATGCATTCTTGTGGAGTGCTTAAACAAAAAGAAAAAAGTAGGGCCTGAAAAAGTGAGCAGTAATGCAGCCATAATCCAGGGGCTGTATAAACACAAGAGGGGGAAAGAAAGCCCACACATGCTTACAATTTAAAACAAGAAAATGAGAGTGACAATGAAGCCAACCAGTGGCAAGCAAGCAATAGGTGATAGCTATGTCTACTGTAAGCTAACAATGATGCTTGCAAAAGACAGCGCATTGGAAACGCCAACTGGTTACACCTAGGTAAGATCTATTGGATTGTGATTGTTTTTTTAGACGTTACACAGTTTTATTTATTTGGATGTTACTCTGAATAAAGTATAGGGGCAACATTTTGGATGCATTGACCACAAGACTGTTCCCAATCCGGACAAGTTTAGACCCTCCACATCTGCCAGTGAGCAAGTTCAAAGAAAACTGATATTACATTTTACTGCTGTAGAGTGGATTGTTATCAGTAATCTTGAGATGAAATGGATTTCTATGTACTTTCTCAAATGAGCGTGTTGGTTTATGTACATCACAATTTTATTTTTTTCTATACTTTTTTTATTTTGAAATATGATGGAGCACAATAAAACGTTGAAGAAGCATTGGCACAGCCAATAGGTTTTACATACACAAGAGCTATTGGGTTTGGCAATCTGTTTTTTCCGTGGTGTACACCAGTGTAGCTGCTGTTCTGCATGGCTAAATGTTATTGGAAATTTATAATACTAAAACTCTAGGGGCTACTCTTTATGGTGCAGAACTCTTGGGGTGTTCAAATTGTAATAATCATTTGAATACTGAGCATAGGTTTGTTAGATCTCTAGTGAGTCTCCCAGTGTCTACTCCATTGAGTCCACTCTATTTGGTCAGAAGAGGGTGTCAGATAAGATCTGTTTACGGGTACTTATGTTTGGCAACGGTTGTGGACCACTGAAGCACTTGCCTGCTATAGAGAGGGGCTTCGGGAGCTAATGATAGTATCTGGTGTGAACAGGATCCCTTGATTGTTTGCAGTTAAGAACCTGCTGGATAAATTGGGGTTGCCTGTACATTGAAGGGAACCAGAAACCCTGAGTCAGGTAAACAAATCCAGCCTCAAAGCAATGTATTGGGGTACTATTGAAAATGACCTGATATTGAATTGTAAGGGGACACTTTCAACAGATTTTATGAACTTTAAACAATCTGCCCACTTTGAGCTGACATTAGATGAAATTGAGCCCCCTCTAGCTAGGAAACTGTATTTACAGTTTAGATATGGCTGTCTTCCTCTAAACCACTTTAGAAGAAATTGGAATAGAGAAAGGGAGCACGGTGAAGAAGAGTGTTTCCCCTGTTGTTTGGGGACTGCTGAGACTCTTGATCAAGTTTTATTTTTTTGCCCCCTTTACTCCTGATCTCAATTTAAATGGATAGTTCCCCTTTGTAGAAAATTGGGAGTAAGGAGATATAAGGAGGCACGCAGAATAATGAAGATTGACACAACACGCATGATTGTTTTTTGTGTATTAAAGTTTTTAATTGCCCTATGGATTAGGCGAGCCAAGTATTCTTCATCCGAAAGTGACAATGCAATGGTACCAATGATGTAAAATATAATTCAATTTTTTTTACATTTTTTATTCCTTTTAAAAAATAAAAAAAGAAGTTGTAACGTAGATAACTGGTTTTCTGTTTTAAGGAATATTTAAGAAGTTGGCATTTATAACCAATGATGCACATTGTATAATTAGGTTGCTACAATGTGGACCAACTACCCTCTTGCATAAATACTATCGCACCTTGAATAATTGATAACATTAAGATTGCAGACAGATCGTGACTGTTTATTTAGGGGTGACATATTTTATTTGTACTGTGTGTTTGTCATTGTCTTTTTATGGTGTACTTTTATGATCTGCAAAGATCGAAATAAAGTCTTAGAACTGAACTGAAATATTAGTGGGGTGGATTGCCCTAGAGTGGAGTGGGGGGAGTAGAGTGTCATAGACTAAATTCATTGGAGTAGAGTGTTGTAGGGTGGAGTAGGGGGAGTACAGTGTCATAGAGTTGAGTAGAGGAGAGTAGAATTCAGTGGCAGAAAGTGTCGTAAAGTGCAGTTTTTGTATAGTGGAGTGCTGCAGAGTAGAGGTCGGTGGAATAGGGAGGAGTGGGTTGGAGTGGATTGAGGTAGTGGGGTGGATTGGAGTAGATTGTGGTGGATTGGACTGGAGCTGATTGGAGTGATGTAAATTGGAGAGGTGCAGATTGTTTTGGGTTGGGGTGGGGCAGATTGTTTTAGATAGGAGTGGCACAGATTGGAGTGGGGCAGATTTATTTGGTTTGGAGTGGGAAAGATTGTTTTGGTTTGGAGTGGGACAGTTTGTTTTGGATTCCGTGGGGCAGATTGTTGTGGGACAGGTTGGAGTGGGACAGATTGATTTGGAATGGAGTGGGGTGGATAAGGTAGGTGGTGGGCTGGATTGAATTGGAATGAGGTGGATTGGAGTGAGCAAGACTGGATTGGCCTGGATTGGGGGTGGGTTGGATTGGTGTGGAGTGGATTTGAGTGGGGTGGAGTTTGGTGGATTGGAGCGGAGTGACTTGGGATGGAATGGATTGTGTGGGGTGAGGTAGATTGGATTGGAGTGGAGTAGGGCGAATTGGCATGTGGCAGATTGGAGTGGGGTAAATTATTTTGAATTGTAGTGAGGCAGATTGTAGTGGGGCAGATTGTTTTGGATTGATTGGGGCAGACTGTTTTGGATTAAGTGGGGCAGGTTGTTTTGCATTGGAGTGGGGGAGATTGGAGTGAGGCAGATTGTTTTGGACTGGAGTGGTGTTGCAGGGATTCTGCTTATGCACAGAACTATGCGCAGGAAACCAGGACCTCAGAGAATTGTGGTGTACCAGAAACTCCCCTCAGAACTAAGAACCCCTATCCGACTAGCTTAGTGTCACATTAGTTATCCGAGATTTAGCTCGGCGGTCCCAATGTATAGACAACCCAGAACAAGCGACTTAGATACTCTCAGGAGTGGTGGGAATCCAAAATACCCGTTGGTAGCTATATATCAGTCCACAACAGAATAACAAAGACACGGTAAAGTTTAAAGAGTTTATTTTATAAACCTCGCGTCCTAAGATGCAGTACTTTGGCTAACACAAGCAAACAAATGGTTAGGATCAGCACCATCAGCATTGTTACAATACCATAGAAAATGAAAGGAGCAATCATAATAATAATGACAGTGGAAAGCACCCACCCTCCTTTCTCTAGCAACTAATAAGGTATTATTAGACTAATAGAAGGTCTCTTAGGCTTGCATGGGGGACCCCATACCTTATAGATCAGCTTAGTGGAATCACATCACAGGATCAGCTAGGCTCTCTCCTGCAACAGCTCTTTGTTTCGAAAACTTTGCTATTTAACCAATAATGATTCCCATTCTTCCTGCCTTTTTTCCTCCCCCATTACTGATAAAGTCTTTTTTCTTTCGATCCTGTTGAAGTCTCAGCGCCAAGACGCCTAAGGGCATATGTTGCGCTTAATAAATTGTAAAAATAAATAAATAAATGTAACAGAAAACATGCTGCTCTGTAATATTAAAGGGCTCGTCTTTCAGGTATTGGCAGCTGTATGTATGTTATGGCTAAGAAGTGGTACGATCAACCTGAACACAACAACCTGCCCCGTTTAGTGACCCAGACTCGTTCTTTACACGGTGTACAGACCAAGGTCACTACTCACTGTTAAGGATGTTAAACAACAGACGGTTCTCATGTGAAGCAAAGTCGAGTCAGCACTTCTCGAATGAATAACATGTAACAACAGTGTCGCGTGCAAAAGCAGCAGAAGCAGCAAGCTGGCTTTCTAACAGCCATCGAGGTTATGCTAACTTAGCGTTGTACATAGGGCGTGGTTAACCCACACTACACCCCCCTTTGATCGGACTACTAACCACTAGGGGCGCACTTATCAAGAACGCAGAGTTCAAGTTAGAAAGAACGGAACCAAGGGCATGAACCATAAGTTCATATAAGGTAAGTGTAAAGTTCGAAAAAGAAAAAAATTCAAAAACAGAAAAAGATGTCGTCAGGTGGAAAAAAAAACATGAAAAAATGGGGAAAAAATGACATTGATCGATACCTCATGGGTAGACCAGGATAAAAAGTGAATCCATGAAAGTGTAGGCACAATAAATTGCAACAGCCTCCAAGAGGAAATCATTGGAGCGTTCCGCAAAAGTATCTGCCATCCAGTTTAACAAGGGAAAGGAACACACATGTTCACTCACAATAGGAGCCTCCAGCACCACTCGGGGACAACAGGAAGGTTCCTCAATATAACTGCGTTCCAGAAAGTCAATCGCAGCCTCTTCAATGGCCCAATTGCCAAGGACTCCAAGTGCCGCACCCAAGGCCATAAACCCAACACCAGAACATTCATACTCATGAGCCGTTAAGGGGCCCATCAGTTGACCAAAATCCGGTACAGGTGACACCGTGGTTGAAAGGCACAAATCCAGAGCCCACTGGAATGGACAATCCAGGCAGTGAAAGACGGGTTGCACACAAGTAAAGAAGGGAAACCGGAAGGATAATCCATACGCGACACTTAAAGTCGCCAGAGGCAACGTGCCATAGAATTCAAGCATCCGGTTACGCAGATGAAACAGCTGGGGCATGTTGTCTCTGTACGCAAGTTGCGCAGCCATTGCATAGGACGCAAACCAGCAAAAGTATTCCAGCAATAAGGGCAAGAAGCAAAGGAAGACCTCCGAAGACGCTGGAAAAAAAAGAATGAAAAAATGCGGGAATCACACCAAAAATAGTCTGAAAGGAGGTCACGAGGCCGGAGCCCACTATTTTAAAAAAATGAACTATGCCGGTCGTAGACGAGGCATTAAAGATAGTCTGTATCAATGTTCCAAAATGGAAGGGGAGGTCAGTATTCAAAAGTGCCTGCACCTCCGTGCGGGTGTTTGCCACGTGAAGAAGAAAGGTTTCACGGGACGAAGTTAAAGCGACCTCCCTTTGAGACAAAAGAGCCCTTATTCTGCTCATCTGGTTGAACTCTGCGCTCAAGGTTGGAATCAAAGGCCAGATAGAAACATCGAGCCGGCCATGCGGGGGTGGGAAAAGGACATTATTACAGCAAACTACACGCTGTGAAACAGTGACTATGTATGGAATGCCCTTTAGCATCCCACAGCATCTTTCATTATTTAAAAGCAAATAACTACCGTTAGCAAGCAGTGTAAATGAAGGGGTTATAACTGCCACCGGTACACCTTTCAGGACGCAAGCCAAATTAGGAGCGTGTACATTGCAAGCACCATGTAATTGTATGTGTCTACACACCACAGAATGATCAGGAGCAGAAGTGCATTCCTCACCCTTCAGATAAACCTCTGTGCCCTCCTGCATGCATCTATATGTAAATGGGAGCAACCAAACCTCGTGCAGGAACGCACTACCAAGTTGTTCATATCTGCCAAGAGCATAATGTTTCATGCACGAACTAAACCTAAAAAGCGAAAAAGGTAAAGTGATCACCCCGTGGATAAGCCACACGGCTGAATATAACTCAGCAATAGAGAAAGGCAATGGTTCTAATTTCTCAATGTGCAGTAATGAATAAGTCGCATCCTTCATAGACATAAACTGTTGCTTCGCAGTTAAATTAAAAGGGAAGAACAAAGAGGAAACATTCATGTAATCCCATGGGACCTTCCCTGCCTTTAACGTTTGTAAAGTCCATGCAAACTGCATAACAGAACGCAACTGATTCTGGCCATGGTACAACACAGACAAATCATCCTGCACAATGTCTACGACAGATGAAACAATGTTATCTAAAGTATAAATTCTAGAAGACAAGGTATTTATACTATTATCAATCACAGTCAACACTTTTTCCATATTGGCCTGGTCAATAGCACGTAATCTGGATGCAGCCTCAATTTGTGACAATTTCCAAACTTCGTTGTAAATAGCATATACCCATCTTTTGGACCTGCCTATTGCAGGACCTTTAATAAAATCATTCAAATCAATTTTGTCGTTTAAACAGACAAATGAAGTTTAACAGACGCTAATGTGGAATGTTGCAGCCATGACTGGCATAACTTACCCACAGAGTAGGTAGTCACAGTGTGTGATGATTCAAAACGAGGATCTACCCTGAGGTGCCAAGGCTAAAAATCGATGTTGACAAGAATCTGAACCAGTTTGCCAAACCAACCAACCCTCAGGATTAAATGCCGAAACATTAAAGGTGGTGTTGGAAATAAGGGACTGCAACTTAGTAAGGGAAAGATCTGTGTAATTACCCCAGACGGGATAAGCACCCAGATCCGGGATTGTGGGGGAATTAATTCTTTTAGACGTAGACAAGCCAAAACAAGTCGTCTGAAAAATAGATGAATTCAAAAATAAAATATGGTTAGGGATAAGACAGGCACGATGCAAAGCTTCTGTTCCCCGAACCTGCCATGGTTTAGTACCCCAAACCGATTTAAGATCGATAGTAGCTTTCCATAGCTCAGAGCCTCCGACAGCCAATTCGTCCATAAAGGACTTGGAATGTAATAATTTGGTATGTGTCAACCTTACCTTCGAGGCGGTTTCAGGCGCCATCTTAAAGTAAAAGGAGGCCGGTTTTGACACACTAAAATCCGAAAAGTATGTGAACTTGTTCACTAACGTTGTAGAACTGCCATGATGAGGGGCTGGACAATGTTCCCATTGTGTGTAATTAACAAATTTTCGAAAAGTATTTGCTCTGTGTAGGAAATGTGTGCCATAATGTTGATAACAAAATTGTTCACCATAATTAGCAGAATTTAAATATAAATCTTCAGCATCAAATGCAGCATAATATTTTAGATCAGAAAATAGTGCTTCTATTGCTTGTACATCCCAATCATCAGATCGGATATTCTGTTTAACTACATCACCCATAGAAACACGAAATACATTAGGCACATTAATCACTTCGGTAGGTCCATGAATTTGAAATTTAACAGCATCCCAAGCGATCCCATCACGCACAGGCCAGGCAGTAATGTTCACAAAAGTCTGGTCCCTTTTCATAATGTGTGATGAGGAATGGGGGGCCAAAGTTCCAGCAATTGATCTAATTGTAGATCGTTCAGTCAGGTAGTGTCCATTTATAATTTTAAAAAACACTACCACAAAGCCAATTGTCATGAACAAAAAAAAACATATTAGCACCAGCCAGATGTAAGTCCATGGTGCCACTAAAAAATGTCTCTTGAACCAGGCAAAAAATATAGCAATTTTGGAAGGGGCAGTGGAAGTCATTGATTCAGTGTCAAAGGAAGAACGGGCCTGGTTAATCGCTGTTGAATGTAAAAGAGGCAACGGGACACTTGCAGGATAAGCATTCTCAGGATCATCAGGCAAACCACCATCAATAGGCGGTATAGGAGGGGAAGCAACAGCATGCATCTCAACGGCAACCTCAGGCATGATGGTCGAGGGCGGCATCACAACAGAATTTCGCAGAATGGAAGGGCAAAAAACTGATGGTGTCATACTAAGAAGTATCGTCCACTCGCTGTAGCTTGACATTGTCAATCGAGATGTACCTGTTTTCCTTGCGACCAGGAAGTGGTGGTAAAATGACTGTACGTGTACCCTGGACTCCAAGCACCGGGACTGGTGCACGATAAGAGGGGCCAAACTCTTTCTTGTTCTCCACCTTCTCACGGACCAGATCACCAACTCGAGGTAGCCAGCCGACTACCGGAATCTGGAGCTCAGCTTCGCATGTAGAGGGTACGTGTTCCTTCGCCAGAGTGTCTCTTGCTTCTTGTAGATTCTGCAATACAGCACAGTGATCATCTAGGTCAAAAGGCGCGGCAGCCGCCGCCATGTCTAGACCCTCAAGGTCTGG
This sequence comes from Triturus cristatus, assembly GCF_964204655.1. Lineage (NCBI taxonomy): Eukaryota > Metazoa > Chordata > Amphibia > Caudata > Salamandridae > Triturus > Triturus cristatus. Next base: position 618,992,257 of record NC_140588.1, on the reverse strand, counting down.
AACAAACATTCTTACTCCAAAGAGCATCATGTATGGGGTCCGCCCACCCAGAGACCTTCTAGGGAGATTATTAAGTGCACGTTGCACGTCATACAAGTGGGTCAGCCAGCTTCGGCCTGTACCTAAAACCCTTGCTGTCAAAGATTGCTTTAGGTCACGGTTCATTCGCTCCACAACACTGTTCCCCTCAGGCCGGTATGGAGACGAAAATTTGACTTGGACCCCCAAACTTCTCATGGCTTCTTTGTAAGCCCTAGAGGCAAACGCAGGGCCCTGGTCAGAATGAAGGGTACCACATGCAAAACTCCCAATAAGGACACGCAAATCCTTGATGACCGTCCGGGCATCAGTACTCCTTTGCGGCCACACCCACAGAAAACGTGTGCATGAATCCACTGCAACCAAGATGTACTTGTATGCAGTATCAGAGGAAAAAGGACCGCAGTGATCTAAATAAACACACGCAAGTGGTTGATTAGATATAAACAGCTGCGTTTGTGGTGGACGCGCGACAGTAGAAGGTTTAATCTGCCGGCAAATGTCACATAAAAGAACATAAGCTCGCGTTTGTTTGTACAAACCGTACCACCAGTAATGTTGCTGCAAAAGAGATACAGTCGCCGAAACGCCGGCGTGCGCAGACGCAACACCTTCGTGGGCAGCTGTAATCAGAGATGGTCTGCAGTCCGCGTTGGGAATCAATCTGTCACCAACGTCGTTAATCCTCACTAACGGGACGTTATCAGGACTTAAACGATAATGGTAGTGGGAAGGGAATCCTTTTGGAAAGCCCGTCCCTGTCTCGGACGCAGCAATAGCTGCCAAGATGTCATCATCAATCCTAGTTTTGGATCTTGTAACTGCTGCTACTAAATATGTCGCCACTGCGGTTTTTGCTGCCTCGTCAGCCAAACTGTTACCGACAGCATGGACACCAACACGTTGGTGACCAAGAGTGTGAATTACATTCACGAGGGGCAGACCTTCTTTAAGTTCTGCCACTCAAACCCAAAGCGTTTTGTGGTTCACTGTGCTACCTTTCGAATCACGAAAGTCATTTTGACTCCAAAAGTGTAAATTCTCGTTGTATGATTGAACACAATAGAACGAGTCACTCACTATAAGAGTGGTGACCCGAGGATCAGCAAACTCAAGTGCAAGCACCAGAGCTTTCAGTTCTGCCAACTGCGCGGTACAATCACCCAATGACTGCGTATGCACGACATCAGACTGGAACTCACCGTTCACGAAAGTACCTACTACAATTGCGCAGGCCGCTGAATAGGCGTGCTTTGATCCAGTTGCGGGTTGCGCAGACCCATCAGTGTATATGACACAATGGTACTCCTCGAGCGGGCGCAAAGTCAGAGGAGCCGGATGAACAAATTCATACTCCAAGAACTCCTGTGTCTGTAATGCCGCGTCAAAGATATATGTGACGTCAGGCGAAGTCAAGGAGGTTGCCCATTGTATCCACCTTGGATGCAAAGCCTTAGAATTAGGTACACTGGCTTTAGTGACCGCCTCAAGGGCAGGGTACGGTGTTACCACCAGCATGTGCTTTCCCTGTGATAGCGCTCGCTCTTTCAGGATCGCCATCTGAACTGCTGTCAGTACTTTCTCGACAGCGGAGAAGCGCAGCTCAGCCGAAGTGTACAGATGAGATTTGTATGCAATGGGGACGGTGTCGCCCTCATTGAACGCCAAGTAGGTGAAACCCACTGCACCCGGTACAATTCTAATGACTAGGTTAGTGTGGTTATCACGAGTTTGTAAAAACTTTGAAGCAAGAAGATCAGACTGCAAAGATTGCAATGCAGCCGAATGCTCAGGCAGCCAGCAAGATTTGGTAAAAGTAGGTTGTACCAAGGCATAAAGCGACTTGATACGCTGGGCATAATCAGGAATGTAGGTACGACCGAAATTCAGAAAACCCAGCAAAGATTGTAATTTCTTCAGTGTCGTAGGAGTACTGAGGCCTGCGCATTTCTCAAGGAACTGCGGAGCCAAGCCTCGACCCTCATGATTGAGTTCGCAATGTGGGACTTGGCAAAGTTGAACTTGTAACCAAAGTCAGCAAACATAGTTATTATGTTATCCACACGAGCAAGGTGTGGAAGCAACTCGTCGTCCGTCAGGTAGATATCATCTACATACGAATATGCTTCCGGGTCAATCATCTCCAAAAGTGAGACCACACGAGCAGCAAAGACCCCGGGGCTGTTTTTATAGCCCATCGGGAGCCTTTTGAACCTCTTTTGTTTGCCACCCGAGGTAAACGCCATCCACTCATAGCTATAAGGAGACAGGTTGTGGCTATAAAAGCCATTGGAGTTGTCAAGAGTAGTTTTTAAACGTTTTCTCACGAGACTATCGACGAGAGCCGAACTGTGTGTATTCTGTACCGCACATGTCCGGCAGTGTGAATTTAAGTGCCGGTAATCCAAAACTAGGCGGTACGATCCGTCAGGCTTCGTCACAGTGAATAAAGGATTATTCATGGGTGACACACATGTTTCAATTACTCCCTGATATTCCAATTGCTCAAGGATAGACTCGACGTGAGACCGAGCTTCGCGACGCATGGGGTATTGGGGTTGTGGCTGGGGTTCCGACCGCAACGGAATCGTATGGTTGGGAGAAAATTTGTCCCAGCCTACCTGAGTACGGTACAACGCAGGCACTAGCACCTGCGCCCACTCCCCGGCTAACCTATTAGAATGTTCCAGTGGCACTGTGTGCCCAAAGGACGGGAGGATTACCACCTCCCCTCTAGGAGCCTCTAACACGAAAGCCGGGGGCCAATCCGCCTCCGCCAAAAGGATATCATAGGTGGAGGTTAGATTATCCCAAAATACCACTTTAATTTTACGTTGTATGTCACCCTCAATTAAAAGGTCAATTTTAAACATTCGTTCAGGGGGAGCTACGCGAGTATCAGCAGTTTCAACACTTACAAATGTATCAGTTGCTGTCGCCGCCAGAAACGGACGCAGCGCTTGTCGCACTACTGTAACTTCCGCCGCGCTGTCTAGCAGTGTTAGTGCCCATGTCTGGTTCAGAAGCTGTGTCCGTACCATCTGAGGCATATCTCGCAGTCAGAGCAGCAACTTTCTTCTTTTGAAACGGGGGTCTTTGATGCGCAGACTCGTCCTGTTTGCCTTTACCGTCAGTCTGATGGGGCTGCTCACGACCTTGAGCACCCCTTCCCTTCCCACGATCTCCGCCACTGGATTGATAAGCCGATGTTTCCTGTGAAGAACGAGGAGAGCGTTGTTCAGGAACCTGAAATCTATCAGATGACTTAATATTAGAACGATCGCGCAAATCATAAGTGCGTTCACTTTGTGTCTGCACCGGCGATGCAGAACGAGACCTCCGTTTCTCTTGCTGCTTCCCCTGTTTTTTAGCTCGCCAACTTTGTTTTGGAAAGTTGGGCTTCTCGTCTTTGGTAGACGAACTCACTTTAGGCTGCTGCACTGCAGTCGGAATGATCACGGCGGGTTTCACACCCAAGGCGCTACGACCCACCATTCTGTAGGCTTTCGCTATAATTTTAGCGAATTCCTTTGGCCTGTCGCCTGGATCCACAAGTGTCAACATATTGCACACCTGGAATTGCATGGCATCTCCTTTGAGGTTGCCCATAACCATGGAACAAACCACATCAAAGCTATCGACAAGCCTCAATCCCAACTCAATTGCTGCCTCGGCACCATGATTGTCTTGGACCTTCTTGATGACCGAGGGCAGTACAGACATAGACGGAGTGCCGTAGCACTTCGCATAGGTCGCAGCAAAGACCTTGCCCCAATTGTCATAGTCGACAATATCCGGGACCAGGTCCTTCGGCAAAGTTATAGTGAGGATCCTGTGTTTATCCACAGGAGAAGTATTTGGAAACACGGCTTCAAATTGATCAAATTTTTCAGCAAGCCAGTAAGGGAATTCATCCCTATTTTGGGGGCGCTTGCCGACAACCGAATTAACCATAACAGGACTGATGACCGTCGCATGATGGTCAGTCGTGTGGCCCGCAACCGCAGGTGCCCCCACCTGTACATTGCGAGACACGTACTGCACTAACGCCCTATGGACCGTAATCAGGGCAGTGTGTAGCACTCGTAACTCCGCCACCGCCACAGTCATGTAGCAGGGATGGGGTGTGTAACCGGCCAGCACCGGCCATGTGGCCCCTGCAATTGACAACGGGCCCATTCTCGCCGGTGCTACCGCATGGGGAAGGGCGCCATTAAACCAAATAGTATGCTGCCAGGCAGTGAGGAGTATCTCAAGTGTCCGATAAGGGGCATAGGCTGCAGGCACCGCGGTGTGAGTATATTCGTGGAACAAATTGTCGTTTGCATCCACTTTCTCAAACGTCACCCAAGAGTAAAACAACTCATACGGGAACGCCGCATCAGCGCCTACCACTAAAACAACAGCCAAGCCATCATCCGGGACCCCATAGACCCTCAAATGTGCGGTCAGGGGAACCCTACTATGCGCGGCAACATTGACTGCCATCGGGACACTTTCAAGAACAACGAAAAGCTATATTGTAGCACTGGGGTTCAGAAAAAGAAAACCTTTTTAATTATCAAGCTTGAAAGAACCTTTAGTCGAAAACTAGGTAGGCTAAGCCGTCACTCCCGTTGTCCGGAAACTAGAGTGAGGGCGTTGTGGACTAATAAAAGCACTACTAAGGCGTTTCAGATCAAAAGACCAAACGTTAGGTGCGCCATGTTGCAGGGATTCTGCTTATGCACAGAACTATGCGCAGGAAACCAGGACCTCCGAGAATTGTGGTGTACCAGAAACTCCCCTCAGAACTAAGAACCCCTATCCGACTAGCTTAGTGTCACATTCGTTATCCGAGATTTAGCTCGGCGGTCCCAATGTATAGGCAACCCAGAACAAGCGACTTAGATACTCTCAGGAGTGGTGGGAATCCGAAATACCTGTTGGTAGCTATATATCAGTCCACAACAGAATAAAAAAGACACGGTAAAGTTTAAAGAGTTTATTTTATAAACCTCGCGTCCTAAGATGCAGTACTTTGGCTAACACAAGCAGACAAATGGTTAGGATCAGCACCATCAGCATTGTTACAATACCATAGAAAATGAAAGGAGCAATCATAATAATAATGACAGTGGAAAGCACCCACCCTCCTTTCTCTAGCAACTAATAAGGTATTATTAGACTAATAGAAGGTCTCTTAGGCTTGCATGGGGGACCCCATACCTTATAGATCAGCTTAGTGGAATCACATCACAGGATCAGCTAGGCTCTCTCCTGCAACAGCTCTTCGTTTCGAATGTAACAGAAAACATGCTGCTCTGTAATATTAAAGGGCTCGTCTTTCAGGTATTGGCAGCTGTATGTATGTTATGGCTAAGAAGTGGTACGATCAACCTGAACACAACAACCTGCCCCGTCTAGTGACCCAGACTCGTTCTTTACACGGTGTACAGACCAAGGTCACTACTCACTGTTAAGGATGTTAAACAACAGACGGTTCTCATGTGAAACAAAGTCGAGTCAGCAGTTCTCGAATGAATAACATGTAACAAGAGTGTCACGTGCAAAAGCAGCAGAAGCAGCAAGCTGGCTTTCTAACAGCCATCGAGGCTATGCTAACTTAGCGTTGTACATAGGGCGTGGTTAACCCACACTACAGTGGGGCAGATTATTTTAGATTGGAGTGTGGCAGATTGTTTTGTATTGGAGTGGGGCAAATGGTTTTTGGATTGGAGTGGGGCAGATTGTTTGGGACTGGAGTAGGGAAGAATGTTTTGGACTGGAGTGGGGCTGACTGTTTTGGACTGGAGTGGGGTGAATTAGAATGGGGCAGATGGGAATGAGGAAGATTGTTGTGGGGCAGATTTGTTTGGATTGAGTGGGGTGAATTGGAGAGGGGTATATTGGAGTGGGGCACATTGGAGTGGATTGGATTGGGGTGAGTGGTTTAGGCTGGAGTGGGGTGGATTTGATTGGTGTTGGGTGCATTGGACTGAGTGGGGCGGATTGGTGTGGGGTGAGATAGGATTGATTGGTGTGGGCTGGAATGGGGAGGATTGGAGTGGGGTGGATTGAAGTGTACTGCACGATTATGTGTTAAAGCATCATTTTAGAAATTACACATAAGAAAGAAACAATGTCACTTTGCAATAAAATAATCCTCATCTTTTGAGAACAGGGCCCACGAGTGCAAAGTGACAAAAGAAGTCTTGGGAAAATAAAGGAAACTGAACTATAGTAAATAAATCTTTGCAATTTTGTTTGTCTTGGGTTCGTTTTTGCCAGCCACACGCCTTCTGTTTGCAGGGCACTAAAAGTTAAACAGAACAAACTAGTATCTCAATCATGTTGGGAGCAGCAGACAGGCACTGATTAAGTTGAATCAATCAGTGCTTGGTCCCTGCTCCATAGAAAGGAACGGAAATAATGTTAGGCCTGCCTTGACGAATTACAAGCCTGTAAAGAGTGACACGCAAGCCAACAAATGGTAAGCAATGGGCGGGCTCTAAGCCCTTTTATATACACAACAGTGTCTCACAAGTGAGATGCATGAGCTAGCACATGCTCTTGCAGGCTCAGTCCTGAAAAGAAAGAAAAGTGTTTTTTAAAGCTTGTAGCAGCACAGGATTTGCCTGGCTTCATAACGAATGGATGGCTCTCCGCTGTGATATTGTTGTATCTTGCTAATAATGGGAGTGCTTCACATCTTACCTTGCCTAAGTACCTTCTAAGTCATGGTCAGTTTATTCAAAATAGGGCAACATGTTTTTATCTTGTGCAGATAAGACCATTTGCATTTTGCAATTTGTAGTGCATCTCTGGCCTCCGGTTTCTCCTAGGATCCCGTCCGCTTGTCTTCCTCATTACTCAGAAATCAGAATAAAGAGTGACTTGTAGTAGGACCTCAACAAAATGATGGGTCCAGGTCAGGAGACTGATGCTTTTGTTATAGCGGGGTAAGCCATCTTTGCTTGCTCCTGCAAACTTGGTTTTGGTTAGGTTGTAATCAATTCCGGCTTCCCCACTTGACCAAATTGTGTGATCCTAGGCAATTATTTGTTTCACTTTGCCTCTTTTTCCTTCATTATTGCATATAAAGGGGCACCTTCAAATATATGAGTTCATGAGTTTCGCTGTACAAAACCTTTTCTTCTGTTTGATTCAATAAACTATAATGTTATCTATGTATAACAACCCAGTTCAAAACACTAGGAACGAACTTGCAGCCAACTTAACAGCGTTTTTGAGTCTTGTTTCTTTCATATATTGAAAAAGAAGAGGAACCAAAGTTTTTTTATTTTTAAAGAACCCTCACTTACCAAACTAGTAGGTGACATGCTTCATCATTGGGTTCCCACCCTGGGTGCCTATTGCCCTCACGGTGTGCGTGTGTGCTTCAACGCTAGATTTACTGCGGAACTGGTTTTTCTTTAACAGTGAAGAAAGTGGAAGTGATTTAAAATTGTCTCAAGGCCTACCACCAGTTAAGGTACTTTATTCAATGGTGGCCATGGGCAAATTTAAAAATCGTGGGGGATATATTCAAGACTTCAATGGTCCTGTATATCTTTTGTTTCCTATGATCAACATGTTTCAGCTGTTTCCAAGTGCCCCTAAGGGCCAATATGGCTTTCGTCTTCGCGTCGACGGGTCATAAACTCCACTGAGGTTAGTATGAATGTGAATATTACAATATACATACTCACACTATATGATCCCAGGGGGGAAACAGAGTAAGAGCCAGAAGCTGCTGACGTTACATATAAATCTTTAGTCTTTGCGCCCATGGGTCACCAACACCTCTGAGGTCAAGTATAGTGTCAATATTATAATATACAAAGTAACACTATATGAGGTCAAAGGAGCCAGAAAATGAACAGTGTTTTCTCTATTCTGTCTGTTTCTGAATACAAGCTGCTGACGTTACATATAAATGGCAAAAACAATCAATAACACTTTTTTCTAAATACAAATCTTTAAATAATCACAAATAGCTATGTATTATATATATCTGCTATGCCATAATCAAACAACTTGCAACTCCGTAATATGTTTTGTTATCGCAAAAGAAGGATCTGATGCTAGAAAACGGAACCTGCATCACAGAATGGACATGCGTAAATAACTCATAAAAACAAAACTAATCATCAGTCACTGAGCATGTCATGAGTGATGTAATATGTGACGTCATCAGCAGTGCATTGCGGGGGTGCAAGTTATACTTAGCTCAAATAACTATAACGGGTGAATTACTCTGGTTTTATATGAGTGAAATGTGCAACTAACTATAACGCCCCTGAAACCTATGGTTTTTTCAGTGAATTCATAAGGTTTTTTAAATGCTAATTTCTAACTATAACGTTTTTAAAACCTATGGGTTTTTCAGTGAATTTCTAAAGTTTTTTAAATGCTAATTTCTAACTATAACGTGTTTAAAACCTATTAACCCCTTCAGTGCCACGCCCTTTCCCCCTCCTGTGCCGGGCGTTGCACTAGTGGGTGGGGTTCATGACAAGATAGTCTCGTCATGGGCACAGCGCAACCGTGCTCCATGACGAGACTATCTCGTCATGGGCACTGAAGAGGTTAATGTTTTCTGCAATTGTTTCCTCTATAAGGTAAATGAGCGGCATGAAGGCAGCTGAAAAGGCCAAAACAGCAGCACAAAACTGTGTACGTCATGGGCTCCTAAAGTAGTTGTTGCAGTCAGAGATAAAAATAAATTACACCTTTTTAGATTACTTAGAGCTGACCTTGTATTGATAATCAACTTGATTTGACCCATTATCTTACTTTTCCAAGTAGGTGCAATGGTGAAAAATACTTTTTTTTTTTTTTTTATATATATCAAAAGAATTTATTATTTTAAAGGAGTAAAAACAAGCATAAAATACAAGCAAGAATGATACAAATGATATCAGCTGAAAAACACCCAATATGGTAGAATGAGAATTAACAATAAAAAAATCACTAGAAAGATCATTATCTGGAAATATCAGAGGAATAAATTAAATAAAGAAGAATCAATGGAAAATCAGGAGACGTGTTTATCAAAAGTATCATCATCAGATATTAATTTGGGGATAAAAGGAAAGAAAGGAAAGAAAGCAAAGACAGAAAAAAGATAGAAGAAAAAAGAAGAAAGACAAGACGAAGTGAAAGAAGAGAGGAGGATTTCCAAAGGATTCACCCAACACCAACAACAACATTAACCAGACAAATCAAAAGGATACTGAACCACCAACCCCTCTGAGGCCCTTTGCATGTATGTATCTAGAGCCAACCACACATCATTAGATATCGACGGAGAAAGATGAGCATGATCAACTGACGTATGAGCACTACGCAGAAAAGAAACCATTGCCCACCAAGTATGATAAGAGACTGAAGAAAAAGATTTCCACTCCATGAGAATTACTTTAACTGCAATAGTTAGTAAAAGATCCAACAGTTGTAATTCCATGGAATCTAAAGGCAACGGGACCGAGGCCGCCAGCGGACCTAGAAGAATTAGTGGAAAAGAGAGTTGAAACTTAATATTAAAAATAAGCATGAGGTGTTTGTGAACTAAACGCCAAAAGGGTTGGAGAAGAGAGCAGTCAAAGAACATATGCTGGAAATCACCTGGTACAAGACCACAACTCCAACATCGATCATCTTCTTTGAGATTTAACGCGTATAAACGAGTGGGAGTCCTGTGAAGAAGATTAATAGAGAAAAACTTAGATTGCATTAATAAGGGGGCAATTTTATTATGAAGAGAGAGCCTACCAATATCTTGCGAAGTGTCTGAAGAAATATGATCGGTAACATCATGCTCGAAATGACGTAGCCATTTTTGCTGTGCAACAGTTTGAGTAGGAAGTGGCGAGGATGACAAAAATTTATAAATCCTAGATGCTACATGACCAGACTTAATCCATAATTGAAACAGCATAATCGTGGGGGAAGAAGGCTGAAGCTGTACTCTAGCAAGTGCAACCTTTATCTTAAGAAAAATATAAAAGTCTAAATTAGATAAAGAAAATTGCTGGGCCAGGGTAGAGAAAGGAAGAGGGTCATTATTGGAATCATACAAATGTTTAACAAGTGAAATACCTTTTCCCGACCAATAAGACATCAAGTCTGGATCAATATTAATTTTAATTTTGGAATTTTGCCAAATAGATGACCATCTAGTTTTATGCAGCGGAATCGCCACTCTCTTATCAACCTTGCGAACCGCAGCAACAGTATCTAAAATAATAGATCTAGAAAATGGAATGGAAAGGGTATTCGTGGTTAAGAAAGAGGCAGTTGGAAGAGGAGAGGCCAATTCCTGTTCTATGAGCAACAAGCTGGAACATGCATAAAGGGAGAGGAAAACCAGAGCGCACCCTGAGAGGCCAAAAAAGCAGACTGATATTTCCCCCAATCAGGAAGATTACATCCCCCCAACTCGTAGGATTTCCTCAAAAATTTATAGGCAATTCTAGCCCTTTTATCATTCCATAAGAATTTGGAAGTAATTAAATCAAGATCGTGAAAGAAGGCATCAGAGAACTTTACTGGAAGCATAGAAGAGACAAAATTAATAATAGGTGTTATCATCATTTTAAGAGTTTGGAGATGGCCCCACCAGGAGATATGCTTCGGAGACCAATTTTCTAAAAGATGTCGCACCTTAAGAATAGTTTGAGATTCATTATAAGTAACCGTAGCATAAAGGGTGGAACAAAAATAAATACCCAGATATTTTAGTTGCTTAGATTGCCACTTAAAGCCCGCCGAACCCATATGAGAGGAGAAACAGTAAGCATTTAAGGGGAACATTTCTGTCTTATCTCTGTTCAGTGTATAACCTGAAACCTTTGAGAAGATGGAAATGATCTCAGAAATAGCAGGGATGGCACGTGCAATATCATCTGAGAAAATGAGAACGTCATCAGCATAAGCAGCTACTTTTAGCTGATGGGATCCAAAAGAAAAACCCATAATGTCTGGATGTACGTCAATCAGTCTGAGAAGAGGATCAATGGACAACAAAAATAAAAGAGGAGACAAAGGACACCCTTGTCTAGTACCCTGGCAAAGGTTAAAAAAGGACGACGTAGCCCCATTCACTCTTATGTTAGCCCTAGGTCGGGAGTAAAGAGACATAACCATACGGATAAAGGAATCACCAAGGTTATGTGCACATAAAACAGCTCGTAAAAAAGGCCAGGAAACCTTATCAAAGGCCTTTTCAGCATCAAGGGCCAAGGCCGCCGCCGGAAGATTGGATCGCTTGGCGGCACCGAGAATATGACAGAAAGTACGGATATTGTCACGTGCAAGACGACCCTTTACAAAGCCCGTTTGGGAAGGATGAACCAATTGAGGAATAAAGGATTCTAGGCGTTTAGCTAAGATTTTAGCAAAAATCTTAGCTTCCATGTTAAGCAGGGAAATAGGACGAAAATTTTTGGGGTCTGAATGATCTTTCCCTTCTTTGGGGATTACTACAATAGTAGCATCGGCAGCAGAGCCAGACACAGAGCCATCTTTGATAAAAGCATCAAAGACCGATTGAAGTTTCGGAACAATCACAGATAGAAAGGTCTTATAAAACAAAATAGGATACCCATCAGGACCCGTAGCATTACCGGAACGAGTAGCTTTAATCGCGGAAATAATTTCGTCAGAGGTAATCGGGCAATTTAATGAGTTATTATCATCCTCCGATATAGCTTTCAACGGCACTGTCTTCAAGAACTCCTGGCACTGTTCAAAAGAAGCTTGAGTAGAGGGGGTATATAAATTATCATAGAAATCGCGAAAGACCTCAAGAATTTCTTCAGTCTGAAATTTTTTCTTACCAAGATGGTCAGTAATAGAAGAGATTTGGGAAGATTTATTAGAAGATTCCTGGAACTTTAGTGTAGCTGCAAGAATCTTGCCCGCACGATTTTTTAACAGCAACTTAGATTTCTGAGCCTGAAGACCAATATGAGCTCTCTTAGTGACAATAGTATTATACGCATATTTTAAATTCTTATTAGATTGTAAGCATGACTTATCCTTAGAATGTCGAAAAAGAGATTCCTGACGTTTAATCTCATCTGCTAAGTCCGTGAGTTCCTTTTTAATGGCAGCGTTTCTCCTTGACATACACTTAATGACCTGACCACGAAAAGTGCATTTAAAAGAGTCCCAGAGAACAACAGGGGAGCTTACTGAACCAACATTCTCAAGGAAAAACGTCTCAATATCATTAGAAAACTCTCAAACCTGGGAATCATCATGTAGAATTTCCGTGTTTAGTCTCCAAGATCGAGATCTTGCCCTAGGAACAAAAGACATAAGTGTGAAAGTCACCGCGGCATGAACTGAAATTAAAATAGGATGAATAAGCGGAGATGAGGAAGATTGAACAAGAGAGGAGTGAACCAGAAGATAATCAATACGTGAGAAGGACGAGTGAGGGGAAGAAAAAAAGGAGAAGTCACTGCCAGTGGGATTATGAAGACACCAAACATCCTGAAGATGGGTCAGAGAACACATATTAATCATTTGTTTATGAGCTTGAGGGGGACGAAAGTTAAAGGCAGAATTCCTATCCAAGATAGGATCCATTGGTAAATTAAAGTCTCCACCTACAATAAGATTGCCAAAATGAGGTGTGTCATTTAGCTTTTTGGTGATTGTTTTCCAAAAAGACGGATCATCCTTGTTAGGGGCATAGATATTCATGACAAAGAGATCAGCATTCCCATCGGACACCTTAGATAGTAACCAACGTCCCTCTGTATCCTGTTCAGAGGAAACGATAGACAATCCAGAATGTTTAGAAACTAAAGTAATTACCCCATTTCTTTTACCACAAGCATCTGAACAAGCAACATCAGAAACCCATTCTTTCTTCAGAAATAACGCCTCCTTGACAGAGACCTTTGTCTCCTGAAAAAGGACGAGATCCGAAGAAAGAGATTTGCAGTAGTCTAAAATCTTTGACCTTTTAACTGGGTGATTTAACCCTTTGACATTAAGGGAGAGTACATTCAATCCAGACATAGAACTATTAACAGGAGAAAAAGATATTGCATATATGATATATGAACTACAACATCCAAGAAAACTCGCCTCCAGACACTAGACACCAACACGAAACAGGGAGAATCCAAGAAGGAAATCCGAAGAGAAAAGGAAAAAGAAGAGAAAAAAGAAAGCAAGAAAATAGACAGAAAGAGAGAGAGAAGGGCCAACAGGGAAGGTCTGAAAAAGACCAAATTCATACAAGGGGGAACATGGGAAATGAGCAAAGAGACCAACATGAGGAATAAAAACCATCAGCATAAATAGCCCCAAAACAGAACATAACTGATTATGCGTATTTAAAAAGAAGAACTATCTAAAGGGTATGAACAAGAATTAATTATAGTTCTAGAAACAGTACAACATATAAGTCTATAAAGGCGACATGTTTAACTAAATTGATAAATAGGTAACACCTATAAAGGATCATAAAAAAGTGGAAAAAGCGGAAAAGAGAGAAAAAACAAATGCAAACAATAAAAGCTAATGAAAAATGAGCTAAAAGCGATCGTCACTATTAGGTAGAGCCAAACCAAAGCAGACACCATAAAGAGTAAAAAAGAAAGAATAAAGAGGAAGAAATAAAGTCCAAAGGATACTATATGATACATTATGAAGAAAAGAAGTGAAATATAGTAGAGAACGGCATGTAGTAACAGATCAATATATCAATCAATGAAGCCCTATGACAGATAAATAAGATAAATGAGACTATACATAAATATGTACATCTATAGATAAGCTTATAGATAACTGTCCACAAATACCTAGCTCCCGTTGCAGTCAATTTAACTAAAAGAGGTGAGAATGTCTTAAATATATGAACATGGAAGTAAAGAAACATAAGCCTATCAATTACAATACAGCTATAGAATTCAGACCTAGTCGAAAAAGACAATTAATAATAATAAATAAACAAACCAATCAATGATATAACAGTGAAATAGATATAAACACTAACTCTAACTATAGCAGTTAATAAGCATCAAATAAGCATCTATAAATCAAATATATAACCAATCTATACACCAATACATTAATAAACACTAGCGTACTCCATAGATACGAAACAGCCAAAGACGATGAACAGGCAGAGAGACCAAAAACAAAGAGAGAAAAAAAACACCAAGTCACACACACAAAATAAAAGAAAATAAAGAAGTCATACAATGGGATAAGAAACGGACCAGGACCTAATATGCGGAAAGACAAATTGGGAAGGAAAGGAATAATAAGGACGACAAGCGCGCAAGAGTGACGTCAAACCATCAAGAAACACTACCACAAAATATTGGAAGATTCATACAGTAGAACTATCGACAATAAAAGACCACTACACCATAACGATAGGGAGGGAACACCAAAAGACGACAAAAGTACACCAAGAACAATGGACACTAGGACCACCACGCAGATCTAAAAGAGAGTAATCTCAATAGATCTGGCAAAGACGAAAACTCATTGCAGAACGAAAACCCGCGTCAGGTGCCAGAGGAACCAGGATCAAGCGAGGCCTCCATTTGAAGTTCCATATGTAGCTCCATCTGATTATCCAAAAACGAGACCAAGTCAGCAGGTTCATCGAAGATTCTGGAGCGACCTTTGAAAGTAATGCGGAATTTTGAGGGGCCAGCAAAAGAGAAGGGGATATTCATCTCAGATAGACGCTTCCGAAGATTCAGAAAGCCCTTCCTCCTTATTACTGTGTCTCTGGCAAAGTCTTGAGAGATTGAAATGCGATGACCATTCCACGAGACAACTCTAACCTTCTGCATATGAGCCAGAATTTGTTCTGTATGCTGATGGCGCAGTGGCTTAAAAATTATCGCTCTAGGTTGCGTAGCAGACTTAGATCGAAAAGTGGGAACACGGTGTGCACGTTCCAGCTCAAAATCTCTTTGGAAAGAAATTTGCAGTGTGGAAGGAAGCCATTGATAAAGGAAATCAATCATAGAAGATGCATCTTTCTCAACATCCTCCGGAAGACCAAAAATGGGCAGGTTAGACCTGCGGTTACGATCTTCTTGCTCAGTGAGGTCTTTCCGCAATGCTGCCATTGAACGCTCTAATTGTGAGAGAGATCTAGACTGCTTTTGCATGGAATCCTCTGCGCCACTAATACGTGCTTCTGTGTCCGAAACACGAAGAGACAGGGCCTTGAAATCATTCCTGATAGCTAACACCTCCACTTGCAATAAATCTGTGTTAGTCTTGGTAGACTGCGCAATTTCATAGACCTCATTAAGGCGCGTCAGGATAGTCTCAAGAGTGGGACTGGGGTCCTTTTGTGGAGATTCAGGTGTAGGAGATATCTGTTTGGCCCTTTTAAGAGACGCTTTAGATTCCTTTGCGTCTTTAGCATTTGGAGACGGGCCCATATTCGCAGCCATAGAGCACACCACCTCAGCAGGAGCAAAATACACCACTCCAGACAGATTACGAAAAGAGAATGCCAGATGAAGCAGGAAAACTCAATATATCATAAGGAAATGAGCAAAAATGGATAGCGCGCTCTCAGCAAGAGAACAGAAAAATAATAAAGGCAGTTTCCAGGGACAGGAAAGGGAACCACCTCACAAAAATATCACACCCTGCAGGTATAACAAGGGCTCCTTTCAACAGTCAGAAATAACCCAGAGGCAGGGAAACATTAATCAAAGAGGCCCCACAAAAAGGCATTGGCGGTGCTTCTGACGAGAGAAATATCAGCAGGAAACCAAAAAATATTATCAAAATAGGCAGCACGGCAGCAGGCAGAAATAAAAAACAATATAAGCTGAGGAAATAGGAGAAACGTCACCAGATCTTGCCTATCCACATTCCTGGCACTTCTGTAGCAGTGTCGGCGTCGTGCTGAGGAGAAAACCTCACCGCTCGTGAGAAAACAAAATGGCGGCCGCTCGCGAAAACACCGAGCGCCGTCAAAAGATTCCAAAGTAAGGTCACCGGCAGCCTCAGGAATCAGGAAACCTCCTCCAAAGCACACGTGGCATGTTCACATCCATGCGGTCGACATCCGAAATTACCGGGGCAGCCCGAGGCGGCAGCTACACCTCCGTCGGCTCTTGCTCAGCACAGAGCCCAAGCGCAGACCGCCATATCGCCGCGGCGCGCAAGCCACGCCCCCGGTGAAAAATACTTTTAATATTTTTGCACAGTTTATTTTACAAGTTTGTTTATTGTACAGGCCACCAACATTCCAAGCTAATCATCCATATGACCTTGCCTAAAATCCCTTTGGGGATCTGACTTGGATAGCGTTAGCTGCCGCCCAGAGGTTACCCTATCAAGACATAATATACAGAGAGGCCAACGTTTCATACCCATGTTGATCAGCCCACAATACAACCATTGCTTGTTGTCGCTATCAGTCATGCCGTATGCAGTTTTGTCATTGATGAAATAGTGCAATAGTGAGATGAGTCTGCATGGGAAAAAGTGCACTATTTTTAAATACACAGATCAGGCCAAGAAAGAGTACCCGTTGTGAGCCTTGGGAGGTGGGTAGGAGGTTGCAGTTGCAGCCACTACTCTCTCGAGCTGATCTGCACAGAGACGGCCAAGTGCAGCAGCAGCCTCTCCATCTTCCTCACACTCTCCCTGTGTCTTGCTGGCCCCTCACCATATTGCAGTGGTGTCGAGGATTGTCTTGGCCAGTTCGAGGTTACTGGTGGGCTGTTGTGCGGACTCTGCATGCACCACCATTGACAGACTCTCCCCATTGTGGGTCCTGGATGGTGCATGATAAGACAGGCATGGCTCTAGAGGTGATGTATGCACAGTTCCATCAGTAGCCTATCTGCAGCTCTGAGGCAATCTTAGCCGAGGGAGGGGGCAGCTCCCACCACATTACAGCACCATGGAAAGAGGGAAAGGGCATGGGCCTGCGCAAGGGAGAAAGAGGAGTGGGATGTGTACTATATGGTGGTTGTTGTGGCGTTTATTGTGCTTTGCAGGCAGGAACGACACAGACCCTAATTGTGTAGTGAATAGTGCTTAGATGACCCTGCCCATAGGTGGGGCCAACCCTTTTATTAACCACACCACCTGACCTCCGACGGGTCCATGTATTAACATATTTTGTGGTAACCAAACTGTCCTCTCCAGTATGGTACACCTCCGCTACAAGTCAACGCCTACTACATTATATTTCTCCCAAAATATAAGATATTCAGTACAAAGACAAAATAAACCAAGTTAGAAATCTTCCAATCACTCATTCTAACATATAGCGAATTCAAAGTTACTGTAACTGCAAGATGGCAAAGAATTAGCTACCAAACTGTAACAAGGAGGATCCCCTTGGGTCCCAAACACTGGTACCTCCCCTCTGACCTCAGAAGTCATATCAGTCCAGGGTATATCAGATCTTGATTCTCTACCCATACCATCCAGCCATATCAGCGACCCTCCCAGGACAGTGCCGTCCTTCCCACCATGAACAGGACTACCCTCCGCCTAGGGCATGACTTCAACCACAGGGACTGGTGCCGGGTACAGCTCTACACCACCCAGCTAGTTCTGGAACTTCTTGAAGAACACATTCCTCATGACCTCCTCACCTTCTCGACAAGCAGTCACCAACGTACCTCACTGACCTACAACTTGCTATGGGGAGGATTTGAAAGGCAGTAAAAATGTGTTGCCCGGATGATTGTCATGAACCAGCAACACATCACCCATCTTCAGGTCCGATACCTTGGCTCTTCTCTGTAAGCTAGCTTCATTGTTATTTTTCCGACGATTCCTTGACACCTGTTACTACCCAAAGGAGGAGAGGTCCAGCTTGGATGATGAGGAATAATATCCATAACAACTCGACTTATACACATACAAATTCCTCTTATGACCACCCTGTGCTCATATGAGGATTCTGTATTCACCAACAAAAGATTACATTGCCCACCCCAGTGGCTAGTAATTAGCAATGAATACGGATCAGGATGAACAGACTATTGCCTCCAATAGGGTACGCCACCGCTTCCAGTTGCAATGGCTTCCTTGTTTGTGATCCATTTATCTGGTCATGCATGTCTACATTGATGGAGTTTGAATTCTGTCATGCAGCCATCCATTAGTATATACATACACTCAGCCATCCATTTATCCATGGATGTTCTAACTCATCTGTTCATCTATCCATGCACTCATCCTTCCATCCATCTATTGTCTAAATCTTGATTTCGCTCTCTCACCCATTCACATCAATCACCACGGACACAAACATGCCAAACACTAACAAAGCACTTTTAACTCAAAAAGTCAGACCAATTGGCTTTGTCAATGCTGAGTGCCCAGGCTTGAGGTCGTCTGTCTCTAGAGTCTGTCTCTAAAGTGAGTATTCAGTAAAGGTGAAGGACTAGGTGAAGAATCATTGCGTACGACCTGCGAAACGGTAATAAACGTGCCTAATTTTAATCGTTTACCATTGGCCGTCAGGACTTCAGAGCTGGGGTCCCATCACCGAAAGAATTTCCCTAAGCTTAGCGCGTAACCGACTTTTTTAGTGACAAAGCCACGACCCCGTCCAGCAGCCCCTCTCACCAAGTGCACATCGCAGCATTTTAACGCAGTCAACCCAGGTTGGAGGGAGCTGGAATTTAGATAATACAAAGCTGCCATTTACTTCAGCAGTAGTTGCTTCCGCCCCTTCAGATTCCTGGGGAGCAGTAAACAGACCCTACAGCCAGCGGCTCCCGGCCTCGCTGCCATTCAGCGCGCTCTCCCGTCCGCCGCGCGCCTTTCCCTGCTCCATCCTCCCTGGCTGTGGCACGTGCAGGGCAGTCTCCGATGGCCATGAACCCGTGCAAAAAGGCTCTGCTCTCCCGGCGCAGGTAGGAAGTCTGCACGTATTATTTAAAGGCTGCCGCGATAACCAAGGTCATGCCTAGTGTCGTGATGCGAGCCAGGTGCAGCCTCCATCTCTCATGCGGGCTATTCCACTGACTTGGAGGTTTGTTCCGGTGTCTTGAGTTTAGCAGGTGCTGCTGCCGACACTTCCTGTTACTTGCAGGGGGCACATGAGAGAGGCTACCTGATATGTGCAGCTTTAGCCACTGCCTAACTCTAATTGTTAAAATGATTTGTTTGTATAGGTGGGTAGTCAACTGTGAAGCACTCCCAATTCCAAGTAAAAGCTGATATATAGAAAGTGAGTTGTTAGTTGCCTAAAACCACACAATATCTGTTAACAGCACCTTTAAGATAATGGGGGTAAAAACTCGGGTGTCCTGGCTGTAAAACCAGTGACCACACACTCTTACTGTATTGGGTGAAGGGGAGGTTGATAGCTTGTTTACTTTTATTAATGTCGATACTTATTAATTGCAAACGGGGAACAACCTTTACAACGCAACTTTTACAACGCACTACCATTACAACGCATTTTTTACAACGCATAATCCATTACAACGCATGACATTACAACGCATGACACTACAACGCATTTTTAAAAACTACCTTTACAACGCATTCCATTACAACGCATACTACCATTACAACGCATACCATTACAACGCATAATATTACACTATACTATCCAACACTTACCCTACTGATGCACCCCCTGGAGTTAGAATAGTAATTTTTACCCCTATACTATCCAACACTTACCCTACTGATGCACCCCCTGGAGTTAGAATAGTAATTTTTACCCCTATACTATCCAACACTTACCCTACTGATGCACCCCCTGGAGTTAGAATAGTAATTTTTACCCCTATACTATCCAACACTTACCCTACTGATGCACCCCCTGGAGTTAGAATAGTAATTTTTACCCCTATACTATCCAACACTTACCCTACTGATGCACCCCCTGGAGTTAGAATAGTAATTTTTACCCCTATACTATCCAACACTTACCCTACTGATGCACCCCCTGGAGTTAGAATAGTAATTTTTACCCCTATACTATCCAACACTTACCCTACTGATGCACCCCCTGGAGTTAGAATAGTAATGTTTACCCCTATACTATCCAACACTTACCCTACTGATGCACCCCCTGGAGTTAGAATAGTAATTTTTACCCCTATACTATCCAACACTTACCCTACTGATGCACCCCCTGGAGTTAGAATAGTAATTTTTACCCCTATAATATCCAACACTTACCCTACTGTTGCACCCCCTGGAGTTAGAATAGTAATTTTTACCCCTATACTATCCAACACTTACCCTACTGATGCACGCCCTGGAGTTAGAATAGTAATTTTTACCCCTATACTATCCAACACTTACCCTACTGTTGCACCCCCTGGAGTTAGAATAGTAATTTTTACCCCTATACTATCCAACACTTACCCTACTGATGCACCCCCTGGAGTTAGAATAGTAATTTTTACCCCTATACCATCCAACACTTACCCTACTGTTGCACCCCCTGGAGTTAGAATAGTAATTTTTACCCCTATACTATCCAACACTTACCCTACTGTTGCACCCCCTGGAGTTAGAATAGTAATTTTTACCCCTACACTATCCAACACTTACCCTACTGTTGCACCCCCTGGAGTTAGAATAGTAATTTTTACCCCTACACTATCCAACACTTACCCTACTGTTGCACCCCCTGGAGTTAGAATGGTAATTTTTACCCCTATACTATCCAACACTTACCCTACTGTTGCACCCCCTGGAGTTAGAATAGTAATTTTTACCCCTATACTATCTAATACTTACCTTAAATGTAATTTAATAATATGCGTTGTAATGGTATGCGTTGTAAAGGTAGTATGCGTTGTAATGGTAATGCGTTGTAAAGGTATTTTTAAAAAATGCGTTGTAGTGTCATGCGTTGTAATGTCATGCGTTGTAATGGATTATGCGTTGTAAAAAATGCGTTGTAAGTGCATGCGTTGTAAAAGTGTGCGTTGTAACGTCATACATCCATTGCAAACTGTACACGCCTGTTTGTTGCTAATTTGTGTTGAGGAGTTATGACTCATTGTTTTAATCTTTTGTGGGCATGTCATGGAGTGGTGGGGACTGATACTTACGGACTGATGCCATCTTGTGTGCAATCCTTATATCTGCCATACATTACCACTAATTTTATTGTCAAAAATAGCAAAATGGCATACATGATAAACTGTGCTGTGAGTTGGAAACGTAGCATCTAGTCAGACAGTACATGCTACTACCAAGGAGTTGCTCGGCCTGTATTGGGTGGTATATAGAATAGGCTTACTCACTCACCTTCCTCCCTACTTTGCTCACTCATTCATTCATTAATCAACATGCTCACTCCCTGGTTTACACAACCAACTGCTAACTCATCATTCATTCGCCTACTCATCCACTCACCCACCCAGTCACTCACTCATCCACTTGTTCATTCCCATGTTTACTCACTAGCCCAACCCCTTACTTATCCGACTGCTCACTCATTCGTCCACTCATTTTATCACTTATTCACTACTCACCGCTCACCCACTCACTCACTGATCCACTTGCATTCTCATACAACCAGTCGTTTACTCATCACTCTTTCACCTACTCACTTTCTCACTCACTCATGGACTTGCTCCTTACCTCACTCTGCTGCCTTCCCAGCTTCCACGCACACATATACATGTGGTACCTGAGTGATAGTGGGGATGCTGCACCCCAGTACCATTGACCAATATTTATGCAAACTTGAGTCGTAATCCATATTTGAGTTCTAGATGCTGTTTCTTTCGGATGTCACACACACTTTTGACCAGCTTATTTATGGCCATGCCAGTGCTCCTGGTCTCTATTAATTGCTAGTTCAGCTTTGTGGCAGAGTATCTTGTGTTGTGTGCACAGACGTCCACTGACTCTCATAAGCATATAATTTGTTTTCCTTGTGTAAATAGTGCAGTTTGTGCCTTGTTTTGATACTCAGGATCAAGCGTTCCTTTGTGTTTCTTCTAGGATAACACAACATCTCAAGATGGTGCCCAGTTGCCCACCCTTACCCAGCAGGCCGATGCCGCGGATGTAGATGCTGAACCCGAACAAATACTGGAGATGAATCTCTGTTGGAATGAAATCAAAAAGAAATCCCACAGCCTCAGGTAAATCTATTGCTGCCACTAATCGATCCAGACATCTGTCCATCAACCGATCCATTTGTCCGTCTATCCAATCCATCCATATGTAATTTCCCCTGTCTCATTTCTTCCTTTGTTTGTTCCTTCCGTCTCTCATCATCAGTCCATCCACTTTTCTTTTTCTCCTCCTTACTCAACGTGTAGGTGTCTGATGGGACAGAGCATAATCTGTGTAGCGGCAGTAGCAGTAATTGGCTATACTCACTGGCTCAGAAGAGCTCAGTGTGAACCCTATTTGCATGGAGGGGATGATTAAACATCAGTGAATGCCTTGTTTTGTGTGTAGTGACACTAAAAGCATATAAAGTGCAGTTTAAACCCAGTTATTACAACAACCCTAGATGAGCAGCATTGACTCCCCTTTCCTTTTCTTGCTCCTGTTTGCTCAACCCTTTTACATATACAAATGTCTGTACTGGGACAGAAAATAGGCACAGGCACCTAAATAAAAGTAGCCCCATTAGTGAGTTAGATAGCTAAAAGAGTGGCTCACGTTGCCAAATTATGGCACTTTTGAACTTGTGAAGACACATTGTGCAAGTGTTTTGAAAGACATGGAAGACTGCATGGATTTAGGTTTGCCGCAGGCAATGTTTATTTTAATATCAAAGAAATCAGCAGTAAAACAGACCCATTTGTTCATAAAACAGGTCCACAAACAACAATAGAACCAGCCAACACACTGCCCTCTCAAACCAGCCGTTTGGGCACTGCTTGATTGCCCTATAGGCCAGTCCAACCCTGTATACAAACCCAAATGTTCTATCCTTGATCCCCAAAAAGCAGAAGACTCATATAAGAGGGTTCATTGTAAAGGTAGATGCAAGAGAACTGCCTCAAACTCAAAATAGAAAAAAAACGTAGATTCTGATCTTCGGAAATAGGAACTCCCCCTGGAACTCTGTCTGGTGGCTACTTGACCTGGGTCCCACTCCCACAGACCACACCAGAAACCTTAGCATTGTGTTGGATGACAAACTCACAATGACTTAACAGGTCAACGCCATGACCGCATCCCACTGACACATCCTTAAAATGTTAAGCAAGGTCTTCAAATGGCTACCAATGTGGACAAGACACGCGGTGACCCAAGCCCTCATCACCCGCAGACTCGACTATGGCAGCACACTGAATATTGACATCTCCGACCTCTCACGCATAGACTCCAGACCATCCAAAACACTGTTGCCAGGCTCATCCTAGACATCCCCAGAAATGCCCACATCACTCCCTTCCTCACTGAACTCCACTGGCAACCCATCCAAAAAGTTTGCTAGTTAAAGCTGCTCATCCTTGCTTACAAGGCCCTCCACAACATAGGACAAGCTTATCTCAATGACTGACGTCAACTTTACAATCATTACAGTCAACTACGCTCCACCTCTCTCTCCCTGGCAAGAATCTCACACATCTACAGAACCAAGACAGGAGGGCGTGCTTTCTCCTTCATCTGCACCAAAAACTAGAACGAACTTCCTTTACATATCAGAACTGCAACTCCACTCCTCAATTTTCGCAAGAAGCTGGAGACCTGGCTGTTCAACTAGGAGCACTCCCTGGCCTGTGCTCCATTGCCTGTATACCCTCATGGGTGATGAGTTGCACCATACAAATCCTTCTAACATAACAATAATTATTAACACAATTCTACAGTGTGATTTGCTGCAGTCTGCAAACATCAACCAAAGGTTCAAGCAGCTGATGCCAATCAGAGCGCCTGCTGCAGACAACATAGACAAGCTTCAAAAACCAAACAGACGGCAGACATTATCCTTGCAGATTTAACCATATTTACGAGCCAGTGGGGCAAGTGCGAATCAAACGCACACTTTAAAGGACAAGGTGTACAAGACTTTATAGGTAGAGCCTTTTTTCTTACTATCCAAATGCAGAGTGACACCTGAATATTGAATCATCAATATCGATGGAACAGAATATCGAGGACAGCATATTGAAAACAAAATATGGACAGGTACGTCTAGATTTTCTATACCTAACTCCACATATATATACTTATACGGTGCATATATCTGCAAGGTGCGTAGATGTGGAGTTAGACACAGTAAATCTGTGCTTCCCTATATGCACTTCCCTTTCAACATTTTGTCTCTCAATATTCTGTCCTCGGTATTAGTATGCCACAATATTGTTGGTGTCGATATTCAGTAGTACAATCTCGAAATGCTGGATGCCACGGTTTTGCTGGTAAAGTCTAAGTGCCCACCAATTTTTGTGATAATCTTAAGTCCCTTTTTGCTACTCTTATTAAAACTCCCACCATTTCCAGTTTGCCCTGTTGCATCCTGGATTCCATGACTCCCAAATCTAACTTGCTTGCATAAAAATGTCAGTATTGATGCAGGAACCTGTGCATTTTCAAGTGCCAAAAACACCCCTAATTCAGCAGCCATGGCTTCATCATTTCATATTTGCCTCCTGCATTCTACCCTTTGCTATAAACAAGAAGTGATCAGTAGTGCAGCATTTGTTCATATCTGGACCTTTCTTTAGTTGACCATTGCAAGAATGCCCCAAAGGCCTTCAGGATCTCCCTTGCTATGAAGCACCCAATTGCCCTGCCTTACCACGCTTACAGTTCAGATTGTATTCCACTAAGATTCATATTTTTCTGGTCTACCCCTAACAGTCATAAAGTGGATTTTAGGTTACGTTTTGCCAATCCTGATGCTCCTTTCCCACATTCCCTCACTACTTCTCCTGACATTGGGTGCATCACAGAGCAACCAGCTTGATCTCTAATTTCACTCTTTGAGCCCCATGGGCCTCTAGGGATGATGCATGAACCTAAACCCTCCACTCCTCTCGGGTACTGTATTCAGCTTTCTTACCAAACACAGGCCTTCCCCTCACGTGGCTCCACCTTCAACTGTCCTTAGAGACTTCCTTCTTTTTCTCTTTTTACCCCTGTTGGTGTGCGCTACTGCTCAAAGACTCTTTCACACGAAACCAATAATTTCTCCAGCACTTTTCCTCTCAGACCCGTTCAGTGCTGTCTTTCCCTCTCATTTCAAAACCCGGGAATAAAAGTGAGTCGAAAGAATGGTAGGAGAAAGGAGAAGACGAGCATGCCATGTCATGTTGCAGTACATATAGCCCTTCAGCCATCTCAAAGCTGCTTGGAAATGCTGAGTGGGAACAGAAGGGGGAAAGGATGGACTCTGATGGGTAAGAATGATACAGAAAGCATGAGCCTACAGAATAAAGGGGGACTTGTGTAGACGGCTACTCAAGGAGACTCCCCTTTCTCCAGTGGTGTTATGACACTTGAGGGGACCCCCCCTGCAAAGTACATGGAGGGGGCTCACACACTCCGGTCCCAGTCAGTTCTCAGGCCAGGGGTCCACCGCCCAGTCACTGTGCCAGCGGGGGCTCCCCAGCATAGTGGGTCAGCAGGGGCTAATGTTACGCTACCGTCTCTCTCATCTTCTCCTGCTCTCTCATTCTTTTCTTCCTCTCCTTACTCCTCAAACTCTTTCCTTCCTCCAGCATCTTACCTCATTTTCCTCTCCTACTTTATTCTGATTCTTCTCTTGCTCCTTTTCCCTCACTATCTACTCATCTTTTTCTCATTCTTGTCTCCCCTGTTACCTTTCCATACTCTTTGTTTCTCTATTGACGCTTCCTTTGTGTCCTGTGGCACCAATCATCCAACCTTCTCCCCCTCCCTTCTCTCTTTCTCCGTCTCTTTTCAATCTTTCTCGTGCCTTTCCTGCCATCTGCTTTGTCTTATTCTCTCCCATGCTAATCTTCATTTTTTCTCTGCCCCTTTCTCACTCTCCTATCGCGCGCGCTCATCCATTCTGTGCTCTTGCTTCTCCTCCTGCCTTACTCTCCTCCATTCTCTCACCTTTCCTTCTTATTTCCCCTTCCTCTCTCCCCTGGACGCCTTTATCTCTCTAACCCCAGTCTCCTTTCTCAACTTCCCCACACCTCAGTGCTTAATTTGAGCTGGATGTTGCCAGTGAGGGCCACTGGCACGCGTTTTTGTTGCCCGGCACTTATTTTTCAGCAACAGACATTTACCACATGCAAGAGAGGGAAAAACAAACAACATAGAATGACGAAGGAAGTGAAAGACGGAAGAAACGTCATAAAAGGAGAAAGCAGGATCATGCAAGTGTGAGATAAAGGGGCATATAGTGTCCCGTACTGGATTAAAAGGCATGAGGTGGATTTAATACTAGGCAGCCTTGGGATTTGGTGCACCAAGATCTAATGGCACCTGTCGCGGCTTCTGGGCTGAGCTATGGGCACCTCCATTCATTCTTTTACAAACTAAGCATGACGCTCTTCTCCATCCTTGTCACCATCCACTTTGTTACCTCTCTCCATCCCCTTTCCTGCCTCTCGTCTTCTTCCTTCCCTATTACTTCTTCCTTGCTCTTTTCTCTCAGTTCAGTTGTTCCCTTCCTTGATTTCAATGACTTCACTATTCTGTCTTTTCCTCTTTCACTCAACTACAGCTAGTTCTCTTTCCCTCACCATGCACTCACCCAACCCTCAACCTCTTCTGTTCTCCACCTCTAGCTCTCTTTTTCAAATTCTCTCCTCTCACTTCTTTTCCTTATCTCTCCTAACTCTCGTCTTGCCTCTCAACCTCTTTGTCTACCTCTTTCCCCGTTGCTCGCTTCTTCTTTCTCTCTTCTTCATTGTTCCCCATTTTCTTTTATTTGACCTCCCTACATTTCTCTTCTGCCCCCTTAGGTACTCTCTGGCTCTCTTAACTTCTTTTTACCTTCCTCTCGTTTCTTTCTCTCTCTTTCTGCGTTTTTTCCATATCTCCCTTCTTGCCTGTTTCTTGAGCTCTCTTCTCCTCTCTCTCGCTCCCACCTGTCTCTTCGCCTTGCACCACTGCAGGACACACACACCAGTGCTGCGAGACACTGCAGCAAGGTAGGCTGAGCAGCGCAGCAGCAGCCGGCATTGAAAGCCGAAGCTATGCAAAACCCTCCGTTGTGAGTTATTAGCCAGATGCCTGTTTTGCTTGTAGTGGCCTTGCAGACTGGCTGTGGGCAAACTAGACTGGTGCTGGCAGTGGTCAAGCCGAAGTCATATTGTCAGAATCTGCCATTTTGTAGTTTGTTAGCTTGTCCTCTGACCCTGGTCCCACCAGCAGCTGCACTGCAAAAACTACAACAAACTCTGGATGCAGAATGCTTCTATGTGACTCCTCGGTTGTCACAAAAGATTGCCGCACTCTAGGACACAAAATACCAAGAATGTCTGGGCCTTGGCAGGCCTCCAACAAAGCACAAAGAGATGGCACCAGGCCTTGGACATTGCAGTTCAGTTTACTGAAGATAGAGCCTGCTTGTGGAACCACCTGGAAAGAGCTGTGGTCCCAAGTAAAAAATGCCAGTGGTGCCCACTGGCACCCTCTGGCTGAAATTAAGTACTGATTCTACTCATCCCCAAATTCTCTTGACCCAGTTGGTCTCTCAGTCCATGCAGGCTCTGCCAACAGAGGGAGGTGGTGCACATGCCATTGGTTACCCTTGTTTCATGGTCCTGTCTGCTGCATGATGGTCACTAGTATACCATATCCTAAGTAGTAGTGATTCAGTCATGTTCCCGATAATTGTGATTTCAGAGAAGCCACATTGTGACGCTTCGGTGCTGCCTTGCACTGTGCCTCTGTTTAGGGGGAGGAGTGAAGGATTCTGGCAATTTCTACTCATACCTTTTTTTGTGACCCTTCCTTAGTTGTTACCTAGGTATCTTGTTTCTAATAATTCTTATGGCACAAAGTGAATGCTTTCAATTTGTAAAATAGGCTCACCAGTCATGCTGCAGGTAATTTCTTTTGTTTTATTTGTTTTCTAAAGCAATATAGCTTTCTAGACTAACATTGCTACACTCTCTGTCCTTCATTCTGATAATTTACTCTATATATAACTTCAAACATCAGTTTGTAATCTGCACTGTAAAACCGATAGAGCGTAAAAATCAGAACTGCATATAAGCTCTTATTCCGTTGAGTAACTTTTAAGAATATGATTCTAAGCATTGGCGGTCTATCTCTGCAGAAGCTGATGTTATATTTAATTTAAGGAAGTAGCTGTTTATCTGGCCCCTGGCCAAATAGTACATAATATCTGCTGTTTACCCTGCTGATAATAAAATAGTACTTAATTTTTGCTATTTATCCAGCGGCTGGCTAGATAGCTGAACTTCACTGTTTATTCACCTGCAGGCTAAATAATAAAGATCATGTACTATATGAGCAATGGCGAATAAATTGTGTCAAAAAGGTCTATATTTAGCCAGACATGTAGAAAAAATCTACTCCAGGCAATGGCAGGGTTTTAGACATCTTGTGATGGGGGGTGCAGGAAAGTGTGTCAAGCATATGAAAGTAAGTGCATATAGAAATGTACTAAGGTAAATGAATAAATTAAGTAAAGTTGTTTATATATTTAAAAAAAGAGAACAGTAAAATCAATTTTAAATAAGAAACATTTCCTTTAATGAAATATTGAAAAAAGAAATGCATGAATCAAACTTCTGTTTATGGAGCTTCAGGATATGGCACACAGATCTTTAGCGCAAGTATTTATCCGTGTGCAAAAAATAGTGAGTATGGTTGTAATGCACGTTGCAAAAAGGCTTTCTTCAGTCATGAGAATACATTGTTTAATTTAATGTTTATGGTCATCCTTTTGATGATTTGAGTGCTTGATGCTTTTCCGCTTCTTTTTGAAGGCCTTGTGCAAGTTTTAGGCTTCTTTTTAAGAGTGTTGAATTTGCTTAGCATGTAGGACCTGGCAACACAGCAGTAGCAGACAACAGGGCCACAGAAGAAGTGGACTTTGCTTAAGGTAATTGGTGCTAGGGGGTACACTGCTTTGAGGGCACTTGCAGGAGGTAAATTGGGTGAGACACAGTAATGAGGCATGTATGCATCAAGAGAAGTGAAAGCTGGAGACTGGTAAACAAAGTACCTGAGCGATTCACAAGGGAGGTGTCTATCTGCCCAGCTGCCAACTGAATAAACACTATTTCACACTATTTACCCAGCATAGTGCATTTTAGGCATAGATGCTTATTGGTTCCATGTGATGAATAGGTTCTTCAGTCACACTAACATTTTAGTCATCCACCCAGTGTATCTTGGGCATGTTAGTTTGGTCTTCAACATGCTAACCAGTGTTTTAAGAGGGCTGGGTTCTGTCACTTATGGACACTCATTTCTGTCCCTCACAGTATTGTTTCAGCAAAAGAAATATGAAAGCTGAAAAAAAGTCTGAGTGACAGGCGTGGAGGTTGTATCCAGGTAAAGTCATAGTGAAGGGGACCTGGGAGGAAAGGAGGAGGACCGGTAGGAGGAGGAGGAGGATGAATAGTTGGAGGATTAGGACCAGGAGGTGGATGACCAGGAGGGCTACATTGATCAGAGCCAAAAGGACCAGATCAAGAAGAACCAGGACCAGGATGACCCAGGCCAGAGGGGAGCAGGAACAAAAAGGTGAGGAGTAAGAGGTTCAAAAGAAACATGTCTAGGGATCCAAGGATGAGGGTAAGAAGGATCAGGAGGACCCCGAGGAGGTAAAACAGGGGATCATGATCCAATGGAACAGGGCCCAAAGTAGCAGAAGGAGCAGGGGTAGGAGGAACAGAAGGCCCTGGACCAGAAAGAACAACAATCAGAACCAGCGGCATGAGAAGGACCAGGGCCAGGAATAGCAGAGACAGATGGAAATACCCAAAAAACAGTGCCAGGAGAACAGTGGAAAGAAGGAACAAAGACAGGAGGATCAGGACTACAAGATCAGATCATGAAGGGCCAATGGACTAGAAGCAGAAGGAACAGGAAGACTATAGCCAGGAAGGATCAGGGCTAGAATCACTAGGAGTTTCTTGATCAGCAGGATCCAGAGGAATAGAACATGTAGGAAGTCCAGGTCCAGTGGCACTAGGATCAGAACATCCATGAGGGTCAGACTCTAAACCAGGTTGACAAGGACTACATGGACCCGGTGACTCACCACACCAGAATTAGGAGCTCCAAGGACAGGGGACAAGGACAAGTAATACCAGACCTTGGAGGACCATTATTTGGAGGACCATGACAGTGGGGACCAGGATCCTATGGACAAGAAAAAGGTGGAACAGGTAAACCAGGAGACCAAGATGGCTAGTGGGACTAGGATGGGGCAGGAGGACCAGGGAAGTAGGGGCACTAGAGAAACCAAGCCAAGTATGACCAGCATGAGAGTACCAGGCAAAGCACAAGGGCTCTATGGACAGGAGAATCACGAGCAGAAGGATTAGAATCAGAAGAACCAGATAAATCAGGGGAGCAGGACCAGGAGAGTAGAGGAACTAGAATTTAGATAATGAAAATTAATGAAAAGGGACAGAACCAGGAGCCTATGAAGCAGGAAAACCAGGAACTAAGGAAACAGGGCCAGGAGTACATAGTAATGACAAGAGGTGACCAACACCAGGAAGACCAGGACCAGGGAGTCCTGGGCCATCAGAACTAGGAAAGGCTAGAATGATCAGTTGTGGGCCCGCACAAGTTATTCAAGACCATGAGGACAAGGAGCAGGAGGACTAGGGCCAGGAGGATCCGGACCAGTGTGAGGAGGACTATGAATATCAAGACAGGAGGACAATGGTCAGTGTGACCAGGAGACTAGAAGAGCAGTTCAGGGATTGAGAAGACCTGGGGGGCAGCACCAGGACCACCAAGAGGACGAGAGTAAGGAGGTCTATGTGGATTAAAATGATCATGACCAGGAGGACCGGAAACAGGGCTAAGACAGGAATGAAGATCAGGACCTAGAGGACAAAGGCCTGGAGCACTATATGGAACATATTGATCATCTCAGGTAGTAGGATCAGGTTAAAGAAGATCAGATGTAAGAAGGCCTAACATACTCAGGTAGATCATATTGCCAGGACTAGGGCAGCCAGAATGACATGGATCAAAATAATCAGGCTCAGGAGGACATGAACAAGAAGACCAAAAGGGGTATTACCAGTGAGTGCAGTTCAAAGAGGAACAGGAAGAGAAAGAATAGAGTCAGGAGGACCAGGACAACCCAAGTCAGGAGGACCAGGACTAGGATTGCCAGGCATGAGAATCAGATAGGCCAAGGGGAGCAGCAGGACCTGGACCTGAGTTACCAGGGCTAGGAGGGACAGAGTGGGAGTATCAGGGCAAAATGATCAGGGCCAAAGGGTCTAAAAAGGAACAGGGCCAGGAGGGGCCAAGACTAGTGGGAGCAGAAAGGACCAGGTGGCTAGAATACAAGGTTTCTGATTCCCAGCACAAGAGGGACAGGAAGGACCAGGAGGATCAGGACCAAATAAACAATTAAAAGGATGGCTAGGAGGACCAGGACCAATTGAACAAGGCCCCAGAGAACACAAACTATAAGGACCAGGATGAAGAGGATCAGGTCCAGTGGAAGACTATCACAGGCTATGCAAACCAGGCAACTAGAGCCAGAAGGATAAGTTCTAAGAGAACTAAGAACAAAGAACTAGGAGGACCAGGAAAAGAAGGACAAAGAGGACTAGGACTTGCTCTACCAGGACCTTGAACACATGGGTGAGTAGGAAAATGAGGATCCGGACAAGGATTGCTCAGGACCAGGATGAACACAGGAGGAGGGCCAGGCCAAATGGCAAGGAAAAAAATGGCTAGGAGGATATGAAACAGGATGACAATCCCCAGTAGGTGCATGATAAGGAGAATCATGGCCAGTTGGTGTAGAATCATGAGGACAAGGGACAGGAAGACCAGGGCCAGGAGGATCGGGAGCATATCAAGGAGTACTGTGAAGTTCAATAGAATGAGGACTATTGCCTGTAGGACCAAAATAAGCACTTTAGATCAGGAGGGCAGTACCAAGGATATCAGGAAGACTAGGACCAGAGCAAGGAGGACTAGCAGGATTAGGACCCAGGAGATTGGGAACAGGCCTAGGAGAGGACCAGGACCTCAGTACCAGGTTCCAGAGTACCATGTGGAGCAGAAAGGTCAGCTCTGGTGGTAGCAGGATCGGGGTGAGGAAGATCAGAGGGACCTGAAAATCCAGAGCCAGGAAGTCCAAGGGGCCTGGACCTGGATGGCCAGGCAGACCAGAACTAAAATGACTAGGCTCAAAAGGACCAAAACAAGGAGAACTGGGACCAAGAGAGCCCAGACTGTTCGTGCAGTGCTAGAAGGACCAGGAGAACAAGAAACAGGGCCAGGGGGCAAGGAAGACCCAGACCAGGAGGACAAAGACTAAGAGGGTTAGGCATAAGAAACTAAGATTCAAGAGCCGAGGTGGATCAAGGCGACCAGTAGGACCATGAACTGGTGTACAAGGAATCACAGGGTGAGGAGGATTAGAAGGACCAGTTCAAGTCGACAAGAGTCAAAAGAATGAAGAAGCAGACAAAAGACCTAAGAAAAGGAGGACAGGAAGAATCAGGATGGTCAGGAGGGCCAGGACCAAGAGGACTAGGCATATAAAGATCCAAATAAGGAAGACCAGAACCTGGAGTACCAAGTGGAACAGGAGCACCAGGACGTGGTGTAGCACTGTCAGGATAACTACAAAAAAGGTTACCAGGACAGCCAGAGCCAGCAGGACCAAGGGGACTAGACCCGGACAAAGAAGACTAGGCCCATCCCAAGAGGACCTAATAAGGAGGACCAGAACCAGTGGATACAGTGCTAGGTTGACCAAGAAGACAGGGACTAGGCCCAAGAACATCAGGATGACCCAAACCAAAAGGACAAGGAGTGTCAGACCCATGGGGACCAGGACAAGAGGGCCAGGTGGAGAAGGACTCAGCAGACAAGCAGTATCTGGATGGGTAGGATCAGTAGAAGTGGGCCAGGAGGTCCCGGTAGGGCAAATATAAGGAAGGGCACGACCAGGAAGTGCTCAGAAGGGGCTGTGCCAGGAAGGACTAGAACCAGTAGCAGCAGATTAAGAAAAGCTGTAGCATAGTGACTGGGGCTAGGGATCCAGGACGGGAAGAGGACCAGGAGGACCAAAACAATCCAGAAAAAGAGGACGTGGAACAAGACCAAGAGGAGAACCAGCACCAGAAAGCATAGAAGGATCAGGAAGAGAACAAAGACAACTGGGAGCAGGAGGACACCTATATTATTCTAGACCACATGTATTAAGATATCCCTTTTGTGAATGGTTTCTATTCATGCTTCTTCTGCTATCAAACCGTAGGAACCCCAGCTCTTTCAGAAAACTTACAGAACTGATGGTATTTGCTGAAAAATCAGAGCATTCAAAGTGAAGTAAAAGCCAGGACTGTTGCTCTCTGAGCTCTGATTGATCACAGATGCTGGTGGATGTTGGCACAGTGGTCTGAGGGTAGAGGGACTGAAACCTAACAGAGGGGTCTAAAAGTGGATGAGTAGAAAAGATTGTCTTCTGTGAAAGATGGCAAGAAGAATTTGAGAATCTCAGAGGGTTGAAGTTAGCAGAATGGTCAATGACTATCAAAGGGGGTCAGAGGGTATGACAATCAGCAAAGAGAAGCTGTGGATGAAAAGAAGGCTCTGGCAAGCAGAAGAAGGGTCAGGGAGGTTGCAGATAGCTGTGGTCAATTGGCCAAAGCCAGCAGTAGTACATTCAGTACCAGATGAGTAGTCTGTGAAACTCTGAGGGCAAGTTGGAGGGTGGTGGAGGTCCGAACGCAACAGAAGCATTTGGAAGGCTAGCGAGGAGAATCTGATTGTCAAGACCAGTAAAGTAGTCTGTGTGACTTCCAGACCTTTGTGCTGAAATTCAGTGTGTGTGTCAGGTGCATGCATGTTTGGTGAATTTGTAGCAAGCGTATAGTAATGAGATTGTGTGTGGTGAAGGTCTGAGTGCTGGGACCAGCGGAATGCATTGTTGATGTTTCAAGACAGTGGAATTGTATTGACTATATCCCTATGGCTGTAGGATGGCGACACTGAAGTGAGGGGGTGGAGAAAGGGATATCCACAGAAATTCAATGAGGTCCATGTTATCAAAGACCTACTGATTAGTTAGTTGTTCTTCAGCAATGATATTTGGTAAATGGTAAGAGTAAGGGGTAGGTCAGCAGTTTCTGTTGTTCAAGGCGAGGAAGTTTCAAAGCAGGGCTGGACTGACTTTTTTGTCTGTGCATGATGACTGCTTCAGGGAGCCTGATGGCAGCCAGGTGCAAAGATGTCACACTTCATTGTGCCTTTGTTTTGGATGCTCTTGCTTGGAGGCAGAACCATTTTTGCCTGCTGAGAGAGCCACCACCTTGCACAAAGGCTGTATCTGACCAATAGCCAGAAAATGACATCTGTAAGAGAAGCACCCCAAACCAGTTCTGAAACCTTAGACAGTGGATCTACATCCACTGCCTAGAAAATGAGTATACAAGTGTGACTATTAAATGATTGATCTGTGGGTCACAAGAATGAAGGGAACAACATTCCTCTGTTTATTCACAGTGAATTATTTCCTACAATATTTGTAATGAAGCCAATGGATATAACATATCTCTCAGTTTTTTTTTGTTCTGTGTCTTTGATGCCTAACACTCTTTTGTTGATTTGCTGAGCATATTCCTTAAAATTATATGACATTCAGTTCAATTAGTTTTAGGTCCAATCATTTGCTAATAACAAAGTTATTCTCCATGAGTTGACATTTATTGACACTCCAAGATAATTCCCTCCTTAACCTTCATGAGTTAATTCTTCCTTGTATGAAAGAGAAGAGAAGCAATGATTATCTTTGGTTTGTGGCTTGATTTCTCATTCTCCCCTCTTAGGACCGATCTCTGCCTGATAGAAGGAAGAGCTAGTGGTCATCTCTGAGGGAATGGCACTAAACATCCCTTGAATTCTGGTTCGTACCTTGAGAAAGTTTGAATTTTTCAGAGAGGGACGCCATTTACCCTTACTATGTCTGAGGGATTTTTATATAATACAACCACCATCTCTTCGAAGGAGGGACCAAAATTAAATTTGAGGATTGCTGATTTAAAAAAAGGCCAAGAGACCTTACCAGAGGCCTTTTTGGCATATAAGTCCATGGCTATCGCAGGAGAGTGGAGGAGGGGAGCTTTTTCTAACACGTACAAATAGTCTGAAGTTATCACAGGACAATCTCCCTTTAAGGAAGCCTGTTTTAGGGGCATATTAATAATGGGAGATGTTTTTCAAACCTGGTGGCAAGAATTTTGGCATACAATTTGCAATCTACGTTGAGTAATGAGATCGAGCTTTAGTTTTTGGTGCCTAATGGATCTTTGTTGTCTTTATGAATAACTGTAATTATCACTTCAGTGAAAATGTAGCCGGTTTTCTCGGAGGCGTAAAGGTCAAAGAGGGATTTTAGGTGAGGCTGAGTAGGGGTTGAAAGCTTTTGTAAAAGAAGCTTATAAAGTCATCTGGCTTAGTAGCTTTCTTTATTTTTAATGTTTTGATCGTCTTATCTATTTTTTTCTTTTCGAGCAGTTTATTCAGTGAAGTTTTGGTCTCCTTCTGCAGGTGAGGGGAGATGTATGTTCTTGAGTTAATTCTCGCAGTCTTTGATGTTAGGATGCCAATCCGGATTATAGAGTTCTTTATGAGATTGTGCAAAACAGCTTGCTATTTTTTGGATTCACTTTCAGTTTTACCTAATTTGCTTTTGATTGCAGCAATCGAGGAGCTCTGGCTTTTCACTTTTAGGTAATTGGCAAGAAATGTACCACTCTTGTTGAATTGGCATAGTTTTTTTTGCTTTGTAAGTATTTAGCCAGATTTGCGCTCTTTCGCTTGTTAACTTGTTATAGATATTTTAGGGGCATATTTACAAGGGCTTTATCTCCGCTTTTTTGGCTTTTAAAGTAAAAAAAGCAGAGATAAAACAATTGCCCTATTAGCAAGAGGGTGCTAACATGCATTAGCGCATGTTAGCATCCTTTTACCCAACGCCTCCCTTTGCATCTCTAATGAGATGCAAAGTGGGCGTTATTGGGCAGGACAACCTTGTAAATATCACTGATGTTCACATCGCAATATTTACAAGGCTGCCCCAGCATTTTAGCACACGTTAGTTTTTGGAGAAAACCGCTGTTTTCTCCAAAAACTAAAATGTCTGCTAAAATGCAGACTTACCTATCCCTAACATTGGGGTGGATTATACGACTGCCGGGCTATCGCCGCTTGCAGGGAACATCGCTGGAAAACCAGCGATGTTCCCAGCAAAATGGCGATAACCTCGCTATATCTGGAATTTTAATCGCCCTGGAGAAACACGTTGTTAATAACGCACTACCAGGACGATAAATTCCAGAGATAGCCTGCGATAACAAAATTATCGCTAAGCACGGCCAGCGATAATTATCGCTGCCTGTTGTTAATATGCCCCTCGGTGTCTTAAATTTGTTGATTGCTTTTTTCTATGGAGTGTTTTGAGATAAGGAGGCCTTTGAGGTTTTGGACTTTAGATTCAAGTGCCTCCATGGTTTTGTTGGATGTTTTTTTTTGTTGCTCATAATCCTGATCATTTTACCCCTGTGAGTGGCTTTCATCGCTTCCCAGAGTGTTTCTGGGAATTCGCCTGAAGAGGCATCCTCTTTAAAATTGTTATCAATGGTAGACCTTATTTCTTCTCTGCAAGTGGGATCGTTTAGTAGGGTGCCACTGAGGCACCAGAGTCTATCATGATTTTGGCTGGTAACAGGCATGACATCTACTGAGATGCTAGTGTGGTCAGATATAATGATAGGTCGATCTTACTGTTCGAGCAGGAAGGAGTTAGATTCCGATTGGTAAGTATATAGTCTATCATTGACTGAGAATTAGGAGGGTTTGGTTAGAAAATGAACTCACTACCTGTTGGGTTAAAAAGCCTTCAGATATCGGTAAGATTATGTTTAGTGGTACTTTTTTTCATTTGAGCATTGGATTTTCCAAGCCTAAGTTTACAGGGGGATAATCTATCCAGTATTAGCTCCATTGGGAGGCTAAAATTCCCACAAATAGAATCCTTGAGCCATTTGGGATTCCACGCGGCTGGCTAAATAGTGCTACCTTAATTTAAAGGATTAGCTTGCTTTACTGCCAAAGATTTCTTTAAAGATTGAATCCAACAATTTCTCTCTGTTTAAATGTCATCTTCCAATTTTATTCTGTGCCTTATCAGTCCTGACCTTAACACAACCAGATGGAGATCCAACTAATGTTCGGGTAATTCTCTACTTTTAGTTCATTTGATTTTTTGCAGGCATTCTATAGCAAATAATCTGCGGATACCTCACTTTATGAATATTATCCAGGCGTCAGACTAATTTCTGAAACTTTAAAGCAGTACTCTTGTGCACCGGCAGGTGGCACTGTGCAGCTCTGAGCTGACATGATTCCACTCTCGCAGTGATGAGCAGAGCTGCACATAAGCACCACCCATGTGCGCTGATATCGGCTCCTTTCTTTCTGTGCTTTCAGGCATAGATCCTGAGCTACTCTTTGGTCTTCATTGACCCTTTTTTTAAAAAAATGTCTACACCCACATATCACCAGGGTTCAAGCCGTGTATGGACTCTCGAAAACAGATGTCTGTAATGGATACCTCTTGAGGTATGCTTATGATGCCTGGGGCCAGAGCATGATTCCAGGGCATGTGACATCTGCATTCAGATGAATCCATGGCCATACTGGACTGCAAGGTGAAGTTGCATTACAGATATTTCAGAAAAGATACAATACATTCACAGTCACACTAAATATAAAGAGCAACCTATAAATACATTTTTTCAAAGGAATTAATTTATTGTTGCATTTCTTTTTTTCTACATTTTAACTACAATCCTTCTGTCAAAACATGGCCACTTATATTGTAACAGTAAGAGTCTATATCAAAATCCAATTAATTCGACTTGTGCTGAACATTACATTGTACAATCATCATGTTTTGATATTAGAAGCCAATTGAGATGTCTAGCAGTCTGTTGCGAAGTTTAGCAGCCAAAATGTGTTTCGCGGGTCACCCTGCTTTTTCAGGGCTGCAATATGATTAATAACAGTGCATCAAAAATATAAAGGCATCATAAATTATCAAACATTTACAGCACTCCTGAAAACCATGTGCTTATCTCTACTTAACATTGTTTTCATATTAAATAGAAGTAATGGAACCCTAATCCCTCATTACAAAACAAAATGCAAATCATAAACCTTTTAACATACAACATGATTGACCGACGGCCATGTCACCATACATCCAGAGTATATTCTTAATATCTTTTTAATGGGTAATGTTCTAAAAAGTCTAAGCCTATAGCTTACTGTTATATGGACACACCACAAGACAGCTTACCCGTTGATCAATGAAAGGCTCATTAATACTTGACTTAAAAGTCACATAGTAGCACAAAATATCTCACTTAATTAGAAGTTGTGACAGTCTTTCATAGTAGTGATTTCATCCTTGGAATTCCTCTCACATGTAAGCCTCAACATAGCCCAGAAAGAAGGAACAAGGCACAGTTACTAAAATCACACATTATACTTTAATACTGAAGGTCTCATTATTGGAGAGGTAAAAAGAGCTTAGCATAATAGTGGATCGCTCAGATATTTATTAAATATCTTCATGAGGTTCGAAGATCCATCATTATCCCATCATAAATTCAATAGTGACAGCAGTCCTAAGCCACTAGAAACTTCCCCAAGCCACAACAGGCATCTGAGGATATGGCAGAACAAAGACATTGATAGCAATATGGAGCACAAACACCGTAAAACTCTCGAATCACCATCCTAATGTTATATACTATTGGTTGCCAAAATTAGATTTCTGCCAACTTCACTTGTTAGCATTGTACGTTCATCGACAGTGGTGGGGGATGGACTTAGAGCCCCAGTTCTCCTTGCTGCAGGAAGCTGCCAACGTTGCTGATAGCACCCGGAGGTGCCTATTTCCTACCACCAAGCTCCTACTGCGCAGGAAGCGAAGTTCATTGCAGGTGATGGGGTCTGGACTCAGAGCCCCAGTTCTCCTTGTGCCAGGAAGCTGTCAATGTTGCTGATAGCGCTCAAAGGCACCTATTTACTCTTGAGGAGCTCCTGCTGTGCGACACACGCCCGGGCGCATGCCCTGGCCAAGAGCAGACCCGTCTGCGCCTGTCTGCGGCCAGATGAGGTTGGGCTGGGCCACTTCCCTTGGCTTCTCTTTGAAGTACATCCTGCAGCCCATTGTGATTTAAACTATAATTGCCGTTATTTAAATTTACTTGTGGTACATTTGATCTAATACAATGGGGAATAGAAAGGCTGGAGGCTCTCAGATCGCATCTAAATCACAACCCACTCCAACGTCAATTGACAAAAATGCTACAAAGAGCGGTGAATGCCATTAGCAATAAAATTGATTCCATAGAGAGAAGACTCTTCCTTAGCTTAATGAATATGGCGGCACCCCTTGAACAAACCTGTGCTACCCTCAGCCTGGATTTGCCCGCAGCAAGGCCACCAGGCACTTTGGTTTGGGCTCTTCCCGTGACAACTCCTGTGGCCAGGGAAAAGTCTGTTTTAAAATCTATGCCTGGTACCAAACGTCCCAAGCAGCTGACTAAACACGGCCAAAAGGGAATGTCCCCCAGACGGATGTGTTTGTACCAACTCCTGCACTAACCCTAGTTCTTTCTTGTGATCATTGCCATTCCTCTGATGGGATAGATAGTTCTGCTAGTTTGATGCCTAAGATGCTAGAAGGGGGGTTCTCCCTGGAGGATTGTTTGGACAAGATAAAAATTCTGATGCAGGTGGCAAAATAACCAGCCATTGCACGACTAGAAGCTATTGAACGTCTGCTTTTATCCATTAATTGCCGGGGGCGTGTAGACTGCTCAAATCCTACAGAAACATTGGCCTTACATTTTGATTTGGGAGTAGGCCGCAGTCAGGCAGAATCGTTTAAATGCCTGCTTTTCCCAACACTGGGTGAATCCTTTGGTAGTGTTACAATAACAAATCAAAATCTAGTATACCCTCCTACAGCGGATACTGATGTTGTTAATTATCGAAATAGATACTTATAAATAAAGAAAAACTAGAGAGTCAACACACAAAGAGAGATGGTTCTAAGGGGCATTCGATCCAAACTATTAATTAATTGGTGGTTAATCTCCCCCCAGTTTCCTGTCCATATATTCTAGTTCTGACGGGAGTTCCTCCACTAAGATAGGACCAGCAGGAGTCACATGAAGATTTTCTTAATAAGACCTTGCTTTGGTTAACTAGGCACAGGAACTTTACGTGTAAGCTAAAAAGCAATATTTTATTCATAAGAAGGGTGGGTTGGATTGGCCCTGGGCCTGTGGACCGAAAAGGCGATTGTATAATTGTAAATTTTAAATCATCCTCCTTGGTTAAGTACTTGCTCTTTGGCCAAGAAAGAAGCTTTTGGGTCCCTAACAATATATTGCCACTCCCCTGGGTTATTTGTATAAACCATGCCTGCCTGTATTCAAATTTCCTTATGATTCAGTTGCTACCCCGGGTTCTCTCATGCCCTTACTTCCTGCCATTCCGGTTCACAACTGCTATGATGTCCTGGCGGAGGTGGGCTGACTCGATGACGTAGGAAGGGAAGGTCACTTGAGCTCTGATGCCTTTGGTAATGTGAGGCCGACTCCAGCCCCGTTAATTAAATTAGTCTTTTGGAATATTGCAGAATTACATTCTAAACTTTCTAACCCAGAGTGGTGTAATTTTATTGATTTGTATGACATTTGCTTGTTTCAGGAGACTTGGTCTGCTGTCCTGCTCTTTAGCCTAGGGTTTGCTTCTTATAGTGAGTTAGACATTTCCTCAGGGAGAGGTAGGCCTGCAGGGGGCCTTACAATATGAGTTAAGACTGTCCTTTGTGCTACTATTAAAGAAGTCAATTGGGTTCCCTGATGTACTCGGTGTTAGCCTTGAATTTCCAAACTCTACCTCGTGCCATATTTATAATGTATATTGTAGGCCTAGGGGTGGTATGCCAGACTCAGAAGTGATCAGGTTGTTATCTACACATTTATCTTCACTCCTTATTGGGGTTAATGAAAATGTTCTAAATTACGTGATTTATTTTTTAAAGACTTTCGTAGTTTGGACAGGAGGCCGAAACCCCCAACCTAGTATAGCAGACAATGCACAATGGCCAGACAGGTGTTGACATATGCTATTAAATTGAAAGACCGTTTCAAGATCCAAGAAGCTAGAAAGTTGTACAAAGCCTGTATTTACGATGCTAAGAGAGGCTGGAAGCTGTAAAAACAGGAAACTGTCGTTCCTTTTGAAACATAGTTGCCACCAGTTCCATGGAAAGTAGCCCCCAGATTGAAAATAATATACCTTTGAGTGCTTAGGTTGATCACTTTTCCAATTTATACTCTCCCAAGATTCTAGGGCACCATCTGGTGCTGAAACCAGTTCCCCTATCAGTAGTGTGACCCCTATCAAGACCAGCATAGAACCACTCCTGCATGCTATCAACACCGATTCTCCCGACTGTTTAGACATCACCAATAAGGAGGTTGTAATGGCAATTAATACAATTGTAACACATAAAGCAACAGGATTGGATGAGGTTCCAGGAGACCTTTTCTTAGGTAAACCTGATGTGTGGGGTCCATACTTTTCACTGGTATTTAGTCCAACAACGAGGGGTGCTCCTGTACCTCCAACATCGGCTGGGGCTGAGCTCATCCTTATTTTTAAGAAGGGAGCACAAGATAGCCCACCTGATTATAAACTTATTAGTCTAATATATTGTACCCAAAAACATTTTGCTAGAGTTATTTGCTAGAGTTATTTTGAACAGGCTCCAAGAATGGATGACCGCCACCTAGATACACTCACCATTGCAGGCTAGGTTTAGACAGCGGACCAGCACTATAGATCAGGTGCTACGGTTCCAGTTCCTTTATTGGAAATTTGTTTTACTAGGGCGAGGTCGGATGTATTTGTTGATCTAAGATCAGCCTTTGACCTGGTTCCTCGCACCAAGCTATGGCAGGTGCTGGCTGATCTGGGGTCCCATATTATTTGCTGAAAATGATTAGGCGCTTGCATGAGAATAATTACGCGCAAATAAGATATGGCCAGAAGGGAGAACTGACAGAACCTTTCCCTGTAAAGAAGAGGAGTGAAACAGGGATGCGTTCTTGCTTCAATCCTCTTCTCCCCCTTCATTAATGATCTAGCAACCTTTGTGGACTGTGGTTGTTCTGATGCACCGTCCCTTGCAACCATCACGGTCCCGGACCTGATGTTTGCTAATGATACGTTCCTTATTTCAAAGTCCCCTATGGGTCTGCAAAACATCTTGGGCAGATTTGAATACCTTCTGCACCCTTAGAGGCTTAGATATTAACATATCTAAAACTAAATACTATGGTATTAAACCCCTTCAACACCACACATCCTAATCCCACCCTTACAGGGTCTCCCTTGGAATATGTTCATACATTTGAATATTTGGGAGTTAGCCTCACTGAGCACCTTAATTAGTTTTGGCACATACGTAGGAGTAGGCTATGGTTAGAGAAAGCTTTGGGGGGAATCATAACATTTCAGAAGGGTTCTTCCTTTTGCCGTATCTCCCCTGCAATGCAAATATTAAATTTCCAAGCACTTGGCTCAGCTCTGTATGGGGTGGAGCTCTTCGGGCATACTGATGTGTCCAATCTTGGGATACCTGAGAATCACTTTTTGCGGGAATTAGCTAGCCTTCTTAATAGAACCCCATTGACCCCCTTAAGATTAGACATGGGACAGGCGAATATAATGGATGTGATCGGTCTGAGGCCCACATTATACTGGAAGAGATTTTGGTCTACTCCTGAGCGGTTATCTTATCATGTAGGGTTGTGGTAATACGAAGTGCGGGTGCAGCTGATATTCAATGGATGAAGTATGTACAGTCTACTCTTTTGAAAATATTGGTCTTAGTCGTCTTTGGGATGCACCCGTAGAGGCTAGAGGAACATCTAAAGCCCTAATTAATAATGCTTATTGGGACTACAAGCTGAGTCTGTTACATCAGCAGCCAGATGCAGGTTCCCTTACTATGACATTTCTCCAAAGGAAGTATAGTTATGGGCTGGAGAAGTTTTTGGAAGAAACTGAGCCGATAACTGCTAGGAAACCGTATATGCAGTTCAGTTATGGGTCCTTGCCCCTTCCTTCCTTCACAGCGATGTGGGGGGTGCATGGCGATCCCCTCCAATGTGTTGTGTATCTTGCCCAGAAGTTACTGAAACGCTTGATCGTGTTTTATTTTTCTGCCCAGTATTACAAGCCCCCAGGAGCCTGTATATCCACCCACTGTGTCACAATTTAGGAGTTAGGTTACACCGAGAGGCTTAGAGAATTTTAATTAGTGACACCAGCCAGTGTGCAGTGTTTGTGGTCCCACTGTTCTTATTGACTATGTGGAGGGTTAGACAAAATAACATGAAGAAGAATATATTGCTGAGTTCTGACCACGATGCAAAGACTTAGACAAATGGAATTCTCTATTTTATGAAACTTTTATAAGACATAGACTTCTTTTAACTATTGTGAGGATCTATTTAACTTTTTAAATGTATTTATGTACTATAATCTTAATTATTGTTTTTCATACAGGATTTTAGCATATTTTAATGAGATTTGACTTTGATGGCATAAGGCCAAATAAAGTTGAGTGATTGGTAATATAACATGAAATTGTATATCGACAATCATCATAAGACTCCATGCCGTGACTAATCAAAGTCGAAAGGAAGGCCCTGTTCCCGCTGCTGAAGTCATTCTCTCTGTATATTATTGTCACAAAGTCTTTGGATAAGTTCAAAAAGTATCATAGGAACTTGAATGGCCCCTTCCTGCCATTCTCAAACTCCAGAGAAGGGTTGAGGGCATTGACATGCCTCCAGGTCTTGCTCCCAGTCTTCATCAGAGCCGATTCAGAGTCTACTCTCAATGCTTCCAAAATTTCAGGTTTTACTGGTCTGTTGGCCACATCACAGCAATTAGAGGCCTTTAGGGGGGCATGCTGCACATTTTTGGTGCTTTCCTGGTCCCTTGTGGCAAGCTCTCAGGCCCCAGGGATCTGCATGGGCCTCCATTCTGGCTTCTGCCAGTGGACCTTGCATCAGTTTCTACACAAACAGCGATTTTGGTTCCGGTGCCATCCTCCATGCTGGTTCCCTTTGCATCGATGCTGGTGCTGACACAGCTGATGCTGGAAGAAATTTACAACAAATTGTGCTTTCTGACTCCGACCAGAAATCACTGCAATCCCAACCAAGGTCACACCTGGGTCTCCCTTGAGGGCAGCCATGGACTATTCCTCTGATTCTGATTCCAAATAACATGATAGGGCCCATACTTTGTATAACTGTTTCAGCGTTGATTCAGACAATGCAAACTTTGATTATGGAGTGATT
This sequence comes from Triturus cristatus, assembly GCF_964204655.1. NCBI lineage: Eukaryota > Metazoa > Chordata > Amphibia > Caudata > Salamandridae > Triturus > Triturus cristatus. The sequence continues at coordinate 618,947,681 of NC_140588.1, read as the reverse complement.
TTGTCCCCCAATATGATAAAGGAAATTGGTATGAACAACTCACAGACCTCAGTGGCCTGCTACATCTCCAGATGCTGGCCCTATTTCTCTTCCTGGTCCTGTCACTGAGGAAAGTGCCTTCTTTTTTCATTGTTACTTTAAGGGTGGCAGAAGTACTATGGAGGTGAAAAGCTGTGTTTTGACAAGCGTGCTTCAGTCTTGTCACGCACCTACAGATATTGACTTATAATGAACCCCCTGTTAATAATACTCATCATCATCACTTTTCACCAGATGACTCTGCTTTCGTTATTCCAAAATATCGTGCGCCAGAGTTTTTCATGATGCAAGCTTCCACTAATAAGGTAAATCCAAATGTCTTCCCCACCACCTCACCTGACTGTGACTCTAAGAGAGTAGAAAACTTATTTTTTCTTCCACAAGCTTTGCTCTGCGTTCAGTGAACGGCAACTGCCTTCTATGCAGCTGCTTCCATGGCCTATGGGTCACAGAGGTGGCTCAAATATTGCCTGCCATTCCAGATGACCTCATGGCATGCCTGACCCAAACTACCTAAGAGGGCTGCAATGCAGCAAAGTTTGTAATCTGGTCTGGTTTGGACAAGACCAACTGCTTAGGTCAAGCGATAGGTACAAGTATGGCACTTCGGTGCCATGCTTGTATGAGGTCAAATGGCTTCTCCGGGGTTCTCCAGGCATCCTTAATGGAAATGCTGATCGATGGTGTTTGCCTTTTTGATGACAACGTAGATTTGGTCCTGGAGCAGTTAAAGAAAGTTAGAGTTTAAGAAAGTTAGAGCCTGAGCACATTCCTTGGGTCTTTCTCACCCCAACAGACAATTTGATCAATTTTGTCCCATGTTTAGCTGTGGCAGGAGTGTCAGTTTCGCCAGTGTCTAGCCTGTCCATCAGCCCAGCAGCAGTGGCTGAGGCTGCAGCTTACAAAGGAACAGCCAGGACAGCAGGGATACAATGCAGCTCACTCCCCCACCCCTTCAGCATCCGCAGCTGCAAAACGACTTCAGTTTGTCCTTGCTGGCACACAGCCACCCTTTCAAAGGCAGGGTCCGATACTTTCTCCAAGGGTGGCAAGCCATCACTTCAGACAAGTGAGTTCTACAAATCGTACACCAGGGCTACACACTCCTATTTCCCTCCACCCTCTTGCTCTTTCCATCACCATCAGGGTGGCTGGCAGAGGACCACCTGTGCATCTTGCTGCATTAAAGGGGTCATAGAGAGGGTCCAGCTTGGGAAGTAAGAATTGGACCTTACTCTCACTACATCCTTGTTCTGAAGAAGGAAGGAGGCTTTCGTCCTACTGTAGATCTTCACTGTCTCAACACCTTCCTATGGAAGGACAAATTCAAGATGCCCTGTTGCTGTCTGCCCCAGGGCCTGGGGGCTGGGTGGTGATGTTGGACCTGCAGAACACTTATTTCCGTATCTCAGGCCCACAGGTGCTACGTGCATTTCACAGCGGGCCAAGAGCATTTTCAGATTGCAGTGCTCCATTTTTGTGTCACTAGTGCTCCTCATGAGTTCAGGGAAGTGATAGACGTGGTTGCAGCACACCTTCAAAAGTCTAGGGCACAAGTCTTTGCCTGCCTCGATGACTGGCTGCTGAAGCCATGCACCTCCCAGGCAGTCGTCAAGCACATTGAGATGACAGCAAACCTTCTAATATCATTGGGATTTTCTAGCAACATGCCAAATTCACACCTTACTCCTTTGCAGATGCTCCCATTCACCTAAGCCAGTCTGGATACGGTACGGTTTCATGCCTTGAACAGAGTCCAGTATATAGGGGCCATGATACCAATGTTTCAACCTCTGTCCTGGATCTAAGTGCGGATGACTCTGAGGCTGCTGAAACTGCTGACCTCCTGAAACATGATGCTCAAACATACCAGTTGGCACATGTGGGCTATGTAGTGAGACCTCAAGTCCCAGAGGCCACAGCACCAGGGGAATCTGTTGAATTGTATCCAGATTTTGGAGGAGACTGCAGAGGTTCTGGAGTGGTGGCTACTGGATGATGATTGAGTGAGTGGCAGACCTCGGTCCTAGCCCACCCAGATTTGACTGTGGTGATAGATGCATCACTTCTGTGTTGGGAAGGCCATCTGGTACACGTAGAGATCAGAGGCCTCTGGTTTCCAGTGGAGACTCATCTCCACATCAATTTGTTGGAGTTGAGGGAAATTCACTTAGAGCCATATTTATGGCCAAGTCACGCAGTGCATTCACATTATTTCTCCTCGTTATGCCTCACCTTGGGAACTGTAGGGTTTTGGTGCATTCCCAGGTGGTACAATAGGGGGTGGTGATGGATGGAGCATCAGAACCAATCAAACACTCACACCCAGTCAACAGATCTGGGTTTGATCCATCACCGTTCTTTAGCCCACTCTGCCACCCCAGTTCAGACATGGCCATATGCAAATCAGTCTGACCCTGTGCCTACCACTCCAAGAAGAGCTTTAAAATCCATAGATGTTGCATGGGAACTCCCATGGAATTGCCTTCCTGATGTAATGCAATGCAGGGATTTGCGCTGCACTGAGTTGCATTACTCGAGATTTATGAAGCCAATCAGGGCCATGAAAGATGGTCTTGCGTGGCTTCATAAATCTCATTTTGAAATTGCATCGCTCTTGCACCATGTTGCATGGTGCAAGAGCGACGCAATGGAGTTTGTAAATATGCCCCTTAGTGTTGAAGGCCTTCCTGCACACCATCAGAGGAAGGCAGCTGCAGGTGCTCACAGACAACACAACTGCCATGTTGTACTACAACACTCAGTGGGGGTTGGTTCTTGTATACTGTGCCAGAAGACGCTACGCCTCTGGAAATGCCCAGACTACCAGGGAATTTCTTTGGTGGTAAACTACCTGGCAGCATCTCAAAATGCCAGAGTGGACAAACTCAGCTGCCGATGTTTACTGTACCATGAATGGCAGCTACACCTATTGACCCACCAACACAAGTAAGGTAACATTTTTATTGGGAGACTTGGGGCAATGCTGGGTGGAAGGAGGTTTGTGGCTCCCCACAGATTATAGAACGTTCCATAACAGAAATGTGAGGAAAATTTGTTTTTTTACTCAAAGTTTGAGGTATGCAAGGGATTCTGGGTAGAGAAAACCTGGTGAGAGCCACACAAGTCACCCCACCCTGGATTTCCCCAGGTTTCTAGTTTTCAAAAATGTGCAAGTTTGCTATGTTTCCCCAAGTGCCTGCTGAGCTAGGGTCTAAAATTCACAGCTACCCCCTTCTCAAAAAAAGGGTCAGTTTTTTGGGGAAAAATGTGATGCGTCCATGTTGTGTGTTGGGACGTTTCCTGTTACGGGCACCAGGCTTACCCATATAAGTGAGGTAACATTTATATCAACATGTGGGATCATAGAACAGTACAACACTTGTTATTACCAATTGGGTTTTGCTGCATGTGTGCCTTCTAAATGTAAGCCAGTGTGTAAGAAAGAAGGCATTTTGAAAAATACCCTCTAAATCATATGCTAGTACGGGTACCCACAAATTTAGGGATGTACAAATAACAACTGGCCCAAAACGTCATATCTTGTGCCTATTTCAGAAATACATAGATTTCCTTGGTACCCATTTTTCACTCTACATATTTCACCATATGAAATGGTCTATACTCAGTATACCATGAAAACCCATTGAACAGTGAAGCTCAGTTGTTAGATCTGGGTACCTTGGGTTCTTGGAAAATCTACAACTCCTATATATCCCCACAACCAGAAGGGTCTAGCGAACATAATGCTATATTCAGCCATTGTGACAAAAGGTTACAGATGAAAATGTCACAAATGTCTGTTTTTTCCTACTCATTTTCATTATTTCTTTATTTCAACAGTTCGTTTCTTTGAGAACCCCTTGAGGTATCTACACATATGACCCCTTGCTGAATTCAGAATTTTGTTTACCTTTCAGAAATATTTAGCTTTTGTGGATCGCCCATGGGTTTTACACTGGTTTTCACCACAACCTGGAAATAGGTTGAGAGCACAAAAAATAGCAAAAATGGGCCACCTCTTTGACAAATGCCAAAATTGTGGTTACAAAAAATTGTTTTTTTTTTCAGCTCTGGATGTTCCTGAAAGTTGAAAAGATGGTGACATTAGCACAGTAAACTGTTTGTTGATGCCATTATTGGGAGAAAAGAAACAGACACGTTTACCCAGAGCACTTATTTCCTATTTTTCCCCAAAACTCAAAATGTAGCTATATTTTGCCAATTTTCTCCATCCCCGCCAGGTAAATTCACAAACTCTGGGTACTTTTAGAATCCCCAGGATGTTGGCAAAAAAGAACACAAACTTGGTGTGGATACCTTGTGTGGAAAAGAAGTGATGGTACCCTAACCGTGAACTTCCCCAAATAGCCCAAAAAAGGCTTAGCCCTCTGGGAGAAGCCACCGCAGTTAAGGGGTAATGCTTCTAATTGAAATAACATTTTTCGAGACGTTGCCTGCAAAACTAAATTTAATAATGCAAAAGCTACCAATGAACCTGTGAACCTAAGCTACCAATGAACATAAAGTCAACCACATAAAAAATACTTCGATTTTAGTGTTGCTCTGATTGTGGCTGCAGCATTAGCTAACCTTGCCTAATGGAAATCCAGTGTCCGTTCGGAAATATTATTTTGCTAATTTATTAGTTAATCTCTATAACCCAGCTCATGTTTGTCTATCAATACTGCAAAGTATATAATAGTACCTGTCGGGCAAGGTTAAGAGGTACTCTAACTACCTTCATATTCAGAGAAAAAGTGGTTAAGAAATCAAAATGCATTCTCGCAGGTGTTGTGGGCGAACTTGTAAGAAAATACAAACGGCAAAGAGGAGCCAGTCAAAACAATCCTGAGACTAAGTAGAGTCTGCCATGTTTCCGCAGACAGACAGATGGTTAGACAAGAATGGATGGATGGATGGGTGGTCCCCCCATTCTGTGACCAGTGTTTCTGCTGGTTTAGATGTTATACTTCGAAAGGTGAAGCAAAAATACAAGTAGAAAAACAAATTAAAGTGCTTCTACTTCCGGTTTTCTGAAATATGAAAATAAGTTACCAGTATCTTTGGTACAGCTGAGAAGTATTTTCATTTATTTTTGCATGTATTTATTTATGTTATGCTGCAATTGCTAGAAGAGTTTCTAGTTTCACAGTACTAATATAGAGAGAGGAGGACACTTCAATGTGGCAGGGGCGAACAAGGGGTGGTGTAAGAGGAACAGAACATAGAGGAGGGAAACCGTACTTAAGGGTGTAGTATCCTGTAAAGTATTCAGCACTTTAAGGGACGTTGTTTGAGATTAAGGGCCTGATTAACAGTGTGGTGGACAGGTTACAACATAGAATGCCTATGCACACGTTAAGAATAAGTACTGTATCCATACAGAAAGTAATGATAAGAGCAGCAGTGAAAACACAAAATACAGAAATCCAGAACGTTTCTTATTTTTTCTCTTGGTTTAATGTAATTCCGTTGCCCAGCCAACACGTGTTTCGTCCGGGTGTAAGACCCACGACTTCTTCAGGGCTACAAAAACAATAAGGTTATATTGTAGAAGAACACAAAGTATACATGATGTCTCATGTAATCAAATAGCGTGAAAAGCGTCAGACACCGTGACCGACCGCACGCACCCAAATATCAAAGGAAATTTGTGTGACAGATCCAAAGTTAGACCCCAAACGCCAAGAATATGACAAAAAGATTTAAATGTAAGGTTCTGCATTATAACCATCGAAACCCAATAATTACTTATGGTAAATGAGTACATACATCGTCACTGGGATTACTTATTGTCATTGAAAAGTTACATATAAAACCAAACAAAAGTCGTTAAAAACCACTACAGGGAGATATACATGTTAGAAAAAAATTTTTGGGATCATAACTTATCAAGACAGTTCAAAAATTCGTAGTGAACCATGTGTTTAGGAAACAAATTATTTTCATTAAAATGCAGAAAAATTAACAAACATCTCCTGGGTAAGGGGCTACTCCTAAAGAGTGCATAAGGATGTTTCTATGGAGAAAAGAGCAAAGAGTAGGAAAAGCAAGGGTGAGGGAAAGAACAAAGCTTAGAAGTAGACAGTTAAAATGAAGCGTGAACACAATCCGATCATAACGTAGGGAAATTAGATGAATTTGCTGAATCTTACCATCAGGCACAAAATGACTGGTTATTGGATCTAGAGATATAGAAAAAGGTATAGACCTCAGTGAAGCAAAAAATAAATAAAATTAAATTTAAAATAGACATAAATGGCCTAGGAACTGCACATAAAGCAGAATTAGGGAAAAACACCGGCTCACCTCTCCGCCGGTTATACTTCCGTCCCAAGTACAGTACAAGGTTCGCTGATTAAAATTAGTTACACTAGGGTGAGTAACCCAAGTGAAAATGGACCTATAGAAAGAATAATAACGAATCATAAGTCCCAGGGACAACTCATTACAACCTCAAAAATGTAATTTGCCATAAATCAAAATTTATAAAAACCACGAAAAATGAAAGGGCTCGTGTGACTGTAATTATTGGTGTTAAGTAATAGAAAGAGAGCCACGTGGTTACATAACAAAGTATGGCGTCAGACATCCAAACGCACAAGAGAGATTATGGCGGTGAAGTCAATGGAATATCAAAAGACAAACTCGCTATACGGTTAGTTAAGACAGTTTCAAAATTACAAGCATCATTGCTATGGTAGTGGTCTCAATATCCCGGGAACATTACTGTGACTATACCTAGGTTCATATGTGATACTAGGTGGAACCACGCTAGAACGCAATAACACAAGACGTGAAGCCAAGACGTGTAACTATGCATGGCAGTAAGAAGGTAGCGAAGGCAAATATAGTACAACTATCCGCAATGGAATATGAAAGTGCAGCTATTACCAATCATGTGTTTACAAATAAAGACAGTGTGCGTCCATAATCATTATGGTAGTGACGTTTAGTAAAAGCCACGGATAAAGTAAAAATAACCAACGTTCAATTCAATGGCCGAATATCATCATAAATCAAGCCGACTATGAGAAAAATTAAATGGGATTATGTATAGAATCTCAAACTAATAAGTTAATCGTATACAACACCCGTGCACAGAAATTGACTTACTTGCAAGACGAGTGCGTCAAGGAGTATAGAGGGTTTCCGGTTTGTAAGCAGGTCGGAAGTGACAAGCCGTGCACGTTATAACGTGATGAGAAGCCCAGAGCAACTAGACCGTAAATGGCTGTTAGTTAAAGCGCACCGGAAGTGGGAAAAAGGGAGCCATAAATAAGCCCGTTAATAACCGTAGCTCCTAACGGAGACGTGTACTAATCTTGAAATTCTATAAAGAAACCAAAATGCCGTAGTGCGCACGGGAAAACAACTATAAAATTCGTAGTGATGATGCCTCAAATGCAAAACAGACAACAAAGGACACTGTAATGTCAAGTGGTCAGTCATTCAAAGGACCACGTACCCCTACCATCTATGAACGGATTGCTGTCCGGTGGTGTGTACCAACGGAGAAAAGAAAGGAAAAGACATGGCTCCCAGGTATAAGCCGATGAGGAAAGTAATAGCAGAAAAGAGTAAGAATTACTAGCAAGAGAAAAAGGGGGCACTGAAGTGAAAGGATACGGCATAGTGGAGATCACAAGGCAATACATGATCAAAGACACCAATGTAAAGGAAAAAACAGTGAAAACCCAAAAGGGGGGGGAGAAGCTAGACATAAAGAAATTCAATTCTAAACTGTACAAATTCCAGCATATTGAGAATAGTACAACAGCGATTACTCAGAAGTTTAAGTTTGGAAAAATCACTATTTGAGAAAAATGCAGATATCTCGAGTAATCTGACGTGCGTTTGTGAATAATAAATTACCATCCACATTGTACTTAATGCATGGATATTTTACAATATAATACGGTATTAGTACAACAGATTTAAGGCATTTGAACATGGAGCAGATGGAATAAATACGACTAAGTAGATGGAAAACCCACTAATGAGAAGTGGAAATATCCGGTAAAGTGAATTCTTAATCGCCCAAGAAAAATTGCAGCTCATGGTCCGTGTTAAGACCCTGCTCTACCGCATTAAGACGCATGATCCAAGTGGCCTCAGAACGTCGTAATGCCAGTTCTCTATCTCCACCCCTAGGGTGTGGCAGAGTATGTTCGATACCAAAAAACGTAAAGCTTTTGTATTGGCCCTGTGCAGCACAGCTGTTGGCGTGCACAGCCAGAGGGTATCTGCCATCATTCTGTTTAAGCGCCCTTGCATGTTCGCTAATGCGTTCTTTTAGCATCCTGATTGTGCTACCTACATATAGTTGTTGACACACGCACGTAATTATATATACGACAAAACGTGTAGAGCAATTAATGTTATGTCTGATTGTGTATTCCTTCCCATTAGGTCCAACAAATGATTTCCTGTGTTGAGAAGCCCATCTACACACACCACAGCAGCCACATTTGTGAAAGCCAAGTGTGCGTTCGGTGAGCCAATCACTTATCTCTGTCTTTTTTGGTATAGTCGGGCTAAGAATGGACCTTAAAGTAGTGCCCTTCCTGTAAGTGACTAGGGGTCTATTCGAAGTGAATTTTTCAATGGTCTTATCAGCTCTAAGTATATCCCAATGTTTATTCATACTTTTGGTCAAACATTGTGTTTTTGGGTTGTAGTTGGTTATTAGCCTAATGGGTTGCTCCTGTTTCTTGTCATTTTTTCTGGTCGTGAGTGTCTCTGTTCTAGGCAGACCCAAAATACGCTTCTCTGCTTTCACTAAGGTAGTTCGTTCGTATCCACGAAACTTAAATCTATTCATCATGGAGTCAAGACATGAGTGAAATTCTCTGTCCTCACTACAGTTACGTCTTGCTCTCGTAAATTCACCAAAGGGTATGGCCCTAATCTGGTGCTGTGGATGTGCACTGGAGGCATGTAATACCGAATTGCAAGCCGTGGGCTTTCGGTGTAGTTTACTATGGAGAACCCCCTCTGTGATGTATAGTTCGATATCTAAAAAGACAAGATTTGTTCTGCTGTGTTGATGCGTGAATTGAACACCTAGGTTGTTGGAATCAAGATATTGATAGAAGTCATATAGCATGGTTTCAGTGCCTGACCAAAGTAACAGACAATCATCAATGTATCGCCCCCAGTAAACGATATACTGATTATATTGACACCCTTTGTCACTCCACAGCCATCTGGATTCAAAGTACCCCATGAAGAGGTTAGCAAATGATGGTGAAAACTTTGAACCCATGGCAACTCCTCGTATTTGTTTGTACCAAAGTCCTTCAAATAAGAAACAGTTGTTTGATAGAATGAGTTCAGTCATGGATACGAGCATTTGTATATGTTGCCATGTGTAGCTGGTAATTTGCCAAAGTGCCATCTCAAAGCTTCCATCCCTATAATCGGGTCAATGTTCGTGTAGAGGGAAACTACATCCAAAGACACAAGAATAATGTCATCTTGCCATGTTAGGTCAGATAGTAGGCTAAGAATATGTTTGGTGTCTTTTATGTAGGCAGGGTGATTCTGAACCAAAGGTTGTAAAAACAGATCAACATATTCCGCAAGTTTTTCAGTCGGACCCCCTATGCCAGAAACAATAGGTCTACCTGGAGGGAAAGGTAAGTTTTTATGTATTTTGGGCAGAGTGTATAGAACAGGAAATTTGGGTCTATTGACTTTAAGGTATAAGTATTCCTCCTGGCTGAGAAGTCCTTCTCTAAGCCAGACTTGAAGATGTTTATTAATGAGTAATGTGAGGGTACCCATTGGATTGCCTGTGAGGGATTCGTAGCATGTCACATCGTTGAGTTGGCCCTTTATTTCTTTATCGTAATCTTGTTTCTCCATAACCACGATATTCCCTCCCTTGTCAGCCTCCCTGATCATGATGGAGGTATTCGTAGAGAGGAGTGTCAATGCCTTACGCTCTCCTGCAGTAAGATTAGTATGTGAATAAATCCTACCTGAATTGCTCTTAGCCTCATGTTTGTCAATATCTTGTGAGACCAGTTTGTGAAAGATGTCAATAGTATTACCCCCTGGCAAGACTGGTGTCCATTTTGATTTCGGTTTCAAACCACTATCTATGTTATAGTCCGTATCAACATTCAGGTCTAGTAGCAAGTTTGTTAAATCATCGGGTGATGCTTCCTGATTGGTAATGGAAAGGAGTAATTGGGTGTCATATAACTCCTGAATACTAAGAATATCAGATGCACCACAGACAGGAATGTTCTTAGTATGTTTATTAATACTAGGATTAGTTGCAAACATTTTTTTTCAATTTCAAGTTTCTCGTGAATTTAAACAAATCAACTTTCATTTTGCACACATCTCCCCTATCTGTGGGACAGAAGTTTAAACCCTTTTTGAGGAGGGAGATCATGTCATCAGAGAGTGAAAAAGAAGAGAGATTTATAATATCCACCCCCTTCTCCTGTGTGTAGCTTAGTTCCTCTTGTCCCCTGACCTCAGGTTCCTTCTGTATTCGTTTGTGCCCTGACCTCTTGCTTCTCCTGGTTTTCTTAAAGTATCTGCAGGTATAGGCTGTGTCCTGTTGCCCCTTTTGATACGTTGAACTTCTTGTAAAAAAGAAGAGGAGGCATTCCCAGTTCTGTCGCTACTGGTATTAGCTGTAAGATTATCCGATTCCCCATCACTAGAGGCGGGTGCACTGAGGGAGGTGGTACTGGAGGAGACAGAACTATTGAGTTGACCTGTTGTCTTACCCTTTGTTTGATCAATAGTTGAGATGTCATCATACTTTTTCGCGAAGGTGAAAATTCTCCCTTCTCTGTAATCAATTTCATCACGTTTAAGTTTCCTAGCCTTGCGTTGTTTAATGTCATCCTGATGTTTGGCCAGGATATCAGCCAGGATGACATAATTTTTTTCGGTGGCTTCAACTAATCCTAGGTCTTTAATCTCACTTTCCAAAATACAGATCTCTTTCTGCAGTGCTGTTACTTTTCGATCCGCATTGTCAATTAGTATGCCCATTAAGGTTTTAGAGTTAGTTGTTAGCGATTCCTCCCAAAGTTTCAACAAGTCTTCATCTAATTCATCGTATGTAGGGAAAATAGTGGCACGTAATCCCCTGGGTATTCTATCCAATCTTAGATACTGCCTTAGAGTGATACCATCCCACCATTTGCTGTTCTCATTCTTTTTTAGTCTTTCTAATTTCACGAACTTGTCCCTCAAACCCTTCTTTTTAGTTGAGTTCGTATTCTTCATACTTGCTGCCACGGTGTCTCCTTTGGCCAGATTTTGGATTAATTCCTGTGCTATTTGGTCACGATTCATGTTAAGGTCGTGAAGTTCCTCAGTTGGAAAAGATAAAGCACAGAGCTCAGTTGTAAAATATTGTAACAAAAACGTCAGGGCAGCCCCTACCGATTAGGTTATACAGCAATACAAGAGCAGGGTTTTGGAAATTACGGTATGCGATGGCGCCCACAGTGTCTACGTCAAAAGTTTGGAGCTAAAGATTAGAACGGTGCAAATAGGACGAGGGGAAAACAAACCCTGAACCCCTCTAGTAGACCGAAGTCTAAAATAGGAAATAACATAGAATGCCTATGCACACGTTAAGAATAAGTACTGTATCCATACAGAAAGTAATGATAAGAGCAGCAGTGAAAACACAAAATACAGAAATCCAGAACGTTTCTTATTTTTTCTCTTGGTTTAATGTAATTCCGTTGCCCAGCCAACACGTGTTTCGTCCGGGTGTAAGACCCACGACTTCTTCAGGGCTACAAAAACAATAAGGTTATATTGTAGAAGAACACAAAGTATACATGATGTCTCATGTAATCAAATAGCGTGAAAAGCGTCAGACACCGTGACTGACCGCACGCACCCAAATATCAAAGGAAATTTGTGTGACAGATCCAAAGTTAGACCCCAAACGCCAAGAATATGACAAAAAGATTTAAATGTAAGGTTCTGCATTATAACCATCGAAACCCAATAATTACTTATGGTAAATGAGTACATACATCGTCACTGGGATTACTTATTGTCATTGAAAAGTTACATATAAAACCAAACAAAAGTCGTTAAAAACCACTACAGGGAGATATACATGTTAGAAATTTTTTTTTAGGATCATAACTTATCAAGACAGTTCAAAAATTCGTAGTGAACCATGTGTTTAGGAAACAAATTATTTTCATTAAAATGCAGAAAAATTAACAAACATCTCCTGGGTAAGGGGCTACTCCTAAAGAGTGCATAAGGATGTTTCTATGGAGAAAAGAGCAAAGAGTAGGAAAAGCGAGGGTGAGGGAAAGAACAAAGCTTAGAAGTAGACAGTTAAAATGAAGCGTGAACACAATCCGATCATAACGTAGGGAAATTAGATGAATTTGCTGAATCTTACCATAAGGCACAAAATGACTGGTTATTGGATCTAGAGATATAGAAAAAGGTATAGACCTCAGTGAAGCAAAAAATAAATAAAATTAAATTTAAAATAGACATAAATGGCCTAGGAACTGCACATAAAGCAGAATTAGGGAAAAACACCGGCTCACCTCTCCGCCGGTTATACTTCCGTCCCGGCTGCGCGGGAAAGTACAGTACAAGGTTCGCTGATTAAAATTAGTTACACTAGGGTGAGTAACCCAAGTGAAAATGGACCTATAGAAAGAATAATAACGAATCATAAGTCCCAGGGACAACTCATTACAACCTCAAAAATGTAATTTGCCATAAATCAAAATTTATAAAAACCACGAAAAATGAAAGGGCTCGTGTGACTGTAATTATTGGTGTTAAGTAATAGAAAGAGAGCCACGTGGTTACATAACAAAGTATGGCGTCAGACATCCAAACGCACAAGAGAGATTATGGCGGTGAAGTCAATGGAATATCAAAAGACAACCTTAGTATTAATAAACATACTAAGAACATTCCTGTCTGTGGTGCATCTGATATTCTTAGTATTCAGGAGTTATATGACACCCAATTACTCCTTTCCATTACCAATCAGGAAGCATCACCCGATGATTTAACAAACTTGCTACTAGACCTGAATGTTGATACGGACTATAACATAGATAGTGGTTTGAAACCGAAATCAAAATGGACACCAGTCTTGCCAGGGGGTAATACTATTGACATCTTTCACAAACTGGTCTCACAAGATATTGACAAACATGAGGCTAAGAGCAATTCAGGTAGGATTTATTCACATACTAATCTTACTGCAGGAGAGCGTAAGGCATTGACACTCCTCTCTACGAATACCTCCATCATGATCAGGGAGGCTGACAAGGGAGGGAATATCGTGGTTATGGATAAACAAGATTACGATAAAGAAATAAAGGGCCAACTCAACGATGTGACATGCTACGAATCCCTCACAGGCAATCCAATGGGTACCCTCACATTACTCATTAATAAACATCTTCAAGTCTGGCTTAGAGAAGGACTTCTCAGCCAGGAGGAATACTTATACCTTAAAGTCAATAGACCCAAATTTCCTGTTCTATACACTCTGCCCAAAATACATAAAAACTTACCTTTCCCTCCAGGTAGACCTATTGTTTCTGGCATAGGGGGTCCGACTGAAAAACTTGCGGAATATGTTGATCTGTTTTTACAACCTTTGGTTCAGAATCTCCCTGCCTACATAAAAGACACCAAACATATTCTTAGCCTACTATCTGACCTAACATGGCAAGATGACATTATTCTTGTGTCTTTGGATGTAGTTTCCCTCTACACGAACATTGACCCGATTATAGGGATGGAAGCTTTGAGATGGCACTTTGGCAAATTACCAGCTACACAATGGCAACATATACAAATGCTCGTATCCATGACTGAACTCATTCTATCAAACAACTGTTTCTTATTTGAAGGACTTTGGTACAAACAAATACGAGGAGTTGCCATGGGTTCAAAGTTTTCACCATCATTTGCTAACCTCTTCATGGGGTACTTTGAATCCAGATGGCTGTGGAGTGACAAAGGGTGTCAATATAATCAGTATATCGTTTACTGGGGGCGATACATTGATGATTGTCTGTTACTTTGGTCAGGCACTGAAACCATGCTATATGACTTCTATCAATATCTTGATTCCAACAACCTAGGTGTTCAATTCACGCATCAACACAGCAGAACAAATCTTGTCTTTTTAGATATCGAACTATACATCACAGAGGGGGTTCTCCATAGTAAACTACACCGAAAGCCCACGGCTTGCAATTCGGTATTACATGCCTCCAGTGCACATCCACAGCACCAGATTAGGGCCATACCCTTTGGTGAATTTACGAGAGCAAGACGTAACTGTAGTGAGGACAGAGAATTTCACTCATGTCTTGACTCCATGATGAATAGATTTAAGTTTCGTGGATACGAACGAACTACCTTAGTGAAAGCAGAGAAGCGTATTTTGGGTCTGCCTAGAACAGAGACACTCACGACCAGAAAAAATGACAAGAAACAGGAGCAACCCATTAGGCTCATAACCAACTACAACCCAAAAACACAATGTTTGACCAAAAGTATGAATAAACATTGGGATATACTTAGAGCTGATAAGACCATTGAAAAATTCACTTCGAATAGACCCCTAGTCACTTACAGGAAGGGCACTACTTTAAGGTCCATTCTTAGCCCGACTATACCAAAAAAGACAGAGATAAGTGATTGGCTCACCGAACGCACACTTGGCTTTCACAAATGTGGCTGCTGTGGTGTGTGTAGATGGGCTTCTCAACACAGGAAATCATTTGTTGGACCTAATGGGAAGGAATACACAATCAGACATAACATTAATTGCTCTACACGTTTTGTCGTATATATAATTACGTGCGTGTGTCAAAAACTATATGTAGGTAGCACAATCAGGATGCTAAAAGAACGCATTAGCGAACATGCAAGGGCGCTTAAACAGAATGATGGCAGATACCCTCTGGCTGTGCACGCCAACAGCTGTGCTGCACAGGGCCAATACAAAAGCTTTACGTTTTTTGGTATCGAACATACTCTGCCACACCCTAGGGGTGGAGATAGAGAACTGGCATTACGACGTTCTGAGGCCACTTGGATCATGCGTCTTAATGCGGTAGAGCAGGGTCTTAACACGGACCATGAGCTGCAATTTTTCTTGGGCGATTAAGAATTCGCTTTACCGGATATTTCCACTTCTCATTAGTGGGTTTTCCATCTACTTAGTCGTATTTATTCCATCTGCTCCATGTTCAAATGCCTTAAATCTGTTGTACTAATACCGTATTATATTGTAAAATATCCATGCATTAAGTACAATGTGGATGGTAATTTATTATTCACAAACGCACGTCAGATTACTCGAGATATCTGCATTTTTCTCAAATAGTGATTTTTCCAAACTTAAACTTCTGAGTAATCGCTGTTGTACTATTCTCAATATGCTGGAATTTGTACAGTTTAGAATTGAATTTCTTTATGTCTAGCTTCTCCCCCCCCTTTTGGGTTTTCATTGTTTTTTCCTTTACATTGGTGTCTTTGATCGTGTATTGCCTTGTGATCTCCACTATGCCGTATCCTTTCACTTCAGTGCCCCCTTTTTCTCTTGCTAGTAATTCTTACTCTTTTCTGCTATTACTTTCCTCATCGGCTTATACCTGGGAGCCATGTCTTTTCCTTTCTTTTCTCCGTTGGTACACACCACCGGACAGCAATCCGTTCATAGATGGTAGGGGTACGTGGTCCTTTGAATGACTGACCACTTGACATTACAGTGTCCTTTGTTGTCTGTTTTGCATTTGAGGCATCATCACTACGAATTTTATAGTTGTTTTCCCGTGCGCACTACGGCATTTTGGTTTCTTTATAGAATTTCAAGATTAGTACACGTCTCCGTTAGGAGCTACGGTTATTAACGGGCTTATTTATGGCTCCCTTTTTCCCACTTCCGGTGCGCTTTAACTAACAGCCATTTACGGTCTAGTTGCTCTGGGCTTCTCATCACGTTATAACGTGCACGGCTTGTCACTTCCGACCTGCTTACAAACCGGAAACCCTCTATACTCCTTGACGCACTCGTCTTGCAAGTAAGTCAATTTCTGTGCACGGGTGTTGTATACGATTAACTTATTAGTTTGAGATTCTATACATAATCCCATTTAATTTTTCTCATAGTCGGCTTGATTTATGATGATATTCGGCCATTGAATTGAACGTTGGTTATTTTTACTTTATCCGTGGCTTTTACTAAACGTCACTACCATAATGATTATGGACGCACACTGTCTTTATTTGTAAACACATGATTGGTAATAGCTGCACTTTCATATTCCATTGCGGATAGTTGTACTATATTTGCCTTCGCTACCTTCTTACTGCCATGCATAGTTACACGTCTTGGCTTCACGTCTTGTGTTATTGCGTTCTAGCGTGGTTCCACCTAGTATCACATATGAACCTAGGTATAGTCACAGTAATGTTCCCGGGATATTGAGACCACTACCATAGCAATGATGCTTGTAATTTTGAAACTGTCTTAACTAACCGTATAGCGAGGTTGTCTTTTGATATTCCATTGACTTCACCGCCATAATCTCTCTTGTGCGTTTGGATGTCTGACGCCATACTTTGTTATGTAACCACGTGGCTCTCTTTCTATTACTTAACACCAATAATTACAGTCACACGAGCCCTTTCATTTTTCGTGGTTTTTATAAATTTTGATTTATGGCAAATTACATTTTTGAGGTTGTAATGAGTTGTCCCTGGGACTTATGATTCGTTATTATTCTTTCTATAGGTCCATTTTCACTTGGGTTACTCACCCTAGTGTAACTAATTTTAATCAGCGAACCTTGTACTGTACTTTCCCGCGCAGCCGGGATGGAAGTATAACCGGCGGAGAGGTGAGCCGGTGTTTTTCCCTAATTCTGCTTAATGTGCAGTTCCTAGGCCATTTATGTCTATTTTAAATTTAATTTTATTTATTTTTAGCTTCACTGAGGTCTATACCTTTTTCTATATCTCTAGATCCAATAACCAGTCATTTTGTGCCTGATGGTAAGATTCAGCAAATTCATCTAATTTCCCTACGTTATGATCGGATTGTGTTCACGCTTCATTTTAATTGTCTACTTCTAAGCTTTGTTCTTTCCCTCACCCTCGCTTTTCCTACTCTTTGCTCTTTTCTCCATAGAAACATCCTTATGCACTCTTTAGGAGTAGCCCCTTACCCAGGAGATGTTTGTTAATTTTTCTGCATTTTAATGAAAATAATTTGTTTCCTAAACACATGGTTCACTACGAATTTTTGAACTGTCTTGATAAGTTATGATCCTAAAAAAAAATTTCTAACATGTATATCTCCCTGTAGTGGTTTTTAACGACTTTTGTTTGGTTTTATATGTAACTTTTCAATGACAATAAGTAATCCCAGTGACGATGTATGTACTCATTTACCATAAGTAATTATTGGGTTTCGATGGTTATAATGCAGAACCTTACATTTAAATCTTTTTGTCATATTCTTGGCGTTTGGGGTCTAACTTTGGATCTGTCACACAAATTTCCTTTGATATTTGGGTGCGTGCGGTCGGTCACGGTGTCTGACGCTTTTCACGCTATTTGATTACATGAGACATCATGTATACTTTGTGTTCTTCTACAATATAACCTTATTGTTTTTGTAGCCCTGAAGAAGTCGTGGGTCTTACACCCGGACGAAACACGTGTTGGCTGGGCAACGGAATTACATTAAACCAAGAGAAAAAATAAGAAACGTTCTGGATTTCTGTATTTTGTGTTTTCACTGCTGCTCTTATCATTACTTTCTGTATGGATACAGTACTTATTCTTAACGTGTGCATAGGCATTCTATGTTATTTCCTATTTTAGACTTCGGTCTACTAGAGGGGTTCAGGGTTTGTTTTCCCCTCGTCCTATTTGCACCGTTCTAATCTTTAGCTCCAAACTTTTGACGTAGACACTGTGGGCGCCATCGCATACCGTAATTTCCAAAACCCTGCTCTTGTATTGCTGTATAACCTAATCGGTAGGGGCTGCCCTGACGTTTTTGTTACAATATTTTACAACTGAGCTCTGTGCTTTATCTTTTCCAACTGAGGAACTTCACGACCTTAACATGAATCGTGACCAAATAGCACAGGAATTATTCCAAAATCTGGCCAAAGGAGACACCGTGGCAGCAAGTATGAAGAATACGAACTCAACTAAAAAGGAGGGTTTGAGGGACAAGTTCGTGAAATTAGAAAGACTAAAAAAGAATGAGAACAGTAAATGGTGGGATGGTATCACTCTAAGGCAGTATCTAAGATTGGATAGAATACCCAGGGGATTACGTGCCACTATTTTCCCTACATACGATGAATTAGATGAAGACTTGTTGAAACTTTGGGAGGAATCGCTAACAACTAACTCTAAAACCTTAATGGGCATACTAATTGACAATGCGGATCGAAAAGTAACAGCACTGCAGAAAGAGATCTGTATTTTGGAAAGTGAGATTAAAGACCTAGGATTAGTTGAAGCCACCGAAAAAAATTATGTCATCCTGGCTGATATCCTGGCCAAACATCAGGATGACATTAAACAACGCAAGGCTAGGAAACTTAAACGTGATGAAATTGATTACAGAGAAGGGAGAGTTTTCACCTTCGCCAAAAAGTATGATGACATCTCAACTATTGATCAAACAAAGGGTAAGACAACAGGTCAACTCAATAGTTCTGTCTCCTCCAGTACCACCTCCCTCAGTGCACCCGCCTCTAGTGATGGGGAATCGGATAATCTTACAGCTAATACCAGTAGCGACAGAACTGGGAATGCCTCCTCTTCTTTTTTACAAGAAGTTCAACGTATCAAAAGGGGCAACAGGACACAGCCTATACCTGCAGATACTTTAAGAAAACCAGGAGAAGCAAGAGGTCAGGGCACAAACGAATACAGAAGGAACCTGAGGTCAGGGGACAAGAGGAACTAAGCTACACACAGGAGAAGGGGGTGGATATTATAAATCTCTCTTCTTTTTCACTCTCTGATGACATGATCTCCCTCCTCAAAAAGGGTTTAAACTTCTGTCCCACAGATAGGGGAGATGTGTGCAAAATGAAAGTTGATTTGTTTAAATTCACGAGAAACTTGAAATTGAAAAAAAATGTTTGCAACTAATCCTAGTATTAATAAACATACTAAGAACATTCCTGTCTGTGGTGCATCTGATATTCTTAGTATTCAGGAGTTATATGACACCCAATTACTCCTTTCCATTACCAATCAGGAAGCATCACCCGATGATTTAACAAACTTGCTACTAGACCTGAATGTTGATACGGACTATAACATAGATAGTGGTTTGAAACCGAAATCAAAATGGACACCAGTCTTGCCAGGGGGTAATACTATTGACATCTTTCACAAACTGGTCTCACAAGATATTGACAAACATGAGGCTAAGAGCAATTCAGGTAGGATTTATTCACATACTAATCTTACTGCAGGAGAGCGTAAGGCATTGACACTCCTCTCTACGAATACCTCCATCATGATCAGGGAGGCTGACAAGGGAGGGAATATCGTGGTTATGGAGAAACAAGATTACGATAAAGAAATAAAGGGCCAACTCAACGATGTGACATGCTACGAATCCCTCACAGGCAATCCAATGGGTACCCTCACATTACTCATTAATAAACATCTTCAAGTCTGGCTTAGAGAAGGACTTCTCAGCCAGGAGGAATACTTATACCTTAAAGTCAATAGACCCAAATTTCCTGTTCTATACACTCTGCCCAAAATACATAAAAACTTACCTTTCCCTCCAGGTAGACCTATTGTTTCTGGCATAGGGGGTCCGACTGAAAAACTTGCGGAATATGTTGATCTGTTTTTACAACCTTTGGTTCAGAATCACCCTGCCTACATAAAAGACACCAAACATATTCTTAGCCTACTATCTGACCTAACATGGCAAGATGACATTATTCTTGTGTCTTTGGATGTAGTTTCCCTCTACACGAACATTGACCCGATTATAGGGATGGAAGCTTTGAGATGGCACTTTGGCAAATTACCAGCTACACAATGGCAACATATACAAATGCTCGTATCCATGACTGAACTCATTCTATCAAACAACTGTTTCTTATTTGAAGGACTTTGGTACAAACAAATACGAGGAGTTGCCATGGGTTCAAAGTTTTCACCATCATTTGCTAACCTCTTCATGGGGTACTTTGAATCCAGATGGCTGTGGAGTGACAAAGGGTGTCAATATAATCAGTATATCGTTTACTGGGGGCGATACATTGATGATTGTCTGTTACTTTGGTCAGGCACTGAAACCATGCTATATGACTTCTATCAATATCTTGATTCCAACAACCTAGGTGTTCAATTCACGCATCAACACAGCAGAACAAATCTTGTCTTTTTAGATATCGAACTATACATCACAGAGGGGGTTCTCCATAGTAAACTACACCGAAAGCCCACGGCTTGCAATTCGGTATTACATGCCTCCAGTACACATCCACAGCACCAGATTAGGGCCATACCCTTTGGTGAATTTACGAGAGCAAGACGTAACTGTAGTGAGGACAGAGAATTTCACTCATGTCTTGACTCCATGATGAATAGATTTAAGTTTCGTGGATACGAACGAACTACCTTAGTGAAAGCAGAGAAGCGTATTTTGGGTCTGCCTAGAACAGAGACACTCACGACCAGAAAAAATGACAAGAAACAGGAGCAACCCATTAGGCTCATAACCAACTACAACCCAAAAACACAATGTTTGACCAAAAGTATGAATAAACATTGGGATATACTTAGAGCTGATAAGACCATTGAAAAATTCACTTCGAATAGACCCCTAGTCACTTACAGGAAGGGCACTACTTTAAGGTCCATTCTTAGCCCGACTATACCAAAAAAGACAGAGATAAGTGATTGGCTCACCGAACGCACACTTGGCTTTCACAAATGTGGCTGCTGTGGTGTGTGTAGATGGGCTTCTCAACACAGGAAATCATTTGTTGGACCTAATGGGAAGGAATACACAATCAGACATAACATTAATTGCTCTACACGTTTTGTCGTATATATAATTACGTGCGTGTGTCAAAAACTATATGTAGGTAGCACAATCAGGATGCTAAAAGAACGCATTAGCGAACATGCAAGGGCGCTTAAACAGAATGATGGCAGATACCCTCTGGCTGTGCACGCCAACAGCTGTGCTGCACAGGGCCAATACAAAAGCTTTACGTTTTTTGGTATCGAACATACTCTGCCACACCCTAGGGGTGGAGATAGAGAACTGGCATTACGACGTTCTGAGGCCACTTGGATCATGCGTCTTAATGCGGTAGAGCAGGGTCTTAACACGGACCATGAGCTGCAATTTTTCTTGGGCGATTAAGAATTCACTTTACCGGATATTTCCACTTCTCATTAGGGGGTTTTCCATCTACTTAGTCGTATTTATTCCATCTGCTCCATGTTCAAATGCCTTAAATCTGTTGTACTAATACCGTATTATATTGTAAAATATCCATGCATTAAGTACAATGTGGATGGTAATTTATTATTCACAAACGCACGTCAGATTACTCGAGATATCTGTATTTTTCTCAAATAGTGATTTTTCCAAACTTAAACTTCTGAGTAATCGCTGTTGTACTATTCTCAATATGCTGGAATTTGTACAGTTTAGAATTGAATTTCTTTATGTCTAGCTTCTCCCCCCCCTTTTGGGTTTTCACTGTTTTTTCCTTTACATTGGTGTCTTTGATCATGTATTGCCTTGTGATCTCCACTATGCCGTATCCTTTCACTTCAGTGCCCCCTTTTTCTCTTGCTAGTAATTCTTACTCTTTTCTGCTATTACTTTCCTCATCGGCTTATACCTGGGAGCCATGTCTTTTCCTTTCTTTTCTCCGTTGGTACACACCACCGGACAGCAATCCGTTCATAGATGGTAGGGGTACGTGGTCCTTTGAATGACTGACCACTTGACATTACAGTGTCCTTTGTTGTCTGTTTTGCATTTGAGGCATCATCACTACGAATTTTATAGTTGTTTTCCCGTGCGCACTACGGCATTTTGGTTTCTTTATAGAATTTCAAGATTAGTACACGTCTCCGTTAGGAGCTACGGTTATTAACGGGCTTATTTATGGCTCCCTTTTTCCCACTTCCGGTGCGCTTTAACTAACAGCCATTTACGGTCTAGTTGCTCTGGGCTTCTCATCACGTTATAACGTGCACGGCTTGTCACTTCCGACCTGCTTACAAACCGGAAACCCTCTATACTCCTTGACGCACTCGTCTTGCAAGTAAGTCAATTTCTGTGCACGGGTGTTGTATACGATTAACTTATTAGTTTGAGATTCTATACATAATCCCATTTAATTTTTCTCATAGTCGGCTTGATTTATGATGATATTCGGCCATTGAATTGAACGTTGGTTATTTTTACTTTATCCGTGGCTTTTACTAAACGTCACTACCATAATGATTATGGACGCACACTGTCTTTATTTGTAAACACATGATTGGTAATAGCTGCACTTTCATATTCCATTGCGGATAGTTGTACTATATTTGCCTTCGCTACCTTCTTACTGCCATGCATAGTTACACGTCTTGGCTTCACGTCTTGTGTTATTGCGTTCTAGCGTGGTTCCACCTAGTATCACATATGAACCTAGGTATAGTCACAGTAATGTTCCCGGGATATTGAGACCACTACCATAGCAATGATGCTTGTAATTTTGAAACTGTCTTAACTAACCGTATAGCGAGGTTGTCTTTTGATATTCCATTGACTTCACCGCCATAATCTCTCTTGTGCGTTTGGATGTCTGACGCCATACTTTGTTATGTAACCACGTGGCTCTCTTTCTATTACTTAACACCAATAATTACAGTCACACGAGCCCTTTCATTTTTCGTGGTTTTTATCAATTTTGATTTATGGCAAATTACATTTTTGAGGTTGTAATGAGTTGTCCCTGGGACTTATGATTCGTTATTATTCTTTCTATAGGTCCATTTTCACTTGGGTTACTCACCCTAGTGTAACTAATTTTAATCAGCGAACCTTGTACTGTACTTTCCCGCGCAGCCGGGACGGAAGTATAACCGGCGGAGAGGTGAGCCGGTGTTTTTCCCTAATTCTGCTTTATGTGCAGTTCCTAGGCCATTTATGTCTATTTTAAATTTAATTTTATTTATTTTTTGCTTCACTGAGGTCTATACCTTTTTCTATATCTCTAGATCCAATAACCAGTCATTTTGTGCCTGATGGTAAGATTCAGCAAATTCATCTAATTTCCCTACGTTATGATCGGATTGTGTTCACGCTTCATTTTAACTGTCTACTTCTAAGCTTTGTTCTTTCCCTCACCCTCGCTTTTCCTACTCTTTGCTCTTTTCTCCATAGAAACATCCTTATGCACTCTTTAGGAGTAGCCCCTTACCCAGGAGATGTTTGTTAATTTTTCTGCATTTTAATGAAAATAATTTGTTTCCTAAACACATGGTTCACTACGAATTTTTGAACTGTCTTGATAAGTTATGATCCTAAAAAAATGTTCTAACATGTATATCTCCCTGTAGTGGTTTTTAACGACTTTTGTTTGGTTTTATATGTAACTTTTCAATGACAATAAGTAATCCCAGTGACGATGTATGTACTCATTTACCATAAGTAATTATTGGGTTTCGATGGTTATAATGCAGAACCTTACATTTAAATCTTTTTGTCATATTCTTGGCGTTTGGGGTCTAACTTTGGATCTGTCACACAAATTTCCTTTGATATTTGGGTGCGTGCGGTCGGTCACGGTGTCTGACGCTTTTCACGCTATTTGATTACATGAGACATCATGTATACTTTGTGTTCTTCTACAATATAACCTTATTGTTTTTGTAGCCCTGAAGAAGTCGTGGGTCTTACACCCGGACGAAACACGTGTTGGCTGGGCAACGGAATTACATTAAACCAAGAGAAAAAATAAGAAACGTTCTGGATTTCTGTATTTTGTGTTTTCACTGCTGCTCTTATCATTACTTTCTGTATGGATACAGTACTTATTCTTAACGTGTGCATAGGCATTCTATGTTATTTCCTATTTTAGACTTCGGTCTACTAGAGGGGTTCAGGGTTTGTTTTCCCCTCGTCCTATTTGCACCGTTCTAATCTTTAGCTCCAAACTTTTGACGTAGACACTGTGGGCGCCATCGCATACCGTAATTTCCAAAACCCTGCTCTTGTATTGCTGTGGACAGGTTACCCTGGCACGTCACAAACTTGACGGATACCCCGTTCTCATTAGTACAGGTCCATTGTATTCTATGACACTTGTAATGAGGCGGAAGGGGCATCCATCCCTTTTTTCATGAAGCCAGTGGCGGCTCCTCCACTAAGGCGGAGGAGTGTCACCCCACTGCTATTTCAGCAGGCCAAAAAAGAAAATGGTAATAGCATGACTTTATTATATATATTTTTTTCTATGCGTGAGTCGGGGAGGGGCTGGCTCCGTGACGCCAAAGCAGGGGAGTAGTGGTTTGCACTCCTCTAAGTCCACATGACGGTTTGGCCGGCCCTGTAGGGCCGGCCAAACTGCCATGCGCACTTGGCATGTTCTCCATTGAGCTGTGTTGCACAGGCCCGTGGAGAACATGTCCAGTCTCCCCAGGCACTGCCTGAGCATCCAAACAGGACGCTCAGACCGAGCAGCATCAGGATTGGCTGGGAGAGTCCGGAAGCCTGGGTGCTTCCAGACTCTTCCAGCAGACAGAGGGGAGCCGTGTGGCGGCGGAAGAGGCATGCAGCGGTGCGGTAGACAAGGCAAGTTATTTATTATTTCTTTTTTTAATCGCCCACGCCCACCACCCTCATTCCGTGCGAGCCACCACTGCATGAAGTACCCATCCACCAACATGAAGTACCCATCCACCAACTTCTAAATCAGGCCCTAAGAGCTGATCCCTTTAGCAACAATGCCAACTTGCAGTAAATAGATGGCTGCAGCTTAAAACACATGTAGAGTACAAAAAGAATCAACACCGGCAACAGCGCCCGTTGTAGTAAAGGTGCATCTTAAGGTTTCTTCCTGTATAGCATGTTTAATGCCATACTGGGAGTCCAATTCTTGAACAATGCCTGAAAGATATCTGCTTGAACAAAGCTGAATGGTTGAAAAGGGCAAACCCATAGCTCACCCTATGTATGTTGTAAGTAATAGGTCTACTTGACATCTAGACTGTCAAAACCCAGACATAGAAATCTGTAAATCTGTACCCAATGGTCTATGTATGGGCATAGATATTTACATTTTTAGAGTTCACTAAACAAAGATTTCCTTGAAATATGTTTGTACAATGTTTGTGAATTCCCTATTATACCAATCCGAGAGCAATAGCACGGGTGTAATTGTAAGTAGTGTACAAATGTGCACGCCATTTTTATTTACTTAGATTGCTCTCATTATTGCAAAAATATTTCTCTTTGCGGAAAACAGGTTTGGGAATAAAAGAGGATTTTAAGTGCGTGAAATGTTAAAAAACATTCTGATTAAGTATGGTACAATCTTCCTAAATCGGCAAGCTGGTATTTCTTGCTTAGTTTACTCTGCTTTAAACAGGTGGCCTCCGCTGCAGCACAACTCCAACATAATTGCTAGTTGCATTCTATTTTTTCCACCGACTTCACAAGGAGCCCTCGAAGTGAGGGAGCGCGCTGCAGCTGTGTGTGATGTGGCTATTATGGCATACACTGCTTCCCTGATGGCTTAGATTGTGGCCTTTCAGTGATTAAAACTGAAGGTGATTGCAGGTGCTGATGTGGATTGGGCTCTGAACAGGCATTATTACTGTGATTTCTGTGCATTTCATGCTGTACCCCCTCCCCTTGAGAACAATAATTTTAGTTGCTTAACATATAATGGAATTAATTGCAATTGTTTTAACAACTGTTGAAATTATTTTTGCTGCTCTTCCTAATTTCTTACAGTATGTATATGAAATGCCAAACATTGCACAAGGACATAGCAAGCACTGTGAAGATTTCTAGAAGTGCTTGCGACATTAGATACTTGGGGGCAGATTTACAATCTCCTTGCAACACTTTTGCGCTGCTGCTGAGTCACAAAAGTGACGTAGCGGCGGCGTAAACAATGTGTCCAATGACGCATCTAGGGAGATGCATCACGTGGTAAAGCCCTGCGTCACATTATACCTGCGTCAGGTATAATGTATGCAGGGTTCCCACGCAGGAAAGCATCCTAAAAGTACCGCAGTGAAATCTACAAGATCTCTCTGCGCCAATTCTAGGACGTCACTGCTTCAAAACCTTACGCCTGCTTGAAGCAGGCATAAGGAGTGACGCAGTGTGGTGAGACTAGGCCTCAACATGCATTGCTGGAGTTGCGTAGTGCTTGCGATACGACTTCTGCAATGCATGACTTTTGCGCCAACATATGCGTCAGAATTCCTGACACATCTGTCAATCCTTGTGCCATGGCGTGCAGTATTGTAAATACGGCGCATCCATGGTGGAGCAAGGGTTTCGCAGGCTGGCGCATGGAAACTGATGCATCTCTACAGATGCGTGACTTTCTTGTAAATCTGCCCTTTAAAATATTAACATTTACTAACACTATTATGGCAGTTTTCTCAGCATTATAGTAGGATACTAGATTAACATTCGAGGTGGGGTAAATGCCCACCTCAAGGAATAGTCACAATTCTTGTCAGGGTGAATCATTAAAGCCACTAAATTAGCCGAAGCTCAACCCCCTGCTACCTGTGGCACAGAGCAGAAAGGCTTAATTTAGGGCAATGTGTAACGTTTTTAAGCAGTACCAAAACACTAATAAAGTCAAAACAACCAACTTTAAAAATCCCAAACTGAAAATTAAATTACAATTTAATGAGTAAAATGACACCAAAATAACAAACATCCAATAAGGAGACACAGAGATAAGAATGTTAAAAGTTTTAAGTGAAAAGTGCACCAAAAAATACAGAGCACTAATTTTAGCCAATGGTTGGGACCTAGGACCTTTCGGACTTTGTCTGTTTTCTGGAGGTCGGAATCCTTCACCAGGTCAAGGATGCAGCTGCATCCAACGTTAAGTTTCATGACGATGGGTGCCTTTGTGCCATGGGTCAGCTGAACAAGATTTGCTGCCGTAGAGAAGCTCCGAACAATTTCACGGGCTGCAAAGTCGCACGTTGGTCTGATATGCTGGTATGGTTTGTCCAAGTTATCCGGAGATCTGGAAGACCAAAATGTATCTAAGTCCCATGTTTTCATGGGTAGTAGGAGTTATCCAGTTAAACAAAGTCAAGAGTCCCAGGACCCCAAGAACAGCTCTTCGAGGGTCAAGACTCACTCCAGCAGAGGCCACCAGCAGGGTTCATTTTAGGCTCAGTTGTTACTGTCAGCTGGGAAATTCAGGAAAAAGGCCCTAGCCACTCGTTGAAAACCTGCATCCATACAGGAAGTCAGCCAATTGACCCTTAGAGTCCACTTGTTTTTTCTGGGTGAAAGAGGGAGCAGGTACAGTTCCTTAGAGCTCCTCTTAGTTCCAGTCCTCTTTTGTTATTCTGCAGGTCCAGAAAGTATCTGAAGAGCATGCCTGTCACTAACTAGTGAGTGGGGTTGACCTCTGGCTCCTCCCTAACCAATAGGGCAAACGTTTCCTGGGGTTACTGTACCCATTTTGCAGCAGTTCTTGTTTGTCCTACTGCAAACAATCCCACAGGGCCTCTTTCTCCTAAAATCCAAGATGAGGAAACCATTTTCCTCTTGTCCATAACCTGTGTGCATACCCTGAGATGTGGCATGGGTAATGAGCAGGCCTGTCCTCTGTGGTCCCTTCAGACTCGTTCTGGGGGCAGCCTTATTCCAAAGGAATTGCTGCCTGACTGTGAGGAAAAAAGCTGGGACCTTCCCCGGTTTCACCTAACATTTCCTTGTGACATTATCCTGGAATGTCAATGGCTTGGACAGTAGAATTAAAAGAGGGGTGGTTTTGCACTACATTAATGTTGTGATGTTGTAGGAGACCCTTTTAGAGGGAAATTGTTGCAAAGTTTAAGGTAGATATGGCAACAGGATGCTGGTCCACTCTGGTTACAAATCTGAATCTGGCTGGGAGGAGTGGGGGGCCTCCTGCTCCGGAAATCAGTGCCCTCTGTCCCCGGCAGAATGTAGACGGACCCGCAATGCAAATATGTTGCACAAATGGAGCAGTCAGATGGCTTGATGGTTGACCTTTGTTCAGTATACATTCTGCCGAAACTGCATGCATCCACCTCCCAGAAATAAAACTACTACTACAGCTCCCATTGGGCATACTAATACTAGGCAGTGATTTGCACGCAGTGGTTTCTGGAGAGCAGGAAAGGGAGACCACTGTGGAGATAAAGGGATGGCCAGAAACACTACAGTCGTTCCTGAGTGCAATATGATTGATCGATATTTGGAGAGAGCACAATCCCTTGGAAAGGCTATACACTTACCCTTCGGGGGCCCATGACAGTTTTTTGCGTTTTGACTACATCTTAAAACTTCAGCTCCACATAGGCAGTTTTTGTGGGGATCAACACTTCGCTACAGGGATTTCTGATTACTTGCCTACCTGGGTGGAGCTCAGGGGTAGAATGGAGGGAGGTGAGAGGGAATAAACAATCAGTCCATGCCACCTTAAAAACAAAGAAATAATGTTGGAGCTCCACCTGGGCACTGACTACAATTTTACAGAAAATGAAGGGAGTGTAGACTTGCACTCAATCTCTGGGAGGCTGTCTCTGGTAACAGTTGCAAAGAAGAAAAAAGAGGAAGAAAATAGAAGAGCTAGAGAGGGATATTCTGGATATGAACTGCCTATAGCCCCTCAAACAGACCTGATGCATAAACACAGGCTTATCCTGAAACAGTAAGATTATCGGGCGGTAGAGAAAGAAAGAAACCGGGTCACCTTTGTGGCCTTCCAGCGTTGCCGATATAATTTTGGGAATGAGTCAGGGAAATTATTAGCCTGGCTAGAATGAAAGAGCAGATGACAAATTGGGTCCTAGAGAGCAAAAACCCTAAAGGTGATATAATTGGTGGGACTTTGGGATAACAGAAGAATTTGTGAGATATTACGCTACAATATATTCACACACAACAACTAAATTCACTACAGAGATTCCCAAATTCCTTGAAGATATACAACTGCCCCTATTTTCACAAGAGGAAAGACCGACGCTTGATACAGAGATTGAACCCATTGAGATTGTGGCAGAAATTAGGGTCCTACAATCCGGGAAGGCTATGGGACCTGACAAACTTTCTATATTGTTCTATAAGAATATGGCCACTGAGCTGTCACCACACTTGCTCCGCATGTACACTGAGGCAAGAGGGACACGCAACTCCCGGCCAGATCAAAGACTACCCCCCATACTGGTCATACCAAAGGAGGGTAAGCCACCAAATAGTATGTCTCAAATAGGCCAATGTCATTCGTAAATGCCGAGGTCAAAATACTAGCCAAAATATTGGCAACTAGGCTTCAAAGAGTTATAACAATCCTCGTCCACCACAACCAGCCTGGATTCATGGCGGAACAGAGAAACAAGGCTCAATATCTGTCATCTGTTTTGGGGTTCTAGTGTGCACTGACACTGCGCAAAAAAGAGCACTGGTAATGTCCCTGGATGCCACGATAGCATTCAACACTCCCAAATGGAATTATATATATCCAGACCTGGATAGATTAACCTTCCGCTGGCCAGTGTCAGGTTAATGGGGCTCAATTTATAATCTTTGAGTTGAAATGTGGAATGGGCTTTCACTCGAACCTTTAGCGGCATGGGCTAGGAAAGACCCATTGGTTAAGGGGCTGTAGTGGGATGTGCATGGGAAGAATGGCTCTATCTGTATATGCAGATGATGTACTGCTCTAAGTGGCGGATCCTGAACTAACTATATTCAGGTTAATGCAGATGTTGAGAAACTTTGACAAATGCCCTGGCTGTAGCATGAACTGGGGAACGCTCTGAATATACTCACTGACGGAAGGTCTTATTTATTTTTATTTATTTTTGCAGTTTTGGATAGCGCGAACAAGACCTTTACAGGTATCAGAGCGCTTTACAGTATAGAGATAACGACATAGAAAACATATGAGTATCGTGACCTAGGAGAAAAAAATAACGTTTCGCATACATTAGTGTCACATAGTTACAAGGGAGAATCAAAGAGTCATGTGAATTTGGCTAGAAGAATAGATTTCACTTCTTTCTTGAAAAAAGCAGCCGATGGGTTAAGTCTCGTTTCTTGGGGCAAGGCATTCCAAATCCTGGGCACTATTACTGAGAAGGAGCGGTAGTATGTTTTCTTCTTGGCGAACCTTTGTGGCTGAAGCAGAAGAGTGTTGGAGCTCCTAGTGGATCTGTTACCACCAGATAGTACCAATTTCTCCGTTAAGTATCTCGGTGTTTTGTGGTGTAAGGCCTTGTGAGTCATACAAGCGATTTTCAGGTGAAATCTGGCCTCAAAAGGAAGCCAGTTGAGGGCACGAAGGTCCGGGGAGATGTGGCTTCTTCTTTTGGAGCCTGTGACGAGCCTTGCAGCTGTGTTGATTGTGGCTCTTAAGGGAGCTGTCATTGATCTGGGTAGGCCACAGAGAGCAATACTTCCATAATCCACTTTGGGCAATACTAGGGATTGGACTGTCTGTTTAAAGTCTCTGGCCGGTATGAAGGGTTTCAGTTTTCTCAAGGTGTTAATCTGGAAATTAGCTCCTTTAGTTGCAGCGCTGATGTGTTTCTGCATATTTAACTTATTATCCAAGGTTATTCCCAGTGATTTAGCTGAGTCGATGATGGTAGGTGGGCAATCGAGAGCTGTAATGTGCTTCATCCATTCAAGGATGGTGGTTGTTTGGTTGGGGGGGGCGATAAGGAGAAATTCAGTTTTTAGACTGTTTAGTTTTAGATGATTTTCTGCCAGCCAGATCTGTGTTTTGTGGAGAGTTGAGTTAAGGGACTTGATGTCGTCAAGTGAGTGAACTTTGATGTAGAGTTGTGTGTCATCGGCATACATGTGATATTGGATGTTTGACGAGTTGAGTAGTTCTGTGAGAGGTTCCATAAACAGATTGAAGAGGGTCGGAGAGAGGGATGAACCCTGAGGTACTCCCAGAGTGACCGGGGAGGGGTTGGATAATGATTGGTTAATCTTGAATCGTTGTGTTCTGTTTTGGAGGAAGGACGTGAACCAGTTAAACACAGTACCAGATAGACCCATCCTGTGTTTCAAGAGGTCTAGAAGAGTGACATGTTTGACTGTGTCGAAGGCTGAGGATAGGTCCAGCAAGACTAGCAGGCATCCCTTGTTTCGATCCAGAATTTGTAGTGTGTCATCAATTATGTGGGTCATGGCTGATTCTGTGCTGTGTCCTGATCGAAAACTTGATTGGAATTGATCTAACGGGTCTATGTGCTTACTGAGCTGCACGTGGACACATTTTTCTAGCAATTTGGCGAGGGTCGAGATGTTGGAAATTGGACGATAGTTATTCAGGTCAGATGGGTCCGCCGATGGTGTTTTTTAGGATGGGGGATATCTGACCAACTTTGAGGATGTCTGGGATGATTCCTTGTGAAAGAGAAGTGTTTATAATCTTGGTCCATAGGGGCAATAGCAGTGGCGTGAAGGTTTTTAGATGGGTTGCTGGGAGAGGGTCTGTGAAGTGATTGGAAGGGTTCAGTGCTGTGATCATTTTTAAAATGGTTTCTTCATTGTAGAGGCTGAAGTCGGTCCAAGAGGCCATGTTTTTGGGTGCGAGCTTTGGAGAGCTTATTATCGGAATACTGGGTATGATCGGTGCATCACTCCTTTGTGAGCCAATATGTGATAATAGATCGTTGTGTAGGACTGTCTTCAGATTTTCAGTTTTAGTTGAGAAGAAGGATGCAAGATCGTCACAGTTGGGAAGTTTTTCGGGATCCACTTGGGGAGAGTGGGAGACACCCTTGGATTGATCTTTGATAATTTCGAATAGTCTTTTGGGACAATTCTTGGCTTGGTCTAGTTGTTGACGAATGAAGTCAGTTTTCGATCGTCTGATCTTTCTATAATAGGAATTTCTTTTACTTCTTAGCACTTTAAGGTGGGCTGCTGATGGAGAAGCTCTCCATTGTCTTTCAACTGTTCTTAAAGCTCTTCTGTCTTCATTTAGCCTACCATCATACCAGGGGTTTGAACCTTTAGTGGTGGCTCTTTTCAGTTGTAGTGGGGCTAAGTTGTCAAGAATCTGGTTCATAGAGTGGAAGTAGTGGTTGGTTAGAGCATGTACGTCATTTAGGCCCTCCAGTGGGGGTGTGAGGGTGTGAGTAGCGGTTGTGAGAGAGGCCGGGGTGATGTTTTCTAGGTTCCTCTTCCAAATTTTCTTTCTCATCGGTTGGATAGAGAGTGGCTTGACTACCTTCTTGATGTGGAAAGTAATTATTTGATGGTCAGACCAATCGCAAGGGAGGATCGATTCCAGCTGGGTAGTGTCTGTTTTGGCAATAACTAGGTCGAGGATGGCACCCTTTTCATGGGTGGGGCAGTCACATATTTGGGCCAGATTAAGGTCTGACAGAAAGGCTTTGAGGCTATTGACCTCTGGGTCTTCCGGATCATTCCAGTGTATGTTGAAGTCCCCCAAGAAGATTTGCGTATTTTGTTGTCCGACATTTGCGGCTATGATATCCATTATTTGTTCGATGAAGATGGGATTGTTTCCAGGAGGGTGGTAAAAGGAATGTAGGGAGCATAGGGGCATGTTATTGTTTGTGATGTCTAGGCAGAGGTACTCACATGAAGAAAGCGTTGGTGAGTTGATGCGGTTCACCGAGAGGAAGTTTCTATGAATGCAGGCGATGCCACCCCCTGGCCTATCTAGTCTGTCGAGTCTAGAGATGTAATAGTTAGGGGGAACTAGTATGTCTAGGATGGGCGTGGAAGAGTCATTTAGCCAGGTTTCTGTCAAAATTATGAGATCGGGTTCCGTGGTTAATATGAGGTCAGCTATGTCTGTGGCATGACGCAAAGCAGATCTACAGTTTAGTAGGATACATTTGAGCTGGGTTGTAGAGGAAGTGGTGTTGTGGTTGTGGAGGATGGGTACTCTCTTGAGGTTGTTTTCAACAATACCTCTAGGAGTATGTCGTGTCGAGACTCGAGAGGCACTGGGTTGGATGGCCTGGATAAAGGACAGTTTTTGTAGGGCGTCTGTCTGTGTAGTATCCAGGGAAGGGGGTGTGGGTGTGTAGGAGCGGAGCAGGGAGGTAAGATCATTCGCTGAGATGGGGGATGTTATCCTGTTGGGACGCGATGGGGCATTAGGGTAGAGTATTGATTTCCATCTGGGGGCGGCTGAGACCTGGGGCTAGTGCGTTGCTGATGAGTGTCTCTTGTTAGCGGTTTGTGTGGTTGCCGAATCAGGTCGTGAAGGGATTGGATGTCCTCTTTGATTTGGTGTAGGGATCTAAGTATCATGTCAAGTCCGTGATCTGAAATATGGGATGTCGTGTTTGAGAGGGGACATGTCTGGGTATTAACGTGTGCTTTCGACGTGGCTGGTTTAGTATCTGAGTGGCCATCAATGGCTGGGTGGGGGGTATGCAGGGGTTGGGAGGGGGTGTTGATGTGAGCGGAAGGCAGTGGGACTGTGCGCTTCGTGGTGCAGGGGGGGGGGAAGATGAGATAGCAAGCTGATCAGGAATGAGTGCCTGACTGTATATATGTAGTGCAGGAAGGATTCATAAATCTGGGCATATACATAACCACTGTACTAGAGTTGTTCCTAGAACAAAATCTATACTCACTCTTTGACCAATTTAGGCAAGATGTCCGTCATTGGCAAGCGCTGCTACTCTCACTCCTGGGTAGGGTGGCCATGTGTATAATGATGTCTATGCCCAGCTTCCTAGTTGCACTTCAAAACATGCCCTTCTAGGTTTTCCCCGAATTGTTTAAATAAATAGAGGCAGTATTGAGGTTGTTGCTATGGGACGGAAGGAGATAATCACCCTACTAGACATATGGAAATATTATGGGCGTCCCAGTTAATTATGATTAATGATTGGGTCCACAGGGCGCAGACTGTAACAATGGTGAGGATGGACAGACATACAATAAGAGTTAGAGATTACCATGTAGCACTATTTAGAAGGGGGCACCACCATGTGCCTTACCCATTCACACCAAAACAGTGATCTAGATATGGCGGGAGGCTACAGCCATTGTGGGACAGTCACATGCTATCAGCTGTAGAAAACCTGGGGGGCTTTGCCAGATAAGGTTTTAAAGGCATTTCTAAGCTTTCCCCTACAAACACTCCAAAGGAATATAACTTAGCGGTGAATGAAACATACTGCTACCTGCAGGTCAGACACGCTCTAGCATCCCATATCTAAAAAGATATGGAACAACCAGACTCCTTACCTTTGGAGGAAGGTGTGCTCCCAGACCCCCTGCCCGAAGAGACCATATCATTCCTGTAAAGAAAATCATGAACAATTCCCATGATCATCTACAGAACATCATGGAGGCCTGGGAAGGATTTCGGGCCTTTGAGGATGTGGAATGGGAGGAAGTGCTAGAGAACCTATGGGCTATATAGATACCTTCTGGGTTCTGACTCACGCAACTCCACATTTTGAATTGATACTACTACTCTAGAACAACCCATAATCCTGGTTAAGGTGGGGAGGTGTCAATCTGATAGGTGCTTGAGAGGGTAGGAGCACCTAGGATCCTTCTTTCTCACTGTCTGGGCATGTCCATGTATACAGAGCTATAAGGAGGTCTCAAGGCAACCGCATTGTGAACCCCGCTTTACCAGTTTTAGCGGAGATGGGGTGGTTAATGGGGCTCTTCTGTCTGCAACTCAGCAGACAAAAGCTGAGAATTACTGTTATAAAGGAATACATACAGCAAGTGTAAGCAGGAGTAATGAACGATGAGTAACTAGGAGAGGGAATGATGGAAGGACTATTGAATGGAAGGAAGGGTGAGAGAATGTATGGATGAGTGGGTGGATGAATAAGTGGGTAGAAGGATGAGTGGGTGAAAGGATGAATGAATGGATAGGTGGATTGATAGGTGAAATGATAGCATCAAAAGGGATGGATGGATGTGTGAATGAATGGATAGGTATGTGGACAGGTAAAAGGTTGGCCGAGTAAAGGAATGGATGGATGGATGAGTGGGTAAAAAGGTGAGTGACTCGATGGTAGAGTGGATGGACAAATGCTGGCTGAAAAAACGATATATAAGAGCACCAACTGCCCAAAGAAATGGGGAAAAATTTGAAATACACAGCATGCATGTCGGGCTGCTGACATTTCATAAACAATTGCACACAGCTGTGAACCAGGAAAGAAAGACCTGAAGGAACACTGTGGACTGGTGACAGACAACGGTTGGGAGGGGCAAACGTGTCTATACTAAGTAGCAGTAAAAACAAGGTTGAAAAACATTTACTTGTGACAGTGGAAGCTCATTCGAAGTAAGTAAAGTTCCAGGGCACACCCCAACTGGTCTTCTTGCCAGTGGAAGAGAAAAGCACCTCCCCATACCCGAGGTATTGCCTTTGCTCTGGGAAAAGTTTTCACGCCTCATCAGGGTTAATCATCCACTGGGCTACTGCTGGACAGCAAATGCAGACTAACCTCCAGGAGTTTCAGACAAGGGAAAGGTAACTTAATATAAGTTACCTTTACTTAATATTTAATAAAAATCCAACTTCACTATTAAATTGGACTTTCAATAAATATTAAAAAGAGTGGTATAGTCATGATGCTAGCTGGTCCCAAGCAAGAGATAGCAGAATGAATACCTAATAGTGCTTCCTATTGCTTCATATGGGCCAGCTGAGCCTTCTTACAGTGAAAATAGCTTTTGGGTACTAGTAATTGTAAGGACATGTTAACTTTAAATTTCTATATGTTCTAATTTTAAACACCATGTGGCATGCTTTGTGGGCTGCGAAGCCTCCTTAGGGGGTGAATTATTAATATTTCAAAATAAGCTTTTCCTCTCTCAAAAAGTGTTATTTTGACAGGTCACATAGCAGCTTTTACACAGCAATAGTCAGGCTACGCATGGTAGGCATGAAGTCAAGCTTGCCCTGCCACTCCAGTGGATAGCACAATAGGTGCTGCAGTCCACAAGTGGTATTTACTTTTCAAGATCTGGGTGCAGTTTCTACACAATAGACTAGGTACGTATAGGCAAGGTAAATGTGCCAATTAGGAAAAAAAACGAATTGAAGGGGGACCAAAGGCACTTTACTTTGGGTTAGCAGGGTTAAGGTGCAGAATTTTAAAGCCAGCAAAGCAGATAGGGTAAAAATCTGGGGAAGGGGCATCATGAAAAGATGTTTTTTTTCTACATTGCATATTAGAACTACTGTGTTTTTCAAGACCTGTCACGTTCAACCCTTTGCATGGCAGATTGGCCAATCACAATTGACTTTCAAGGACAATTTGCGAAGTTGTTGATGTTGCTAATGCCATTTATGCCAGAGACCTGCATTGTCGTACATCCATCTGTACCTTTTCTACCCCACCCATCCCACCAATGTTGGCCCATCCCAGACTTTGAATATCATGGCTGGCTCCTGCAAAGCCAAGGCAACTTTTCCTCCCCCAAATGCTAAACAGCCAACCATGCACCACAAGTTACCAGCTTCAATGCATGATCTACAGGTGGGCCAGTTAACAGAGCACACATAATAAATCCCTCGATTAGCCGCTTACTCCAATGGAAGAATGCGATGCTTGTGCCCTGAACAGAACAGAACAGAAAAAACAAATCATTAACAGTGAAAGAAAGACCTTCTCTACTTTTTTCTTTATGTTATCTATATAGGTTGCGTGTGACAATGGCAGCAGAGAACACAGGAGTTTTTTTAATTGAAATTCACGCCTGTACCCTAGCAACAGTGTAACTGTAACACAAGGGGGGTTTGGGTGTTAAAGAGGCCAAAGTCAGATCGTCATATGTGGGTAAATGCTAAGCCAGATGTTTTTTAGATGTGCTTTTTACTCATGAAAGGAAGTGGAAAAACTAAAAAGGTAGCACAGAGTTTTGTGATTTTTGTATTGTATATTATTTATTTCTGTGATTAATGGCAGTTTTATAGAGCGTGCTCAGGATTCAGTTGGTGGCAGAGCACTTAGAGCACTTTACATAGGAACACATTCCAACAATGAATA
Source organism: Triturus cristatus (assembly GCF_964204655.1). Taxonomy (NCBI): domain Eukaryota; kingdom Metazoa; phylum Chordata; class Amphibia; order Caudata; family Salamandridae; genus Triturus; species Triturus cristatus. The sequence goes on along the minus strand of NC_140588.1, from coordinate 618,910,355 downwards.
AAAATATGATATAATAATATTAGGAGTCAAATAATGTATAGTATAAAACAGATGCACAGGGCTTATAGTGTCCATAGGGTCAATAGCCAAACTAGGTTCAAAACATGTTTTAAAGATTCCATACCACAAACTACAGCAGAGAATAAAATGAATTTTCACAGCTGGAAAGAGAGGTTTTCAGCTCTGTTTTAAAAATAGCACAGGATAAAATTGTCCTAATACCCAGTGGGAGGTAGCTCCACACCCTACATGTACTCCCCAATAAGGATTATTTTAAAGATTCTGCCTTCTAAATCCTGATGTCTCCAAGAGAAGGATCTCACTATTCCAAAGGAAGCGCTGACCACTTAGAAATAGACAGTTTCTGGGCAAGATAGTTAGGGGGTCACCTAAAACAAGGATTAAGGTGTGATGCATACTGGTTTAGAATTGCTCCTAACTTTGTGAGGAGTTACTACAGAGAGACCAGAACTTGAGAGATGTGGTTGAACTTTCTTGAGCTGTTTGCCAGTCTTTGAGTTGCATGGAGTGCTGCCTTGCCAGGAGCTAGATACAATGTGAAAATTACTATAGTCCAGTCTTGACAGCCCAAGACACTGAGGGCCAAATTATCAAGGAACGGCGATAACATTATCGCCGCTTTAGCGGAAGGAAACGGATGCTTAAACGGCGATAATGGGCTTGATAATATGCCCTTGTGAATTCCCATAGAAGCCCAGGTTCACACCAGAACCTGGGCTTCTATGGGAATTCTCAAGGGCATATTATCAAGCCCATTATCGCCGCTTTAGCGGCAGTTTCCTGCCGCTAATGCGGCGATAATGTTATCGCCATTCCTTGATAATATGGCCCTAAATTACTACGCAGCAATCTGGGTCTACGACAGATGGTTTGATTCCAAGTAAGGCTCTAAATTGACATTGTGCCCTCTTGACCTCGCATTAATCCATGCTTGGTTGTTATTATTTTTGTTCGGGAGGAAGCCAAGAAGTTGTGTGCACTTTATGATTGATGGGTTATAGCTAAACACACAATTGAGCCTTGTTTGACCTTCTGTTTTAACCAGTTTAAGCTGTTGTTGGTGGTGCAACATCCAGGTTTGAATGCCCTCTAAATCTTTGAACATAAACGTCCTCATGAGAGGAAGCTTTCAGGTAGAGCTGGGTGTCATGTGAGAATGATTGAAAATGAAGGTGAGGGGGCAAAATAAGGCATTGAACATTTAGGGGACATATGGAGACATGGAGCCTTCATTTCCTTTGAATCCCTGAGATAAGAATTTGACTTAGCAGTATCCCAGACACTTCATTATTAAAGACTGGGACATGCACTCAGGGTGCACATCCAAGAGGGGAGGATTCTCCCTGATTCCTTCCCCCTGGAAGACTGTGTAATAGTAGACCCAATTCAAAGACAGGGTGTCTCAGTGATCTACAAAAAGCTACTGAATAACTCCCCAGACCCACTGGGACCCCTGAGGACGGTGTGAATAGATGACCTAGGTGATATTACGGATGAGGAAAGGATGGAGGCCATTCAAGTTTCTCAAGAAATAGCGACCGGGGCACGGTTGAGACTAATACAACTTAAAATTCGCCATTAGAACATACTACTCCTGTACCTTACTATATAAAATGGTAATGGCGGGAGACCCCCAGCACATGAGGGAATGTGGGCAGGAGGGCTCCTTTTATCAAATCCTTTGGGAGTGCCCACGGATACTCCGATACTGGGAATAAGTAACCGCTATTATGTCACAAGTTCTCTCAGCAGAGGTCCTGCTTGAGGCGAAGGGGCTACTGCTTATGATACAGGGAGAGGAAGACACTGGTGGCCTTGGTGCCAATAGCAATATTGCAGAGACATGGGGATCATGACTCCCGCCATCAGTGGCTGATTGGAAGAAAGACCTAGACTGGTGCCAAAGGGTGGAGGAAGTGATATATCGCAGTAGGGGATGCATCAAAAATGGGAAAAAATATGGAACCCATGGCAAACATATCGGGGACTAAACTTGGGGGAAGACAATCTCACAATGGGTGCTAGTTATCGCAGTTAGGGTAATGAAGTGTAAATTATGTGTACATCTACTACTTATAGCTTAAATCTGTGACTCCAAATGAACCATCTGTTTGTTTTGTGACGTCAAAAATTGACCTACTGCTGATATTACTTTGTGATTATCTCTGAAACTGCTACCTGCTGTTTACGTTGATAGTATGTGATGAGCATGTTCAATGAAAAATATATTTTTTTTAAAGAAAATGAAGGTGAGATGTTCCATGTAATGTCTAAAGAAGGTTAGTGAGAAATGGAATTCAGAGAACCCATAGTTGGAGAGACCCTGGGTTTGATAAGAAGTTGACAATTTTTATACGTTGAATATGGTTTTGCAGGCATGACAAGAGTCAATCAAGGACTACGCCACCCAGAACCATTCTGTTTTTGAGGATTTTCAGGAAAGTGGTGTGGCCCACCTTGTTGAAAAGAGCTGAAAGGTCAAGAATTATAAGAAGGCAGGGTGCCCCTTTATCAAGGATGAGGAGATCTTTGGATATGTATGGAAAATTCAATAAATAATTGTTCTAAGAAAATCAGAAGGTGTGGATGGGCTCAATTATCTGATCTGACGATATAATGACCAGGACTTTGCTTCATTCATTCAATTTGGAATATCACTTATGCTTCTACAAAGCTTCAGACTGTGATAGAGTGCCCCTCTCGATCACGATATAATGTTCTCATTTGAGGGTTTGTGACGGTTTACCCTGCGACGCGGGCACCAATGAAATAGAAGTAACTAAGTACAACTAGTTTATCTGGCCCAGTTTACCCCGCCATCTTTTTTGTATCAACTATGGAGAGTCATGCTGCCCTGTGTTGTGTCTTAGTAGGTTGCTGTTTTTTTTTTGTCATTCCCTAGGTAGTCTCCAGAGTCATGTATGGTGACTGAGGGATCTCCCTGTTTGATGTATTTAGAGTCAGAGCTAAACTCTGAGGCCATGATGGCACCCAAACAGAGTTGCTACTCAGGCTTTGCAGGACTGGAGGAGTGGAAACATGATTTGTGATGAAGGGGCACACCCTTTTGTACCTTTCTGGGGATATGAAAGCTAATGGCATCCTACATGTAAATGGTCTGCAAATCTTAATTAACTGAGGTTCTTTGCTTTCATATGTGCAGGACATGCATGTAAGTTGTGTGAGTTTATGTATAGATGTTACACTACATGATTATGTATTTAATAGCATCTTTTAGAATATTGAGTGCAGATCGAATATTTCTATATCACCAAGTTAACCATGTTTAGGTAAGTGTCAATTTACTTTTCTTAACTTCACATCTGTGTACCTTGAGATTATATATACCTTCATATATAATCTATCTGGAGACAGTATAGACTTGAAAGGTGGACTAACGGTATGACACCACCATTCTGCCTTTTAATGTAGGAACGCTCGCAGCACTCTGAGGAGGGGACATTGATATCCCCACAGATAGGTGTGGTGTATGACAGTACACACCTATGGAAGCCGGAGTGCTTGTGGGTTAATTGGAGCCCCATGCTGTCCTATAGGGACACTTTTAGGAGGTGCAAAACTTGTGCACCATTTTATATGTGGGGCACAATCAGTGTGCGTCCCTTTGGCTTGTTTTGTGAATGGGTTAAAGTGTTCCCTCACTTACATGTATGCTCAATTACAAATATGTTTCTTGGGATGCTGCAAGGACGCAAATTTGCACAAGCATCTGTACCCCCTTTTGTAACAAAAAGTGTGATTGCACCACTGCAGCATATTACGTAATGCTGCCCCATGCAAATTTCGACTCTTGCGAGGCGATATTCTAGTTGTGGAATTTAATGGCGTGTATAAGGAAGAGTTTTATCTTGAGCTTTTTTACAATGAACGTCTAGAATTTCTCCCATCTTTCGTTGGAGCTGTTGTTGGCCCCCTCTGGTGTGAGCAGTATGGACATTTTTCAGTCAGTATGTTGCTTGCTCTGTTTCTTTTTTTGATAAAGGTAGATTTGACTCTGAAGATAAGCCTTTTATCTTTCTTTCTTTCAGTTTAAAGTTCTGCCAGGTTCTCCACAGAGGGGTTTTGGTGCCAAATTTTTTCAGATGCTGCCGTCCGCCCCTGTGTCAACTGCCTGCCTGGCGGCCCGCTGATTGAGGCGATTTGATCTGCCTCCCCTTCCCCCCTGCTGTGGGTGTGCACACCTGGGGGAGCCTGCGAGATTTCCAGGCGGAGTTGCAGCCAGAATGGGCCTTGACCGGAGGGCGCTGCGGCGGGCAGACCTGGGGATTGGCGATATTGGGCCCAGAGACGCATGTGAGTTGTGACTTTTGCCGCACGGCTTTATATGACGGCTGGAGGACCCTGGACCATCCCGAGGCGTGCTGTGTCCCCATCTGCGCCTCCCGGTTTGCATTGCATTGCCCTGGAGGGTCCTCTCCTAAATTGTTGCCTACGGGCGAAGCAGACGTGTTGGGTCAGCCACAAAGCTGCATGGCCTGATCCTTAATTGGGACTCCTGACCTGCACTATTACTAGGGCTGGCGGGGCATCTGCGGCCTGGGCCCCTATGTGACTCTGTGGTGTGGCTGTGGGGATGGAGTAGATCATCAACCCGCGCTGTGCTCGGGCTGTGACCGCCTCCTACCAACGATCCTGCGGAGGTTCCGCTCGCCGCCGGTGGCCTAGGGAGTGCTGTCACCGGTGTGCGTAGAGGGACACTATATGCTCACTGCGGTCCCTGTGGAGCGCCTTTCATCTACAATCTATGCAGCAGAGGTACGGCCTGGCAGTGGCACCTATTAGGGGGGTGAGGAGTCGCCTGCATGCGGAGGCGGCTGGGCTACGCCCCGGTGCGGCTTGTGCATGGGTCTGCTCTGTGCCTGCTTCCCTGCCTATACGGTAGTTGAACTATACCTGGATTGCTTGCTCCTGGTGGGGCGCCCTTCCACTCCTTGACCCCTCCGGTGCCCTTGCTTACGTGAACACCGGTTTGGAGGCGGACGTACCAAATACTGGCCTGTACTGGTGTTGTCTCGCGCTGTGTGAACTTCCCTATTCTTGCCAATCATGACTCGTGACAAACTACAAAACTCCAAGCAGAGCACGCTCGATCGCTATGCTGGGGTGGGCGCGTAGTCGGTGGATCCGCCAGGTTAAGCTTCTCCTGGTCCAGACAACGCTGCGCTGATGGCGGCAATTACACAGTCCCGGGACGCACTGGAGGCCAAAATCGGAGCGGTGGGGTTGGACGTGATGTTGATCCGCCAAGATCTCCGCAAGGCGGTGGGCAGAATTACGGAGGCTGAGACCTGGATTTCAATCACAGAAGATACGGTTGCATCACTCCACAAGAGGGTGACTGCTCTGGAATCCATCACCAAGGGATTGGCACTTAGGGCAGAAGATGCCGAGGGCAGAGCCCGAAGGAATAACCTTCGCTTTGTTGGCTTTCCTGAGGGCTGCAAGGACAATGATGTCAAAAAATTCCTTACCATGTGGATTATGGGCTGGATCCCTCAGGCGTCACTGTCTACGTGCGTTATTATTGAGCGCGCACACCGTGGCTTGATGCAAAAACCTCCTCCAGGAGCCAGACCTTGACCCATTATAGCTTGGTTTTTAAATTTTCACATCGGGATGCGATCCTCACACAGGCCAGATCGATGGGCAAACTTCAGCACGACTCCCATTGCATTCTCATCTTTCCTGACTGTACGAAACTGGTACAGCAATGCTGGCAATCGTTCACGGCTGCTGAAGCCCGGCTGCTTGATCTTAAACTCCAGTATGCATTGCTTTTTCCGGCCCAGATGAGAGTTATCTTCAACTCCCGTACACTTTTCTTTGATACTCCCAAGGAGGTCTTCGCCTGGACAGATGAAAGGCAGAAACTCAAACCGCACACCCCGCCTCGCTTTTATTTGGCGTCATCCTCTGGGGAGCCCGTGCGCCAGCCTCTCAAGCCTAAAGGGAAACCAAGCCGAAGATCATGCTCGCAGTGCCGCTCAGACTCTAGGAGCGCCTCCACCTCCCCGGCGGCCGGGGAACCACGACATACATCGCTGTTGCGTCATGGAGATTGAGGGTCACAGATGACGTCCTTCTGCAGACCAGATGGGCCGGTGAACTCTGCCTCATATCCATTGTTTTCTCTACTCTCATATTTTTCTTTGCTAAACTGTATATTATCAACATTGGGGCCAGAGTGTTAAGACTTGCTAATTCCTTATGCTGATGGCCCGATGTATGTACCTACGTGAGGCCTTCCCCCATTCCTCTTTACTCAGTATTTGAGAACTATATTGTGTGTTTTGGGGACAGTTCTATGGGGAACCGTTGGTGCAGGGCCATGCCTTGCCCCCGTTGGGGCGGTGGTACGACACTCACCGCAACATATACTTCTATTGTTTTGAGGTATTGGGGTGGGGTGGGTGGAGGACGGGTTGGGATTTTTGAATTGCTTAATGTTACTTGCCACTGCCACTAGTCCCTCCGATTTACCTACACCTGGGACTGCCACTGCCATTCATCCTGCTAGTTTCTTCTATACATGTAATTACCGTCTAGGTAGAATTTAGCAGGGGTCAGGAATAGAGGGCTCTGAATCCTCAGCTGTAATGTCAATGGTCTACTTGATAAGATTAAACATAGTGCCGTGTTGCATCAAGCTAAAAGACACAGAGCAGATATCCTCCTCCTACAGTGGACCCATTTGGCAGGAACCAAGACACCGTGTCTGGGAAGTTTTGGCTTTGCCCACAAATATCACGCTGACTTTACTAGAGTTTCCTGGGGAGTTGCAATCCTCATGCATCGTAATGTACCCTTCGTCCACTGTCGTACATGGTCAGACCCACAGGGTAGATTTATTGTGATATATGGAACTCTATATGGGGAGCCTATTGCCTAGGTAGTGTATATGCCCCTCCCCCTCTCCTGGTCCCTAGTAGAAAAATTGACGCTGCTTTGGACCAAGCTTCCGTCGGGGCTGACTATAGTTGGAGGAGACTGGAATGATGTTATGTTCCCATCTCAAGACAGGTGGCATGCTAGGCCCCGAGTTGCAGAGCCTCCAGACTCCAAATTATTGCCAATGGTTCAAGGTCTGGGATGGGTTGAGTCCTGGAGAACTGTACACCCTGACACACACGCTTACACGTATTTTTCTGGAGTGCATTCATCCTTCGCTCGCCTAGATTACATTTTCTTATCGGGGCGCACACTCCTCGGTTAATCGAGGCTGTGATTCTTCCCAGAGGGCTCTCTGATCATTCCCCTGTCTCTGTTATCCTGTCCCTGAATCCTAGGCATTCCGTATTTAGGTGGCGCTTGTCACCGTGGTTGCTGTGGGACGATGACTATAGGACGCATATTCACGACTCACTGGCCGACTATTTACTACTCACCACAGGCACAGTGGAATCTCCGGTCACCCTGTGGGAGGCAATGAAACCCACTCTTAGGGGGCAGACATCGCCTTCTGCACCACACGACGCAGGCAGAGAAGTGATAAGCTGATTAAAATCAAGGCCCAATTGCTTGAGCTAGAGAACGCTAGAAGAGACACAATGGGGCAGGCTGCACGTAGACAGTTGTTACTTGTTCAACAGATATGTGCCAGTGAACTTTTAAACGAAGCTCGACTTTATTGACTCGCTACACGTGGCCAGATATTCCAATGAGGGGACAAATCCAGTGCCCTACTGCATCGCCTGTGCCAACAGACACTACGCCCCCAGGTGCTCCCGAGGATCCGGGGTCCAGATGGGACAGCTCCTACAGACCCATCCATTATTGCAGACCACTTTGCCTCGTACTTCGAAGACCTGTATACCCCCCATGAGGTGCTTCCTGCGACCATGATACAGAAATGTATTGACGACCTCCCCCTCGGGCGCTCTCGGACACAGAGCGAGATGCGCTGGACGTCCCCCTGTCGGTCGATGAACTGCTGCCCGCATTACTAGCTATGTGTGTCGGGAAAGGGCCGGGCCCGAACGGCTTCCCCTGTGAGTTTTTTCAGAATTATCACCCGCAGCTGTTAAAACCCTACCTAGCGGCGCTGGACACTGCCTGGGAGAATGGTGCTTTCCCGCCAGATTGGCGGCACGCAGAGATCGTAGTGTTCCTGAAGCCGGGTCGTCCACTGGAATACTATTCATCATATCGCCCAATCGCTTTACTTAATGTGGAGGCTAAACTCCTAGCCAAGGTGATAACTAATTGCCTGGTCTCCTATATTGCAGAATTGATCCACCCAGATCAGGCGGGCTTTATGCCCAACCGCGCTACGCGTCACAATATTAGGCGTGCTCATAATGTTTTCGCCACGGTTGATAGGCTTGGTACACCTGCTGCACTCTTATTGGCAGACATGATCAAAGCGTTTGACACCCTAAGCTGGACATATCTCTTCACTCTGCTTGCACGCCTGAATCTTGGGCCCTGGCTATTGAGCCTTATTCGCTTGCTGTACACTGACATAACTGCAGCGGTCCATGTGGCTGACTCGTTTTCCCGTTGCTTTCCTGTCGGGCGGGGTACCCACCAGTGTTGCCCCCTCTCCCTCTATCTCTTTGCCCTTGCTATGGAGCCACTCGCGGCTTGATTACGCATAGATGCACAACTGCACGGTTTTGAGTGGACACCGGGCTTGTCTGACCACATTGCGCTCTATGTGTATGATGTCTTATTCTTCCTCATGGACCTTGATCGAACTGGTCCACGTCTTCTCCGCATCATGCAAATCTTCGGTGAAACCTCCGGCCTCTACATGAACCGGGGGAAATCCTATTTGTGGCCACTGCAGGGCAGAGACCGACTGGGCGACTGGTCACGGGAGGTGGAGGTGACCCCAGACGGCTTCAAATATCTGGGAGTATGTCTCTCATCGTCTCCGGCACTGACGTGGAATACAAACCTCACGCCCTCATGTACGCAGGCAGGCGATCAGACACAGACATGCTCCCATCTCCCCTTATCTCCCTTTGGTAGGTCCGCTATCTTTAAAATTATTTCCCTACCTTGTTTCCTCTACCAATTACAAAACCATCCCTATCCCATAAAACCGTCATGGTTTCACCAGTAAAATGCTATCCTGGCCCGTTTTCTTTGGGGAAGCGGTGCCTCGCGGGTGGCCCTGAGGACTTGTTTCCAGTCCACCTACTCTGGCGGGGTGGCCACTCCGGACGTCCAGGCATACTACATAGCCTCTCATTTACTTGTCCTCAATGACTGGTGGTATGGCGACCGCGGGGACCCGGCATATGCCGTAGAATGCTGGCTATTGGGTGGCAACCCCCTCCATCTTGTTCTCTATTCTGAGGAGATACTTCGAGAGCTAGCACCCGCCACAACCACGGTCTTTAAGATCTGGAAGCCGGCACTCAGCCAAATGGGTTGGTGGGGAAGACTCACCAGGGAGACTTCACTGTGGCATAACAGACAGTTCCCACAGCTTATGCAACTGTCTGGCTTTCGAGGCTGGGAGACCATCCGGATAGATACAGTGGGAGCCGCACTCTCAAGTCCTTCTTAAATATGCAGACGGAATATGATATGCCCCGCTTGCAATTCTATCGTTATCTTCAATTCCGACACGCCTTTACCCCATACATCTCCCATCTATCAGAGATTCCATAATTTAACCCTAAAGGTTTTCATGGGCGAACTGGGGAATCATAAAATAACCAAAATATACCGTACATTCATTAACAATACCCCTACTACACTACACAGAACCAGAGAGGCATGGCAACAGAACTCGGTACCGCTGGAGGAGGATGATTGGGTGGAGGCTCTGGAATCCCCGTGTAACGCGGCAATTGCGTGCCGCCTACGTCTTATCCAATTCAAATACTTACACAGAGCTTATTATACCAGAAACCGGCTGTGGCGTATTGGGATTATTGCGTCCCAACACTGTCTACGCTGCAGGTCCACGGAGGGTGCCTTCCTACATACCGTCTGGTCCTGCCTGGCACTGTCAAAGTTCTGGACGGGGGTGTTCGTGTGTCTGTCTGAGGTCTTGGGGTGGGATATTGCACCCTCACCGAGGCTTACCATGTTGCATATTACAGAAGATATAGGTCTTACTGTGGCAATGTTTTTTTTTTCTATTCTTTTCAATTCTTATTTTATCTTGCAACCACTGTGTAACCATTTCTTGATTATTGGTTATAAGCACGTTGACATTTCTGTAGCTTACCCTGCAAATATATCTTGGGTGCCCTAAAGGCCCTTATGTTGTATTGGCTGCCAACAATAAAATTAAGTTGTGAAAAAGCAAAATTTGTTCAGATGGTATGAGAGTTTTGTAACCTCTTTTAGAGCACTGATAGCTTTAGTGTTTTTTAATTAAGTGTTTTAAGGGCAGCCATGTCTAATGTCCCTGCTATCTTTCATTGTTCTGGGCTTTGAGCCTGTTATTGTCCTGCTGTGCAGACATGGATATTAGTTTTTGTGATACTCTCCAAGATAGTGTGGGTATATCAATGTTTTGTTTGGTGTTGTCATGTTTGAAGGTGTACTGTTAGATAAAGAGATAGTTCATGAGTTTCGTACTAGGTCGTTTTGTCATAAAGGGCACAGTTTTGTAAAGATATTACTTTATTAGATTCTTTCATATTTTCCTTTTCTAGTTTTCATGACAACAAACGTACCCCCCTCAAAGAGCTATAGGTCAGCTGAGGGAGATGCAGCCTTTATGGTTAGGAGCAGTCTTCTTACACTTTGCAGTGTGATCATTGTAAATCAAATTTAGTGGAAGAATAAAATGAATAAATATCGATTTCTGTTTGAGGCATTCGCTCTCATTGCATTATGGAATGCGTGAGATGGAACTTTTGGCTGAAGACGTCTAGAAGCTGCGTTTAATCCAATTTGCAAAGTCACAAATCTTTGCTTGAGTTTTAATTCTTATGTGCCCCTACATCTTTCCATTTTTAATTTCTCTTGCAGGGTTTTTAGACCTATACCCTTATTGTCATGTCCTGGACTGGACGAACATTCCCCAATCGGTGAGTCAATCGTCCCAGTACCCATCATCTTATGTCCTCCACCTCATGAACTGCATCATTCCCAAACTCCACCCCCAATCTTCAGACAATCAGCTAGGGATACAGGACAGATATCCTTGGATCTCACCCCTAGGGTCCCAAGGTGACTGCCAAAGTAGCTGTTCAGACTGCTGCTGCGCTACACACGCAGGCATGGATTACTGCTCCTGGTTATCCAAGGTTGTTAGCAAAATGAATATTTGTCCCTCACTAGTCCTCCCTTGCGTGCAATTGCTCTCAACAGCATCCTTCGTGCAACTCATTAAAATGTTGATTCTTGGATGCTTTCACTAAACATTATTTCCTCCCTTTTACATTGTAAAGGATAATTTCAACGAATGCAACAAACAGGAGAAATTACCGCGTCCTTTCTATGCCAAGCTTGAATTTCCCTGCTGAATTCCACGAGTGAGCTTGCACAGTCGCCTGTGCTTTTTTGCTCTGAAAAGAAAAATGAGAAATCTACTTTCCTCTTTTTGACAGGGACAATGTTTAATGTTATATTCCAAATGTATTGCTTACATTTTCCCTTTAGATGTTTATGCAAAATTATGATTATTGTAATTCTAAATTATTATTCTCTTAAATCTTAGTAATGAACAGCAGCAGCACGTAATTGAATCTAGCAGAAAAAAAGAAGCAATCAATCTGCAATGAATGTTGTCCCGTTTGTGCACGGGGACACATGGCTTTGGTTGCATTGGGGATTTCTGCAAAAGCCTTGCAGTAAATACCACCACAATGTGACAAACCGTTAAGAGGCGATAAAGGTAGAAGATTTGCAGAAGTGATTTCACGAAGTTAGTTCGCTGTTAAGATGTATACACGTGGGCCAGGGTGACATTAACATACTAGCCTGCACACACGTGTAATGAGATTTCTCTCACCTTGTGCTGGTTAGTAAATATCATCCAGTGCCGATCGAAAGATATAATTAAAGAATTTGGCATCACTGTGCAGTGTAAATTGTTTTCATGTAGGACTGGCTAGCACTCCCAGGGATGGTGGCCTGGTGGGGTCAGTAGACCTCCATGTCTGGGACTGCTTTTAAATAAAGCAGTCTTTATTTTTTTTTTTAATGCATCCCGTTTTCCTTAAAGGAAAACGGGATGCATTTAAACAAGAAAAATTAAACTTTTCAGTTTCATATTTTTTAAGGGCGGGTACTGGTCCTTGGGACCACTCACTGCCTGCTCTTAAAAATATTTTGTCTCATACTCACAAAGGAAAAGAGGTCCCCTGGGGACCCCTTCCCATTTGTGAGTGGTTTACCACCTACTTGAAGTAGGTGGTAAACTGCAAGTGTTTTACGGCCGCAAATGCGGTTGCAAAACAATTGTACATGGCATGGTGACTCGCTAATAGGAAGGGACGCCCCTTCCTAATCGCGGGAGTCGCAAATGCTATTTTGCGAGTCAGTGACTCGCAAAATAGCATTTGTACATGCTATAACCCTTTTTTGTGGTCGCAAACGGGAGGATCTCCTATTTGCGGCCTCAAAAAGGGTCATACATCTGGCCCTCAGTGCTCAATTTGAGACGATGGTTGCCGGTGGGGGCAACAGGCTCTCATTTTTTGGAACCAGCACTTATTTTTCCTCATCAGATATTGAGCAAGAGAGAGAAAAACACACAAACGGGAAAGTAGGAGGAAGAAAAAGATGGAAAAAATGGCACAAAGTGAGAATGCAGGAACCTGTAAGAGTGAGATACAGGCAGCAGTGTCCAGTAGGGGATTAGAGACGCCTTAGGTGAATGCAACACTACGCAGCCTTGGTATTCGTGGCGCCGATTTCTAATAGTCCAGCTGCAGCAGAGGTTTTGGCACCAGCCCTCATTCTTCTACAAATTAAGCTCTGCATGTTCTCTTAGATGCCTGTGTGAACCTGTTGCAGAACATCCAACTTCCTACTAGTAAAGGTGCAGAGGGCACAGCCCTTCCTATTGGAACATATTGTATAGAAGTATTCCCCGACTATTTCCATTTTAGGTGTTTTTGGGCCTATTGATAAAGATACGTAAAATATATGTATAGAGTAGTACAGGAGGTTATAAACAGTGAGAGATTCTGGAATTAGTTCAGGGAAAAGGTAAGGAGTGGATCAAGTTCCTACTACAGTGACCCTCCCTCCCGGCTCCTTATTTAAAGGGACAGTAGCGGGCTGGTCAGTGTGACCCCTGTGCCCCCACAGCCGGTCGCTCCCCCTCACTGCTCTGCCTACCTGTCGCTGCCTGGCACCTGCCCACCCTGTTACCTCCGCCTGACGCCACTCACCTGGTTCACGCCGCTGCCGCCTCCTGCCTCCTGCTTCCTGCCTGTCGCTTCCTGCCGCTGCTGCCCCTCCTCGCCCGCTGACCTCCGACGCTGCCCCGGTGACTTCCGCTCCGTTTTTTCCCGCCCTTTTCGCCACCGCTGACCCGCTCTCCTCCTTCCTGCTCCCGCCTGCAGTCCCCGCCTCCCCCCACTGCCCATTGGACAACCCGCTCCCGCCTCCCAGCTGACCCTCCCTCCCGGCTCCTTATTTAAAGGGACAGTAGCGGGCTGGTCAGTGTGACCCCTGTGCCCCCACAGCCGGTCGCTCCCCCTCACTGCTCTGCCTACCTGTCGCTGCCTGGCACCTGCCCACCCTGTTACCTCCGCCTGACGCCACTCACCTGGTTCACGCCGCTGCCGCCTCCTGCCTCCTGCTTCCTGCCTGTCGCTTCCTGCCGCTGCTGCCCCTCCTCGCCCGCTGACCTCCGACGCTGCCCCGGTGACTTCCGCTCCGTTTTTTCCCGCCCTTTTCGCCACCGCTGACCCGCTCTCCTCCTTCCTGCTCCCGCCTGCAGTCCCCGCCTCCCCCCACTGCCCATTGGACAACCCGCTCCCGCCTCCCAGCTGACCCTCCCTCCCGGCTCCTTATTTATGACGCCCCCTGAGCGACCGCGCAGCGGACGCGCGCAGCGGGAGCGCCGACTGAGCGCCGAAGGTGCGCCAAAGGTAAGCCCGTCTGTGCCCGTCCGTGCCTGGACCGCGCCCAGCGCCAGACCCCCTGGCCCCCGCGCCCGCCAGCCTCCCCGCAGGACCTACGACTTCACTACGCTCATCGCACTCAAAACCGCCCGAGCCCCCGGGTGCTACCGAGCGTCCCCGCGACACACCCATGGACCCTTCGCCTGCCGATCCTGCAACTTCTCCTGCCTCCAAACAAGCACCACGCCCACCAAGACGGACAACAGCAACCACCTCAAGTGCATCCTGATCAACACACGCTCCGTCCACAGACACGCCGTGGAACTCTGGAACCTCCTCGACACCGCATCTCCAGATGTCGCCTTCCTCACGGAAACCTGGATGAACACCTCCTCAGCCCCCGACATCGCCATAGCCATCCCGGACGGCTACAAGATCATCAGGAGGGATCGCGTCAACCAGACCGGAGGAGGGATCGCCATCGTACACAAAGACACCATTCGCATCTCGACTGACTCCACCGACGCATTCAACACCGCCGAATACCTGCACTTCCAGATCCACACCGACCCCAAGACTACCCTCAGAGGCACCCTCATCTACAGACCCCCGGGACCACGCGCACAGTTCTGCGAAGACATCACGGACTTCATCAGCCCTCACGCCCTCCCCTCCGCCGACTACATCCTCCTCGGGGACCTCAACTTCCACCTGGAGAACAACAACGACCGCAACACGACCACCCTGCTGGACAACCTCGCCAACCTCGGACTCCAGCAACTGGTCAACACCCCCACCCACCACGCCGGCCACACGCTCGACCCCCTCTTCTCATCCAGCAAGCACGTCACCTTCAGCCACTGCACCGGACTCCACTGGACTGACCACAGCTGCGTCCACTTCAGCTTCAAGAAGAACACGGTCCAGCACCACCCGAAGCAGGTTCCCCACAGAAACTGGAGCAAGATCACCGTCGACCAGCTCACCACCTCCCTCAGCCAGAACCCACCGGTCAGGACAACGGACCCTAACACAGCAGCCCTCGACCTCACGCAATGGCTGACCTCCTGTGCCAACGACCTCGCCCCACTGAAGAACCCTCTCACCAGGCCCAGAAGCAAGAAGGCCCCCTGGTTCACCGACGAACTCAAGGACTCCAAGAAGGCCTGCCGCACCCTCGAGAAGGCCTGGCGCCTCGACAAGACCACCGACAACAGAACCGCCCTCAAACTCGCCACCCGCAGACATCATCAGCTCATCCGCACCACCAAGAAGAAATCTTTGAAGGAACGACTGGACAAGAACGCCCATGACAGCAAGGAGCTCTTCAACATCGTCAAGGAGTTCTCCAACCCCAGCGCCGGCAACAACGACATCACCCCCTCGCAGGACCTCTGCGACTCCCTCGCCTCGTACTTCCACCGCAAGATCGCCGACATCCACAACAGTTTCGGCGCTCCACCCCCGCACCCATCGACCGAACCTACACACCCCGCCGCTATCCTCCAGACATGGACCAAAGTGGCCACCGAAGACACGACACGCATGATGAACACCATCCACTCCGGATCTCCGACCGACCCATGCCCCCACCATGTCTTCAACAAGGCCGCCTCTACCATCGCACCTCACCTCCGAGACATCCTCAACGCCTCCTTCGACACAGCCACCTTCCCGGAGAGCTGGAAGCACGCCGAGCTCAGCGCACTACTGAAAAAACCAACAGCGGACCCGACCGACCTCAAGAACTTCCGCCCAATCTCGCTCCTTCCATTCCCTGCCAAAGTCATCGAGAAGGTCGTCAACAAGCAGCTGGCCGCCTTCCTCGAGACGAACGGATCCCTCGACCCATCGCAATCCGGATTCAGAGCCAACCACAGTACCGAGACCGCCCTCATCGCAGCCACCGATGACATCCGAGCCCTGCTCGACAAAGGTGAAACAGCGGCACTCATCCTCCTTGACCTCTCCGCAGCATTTGACACGGTCTGCCACCGCACCCTAGTCCAACGCCTCAATGACACCGGCATCCAGGGGACTGCTCTGGAATGGATCATCTCATTCCTCTCCGGCAGAACACAGAGAGTACGCCTCCCTCCGTTCCGCTCTGAGGCCACCGAAGTCATCTGCGGCGTCCCGCAAGGATCGTCGCTCAGCCCCACTCTCTTCAACATCTACATGAAACCCCTCGCTGCCATCGCACGCCAACACAACCTCAACATCATTTCCTACGCCGATGACACCCAGCTGATTCTCTCCCTCACCAGAGACCCCGACACCGCCAAAGCCGACCTACACGAAGGGATGAAAGATGTCGCCGAATGGATGAACATCAGCCGCCTGAAGTTGAACACGGACAAGACAGAAGTCCTCATCCTGGGACCGTCGCCCTCCGCATGGGACGACTCCTGGTGGCCCCCGGCCCTGGGCACCGCACCCAAGCCAACGGACCACGCACGCAACCTGGGCGTCATCCTGGACTCCTCCCTATCGATGACCAGACAAGTCAACGCTGTCTCCTCATCTTGCTTCCACAACCTCCGCATGCTCCGCAAGATCTTCAGATGGATCCCGACCGAGACCAGGAAGACTGTCACCCAGGCCCTCGTCACCAGCAGACTAGACTACGGAAACACCCTCTACGCCGGCACTACAGCCAAGCTTCTGAAAAGACTTCAGCGTATCCAGAACGCCTCCGCCCGTCTCATCCTGGACGCCCCCCGACGCAGCCACATCTCGAGCCACCTGAGAGACCTGCACTGGCTCCCTGTCAACAAGAGGATCACGTTCAGACTCCTCACCCACGCACACAAATCCCTCCACGACCTGGGCCCAAGGTACCTCAACGACCGCCTGACTTTCTACACGCCCACCCGACAGCTACGATCCGCAAACCTCGCCCTCGCCGCCGTCCCTCGCATCCAGAGAGCCACCGCCGGAGGAAGATCCTTCTCCTACCTAGCGGCCAAGACATGGAACTCCCTGCCCGTCCACCTGCGGCTGACCCAGGACCACTTCGCCTTCAGGAAGCAGCTCAAGACCTGGCTGTTCGAGCAGTAGCAGACCCCCTCCCCCAAGCGCCTTGAGACCCTTCCGGGTGAGTAGTGCGCGCTATAAATTCCATGATTGATTGATTGATTGATGAGGTTACTAATACAGGTGTACTGAACATTACAGTAGATAATTGCAATTAACAGAGATGGTGGTAAGGGTGTAGTTGACAGAGATTGTAGTAGGTGGACAAGGGTGAGCATGTTCAATTTTTGAGAATGGAGACTGAGAAGGAACACTATTAACCAAGTTCACAAATGCAGAAACCAAACGATTGCTGTGTATGGCATCCGGAGTGATTCCTACAAAGTTTTAGAACTACTGTGCAAGTGTACCTAGGGAGGGTGTAAAAACTTTAGTGTTCACCGAAGTGGGCGTTTTGGAAGTCTTAAAAAGTTATTGAAACAAATGTTTAACAAGACATTTTTATCGGATCAGCACTAGATATTATGTCTGGGAAGAGCAGAGGGAAAACACGGGGAGCGGCCTCTCACCTACCAGAGAGCCGCAGTGTGACCAATATCACCATACACCACGTGAGTCATTTCATGCATGTAATATATCACATAGAATGAAGGAGTGAATAACCACAATTTTGGTTAAAAAAATACAAATTTAAAACTATGTAATTTCCCATGTGAAAGGATTCTCTGGGGTTCCTGTTGGACATCAGAACCATATACAATATTCATAGGGCATTTGCCGTAGTCATTGCCTAGGGTTTGCTGTCAGGTACTACTGTTTTATTATTATTTCTAGTAGGTCAAACTCCATTCCCATTGGAACTCCTAAAAAAGCCCTGTCAAACTGCCCACCTCATCATAGACTTTCCTGCTATTTATCTGAGATTTCCCAGCCCACTTCCTGTCATAACATAACACAATCGTGGTTACAACCAGTGGCAGCCTGTAATGTGCAGCAGTGGCAGGGCAATCTCACACATGCACACACTCTCTATCCCATGCATACACACATACTCATCCATATGCATCCTCATTCACAAGCATACACACATTCACATACCTTTTACGAGCACGTACACACGCACACACCCTTTTGCAGCACATACGCGCACATACAGATACATTCATACATTCACACGCATGCATTCAACATCCATTAAGGACTTACCAGCTGCGGTGGGTGGCGGGAGAGAGGAAAGAAGTCTTGTTGTTTCCTGGAGGGTTCAGGGAAGGAAGGAACAGAAGGAAGAGCCTGCTGCATCTTCTCACTGGCTAACCTTGTCAAGGGTCAGCCAATTAGAGGAGGACCTTCCTTAACTTGTCACAGAGTTTGATGGGGTCAGTGAGAGTTGCTGACCCTACCCCACTCTGTGGCGCGAGTCACTGATGGACATTCATCCCTGGGCACTGCAGGGCTTAAAACTGAAGCACACGGGTCACAGACTATCAGTGATGCTCCCCCTCGTCACGAGGGAGAGGTTCACAAAAGACTTCTGAGCTGTGAAATCTTCAGCCCAGCACATTTCAGCTAAGACATCCAGTTGCCTGCACATTTAGCATATCTACAGCCCCTGGCTGCCTGACCCAGACATGAAGAGTGTCTATTAGGCAGACCCTTGCTCAGCCTGACAACAACTCTTCATGCGTTGGGAAAAGGTGGAGGGGAGGGGCCCCTCCTCTCTTAACATCAAGTTGCGGCCTATGTTGGAAGTACTTACTTAGCATGTGTGGTTTGTTCCTGTATGAATTTGTAGATTGCATTACTGCACCACGCAGATTTGGAAGATGTGAAAAGATATACGCTTCCCTGCAAAGTTTTTGTGATGTCTGCTTTTTCTCTTGTTTCCTCTTATTGGCCATATCTATAAATCCACTCACATGCACTCAGAGTTTGCTAAGCAGGGTATTAGACAAACACAAAATAATCTGTGTTTCATACAAAGTGAGGGCAGTAGATGCAAAAACGCCTATAAAACGTTTAAAAGTCATTGTGGAAAAGAGCTGCCTCAGAAGAAACCGTGGACAACAGTTGTTGTAGAAGAATATTGAAACATACATGGGCATTATTTTTAAAGATTAAATTATGGAGTAACTCAAATATCAGGAGCATAGCCAATGACCCAGAGGATCACCAGAATGTATTCTTGCAACATAAAATTCAAACTGATTTAAAAAAGAAATGGTTCTGCTACATTCTACCACAGTCCAATGAGATTGTTATCTTTTGATTATAGTTTTATTTTTTGTAAATACAAACCATGTTCTGAAGGCATCTAAGAGCTGTGAGGTCGAGAACATTTAATCGGTATTACGTGATATAACACTGGGATTTTCATTAGAACAGTAAGTTATAGCCCCTTATTACCAATGTAGAGGAGACATCACAATACAGTATGACTCACATGAGGCAACAGGAAGACAAATGGATACCGTTCATTTTATGTTTACAAACCCACGTCAGAATAGGGAACTGTGTGGAGAGAGAGCTTAAGAGGAGAGGACCAGTGGAGGGGGATGGGTTAGCGTGGAACAGTTTGGCGGGGTGACCTAAGATTTTGAGACTGAAAGGTGATTATCAGGCAGTCGTCATCCTCAGAGCTTTATTTATAACGGCAATGTGTTCTGGATATTACAATATTTTCACAAACGTTCTGCCTTATATCACTTTTGTATTGGAATAAGCAGTACTTCCTATTATCTGAAGAACGTCTGCTCCCGTCACAAAAAGACCCTAAACCTGAGAGAAACGAGATAAATCAGGCTTTCAAAGATAGGCATACTATCTTTGAACAATAGCTTTGCTACGTTTTAAAGAAACTATTAAACTACACAAATCGTCAAAAATATACTTGAAAGACTTAATTTTCTATTCATCACATCTTTATTCATCTTGCATTAAGAAACACGAACTTCATATTATTTCTAGTTATATCTTTAATGTAAACATTTGAGCATACTAACCGGCCATTGATTCATATCCTTTCCCAAATTCCTTCACGTTCACCCAGTCTCCATTTCCCTGCTTCCCTTAACCAAGTCAATGAGTTGTCCTCGTTGTTTCTAATATGGAAACTGAGCAAGGAATTTGGTAAACAAATTTCCACAATTGAGATCCAAATTAATGCATGAAGACCACATCCTCCCTGCATGGGAAGCTTGAACGCAAAAGCCTCGACACCAGAGACCTCAGTCAATCCTAATTGCAATTGTATCAACATGCCCACATCATAGGAACTCTAAGGTCTCTTAAAAACCTTGAAACAAAGGCTCGGGTTGACTTGCTTGCACAATGTACCTATTTGTTTTTTATAAGATAAAGTCTCGACATTATATAGTTATGTTGTGTTATGTAACAATTGTGCTAAAACACTGAAATTCTTCAGTTATGCATAAAACACACGTCATAACTCTAGTCACTCACCATGCTTAGCAATAGTTAGTGACTCTTATGGTCTTACGTAGAGCGTGGTGGAAGGCATACTCCATCAAAATGGGATGGATATCCCGTCCTCCATATTGCATGTGGCAAAGGCTAAAATGCACGTGTAATATGGAGGACTGGACAACATCAACATTTATAATGGCGTATCCTAGCCACCAAATTGTAAATAAGGCCTTCACTTTCCTGTATCATTGTAAAAGGGGAGTTTGTGTTTGGTTTTGTGTTTTCTCCATGACGGGTGAGGTGAGATGTCATCTGTTATGTATGAGATTGTAAGTAGTTCATGATGAGGGCATGGGTTATGACTGGTTTGCCTAAACATAGCTGGCAAATCTCAGTGGTTTTTAAGTTTTGTTTTACATCCAATCCTGGCAGTGCACGGCCTTGATTGTCTGCAGCAGGAGTTGGGTGAAGGGCATGGCCCTTCACAGTACCCGCTGCAGGTGGACAACCCCCGCTATGCAGGGCTTTTGGCCATGTGCAGCATGGGTTGACTGAATAGCCTGGTCATAGCCAGACTGTGACCCATCCCCCAGCAGGCAGCCAATCCCCACTGCGCATGACCTTTGTCTGTGTGCAGTGGGGGTTAGCCACAGGGCCTAGTCTCCGGCAAGGCTCTGCACCCAACCCAGTGTGGGCAGCCTACCCCAGTAGCGCACAGCCTCCCGCTATGTGCAGAGAGGAGTGGCCACAAGGCTTGGGCATGTCCAGACCCTGGGTCCAAGCTACTTTGGGCAACCTGCCCACAGTGCACTTAGGTTTCATGCAGTTATTTAGTATTTTATTTGTTTATTGGGTTCTTAAAGTGAGACATTGTTTTAATGTTCTTTCAGGCCCTGAACCTAAGTTTTGTAAACTTTTTTGTACATTTTATTTGAACCTTTGAATATTTTTTTTTAAGTTATTTTTTCAACAGATCATTGCTGGTTCCACCCATGACTATTTTCCAGGGCTGGCGGAGCATCCACCAAAATGTATAGACCATTTAGATCCTGCTATTCCATACTCAGCTAGTTCATGCAATTCTGATGCAGTTCATTGCACTATGCCATACAACAGCTCCGCAGCAACAGAGATTGTACAGTTTATTTTGCCGTAGTTTTCTTTCTTAGGGAAGCTAGATTTTGCCGACTTTTCTGATGGCTTCTCGGCAAGAAGAACAAGAGAAGAGAAATCCAAAATAAGAAGGAGACGAAGGAAATAAAGAAGTAGAAGATGTGATTCCAAGTCACCACCAGAATCTATTGTTTGGAAAATGTTCACCATTCCACTGAATGAAAAGGAATTGTCATCCAAATATGTGACGTATACTTTGTGCGATAATATGCGATAATATGAGAAGGGGCAACTGAGGAAAATACAGCTTTGGAACATCCTTGACGCACAAGCATGATAATGCATGGTATGACCAGCAGTTCATTGTCAATAATTAGATGAAGAATTCCAAAAAGGCTAGCAGGTACAGGGAAACCATGCCATATGCCATCCCTACTGGAGAGAGGTTGACTGAACATATCTTGCAGGAGGAAGAACAAGAAATTGATCCATACCTCAAAACTGTGAGACTTCATTGCTTTGTGTGTGTAGCAAGATCATGTCTTATAGAGAGTAAAGAGGAAGATTGGACAGAAATCGAGATCTTCTCCATCAGAACATGTGGAGAAACTATTGTTTTTATCTTTTTATCCCATTTTTTCATGTTTTGTTTTGTTTTCCTCAAAAAACCTAACAACTCAAAAAATGAAAAAATTCTTTAAATAATGGTTCATTTTAGAATCAACTTTAATAGTTTGAAATAAAATGTATATGTTGTTTGTTTTGTATGTGCGTAAAAGTGAGTGAAAGGGATGAACAGCAGAAGACCTGGGTGAGTAAAAGAGTGAATTATCAAAAAAGTGAGTGAAAATAGGGTGTGACTAGGTGAGTGTGAAATTGAGTAAGAGAGAGTGAGAGCGAAGAAAGGTGTGAGAAAGGGTGTGAGGAGCGGAAATGAGTGAGAAAGTGTGTGGCCAACTGTGGGATTTGGGCACATAGTCTAGCCTCCATCCAGACTCTACACCCAACTTCCTGCGGAGGTTTGGCCTCAAGCCCGGCTCTGCTCCCCACTCTCTGCATAAGTCAATCCATGCTTTACACTGCCTTTTCAGAATTTGAGGTACCCCGACACCTGCCCGAGGTCTGCAGTACCTCTCTCAGTATTTTAGGTGTTGGGGTACCAGGAATACCCAAGAAAAATCCACAGCTCTTGCAAAAAAAATTCCATTAACCTATGGGGGTCCCTTTGAGGGTACCCCAGCTATGGCTTTGGGGTTGTGTGTTGCTCGCCCTGCTCCCTTATATGGCTTGCAGTTTTTTTAAGGCACAGGGAATATGACACATATCGTGAGATAGCGGCTGTAAGAGAAATGTTTCTCTTGTAACCAGCCAATGAGAGAACATAGATCCATGGTCCAGCTTTGAAAACTCAGATCCAAAAGGGAAGATGGGAGAAAAGGCTTGCTTGTCCAATCGGATTCCTTTATTATTTTAGTTTTTGGATTTGCAGATATCTGCAGATTGTATCCAGGAACTTTCCACAGTTAAATCAGCCAAGATATATAAAAGTGTTAGCTCTTTAAAGCCAGCTCAGCAACCTTTTAAACATTTAATTCTAAAATACTACTGAATGGATGTACATCACAAACACATTGTCTGGTTAGTGTTTTACTTTCATGCCAAGTTTGGTGTAAATGTGTTCAGCGTTTTGGCCTATAGACATGAGCAAATTTCTTATGAGCTAGACCTGCACAAAAATTGACATGTCCTACATTAGCCGACTACGCCAAATGATTGCCAAATGTAGTGAAGATCTGTCCACAGGGTCTAATATAGGCAAATCAACAAATAGCTTTTTCAATGGGAATTGAAAGTGCAGCTGAACTATAAGTAAACAGCGCTATCTGCCACTGTGTAGTAACAAAAAAATATATGTATATTATGTATATGTGTGTATATATATATATTCACTTAAAAAACCATAGGTTTCACACACGTTATAGTTAGGTGGATATTTCACTCGTAAAAAACCAATGAAATTCCCCCGTTATAGTTACTTCAGATAACTATAACTCGCGCGCCCGCAATCCTCTGCTCATGACGTCACATATTACATCACTCATGGCATGGTCAGTGGCATCACTCTTGACATCACTGATGACATCATCCTTGTGATAGAGTGGCGGTCGCGCGAGTTATAGTTGTCTGAAGTAACTATAACGGGGGAATTTCATTGTTTTTTTACGAGTGGAATATCCACCTAACTATAACGTGTGTGAAACCTATGGTTTTTTAAGTGAATTTGCAAGGTTTTTTAAATGCTAATTCCTAAGTATAACGTGTGTGAAACCTATGGTTTTTTCAGTGAATTTGTATGGTTTTTTAAATGCTAAGTTATGTATGTATTATTATATATATATATCTATTTTTTTCCAATAAACTACGTATTAAATTTATTTTTTATTTTTTTATGGTTTTTCACCGTGCGCGCACGGTGCGCGCACCCCCGCGATTTAAAAATAAATAAATAATTTAATGTTTTTTTCTGCCTTCGGGGTCCTTCAGGGACCCCCTGACAAAGGCTAGGGGGTCAGGAACTCTCTACCCTGCCCCCTTTTCACGTTCGCCACCTTCCTTATCCACTCTCGCACTGAAAACAAACAAAATGGCGGCCGACACTTCCTGATTTCGACCGATTCGAACGTTGACTGACATGTAACAACCAATCAGAATTACGCTCGTGCACGTTAGGGTGCGCGCACCCTGCACGTACGGTGCGCGCACGGTGCGCGGCTATAGATATGTATGTGCTTTTTACTGCAATTTTCTCTGGAACTACTGAACAGATTGACTCAATATATGCAAAAGGCACTTCCCTGACCTGAGGATTACCTCTCTGCCAAATTTCAAGTAGTTCTGTTCAGCCGTTTGGGCTGTACCTTCGACTAAAGGTCCTATGGGAAAATGCATGGAGAAAACACGTTTTGGGACCCCCCTTTTTTCTCGGCCCCCGCTTGACGAATCCCCCCGAGACTTTCAGGGTAGGAGCTTAGCGGAGCGTCCCATTAGTTTTGAAAATTTCGCGAAGATTCGTCAACCGGCGCCAAAGTTATTCAAAATAGAATTTTGAGATTTCCTATGGAAACACGGTCCTAACTATAACAATCTACTGGCAACCGCCAGTAGATAATATATATATATATATATATATATATATATATATATATATATATATATATATATATATATATTACCTACTGGCGGTCGCCAGTAGGTAGTTATAGTTAGGACCCTGTTTCCATAGGAAATCCGCAACATTCTATTTGGAATAACTTTGGCGCCGGTCAACGAATCCTCGCGAAATTTTCAAAATAGGTGGGGCGCTACGCTCCGCTCCTACCCTGAAAGTCTCGGGGGGATTCGTCAAGCAGGGGCCGAGAAAAAAGGGGGGTCCCAAAACGCGTTTTCCCCATGCATTTTTCCATAGGACCTTTAGACACAGCTACAGCCCGAACGGCTGAACAGAATTACTTGAAATTTGGCAGAGAGGTAGCCATAAGGTCAAGGAAGTGCCTTTTGCAGGTCTGGTGTAAATCTGTTCAGTATTTCCTGAGAAAATACCATTTAAAAGCATATATATATGTGGGCGGAGCCTAACCACACATCTCATCCTGAGATCTGATTGGCTGTCAGCACTTCATCCAAGAAGTGTTGGCAGCCATCTTGGGACCAATATACATGATAGCACCTCATTAAAAAGCATTGCAGTTAATAGAAGGTTTTAAGACTTTAGTTACATTATAAATCATTTGTTGATGGTACCATACTCATTTTAGGAATTGTGGTATGTTCTAAGGTGATTTCACCATGTGAAAAAGCCTTCTGCTGGGATATCATGATTGAGAGAAAAATATTTTCTCATGCTTTTACCACAGAGGTTTGGAAGGTGATCTATAGGCTAAACTGAGAGCTTATTTTCTGTAAATTCACATTATCTTTCTCAGTCATGTGAGAATGAAGTCTGACATTCTCAGTAAAACATGTACATCCAACAAGGGCAGAGACTGTCAGTTGATTCCTTTGTGTTCTACTGCAGCTTCCCAGAGTGTTCCAAAGAACTACTAGAGCGCTAACAGTCCTACTTATGATAAACGTATGGCACACCTGAAGCCATCTTGCTTGGATTAAAGTGGTAACTCTTAAAACATTTAATTTAAAACGGAACAAAATGAGGGGGTTCATTTTTCCATAAAAAGTATGATTAGTGCTGCAGAAAGAAAAATTAGGGCACATTTTGAGTGACTTCTCAAATCCTCTTCTATTTCATTAAAAAATTCTGACATGCAGACTGAAACATGCACTTTCAATACCAGCAGCAGTTTTCCCTGGTGAGCAGTAGCTTTACTACAGTGATCTAATGAGCAAAAAGAGTGCTAACATTCTGAATTTATGGCAAATGTGTGACACATCTGAATGCCTTCTTGATGGAATCAAAGTAAAAAACTGAAAGTATTTCCTACTGAGGAGACTGCAGTAAATGAGGAAATTAGGAAACTTCATAACAAATAAGTCTCCCAAGATGGCCACCAGAGACAAAAGAGCCCAAATGTAGCCCAAATATCACCCAGATGTAGCCCAAGTATAGCCCAATGACAGAATGTCCCAGAATGTTCTTAAAAACAACTAGAGCGCTTACTGTCTTCATTATGACAAAAGTATGGCACACCTGAAGCCATCTTGATTGGAATAAACTGGTAACACTTAAAACATTTAATTTAAAAAGGAACACAATGAGGAGGTTCATTTTGCCATAGAAATTATGATTAATGCTGAAGAAAGAAAATGAGGGCACATTTTGAGTGACTTCTCAAATCCTCTTCTATTTCATTAAAAAATTCTGACATGCAGACTGAAACATGCACTTTTAATACTAGGAGCAGACTTCCATGGTGCAGTAGTTTTACTACAGTGATCTAATGAGCAACTAGAGTGCTAACATTCAGAATTTATGGCAAATGTGTGACATATCTGAATACCTTCATGATGGAATCAAAGTAAAAAACTGAAAGCATTTCCTACTGAGGAGACTGCAGTACATGAGGAAATTAGGAAACTTCATAACAAATAAATCTCCCAAGATGGCCACCGGAGACAAAAGAGCCCAAATGTAGCCCAAAATCACCCAGATGTAGCCCAAATATAGCCCAATGACAGAAGTGTGCAAAACACTTATTATTTTGTGTTTTTGCAGTGTTATATAGTGCAGACTTGTCAGGTATTGGAGTGCTTTACATGAGCATTGGTTACATCACACAAGAACAAATTCATTTTGGTTGTAGACATGGGGAGACTAAGTGATTTGACCAGAATCACAGAATGTCGAGCTGAAGCAGAAACTTCAACCTGGTTCCCCAGTTGCAAAGTTTGCAGTTCTGGAAGTAACACCACATCCTCTCCCCTAAGTGCAACATTTAATCAAGTGGTCAACTGGATAAAAAAACATAAAGATAACAAATAATTTAAAAGTGCTTTGTCGCTATTTGAAAACTCAGAAAATATGTCCTTATTTTAGTCTTTTAGAGCACTAACCATAATTTTGATGCCAATAAGACCCTCTCATATATGTAATTTCTAAAGGAAATGCTCTAGGTATTACAGTTTTGATTACATCAAGATGATGTCAGGCGTTCCACACTTTTGTAATAAATATAGAATGTTAGCAATCTAGTTGTTCATTAGGATACTGTTGAGAGGCAGAGGCCAGGGGCACGGACTCTGAAAATTGAAGGCAGGTAGGAGGGTGCAAAGGCAACAATTTAACCACACTGAGCAGGCAGGAAGGGCCGTGGAAGCACAACAGACTATGGAGGGCAGTGGAAAGGGGGGCAGGGGCAACAAACCAACAATACAGGACTTGCAAGAGAGGCTGTTGGAGGGAAGATCTATTACGGGTCAAGGAAGCTAGGGGCGGTCCCCAGATCCCCGGGAGCCACCACAGAACTGAGCAGGAGAGTGAGTCAGGGACAAAAGGGGCACCTTAATTTGAGCCGGGGTGCCTAGGAACGCTTGCTCCAAAAATGAAGAAAACAGACATATGAGACATGGAATTGGAGGCAGAATACAATGGCAGTTTAATGAGAAGATGCAACTTCAAAGAAACCGCAGAATAGAGACATAAAATACAAAATACAGAATCCAGATAATCATACAGCTGTCATAATATTCTCTGTATCTCAATTAATGTACTGACAGAGAGAGAGAGAAAACACATCTATAAATGCATCATGAGAAACAAGTTACACCAAGGAAAATGTTACCTAGGAACACTCACGTTTACTCTTAGAGCAAGCATTCCTGCAATTACAATACAAAATCTTTTAAATGCAAAAGTAAAGAGAACAATGGTTAAACATAACATGACATTTCATATAGGTAAAATAGAATAAGATACTTCAAGCAAAGCAGAGCAAGACATTTTAAGCAAAGGAAGACAAGAGCTCCCAGCTCTTGGGGAAAACCTGCACTGCCTGTTAACCTACATACAGACGGCGAGGTAGTCCGTCGATATCTGTGGGTGCTCCCTTTTTATATCATTTTGTGGGCTCCTTTGCACGCTACATCTACCTACGTATGCTACCCAAAAGCTTCGTCTGCAGATTTTACCAGACATTTCGTCATTTACCCACTTAATGCTGACAATGGACTGGGTGAAAAGGTCAGTCTCTCAGGCCAATCGCTTATCGTAAGTTCCATAGAGCAAGCAGAAAATAATGGGTATTGTACGGGAATTCAATATATTCATGTATAAAATCTCCTCAGTTCTCCTAACTTGACGCTCTGCGGTTGCCACTTCCTTAAAAGCGGGAAACCTGCCCAGGAAGCAAGTACCAGTCCAGGATGCAGCCTACTGTACGTCGACAGCTTCAGGGGGATGTTGAACTTTGATACCGAGCACGGAGCACTCGGGTAGGGTGGGGGCTACTAGTTTGGATCAGAAGGCCTCGCAGACCTGCCTTCAGACTGCTATACACTAAAATTGCAGAGCTATGGTCAATTTAACAAAGAGGCCTACATATTGAACAGAAGGGCCTACACAGGGGTTTTATGCTGGCTGAGTGGTAAGGATGTCTCAGGATAATTATATAGCAACACAGGACCCGCTGGTCAATTTAATACGGCCTACAAATGCAGCTGGCAGGGCAAGGACAAGGGTCTCATACTTCAGGTGTGGACAGAACGGGTCAGGGGCCCCCTGTGATACAAAATCTACCCTCCTTCAAGGCTGTGGCAATGTAATAGACCATTGTGGGCAGAAGGAAGAGGCAATGGTAGTACAACCATACATGCCAACAGACCCGATTCAGCCAGGAAACGTCCAATGTTTTTAAGCTCAAATGGGCTTTATTTGATCTGTCTCCTGTCTACAATATCCTCTTTTTCAATGTAACTCAAAGGGGAAAATCAATACCCCAGTTTTTTTTTCAAAATCTCCCTCTTACCAAGTTCAAAATGTTCGCAAGTATGGTACATTGGATCATGGAAGGAAATGGGATAGGGACATGGACTTGGATAACAGAGGACAGGAGGGACATGGAGAGGTGCACCAAACTGACCCTGCAGGGCAGGCATCAGGGTTTGCAGCAGCACAATACACCACACAGGGCATGCAGGACGGGAGTGCAGCACAACAATCCATAGAAAGCAAGAGGGAGGGGACAGGACCATGCACATGGACAGCAGAGAACAGAGGGGCAAGAGGCAATGGTAGCTAGCTGACCATAATGGACAGACAGGAGAGAAAGCTGCAGCATAACAGACCATAAAGGGCAGGAGGGACGGATCAGGGGCATTACAATGGAACAGACAAGCCAGGAGGGAGGGAGTAGGGCTGGGGGCAAGGGGGCAGGGCAGGAGCAGCAAGATAGCCATGGAGGTCAGGCAGGATGGGCACTAGAAGCAAGACACACCATGAAGAGCAACAGTGAGACTGTGATGGCATACACACAGACCATGGAGGGAAGGTGGGAGGGGGTCAGGGGCAGCTAACTGACCACACAGGGAAGGTGGGAGGGGCCATGGCAGCACAGAAGACCATGCATGGCAAGTGGGAGGGTTAGTGGCAGCACAATGGCTATGATGGGCAAGAAGGAGGGTGGAGGGGCATGCACAAAGGACGATGGAGGATAGAAGGGAGGGTCAGGACCTGTGCACAGACAAGAAAGTTCAGGGGAAGGGACCTCACAACAGACCACACGGGGCAGGCAGGAGGAGCAGTTGCAGCACAACAGACCAGGGAGGGCAGAAGGGTGTGGCAGTACAATGGACCATGTAGGACAGGAGGAAGAGGATAGGGGCATGGCATGTGGACAGGCAGGGTGGAGGTGGCAGGGACAGGTTACAGTCATCTGACAATGCTAGGCAGGTGGGAGGGGAGTGGCAGCTCAACAGAACACTCAGAGTAGATAGGAGTGGCAGGTCCATGGGACATGGTGGGCAAAAAGGATGGAGCAGGGGCATGCACAAAGACATCGGAGGGCAGGGGGAAGGAGAATAGGGGCAGCAAGCTAAGCACAGAGTTTAAGCAGGAGGTCAATGATGGGGCATAGAATTGGGCAATGGAGGGCAGGAGGAGTGGACTGGTACATCATACTAAATTGAGGGCAGTGGCAGCACATCAGACCATGCATGGCAGGAGGGAGGAGGCTAGTCCATGGATTCACACAACAGAGGATAGGGAGGAAGGGGATGGGGCAGCAAGCTAACTGTTCAGAGAAGGCGGGTATTAGGAACTTTATTGTTTATAAAACATTGTGTCTGTGCGAACTACTTAAAATATGAACAAGTATGCAGCATAATCTCACTTTTATTCAGGAAGAAGAGGACGTTTGTGACTGTGACTCCGGGCTCACTTGGCAGAAACACCCCCTGACCCTCCACCCCCTATCGCAAAATGTAATGCCCGTGAAAAGGGTAGGTGAACACAGTGTTATATAGAACATAGTCCTGAGAGCACGATTGAAAATGAAAACTAGATATAGTGTATGGTATAAACTATGCACCAAAAAGTGTGATATAAGATGAACCGGGTGTGAAATATAATATGCAATACATTGTGCGCAATGACAGATTCATTGGAGAGCGCGAGATAGCACAGGCACTAGCGCGTGCTATGCGATATGCGCCTTGGAGTGTAATAAGCACAGGGCAGTGTTGTGTAACCTAACTAGTCTCTAAAGTTGTAATATAAAATATGTGCTGGGGAGTGTAACGTTGCATATGCACTGTGACAAAGATATGGATCCCAGATTGTAATATGTATGGCATAGCACTGTGCGTTATAACATAGGCATCGAGAAAGGCACGTTAGATGGGGCAATATAACCCGTGCGAAGACAAGTGTGGCATGACATATTCACGGGGTGGTGTTACAGTGCACATGGGCTAGAGAGTGTCATAGCATATGCACTAGCTAGTGGAATACAACACAGAGGTGTGTGGCACTCGGCAGGCAATGGTGGGTGTAACACAGCATTGGGCTCTGTCAGGAGCACGCTGTGACTCTCAAGTGATGTTCGTCCCCTTTCCAGAGAGTAAAATAAAAAGTATTACACATCCGGCAGTGGATGTGTGTTTTATTAACCGTGAGGGGGGTTTCTTGCATAGTTTTGGTCGAATTTTTGTCGAATCCCCTTTGAATGGCTTGGTGTGCATGTGTATTAAATGTGCCCGTCAATAGCTACCCATGTTTGTATAAATAAACGACAAGGGTGTCTACCAGGATTAGGCACGGTAGGGCATCAGACATGTCAGAGCTTCACTAGTGGTGTAAATACATTCCACGTGGATTCATTGCATGCATAGTCGCCTTTTAATGAATATCACGCAAATCGTCATGGTGATAGGTACGTACGGTTTGTCCAGCATGTCCTAGGTGTGTCTATAAATATATATTTTTTAAAAATAATAAAAAACAGTGGCCGGCCCTGGGGATTGGGGTCAAAAAAATATAATTAGGAGACTGGCCCTGGGGGATGGGGTCATCAGGGCCAATAAATTAGAATAAGAAGGGGAACCAAACAGCCCCCCTTCTTAAAAAACTAAAATAAATAAAAGACTGGCATCGTGCCGGAGGCCATGCCCCCTCCGTGCAGCACTCTGCAAACGCGCCCCCAACAGGCATCTCCAGTATGCGCCAGGGAGCTGCACTGCAGCCAGGTGTTCTGAGGCCAAGCCCCTTTTTACACCTCTCTGCAACGCAGCTCTGTGGCGCTTACTGGAGGTACCTAGTGGTCTAGTTTGACCCTAGGGACCCTTAGGATTCAGGGGGACTTAATCTCTCAACTTAGAACAGCCACAGGGCGCGTTTACACAGTGGTGAAGGGAGGGGACGGGGCCTGAGGTGACGTGTGCAAACACGCACTATGGCACGTTTTAAATTGGGGATATAATTTCCCTTCAATACTGAGGGCCCCTGGGGGCTAACTAGCCCACCAAGTGCTTCCAGTAAGCGCCACTGAGCTGCATTGCAGAGAGGTGGTCCAGGCCGTGCCACTTTTTACACCTCTCTGCAACGCAGCTCTGTGGCACTTACTGGAGGTACCTAGTGGGCTAGTTGGACCCTAGGGACCCTCAGGATTCAAATGAACTTAATCTCCCAACTAAAAATGGACACAGGGCGTGTTTACACAGTGGTGAAGGGAGGGGACGGGGCCTGAGTTAACGTGTGCAAAAACGCCCTGTGGCCTGTTTTAAGAGGTAGTTTTAATCCCCATGCCCTATTATACACTAGGGGCTTACAGAGGAGGTCATGCTAATCACAGGGGGACCCCAACGCATAATGTTCCCTAGTGTATGTAGGTGTTTTCACTGTATTCTAAGTGTCTTTTAACATAGCACTGGCTCTAGGACTGGTTAGTCAGACTCAGTTACCACCAGTATCCATCTGAAAAAGTTGAGGGTACAGGATGATTTTGCAACAAGGCTTCTTTCTGCTCTTCTTTTTGTTCTTTCTGCACGTTATCCTTCTTCCTGCACTTATCTTCGTATTTGAGGACTTCTGTTGCTTCTTTCTGCACTTCTTTTGTTTCTTTCTGTGCATTTTTTCTTCTTTCTTCACATGTCCTATCTCTGTAGGCATAGTTAGAAATTAGCATTTAAAAAACCTTTGAAATTCACAGAAAAAACCATAGGTTTCAGGCACGTTATAGTTAGGAATTAGCATTTAAAAAACCTCAGAAATTCACTGAAAAAACCATAGGTTTCAGGGGTGTTATAGTTAGCTGGGCTTTTCACTTGTACAAAACCATTGAAATTCCCCCGTTATAGTTAGTTCAGCTAACTATAACTCGCGCGCCCGCAATGCACTGCTGATGACGTCACATATTACATCACTCATGACATGGTCAGTGACATCACTCATGACATCACTGATGACATCTCAAATGACATCACTGATGACATCACTGATGACATCACTGATGACATCATCCTTGTGATAGAGTGGCAGACCTCCTCTCACCCTAATATAACCTTTGATACACACATTCAAAAATAGAGACTAAAATTTTCAAAACAATGGACATACCAATACCAGTTACAACAACCTCTTCAGTAATTCTAAGATCCACATACACATCCACTCATTCACCAACAGTCCTATACAGTCACTCATACATGTACTCACTCATCATATGTACTCATACACCTATACATCCTGTTACACAATGCCACTCATCCATAGAGTTACTCACACACATAGTCACTCATGCTAATAAAGAATCAAACATACATTTACTTGCATATACAGTTATACACACACCACCATACTTACTTCTACGGAAACTTACACATACTTAGTCTTTTAAACAATCACTTATAGAAACACATACTTATTCATACAGGAACTCTTTCAATCTCTCACTCTCACATATACTCACATATATACACCAATAGTCACATATACTAGTTTAAAACATATGTAGTTACTCATAAAGACACTATTGAGACAGTCATTCACTCACTAACACACCCATACACACACTTATCCACCCATACAGTCCTGCACACATGCTGTGTTCAACACATACAAACAGTGAGTCACTCATTCATGCACCTATGCACTACGTAATACCCCCCACCGAACCATGCAGACACTCAGACTGATACTCAAAAAACCAACTAATAACCTATATAGACACCCATGTAGCTACTCACCAACCCATGCAGCCACTTATACACAAAGTGAGAGACTGATACAGATATTTACATATTTAAACATTACTCACTAAGCCATGTATTCACTATGATACACTTAATCAGTCAGTTACACAATCAATTTTTCAAAAACAAATCATCCATTTAGACACTTATATACCCATTTATTCTTCCATCGACCTTGAGATATACATATATAAAACATATTTAATTTTCAGAAAAACACACATTCACTGGATGATGTCATCAGTGATGTCATCAGTGATGTCATTTGAGATGTCATCAGTGATGTCATGAGTGATGTCACTGACCATGTCATGAGTGATGTAATATGTGACGTCATCAGCAGTGCATTGCGGGCGCGCGAGTTATAGTTAGCTGAACTAACTATAACGGGGGAATTTCAATGGTTTTGTACAAGTGAAAAGCCCAGCTAACTATAACACCCCTGAAACCTATGGTTTTTTCAGTGAATATATATATATATATTCACTGAAAAAACCATAGGTTTCACACATGTTATAGTTAGCGGAAATTTTACTGATAAAAAACCAATGAAATTCCCCCGTTATAGTTAGTGCAGGCAACTATAACTCACGCGACCGCAATCCTCTGCTGATGTTAATACTGTATTTAGACACTTATTTGCCCATGTCTTCTTCCATACATTTTTAGCTATACATATATTACAAATATTTTTTTTTCATAAAGACACATATGTCATCAGCAGAAGATTGCGGTCGCGTGAGTTATAGTTGCCTGCACTAACTATAACGGGGGAATTTCATTGGTTTTTTATCAGTAAAATTTCCGCTAACTATAACATGTGTGAAACCTATGGTTTTTTCAGTGAATATATATATATATACACACGCACACACACACACACACACACACACATGCATATGATGTTCCAAAGCAGTTGTGTGTGTGTATATGTATATACATATATATTTATACACAAACACAGCTTTGGAACATCATATACGTGTGTGTGTGTATATGTATGTATATATGTACACACACATATACATAGGTTAGGTTAGGTTATTAAATGCAATTAAGGCATGCAGATTAGACTGAATTAATGGGCTAGAGTTAGGCTAAATTATTAAAATAATGCAATTAAAAATTCACTGGATAATTTTAGCTTATTAAAATGAAATAAATACAAATGAATTATACTTAAAGAAAAGTGTTAGCGTGCATTATTAAATGTATTAGAAAACAAAATCTGAAAATGAAAGTTTAGTGTAATTTTATTCAATTCAGAGCAATTATAAATCAGTAGGTATAGGGTACTCTACTATAATTATAACAACTGTTAGGTTACTGAATACTGTAATCACAGCATAATGATATACATTTAAAGGGCAAATAGTGAAAAAGAATATGGTTACTCCTGAAATAAAATTATAATAAAAATGTAATAAACAAGTTGATGTAGATAAAGGGTAGGTGTAGTGGTGGCTGAGGAGGTAGCGATATTACTGAAAAACTGCCTTCACAATGTACTGATACCCTACAATATAGTGACTCACAAATTTAGTTGAAGTCGATGTAGTAACTTATAACCCCCAAAAAGATTCCCATTAATGCCCTTTTGCCCACTTCCTGCTCCCCATGGTGTGTAGTTGTGTGTTAGCACTTGAGCAACCACATGTGTACGGAAGAATCCACTCTGATGTCTGGGAACAGAGATGTGTTGCTATTCAGCAGGTTGATTGAGCCAACTTCCCCGCTCTCTTCTATCTCACGCTTCTGCTTTGTTGCGATGACACATCTTTGTTCCATATCACTCCTCACCTCTCTCCTGCTCCAGTCATCGACCAAATCTCTCACAGCTCCAGAGCTGTGCCACATCATGCACCATTTTATGCCTGCTCTCTTTTTCTCTCTGCTCCAACCCACTTACCAGTTGTTTCCTGCCATTCTTCAGTTGGCTCATTGCTCCTTGTTCCTACCTTTCAATGGAATAAGAACTCTCGCTGCATCTGCTCTTGAAAACTGACCAAGAACTGCCATTGTTGAGATGTTAGTACAGAACTGACTGTCCTTCCACTAGAACTGATATTCTCTTTTGGCCTGACACCTACTAAATATAGGCAAAGTAGAGGAAAAGCAAAAACAATGTTGATTCAAAATCCATTTGCATAATTCAAATCTCATCAGCATTTGCATGTTAAGGTGAGCTGTGGGCTTTGGAATGTCCCAAAAACACATAGCAAAGACAGTTCCATCACTGTGACGCATCCTTCAGCTTTATATGGACTACTGTAAGAATTTTGCAGTTAATGGTGGCAACCAACCAGTGCAGCCCAGGTATTCCATAAAGTTAGGTATCACAGAGTTCACAACAGTACCAAGTATAATAATCATTTTAAAAAAATCAACACTCCCCAACACAAGGAGGTCAGAACAACACACACGCATCTAGCACAATTCAGAGGCACCCTATAGTTAGTTATAAAACACATATTCGTATTTGTATTTGCATTTGTGTTTATAAAGCGCAACATTCATCCTAAGGGACATCACGGTGCTAGGAGAGCGTTATCCAGATATGGGGAGGGCGGATGTGAACAGTTTCGGGTTGCAGCATAGGCCAGGTTTTTAGGTGGCTTTGGCTATAATCTAGGGGACAGGAAAGTTTTTAATTTCTTCCTAAAGGACAGGTATTCGTTTGTTAGGCGTAGATTTAGTGGAAGTTCATTCCAGTGGACGGCTGCTAGTTTGGAAAAGGATCGGTCTCCTGCTCTAACCCTTTTGGTCCGTTTAATCGTGGCCAGGGCCTGATGGCGAGACCTCAAGATTCATGGGGGAGCGTAGAATTCTAACTTATCTTGCAAGATTCGGGGGCCGCTCTTGGGTAGCGCTCTGTGTGTCTAACAGAGGAGCTTGAACTTTGCCCTTCGGCATGCAGGCAGCCAGTGCAGTTCTCTCAAACATTCAGATGCCAAGCTGTATTTGCTTTTTTTGCAAACCAGTCTAGCAGCCGCATTTTGGACCGCCTGTAGTCGGGAGAAAAGATTCTCAGGCATGCCCACATAGAGCGCATTCCCATAGTCAAGTCTACTAGAAAATAGAGCCTGGGTAATGGACTTTCTACAGTTTAAGGAGATCCAGGAAAAAAGTATTCGAAGTAGTTTAAGTATAGCGAAGCTTTTTCAGCACAGCGTTCGAGCATGGTCTTGCATGGACAGTGCGTTGTCAATGAGTATGCCCAATTGTTTTGCAACTCGCTTAGGTTCTGAGGTGGCTCCCAGCGCCCGGGCCACCAGGTGTTGTCCCAAATTAGGTGTGCTCCACTGAAGAGCAGAATCTCTGATTTTCCGGCATTTAACTTTAAACAATGTTCCATTATCCAGGTTGCTGTTTCAGTGAGACAATTAATTAAGTTACTTTTGGTATCCTCACGCTTGACTTCCATGGCAATTAGCAGCTCACAACAGCCCCCCAACTGTTCATAAAACTATAAACCACTCCATGACAGCACACATAACATACTAATCCAATACCCAACAACTAATCTAGTTTAAAAGATGAAGTGGACTCTTAACATGAAAGTATGTATTCATTTTCCTCAGACAAGAGACTTTTAACAAGAGAGTGCACATGCCAATTTGGCCAAATCGAACACTCCCAGATTGGTATTGGCCTCCAGCTACACACAACAGACTAACAATAACAATACATGTGCAAATAAATACATACATGGAAGTGGCTTATTAACCATATTCACACTTTTTATTATCTAAGTCAGAAAATCAGAAACCAGGCTACGCTTTGTGATGGAATCCTAAAGACCTGGTACGAAGGCTCCTGGACTCTAACAGTATTGCAATCCCATACTGAAGGCAATAGAGCACTGTACAAATCTGCAACATATCATAAAGAATACCAGAGCCCACTGGTAATGATGTCCTCAGACCCATGGCTGCCCATTCTGGCAAGTGATGCTCCACATTTTTACGAATACATTTATGGGGGAGAGCAGGTATTCTCAACACACTATACATGAAGAGAAATCCTGACGCGAATACAGCAGCCCACACAAACCTATTGCTATAAATGATGTTTGTTATGATTAAAGCAAATGTGATCATGACTTGTCAGTAGGGAATATGGAGAGAGACTAAGAAGTGTTTAAAAGGGGACGCGTCTCTGAAACAACATCACAGAAGTAAAGCAGTTATCGTACAACTCTTGGCTCCTAGACAGTTGACGCAAAACGAGAGATCAATCAAAATTCTAATCTTTCGATGAAGGCAAAGAAAAACCACAGTCTTTTTTTTTATTCTTTATTGTCAAATTAATTAAAATAATTACACTAAAAACAACACAATTCATAAAACAAAACAATTTCTGACGTTCCTTAAAGATATTGAGGAAGTAATAACATACCTTAATAACCATTGTAATTACATTAAATATTATAGAAAAATATTTCATGTATAACCTGGTAGAAAACATTGCATTTCATTATTAATCA
This sequence comes from Triturus cristatus, assembly GCF_964204655.1. Lineage (NCBI taxonomy): Eukaryota > Metazoa > Chordata > Amphibia > Caudata > Salamandridae > Triturus > Triturus cristatus. Next base: position 618,872,129 of record NC_140588.1, on the reverse strand, counting down.
CCATGCATATTAATAAAAACAACCATACAAATAATCTTTGAATCCTCTCTCTGGTCTTTAAACAGCCCCTTAAAAGAAGCTATACATAAGGTAACACATATTCAATTCAATTATAATCTTAATGCCGAATGTATAAAGTGCATCCGTGCTTCTTAAGATTTCCTTATACCTTAGATACTATATCATGAGCGAAAAATAGACATAGTTGGAATTTATCTAGTTACATTACCAATATGGGAAAAACAATATAGTTATTGTCATAGCCACTTTCTATTCTTATAGCGTGACCAAAACATCGTCCTGAGCCAATTTTTTCTCAGCTATAAAGATAAATTTAACAAAGTAAACTATTACATTAATAATACGCCCTTGAAGGCACAGTATTATTGCTTGGTAACACGTTCTCACCCCTTGTTCCTTAAATATTGGTTTTAAAAGTGTTAATCTTTCTTGACGCAGTTTGGGGCAGAAACATACAATGTGCAATAATGTTTCATTAGTATAACCACATAATCTACATTTTTGTGATTGCCAATCTTGTACCCCTCTAGAGGTCCCATCTTTTGTTGGATAATGGCTAAACCTAAGGTTTCAAAAAAGAGGTTAGAGGGGATTGGGGCTCCATTTTATCATACGAGTGAATAACCGACCAGGCATGTTTTTTTTTTGCGGTCATCACCTGATCTAATAAGAATGATTCAAATGTAGTTGATTGATTTGAAATCTGTTTTAAAATTGTCTTGTTCCTAATCATATATCCAAAAGATGGAAGATAAACAATATTCAAACTTTCCATTAAATATAACCTCTATGGGCTGGTATACTCTTTCTTATTCATTTCTTGCCAGCACATATATGCAAGGGACTCAGGGTCCGATAAATAGAGTGAAAATAGACATTTTAAAAATGCAGCTTGCCTTACCAATGTTTGGTTTAACAAACCAAACTCCAAACTAACTATAGCATTTTTTAAGATCCTAAAAATTGATTTAGAAACTTTTATTTGTAATTTATCCAACAGTTGGCTATCTTTGCCTTGAAAAATTATTGACCCATAAGTAAGCGCGGGGAAGCGTTTCACCTTCATTACTTTTAATAGGTGCTTGTAGCTTGGGCATAAAAGTTTATCTCGCAGTGATCTAAAGGCAAAAGACAATGAAGTTGCTTTGTCCTTTAAGTTATCAAAATGTGGTTTAAAAGTAATCCTATCATCAAGCGTAACACTTAAGTATTTATACTGCTTTACTGTTTCAATAGATAAATCCTTAATTTTCCATAATTTTGTTAATCCTATTATCATAATTTTTGATTTTTTTTGTATTTATTTGTAAACCATTTGCTAATATATATTTGTCAAATGACTATCAATCTTTGCAGCACTATTTACGTGTGACTTAGTAGAATGGTATCATCTGCATATTGCAAATATTTTATACTTTGGCCTGCAATGATTGGAGAGTGTGTATTGACATTATGTAAATAAAGTGATAGGTCGGCCATAAAGAGATTAAAAAGACATGGGGCAAGTATGCAGCCCTGTTTAAGGCCACTATATGTTTCAAGGCGACGAGTGGTACGGCTTCCATCCCCCACTTTAACTTGCACCCACGTTTTTGTATACAACTGTTCAATCATATCCAACAGATATTTTTGTATGCCCCATGCTGATAACTTTGCCTAAAGAAGATTACGCGGAACAGAATCAAAAGCTGCCTTTAGATCTATATAACAAATAAAAGGTTTTTGCTTTTTATATCTGGTTTTCTTTGCCAACTAGGTAAGTATCAGCAGGTTCATTATTGTTGATTGTCCCCTACGAAATCCAGTTTAAAAAATTCCTTGTAGTTGCCCATTCCTCTAGATCTTTAAGTAATCATGTTGAAAATATTTTCGCCTCTACATCCATTAGGGCCATTAGCCTATAGTTTGCTGGATTATCAGGAGGGCCACTTTTATAAATAGGATGTATTATGCTTCCTTGCCAGGATTCTGGGACCAATTTAGTTTTTACAATGTCTTTAAACATTTGAGTAAGAAATTTTGACCATGTTTCTGTTCTTGCTTTAAAGAGAGCATTCAGTATACCATTTGGACCAGGCGTACCATTTGATTTAATCCTACTTATCAGTGACTTTACCATGTCCACCTGTGGTGACTCAAATATTAATAATTGATCATCATAGTTTTTATGCCTTCTATTCTCATTATGTATATTAATTATATAGAGATTGGCCGATTTACAGCATTAGACCCATACACGATAGTAATAACAAAAACTCCCAGGCTATTGCAGGAATGTTGACACTGCTAGCTCTCGTATTGTTAATTATACCCCAAAAGGCTCTTAGATTGTTTGTCTTGCTTACATGGTTCAATTCTATCCACAATCCTTTCTTATATTCTCTTTTTGCTTTCCAAATCTCATTTTTGTATGATTTCCTCAAATTCTTTATTAAACACAATTGGGTAAATACTCCATGTGATGCTAGCACGAGAAGCTTTATTAAGAGCCTTTTTTTTGTTGGTATAACCTGTACGAATACCACATTTTCCTTTTCATTTTCGGTGTAAAAGGGTTTCCCCTGAAAGCTGGTTTTGCCGGAAAGTGATCAACCAGTACAGAGCAGAGACCTGGCCAAATTACCGCTATTGGATTACCGTGGCAGCCTTCATTTATTACTAGATCTATTATAGGGACTAGAAAGTCAAAAATCTCCTCTTGTTTTGCTGAATGTCACACCAGCCTTTTCAGATTGTAAACAACTGGCCCTTTATCAGAAACTCTTGGCTTGGGTCATGATCACTTTCTACTCTAGGAGCCACTTGTAATCCAATAACACAATTCATTAATTTATGTGAGATAATGGTATAGTCAATAGTAGAATGTTGCCTTGAATTTTTAAAGTTTTGGACTCCTGTCGTATTATGTTGAGTATCCTGTAACAGCACAAGATCCCATTTCTGCAATAGGGAACAGAGAACATCTTGGTCTTCGCATTGCCTCGCTTCTTTATGCTCCCTGTATTCTTAGTAAACAGATGCATATTGAAATCTCCCGAAATAATAAGGCTAGTTGCGGGATACTGATATGATAACATTATAATTGATGCCCAATATACTGAAAGCTGAGTCATCTTAACTGCATTCTTTACACTCAAATGCATATTTATAATTATGATTGGTGTTTCAAAATCTATTTTAATGCACAATAACTAGGTCAATTAAAAGTCAATTACATGGTGAGAAGCATCTAAATCAAAGGAAACATAAGCACACCTTTTGCTCGGCCATAAACAGATGTGCGAGTTGCAAAGATGGCATGTTCGTACATTTTCCATGTTTCCTGGAACATTAAGATTTTTTTATTCTGAATAAATGTTATGTATCATGATCTTCTAATATCAATCAATCAATCAATTGTAAACTTTATTCGATATGTAAAAACAGTATTATAAAAGTACACACAAATGAATTTAAAAAAGAATCAATAAAAATTTAGTAATAAAATACCACAAAGGGTCATAAAAACATTAAAAAGAGTACACTGGGGATAATCACAGTTGTTTGGCAGCTATCACAGAGTCATTTAAAATAGAGGTACACAACAAACATTAAATCATATGTCATCTAAGGCTGCATTGATGCCCTCACTCTCACAATCACTTTTAAGTAAGAGGAGACGGCGGCCATAGCTAAAGGAGTGTCCAATGTTTTTAATTTATAATAAGCCGCTCTACAGGATTGTAGTGCCCATGATTTGAGCAGAGGTTTCAAAAGGGTAGCCCTCGGCAGTTGATAGAACCTACAGAATAAAATACAGTGAATATTGGATTGTGTTGACAGACCATCACAAGGGCATTTCTCCAGGTCGCTGGACCAACAATTTTGATTGGGAAATGTTAATAATCTGAAGAAGGTATCAGTGCGAAAACGAGTCACGAGCATACGGATAAAAGATGATGGTATTAAGAATAGGTAATGCTGAATCCCTTTGGTTATAGTAGAATGTTAATAATCCACTACCGTGCTCTTATGTTTTTCGGATGACCAACGACGGCTAGTCAGATGGCTTAAGACTAGTCGTTTTAATGTAACTCTCGATATTTTGTTCAGAGTTGAGGGTTCAGAGAAAAATTCAGGATGCCCTAAGTCAGAAGACAAGTTTCTTACATAATTCAGCCACTTGATGTTATTAACCTCATTCAGTCTAAGGCAATCTGTGATAATTTCCCTGTTTGTGCCATAATATAATAGGGGAAGAGTTTATGATGTCCGTAATATGCGTAAGGCCAAGTTCATTGTGCACCACGTAGGTTGATGTACCACGTGGGACAGCCAGAAGGTGGCGCAAAAATAAGTTCTCGGAACGTTGAATTTGATCAGCGTGCTCGATTCCCCAGATCCATAAGTGCCAGTCGAAATGCACTTGGCCTGGTAGATCTGTAATAAGGGGTTAATCGGACTTCCCCCCAACTTTTTGGAAAAGTTGGTCAGCGCACCTGTAGCTTTAGAGAACGCAATGCCCCTAGCTTGGGCAGCAGCCCGCCAGGTGTCCCTCTTATCGAAAATAATGCCCAGATATGGAAACCTGTCAATACTATCCAATTTTCTACCTTTTAAAAAGATGGAACATTGTTTTTTTCCAATCCCTAAGCCGCAAGACACGGTAAAGGTTTTAGAGGCATTAACATTTAAACCTCTCCGTGACATAAAATCGGTAAATTCATCAACTGCCCTTTGTAGCCCCATGCGGGTCTGTGACATTATTGCTGCGTTATCCGCATAAAGAAGTATGGGTATAGATTTGCCATTTATAGTAGGGTAGTCGTGGTAAATTCTGTTTAGATGGTGGCCGACAGAATTTATATGGAGGGTGAAAAGTAGGGGGGCTAATATACATCCCTGTCTTACACCTCTCCTAATATAAAACCTGTCAGAACATTCTCCACTTCTACCGTATCTGACATGGGCTGACGCTCCCCTGTAAAGCTCTTTAATGAATGCAAGAATGGAAGGTTCTAATCCAATCTCTACAAGAGATTCCCAGAGCAGCTCATGGTCAACGCAGTCAAATGCGGAACTGAGATCTACAAAGGTTACGAAAAGGTTTCCCTTTTTTGCCTGGGTGTATTTGGCAATTATAAGGGTCAAGTTCAGACCTTGCTCGACGGTGCCTTTGCCCTGTCTGAAACCGTATTGTAGATTGGAGATGATGTCTTGGTCGCTTATCCAATCATGGATTCTATTTAAAATGATTCGCCCTGCGACCTTCATTAGGGAATCGAGCAATGAGATTGGGCGGTAATTAGAGGGATTATTTCTGTCGCCTGTTTTAAAGATCGGGACTACAACCGCCTCAGGCCAGGTGGAAATGAAGCCTGTGGCATTCAGGGAATTCAGAACATTGGTAAGCAAAGGAGCCCACAAATCCGGTTGTGATTTAAAAACATCTATTGGTACACAGTCCGGACCGGGGGCCTTCCCAGAAGGGCTTTCTTTTAGTGCCACAAGTACCTCTCCACAGTCAAAAAAGATGTTCAGGGGAAAAAGACTAGAAATGTATGACTCTGTCTGGGGATTAGGGTGACTTTCCCGCGCGCTCATCTGTTCTATAGAATCTGGTGGATTGTATAAAGTGCTAAAATGTTTAACCCAGGTTTCGGCTGTTATGGCTAAGTCCATCTTTGGGGGCTGGGAGCATCGCAAGAAAGGTGCATTAACTGCCCTCCAAAAGGTGGTATTATCCCTTTTACTGGAAGCATCCTGCAGGGCTTGCCAAGCCTCTGATTTCAGCTGGTTTTTCCTGGCCAGTCGGACTGCACGATAATTATGTCTGGCTTGCCGTAATTCTATCTGATTTCTCGGATTAGATTTTAGGGCAGTTTTTAAAAGTTTCAGAGCTTTAGTGTAAGTCCTATCGAACCAGCCTTGACTGCACGATGGGGTTTTCCTAGGAGCTCGTGCGAGTAATCTTTTGATCTCCAACGAGATTATGGAGAAAGAATGGCTGATTGCCTGGGGATTTTCTATTGTTGACAAGCATATCTGTATATGCTCGTAGGTGTTTTTGACCAGTGAGTTAAGAAAGACAGAGGGGACTACTTTGTCCCATTTTAAATAGAGCCCAGTGGTAGTTCCCAGCTTAAGTGGCGGGGTATAAGAGGGATTCTTCCTTACATTGGGATTAACGTGCAGGGTTAATTTTAAAGTCACCACAATAGGGTAATGGTCACTAATAGCAGTGTCAAGGGTCTCCCAATCGAGTATAATCCCTGAATGCCTTGAGGATATCAGGGTATAATCGATTGTGGTGTGACAACCTCTCCCATTGTAAGTTGGTTTAAAACACTTTGGTGGAAGACACAGCTCATTTACATAAGATAAATTAAAATGAGATGTTAGACCGTTTAAGAGGTCTCCTAATTTAGTGTGCGAAAAATGGGTAGAGGAATCGTCGCTAACAGTATCCATTCCACAGGTGCCTTTGTTACTCAGTGGGCACAAGGGGCAGTTGAAGTCGCCCACCCAAATAATCAACATATCAGTTTTAAGCTGGTTCTCTGTTTTTATTAGGTCAACCTTTAACCCATTGAGAACCGAATCATAACGGGGACTTAGAATGTTATTATAAAGATTAACCAGAATGATATTTTTAGAGGGTCCACCTGTTAGAGTAATAATCTGGTAGTTTTCGGTCCCTGTAAAATTTACTGGTTTTAATCCACATTCCACGGAAATGTATGTCGAGAGCCCCCCCTTACTTCTGCCGTGTGGACTAGGAGAAGCTGGGGTATGTAAGGTCTTGTACCCTAAAAGATGAAGTTCAGTGATAGTCCAGGATTCCTGCAAGCAAATGATACTGTGTCGGGAAACAATTTAAACCCATAAGGGGTTAGTCAGTTTGTCAAGTAGACCTGCCACGTTCCAAGACAATAGACTGTCTCCCAATCTGGTTTTTTTTTTACAGATGTTACCGTTCACAGTGTCATTCAAGATCTCAGTGATTTCCTGAGATGGGAGGGGAATTAATGGGGGCAAGATATCCCTCGTTGGATATTGGGTTGGAAAAGAGTTAGATGTTAAGCTACCAGTTGGGCTATCAAATTCAGGGGTTGAAGAGTGGCAGTCGGTGGCATGAGTTGACTTCGTCTCGGACTTACCGAGGTTCGTAGTGTTTTTCTTTGGGTTAAGATGATCAGAATCCAAAATGATTTGCAAGGGACTCGTGTTAGAGGAATTACCGACCACAATCTCAAGATTTGAGAGTCAGTCTAAATCATCCAGACCAGAAAGAGTGACAAATCGATTGAAGGTGGGAAGAGTGAAGTGGTGGGCCTCTGTTTGAATCCTGGGTGATAAATGTGATTTTGAGGGGTTTAGCAAGAGGGAGCGGGGATAGAAGTAGCTTAGGTCGTGCGTCGAGATACCCACGCCCCTTCTCGGGGTATACCAGTCCACTATATGAGGTAATGCCCTACGATCCCTAAAGTTGATAATAATGACGTCTCCCTGAATGTCCTTAGGTCTAGATCCCAGCCATCTCAATCTTCTCACGTGGAGTATTTCGCCGTTAATATCAGCGGGAAGTGGCCTGTTTTGACTCAACCAATGTACTACCTTATTTTTGAGTTCCTGATGTCTCTCTATTTTACCCGGGGCAAGCTCCGGGACACCTGTGAGTATCACTACATAGGGAGCTGCTTCTGGGGGCAGGTCGATGTGGTAAGTCATTCCCATCCTGTTATTCGAGGGGGGCTGCGGATTGACATTGTTACAAAGGGGCTCTACAGGGTTATAAGGTTGATCACCTCTGGCGTCCCTTTCACCTGTAATTCTTTTCTCTGCTATGGTCGTAAGAGCATGTGTGTTCTCCGTACTGACCGATGGAATTGCCTGGTTGGCTTTTTGATTGAGTGAAGGAGGCCCAGCATCGGGGATGGGATTTTTTAACAGGTGAGGGTTCAATTCCCTATTTGATGCAATAATTAAGGCATTTGATGCTTCCAAAGATGTTAACTGTGCTGCGATGTTTTTGACCCTCTCCACCAGAGGTAAAAGTAAGGATTTTACCAGGTGCTCTATGTCCGCCAATAAGTTAGAAGAAAGCGATGTAGGTGGCTGTGTGCAGGCTTCTGCGGACTTTGCAGGTGTGGAAATCAACGGGGTTTGAGAAATGACTTTGAGAGACTCAGTATGGACATCTTTCCTCCCTTTTTTCTGGCGCAAAGATTTTTTTACTAGGGGCTTGGGAGCGATAGGTTTGTTTCTTACTGCCTTTCTCGTATTATTTTTTACAGTTTGAGTTGGAATCAAATCCTCAAAGGAAGTGTCTATTATTGAATGTGTGTTTGGAGTGTGTGTGTTATTAACCTTTGATGTAGCCGGTATGTCTATTGAATCATGTAACTGCGGGGAGGAGCCAACATCCTGTACAAGTTCATGGCCCCTGTTAGGGATCGGGGGTGAAAGAACGTGCTGAATGCGGCCTAAGGACGAGCGCTTGTGATAAATAGGGTCCAAAGACAGACGGCGCTCTGTAATGGCTATTTCTTGCTCTAGCACAGTAGCAGCTCTGGTGATAAAATGGTCTAATGTCCCCCTGACAGAGCCCCCCACCAAGGATTGCCTACTTTTACTTAGGCGAGTAGCCATAATATGGCAGTGCAATTAATACGCAATCGGTATGGGCACAAATCAAAGATTAAAAACAACTACTGATATATGACAAATAAAGACAAAAAGAAAAATAGTAAAGGTGTATCCAGCCCCGAATACGCATAAGTGGATCACATTTAACCTTTCTCAGGAGAGTCTTGTAGGGCCTCAGCAACCAGCAACAAGGGGGGTGGCCCAGCCCAGCCTCAGTCGGCCTTGGACGGCCGTAGACGGCCTGCCCTTTGCCCGGGCTTAGCCCGTCGACGCCCGCCCGCGCGCGTCTCGCGGGACGGGATGCCGCCTTCCGTTAAGTATTACCTGCTGACTTAGGGGAGTATCCGGCAGACTCACTGGTGCCCCGATGCAACCTGGGTCCTGTAGTTCAGCCTCGGTCTCCTGCTGGCGATTAGGTAGCGGCAAAGCTGCAAGAACCACAAACGAAGCGTCTCCCGCGAAGCGTCTCCCGCGAAGCGGGAGGCGCGAGCAGCACAAATAGCCCCGCTGGCTTGGGAGAGTGTCCGGCAGTCTCGCTGGTGCCCCGATGCAACCTGGGGCCTGTAGTTCAGCCTCGGTCTCCTGCTGGCGATTAGGTAGCGGCAAAGCTGCAAGAACCACAAACGAAGCGTCTCAGGCGAAGCGGGAGGCGCGAGCAGCACAAATAGCCCCGCTGGCTTGGGGGAGTGTCCGGCAGTCTCGCTGGTGCCCCGATGCAACCTGGGGCCTGTAGTTCAGCCTCGGACTCCTGCTGGCGATTAGGTAGCGGCAAAGCTGCAAGAACCACAAACGAAGCGTCTCCCGCAAAGCGGGAGACGTGAGCAGCACAAATAGTCCCGCTGGCTTGGGGGAGTGTCCGGCAGTCTCGCTGGTGCCCCGATGCATCCTGGGGCCTGTAGTTCAGCCTCGGTCTCCTGCTGGCGATTAGGTAGCGGCAAAGCTGCAAGAACCACAAACGAAGCGTCTCCCGCGAAGCGGGAGGCGCGAGCAGCACAAATAGGCCCACTGGCTTGGGGGAGTGTCCGGCAGTCTCGCTGGTGCCCCGATGCAACCTGGGGCCTGTAGTTCAGCCTCGGTCTCCTGCTGGCGATTAGGTAGCGGCAAAGCTGCAAGAACCACAAACGAAGCGTCTCCCGCGAAGCGGGAGGCGCGAGCAGCACAAATAGCCCCGCTGGCTTGGGGGAGTGTCCGGCAGTCTCGCTGGTTCCCCGATGCAACCTGGGGCCTGTAGTTCAGCCTCGGTCTCCTGCTGGCAATTAGGTAGCGGCAAAGCTGCAAGAACCACAAACGAAGCATCTCCCGTGAAGCGGGAGGCGCGAGCAGCACAAATAGCCCCGCTGGCTTGGGGGAGTGTCCGGCAGTCTCGCTGGTTCCCCGATGCAACCTGGGGCCTGTAGTTCAGCCTCGGTCTCCTGCTGGCAATTAGGTAGCGGCAAAGCTGCAAGAACCACAAACGAAGCATCTCCCGTGAAGCGGGAGGCGCGAGCAGCACAAATAGCCCCGCTGGCTTGGGGGAGTGTCCGGCAGTCTCGCTGGTGCCCCGATGCAACCTGGGGCCTGTAGTTCAGCCTCGGTCTCCTGCTGGCGATTAGGTAGCGGCAAAGCTGCAAGAACCACAAACGAAGCGTCTCCCGCGAAGCGTCTCCCGCGAAGCGTCTCCCGCGAAGCGGGAGGCGCGGGCAGCACAAATAGCCCCACTGGCTTGGGGGAGTGTCCGGCAGTCTCGCTGGTGCCCCGATGCAACCTGGGGCCTGTAGTTCAGCCTCGGTCTCCTGCTGGCGATTAGGTAGCGGCAAAGCTGCAAGAACCACAAACGAAGCGTCTCCCTTCTAATAGCCTAGAAAGGCCATATACATTCCAAGAGCAAATATTAAAATTGGTAGTCCATTGTTTCTGGGCAAACTGCTCCTTCCTCATTCATTCTCATTAAGTTTCCCTCTACTGAGTATTTTCAATAGCCAGTCCCAATCCTCCATGGGGGCTGGTTGTTTTGGGATTTCTTTACAAATTCGAGCACCCCAACTACTACATGTGATGTTGATGCCGGAAGATAGTTCAAGATTGAGTAGTGGTCCTATTGCCCCTTTCAGAGTTTTGACATTCTCTTCTTGCGATCCCATAATCGTTGATTTAGTTGGTAAATTACTTTCTTCCTCGATCCGCCCGACATCCTAATGGGCCCCTATATGTCTATCACCTCGGGAATCATTGCTGGTTTTAGATCAGAACTGGATCTCCCTATTGTTGAAATTAGGCTAAAAGGATCCAGTTCAAATCCGTTTTTCTGATTCTTAGGACTTAAAACAGCTTCTGGATTCATGTTGTGACAGATCTGATCCCTATAATAATGAGATAGGGCTAGGTTTCTTGGTGATTGAATGAAGGATGGTAGAAATACATTGTCTGTTGAATTTGACTCTTTACCTGATCATATACTTATCACCAATGTATCCTCTTTCCAACTCAGTTCATCAGGTAATTCACCATCTTTATTGTCCTTTTCTAAGTCTTTCTCAGATCCATTTCCAGCCTTAGATACTATTTTTTCCACAGTCCCACTATTAGTACCACTTGGCTTGGTCAAAGTAGTCATAGAACAGGGAGAATGAACTTGAGCTTTTAAGACCAGAGAGTGAGCATTTAAGTTTAAAAGACAGACGTTTGGGGTACAAGACGCAGTTTTTGTTAATATATTTGACTTTTCTCCAATTTGTGGGGCTGGCCCTCCTCCAGATGCCTCAGAATCATCTATACCCATTTTCTTTTTCCGTTGCCCAATATGTTGTTGTAGCACTGCTCCACTGCTCTTATAATCCCCTAGTAATTTGACTCACTGAATCGAATACTTTATGATTGATAGTTGGTTCACAGTGCCAGTCACAATGTAATTGTTTGCAGTTTGAACACAATAAATTTAAATATTTAAATATTCCCCGAACAATTAAGTACAATAGATTTTAGATATTCCGAGGCTCACGTCACAAGCCACTTCTTAACAGGTACCTACTTCTCTCGCTTACACACAATGGGTGGAATTCCTTTAGAGTCTGGCCCGTAGGTGTTGAGAGGAAACTTAGATTAATTTATAACATTGACAGATGCCCCCTCTCACCTTATTGCCGTGGAGGAATACAATTCAGGTCTCCACTGGGGCCCAGAGGAGGGGAGGCAGGTCCCCAAAAATGGAAAGCCAACCAAGTTGTCTCACAGCCCTATCTCTCCATCCTCACAGGATAAGCCTCAGGTTCCTCTGGGTCCACCGTAATTCTCCTGGTTCACGAGCCGCCAGAAGCTGCCCAAGTTGCAGACTAAAGTGACATTTAATTAAATGAATGGTGGAATTAATGTTCTCACGCTAACCAGGCCTAGGGTGCTATGGCAGGCTATGGCAGACTCTCCAGCAGCCCACAAACTGCACCCAGCCTCTCGTAGGAGGGAGGCACCTTCTAGTGACCTGAGTCCATCCACGAATCTTGGGGGTTGCAGGGGTCATATTCAAGTTTAGGGGCAACACTAGAGCAGGGTGGAGGACACAACTTTTCACTGTGGGAACAGCTGCAATTAGCACCGGAATTGCTGCGCCCGTCGTGCCTCCTGTAACCGTTATCTGCGATCCCGCCACCCTCAAGCCTCACCTGGTCTATGCCACACCGGGCCACTTCCGTGGGACGGAGCACCTGCTGCACAATCTGACGGCTTGGACTCCCAGAACCCAGTTTGATTCCGTGCTCTAATTTCAGGTTCCGCACCGTAACGCCGTTAGTGACAGGGCTGTAGCGCCGTTAGTGACATGGCCTCTCCCCTGCACTCCTCCCACACTTGTCACTGTATCTGCTATACTGCTGTGGCCAAAACAAAACAAAACACCTGCGGGACTGTGACTGTCCGTGCAGATCAATGGGTCGGTTGTCAGGGACCAGGGGGGCCCGGGGAGCCTAGGGAGTTCTACTCCGCTCCGCGATGGCTCCGACATACACTTTTATCTGATGTAGCAGATACTGGTAAAAAGCTGTAAGAAGGGGGTGCAGAGGCAAGAGGGCAAACAAGGCCATTGTTTCTGTTTTTTGCTGTCATTTTTGTGTATTTGTTGTCAAGCACTCGACTCGCAGAAGAGATTCTTTGGTGAATAACAGAAGTCAAAACATATTGGGCTTGAAGCTCACAAGATCATTGTCTCAGTCACAATGGAAAAATCCACATTTTGAGCTATTTCCAAAGCAGGTGGCAATTTGAGTGCTGAAAGGGGATATTCCCATCCATATAATGCAGCTGGAATAGCTGTGTGGTAATGTACTTCAACTTAACCTTCACACCGCTACGGCTGAGCTAGACCTACAGGGTTCGACCAACCTACCTGAAGAGTAAGGGTGGGCGCAGTGCTCTGCTCCGCCCGCGGAGTGTGCGTAGTACTGCCCACTTCGCGCTTCGCAAAGTAGGTGTAGCAGGGGCAGACTACGCACAGGCAGACTACGCACACCCCGCGGCGGAGCAGAGTTGCCCGCCACCCGCCTCCCTCCCGCCCTCATTTTACAATTACTTATAAACATTACATAAAGAAAATTACTTACCTGAAGTGCCGCGTCCTGGGGCTCCATCTTGCTGCTTCCTGGATAGCTTCTTCCTCACGAATGCGCATGCGCGGGCGCCCACGCATGCGCATTCGTGAGGAAGAAGCTATTAGTTATTGTTCATGTGTAGGACGCTGTCCATTCCTGCACATAATCATTAGAAAATGACGAGTTGCTACTTCTATATGTGCTGCATTCTGCAGCACACATAGAAGGTACAAATCGCCATTATTGATTGTTTATGTGCAGGAAGGACCACCTTCCTGCACCTTCCTGCACATAAACAATCATTCCCTGCAACGCAAAGCAGGACAGTCACAGACTCTTCCAAATGTGGACAGTCTCCTCACTGGCATGTCTTACCTAGGCCTCACGCGTGCTAGTTTCCTGCATGCGTGTTGGTGAGATTAGATGCTGATTTCAGTTTCACTCTCCTTGGAAACAAGACTGATTTGGCCCATACACTCAAGCTAGTTAATTACTTAAGAAAGCCATTGCTAATAGACAGTTGTCAGTAGTATCTTCAGTTATATGACCTCTAAAAACATGATTAGAAGAATCTGGGAGAAATAGCGTGTAGACAGACGTTAGATGCCCAATGAAGCTAGAATCCAGATATCTATGTATAGTCTACTAGTCACAATATTAAACAGCACAAGCTGCATCCTCCTCAGAAGTGATGCTTCTGTCTTTGTACATATTTACAGGCATCTCTAGTTCTCTAATCTCAGGTGTGCCATGTATAGCCAGTTCTGTATACTTAAACTCACATCTTTTCGCTTTCCGATACTTCTATTTATTCTTAATGACTTTAAATGCAGAACTACAAGTATTAGAATGCTAAGTCTTACAAGTTAGGGATCACTGCACTCCAGTTATGGTAGAGAGATCCGGGTTTAGCGTTCACTGATGCAGTTCATGGAAACTCTAGAGCATGCAGGTCAACTGAACGATCTGCAAATTGTTCTGTGGGTAATTTTTAGATCTGGCATTAGTCAAGACCGTTTGCTGAAATTATTGACAAAATATACTTGCTTTGAGCCATTACTCTTTATCCACTGGTCTCTTTTGTGTCATTCACGTATTTCTTCTGCCCAAGTCAGCATCCCTCTTCATCCACTGGTCTCTTGTGTCATTCACATATTTCTTCTGCCCACTACAGCATACAGCATGGGGCAGTGGGTGGGCCCACTTTAGCCACTGGTTAACTTCATTGTGCATTATGGCAATTTCAGAAGGAGCACATCCACAAACAAAGTACTTACCTTCAGTGCTAGAGACTGCTATGGCATGGTCTGCTTTTGGAGACCAAACATATTATTTTTCTTTTAGCCAATATATATATATATATATAATATTATTTTGGTGAGGGTTCGGCAGCTCCCAAAAATCATGACAAAACAAAGCAATCATTGACCTTGTCAAAACGCTGACAGCCAGCACTGGAGCCATTGGCTTTGCTAATTCTTTTTTAGGAAATGAAGAGATTTAAGAGGCTGTTGTGTCTTTTTGTGCATTGATTTTCAATGCTTCGAGCTCACACTTAACTATGCAGTCTTTCATTAAGTACAGATATGTCAAGATTTTCTCCATTTATTGACTACAGTGTGCTTCATGATTTTGACTCCCTAGGGCATTTTTTATTTATTATTTGTTATGCACACCCCTCTCTGGTTTTGTTCTGTATACCCGGGTTCCCATGAGTCTAAGTGTGGCTCTTGTACCCTAATTTTATTTAGTTATTTCTAGAGCCTGACATCACAGTTATTTTCAGGATGGTTTACTGACAAAATATTGAAACCACAAATATAGTGGGACATAAGTATTGTGTAAAAAATATGGAGCACAAAAATATCTTTATCCTATACAATAAATAGTAACTAACTAATAAAATAATTATATTTCAGGAACTTCCCACCCTTTATCCCTACAAACCGAACAATGTTCACCTAATATATGTAAAAAAAATCATCCTAATTACTTAATTTACATAATTAATTATCAATTAAACAATTAATAACAATTAACTAATAATACATTCATTATATTGAATTAACTTCCCACCTTTTTACTCCTACAAACACAACAGCCGGCACCTCTTATATACCTTAAAAAATATCTTAATTACATAATTCACATAATTAATTATCGATTAAATAATTATTAATACTTAACATTAATTACTAATTATTATTATTAATTTTCGTCACACCTTTACCCCTACAAAAATCGCAACTCACACAAAAATATTAATACAAAATAATTTCACATTTTACATAATTAATTATCAATTAAATACTTATTAATAATTTCTAATTAATTATTAAATCATTATAATTAAATGACTTCCAACTCTATACCCCTACAGCCTCCCCAATCTGCACCTAAAGCTTAACTTAATTAAAATAATTAATTACACAATTAACATAATAATGTGTCAATTAAATATTTAATATTAATTAATTATTAATTATAAATAATTTACTTCCCACCCTGCACCCCTATAAACCCCACAACCCACTACGGCACTAAAAATACAAATAATCTATTAAATTCAATTTAAAAGCAACTAAAAGGTAAGAAACACTATTAAAAAACATTATCAATAATTTCACAGACAATTTATAACATATTCAATTCAAATATATTTTAAATAGATCAAAATAATTTAAAAGAGATATTATTAACAACAATATTTTTGTAAACCATATAAACAACATATATATATTTAACATCAATATTACCAACATTACGATTACGATGTAGATCGGCCGAGCATCTGACCAACATCGTAGTGGAAACGGGACCGCCCAACAAGGAGTCCATTATTACGATGCGACCACCTTCACAGCGGTTGAAAAGTGTATTTTTTCTATTGCGGCTTGTGCTGGGGGCTGCAGCACGAGGCAGAACAGAGAAAATACACTTTTAAAACATCCTTGCACCGGTGCCTGCCACACGATGTATGGATGTTTGGGGGGACCACAGGTGTCCCTCAGGCCTCATAGCTTAGGCCGCAGGGGGACGGGGGCCCTGCTAGGAGACCCCAAAATCACTTTCCGACACCCTTTCCATGTCGGAAAGGGCGACATGGAAAGGGTGTCAGAAACAGATGTCATAATCCTAATGCCATTTAGGTATTATCTGTCCGACTGATGCTCCGACTGGATCTCCGATCCTGCTGGAGGCATTGGTCCTACCTCCAGGCTTCAGCGGTCTGACCGACTGTATCGTAATGCGGAGGTCAGACCACTGAGTTGGATTGTCAGACGGACCGACAGCGTGTTGGTGGCGATCAGTCTGACATCGTAATAGCCCCCATAGATAAATGTAACATTGATTTAACTTACCTTAAAATGGATATTTGTGAACACGATATTTGAAACCCAATATTTCTGCTCGTCAATATTTCTTTTCGATATTTTGTTTGAACACCTTTCAGTATATTGACTTCGATGGCTTTGATGAGCAAGAACCTGTGCAAGTTTTATTTGTGGAAGTGATTTTGGCAGACTTCTTTTGAAAGAAATAATTTTGTTTTCCCATTGTCTTCCCTTGCCATTCTACCCATCACCAGGGCTCGTCTGGAGGCCTTTTCTGACCACAGTGCAAAACTGCAGCCTCCACTGCAAGAGATTGTTGATTGGCTTGGCCAGAAGGATGAAGAAATGTCAGCACAGTTACCGCTACGTGGGGATGTTCTCCTGGTGCAACAAGGGAAGGAGAAACACATGGTATGTGACAACGATTCCTAAGACATATGCAGTGAGAAGTTTTTTACTGTGCAACTTTGATAATTGTGGTTTGTGTGAAAATGGCAACTAAAAAATGGAAATACTGCGGCAATTTCCTGGTTAACAATTGTAGATACAAAATTAGGCTCATTTACTGTTGATAAATGCGTACATACTTTAACACATAGTTAACACCTCTATGTCACACACAATAAGGTTCTAAAATACTGTCATACTGTCACCAGCCCAATCTTTTTTACAATCGCTATCACTGACCCGAACACTTTCTAATCGCACAAAGGCTGCCTTACACCTCATTTAGAATGCTTCAGAGCATTACCCAAACTTTTAATTGCCTGAACAGAGCTGGTCACTACCGCCCAAGAAGCCATCACTCACCAAGTGTAGCAGTAAGATTTAAATATCACAGACTCATTCTCTTCTCAGCCCTTATTCCAAAAGGTTTGAAATGTCCTGCTCACACTGAGCCTGGTTCCTCATATTACATTGACCACTCACAACCAACTCCTGCAGAATTGTTCAGTGAGCTACAGATGTCAGTACATTGTGTACCATACATTGGTTAATGGCAGGTAATATGCTTTGAGAAAGTGAATGTGAAGTTTCTTAATAGAACCAAACTTCTCAGGGTCACCAGATTTGAATCAGTGGGTTTAGTAATAACACAAAAAGTAGGTTGGTGTTCTCGCTATACAGAGAGGAAGAGAAATGCACTTTTGTATGCTATTGCCCTGAGTTAGCTCAATGCATTATACAGAGTTTTTTTTTTGGTTAGCCATTATTTGGAGGATATAGAATGATACTGTTTCCAAAGGTAAATGTAGATCACCTGTATGGAATCCTGGGAAGTGACAGAAGCAATCTTATAGAGGAGGGTGTTTTATCTGTTGAAATCTTCTCCAGTTGAGGTGAAGACATCAGACCTCAATACCAATTCATCACGCTGTCTATTGCTAAGGATAACATCACTTTGGTATTGTGGTATGTCAAGAGCAGAAGAGCAAGCAAGCCGTTCTAGGCCTATTGTAGAAGGGACCAGATTATCAACACCAAAGAGACCAAGATCCATATCTAGACTTCTGTCTCAAAGCTTATATAAAGATGAAACAGAACCAATATAGGTTCACACATGAGGCCAACACCTTTAACATTGCAACTTAGGCCCTAATTACGAAGTTGGTGGGACCATCACCGACAGGCTGTTGGAGGTCCCAGCAACATTCAGGCCATCGGTCTGCCGCATTAGGATGCAGATTAATAGGTATAGTGGACAACCCAATCTACCCTTGAGGGCTCGGGCACAATTAGTGAACAGGTGAGAAATGCCTTCAAGGGATTTATTAAGATACTTAGTTATATAGTTCAAAATCTCAGTTAGATGTAAGATTTTATAATTTACTTACAGGTTGATTTCTTTATTGACAATTTATATTTTAACAATACAATTATATCTGATTATGAACCAACCGCATAAAGATACATCTCAAAAGAATATATATCCCTAAAAAGATAATTAAATCAGATTAAATCAAAAAGCAACAAAGAAAAGGATAAAACAAGGGTATGTATAAAACTAATAAAGTTTATCATCAAGTTTCATAAAGGGTACTTGAAATAAAACATTTACAATTATACAGGAAGGAACCATTCAATTATTCATGCCTTCACTGTAATAAATTTATACACTTTTTCACAATTGCAGTTGATTATTTTACAAGAAAAAAGTCTACGAGTCAACGTCTCGGTCTTTAGACTTTCGTTGGTAAGACCATCTTCAGGACTAACATATAAAAAAGTTGACCCCTGGTAAAATATGGAAAAAATAATAAATTAACATATTTTAATAAAAAATTATGCTAAACACCCGTGCAAATAATACTGTTGCTCAAAGAACATTTAAACAATTCATTAACATATTTTAATTCAAAAACTTGTTCAAGATAAATATCCATATTTTCTCTTTAATTTTGATCATTATACATATGTCTGAATTGATCAAAAAATGCACACATATCTCTGTATATATTATTTATTATCTGTGGCAATCTATTACATGTATTCTACTCAATGGCACCAGGTCTATAATTACATCTAGGATTTGCTTGGTTGGTATATCTTTATGGTTCACCAATGTGAGATTCTGTTTATCTCCGTTTTATCTAGAAATCAATTCGATATCAGCGAATCAGCGTGTCCTCAGTCTGGACTTTATTTATATCTAGGTAACTTCCAAACAGTTTGTAAACATTATATTAATGGAGTTCGAATGGTGAAACAAAAAAAGAGTTGTTTATTATATATACCAAAAACGTTTTTTTAAACGTTCCCAATAGAGGCAGCAGTCGCATCATTTTTTCAGAGGCTTAACGCGCTAAAATATCGTAACTAATAGAGTTAATACCTGAATTTCATGTGTTCGCAATTTCCAAACAGATTTGTAGACAACTGCCGTCTTTATTTTAGCGGTTGTTTCTAGGATCTTACGTAGTCAATCTAATTAAAGAAACATTAAAGCGATTTAAATTAGGTTACGTTTTTCTTTTGACATCTTTAAAAAGAAGGTGATTCAAGTGCGATTTACCTTGGTGTTAAAACACATGAACGTGTTGGGACTTATTTGGTGAACTCCGATTATTTAAAGATATAATCCGAGCAGTTTTGCATCTTAATTTACAGCCAGGAAAACATGTGGATATACAGTTTCGAATCTAGAATAAAGATATATGATATAATTATGTGGGGACTTCATAAAACATTTTAGGTTTGGCTGACTGTATTCTGCCCATGAGCTTTTGAACGTACCTGCAATCTCTTACAATCTCCTTCAGCGATACGCGGGAGCACTTATCGGCATTCTGATTTACGTGTTTTTTCATTTGCACTCTTTTAATCGTTTGGAGCGCGAAAGCGGACTGGCGTATGCAAGTTAGTTTAGATCTCTATTTTAGCGGCCGCCTTGGATTGGTGTTTAACTATTTTATTTCAAGGTTTAAAACTTATTGAGTGTAACTGGTAATCATATAAGGTTGGAGTCAGACCACATAGGTTATTAAAAAAACTTGAAAGATCACCAAGGCACATTCCGTTTTTAGTCTTAAACAGTGTGAAAACAGACTAACTTATGTGAAGTAGTTTCGATTTCAGCTTTAGTAGCCATCTTAACATGGGTTTTGTCCATTTCATTTTAGATATTTTGTCTTCACTAAACATAATTCCTCTTCCCAGATCATGGTAGAATAATGCTAGATATTCATAAATTATCAAGTGTCAACCAGCCATAGTTTTAACTACTTGATTACATGAATATAAAATATAATCTATGGTAAACATTTGACCATGGTTTCTCATTTCTTAAGTGATAACATTAGAATAGTGTCTAGCTTAATGATACATATTCATTTTTTCAATTAATCTGTAAATGCAAACGACGTTTCACTATATATACAGAAGTCATCTTTCATAGATCATAACTTAATTAACATTTAATAGCTAGAGAACATAACATCGTTACAACATCATTGCTTTACATCATAGAACAACTGTGGTACATAGGATGATATCAGATTATAACATGAGAGATTTTAGCAATTCTTACTGACAATGACTTGACAGTCCTGTTATACATTTAGGAGCTTGCAGTCACAGGCTTATTGTTACATAGTGAAATTATGTTACACATTTGGGGGCCTATGACTTGCAGTCACAAGTTTATCATTACAAAAAAGATTGTGCATACTTTTTATCTACGATAAATATAATCTTCATTATATATATCTGATAAATCAAAATGTATTTTGTCAACACACTCTAGATGATCATGACAGTATCAATCTATATCGATTTCAATGATTTCTTGTATTTTCAGAAACAGTTAGTGCAAGCAAGCTAAGGTATGCCATTCTGTTGCAGAATTGAGCCCCCGATTAACTAAATCAGTAAGACATATCCATCTGCCCTCTTTGATTGTCGGTATTTTATCCACATTGCTTTGTCTTTTTGTGGGTTTCACAACATCTATCACCCACCAACGCATTTCTTTTTCAGTATGTCGTTGTCTTCTGTAGTGTTCTACCAGTGGGGCATTTTCTGTATGACATCTAATGCGCGACTGGTGTTGTAAAATTCTTTTTTTGACTGGCTGAACAGTTTTGCCAATATAATATAAGTTACATGGGCAGTGTATGGCATACACCACATTTGGTGTGTTGCAATTTGAAAAAGTTTTAAGGGCGATGGTAATGCTGTTAATTATGCATGTCTTAGTTGTTTGCGTGGTATTACATGCTAGACACGTTACATTTGTGATGGCCAATCAACGGTGAAATTTGTCTCATATTGTCTATTATGTCTTTCGTATTTTCTTCATAGGCTCGTACCAATCTATCTTGTAGATTAGTGCCCCTTTTGAAGGAAAATAGAGGTTTCTGAGAAAATTCTGGCAAGTTCTTGAGAAGATTCCAGTGTTTATTAACAATTTTTTTGATTACATTTGTGTGGGTCCCAAATGTGGATACACATACTAATTGAGGTTTTTTAGGGCGATCTTTCACCATCAATAATGCATCCCTATCATTGTACCACGCACGTTTTATGGATCTTTTGAGTAATTAAGATGGGTATCCACGAGTCTTAAGTTTCTCTTTCAGTTTCTTTGCCTCTATAAAATAGTCTTCTTTAAAGGTACAATTCCTGCGTAAACGCAGGAATTGTCCAAAAGGCAGGCCATATTCAAGTGCTTGAGGGTGATGATTTTGATAGTTTAAAAGAGTATTTCTAGATGTTGGTTTGGTATACAAAGTAGTGTATAGATGGTTAGTGACATCATTCTTAATCGTAATATCAAGGAAATTCATCTTTTGTGTGTCAAACTCAATGGTAAATTGTAAATGTGGGTTTCTTGGGTTTAGCCAACTATGAAAGGCCTTAAGTTATTCTTGTGTACCATGCCAAACTAAAAACACATCATCTAAATGTCTGAGCCATTTTTTAATATTGGTCAGATAAGGATTAGATGGATGTGAGATATGTTCATTTTCAAATGTGGAGACATAGATATTTGCAATGTCTGGGGCATAAATTGCCCCCATAGCTACTCCCTTTTGTTGTTGATAGAACGTATTTTGAAACAAAAAGAAGTTCTCACAAAGGGAAATACGTACTCATTCTAAAATAAACTCTGTTGGAACCTCATGTGGTCTGGGTCTTTTTTCCAGAAGATTGTATGGAATCTGGAGTACTTCTTGCTGTGGAATGTTAGTATATAAGCTCTCTATGTCCATAGAGACAAGTAGTTCATTTTGAGGGGCAAACTCGTAATTTTCCACTGTATTAATGACGGCCATAGTATCTCTTATGTAAGAGGGTTGATGATGGCAAATGGCCTTATGAAATGGTCCGCATATTGTGCCAAGGGTTTAAGAATAGAATTGCATCCCGATACTATCGGGCGTCCTGGCGGGTTTATGGGATTTTTATGCACCTTAGGAAGCATATATCTGGCAGGTATTGTAGGTGCTTTATTAATTAGAAAAGCAGACTCTTTTTCATTAAGCCAACCTCCATCAAAGCCTGATTTACTTAATGTCGAGATTTCCGGTGCCAGTCTATTTGTTGGATTAGTAGCCAGTTTCTTATAATGGGCAGTTACTGAAAGTTGTTTTAATTCCTCTTGATTATATCTCTCTTTTTTCCCATAGCACTATCCCTCCCCCTATGTCTGCAGGTTTTATAAGGGCATTTGGGAGTGATTGTAAGTTTTGTAATGCTACTTGTTTCTCTCTAGAGAAATTGGATTTGAAATGCATCTTTTCTTTAAAGAGGTTCTCTATCTCTATCAATGTAGCATTTTCAAATGTGACAATTTCTTTCCTTATCATTGAGTTAGTTGGGTAAAATGTTGATGGATTTTTTAAGCCTGTACCTCCACAGATATTTATTGTGGTATTGTTGGCAAAGTAATTTTTTAGTCTTACAGAACGAAAAAATGTGTACATTTCCAATTTAGTTTGAAACAGGTCATTTTTCTAAGTAGGAATAAAACTGAGATCTGCTGAGAGAACCGCAATTTCTTGTTCTGATAGATTGTGTGATGACAAATTAAAGATAGGTATAGTTTGATTATACTCTTCCACTCGTAATATTGATTGCGAGTCTTCCGGAAACCCGGCATGTATTGATTGCGGTACCATCCTTGTTTGGATGACCGCTGTCTCTGGGGGGACCAATGCATCGGCGTTCCTGGCCTAAAAAAACCTGGTGCGAGGTTGATGGTTGCTGATCGTAATGCTGATAAGGGGTGTCTGTTGACTGATCACTACCTGTATCAGAATTTGTATCAGAAAAAGTAGTCCTTTTTCTAGTTATTTGATTAGGACCTTGAGGAGTATCAAAATCCTTATTTAAATAAGGGTACGTTTGTTCTTTATTGTATCTTTTGATATTGTTCTGGAGGTTCTCGTTTTTTTATGCGCGTTAAACTCCTCAAATTCTTTTATAGTTTGTTGAACTTTTTCTAAAATAAATTAGCTATTTGTGGTGGTAGAATCACCTAGTATCTTTTTTTCGAGAGTTTCAATTTATTTGCTAGAATCTTAAGTTGTTTTAAAGCAGTTTCTATGCTTAATACCATCCAGGTGCTTTGGCAGAGAAACTGAAACCTATCTTAAAATCTTCGTCATCAGTGAAAATTATAGGTATATTGCTAATTTGCAAACGTGTAGGAATGATGTTCGCATTTAAACAGTCTGTTAGAAATTTCACATGCAATTCAGTGCGTACTAATTTCTTTTTAAGACGCTCCAGTTGGTTAAGATCAGATTCATAGGGGAGTTGAGTTACTAAACCTCTATTGATCAAAAGTGAAGGGCCTCCTGCTATTTTTAGAATGTACTCATCTGAGTATGCCAGTGTCTCTGCCTCAGACATAGATATATTATTGTACAAATTAAACAACTACCACTGAGAAAAGTGGCCCCAACAGACTATTGTCTGTGCTTGAAACTGATAGGTATAGTGGACAACCCAATCTACCCTTGAGGGCTCGGGCAAAATTAGTGAACAGGTGAGAAGTGCCTTCAAGGGATTTATTAAGATACTTAGTTATATAGTTCAAAATCTCAGTTAGATGTAAGATTTTATAATTTACTTACAGATTGATTTCTTTTTTGACAATTTATATTTTGACAATACAATTATATCTGATTATGAACCAATTGCATAAAGATACATCTCCAAAGAGTATATATCCCTAAAAAGATAATTAAATCAGATTAAATCAAAAAGCAACAAAGAAAAGGAGAAAACACGGGTGTGTATAAAACTAATAAAGTTTATCATCAAGTTTCATAAAGGGTACTTGAAATAGAACATTTACAATTATGCTGGAAGGAAACATTCAATTATTCATGCCTTCACTGTAATAAATGTATACACTTTTTCACAATTGCAGTTGATTATTTTACAAGAAAAAAGTGTACGAGTCGACGTTTCGGTCTTTAGACTTTTGTTGGTAATACCATCTTCAGGACTAGTATATAAAAAAGTTGACCCCTGGTAAAATTTGGAAAAAATAATAAATGACCATATTTTTAATAAAAAATTATGCTAAACACCCGTGCAAATAATACTGTTTCTCAAAGAACATTTAAACAATTCATTAACATATTTTAATTCAAAAACGTGTTCAAGATAAATATCCCCATTTCCTCTTTAATTTCAATCATTTTGTATATGTCTGAATTGATCAGAAAATGCACACATATTTCTGTATATATTACATATTATCTCTGGCAATCTATTACATGTATTCCACTCACTGGCACCAGGTCTATAACTACATCTGGGATTTGCTTGGTTGGTATATCTTTATGGTTCACCAATGTGAAATTCTGTTTATCTCTGTTTTATCTAGAATCCAATTCAATATCAGAGAATCAGCGTGTCCTCAGTCTGGATTTTATTTATATCTAGGTAACTTCCAAACAGTTTGTAAACATTATATTAATGGAGTTCGAATGGTGAAACAAAAAAGAGTTGTTTATTATATATACCCAAAAAGTTTTTTTAGACGTTCCCAATAGTGGCAGCAGTCGCATCATTTTTTCAGAGGCTTAACGCGCTAAAATATCGTAACTAATAGAGTTAATACCTGAATTTCGTTTGTTAGCTATTGCCAAACAGATTTGTAGACAACTGCCGTCTTTATTTTAGCGGTTGTTTCTAGGATCTTACGTAGTCAATCTAATTAAAGAAACATTAAAGCGATTTAAATAAGGTTACGTTTTTCTTTTGACATCTTTAAAAAGAAGGTGATTCAAGTTCGATTTACCTTGGTGTTAAAACACATGAACGTGTCGGGACTTATTTGGTGAACTCCAATTATTTAAAGAAAGAATCCGGGCAGTTTAGCGTCTTAATTTACAGCCAGGAAATTATGTGGATATACAGTTTCGAATCTAGAATAAAGATATATGATATAATTATGTGGGGACTTCATAAAACATTTTAGGTTTGGCTGACTGTATTCTGCCCATGAGCTTTTGAACGTACCTGCAATCTCTTACAATCTCTTTCAGCGATACGCAGGAGCACTCATCGGCATTCTGACTTACGTGTTCATTCATTTGCACTCTTTTAATCGTTTAGAGCGCGAAAGCGGACTGACGTATGCAAGTTAGTTTAGATCTCTATTTTAGCGGCCATCTTGGATTGGTGTTTAACTACTTTGTTTCAAGGTTTAAAACTTATTGAGTGTAACTGGTAATCATATAAGGTTGGAGTCAGACCACATAGGTTATTAAACAAACTTGAAAGATCACCAAGGCACATTCCGTTTTTAGTCTTAAAAAGTGTGAAAACGGACTAACTTATATGAAGTAGTTCGATTTCAGCTTTAGTAGCCATCTTCACATAGGTTTTGTCCATTTCGTTTTAGATATTTTATCTCCACGCACTAAGTTGGCAGGGTATGCCCAGACGTGGGTCCCTTGCTCACTTTGCCACTGGGTTCAAGCTAGCCTGGCTGATGACGGCTGATTAACCAGAAACCGGTCCCAGGATGCTTGTTTCCGGTCCAGGGAAGACATGGCTTGGCAGTTCGGGCTGGACTGTTCCCATGAGGCACAGGGTCAGACTGATTTGCATATGGCCATGTCTGAACTGGGGTGACGGAGTGAGCTAAAGAATGATGATGGATTATACCCAGATCAGTTGACTGGGGGTGAGTGCTTGCAATGTTCAACTCTCCGTCCATCATCCCCTTTGGTTTTGCTCTGTACGCCCTAAGTTGGCAGGGTGTTCCCAGACGTGGGTCCCTTGCTCTCTTTGCCACTGGATTCAAGCTAGCCTGGCTGATGATGGCTGATTAACCAGAAACCGGTCCCAGGATGCTTGTTTCCGGTCCAGGGAAGACATGGCTTGGCAGTTCAGGCTGGACTGTTCCCATGAGGCACAGGGCCAGACTGATTTGCATATGGCCATATCTGAACTGGGGTGGCGGAGTGAGCTAAAGAATGATGATGGATTTTACCCAGATCAGTTGACTGGGGGTGAGTGTTTGCAATGTTCAACACTCCATCCATCATCCCCTTTGGTTTTGCTTTCTACGCCCCAAGTTGGCAGGGTATGGCCAGACGTGGGTCCCTTGCTCACTTTGCCACTGGATTAAAGCTAGCCTGGCTGATGACGGCTGATTAGCCAGAAACCGGTCCCAGGATTCTTCATTTCCAGTCCAGGGTAGACATGGCTTGGCAGTTCGGGCTGGACTGTTCCCATGAGGCACAGGGTCAGACTGATTTGCATATGGCCATGTCGGAACTGGGGTGGCAGAGTGAGCTAAAGAATGATGATGGATTATACCCAGATCAGTTGACTGGGGGTGAGTGCTTGCAATGTTCAACACTCCGTCCATCATCCCCTTTGGTTTTGCTTTGTACGCCCTACGTTGGCAGGGTTTGCCCAGACGTGGGTCCCTTACTCACTTTGCCACTGGATTCAAGCTAGCCTGGCTGATGACGGCTGATTAGCCAGAAACCGGTCCCAGGATGCTTGTTTCTGGTCTTGGGAAGACATTGGCTTGGCAGTTCGGGCTGGACTGTTCCCATGAGACACAGAGTCAGACTGATTTGCATATGGCCATGTCTGAACTAGGGTGGCAGAGTGAGCTAAAGAATGATGAGGGATTATACCCAGATCAGTTGACTGGGGGTGAGTGCTTGCAATGTTAAACACTCCGTCCATCATCCCCTTTGGTTTTGCAACAACCGTAGCAGACATGCAAACTCCAGCTGCTGACACTGAGCCAAAGCAAAGCAAGCGCGCGCATATTGCTTGAAAGCAGAAAAACAAGCGTGAGGGAGCGTGGCGCAGCTCCGCAGCCGCGATAGAGCAGGCAAATGCCATTGTGCTTGTGCTGGCATCCGCCTTGCGGGAGCGAGCAGCGGCGGCATGAGAGCCATATGTTTTCAACTACCACGCATGCCGCTGCTTGCTCCCACAAGTTGGATGCCAGCACAAGCACGAGTGTGGGAAAAAGGAGCAGACCAATGGCTAAAGGCCCTCCTAGTCAGCGCATGTGCGCTGCCTAGGAGTGACTTAAAAATTGACAAAAAAACTAATTTTCCTCACATTTCTGTGGTCGAAAGTTCTGGAAACTGCATGGATCCACAAGTTTCCACCCACCCCGCGGTCCCCAAAGTCTTCCGAGAAAAATGGTACCTCACTTGTGTGGGTAGGCCTAGTGCCCGCGACAGGAAACGGCGCAAAATGCAACGTGGACACACCTCAATTTCACAGTGAAAAATGACCCTTTTTTGGCAAGTGCCTAGCTGTAGTTTTTGAACTCTAGCTCTGCTGGCACTTAGGGAAACCTAGCAAACCTATACATTTTTGAAAACTAGACACCCAGGGGGATCCAGGATGGGGTGACTTGACTGCCTCTCACCAGGTTCTGTTACCGAGAATCCCTTGCAAACCTAGAAAATTGTCATAAAAACAACATTTTCCTCACATTTCTGTGGTGGAAAGTTCTGGAATCTGCGTGGATCCACAAATTTCTACCCACCCCGCATTCCCCAAAGTCTTCCGAGAAAATGGTACCTCACTTGCATGGGTAGGTCTAGTGCCAGCAACAGGAAACGGCGCAAAACGCAACGTGGACACACCACAATTTCACAGTGAAAAATGACCCTTTTTTGGCCAAGTGCCTAGCTGTTGTTTTTTAATCCTAGCTCTTCCGGCACCTAGGGAAACCTACAAAACCTATACATTTTTGAAAACTAGACAACCAGGGGAATCCAGGATGGGGTGACTTGACTGCCTCTCGCCAGGTTCTGTTACCCAGAATCCCTTGCAAACCTCAAAAACTGTAAAAAAAACACGTTTCCTCACATTTCTGTGGTGGAAAGTTCTGGAATCTGTGTGGATCCGCAAATTTCTACCCACCCCGCGTTCCCCAAAGTCTTCAGAGAAAAATGGTACCTCACTTGCGTGGGTGGGTCAAGGTCCCACGACAGGCAAGGGCCCAAAACCTATTGAGGCAACATCAAAATTACCTATCACAAACCAACCTAGTTTTGCAAGGGGGGTCCCATGAGTTTTTGGCCCGGGGCTCGGCGGCCATCTAGGGAAACCACACATTTCTGGAAACTAGACACCCGGGGGAGCCCAGTGAGGTATGGCTTGCGTGGGTCCCCAACATTCTCCTACACAGAATACCCTGCAAATCTTAAATTTCACTGAAAAAATCACTTTTTTCTCAAATTTCTCAGGCACACCTCCAGCCAAGTGCCAGTCCACGCACACTGCCAGCCAAGCGCCAGTCCAAACACACTGCCAGCCAAGCACCAGTCCACGCACACCACCAGCCAAGTGCCAGCCTACACACACCACCATCACATTTAGGATTTTTTTATACAAAAAAGAAAACACAAACATATTGCAAATAGATACAAATCTACTAACACAAAATCTGAAACTAAATACATTGCACAAATGCCAACCTTGAAACTGAACAAAAAAATATAAAACAATAGAGACCAGGCAGTTCACTTTATCCCTCATGGATGCTCCCAAGAATTATTTTGCGTATGGTACATTCTAAAACAAGCAGGCACACACAGCCCAGGGTTAGAAGGACACTAGGGGCAGTACATACGAGTCTCCTTCCGCGTACCTCCTCGCCAACGGACTCTACATCTCCTACTGGGAAAGTCTTTTGAGGGTGTGGGAGGAATGTGATCAGGAAAGTGGTGATCTTTCAATCCAGCCACATCCTCCACCACTCCCACTCTAGGAACACTTGCCTGTTCCACTAAAACAAGGTGCCTATTACAGACTCCTGAAACTTAGCAAAAGTCATCTTTGACCCAGGACAAGAATCCTTGAGTACAACAACACCATTAAAGGTTGCCAAGTGGAAAAGATGGATAGCCAACTTCTTATACCAAATGTAAGACTTACGAAGAGCAGCGTAAGGTTCCAACCTCTGATCTACTCTGTCAACACCACCCATGTGCCTATTATAGTCTAACATGCACACAGGTTTGCGTGCTTCAGCAACCTGACACCAAACAGTCACAGGTGAAGTGCTTTCATCATGGATGGTAGTCAGCATGTAGACATCTCTCCTGTCTGAAAACTTCACAGCTAGAAGTTCCTCGCAACGCAACACACTGCACTGTCCCTGCACAAGCTTTTGACAAACTAGTTCTTTAGGGAAACCTTTACGGTTAGAGCGGATTGTGCCACAAGCAACAGTGCCCTCTTTGGCCAATTCCCTGAACAACCGCACACCAGTGTAGAAGTTATCTACATATAAATGGTGACCTTTGTTAAAAAGTCCTCTACCAAGTTCCCACACAATTTTCTCAGTCACTCCAAAAGTGGACGGACAACCAGGGGGGTCAATCCTGGATTCCTTACCGGTGTACACCCTGAAATTAGAGACATATCCAGTCCTACTGTCACACAGCATATACAGCTTAATTCCATAGCGTGCCCTCTTACTAGGAATGTATTGCCTAAAAACCAAGCGGCCCTTGAACAAGACCAGACTCATCCACTGCTATTTCTTTCCCTGGAGCATAGATCTCAGAAAATCGATCTACAAAGTGATCAATGACAGGCTGAATCTTAAAAAGACGGTCACACTCAGGGTGATCTTGTGGCAACACTAAACCATTATCGACAAAATGCAGCATCCAAAGCAGAAGCAAATACCTATCATGACTCATGACTGCCGGAAATATAGCCGTTGCCATCAAGGGACTAGTAGACCAATATGAAGACATTGATGGCTTCCTTAGCAAGCCCATCAAAAAAGTTAAACCCAAGAACTTCTTCATCTCTTCCAGATTTGTGGGAGTCCACCGGGTAGCTCTAGAATGGGGCTTAAGGCTGGCACTGTTGTCCCTCAAAAACTGTTCGGCATACAAGTTAGTCTGCTCAACAATCTGTGCCAAAAACACATCGTCCATAAACAACTGAAAAAAATGTATTGGCAAAAAGTTTTCTGTATTCACTCTACACCCTGGAACACCAGTAAAGTCTGGCAATGCCGGCTGCACCATGCCTCGGGCAACCCAGAGGTCATCACTTCCAACTGGAAGCCTTGCAGCCCCAGGCTGCAACCCAGATGCCTCTTGCTGCACTATCGACAGATAATTGTCCTCCTCTAAAACAGGCACTTCATCCGCACTAAGAGTCGCTTCATCCTCACTGAGAGTAGCTTCATCATCCAATGATTCCATGTGGAGAGAAAACTCACTGCCTGAATCTTCCCCTCCCTTCTCTGCCTCAGATGCAGAGTCAGTCTCTGAACCATGGTCAGAGGAAGACTCAAAAAGCATACCAACAACCTGCTGAGCAGTAATCCTGCGGCTAGCCATTATCCTTACTAAGAAAGGAGACTGCACAAACAAGTCACCAACAACCAACACTGTGCAAAATAAGTAAGTAAAAGGAATGTGTGCCTTTATCACAAAGATCTATATACTCAAAAACTATATCATTCACTTGCAAGAGACAGCTACACTCACCAACACCTACTCTGCAGAGAGACAGCAAAAACCAACGATATCCCACTAGAAAGAAAAAAACAAAACCAATTACTCACAAGACAACAAAATACACATCGAGCACAAATGCAAAATATTTTTGACACTCAAAAACAGAAGCCAAACATACTGCTATTATTACACCATTTGCGAAAAACACATTCATGCAGAGAAATGAAAAACATTTACATTGTACCAAAAAAGTCTCTTACCAAACACATGCAACTACACAAACAGCAGAACCACCAGTAACGAAACCGCAACTTGGAACAGTCTAAAGAGCAAAGACCTTGAACTAAAACAAAAAGGGAGAAATAAGGCATTAAAATTGCAATTCACAAGAAATAAAACAATTAACATTATGACCCGCTATGTCACTACCCAAATGATCAATCTGCTAGATGGGCCTTCAAATAGGGCTGAGAAAAATGGGGGTGATCTTTCCCAAGGGATCGGGTTAGGCTGTCTGCCAGGCCGATCTGTCCCCCAGGTGGGGCAGAAAACAGCAGACAGAAATGTGCCCCCCTTGAGAAATAAATCCCTGGTGCCTAGTAGGGTTTTCTGCCTCCCCCTCCCGCCAAGGGCAGAAAGGCCAAAAAAAGGGGCAGATCTGTCACCAGGAATGGCAGAAAAAACATTAACCACATTTTACCCCCTTGGAAGCAACCATGTCGCTTCCATTACACACAAAACAAAATCCCTGGTGCCTAGTGGATTTTCTACCGCCCCCCCCCCCTTGGGGCAAAAAGGCCAAAAAACACAGGCCGATCGGCCCCGAGGGGGGGCAGAAAACACACACTAAAAAACATCTGCCCCCTGGGTCGCTTCCAATTTATTTACTTTTAAATCCCAGGCTCTAGTGGACTTTTCTGCCCCTCCTGGGGCCAGAAACGCCAAAAAATGCAGGCGATCTGTCCCCAGATGGGGCAGAAAAGTCTTAAAAATTAATAAGGCCCATAAGGAAGCGACCCTTGCCAAAGGGGTCGCTCCCATTTAAAATTTTAAAAACATCCTGGTGTCTAGTGGGGTTTTCTGCAGGCGATCTGTCCCCGGGGGGGTGGAGGGTGGGGGGGAGGGGGGGGGGAGGGGATCTTCAAAAAAACGTATCCCTCTAAGGAGGTGACCCTTGCCCAAGGGGTCGCTTCCAATTTAATTAAAAAAACAATCCCTGGCAGAAAGGCCAAATAAACAAACCAATCTGCCCCCGGGGGGACAGAATATGCTTTTTTTTAAAATAGGGCCCCTGGAAGTGACCCTTACCCAAGGGGTTGCTTCCAATTCAATTACAAAAACAATCCCTGGCTCTAGTGGGCTTTTCTGCCCACCCGGGGCCAGAAACGCCCACAAAATCAGGTGATCTGTCCCGAGGGGGCAGAAATGTCTTTAAATTAAATATCCCCCTAAGGTAGCGACCCTTGCCCAAGGGGTCGCTTCCTTTCATAAAAAACATCCTTGGTGTCTAGTGGGAGCATTCCTGCTGCCCGATCGCGACGCTGTGTGCGATCGTTCAGCAGGAATGCCCTGCATTGAGACATCAGGGGAGAGGAAACACTGTTTCCTCTACCCCGATGGCTCCAGGTGTGCGGATCTGCCTCCCCGGCCCCACCGGAGCCCAAAACTCACCTCTTCCTCCTTGGGATGCCTGGAAGTAAATGGCTTCCAGGCGTCCCAGAGCTTCCAGAGGACATCGGCACACGCTGTGCGCGCTGATGTCACAGGATCCTCGGAAGGGAGTCGGGGTGGCAGCGGAAGCTCTTCCGCTGCCTTCCCCCTCTGTGGCACGATGTTGTGCTGCCCATGGGGGGAGCGCCAGCGCTTCCCCCATGGGTGGGTGCCATGACGGAGCAGTTCCGTCATAAGCACACGCCCACCGTGGCTTATGATAGAACCGCTCCGTCATAAGCATCGAAGGGGTTAATCAAGGGATGCAGACTAGAGGTATTTGAGCTACTTTTTTTACAACATGCAATTACACATAAGAGATCAGTTTTTAGGTCTTGCCTTGCGTTGCAGCGCGCATGCGCTGCTCGCTTTGCAAGGCATGCAGTGTACACTATAGTGGGGAAGCTTTCTTTAAGCTCCGCCCACTCTCCGCCCATATTTTGTATTGGCTTATGTCCCAAATGCAGCCTTCTCATTGGTTTTAGGCTTCTTAGTCCCTCCTCCTGACGGCCATGTCGTCATTTGTGCCCTTCCATGGCTATCAGCCCCTTTACTGTAAACAGTATTTTGTTTCCGTGCCTTTTTTGTCCCCTTTCGCAGTCCATGACCTCTCGGGACACCACCCCCCCGCCCCCCCACACTCCCGTTTGTGTTTTTTTGCCCACCCGTATTCCCTTTTAAAATGCAATCGGACTCACGTAAATGCGAACTCTAAAGTAGTGTGCAGCAATGCCTTAAATTGTATGCATGCGTGCCAAAAGTCAGGCAGCAGTTGCCTGCCTGGTTGTGGGCGGGGATGAATTGGGAAACAAGACAGCAAACGGAGCCAGGCGTGGATGCGTCCCTGTCTGTAATGGAATGAATGGCTCCCTCATAAAAACTAGCAGAACTTTCTTAATAAAATGCAGAAAGCAATTGCGCCCAGTGTACTCGAAATGCACAAATTATTTGATTTTGGCTTCAGACTAAAGATTTTTTTTTCATCACAACAGAAGCATTCCGGATTAGTGTGGAGCAGCAATTCGGGGAAACGTCCATTTTGTTATAAAAGTATTCTGCAGATATTTTATTAGAATGCTCGTTTACGAAACCCTGATCTGGGGCTCTTTGTTCTGTCGGCTTCTCCCCTTGGTTCTGGATGTGCAGACTGTAATTGGTTCTTGCAGTGATGAAGGCGTCTGGGCAGGGTGCTATTTTTGGTTCCTCCCCCTTCTGATGCGGCTGATGAAGCCATAGGCAGCGATGACTTCAGATCTATTCGTAGCCCCAGCTTTGTTCAGACAGGTAGCTGGGATCCCGGTGCAGCACCTTGCAGACTTCCTGCAGCCGTGCGCCTCCAGACACCGGCATGCGCACCGTGTGACCACTGGCCCTTGTCCTCGTGACGCCCCTTAAGGCCTCACAACCACTTCATTAATTCTCCACGCTTCTCTTTCATGGTGCTCGTCCAACCAGCACCTCTGGCGAGTATGAAGTTCAACAAATGTTATGAGCACATCAGCTTGGTGAGTAGCATTCAGAGTTCTTTTCTGTGGAGGTACTCCATACCAATTGAGAAAGTTATTAACGTAAATCTGACATTTCATGTATAACAAAATAGTCTGGTTAATGTACAAAATTAAGCATAGCATGTGACTGTGTGTGGATATGTGTGAATTGCACTCTGCTTCTTGAGTAACAGGTATTATTGTTACCCTATGCAGTGGTACTGATCGGTTGAATTTGTGACTACGTTTCGGGACCTCACTACTGGATGAATGGTCTGTGTAAAGTGATGAAATGTAATAGTTGCAGTTTATGCCCAGGTCCCTGCATTGGCGCTCAACCCAGTGAGGTGCATGGGCACCGGTGCTATAAGAGGGCATATATTTCTTCAATCAGATTCATGTGATTTCTTCTGTGTGCAGATTACCTCACCAGGGAAGTAAAGGTAAGATGGTCTGGCATTAGGGTGAGCAGTGTTTAAAGGAACACTATTGGTTCATATGTTTATGGCAGAAGAAAGTAATTTGTTATTTGGGATGGGCGATTGCATACACAGAGAAGTGTTTCTTGCTCTGTGGTAGGTCACATTCATCAGCCTCCACATCTGTAAAGGGTACATGTCTCTAGTGCCGTTTACCATCACTGGTGAGTGGAGCCTGGATTACGCGCCACAGGTTTGCTTGTGAACTTCGAGTGCATGCTGCCGTGATGCACTCTCAGCACACTGGTCCTCGTGTGTGTACACTGCCGTTGCCACCCTCAGATTGGTTGCTTTACTACCTTGAGTTGGTCACTTTCAACAGTTCAAAAGCCACTGTTCGCAAAGTGCAACATACTTGCGAAGTGTCAGTTGCAGTTCTAGGTTTTCATTCTTTTGGTTTACTAGTAGTTAGTTTCCTACTGATAGTTTAGACTATAAAAGTGTGGGAGCAGAGTTCCTCCACATCAAAAGCCTGAAAAGCTGGTGATAACGGCAAATAATATGGACATGCATTTTTATTTTCACAAACTTACACAGACTTTTTTGTAGGCTCCACTTTTTTACACATTTAATTAAAACGTATCAATAATTTAATGTATTTGTCTTCAACCAACTCCTAAGAGCTCAAATACCACGTTCACTTGTCTGTTGCCAAATCGACTGCCAGACCCATGATCACTGCCACACAATCCATAGCTCCGCTACTATGCAGTAATATACGATAACGTGTTGCATGGCGAAATGCTTCTAAGGTCCCAAAGGTGAGACCGATTGCATTGCAAATGCTTGTTTACTTGTTGTATTTTAATTGTTGTTTATACGAGTTTTTTTTTTAAACCAATATCCAACTATTAAATATATCATTATTACATTCGGTAATGTATGTGGTATTTATGTATGTATGTGGTATTTCTATAGCACCAACCTAGCCAAAAAGCAGCAGAGCGCTGTACGGGGTCAAAGACAGCAGCATATGGAAATGTTGTGCTTAAATGCAGGAGAAGTATTGAAATGGACAGCAATGTAAAGCAAAGTAGTATTGCTAATAATATTAGTAATAATAGTAATAATAATAGCAACGGTGGCAATTTGTTGTTGGCATACTTTAAGACGATATCCTAGATCAGGTTTTTGCCTGACCTCTATGCCACGTTGAAGTGGTCTAAGCAAAATCTTACCCCCTTTTCAAAGTCAGCACCACGCAGACCAGTAGGACAACCACAAATTGCTGAAGTCCCACTCCTAAGTGTTAAAAGAAAAATCTCTTGCACCCTTCGAACTTCACCTTAGCTCCGACACCCAACCTACAGGCAAAAGGCATTGAATACCTTCTGTGACTATGCAAGAAGACGTGAATACCACCTTTTATTTGTGGGCCTACATATTTTGTGCTCGGCCACTACTGATCACCTGTCCTTGGTTCTCTGTAGTAAGGAGACTCTTGGTTAATAAAGCACGTTTTAACAGGATTGTCCCACCTGGAGGCTAAAATTTAAAACAATGAGGTAAGAACAGGGCTTTAAGTGGGCCGGGTCTCTCCGGGTCTGAGCAGCGGCAGTTTTTTTAAGGAGACCTCGAAACGGGTCTCTATCGGGCTCTGTTTTGTGCCCTGGCACTGGCAGTCCGTAACTAACAATCATTCACAAAGCTAATAGTCCTGGCTTGTTGTAGGTATGATGTTACTTGTTGTGTCATATATCTGGATGCAATGACAGAAACAACAAAATACAAGTCAAGTGGCACACTATGCTAAGAACAGATTTTTTGCTTAGATGTTTTTAAGCCCCGCCGTTAATTATATTGGCCACGCCCCTTTGAGAGACCCCCCCCAGTTTGTTCATCCCATTTAAAGCCCTGGGTAAAAATAACCAGGAGAGACACACCTGGACCTTGAAAGTCTGACCTGAGTCCTGCGAGCCCACAATTAAATACTCTGGAGCGCCTATTCAACGACTGATGTGGTGGCATCAAGTAGCTTTCTTCCCTTCAATCAATGATAGAACAAGAAAATATAGTTAAGAAGAGCATGAAATTAGTATCCTTTTTGGAGGAACTAGTTTAAACTCCCACTTAAGCTGCAACATTTTCGAATGTACAATCAAATGTGGTATATGGTGTAATATAGCAGTTGTACAACAGATAGGTGCTTTAGCATGCTTGCCTATTGATTTCCGTTCACCAGAAGCTAAGGGCTGATTAGCCGCCCTTAAGGGGATGATGCTCGACCGCCCTTGAACATTATAGGAGTAGTGCTCTACGGATTGGTCTCCCAGCAGCTTGATGTGTACTTGGCCCTTATTGGGCAGCTCAAAATATTTCTGTAAATATTCTTCTGCTTGGCAGTGCCAGGATAGCTTTGTAATCGAAAGGACTGCAGAACCAGCTGAACTGCAACGTTTGCAAATATATAAAGTGCTCAGTTCTCTTACTTCCATGTGTTATGTCCTAGGTGAGAGGGTTCCCTATTGTTCTGGCCAGTATTTCAAGTGTATACTCCGTGGCCCCTTTTATTCATGGGCATACCTTCCAATATAAGCTTTACTCTGAGCCTTCAAGTGGTCAGTTCCACTTTTCATCCATGGCTGATGGTCTTTACTTCCACAGCCTTTGTCTAGCCGTGCTCACTTAACAAAGGCTGAACATCTTTAAATGTGCGGCCTATGATTTATTGCTGATACAATTAATAAATGCAGCGCTTTGGCTCTGTTTCAACGTTTCTCTTCCACCCAGAGTTTCTTTTTTTGTGTGCTTTTCTCTGATGGGTTTCACTGTGCTGAATGACTTTTCTAATTGAAGAGCGCATGTTATAAGGCCATGCTCCGATTCATTAAGTGACAGCATGATAGCCCAGGGGTAAGTGGGAACAAATTATCAAGCTATTGGAAGTCCATATGTTGTTTTTATGCTTCTCCGTGTTTATGTTGTCTTAAGACTTCAATGTCAAAACAAAGCATTTGCATTGTTTTTTCAGAGTTCAGAGCAGGTCAGGGAACTGACAGAAGTGTGGAATTTTGTGATGTATTTTATCTCTTGCAGTCAAGCTGTTATGTTGATTGTGCTAAATCTGTCCACCACGAACAACACTGCATCATGCCTGCCTGCTTCAATGGCTGGTCCAGTATGATTGCCCTTCGGCCTCTGCCAGATGCCATTTCAATGGTCCCCAAGGTCGACTCAATGAGACCTAGTCCATTCATCACACTAGACTTTCCTCAGAACTTCTGAGAGAGCATCAGTGGTTCTCAGTTGGCATGTAACAACTATGCCAATGCCAACCTGAGTTACAGGATCATGTCTAGGGGTGTGGGGCAGTCTTGGAGGTAATGAAATCTGGATGAGGTGGCATTGGCTCCACCTCAGTGCACCAACTTCAGAGGGTATCTGCTTCAGATTGGTCAATAGATCAAAGATGTTATCGAGAGAACAATCTGAAGTTCTTTTTGGACGCTGTTACTCCACAAAACAAATTTAAAGACCGAGGACATATCCAAGACTTTGATATTTCCCTCTGTCCATTATAACCAAGTCAGTGAAGAGCTGGTTTTGTGGGATACATCTGGCCTGCAAGCTACAGGTAGCAATTCAAGGATAGTGACCAAAATAAACACCAATTTCGTCTTCATTTCCCTTGTGTATGCTTCTTCATAGAAGGCCTCCGGCAACAATTTAACCAACTGAGATAAATCTGCTATGTTACGTTATGTTACAAATCAATCAGGATCAATCAGGAGTTTGTTAAGCGCGACTACTCACGCGTAAGGGTCTCAATTCGCTGGGGGGGGGGGTGCAGGTTCCAGTCCATCAAGGAAGGGGGTCTGTCGAAGAGCCAGGGTTTGAGGTTTCTTGCGAATATGGGGAGCGATGTTGTCTGTCTGAGGTGGAGCAGAAGGGCTTTACAGGATTGTAAAGCACATGGCGACCCACGGGCATCCCAGTGCTGGTGGAGAAAAAGAAATGTTCCACAGAGGCAGAAAGAAGCATTTAGGATTTAGTTCTTGAAGAGGCAAGTCTAAAGGGCCTTCCGAAATCTCACCTCATTATCAATCGAGTGGATGGCCAAGGGGAGAGTTGCAAAGCTTTGCTACTTTGACACTAAAAGTTCGACCACCACTTCTGGCTCTTTTAACTGAGGCCACAGAGGCTGGATGTAAATGAGAGGATCTGAGTGGCCTCTTTGTAATGTGAGGGTTAACCAGCTGATGTAAAATGGGGGGACCACGCACATGTAGTGCTGTTTGGGCAATACACAGAGATTTGTATTCGATTCTCTGAGTGACCAGTAACCAGTGAAGAATTTTCAAACCATTTCTGGCTGATTCATGCCTGGGAATCCGAAGTGGCAGCCGTGCCGCAGCATTTTGCACCACTTCTAATTTCCGACTGACTGCCAAAGGCGAGCCCAGATACGGTGAGTTGCTGTAGTCCAGGCGAGAAAGTATCAAGGGTTGAACTACCAACCTCTTGCCATCTGAGGGAGCAGAGGCAGAACTGGCCGAAAGTTTAGTGACCTTAGTTTCCATTGTCGATGCTTTATCAAGCCACACCCGGGCTTTTTATAGCTGTAATAGCAACTGGGGGTGTGGGGGCTGAGACATCCTGGCCATCCCAAGGCTCATTGAGGGGAAAACTTTCTCCCAAGGATCCTGAGTTCGGTCTTTGATCCATTGAGCTTAAGACAGGATGTATTCATCCAGCTGACATCACGTTCCAGACAAGGCCCCGTGTGGATGCTAAAGGGTCGCCATCAGGAGCAAGTGAAAAAAAAACAGCAGGGTATCATCGGTGTAAGACGGTAGTGAAATCCCAAAGGGTGTAATAATATCAGCCTGTATCTGCCACTCTAAGACTCTTATGTGCTCTCCGCATATTTGGCAAATTCATGTCCAGCAGGTACAGTTTGTAGGTTCTTGCTGTTTCTCACAGATCTATGGCTGATGCATCTCAAGCAGAAATACCAAAACAACCATTGCTTATTAGCTACTCACAAGTCAGAGTGTAGAATGGCCCCTTCATTGCTTTCCTGCCAATTATAGTCTAGTGGCTCACAATTTTGTATTACTGTGCATGTGAAACTTGAAATGCAGGGCAGTGGCCTTGGATCTCTCTAGTTGGTTGTGTAACAAACTCTGTATCATGATTGTACTCTTGAATGAATATTGTGGCATACTAACATCGTAGTTGAAATATCAATGGACAAAATATTTAAAGAGAAGTATAGATTTACTATTCTTACCTCCACATCTATGTACCTTGACATTATATATATATGATCAAGGAACATAGTTGTGGAGATAGGTATTGAAAATACATACATACTTACTTTTCGATATTTTGTCCCTTAATATTTTGTTAATAATATTGGTGTCCACAATATTCTGGACTTGATATTTAGGAGCCACACCAGGTGCATCTGTAACACCTGTACAGCCACTCATATTCTCTGTGAACTTGAATGCATGTGAGCAGATCATATGGGCTGCAGCAAGCAGGCACATATCGCTGATGCTCACATTCTTTTACAAAATGTGTCACCGTTATGAGCAGAATATATGCAAAGCAGAGGAAATTAATCATATTCCACAGGCTTAGATCCGAAATCACATTAATAACTGTTATTGGCTGCTTTCCCATTTGCAGCCTGTAGCTGAGATTTAGTTTTTGTCCTCCACTTTTCCTTGTATAGTACCTAGTCGTAACTAGTGCCATGAAAGTCTTGCATATAAGAAGTTAGTTGCTGACAAAACACATGACCTTTCTGCGGATCCTGTATTTGGTACTACATTCCCACTTAACCATTAGTACTGTGGACAATGACCCAGTACACAGGACTAGGTATAATGTATTTTGACCACTGGTCCTCATGTCTGGTCAAGTTGATCATTCTCTTTTCATAAAAATCTAGTGCCTTTCTGTTGAACCTGACATTTGTGGCTCGTTTTCCCCCAACTTTCTGCCTTCCAGCCTCCTGTTTTTGCTGACTTTGTTTTTTCTGGCTTTAGGACTCTGAGCACTTTATGACTGGTAACCAGTGCTAAAGTGCGTATGCTCTCTCCTATAAACATGGTAACATTGTCTTACACCCAATTGGCACTTTTAATTTACTTGCTACTGCATGTACCCGGGGCTTGAAAATTAAATGCTACTAGTGGGCTTGCAGTACTCATTATCCCACCCACTTTAAACATGTCTCAGGCCTATGTGTGCCATTTCGTCCTGGCAAAATAAACCTTTTGCCATGCCCAAACCTTACTTTTTTAATATTTATGTCACCCTTAGGGTAAGCCCTAAACAGCCCAGAGGACAGGGTGTAGTGTATTTAAAAAGTGGAACATATAACTTTAAGGAGATGTCCTGATAATGAAAACCGCTTAAATATATTTTTTACTACTGCAATGTCTACCTCTCGCATAGGATAACATTAGTTAATATTTACTAGGGGATAACTTTCTATTGAGAGCATGTAGGAATGCCGAGTTTGGTGACTAAATAATTGTAATTAAAAGCCCTCTTTAATGGTAAAGTTGGATTGTCAGTCGCAGTTAGAAAACACCACTTTTAGAAAGTTGGCATTTTCTTGTCCCAATCATTTGTTGCCTGATGGCTG
Source organism: Triturus cristatus (assembly GCF_964204655.1). Lineage (NCBI taxonomy): Eukaryota > Metazoa > Chordata > Amphibia > Caudata > Salamandridae > Triturus > Triturus cristatus. Next base: position 618,830,874 of record NC_140588.1, on the reverse strand, counting down.
TATAGTAGTGTCTTTGAGAACTGCTCCCATATAGTTACACAAAAGGACATAGGTGTTGGCAGCATGGGCCATCTCTGACTTGATGAGAGGGAGGAGCTGTCACTTTCCTCACTTGTACATCACAAAGGTTGTGCCTGAGCACACTCACAAATAGTTTGACACTGGTCTATTGCGACCCCAGACAATTTGAGGCCAGAGTAAATTCTAAGTACCTCTGAGGGTGGAATCCTCCAGAATCTTCTGCTACTTCAAGGTAGGCACAAGCTATAAATATAAGGCCCTCAGACCCAACTCTTCAGTACACCTCTTAATCTGTGGAAGACTCAAAATGACTGCTGTGCTGCTCTGCAGAAGGACTGCTACTCTGTTGCCCTGCTGCCTGAGTGAAAGTCGGGACTTGCTTCTTGAACCTAGAAACACCAGCGTGAGTCCAAGGGCCAGTTGGCTGGTTATCTGATCAGAGCTTCTGGAACAAAACAGGCTCCCACAACCTTGAACCCGGCACCTGGAATCTGCCAGCTGTGAAACTTGTCCCCCCAAATGGTTTTAACCCAGTCCTGGATTCTTATAAGTGGACCTGAAGGTGCTCTGCGAGCCCAGCTGTGAATCTGTGGACAGAACCGATGCAGCGCAATGCATCTCCTTGCAGCTCAGCTTCGGAACTGCCAGTGCACAATCCATTTCTGACACAGGATTTTGCATCGCAGCTCAAAGTTACCTCAGAACCGCCACTGCATGACACATCCTCAACACAAGCTACCGTTGATAGTATCCTTCATGATGACGTAAGACTCCACATCACAATCTCTTCAATATCTTCAGAACCAGCTGGTGCGCTACGCACCTTCAACACAGGACTTTGCATTGCAAGCCCCTCGTTAATTGCATCCTCGACGACTCAGGACCTTGCATCGCTGCCTCACAGCTCCTTGGAACCACTGCTGTGCGACACATCCTTGATGCGGGATCTCACAATGCTTCACAACTAGGATTTAAGGTATTCTTGTTCACCGGGCTAAACTTCTTCCCTGTATCCAGCATGCACTCCATCAGGGTTGGCCTGAACTTATGACTTTGTACCGGTCCGCGTGACCAGATAATCAGAGTTGGCACTTTGTGCCTATAGTCACTATTTTTACTTAAAACTTTGAAATTGCATATCTCTGGTTCTATGTATTAAATGTTTGTCATTTTAGAGTTAATTACTTTATTAAACTTTACTCTATTTTTCTAAATTGGTGTGAGATTTTTCCTTTGTTGTGTTTCCACTTTTTTACTGTTTGAAGTGCTGTATAAATACTTTACACACTGCCTCTAAGTTACCAGAGGGTTGAGCACAGGTTAATTTGGGGTTTTCTTGTGACTTCAACCTGGCAGAAATAGTGGCTGCTGCTTGACTAGGGTTTCACCCCCTTTAACCAGTAACACAATTTCCAACACTTTCAAATGGCAAGAACATAATTGGTATGTAAATGGGGTTCTCGCGTACAGCAAAGCAACTGCTGCATGAATTTTTCCCAGACTTGGGGCCCGGATTTGATCCCCTTTTCTTAGCTGCACTTGCACAGAAGGGATATGGGGTCTCCTGTACAAAGGGTTTTAACTGTCATAGACCCTCAGATTTGGTCAATCTGAGGGTGTGTAACTGCTAAAACATTTTTTGAAATGTTCTTATCCCAATTAACGATTCGTTAAGGGTTTTCCAAATTGTTTAATGGGTTTAGAGAACAATAAGGAATAGGTATTAAGTGTGTGGGGGAAGGGTGTTATGGCATCTCTTCCAAACACTGATTTGTTTATGGCATGTTTTAATGTTTTGTGATGAAGCCTGGTTGAAATGTTTTTATAGTTTAGTACCAACTCAAAGGAGGTGATAACCCATTCACAAACAGGAGCACTGAGAACTCCTAAAAGAAATTGTGTAACTTTGCTTCTTTTTTTCTTTAAACACATCCCGTTTCAATCACACGCATATTGGTCTGTTGAACTCTGAAGGCCACCATCCCTGTGATTGTTGCCAGTCGTAGTGAGTTGCATTTTTCAAACTACCTCATCAATTCTCATAAGGTATGTTGAATTGTGACTCACTATAATTCTGTATTTTGTGAACCAACCTATTAGTTCATTGTCTCAAAAGCCCATTCGATCAGACTTTGTCTTGTCCAAAGGCCTGGTTGAACAAAAAAGTCTTCAATTTCTTCCGAAATGGGAGGAGAAGGGTTTCCATTCGCAAGATTTCCGGCAGTCTGTTCCACAACTGGGGTATCAGGACTGAAAAAGCCCATTCCCCCATAGTTGATTCATCAAACCGTCGAGAGGTCAACAGGTTTGCCTCGGACGACCGTAAGCATCTTCCCAGAATATATCTCCTTAGACGGTCCTTAATATAAACTGGCATCGTCCCATAGAGGATCCTATGTGCAATACATAAGTCCTTAAACCTGATCCTGTGCTTGACTGGCAGCCAATGCAATTGTTGCAGCAATGGTGCTGCATGGTACCGCCTTGGAAGCTTGAATATTAGTCTTGGTGCATCATTTATAACTACTTGGAGCTTACCCAACAAAATGTCGGGAAGCCCAATATATAGCACATTTCCATAATCCAGTTGCAACACACTCCGTGCCGCCACCACAGTTTGCATTGTTGAGAAAGATAAAAGGGATACAAATTTCCAAAGTTGCCTCAATAGTCTCACACAACTTCCTATCACCTGCTCGTTCAGAGCCAACTTGTTATCTAAATTAATACCCAGACTCTTCACAATAGACATTGGTGTCGGGGTGGCACCTAACTCCGGCCAAAAACTATCTGTCCAGGGGTTACCACCTGTGGTGATCGCTAGAACCGCTGTCTTATTTGGGTTCACTTTAAGCAGTTAGCTGTCATCCAATTCATCGTAAACTTAAGGATGTTCTGTGAATTTGACTGTGCTTGCTTAGAATTATCAATCCGAAGGATCAATTGAGTGTCATCTGCGTAATTAAACAGTTGACAGTCGATTCGTGCTAATGCCATCACCAGTGGTTGGAGGTAAATATTAAAAAGCAGTGGGTAAAGAGCGGAGTCCTGAGGAACTCCACACCAAAGTGCTCCTTTCCTCGACACACAACCACCCAGCTGGACCTTTTATGACCGATGCTTCAGGAAGGAGGAGATCCCCTGATAAGCCGAGCCTGTGATTCCCTGCTTCCTAATGCGGTTCATCAGCATTTGATGGTCCACCATCTCGAATGCAGCTGTGAGGTCCAATAAGATTAGCACCGAAGGCTTCTTCATATCAGCCGCTAGCCTGAGTTCATCCAATACAGAGAGCATCACCAATATCATGCTATGATGTGCCCTGAAACGTGCCTGCCGCGCATTAAGCAACTGATGTTCTTCTGTAAATACAGCCAGGATTCTGTGTACATACTGATCCACAATCTTCTCTAGGAAAGGCAGCCTAGATACTGGGCAATAGTTCTTTGGATTTTTTGGGTCTGCCCCTGCCTTCTTCAGTAGTGGAGTTACCATGGCTTTCTTAAATCTAAGAGGCACCTTCCCAGTTGCAAAGTAAAAAATTCAAAAGGGAGAGCAGTTCAACCCCACCCCAGGGAATGCTATTTTAAACACCTTAGGTGGGCAATGGTCTTCTGGCGAGCATGATTTAACTGTTGCCATTAAACGTGCTTAAACGTCAAGGTCCAGTGGAGGGAACACTGAACACTAGGTGACTGCGCAAAGTCTTTGTACATGATGCTTGTAGTGTGTTTTTTTTACATCTTTTGCACATATATTATCTCACAATAAATCTGATTTAGTATATTTGGCATTCTTCAGACCTACACCCGGCATATTTGCTACCACTGTTATGAGCAGTCACTGACGTGCCTGTTAATATATCTGTGCTCGATTGAAAAACGCGACTAGAATGGGCTCACTTCATTAAAACCGTGCCACGCCGGCTGTGGCAATGTCCCACTTTCAGTGTATGTTCTGATGCTGATAATAGCATGCATGCCACTGCGGAGCCCCTCGTTATGTTGCTTCTAAACCCATGCATGGCACCATTTGGGCAAGCAAAGATGAGGTACCAATGTAGGTGTGAGGGTTCCTGCAACAGAAAGTTTTATTGCAGTCCCTGCAGTTGGGAATATGCTTCTTTTGATCATCTTGCAGAAAGAGATTCAGCCATTGCCGTTTACATTGTGGGCAGCGACATGCCTATGGACGTTGCACAGAACTATGACAGACACACTTTCCTTCCTGATGAGAGCCATTGTGCTTTCCACAGCTTGGAACACTACTGCATGCGCCTTGTCATCTTTGATCTCAGCCCCTGAAACTGAGCTGGACCACTGGATTGCATCATGTAAAGATTTAGTCTTAATGCGAACACTGAAACTCTTCACTTTTTTGCACCTCGCATTTGAAATATGCAGTGGTGCTGCAGAGGGATGAATTTTTGCCTCATATTTTCCTGTTGATGATATACCTAAGTTTCAACCATGCTGGCAAAATCAGTCACCTCAGGCCTGCTGATTTGTGTACGAGGATTTCATTTTACTCATCAGTAGAAATTAAAATAATGTTTTGTGCATGTGAGCATAAAGCCTCTGACAAGCGTTGTGTCATAGGCATATCGAAATAAATATTGCATTTCTCTTACTCTTTGTATTGAGTTTTTAATCATATCTCACCGGTGGTAGCGGCTATCTTTAGCACAATGTAAAGGTGCTTTTTCAGTGTTGATGAAATTAACGAATTGGAAATTAATTTGGTGAAATTGTGAATCTAATTTATATTTTTATAAAGGCTAAATAGTATTTTCCCAGGTATTCCACAAAACACACTCATTGGTAGGCAAGCCTGAAATCAGCCTTACATATATTAATGAGCATGCTTGGAAGTTGAGGTTGGACTGACACACTTATACCTAGTGAAGGAAGATGCATCCTGTCTATCCCACAGAGAAGTGAAAGTGCAATGAGAGAGCAGGGAAGGCTGGTTCCAGACACTTGAACATGTGTCACTATGCACCTTAACCAAGACTGATGGTGTTTGTGAAGTCACTAGGACAGGTATTGATGATCTTGCGACAACCTGGCTTTGTGCTGGTTGCATTTAATTTTTGACTCAATACAGTGACATTTGGTGTAGTTGCCACTTCCATCACAAGCTATTTATATAAGGTCACTGTGGTGTTAATGATGCTGTGCCAGTGGCTGGTATGTTACCTAAAGTTTCTTGCACTCAGTACCTTGCGCAGTAACAAATGATTAAGTCACCAAGACCTTTTAATCTGCATGATCTATTCTGGTCTCACATGTAATAGGCAATAACGTTAAATCAAGATACTGAACGGAGATGCATTTGAAAAAGTATTTATTCTTAAATAACCTGATATTTCTGTTGAATAGTGTATTTAGGCCGTAGAGTATAGGATTTCCTAATCCTAACATCTATTAATTCGAATTTCTCTAATAAATTCATGCTTTTATCACTTATCCTTGGAAATGAATGCATAATTGTGACACCCATAAGTGAACCTTATCAAAGTTTAAAGGAAGAATGACTTCAACATTACACATTATTCATGGAGCGCTAAAGATTACAGTAAAGGAAAGGAGGGTGTTGTTAAATCAGAGATCTTTGGGTGAACGGTTTCAAAATCTTGTACTTTAGCTGGAGAAGGGTTGGTTAATTATTTCAGTCATTTTTGCATTAGGGATGTTAAAGAGTGTGCATGCATTCCTTTTAATGTCTGTCGTCCTGTGATGTGCAGTTATCTTTTATATAAGTGGAAAGTCCATGGTTGATGGCTTTGTGGTTGATACAGTCTGTTTTGGACTTGCTTTTGGGTTGCCGCGGGAGGCAGGATCCATCTCTCAGACTGGGTATGCAATGAATGATATTCTTTCTCCTTTTACCAGTGATGCAACAGCTTGGAGGGTGACATTCAGGGAAGGTAGTGCAGACTTGGGATACTGACCCATGGTGACTGTTACATCATATTAGTTCTTGCTTCCGTATTAGAGCTATACCTCAATAACCATTTGTAAAAAATATATTATTGTCCATATTTTTAAGGAATACCACAAAGTTCCTGATAGCACAAAGATACTAATCAACTCACAGGAAGCCCGAGCCCTGTAATTCAACAGTGCAGTGACAAGCACTATGCTAGACTCTCCCATGTCAGAGATTTAATCAGAGTTATGGAGGTAAAGAAGAGCTAATGACCGAGGAGGTCCAGCAGAAGAAAGTCAGGAAGGAGAATGCATGTATGAGGAGTGCTGTAAGGCACATATTGTTGTATTGAAGATGTTGCAAAGACAAACAAAACAGCAAACATAAATCTATCCCTTCTGCCTCCTACTGGTTAAGACGTGCCAACTGATGACAAGTGAAGGGCACATTCCGTGCCTTAGTGATGAACTGTTGAGATACTTAATGACTGACTCCTGTGTGAAGCCCACAAGTATACTAAGTCACGCTATTGAAGTCTAGAAAAACCACTGCCAACATTATACAGAGGTTGTTCTATAAACATCCTTTGTGCCATGCTCCTCAAAGGAAAATGTAACCTGGCATACCCATGAAAATAAGTACGATTGTTGCTGTATGCAAAACCGACCTGTTGCTTCTGCCTTCCTGCTTGTTGAACGACAGTCACCATCGAACGAATTGGAACAGCGCTATGGTGTTAGAAGATATGACTCTCTGAAAACAGTAGGCGCCTGTGAAAGACAACCATCTCAGGACTGACAACGTTCGTCTCCACACAGTTCTAATACATACAAGATATTAGCATCTCGGGCGCAATCAGGCACTGCAACTGAATTGTTATAAAATTATATGTAAAGAAATAAAACATTGACTTCAATAGCATTGTACATTGAGACATTTAGGGGCACATGCATTAAGGGATTTTCGATTGCAAAATCGTCCACTTGCGATCGCAAAATGACCTTTTGCAATGCATGAAAGTCTCTGGGATGCGCAATTTCGGTAATCGCAATTTTTTGCGATTTCCCAAATTGCGATTGCATTTAAGGAATCGCAATTTGCGATTCCTTAAATGCAATGCTAGAAGCACTTTGAAATAGCAATTTCACTATTTGGGGCCGCAAATTACCGAAAATTAAACTGGTCGGTAATTTGCAAAAACTTTGAAAAATGCACTAAAGTGCATTTTTCAATGTTTCATTTAACCCACACACATGCCCTTGGGGCATGTGTGTGCGCAACATGGGTGCATAGTACAATTTCAGGGGTGCAACAGGGTGTCCTTTTAACACCCTTGCACCCTTGAAATTGCATGCGCAATTTGCGAGTACCTGTTGGTACTCGCAAATTGTGCATGCAATATCCCATTCATTCCTGAATGATTAGGAAGCCATTCCTTAATTGCAACTCACAATTTGTGAGTCGCAATTATGGAATGTTTAGGAATCGCTATTTTTATAGCGGTTCCTACATGCATAGGCTTTTGTGAGCCCTTAATTGGGATTCCTTAATAAACGCAATTAAGGACTTGCAAAAGCCTACCTTGATGCATGTACCCCATAACCTCTTAACTGCTGAAGCTTTGCCACCTCAGTGCTGAATCCTTTTTTTGCTATTTAGGGTAGTTCCCCCTTAGGGGCTTATTTACAAGTCCCTTGCGCTGCCGGTACTTCACTTTTTCCCATTTCAAAAGTGACGTACCAGCGGCACAAGGGGCTTGTAAATAACCCCCTTAGTCTGCCATAACTTTTTTTCCACATAAATTATCCAGGCCAAATTTGCGCCCTATTGGGAATTTCAAAGGTATACTGGTTTTTGTTTTTTCCTCTGGAGGAGACTGAGAAAATAGGCAAAAGATAGTTCAATTTTGTTTTTTTGTGTGAAAAAAGTACTCTGCACAAAATTCCTAATAATGGCATCAGCAAAAAATTTGCTGTGCTAAAATCACCATGCAAAGACAACAGTTGATGGACAGAATGCAGAACAATGTCATACATTCACCCTGGTACAGAGATCTGGGCCTACATCCATCGTTTTTTTGCTCACTATGCCATTCTAGTTTGAACCCAGCCATATGCAAATCAGTCTTGATCCTGTGCCTCCTGGGAACAGTCCAGCTAGAACTGCCAAGCCAGGTCCTCCCTGGACTGGAAACAAGCATCCTAGGACTGGTTTCGGGGTTTCACCCCTCTTCAGCCAGGATACCTTGATTCCAGTGTTGAAATAATAAACAAATATGAAAAATGGGTAGGAAAAAACTGCCATTCATCTCTAACTTCTTGTCAAGAGGACTGCTTTACAAAAGCAATACCCTGGTACACCCGGTAGACTCTTCTTGTTGCAGGGCGATACAGGGTTTGTAGGTTCTCCAAAAACCCGAGGTACCAAGAGACAACAACTGAGCTATACCTTACAGTGGTTTTTCATTGTGTACTGAGTATAGATGAATACATATGGCAAAATATAAAGAGTGAAAAATGGGTATGAAGGAAACCCATGTGTTTCTAAAATGTACAGTAAATAGCGGGTTTAGTAGCAGTGGTTATTTGTACATCTCTGAATTTGTGAGTACCCATACTAGCATATGATTCAGAGGGCATTTTGCTAAATATATTCTTTCTTACACCCTGGCTTACATTTGGAAGGTCTCTCTAACAAGGAAGGGAGACTCAAGGGCTTAGTAACGGGATCCAGCATACGTGCCCAAACAATACTCAACAAGAAAGGTATGCTGTTCCCAAGGGCGGACAACGAGATAAGGAGAAAAAAGGAGGGAAGTCCTCCTTGTCGGAACTAGAGTCCTCACACACCCAGCAAGCTAGGTGTCATGCTTCATCATATGGACTTGCTCCTCGTCGGGTCGGCGCTGCAATACCCGACGGGCACCCTTAAAGGGGATCTTTAGCGGAGATCTTTTGTTCCTGCCATATGGTGCATGTGTGTGAGGGCCCTAAACAACAATGTAGATGTGGTGCAAGTGGGTGACGTTTAAAAAAGGTTAGCTAGTCCACATAAACTCTTTTTATTAGGCTGGTAATCCACCTTCTTAAAAAAACAACTTGAGTGGCTTCTCTCTGGCTCTATGGTCCAGTGAAGCTCAGCTCATCTCATTTAGTGTGGTCGACATGTTTCATGCGTGATGGTCAATACTGATCCTTTGCATTTCATCAGGACCTAGTGTTATAATGCTATCTACACGTGGTGTGGTGGGCAATGAGGCTCCTACCTACCACACTTCTTGGATGCGAGCACGAAGTCCCGTCAATCTAAGTGGTAACCTAGCTAAAGGAAATAACTCACTCAATTCGGTATTTTTGGGGCTTTCAGACACCAGGGTTGTGGTGTCCTCTCCACTTTGGACGTGCGCCGGTTCACCTCCCGCGCGTGGAGCCGCATAAAGCTGTCCGAATGGAGTGAGTTATTTCCATCTAATTGGTAATACCAAATGTCCTTCTACTCTGTGTTCCCAGTGGTCGCCTGATAAAAATGGTACCACACTTGTGTGGCGGAGCCTGGCACCTGCGAAATAATACACCTCAAAATGGGACCTAATGGCATCACATTTTATACAGCTGTATCCATGCTTTTTAAAAAACAAATGTGGGTGGCTGCGAGTTTTGGGTCCTAGCTCAGCCGAAACCAGGACAGCCTACAATACCCAGACATTTCTGAAAATTAGACTCTCGGGAGTGTCCAGGGTGGTGTTACTCCTGTGGTTCTAACAAGGTGTTTTTAACCAGAACCCCTTGTAAACCTCAAACGTTAGTTAAAAGCAGACATTTACTCATATTTCTGTTATGAAAAGTACTAGAATCTCAAATTTCTTACCAACCAGCCTTTGCTTAAGTCTTTTAATAAAAATGGAGTATCATTTGTGTGGGTTGGCCTAGCCCTCCCAACAGGAAAGGGACCAAAATGCAGCATGAACACATCAACTTTTTCGACTGAAAACCAACCCTTTTTTGCAATTTGGTTAGTTTGGGATTTTGGGCCCTAGCCCAGCTGGCAACTCGGGAAACCTAACAGACCTGCATATTTCAGAAATTTAGACAACTGGAAGAGACCGGGCTGGCATGACTTGTGTGGCTCTCACCAGGTGATTTTAGCCAGAAGCCATTGCAAACCTTGGCTAAAACAAAACATTTTCTCACCTTTCTGTGATGGAAAGTTCTAGAATCGATAGGGAACCACAAATGTCCTACCACCCAGCATTCCCCCAAGTCTCTTGATAAAAATGGTACCTCACTTGTGCGATTGAGCTTACCCCTACAACACGAAAGGGCTCAAAAGGCAACATGGACACATCAGCTTTTTCTACTGAAAAAACTTCCTTTTTTGCAAGTTGCTTAGCTGTGGATTCTGTGCCCTAGCTTAGCCAGCACCTGGGGAAACTTACCAGACCAGCAAATTTCCGAAAACTGGATATACAGGAGAGTGCAGGCATAATGTCTTATGTGGCTCTCAGCAGGGTATTTTACCCAGAAGCCCTTGCAAACCTTCAACCTAGGCAAAAAATCCATATTTCTTTCACATTTCTGTTGATGGAAAGTTCTGTAAACCGCGGGGATCCACAAATTTCCTACCACCCACAGTTCTCACAGTCTCCCAATAACAACGGTACCCCACTTTTGTGAACATTTACTAATGCCTTCCGTGGCAGCTACCTGAAGCCCAAGAAGACATGTCTTTCCTGCTCCATTAGCGCATTCGCTTTGCTAAATCCAACTCCTTCCAGTTTGTGTATGTGAGCTAGGTGATGTCCAAGAATGCCTCAAGGCCTAGATTCCCTGAACGGTGTAAGCATATCTACCATTGAAACAAACATATCCATGGTGGAGAAGACTGTCCTAAGTTCCCTATAGAGAAATTCAAAAACTACTGATGGCTTTGGCCGTGATTACGATGTCGGTCGGAAAGGGAACCGCCTGACCATAGGTCGGCGGTTCCGCACACCTGACCATGCCCCCGCCCTTTGGATCTCCCCCGGCCTCTGGCAAAAAAAATTGGAGCTGGTTCTATTTGATGTGGGGGGGGGGGTGGAGCCATCAGAGTGGTACTGGGTTAAGGTTAACTTTCAGTCTCAGAATCAGCAGATGCAGAATAACCTGAGAATGTGACTTGTTTCCGAGAAGGATATCCTCATTGATGGATGTAAGTATTGTTAGACTGATAGAAAGTGTCTGACAAATAGGGATAGGTCAAATTGTTATTGTAATTTGAAATATCTTTTTGTAATTTTGCACACTCTCTATTAAGGTTAATGGTTTCAAACTCCTAAATTGTACTTTGAAGAATGGATAAAGCTTCCCTAGCCCCTTGGATGCTTTTGTAATCTAAGTCAGAGATTTCTTTGGATAACTGTTCTATGTGTCTTAAAGCAATATCAATGCCCAAGACCATTTATTGTCTTGAGCACTGATTAGAAAAATGACTGAAATCATCCTTGTATCTTGGATCACCCACAAGCATCATAGGATGGTTCTAATCTGCAACCCTACTGGAATGGTATTGCCCTTTAGATAGGTTTCTGTGCATTTTGAATCATGGTGGCGTTCTCCCCCGTGGCTAATCCATGTGCTAATTTATTGCACATTGTTGTTTTTATTAGGAAACCAGAATGGACTATTTCTTCTACCCGGTGTTTGACTTGGCATTAAGTCACACATTGCTTTTCCTGTAATTATGATCCCCATATGGGGCTTCGTCCCCCCCTCCTTGGGGCTAATTAAATTCATTTCAAAGTTGTGTCCTTCGTAAGTAAGGCCACATGGATTCACTCCTCCCTTGTGTTGGAATTGGAGGGCCCGGGGGCGGAAGCATACAGAGATACGACGAACATCCTCAATGCTTTCGCCGCACATTATAAGCGGTTGTATACCACACAGAGAGCTGGGGTGCTGGACCTGGAGGACTTCCTAGCCGATGTGACCCTCGAGTGGCTAAGTGACCGACAGAGGGAGTTCCTCTGCACCCCGTTCCAATTAGACGAAGTGCGGGAGGCTATAATGCAGCTCCAATCTGGGAAGGCCACTGGCACGGATGGCATACCGGTTGAGTTTTATAAACTGTATATAGATCAGATGGCCCCCATACTGCGAGAGGTGTACGAAGATGCCCTGGAGGTCGGGCACCTCCCACCGTCTATGCGGGAGGCCCTAATTATCTCTATCTTGAAGCCCGGGAAGGAGCCACACTTGTGCGACTCTTATCGCCCATTGTCACTTCTGAACTGCGATGTCAAAATTCTAGCCAAGCTCATTGCCAACCGGCTGACCTTGCTGATGGAGGCTTTGGTGCTCCCTGATCAATCGGGATTTGTGCCTGGGCGCGCAACCTCCCATAACCTGCGCACCCTTTTCTCGGTGTTGAATAATGTTGCGCCTGAACTTCCCCTGGCGGCAGTCTTTCTGGATGCCACGAAGGCCTTCGACTCCCTTGAATGGGATTACATGTTTGGGGTGATGCTGCGTATGGGGTTCCCACCTCTCTTCCTCTCTTGGATTCAGTTGCTGTACAGCGTGCCCATGGCCAAGGTGCTTGTGAAAGGACGAGTGTCCAGTGCTTTCTTGGTTACAAGGGGCACCCGACAGGGATGCCCTCTGTCCCCTTTACTCTTCGCTCTCGCGGTGGAGCCCTTGGCGGCAAAGCTACGACAGCATCACAGTGATAAGGCGCTGCGCTGCAACATGAGACACATCTTAATTTCCCTATACGCGGACGATATTACTTTGTATGTCCGGGAGCCGCAGGTTAACTTGAACCCGATCCTTCGTGAGTTCATAGTGTTTGGGAGACTCTCTGGGGTTCAGATAAACTGGAGTAAGTCGAGTGTCTTTCCGTTGACGGACGCCGCAAACCAATTCCCGCTGGATTACCCCTTGGAGTGGTGTGAGGAAGAGGTGCGTTACCTGGGCATCGTGGTCTCGAGGGACAGGGAAGTGCTCATGCGCCTTAATTATGGCACGACTTTGATGCGTATTGCGGACTGCGTGACCCGCTGGATTTCCCTCCCGCTTTCAATGGCAGGGCGGGCCTCCCTGATCAAAATGGTACTTTTACCCCAGCTGCTGTACTTATTCCTTAATATACCGTTTTACCCCGGTAGTTACTTTTTCAAAACATTGCGGTCTGAGCTAATACGCCTGGTGTGGGGAGGCAAACATCCGCGGATACAATGGGCAGTCCTAACGCGGCCGTACTCGCAGGGGGGCTTTGGAGTGCCTGACCTTGAATTGTACTATCTCAGTGCGCAGGCACACTATGCGTACTTCTGGATGCGCCAGCCGCGTTACATGCCGCAGGTCGCAACGGAGCACTGGCTTGCTCACCCCATCCCAATTGACGGAGCGCTTTGGGAGGTGCCTACTGGCAGGGAGATGCCGGGTACGACGCTCGCCTGCACTGCGGCGGCGTGGAAACGAATCGGTGCCATGCTAGATGTGCCTATGCTCTATTCCCCGTTGCTGCCCCTTGTCTACCACCCCCATATGCCCCTGCTGCAGGAGACAGTGTTCCGCAGATTCGCGGAGCGGGTGCGCATTCGCACATGGGGGGATCTGTACCACAGTAGTCGATTTCGTACGCTTGAACATATGCTTCAGGACTCCCCGAGTACCCCCCTCGATGCATTCCTATATATCCGTCTTCGGCAGGGCATACGCTCTCTTACCCCCGGCTTCCCGGACGAGCCCCCTGAACTTGCGCCACTCCATTTACTCCTTAAAAGCGCGACGGCGAAACGCCTGGTCTCGCTGATATACTCTACTGTTCACACACAGCGGCAGGTATTGGCTGCCCCGGCCCGCGCGGGCTGGGATGCGGAGTTGGGCATTGAACTCACGGATGAGCAGTGGGAGTATTGTGCGATGCAGACAAAGCAGGTCTCGGCTAGCAGCAGACTGCGCATTGTGCATTATAAGTTTTTGCACAGAGTGTACTATACGCCGGCCAGACTGTGCAGATACAAGCTGAGAGAGGAGAATAACTGTGAACGGTGCAAAGCGCCGAATGCGGATTTTCTGCACCTGGCATGGGAGTGTCCAGACATACATGCGTACTGGAGAAAGGTGTTCGATGCCCTGGCTACGATGATCAATGAACGGGTTGAACCCACGCCGCTATTGGCACTCCTGGGATATGTTAAGCCACTGAAGGCTGCCTATCGCAAGTACGTAGCCCTAGCGCTGTTGCTGGCAAAACGGCGCGTGGCATGTCGCTGGAGCAGGGGAAGGGCGCCAAAATTTAAAGTATGGCTTGACGACTTGATTTACTGTCAGGAACAGCTGGGAGCCTACGCGGACTTGCTGCCGGGGGCCTCTAGGCCTGGCGATATTTGGGGGCCACTGACAGGCTATTTACTTGCACACCCGCAGGAGCAGGCTGCTGAGAAGGGCAGAGTGGGGCATGAGATTGGAGAAGGTGGGGAGGAGGGAGGAATGGAAAGAAGGGAATGAGTTGCTTGCCGTAGCGCAGATTCCGCTGTATTGAGGATGTGGATAGATACTGGGGGAGGATGCCGCTGCGATAGTCCGGGAGAAGGCGGGCTGGACCCGGATAGATGCGTTGATGGGATGAACCTGTAAGATCATATTTGAACGCCAGCTATGCCAAATGCTGATGAGAACAATGTACTGAATTCATGCTCCTGATTACGATGCAAGTGTCTGTCTTGTTTACAAAAGTTTATAAATAAAGATTTAAAAAAAATAAAAAAAATAAAAAGGCCACATGGATTATAAATACAGTCGTATCACCATGTTTTAAATGCAACTAATGTAGGTTCTTTTGTATCTAGGTGACTGGATACTAGGATCCATTCCCCTGTGTCATTTTCATTTCGATTTACTCCCTGGTTGTCTGCACTTCCTATACCCAGTTTGGTGTATATAAGAAGTGAGTTTCTTATACACAGCCCACATTCTGAGTGGGCGTGGATGCTTTGAATTGCACTCAAGTGATGCTTGATGGGTCTGTCACACTTTAGTAACTCTATTGCACTCTTTAATTGTCTCTTTAGCTATTTGGTGTGTCTAGGATCCATGGACTGTTCGTGTTTATTCTACTCTTGCGCTTAGTGGTTTTATTCTAAGCAAGTAATTTTGTGACCTGCCTTTTAATCAGTACACTTGCTTGGTGCTGGTAACCTTCATTTTCGAGCACTTGTCACTCACTCAGTGGTGATTTCCGTGTAAGAAAAAACTTGCATGGTTATTTTGATCTTGCGACACAGTGTCCTGATGATGTCCCTGGTCAAGTCCACCTAGGGCTGAAACGTCAACTTCTGTTTATGCAATATTATGCAATATTGGCTGTCTTATGTTGTCCTGTTTGATTCTTACTCTTATTCAAAAAAACGTTGGAATTGTTGTTATTTTTGATTAACAGTATTGCTGTGACAAACCGTTGCCAATCTATTGCTCTGTATAGTCTTTATCATCATTTTGTGTGTTGCTTTTAAATTGTTTGATTAATTAAAACCCTTTTGTGGCCCAAATCTCTCAAATGTCAGGTAATTTAATTTTTACTCTTAATTGTTGCAATCAGTCTCTGCTTTTGTGTTTTGGGAATAATTGGGGACATCATTTGTAATTCTTCTTCCTTATTACACTATATAGCACTATATATATATATACATATTTCTATATGTTGTAACTATTGTTAAATTTGAGGTTTCCTACATGTCATGTTCATTTAACTTCAAATAGCATATCTTTTCTTTTATGTCTATAGTCTCTGTTTGTGGTTGTTGAGACTATCCCAACTGAACCCCAGTTACTTGTTGATATATATTACCATGGTTCTTAGGGTTACATGGTCGACCTCATAAGTTGATGCTCCTACCATGATAGGGCAACCTACAGGATTTAGAGCAGAGTCCTACCCTTAATACACTCTCAGGCTGTATACATAACCAGAAGAGCTCTCACACAGCATGTACATTTTGATGCCATAACAAGCTCTCTTTTTGCTTGGTGTGTACTGGCTGAACAGCAGCCACCCTTTATACAGGATCAATTACTCATCGATGGCTATATTTATTACTGGAGTATAAATCTCTGGGAAACCTGGCAGACAAATATTCCACAACTGCTTGAATTTTGAATAACCCATCGTGGTCTGTATGGTTCCAGGGCAATCCAGCCGAATTATCATTGAAATGCAGCATATGCTGCAATAGCAATAACTGGTCTCTGCTCATGACCGGTGCAAAGCTAGATACTAGCCAAACTATGTGAGCAGAGCAGTTGGACTGTAGGATGATTGGTTTTTGCACTGTCCCCATTTTGAGCGTAAGGTCCAGAAACGTCTTCAACTCACAAAGTTAACCGGAAGTCCAGTGGTGTACTCTAGAATTAGACCTAAGAATGCCTCTATGCTCCCTCAGAAACGTTTCGGCACACAGATTTGTTTGATGCACAATTTCCCTAAGGAAATCAATATCCAAAAAGAGATACGTAGGGTCCGATTCACAAAAGTAATCTGAGACAAAATCCTAACTTTGCGACTTTCAGTATTCACAGAAGGCATATAGGAGTAGTAAAGTAAGGATCCCTAACTTTACTACTCCTCAACTGAGAAAAATGATAACTTTCCGACTTTCGGTATTCACAGAAGGCATTTAGGAGTGCTAAAGTTAGGATTCCTAACTTTACTACTCCTAAACTGAGAAAAATCCTAACTTTACAACTTTTGGTATTCACAAAAGGCATTTAGGAGTAGTACTCCTAAATGCCTTCTGTGAATACCGAAAGTCGTAAAGTTAGGATTTTGTCTCAATTACTTTTGTGAATCGGGACCCCAATCAATAGCCAAAATATTTGCTGTATTGACTTTACATTCAGCATCTGTAGCGGACGGGGCAATTTGGGGCTGCACTCAATTGGGGGTCTGGCAAGAGAGCACTCTGTCTGTGCTTGCCGCTGCACGTGTCATCTCTCTAGGCTGGTCTACCCTGCTTCTGTTGTCTGCTGCACAGACTGTGCTTGCAAAGTGACATCACAACTGCTGTGGCCATGTTCCTCAGAATCACTGGAAGGCAAGTCATCAGATGGAACCCCACCGACTAAAAAGTTGCTTCCAGATTGTGCTCTATTTTCTTCTCCCTCAGATGCTGTCTCAATATCTGATTCTGTCCTCCATAACGTGGGGGTCTGGTCAGCACTCATCCACTGAGATGCAAGTTATGTTGACTGTCCAAAACCTTTCTTCTAAAACACTGTCCTAAATAGAAGGCAGAAGTATGGCTCTAAAACAGTTGTTTGGTGTATGCAACTGTGATGTATGTGATGAAGTGTAAAAGCACTTAGCTGATCAATGGGTGGAATGTGCATCTGTGAGATGTTTGTGACAGTGTAAAAGCATAAAAGCACTTTGCTTTTCAATGCAGATGCAACTTCTCCATGGACACTAAAAACAAACAAAAAGCATCACTCGACCTTGCCACATCTCCAATACCACGGCATACCTCAAAGTGCAAGAGGTGAGCCACTCCAGCCCTTATTCATTTTTATGGCACTGACATGCAGCAGAGAAACTTTTGGGTCAGAGGCAACTAAACAAAACATATCCTAGTCAGGTAGGGCCAAAAACTAGGCTTGGGCACAACAATAAATGTGTTCCTTATTGACAAATTAGACAGCTAAACAACCATTTGCATAGCTAATACGTCTGAAGATCGCTGACAGCCTTTTAACTTTGTGAATTCTTGTTTTGCCATGGCCTATTGCCAGACTAAAAATATTTTCCTGAAGGGAAAAAACAAGCTTTTATCCCAAGAAACACACATTCACACAGTAGCCCCTGCAACTGAAGATTTTGTGTGCGGATTTGCTCCTTGTGAAAATTCACAATGCTATCTCTCACAGTCAAGTTAGACAATGGCAGAAGTGGCCTGACAAACTGCCCCATGCTGCAGTGGGTAGAAGAATTATGTGAATTACACAACAGACCAACAGATGAAGAGGGCTGTCTACAAACCCTTATGACACATCAGACCAATGGATGAAGAGGGCTATATGTCAGGAGTGCCAATTCCTTAGCAGTATTTTTTTTATGTGTGCTTCCTCATGGGAAAACACACATTTGTAATGTAATGTAACAAGGATTTCTAAAGCACACTATCACCCCACGGGTATCCTGGCGCTGAGAATAACAGGGGTTCCCCTACATGCACATATTTACCCACCGGTTACATTATCCTGCACTACATCCTTGGGAAGAGATAGGTTTTAAGCTTCTTCCTAAACTGAAGGAACTCTTCTAATTGCCTGATGTTGGGCGAAAGATTGTTCCACAGATGGGCGGCCGCACAACTAAACACTCTCCCTCCAAACCTAGAGGTTCTTATTCTGGCAGTACAGACCAGAGGAGCTGTGGAAGATCGAAGATTTCTTACGGGTGAATGCCAGCTAAATTTTTTCTGCTTTGGCAATGGTCCAAGTCCATGAAGGGCCTTTAAAACAATGCATAATGATTTGAACTGAATTATTTGAGCTATAGGGAGCCATTGGAGTTCATTAAGGGCTGCAGAGGCAGAGGCACTACTTGGCCTCTTTAGAGCTAACTTTGCGGCTATTGTCTGTCTTCTTTGCAGTTTCATAATGAGGAAATTGGGGGCACCGAGTAGCAGGGCATTTCAGTAGTTCAAACAGCTCAAAATAACACTTCTTATCACTAGGGCCCTGGCTGTCAAGGGTAACATAGGGAGAATTTTCCGCAATGCTTTAATGAGGGATAAGCATGTTCCATCTGTTTTGTTCACATGTTTTCCAGACTCAACTTGTTGTCAAAGACTACCCCCAGATTACACACTGCTACAGCTGGTGTAGGAGGCGTATTTGCCGGAATAGGCCAGAAGTTGGTCGGAAGAGGGCGGTGGATTTTCTTAGCTCTGCAGCATAGGATTTCTGCTTTCCCCCCGTTGAACTGCAGGGAATTGTCCGTGAGTCATCTAGCAGTCTTCTGCATGCATTCATGAAAGTTACTGAGTGGAGTAGTCTCCTTCCCTTCCAGGGACAGGATGAGTTGCGTGTCGTCTGCATAATTCACCAGCTTGATATTATAGGATTTAATGATGGGTAGCAGTCGTCTCAAATATTAAAAAGGATCGGGCTGATTGACGAACCTTGGGGGACACCATGCTGAACAGTTCTGAAATTGTTAAAAAAAACAAATGGGCACAAAGGAGGTCGACACATGTATCAGATGGGTTGACCCCTAACTACATTTTTTCAAAAAGTGTGCTTCCATAAAATATATTTTTGGGGCCCTTTGGTTCCAACAGGGGGTAAGGGGCGAGCCATATGTCAGGAGGCCTGATCTCCTAGCGTTTTTCATTTTTCTTATTTTTATTTCCCTTGGGGGCACTATAATGCCCCCCAGAAAAAAAAAACTCTTACACAATAAGACAATATGGCCCCCAGGGGGTGGACACATATACCAGAAAGGCCGACACCCCCACCAAACAACAAACCCCTGGTGGACTAGTGGGTATCCTGCTTGTGGATTGCAGCGCTCCTGCATCACTTGAATTGGGAGGCTCTCCCCTTTCCAATGAACCCTCCTGAAACATGGGGAGGCCGTTTTCTGCAAGAATCCCCACCGGACACGGTGCAAGAACTCACCTTCTTCTGTCCTCAGTGGCTGGTAGGGACTTTTGGCATCAGTGCAGCACCCTGATGTCACATACAGGCGCTAGAGGGCAGGGGCTGAAGCAGAAATGATTCTGCTTTGCTCTCAAAAAAAGGAATCCTCCATAGCGAGCACCAGTGGTTCCCTATAAACCCTCCTCAGTGTTTGTCAAGACGAAATGTGGAGGGAATGCAGGTGTCCACCGTTGGCCGATGTCCACACTAATGGGGTTAAAAAATAAATTAAAATAATACTGTATAGGCATAATTCAGTATTGAAATAAAGCTTTCAAACAGAACTGAAGGTCAAAGGTGGGCCATCTGTGCATCCTTTTAATATAGAAGTACTGTGGCCTGGGATGTCATGTGTGATGTGCACAAACAACCTTACTGAACATGTGTCGTTGAAAGTTCAGGCATGAATCCAAAACAGTGGGATGAAAAGGGGTGAATATCCCAGGTGTTGCCCATCCTTGGTGAATGGGTAGAATCAGGGTGCTCAGTTGTCCTTAGGATTGGGAACCCAATTAAAACGTAGAGATGAGATTAAAACTGAGTAACTGTGTCATACATTGTTTTTGTAGTTTAAATTAGTTCATGAATTCGGTTATCTTGAATTTGTGCAGGATGATTTTTATTCTTTTTAAATTAAGCGAAGTTCCAATATGTGAATCGAAATGTTTAGAAACAGCCAAAACGTGTTTTTTCCCTTCCTGGTGCACAGGCTTAGGGCTTTTCAAGGCTGACATATCAAACAACATAAAATAGTGAAGATAACATAAGATAAGACAAAATACACCAACATATGTATATGGTCAGTCATGTCAAGGATAGGACAGTCAAAGGAAAGTTCAACCTAAGTAAGTAAAAGTATCGAATGACCCAACCCAAAGGAAATGAAGCAATTGTACAATTTCAAAACCAAAACGGTGGCAGAGTAAGGTAAAATGTGGGCTGCAAACAGATCAGATAAAAATTCCAGTATTCCAACCAGTACCCAAAAGCTAGTCCAGTTGTAATGGTATAGAATTCTAAAGTGTAATATGGTTTTAGTAACAGGGTACAGGCAATGTTATTAGTCAATATACAAACAAGGCATTGTAAACGCAATCCAAATTTGACATATATGTATGTTCCAAGGATAGCATGAAGGCATGAATAGTGCAAAATATCAACATAAATATAGGTGAAACAGAAAGTACATAAAGAATCCAGCAGGCAGTAGGAGTCTGGCATGTCTTTAGGTCAAGATGGATTTGCCACAAGAATCAGATGAGATAAAAGGAATTTCATCAGGCCTGAAAAAATTAAGACGTGTATTGCATGATCTAGGTTTTGAATGGAGCACTTGAAACACCGCAGTGTGTAAAAACAGTTATCAGTCCAAAAAAGGAAAATTATGAGATCAGGTCATATAATGATAAGCTACGGGAAAATAAAAAGAAGACTTTTTTAAAAATGAGAAGATCGTGAAAAAAGGAATCAACTTTTTAGCAAAAATGTACATTGAGGCTGTGCATTATGTGCTTTAGTTGTGACTATACTCCATATCATTAATTGATTTGCATACCATTAGAAATTATGATAATGAGTGGGTTCTGATTCACGCTTTATGGTATATAATGATGAGCTGTATGGGCTGTCCACCATCCTGTGAGTGAAACTGGTAGTATCTCAAATCCAGCACACTCACGTAAAGACTCCTGCGATTAACTGAACAGATAGAAATACTATTAGCTGAGTTTCTATTCAATTTTCTCTTTTTTTCTTTTTCTTTTCTTCTCGTTTTTAAGAAAGGAGCTGCCAGATCATAGTTACATGCATTATGCTAGCCCTCTTCATCTCAGAGACCCAGTCAGAGACCGGAAGAAGTCTAGCATAATGCCTGTAATGAGGAAGGGTAGTTGCCAAGGAGGGAGGCAAGTCAAGAAGAAGTGAACCAGGAGTGAGGATACAGATATGAGGAGTGTTGTAAGGTACATATTTGTTAAATGACAACACTTTTAGGATTAATACAACAGTGATGTTAAATCTATTTCATTGAGTCTGTGCATTATGTGATTTAGCGGTGACTTTACTCCATAACTTTAATTGATGTGCATACCATTAGAAATTATGATAATGAGTGGGTGGTGAGTCACGCTTTTTGGTATATAATGATGAGCTGTTTGGGCTGTGGACCATCCTGTGAGTGAAACTGGTAGTATCTCAAATCCAGCACACTCACTTAAAGACTCCTGCGATTAACTGAACAGATAGGAAATCTTTATCCTATTTAGAAATACTATTAGCTGAGTTTCTATTCAATTTTCTCTTTATTTCTCTTTCTTTCCTTTCTCTTTTTTAAGAAAGGTGGTGCCAGATCACAGTTACAGGCATTACGCTAGACCTCTTCATGTCAGAGATCCAGTCAGAAACAGGAAGAAGTCTAGCATAATGCCTGTAATGAGGAAGGGGAGTTGCCAAGGAGGGAGGCAAGTCAAGAAGAAGTGAACCAGGAGTGAGGATACAGATATGAGGAGTGTTGTAAGGTACATATTGTTGAAATGACCACACTTTTAGGATTAATCTTACAGGGATGTTAAATCTATTTCATGTGCCACATGCAAGTTAAGATTTGAAAGAAAACCTAGAAATTCTTGCAGAGAAATGCAGACATTTACTATTCTAGAATGTGGCTTGGCGGTAGATCCCCTCAAAGTCTTATTCATTGTTGTATGAGGTCCAAGAAATTCTGTGGATTTGAAAATATAGGTAGGGCCACATTCTAGACATTGCTGGGTCAGGCTCTCTGGTACCCTTAGCCTTTCTCTCTTTGCATATGTTTGGCAGAGGAGTCATGTGGCCATATTATTATTAAACCACAAATTGAAATAGCCAAGTACCCCTTTTTACCAAACAGCACTCTGGTAAGGGGACAGAGCAGTCCAAGGTTTTCTCAAGGAGGTGATATGGGTTAGATACTCAGATAACATAGTAACTGAATCCATTCAATGTTATTGTTAATGATTTCTTAGAGAGCTGTGGCATGGGTACATACTAGAAGGCCCATACATTCTAGAGTGTGGGAGATTTTATGAGAGGCAATTGGAGAAGCTGGCTGGACCTGCAGTAGCTGGTACAGAGAGGAGCTGTTGATGGTTTTATTTACATACCTGTAATTCATTATTGTGTAGCTATCAATTCTGCTGTGTCGTGATACCTGCCACGCAACACAATGCTTTAATTTTATGAATGCAAATGTACATTAATTGATTTATGACAAATGATTGGACATAAAATAATGTTAGGCAAGGGAAACAAGGATGCTCTAGCTCATTCCTGGCCAGATATCTGTCCCCCAAAAGGGGTCAAAGTGCTTAAGTACCATGAATATACTTTCAGTTAAACTTGGAGTCTGTGGGCAGTATTGCCCTGAGTTTTCATTTCATGTCAATAAGTTTTATTTCGACAGTAATTGTCATAAAAGCAGTTACAATACAGCAGTAAACAAAAAAAATAGTCAATACTGTAAAAAATCTATCTATGAGAGCCAAAGCATTGCAGCATGCAGGGTATATAACAGGGCTATGCAATGGTCGTAAAATCGTCTAGGTCAGTTTCCATGTATGAGAGCCTGGGCATCGCAGCATACAGGGGGATAACCAAAATATACAATAATTGTAACATCCTCCACTAAAAGGCCTGTACAACATAGGGTACATTTGTAGTTAGCATATGAAAAAGTGGGAGTTTCCGTGTCAACCAGTTCTGAATTTAGAGCGCAGATGCTAGGTTCACAGGACGATGAGCATTTGTTTTTCAAGGGGGTGGTGATCTTGTGAATGCTCTTGCAGTGTCAAACTGTAGAGTCAGGAACAGTCTGTTCCCATGGAGTGCAGTAGTTGGTTGTGCAGTTTGTAAAGATAAAGTAGTATTGGTTCACCATGCTATTCTTCAAAGTTGAATCTTAGAATCTTTTTTTTCTCCCAGTAATTTGGTTCTCTGGTGATGTCAATTGAGTTTTTATGACATTGCATTGTACCTACCATGAAACCTCTTTGGAACCAGAGAACTTAACCATAGGCCCACCCAAAGTATGATGTGCCCACCCAGATCTTTGGCAAGCACTCACCACGTTTCAGAGCGACATGGGCTGCATCTGGTGCCAAGTGCCTGGTGTCTAGGTTCAATTAGGTTAAGTCTCCTAGCCTGCAGGCTAGTCATGGCGGACTAGAGTTGGTTGTGGTGCCAATAATCCAGAATCCCAGTGTTAGGGCACAGCATGGTTTACAGCCATATATGTTGAAAAGAACCAGATGCACTTGAATTTTGATGGTTCTGGTGGCCCCCACAGGGCACGGATTGTGACCACCGTCTGAAGAGAATAGACTAGGGGTACAAATACTAATGTCTTTGAAACGGTGCAAGCTGGAGGGATTTGATCAATGATTCAGGATTCAGGGTGACCTCATCTAGCAACCTTTCCAACTCTGCAAGAAAAGGGTTGAATCTGGATGTCATACATACGCTTTCCTGTACTACATGTATCGTCAAGGACAAAGCAGGATAATCCGCAGATGCAGTACGTGATGGTTCTTCCCCTGAGCTACAAGCAATACAGTAGATGATCATGATGATCTCAAGCAGATGGTTGAAAGGTAACCTCACATCAGTGGGGTAAATACAGTCTGCAATGGGGCAGAAAGGTCTCCTTGGGTCAGCAGGGCTCAGGACCTCTCTGCAGGCAAATACTCCACCTGAAAGGAGTAGTCCATTGTCTTCATTCACAGTCAACAGTCTTCGTAATTTGTGAGTGCCAAATAGGTACTCGCAAATTGCGTATGAACTTTCAAGGGTGCAAGAGTGTCAAAAGGACACCCTGATGCACCCATGTAATTGCCATGTGACCACATGTTGCACACACACATGCTCCAGGGCATGTATGTGTGCAACATGGAACTTTGAAAAATGCACTTTTGTGCGTTTTTCAAAGTTTTAGCAAATTACCATCAACTTGGAATTGATGGTAATTTGCGATTGTTATTTGCGAAATCACAATTTTTGGGGGGATAATGCATTGCATTTAGGGAATCACAATTTGCGATTCCTTAAATGCAATTGCAATTTAAGTAATCACAAATTTAGCAATTACTTAAATTGCGGTTATGCATATGGGATAATGCATCCCAAATGCAAAAATACCGGTTGCAAAGGGGCAGATTCTGCAATTCTGCCCCATTGCGCCCGCTATTTTGGATGATGCATGTGGCCCTAAAAGTGAAAAGGAGAGCAAATGTGTATGTTCATGGGAACGTTTTTCCAGCACCGAGTCCTTTGCCAGCACTTAATTTGAAGATGCAAAAATAAGAAAGTAGGCATACTGCTATGATACGCTTAAATGCTCTTCGCAGATGGTGTTTAATGAGGTGCAGAGCCGGCAAGTTTCTGCATTTGCGATTCTGTCATGTGTATGGCATGATGTCATTAAGCAACAGCATTTCTTTGGGGAAAGAGCAACTCTTACAAATATATTATTGCCTATAATGTTGGGACAGAGCAACACAAATGTAGACATTTATTCAATACTTTATTTTCACATATGCAATTTGAAAACCAATTATTTTTAAACCCCTCAACTTGCAATAATAATCCTAAACATAGTATTAATAAATCCCTTCTCACTTCTAGACCAGATGTTTCAATACCCGTACTATAATAGGTGCAGTGTTCATTTACAACTAACATATTCTTCTTCATTGCCAAAAGATATCCAACCACTTCTTGCATTAGAATCTTTATGGGAACTACATGTTTGCCAGGTTTGACAATTTCAGAGTCACTTTGAGTGTAGCCCACATCTTTGATATAACCTTAAAGTAGCCGCTCTGCAATGCACCTTTGTAAGATTGATGTAGCAGGATTGCCTCCATACTCTGGATGTCTTCAGAGCCAAAACATTTTCAGTCCTGGGTTTTTCTCGATGTTAGAAGGAGTACACAGTGACACAACAAAGGCTCCTATGACGTCAGGAGGAGCACTTGGGGGTCAAGACTCACTTCAGAAAAAGCCACCAGGAGGGTTCAGGGCAGGTCGAGTTGGAACTGGTCAGCTGGGCTGTTCAGGAAAAAGGGGCTTCTTGCAACTTTTTGTAGCCCTATAGCTTAACATGAGGTCAGCCAACTGACTCTTGGAGCCTGGTTCTTTGTCCTGGGTACAAGTGGGGGCAGGTCCATTCCTTCAGGTTTCCACAGGTTCTACCAGCAGCTGCAGTCCGTCTTGTGGGTGGGAGAGACTCCTGGCTTAGCACTTACCTATAGGCAAAAGGTTCCCAGGGGTAACCCTGCCCGTTTGTGCAGCATTTCCTGTGCACCCACTGCAAAGAATTCCACAGTGTCCCTGTCTGTCCAAATACACTATGATGAGACCTTTCTCCCCTAGTGCAGAGCCTGTGTGCCCGCTTTGAAAAGGTTTTGGAGTGGCCTCCTCTCATACTGGATTGAAGCCTGCCTACATGAAGAACAAAAAAAGGCCTAGGCCTTGTGCCAGCTATCATTTACCTGTGAGAGCCTAAGCATATTTGAGGCTAATCCAGTCCTGGGCATAGCCCAGACAATAATCCTGTCAGTGGAACAGAAGCCCTCAGCACATCCAATGTTTTTATTCTGCTCTGGGAGTAGTTTTCACACCTTATCAAGGGTGCTATTCTGCTACCAGGCGACAGATGGAGCTCACACAAATGGGCCACCAGAAGCTTTAGTTAGGGAAAAGGTAACTTTCTTCTTAAAGTACCTTTCCCTTAAGCGATATAAAAATGTAATATTCCCATTAAATTGGATTTTGAATAACTATTAAAACAAGAATTTATATTTCTAGTTCTTTCTAACTGAAATTAGCACAACAAGATGTAATACAGCAAAACGTTTTTTTCCTATGGAACAGCCAGCCTTGCAACAGTGAAAATAGCTTTTAGGGCTTTTTCAGTGAAAGGACATATTTATCATTTAACATTTAAGTCTCCTACTTTTAAATACCATGCACCATGCCTTATAGGCTGTAACACCTCGTTAGGAGTGACTTAATATTTAAGAGGAAGTTTTAGGCCTGCAAAAAGGGGCTATTTTGGTAGATTGAATTTCCAGTTTTAAACTGCAATAACCAGGCTACAATGGTAGGCCTACAATCATATTTGCACTATTACTGTTGTGGCTGACACAAAGGGTGCTGCAGTTCACTAGTGACATTTAACTTACAGGTCCTGGGTACCAGTTTCCTACAATTACATGTGTACCATATACTGGAGACTTATAGGTAGGTGAAATATATCAATTAGGAGTAAAAACCAATTTTGTCCCTGTGCACAGACTCAGATAAAACAGCAGTATCAGTCCACAAAATTGGTTTGATCATGCAAAAAGAGGCAGTTACCTACAATTATTAAATTCTATTGAATTATTGTGGGAAAATTACTTTCACTATGAAATAAATCCATTGAACTAGCCCGTACCACTGAGGACATATCTTTCTCAGTTGGCCTTGTCTTGTTCTCGAAGGCATCAGCCCCTATTTTAACAGCTTGTAAGCCAAAGTCAAGACTCTTTGCTTTGATAGCCACAGTGGCTGGCACTAGAATTCATTTCTTTGTTTTCATGTGGTATATATTCAGTGATTTTTCTAATAATTCTTCCCAGGAACATATATTACTGTTAGGACTATTTTATATAAGTATGCTTTTATAATGGGCTTACATCAAGGCAACCAACATTGAAACAACATTTACAATTTTTTGCAATTGATTCATTGGAGCTTAAAAGCGATCCAAACTTCTAAATATATATAATGGAGTTTAATATTACCAACGCCCTAAACAAAATCACTTTTCCTATCTCCGAAATGCATTGTTTGTGTTTTATTTGTATTTATAAACAGATTGTTGATCTTGCAGTAATCACTCAGCACACCAGCCTCTAAAGCCCTGTGGGCTTGGAATAAGCATATAAAAGTACACAAAATTGTTTGACATCAATTGTAGGCTGGAATCAATTTGTTCATCTTAAAACATGTGATGAATCTGAAAAAGAAGAAAAGTAAAAGGGAAACATTTAGCCAGTTCTCCATTTACCTCCACTTGGAACTTTATTGCAAGTATTTTAGTCGGTAAATAGTTTATTGTTTTAGTCAATAAAACAATATCTATATATATATCCAAGTAATGATTTAAAACTATCATAGTGACATACGAACTAAAAAGCTAAATGGCAGGAAAAACATTGACTTAAATGTATTGGCTAAACTGTGTTAATTTCCATCTCAAGTACATTGCAATAATACAGTGCCTACTGCTCTTAATTTTATGTAAACTTCAGTACATTACATTGGTAAAGATGCCTACTGCACTTATGGCCCAGCATGCCCAGCACGAGGCACTCACTACATATTTGAGTAGGGACTGTTTTAATGGAAGTTAAGCCAGTAAGGTTTCCAAAAGCATTCATTTTCCTCCAGAAAATATTTTGAACGACTTTTGTCAGTGCACCCTGGAAGTTCACATATCATGCCAACAAATTAGGCCAGTAGCCAAAATTTCAGTATCTTCCATAAATTAATTCACTCAACTCAATCGAACGTAGACTGAAAGTCTACATAGCACGGCAACAAATTTAATGGAGCCTCTGGACTTATACATGATATGATGCTGCTTTCTTTGGCAAGATCTAATTGCTGTCTTCCCAGTTGTAATGAGCTTATTATTGCTACTAATTTCTCAAAGCCGTCCAATACTACACTTGGAAATATCATTGCCAATGGATCCAATACTGATATTAATCAGTATTATGTAGGATCATTGTTATTTCCATTTTAGTATATATGGTTTTTATTATCAAACCTTGCCAAGCAGTTACCATTGCCCGCCGTGTAGCTGTGTATACAAACAGCAGGTGAAAGAACTTGTCCCATAGCTAGGGATCGTGTTTCATGACCACATTTGAAATTCGTTCTGGACATGGACCTTGACTGTTTTAATTATCATCTGAACATTAGTTTTCCCTTTACGCAACCCTTCTCTGGTGTCAGTAGATTCAAGTTGGCTCATTGTATTAGTTTTAGTCTAAATTCACCCACTACATATTCTTCCCATTGTAAATCGAATTGTTTTTGCTCTTTAGACACCCCTTTAGCTACAAGCTGCCAACATCCTTGTACAAAATCAGCTTTAATTGCTGCCACAGTTTACTTGTAGCTTTCTTTTTTATGCTAAATAGGGTCTAAATTCCTTTGGCTCTCTTCTGTAATAAGTTGTAGAAGTTCTGTTATTTGTTTGAGTTTATACATGCATTGTTTTTCAAACCACGGAGGTGCTGAGCTTGTCATCCAAAGAGAAAGGAGTGCCCATTGGGATGGCTTTGTAGATGATGAAGCTACTTTTCAAGATGGTGTAGGCTGGCCAAAAGGGGCGAGGCAATGGAGTGATGTGATCATAGTTCTTGAAGCCCTTAATGAAGCCTGTTGTGATGCACTGGATTCCATTTAGGGTGGCTTAGGAGAGAGAGTCTTTTGCACTGCTTTGCCTCTTCTTTCTGTTATTCTTCCCTACATCCTATGGTCAAAGTAATATGATTATCCCTAATCAAATACCTTTTCTCAGTTTGAGGGCATCTAATAGCTGTTCCTTTATCCAAAAACCTTACAACTTGGGGGCGTAGCCAGACACGATGCATGATTGGACGTAACCCACGACGGCTCCGCTGCTAGATGACAGGAACTGAAGGCATTACTCTAGCTATCGGCCTCATATGGACCTGAAAAGCAGTCGGACACTACATGGAATGTCGGTGGCACACAGGGGTTGAATAGTGGGGCTGAACTCCTCTGGATGGTGACTGATTGAGATCCAGCCTCGAGAGACAAAATGCCAGCGTTGCAACCAGGTGATGGGCCCCCCTTCTTCACCGCCGAGAGGCCCTCTGCCACACCGAGGGGGGCTAACCTGACATTGCTACAGCCCCAGGCATTGCTTCGCTGTGAGGAGGGGCACCGAGGGGGCCTAGAAAACCCTGGTAAGTCGGATGCAACAGCCCTGACACATCACAGGGCCCTCCACAGGGGCCCATCTGCTTAGAGGTGCCAAAGCCCATAGAACGCCACAGATGTTGTGGCCCAGGAGGTAGGCTGGTGCGGTAGTCTGCGGGGGCCCACGTCATCTTGAGTGACATTTAGCCCACAAACCAGAGCCCTGAAAGCCTCATGGCTCTGTTGCCTGGCCTTAAAATGGCAGCCAGCGGAGATGGCGTGATACGATTGATAGGATAGAGGATGTTCCTTGGCGCCTCATGAGCCCGGCCCATGCACTGGAGTGGGCACTTGGAGTCCACGTTGCTGGCCCCTACCAGTGTAACTACCAATTTCCACCAGCTTACCACTACACCAGTGCCTGACATTATGGCAGACTGAGAGAAGGAGAGCACCCCCTGGACAATGCCTTGCCCCTAGGCCCCTCCCCAGCAGCTACAACACAGTGATGGGCTAGGGTGTACTCATCAAGGTTCCGATCCCCCTACAGAGGTTCCAGGAGACACTTGCCACTGGGCGTGGGAATACCAGGACACCTCCATAACATCCAAACACCAGCTGGCTGATTGACCTGCGGCACCCATGGGCCACTCATTAAAGGCACAACCTGAGGGCCATGCTCCCCTCAGTTATGGCTGACGAGGTGACGTGTAACTTGGAGCACACTCCGCTCTAGGGTTCAGCATATCCCCATTAAGATAATACGGGTCAGTTACAGGGAAATGGGCAAGCATTCATGTCCTCTTGTAGCAGGGAGGACTGATCACCCACTAGACTGTGCGCTTGCCTGGTACGTGGGCATGTATTTTCTGCTACATCCTGCAGTCATGTACCTCCTAAAAACGAATACTGCAAAGGCCTGTGATTGGCGATTGTCCCCTGCCATCCCTGTGCTCGTGGTGAGGTCGGATACTACATGCAGTGTACACTCTCTACTTTCTCACCCTCACTACAAGGCTGTAGCCCCTGGCTGACCCTACTGCCATTATGCCTCTGAAGAGGCAGCTGACCAACAGAGTTTCCAGCTACTTCACACCAGCAGAGACAAGAGACTGCTTGCATGTGCCACCCACAGGTGACACCATGTCATTCAAGAAAGAAGACCTGCTCACATCTCTACAAGACTTCAAATGGGAACTTCGAGAAGAGTTTAAGGTGGACCTGGCCTCATATTTGGAGTCTTAAATTTGACCTTAACTGTAAGCTTACCTTGCTACAACAGGATGTAGATTCTGTGGGCACCCGGGGAGTGACTCTTAAAACAAAAATGGTAGCTCTGGAACGTCAGACCGGCCAGACAGAATATCTCACACACTCCCTATGTTCCCAACTACACGCGAGAAAATATGAATCCAGGGGATAGAAGAGGGTCCAGAGGGTCCCAACCTGGAGCTGTTTGGGGGTACATTACGGAAAGTGAAATTGGAAAGTGTCTGACAATAGGAGGCGCACAAGAGATATTGAAGCTAAACCACACTCTTTTAAAGTCAAAGAGGCCATCCTGCAGGCTGCCCGGAAGACAGACACAATCACATTTCAAGGATCCACCCACTCTCTCCTTCAAGATGTCGCTCCGGCAACGTTGGCCTGATGTCAGCAATTCCGTCTAGTGACTGATAGACTGAGAAGAGACAACATCAAATATAGCTTGACCTACCCCTTCGGGCTGGCCTTTAACTTACACAACAAACCCCACCATGTCTCGAACCTAGCTGAAGTGATAACTCTTCTAAACACTTCTAAACACTACTCCTGAGAATCAAGTTGCCGTGGATGACACCGGGATCCAACGAGGCAGCGCCGGTGGCTCGCAACACACAAGCCTCTCGCATACCCAAAATCAGCCCCGCTCCCACAGAAAACACTGAGCCACTATGACTTACCATCCACATTTTGAGACTTTTTCCACTAGGTGGCTTAGTCGGACCACAGATGGCGGATAGCTGACTCTCAGGAACAAAGCAAAATCTGTTACATTCAGAATCTTTCTACTGTAGGATAATCCCATCACTAAATAGGCTGCTCTAAATTGGCCGTAGCTGTTTCGGACCTATTCACCTGCTTAGATTAATTCCAGTCTATATGATGTTTCTCAACTGGGGACATATTGTCCCAACTGTTATTGGATTGGGGTTTTTCTTTTTATTATCTTGGGTGCATGGATGGCGATTTTTAGTATGAGTAGGGGTGAGAGGTGGTGGGTCCTACAGGGGAATAGTAATGGGGGGCAGTTGGGCTGGCCAACTTAGATGAACGGGAGGAGAGGATCTGATGGGATCTTTCTTAAGAACACACTGGCAGCAGTGGGGTAGCTGGTGGGGTGGTCCTCCCGGGGCCTCACGTTTTTGGGAGCGCAGGCGAGCCACCGGCGCAAGGTAAGTTTTGTTTTTTCTTTATTCATCCTCATTGTCGTTTGGTGCCAGCAACCCACCCTCCCGGCTCAACGCGGTCTTTTGCCAGCACCCCCACAACTGCCCCTGGGCGGCAAAACTATGGGATTGCCCCGGGCGTCAAAAGCTCTAGCTATGCCACTGACTGGCAGACAGTCTGTGAACTGTCTACACTGTGGTAATCACGACACTTACATGGAATGTTAAGGGCCTAAACTCACCAGCCAAGCGCCACAAAATGTGGAAATATCTTCTGGAAACACATCTCAAATGTGGTGAAGCCCATAGATTAAAGCATAACATCTGTTCTATGATGTATAAATCCTCAGCTGCATCTAAACAAAATGGTGTGGCACTTATCTTCCCTTAATTTTCAATGAGAGGGTTACAAAATTGACAAGGAGGGCAGGATTGTTTCGATGAAGGGCTGACTTAGGGGCAGAATGTGCACCGTTACCTCGGTTTACACACCGAACACCAACCAAGTACCATTTGTACAAGCCCTATTGTCACTACTTGGGGGTTTTGCTGAGGATGAGATCTTCTTGATGGGGGATTTTAACCTCATCTGGAATTCAGGAATGGACAGCTCACATCCACACAGATCGCCCACGGGTAGCTTTCCCAAAACGCTCAAGCAGGGTATTAAAGATTTGGGTCTGATGGACGCATGGAGGGCAATTCATCCCAACTCCTGTGACTATACCTTCTTTTCACACACATACACTGTACATATTCCCGATTGGATTATGTGTTTACTAGTCAAGCCCCTGCCAAAACCTGCAGGTGGCCCCAATCGACCCTATCTCCATTTCGGACCACACATCGGTATCAATGACGCTGGATTTTGGAGATCTGCCAGCAAGGTTTTGTTCCTCACTCCCTTATGAGGGATCTCCTCTTTATGGATGAGCTGTGGAAGTCCATTAGGGATTTTTTTCAACTAAACAGCCCAGTGACACTACCCTCTCTAATAATTGGGGTACAGTCAAGGCAGTGCTGAGGGAGAAATACTGAGACAGTTACACCCTCCGTGACCAAAGCACTTACATCAGTCATCCCAAAGCTGGGAAAAGACCCCCACTCATATGGCTCATACAGCCCTATTGCTTTGCTTGATCTGGATGCCAAACTCTGTTAAAACATTCTGGCCTCAAGACTGGAGGATATGATACTGGACTTGATCAACCCAGATCAATCTGGCTTCATTAAGGGCAGACAGACAAAGAACAATGTGAGGAAGGTACTTCACCTGATCGAAAAAGTCAATAATAAACAGATACCTGTGTTACTGTTAGGTCTCATTGCTGAGAAGCCATTCGACCGGGTGGACTGGTCCTTTTTATTTCACACACACAAGTGCTTTGGGTTCTGTGACTTCTTTATAGCAATGATACGAGCTAATTATGCTACAAGGTGGTCTGGAATCCTGATTAATGGGGTGAGCTCTGAACTCTTTAATTTGGGGAGGGGGACGAGTCAGGGGTGCCCCCTCACGCCACTCCTATTTGCTCTCAGTATTGAGCCCCTAGCAGCGATGATTTGTTCAACGCCATCCATCCGAGTTCTCATGTTTGGATCCATAGAGCATAAAATGTATTTATTTGCAGACATTGTGCTATTAACACTCACCTCCCCCAGTCCTTGCTAACATCCCTCCAAAATAAACTACGTCGCTTTGACAAAGTGGCAGACTTCCGTATTAATCTTACAAAGTACTTCCTTCTGAACCTAACGCTACCCAGTACAGCTATAGAGACTCTGGTGGCCTCTATCCCTTTTCCGATGGTCTAAAAAAGAAATTACCTACCTCAGCATTAAAATCACATTGAGATTGTCAGATCTGTATCGCGCCAATTATCCACCGCTTCTGCAGCAACTGAAAGCGGATCTCAAATGACGGGCACCTATGTATATTTCTTGGCTTGGACGTATCCATGCTATTAAGATGATGGTCTTGATAGTTTATTATATCTTTTTCAAGGCATGCCTATTGAGCTAGAGAGAGACTTCTTACTGACTCTGCATACACTCATCATACACTTTATCTGGCAGGATCGTAAGGCCTGCATGCCATTTAAACTGCTCAGACTCCCAAAAGACAGGGATGGACTAGCCCTCCCTGACTTCGAACTTTATTATAAAGTGGCACCGCTTTGGTTCAGTCAGGTTTGGTTTGAGTCAGACAAGCATTGGTTACACATGGACAGAGCAATAGTGGGTAGAGTAATATGAGATGTCCTATGGAAACCGAAAGCGGACTGCCATCCAAATGTCTACTTGAGCACCCCCATCAGAAGGACTCTCAGGGTCTGGGATGAGGTGAATAAAACGGCAGAGTGGAATACCTTCCCCTCCCCTTTTACACAGATTCATTATAGTTCCCTCAGCCCTTTCGCCATGTCCTTTTAATGCCTGGAGGGAGGGGGGTTGCCTTACTCTCTCTGCTAACTTCCATAATTTGGACAAATTAACCTTTGACCACTCTCAACGAGACTTCAACTTTTCAGATGCAGAGCATTACCATTATAAAAAACTGAAACATTTTGCACTCCACCGGTAAGTTAGACAGGCCGTCACAAGGGACCTCACAGCTATTGAACATTTCGCTAAAAGTGCGGGCTCCTCAAGGGGAGCCATCTCCTTTGTATACTCCTTTTTACTCACCACTCTTTGCACCCACACCACGACACATACCTTTCTGGGAATGCACTCTTGGGTGTGGGGGGGATATTTCTGAAGAAAGCTGGAGGAGACTCTGGAGTTACATCCCAAAATTCAACCACTCTTTAGGCATGAGCGCTGCACACTACAAGTTACTCTAAGACTGGTACCTCTAACTAACCAAACTTAAAAAAATCTTTCCTGATACCTCTGATTTGTTTTGGAAGGGGTTTGGTCTATTCAGTGACTTTCGCCACATCTGGTGGGATTGTCCAATACTCTGTCCTTTTTGGTCCAAGATCTTGGCTCAAATCAAAGACATCCTGGGGTACCTCATTCCTGATACCCTGAGTTTTGCATTACTGGGTCTGAGGGATGATGCCTTGAAGCACCAAACTAAAGGACAAAAAGTGGTTATGCCTGGGGGCAGCTAAATTAGCAGTCGCTGCGGCCTGGAAAAAGAAAGAGGCTCCAGCGTTGATGCAATGGCATGCTCATTTGTGGCAGGCACTAACTATGGAACGAATGGCAGACATCTTTTGGTACGATTTTTAAAACTTTGATTATACTTAGGGACCCTTAGTGTCTTATCTCTCTAGGGTACTTCCATTGACCGACTTCCCCACCTGCATATGTGCGGTTCATCTCTTCCAATTCTGAAAGGAGAGATTTGGAGCTGGTTAGCTTATGCATACATCCTCCCTTTGCATCCGGCTCCTTTACAACAGTCCCTCACTGACAACTGCTATATATCAACTTATGTTGCCTTCATGCACCATACTTTTTTTGGTTTTATTTGTTTTTTTGTTCTTTGTGTTTCGTTTTTCTTCTCTCATTGTGATACTTGATGGGGTTAGGGATACATGGGGAGGGGATTCTGGGGAAAATACTTTGTATGACATGTTTAGGCAATATAGCACCTTTTGTCAGGCCCTGTGATGTCTTTATATTGTTTCCTCATTGGCTGGGCACTGTTCACTGCAATAGCTTCTTTGTAAACATTGAGGAAGAAGATTTCGAATGTACCACTATCACTGGATATGTATACAATTCAATATAGAATGTTTAGACACAAAGGAAAACCCTATAGCTTGACAAATTAGCTCCTGAGATAGCTCTCTTCATTTGCAACATGTTATTATAATTATTGTTACTAGATATCATATCAGTAGCCATCAATATTCATACTAAATGTAGCTCTTCTTCAAAGTTTACTACTATTATGCATATGTAGGGTATGTAAAACTCAATTTGCTATTACCAGAAGCCAATTACTACTCTTCAGCACACTCCTGGGTTTATCATCAATCTTATTTAACTCTCTAAAACTGCAGTTTTGCTTCCTTGCTTCCAATCCATTGAGCAAAGTATCTTATTTTCAGTCATGAACAATCATAGTACCTTGATTGGCTATTTTTCATAGCTTTATGCAGCTTTTCCAAATTAATAACATTCTTGCTTTAATTCGCAAGCAGCTTTACCTTCCTTTTCCTACCTCTCATATCAACATAGGTTTTCTGGTGGATACTTCTAACTGCATATTCCTCACCTTTTGAATACTCCCCAGGCTCAGACTAGATCTGGAAACATTTAAAGCTGTTTTGTTGCGTTCCGGTAGGTGGTGTCATGCTGCTCCCTGTTGAGGTCGTTCTGCTCCCGGAGTAACAAGCAGAGTCACATGTTTAAACCACCCATGTATGCTGACATCAATTCCTTCCTGTTTTTACCTCGCATTCAGACACAGATCCTGAGCTTCCGATGTCCATGATGGATCCTCACAAAGTGTATCTTTGGTGCCTGGGGTCAGAGTTTAACTCCAAGGCCTGTGATGATTGTGCCAAGATGAATATGGAGGCCATACTGGACCACAAGGCTAAACTTTATGTTGCCAAACATAAGAAGAACCACCCTGTGACTGGTCGAAATTCCTGATCCTGAAGCTGTTCATGCAGCAGATCATTGTTAATTTTAGGTTTTCAGGTAATGCCAAACAAATCCCAATGATCCGCTGAGGCCTCTAGTCAGATTTCTGCTGGCAGGTCCGCCCTCTGCCCCATCTGTGCCCCTTGAGCCCACATCGAATTCAGCAATGGCTCAGGTGCGGACTTTGGTTGTGGCACCACCCCCTATGCCAGTTTCCTTTGCATCAACGCTACCAGAGGAGGATTGGAAGACCATTGTGCTATCCAAATCTGAGCAGGAGACAACACTACCCCGAAAAAAGCTGTGCCTGGCTCCAACTGCCACACAGCCAACATGCAATCCTGCCAACTCTGACCGTTTGCCATTTTGGCCTTTTTGCAAACTTTGCACAATCCTTTTGCCACTGACTCGAACAATGACAGTTATGAAGGGGATGATTACATCCCTCAATATGACTAGGAAAAATGGTATGAAGAACGCCAAGAAGCCAGTGGCATGAATACTCTCCAAATACTGACTTTAAGCCCCATTCCTGCTACAGATGTTTTATACCTACTATGGAGGTGAAAACAAATGTATTGCCTGAGGTCAAGCTTCTAGGGAATCTCTATAGCACTTAAATGAGGCCCTAACAGATACCCTTTTGGGCACCTGGGCAAAACCATGTTAGAGTTCCCCTGTTGATAGGCTGGTCACTCTTTGCCAACGTTACACACCAAGATTCCGAGCCTTTCTAACTCAACAACCTATGCCTGAGAGTTAGGTGGAACAGGCATCCACCAGTAAAATCAACCCCAACGCCTTGCCTAACACCCCGCCTGATTGTTAGTCAAAATGAATGCAATGATTTGGCAGGCAGATTGCTCCCTCTATGAGCCATGTTCTGAGGTCAGAAAATGTCAGCTAATTTCTGGGCTGTTTTGGGATACAGTGGCAAAAAGTTTACTGGCTGTTCCGGATGGACTTTGGGCACCCCTTAGTCAAACTATTCAGGACGGTCACGATGCATCAAAATTCATGTCCTTG
The DNA here is from genome assembly GCF_964204655.1 of Triturus cristatus. Taxonomy (NCBI): domain Eukaryota; kingdom Metazoa; phylum Chordata; class Amphibia; order Caudata; family Salamandridae; genus Triturus; species Triturus cristatus. The sequence continues at coordinate 618,793,202 of NC_140588.1, read as the reverse complement.
CATGGACACGACCAACTGCAATAGGTACCAAAGGGGCTATGTAGCACCATGCCTGGATGAGGTCTGTGGGCTTCTCCTGGTCATCCCTGATGGACATGCCGTTTGGCATTTCTTGCTTATTTAGCGACATAGCGAATGCAGTTTTGGAACAGTTTAAGGAAACTAGCACCATAGTTGTTCATTGGATCTTTCCATCCCCACCAGATAATTCCACTAAGAATTGCACCCTCTCTGTGGCTATGGCTAGGGGGTTCAGTTTTGCAAAAGCCAGGTCCCTCCACCAACCTAGCAGGCTTTTCAGCCCTTTCATGGCGGAGGACTCTGTTCTTAAAGGCCACATCCTGGACAGCAGGGACAGCATACAGCTCAATCCTTTGCCCCTTCTGCATTGTCAGCTGCAAAACCACTTTAGTGTGTCAGCGCACAGCCCCCTGTCGGAGGCAGGATTCGACATTTCCTCCAAAGGTGGCAGGCCATCACTTTGGACAAGATAAGTAGAAACTGGGTGTTACTCCCGCTACATCCTTGCACCAAAGAAAGACAGAGGTCTTTGTCCTTTTGTAGATCTTCCCCCTCTCAATGACTTCCCGCAGAAGGACAAATTCAAGATGCTCATCCAAGCCAAGGTCCTGTCTGCCCTAGACCCTGGAGACTGGCTGGTGGCATTGGACCTGATGGATCCTGTAGAAATGAAAGAAGTCTCGAAGACAGCACTAGTAGTAAGTTATTTATTCTTCAGTTATATCATTACAGGTTCCAATATAAGTCTTAATGTAAGCCCCACCAGGAGCAGCCTCCTGGCTGCTCAGCCCATCTTCTCCAACTGCCACCCTTCAAGTAACAACATCCATAACATTCTACATGATATCACATAGCTAGACAGAGAACCAGGGCAAGGGAAATGCATAACATTAGAAGCAGATCACTACATAACCTTATTTCCATTTCCCTGTCATGCACACCCACAAGCACTATCACGGTGGACCAATTGCATTTTCAGTTTGCATTGCTTCCTTTTTTTACTCATCAGTGCCTCTCGGGTGTACATGAATGATGGCAGTGGTAGAAGCATACCATTGAAGGTCATGGGTACTTGATGACTGGTTGCTGAAGGTAGGCTTGCCCCAAGAAGTTGTCAGCCACCTCCAGATGACAGCAAACTCTAATATTTTTGAGGTTCACTATCAACTTGTCAAGATCACGGGGGTGTGGCTGAGCCGGCGGCGAAGATGGCCGCCAGCTAGTGAAGCTCCTGCGATCTGCCGGGCCCAGCGGCGATTTCCCCGATGTACTGCCAGCATCCCAGAGCTGCGGGCGGCAGAGCGGACGGCGGAAGCGGCGCTGCATTCGGAGCGTGGTCCGCCAGCATTTAACTCCCCCCCGATCTGGCGCAACACCGTGTGGAAGCGGGGCCGGGGCGCCCGGCGCAGTGAATTTCAGCGCGAGGCGCGGCCCCGCAGAGAGCAGCCCAGCAGACTACCGGCGGAGCCTCCGGGGACATCTTTGAGCACACCTGGTGAGTCGGGCCGCGGGGGCTGCGCTTTCCGCCCCTGTCTGCCAGGACTGCGGTCGGCGCTTGGGCTGGTGGCCCCACCCCGTAGCTGCTTGCTGTGCGTGGGGATAGGGCCCCCGGGACGCGGCCTTCTGGGGTGGGGTGCTAGTCTGGCGCGGTGGCGGTGGGGGTGGGAGCACACCCGTTCTGTGCTCGTCTCCCCGGTGGGGCGTGCTGCACCCGGAGGGCCTTCCTGAGGACTGCGGGGGCCCTGCGCACCTGTCCGGTGCATTTGTTCCTGCAGCTCTGGGGCACCCAGTAGAAAGCAGCTCGGTGTGCAGCGGTGGGACGTGGTGCCGCTTCCGCCAGTGCTAGGCCTTCACACCTAGGCCCACATGTCACCAACAGGAGCAGTGGAGCACTTATCCTACGGAGTGGGCATATTGCTGTTGCACGGGCCCCATTGATCACGCCCTCTGCCACTAGCTTCGCGCCGGAGCCTGCCTGCTACCCAGTGGTGACGCACTTGTTCAGGCTGGTCAGGTCCACTGTACAGCACATACTAGGCCTACGTGGGGACTGAGTGGACGACCTGCGTTGCTTGGACCCCCGCAGAATGGGACGAAAGGACCCCCGGCAAAGAACCCTCCTCTTTGAAAAGGCGGTTGGCGGTGCAGCCTCTCACACTGCCAACATGGCGGACACCGCTCCGGTTGTGGGCCCTCCCGACCCCTGTTGCTGCTCTACTTCTTGAAATGAAAGCCGGATTTAAGGCGCTGGACTCTCGTTTTGACACCCTCGACCAGACCATAGCAAATTTGGGCGCCAAAGTACAGGCACAGGAGCGGCGAATGGACGTGGCGGAGGCCCGGGTCTCAGATCTGGAGGACGGGACTGCTCAGTCACTGAAGCGGCTAGAACGGGCGGAGCGCCTGCTCAAGGAGGTAGCCATTAAAAACGAGGACTTGGAAGCGCGCGGACACCGCAACAACATTCGCATTATGGGGGTCCCGGAGACGACATCCATTGGCCGCATGGACTTGTTTGTGGAAAAGCTTCTCACGGACCTGTTTGGCAGCGAGGCCTTCACTGCTGGCTTTGTGGTAGAAAGAGCCCACAGATCACTTGGCCCCAGACCGAATCCGGGCCTTCCTCCTCGACTGATTGTAGCACGGCTCTTAAACTTCAGAGACCGGGACACCGCGCTTCGCTTGGCCCGAGAACGGGGTACAGTGGAGTGGCAAGGATCCAAACTGTCGTTTTACCCAGACTTCACGCCTATGGTTCAGGAGGCACGTCGCAAGTTTCAGGGAGTCAAGGCTACGTTGCGCAATTTGGGGCTCAAATATGGCATGTTGTATCCCGCTAGGCTCAGGGTGGATGTGGGCGGCAGATCACGCATATTTGACTCGCCAACGGAGGCTCAAGAGTTCTGCCGATCGTACAAGCCTCAAACCACACAAAACTCGGTTGGGAGTGTGGCATCCTCCCCGCCCCACAGCGGCTCTGATGCAAGTACGGACCTATTTTCAAATACTGGTGCGGGTTGATGTTGCATTTATTATGCCTGATTGCACACCATGATGGTTCATATTGGGGAAATTGCAATGTTTCCACAAAACCCATTTCTTTATTGGTTTTGTTACGTAAGATATATCTATTGGACAGCTAGATACCAGGTTGTCACCCCCCCCTTGGTGTATCCACTGAGTTTGTGCATTCCACTTTGAGGCACAGGTAGTGGACCTTAAGTGTATGTCTGGTGATCAATATGATGACTGGGCAGATTAGCTTTCAGGGGGAGGGCCACCTTGGGGTTTGCAGGTGGCTGGGTGGGGGGAGGCGGGCTGGGGTAATGTATGCATTTTGTGCATATGGTTATTCAAGTTTTGGGTTGGCATTGTTTTGGAAGTTACAACTGCAACGAAGTCCTGACAGGACACTTCACACGCTGGGTTTAGATGTCACGGCTAGGTAATACCCTGGGTCCTTCGGACATCACCTTAATGTCTTGGAATGTGAGTGGCCTCAATAACACACGCAAGAGACTACCTTCTCCGGCACACGGTCGACATCGCATTCCTGCAGGAAACACACCTCCCTCCCACAGATTCGGCTCGCGTTGGCTCCAGCTGGGGCGCACATAGATACTTTGCCAACTATAGCAACTACGCCAGAGGCACAGCAATATTGATACACAGGAGGGTTTCCTTCACTCTCATTGACGTGGCCCGGGATCCGATGGGGAGGTATTTGATGGTCACGGGGACGCTACATGATTATAGGGTCACTTTGATTAATGTGTATGCCCCCAATATAGATGCCCCAGAGTTTTTTCATGATTTAAATGCCCGGATTGCTAAGCACGACCCTCAGGTACTACTGTTGGGGGGGGGGGATCTTAATCTAACACTGTGCCCCACGCTGGACAGCACCTCTAGAGCTTCAGATGCTAAGCCACGGGCGAGGCGGGCCCTGAGAGATCTTTGCACCCAATACGCTCTGTTAGACATTTGGCGACATCGTAACCCCACCCTCACCAAATATACTCACTACTCGAGTCCCCACGGTACCTGGACCAGGCTAGACTATTGGTTGATCTCGCCCGGAATCGTTTCCCTCACCGCGTTCCTCAGCACATACTCTGACCACTCTCCTATAGCACTATGGCTGCTGATTCCGCGTCCGGAGGGGTATGAAAGGCAGTGGCGGTTCCCGAGCAGAGCCCTGCAGGATGAAGTGTTCAAGACGGAGGTTCGTGCGGCGATAGAGGATTATTTTGACACTAGCACAGGTTCGGTCGATTCCGTGGCGGTCCTGTGGGAGGGCTTCAAGGCCACTATACGGGGGGTTTGCATATCCAAGCGGGCGGGGGTGCTCAGAGACCTCCGACAAACTCTTTCCCGCATTGAACGTGACATTTCCCATTTAGACTCCTAACTTGCACTTGGCCCCACCCCAGAGCTTCAGGCGGCGAGACTGGCCCTCTTGACTGAATACAAAGACTCTGCCGAAAGGGAAATATTATACCTGGGTAAATATCACACAGCACGCAGATACGGCGAAGGTGATCGCCCGGGCAGGGTCCTGGCACAAATGCTGCGACCGCCGTACAACAAAACTTTTATTACGGAACTGCACTCAGCATCGGGTTCCACCCTCACTTCGACGTACGCGATTCGGGATGAATTTCTGGACTACTACACTAAGCTGTACTCCTCCAGGGCTGAGCCGGACGGCACGGCCCAGACGGCATATCTCGACGAGGTCGCACTGGTATATTTGGAGAAAGACATGCTAGAATTCATGGCTAATCCCATAGCTGTCAGCGAAGTCAAGCTTGCCATAGACACCCTACGGGGCTCTTCCGCCCCGGGACTTGATGGTTTCACGGGGGACTTTTATAAAGAATTTAAGGACGTAGTGGCACCTCAGCTGATTGAGCTTTACGCTGAGGCCTTAGAGAAGCAATGCCTCCCCCCCACATTGCATGAGGCCATTATAATATTGCTCCCCAAGCCGGGTAAAGACCACACACAATGCGGCTCCTTTTTGGCCAAGGTTCTAGCCAATAGACTGTCACAACTGATGGAGTACATTATCTCTCCGATGCATTCTGGCTTTGTCCCCCATCGTTCGACATCACTGAATCTCCGCACGCTCTTTGCGGTCATACACAGAATTCAGCCCGACATTCCAGCAGCTGCAGTTTTACTGGACGCGGAAAAAAGCGTTTGACTCTTTGGAGAGGCCATTCCTTGTGTAAGTGATAAGACGTATGGGGATGCCTTTCGGTTTCATTGCCACGGTTTCATTGCTATATAGCAAGCCATCGGCTAGACTCCGCTTAAATGGCACCTTGTCCAGCCCTTTTCGACTGTACAGGGGGACCAGACAGGGTTGCCCCTTATCCCCACTCCTATTTATTTTGGCCATGGACCCGCTGGTCAGACATTTCCAGGAACGCCATCTACAGAGAGGGATACAGTTTAACACGGGCCCGCTCCTCGCCTCCCTCTATGCAGATGATACTATTCTCTATGCACGGGAACCACACATCAACCTGCCGCCCCTTATCCGCGAAATCATCCGCTTCGGTAGCTTTTCGGGTTTGGGTATCAACTGGAACAAATCGATCATATTCCCGCTTACGGCGGGCACGGTCAAGTGGGACTGTGACTTTCCTCTTGAATGGTGCAGTGATTCGGTGAAATACCTTGGCGTACATATCCATTTGGACACCGCTCAAATCATTCGACTGAATTACGGGCTGGCCATTACTAACCTGGAGGAGCAGGTGAACAGGTGGCTGCGTTTGCCCCTTTCCCTGGCGGGCCGGGTGGCCATTCTGAAAATGGTGGTCATGCCAAAGTTTTTGTACTTTTTTAACAACATTCCGATCCCCCTTGCGGACTATTTTTTCCGTAGGTTATGCACACTTGCGATACGCTTGGTTTGGGGTGGCAGGAGACCACGCATCCATTGGTCCACGCTGACTCTGCCATACGATAGAGGCGGGTTCAATGTTCCGGACTTCCAGCTATACTACTTGGTGGCACAGTGCCGATATGCGTCCGCATGGTTTCACCCAGACGCCCGCATCCCGTATTTACGCCCGGAGGCGGATCTGGTGCTCCCCGATCGGCTGTGCGAGGTCCTCCCGTGTGGTTTCTCACGGGACAGACACGACATACAGACGGTGTCTACAACCTCTTGGGCGTGGCATAGATTGAGGAAACGCACGGGTGCAGCGCACTTGTATTCTTCTGCGCTACCATTGCCCAATGCTCGTTGGCTCCCAATTACCGGGGAAAAGCTGGTGCAACACACTTTGGCCATGCTGGATATTGCAAAGGTAGGGGATTTCTTTCCGGGGGGGTCACACATTTTCGTTAGACGAAGACATCAGGTTCACTGATTGCGATTTCATGACACGGTTCCTACTGAGCCGTTTGAAGTCGGCACTGCGTGCTGTGCTTCCCACATATCCGGACGAACCCGAATCCTTTCCCCCGCTTGATTTGGTGTTGGAGTCCCCAAACGGTGCACGCCTCATTTCCAAAATGTATAAGGCTAGCGCTAAGATACTGCAAGTTGACGATTCCAAAGTGAGAAGGGCTTGGGAAGTGGACACTGGTCACATCATAACAGACGAGCAATGGAAAAAATGTTGTGAGGTTACTAAGGACATTTCATTTAACAGTCGCCATAAGTTGCTGCATTTCAAGTTTCTTCAGCGGGCGTACTTTACACCAGCCATGGTACATTGGATAGACATCAGCAGACCGCACAGTTGTTTGAGGTGCGCGACTCCGCACGCAGATTTTTTCCATTTGGCATGGTCCTGTTCCCACCTGCAGCCCTACTGGGCTGCGATACATGCTACATTGGGGAAGATAATAGGCCTTTCACTGGCTCCACTACCTGAAATCGCACTGTTGGGATATACAGTCCAGATCCCCCCGAAGGTCAGGAAATTTGCTGCATTAGGACTCCTCCTAGCGAAAAGGGAAGTCGCCAACCATTGGGGCAGGAAAACAGTTCCTAAATTACAAGACTGGCTGAAGAGTTTAGTGTACTGCAATACAAATTCGGAGGTATATTCCAGTTTGATGCCACTGATGTCATGGCCCAAAGACTTATGGGGTCCCTTGAGGGCCTATCTGGAGAAGACTAAGCAGGCCCCCAACACACAGCCAGATAATGGAATAGTACCTGAGGGAGTGGGTTGAGGGAACACTTTCAGAGCCTCTTGTGGTTAACCCTCTATGATAGGCACTTACAGATGGGGGGAACCACGCAGAGGATCGGTGCGGTTTGGGGGGCACTGCCGGCATGGTCGCCCAATGGCGGGGTGTGAAGGGGTGGGCGGGTGAGGGCAGTTCAGGGGGTTGGCTGTTGCGCTAGATGTGATCAATGTACTGGCTGTGTAGATCACTATGTTTTTTATTGTATTACCACTGTCAGGAAAAACTTGAATGCTTATTCGTACTTCATTGCGATGCTATGTAACTCTCATGCGCTATTTGAAAAATAAAGTGTTTAAAAAAAAAAAAAACTTGTCAAAATCACACTTGATTCCTTCATAGACACTCCCATTCATCTGAGCTATTCTGGATACTTTTTGGTTTTGTGCCTTTCCCACATAAGAGAGAGTACAATAGATTCAGGCTATGATCCCAATGTTTCAGCCTCTGTCCTGGATCTCAGTGCAGATGACTCTGAGGCTGTTGCGATTGTTGGCTTTCTGCATCCTGCTGGCCAAACATACCACATGACACATGTGGGCTCTGCAGTGGGATCTGAAATCCAAGTGCGCACAGCTCCAGGGGTATCTTTTGGATTGTATCCAGATTTCAGAGGAGACTGCAAAAGATCTGCAGTAGTGGCTACTGGACCGTAATTGAGTCTCCTTACCCAGATTTGACAGTGGTGACCGATGTTTTATTTCTGGATTGGAGAGACCATCTGGGAGAGGTGTAGTTCAGAGGTCCCTGGTCTTCGGCGTAGGACTGACTTCACATCAGCTTGTTGAAGTTGTGAGTGAATCGCTTGGCTTTGTACGCCTTCCTGCCCACCATCAAGGGCAGTCTGGTGCAGGTGCTCACAGTCAACACCACTGCAATGTGGTACTGCCATAAGCAGGGTAGGGTGGGGTCTTGGGTCATCTGCTGGAAGGCGTTATGCCTCGAAGTGGCTAAATCACCAGGGAATGTTTCCAACTGAGGGGATTTTTAAATGACAGTGAGGATGAGCTAAGCCACAAAGCTTAGCGGTTTACGAATGGCAGCTGTACCCACAGGTGGTGCAGAGCATCTTCCAGCAATGAAGGAAGCCCTGGCTCAGTCTATTTACGACTGCCAAGAATGGGCAATGTCTGCAATTGTTTTGTGTGATTGAGTTTCCAAGGTGGCTCTCTATTGGAGTCACTTTCCATATTGAATGGAGCTTGGGACTCCTGCATGTCTTCCCGCTGCTGCCTCTTCTCAAGAAGATCAGGAGCAATCGGGCCCAAATCATCTTAATACCTCAGAATTAGGCCAGGAAAGTGTAGTACCAGGACAACCTAGGCATGAGCATCTGTCCTCCAATAAAGCTGCCAATTCTGGAGCATCTTCTGTCACAGCACCAGGGAGGGGTACTGCACCAGGCCTGCCCAATTTGCATCTCCATGCATGGAGATTGAGTGGCAGCAGTTGATCGGCTTCACCCTTCTTCCTGAGGTCAATGATGTTATATTGACAATGACGTGTCACTTGACAAACAAAGTGTTTGCCATATCACTGGGACAAGCTTGTGGTTTGGTGAGACACCTGTCTGTCTGAAGCTTTGATGTTTGTTTTGTCCCTGGCTCAGCAAGGACTTGCTTTTGGCACTGTTAAAGGCTATTAGCCAGCTCTTTTGGGCTTTTTTGCAAAACAGCCTTTATTTAAATCTCCAATTGTGATGAGATTTTTGAAAGGTTTGCATTTTTTTTCCCACCTAAACCCTTTGCTTTGTCCCAGTGGTACTTAAACTTAATTTTGTTTTGTCCCTGGCTCAGCAAGGACTTGCTTTTGGAACTGTTAAAGGCTATTAGCGAGCTCTTTTGGGCTTTTTTGCAAAACAGCCTTTATTTAAATCTCCAATTGTGATGATATTTTTGAAAGGTTTGCATCATTTTTTCCACCAAAACCCTTTGCTTTGTCCCAGTGGTACTTAAACTTAATTCTCACTTTTTTGGTTGTGCACCCCTTTGAGTTGCTGCACAATTGTCCATTAAGGCTTTTGATGCTAAAGACAGTCTTTCTCATCTTCATGACATCAGCTAGGCTCTTTCTGTCAGCCCCTCTTATACAACATTTTTTCTGGATAAGTTGACGCTAAGGACCCGAGCTTCCTTTTAGCTAAAAGCGATGGCTCCTTTTAATATCAGGCAGGCTATCACCCTTCTGTTGTTCTTTGCTGCTCCTCATCCCTTGAAGGAGGAAGAGAGACTTCATTGTTAGGACCCTAAAAGGGCACTGAGTTTTTATACAGGCAGAATAAAAAAATATTGAGTTGGCAATCAACTCTTAGTAGGATTTTTCAAGAGCAAAGAAGGGCAAGGCAGTTCAAAAACAGACTATTTTTTGATTGATTGTTTACGGCATAAAGATTTGCTATCCACTGTTGAAGAAGTAGCCTCCAGAAGGCTTATGGGCCTTTTCATCAGAACTAAAGTTTCTACCACTGCGCTAGCATGAGGGGATCCTGTTCTACACATTTGTCAGGTTTGCACATATGTTCACGAAACATTACTGCCTCGATAGTCAGGCCCGTCAAGAGGGGCATTTTGCCCACTATTTCTTGCACAACATTTTGATCTTAGCATGTTCATAGGCCCACCACCTGTGGAGATACTTCTGTGGTATCTATTCACAAGAGTGGGAATCGACTGTTAGATGCATTCATCAGAGAAAGAAGTTACGTGCCTTGAGTAAAAAGGTCCCAGTCTCGAGAACTGGACACTGCTCAAGCCAATGTGCTGATAGGTCCTGTGCTTGAGGGTGCAGACAGCCTAAGAAACTGACGTCGGCGCACAGGAGTGGGGCTTACATTCAGCTCCTCTTGCCACTTCCAGAACGGCATGGAGCCACACAAAACCACCTAACACTACACAGCAGTAGTGATTTAAAGGTTTGCGGTTTTAGTTTAACACCTGGAGAATATTCACAAGGTAAGGTATCAGAGGTTACATTGAGTATCCACCAGAAAGATCAGCACCGAAGGTATGAAACATGTTTATTCTAAACCTCAATCAGGGACAGAAGAAAAGTATTTAATATATGGTGTTCGTTGTCATTCAATGTTTTCCACTACAGCTTTCCCAGGTAGTGTTACTATCTCTTTCCAAATGATTCTTAGTTACACAGTATAGCTTTTCCTATCTTTTGCCAATGAGATTAGTGTTTCTAATAAAGCTAAAAGGATTGTTTGCATGAAGTAGAAAGTTTCATAATAGCATTTGATCCACTTCATTCAATGACTTTTTTTCTACCAGAGTACTTCCCATACTGGTTGACCGCTACCTTTCCCCTCTTTCTGACCAGCTGCTTAAAATAAAACTACAGTTTAATTAGAAGTATATTGAGCATTATTTTTTGTATGAGAAGCAATCACATTCTGAATGTATAGCAACTTATGCTACCTCTATTACCTCATTATATAACATAGCATCCTCTTCTGACACGTAAACCCCCAGGAAAGAATTGTATAGCCAGCCTGGTTATCCAACCTCTGATAATTACACTATATAAATCTCTTAACTGACTCAATAAAAGTTTAACCAGAAACATCTGACCCTTGTTCCAGTGTGGAAACATTTTAGCTCTAGAACCTACCTCTTTCTTAGATTTCTTGTTTTTTTCCCAACAGACTCTCTTTTCTGTTCTCTACCATTAGCATTCTACATTTACTCAACAGTAGCATTTTTGTACATTCCCTATGAAACTACCTAAAGGAACCCACCTGATACTGACTGAGTGGGCTTCTGGCCCTTGTCCTGCTGGCCCTGCTGTTCTGAGATGTATCAGCTTACAAGGCCTTGTAGAGACGGTGGGCAGGATTGATGGTTGAGGCAGGATAGCGGACAGCCAATTAAGTTATTTCCACAGGCAGATGTCCCTTCCCGGCTAAACACAACCTTCTCCTCCAGTGGTGAACCCAATTTCAGTTCAGATAAGCTCAACTAGGCAGTCTTATTTTTTACATCCTTTTTAAGGCTTTGTGTGCAGGACTTTGGTGAAGGTCACTAAGACAGAAAGTCAATCCATTGGATCCTTGGCTTTCATTGTCAAATGCTCGCTTCCACCAGGATGACCATGATTCCTCCACCTCTCAGCCCAATTTCAGTGTTTTATATCTCAAATACATGCTCATCCATAGTATCACCAGACTGGCAGTCATTATTGAACCCATATGAGCAGTTGATATTATAAGGGCCTTAAGGAAATTGTCCGGGGAGAGAGTTGATCCAGGAAGTTACCCCTCTACATCTCCCTCATTTTGTTGGCATATAAACGTAGGTGATAAATGCATGTGGCCTCCTCACAAAATGGCCTGCATTAGGAATTGTGGGAGATGGCACAACGTTTGCAGAATTGAAGTGTGCCAGACAGAGAAAAACATAATATTTAGCAGCTAAAGGGATGGCTTTAACATACATTTGCTCCCTATATGGAATGTTAGGAGCTGGCCAGACAATCAGACAATCGGAATGCTCAATTTGTGAGCTGTAGCCCGCTGTTATAGGCTCACAAATAAAGCAAAGGGCTGGCAGACTTTCACCAATGGGATGAATTAGTCAGCAGATTTACCAAGTCACAGGTAATTAATCATTCAGCCTCTAGATTTGGTGCATTTAAAATTTCCATTTGGAAATAAAAATTATCTGAAGCAATATCACTAGCTATGTGAATTCACTCTTGTACTTGCATAAGCATATATCTTTTTATAAGCCAAGAAATTATTTTCGAGCTTAGAGGGATAGTTAACACAGTTTGGTTCACATCCAACACAGACTCAGCACTTTGAGCAGTATCATTCAGGATCTGATTATCCAAACTCTAAAAAAAAGCCACTAGTTTCCAACTGCTTCTTCTGGTCATTCCTGCAGGACCTTTCTCCTTAGGGCAGTCTTAAGGGCACCAGGGGCACATTTACTAATATTTCATGCAACACATGGCAGCATTCAAAGTTGCTGCACTGCGTTTCATGAAAGGGAGAGCAGAAATGCTCTATATTTACAAGGATATGGAGCATTTCTGCCCTTTACTTGCACCGGTGCCATGTGTTCTGCCTAGTGCCAACCCTGGTACCATTACACCATTGTGCAAGGGCATCTGTGTTATGAGCAGATTTGTTTTTGTGCAGGTAGGGACAATTGTTTACATAACAACAACCCTTTTAGGCATTTTATCCCTTCTATGTATGCTGCAGAATGCAGAAAATGTAGAAAGAGGAAATAACAAGTAAAAATAAAGATATTTTTCCTTGATACACCTCACTGGGGAAGGTGTAGCATTTTGATGTGTCCGCAGGATTACAAGTTTTAATAAATCTGGGAATGCGCTAAAATCCATGGATGGGGGCAAGGGAACGCCCATGCTCTAACCATGTAATGTCTTCCGAGTTGAAATGTAATGTAACGCAGCATAAGCAGCTGCGTTACATTACAATTCTTTACAAAGCCATGCAAATCACCCATTATGTAACTTTGTAGATATTACTGAAGACTTTGTGTTGTTCTTGTGTTGCCTCGCGTGTTGCAAGCACAGCACAAAGGCATAAAACTGGACCCAGGTCATTCCAGCGCTCCTGCAGGATCTAGTACTCTTTGGTTAGCAGGACTCTTTTGGAGTCAGGGGTCCTTCTGCTTTTGTTGCCCCTGGAGCAGATAAACAAGAGGGCAACCACTTCACACTCGAAGAGGAGTTCTAGCTCATGGGTGATAGCAGGATTCAGGAGTCCTTGTGCGAGTCCTCTCCTTCCAGCCGGAGTCAAGAATCAGAAGTCAGGATTCTTTTGCCAGCAGGGCCTTTATCTTCAGATGTAGTCTTCCCAGGTCCAGGAGAGTTCTCAGGAGGTGGTTTATTGAGGTCCCAGATTTGTCCTGTAGACTAGCCAGTGTCTGGTAAAACATACCACCCAATCACATTTTCTTGCAGATACCCCATCTCCTTTTGCAGCACTTCTTCTTTACCTTATTTTAAATTTGCCAAGGATGCTCTGTTCCAAAATGGCAGGACCCAGATGCCTCCAATCAGGTCTGTCTTTAGCTCGTTAGTCACACCCCTAACTGACAGGGTTAAAACTGGTTTTCCCTCCTACTATGGCTGGTAGCTGGAGCCTGAATGTATAGGACATTGGCTCTTAACCTGTGGCCCAGGGCTCCCCTAGGGGTCCGCGAAACCTACTCAGGGGGTCCGCAACTGCTTAGAAAATCAATTAATATTTGCAGAATAATAAAGTGTATCTAAATAAAGAAGCAGCATTTATAAATTTAAAATCTTCAGTAAGTGTGAAGGAATTTGAATTTGGAGGCTAAAAATTAAGTTAGTATTCTCAGATTGATGCGTGGTAGCTGTGTAAGTACATCAAAGAATATAGTATGGACAATAAGCGGCCTCAACTGAATTTAGAAAAGCTCCAAGCTTCCTATTCATATTTAGAATTGTTTGTACATTTGTTTGTGAATTACATACAATGTTTCATCATTTGTGCATTTATTTGAGCAATGCTTGTTTGCGTATTGTTTTGAAGTACAAATCATCGAAAATGCTTAGCCTTATTCCAGTAATGAGTCAGTGGGGGTCCCCAGAATCTAATAATAATTCAGTGGGGGTCCCTGTGTTCCAATAATGAATAAATGGGAGTCCACATAAGTCAAAAGGTTAAGAACCACTTGTCCAGGGGATTAATGGTGATGTATAGGAGAATTCCTCTTTGGCACCTCAAAGTCAAAAGATGTAGTCCTGTTATGTTATGTTAGTACTTTTTATATAGCGCAAAGCTGCCTCAGCGAAGAGGCGTCCTATAGCTGCCCTTATTTCTACCAACTGCTCCTGTCCTCTCACAGATAGCTAATCTCTGCAAGTTGGTAATCAGTTAATGCCCATATTCTTTCCTGGGCCCAGAAGCAAGCAATCGTCCTCTGAACCAGAGTTGTTAACTCTCCTAGTCAAGGCTGTCATTTCAAGCTCTCAAGGTGTGATAGGACATAAAACTAGATTTCCCCCCTACTGTGACTAGAAAGTAGCTATCTAGGAGGGTCCTGCAAATGAATAGGAGAAGCCCTCTCAGGCATCTCCAAGTCAAAAGAGATAGTACTAAAGCTGCCCTTTGTTCTGCCAACTGCTCCTGTCCACGCTCAGATAGCCTATCTTCTAAGTGGTCTGCGGTTATCACCCATTGAACATTCCTGCACTCGGAGGCAGACCTTTGTTTTCACAACCAAGCTCGTTAACTCTCCCACCCAAGGATGCGCATTCCAGCTCTTGAGGTGTAATGAGTGACAGAACTAGCTTATGCCAGGTCTGGCTCAGGCAGCCCAAAGTACATTTTTTACAAAACTACTTGTCTGCTTATGTTATCAAAAGCCTGATTTCACCATCAAATTAAAACCAAGCAATAGACAACTAGTCTAGCCACGACAATAGAGTGAAATACCTTTTGGCTTTTATTTCACTGTGTGAGTACACTAAACCTAATATGTAGTATGCACTATTTTTACATATTAGCTCTCTGCTGTATTAGCTTACAATGCACACTTTAGAGGTGCTGTTTGAATGTATAAAAATAGGCTTCCCTGGCAGGGAAAACGACGTATACAGTTTTCCCTACCTGTGTATTTAAACTGCAGCCAAGCCAGAGCACAATCGTTCCCCTGGCAGAAATATTTGTATGTTATATGGGTGGTATAAATATTCACTGCAGCCCACATATGGCACTTAACAATCCATACCATAGGTGCACTTTGGATACCATTTACAGTGGACTTTAAGGGAAGTTAAACTGGTCAAATAGGGAGTTCTAATGTACAACACATGTTTTAGTGAGGAGTTGGGGGCTCTTTACTACTGTTTAACAGTAGTAAAGTGCACAGAGTCCTAAAGTCTGCAAAAATAGGGTTCAGAAAAAGACAAAACATCTGGGTGACCTTGCAGAAAAGGTGGATTTTCTACACTAATTAATTAAAAGCTTAAACAACACCTTTGGTCTTCTTGTTGACCTGCTGAAATACCAACTCAACTGCCCCCAAAGTGTTCAAAGCTCACCTGGAGAACTGAAAAAGGTGTTACAACTCTCATATTATCAGTAGCTTCCACTGATTACCTTTCAAAAGAACAGTTTCATTCACAGTGTTTTACCTCACCTTAAATTGCTTGGCCAATCTCACAGCCTCATACCTTGAAACATAATTATCTCTCACAGTCTTATTTGAATTCAAACCTCTTCCCTCCTCCTACTCCTCTCCAGTACTTAATTTGAGCTGGTGTTTGCCAGTGCTCTGCTACCAATTGCTACTCCTCTTTTTGTTGCGAGTTTCGCTGTGCAGCTACTTTACATACCAAAAACTAATTGACCAGCAATATGCCAGCGTGGTTCGGGCACCAAAAACCTGACAGATTCATAGCTCTATGGTAAGAGTCTATTTTCTACATATTCACGTTTTGACAATGGAGGCCTAGTATGCATACATTTACCTCAAACTAGCTAAACAACACTCTTTAACTTTAACTTACTATCATAGTTCTTCATGGCTTAGCTGTGTCTTAATATCCCTGGAGTCAGGCAATACGTCTTTGTCTTAGTTTCCTTTTAGCCTTAGTGGTTCACAGACACCATTTCTAACGTTTCCTGAATCTGCAGCAAGATACCTAAACTCATGTGGATTTATGTGCTATACCCATTGCACACCTACCCACTCGCCCACACGAAACCACTCAGAAGGTAACACTATTGGCTTAGTGCCTCCTGTCACACCGTCAGATCATTCGTTCAAAACCAGGCACAGCTGACCTGTGCTTTTATTCTCCTGATGTTACTCATTGCTCTGAAAGCCAGATCTAAATTATTAATCTCTACAACCCTGTTACAGAAGTCACTTCCTTTTGAGACACAGCAGGATCCTTTGAAAGACAGCCAGGATTTTTGTTTTAAGGTTTTTCTTTGAAAAAGTCAATAGTACAACTGGAAAGAGAATGCTGCAGTCAAGATAGTTGCAATTGTCTCATTCCCTTGTTACATGAATGAACGTTTATATGAGAGGTACAGCAACTCTTGTACTCCAGGATTTGTAGAAAAGGTTTATTCCAAATTTGCTGTACGGCAACCCCAGATGGAGAGTACAGTTAAATCAGCATCAAACTCCTCGCCTACCAAAATTGAATCCCTTGCTTCTACACGGAACATTCCACCACAGATGAAGCACTGTTATGTTATATAAAGTTTTGTGTACATTGCTCTATCACCCGGGAGAGTATCCTGGCACTGAAAAGGCGGCAATGATGGAATGGCCCAGAGGTAGGATGGTTGATGTCTCCTGCTTCTTGTGGAATTCGAGAATTGAAGAGGTGGCTCAAATGTGTAGTAGCAGGTCTGTTCAAGCTGTAGAAGCGATGGAGAAGAAAGCCCTGCCTCCGGATCTGGATCTGGTTATGCACGGTATGTGGGTGAGTAGTAGTCTGTCTGAGTGGTGGTGTCTGGTTGATTTGTGGAATGTGATGCGGTTGTTGAGGTAAGCTTGGCCATGTTGCATGAGGAGTTTGAACACAGGATTTGTTTGTGTATAGTAAGGCAGTGGAGCTCCCGGAAGTGTGAGGTGATGTGATTACAGTGCAGTACGTGGAGTGTGATCCTAGTTGCTGAGTTCGGGACTGGTTTGAAGAAGCCTGGTCAAATGTGTGCTGATTCTGGCATAGAGGGTGTGCCCGTAGACCAGTTTGCTTGGGTGAAGATTTTCTTAACCAGCTTAAGGGATCAGATGCAGGAGATAGTGATGGTGTTGACTTGGGCTGTCATGGTGAGTTAATTGTCAATGATGAGGACCTTGGCGTGGGTGGTGAATGTGGGTTCGAATTCTGCCAGTGCACGAGTTGGAGTCCCACAGTGAGGAATTTCTGCCCACAATCATGACTTCTAGCTTGTTGGTGTTCAGTTTGAGACAGTTGGTTTTTATTCAGTGGGCGAACTCGGTCATACAGGCTGCAAACTTTGTCTGGGTGTTAGGTGTTTTGTCTGAGAGGGATAGTATCAGCTGTATGTCATCAGCATAAGATAGATAGTCAATTCCATAGATGCAAATGATGCTGGTGAGTGGTATCATCTAGATGTTGAAGAGAGTCGGGCTAAGATAAGGATTCCTGTTGAGGAGGAGAGTGTGAATGGGGGAATGTAGACATTCACCACTGAGAAGTGAACATCCACAAATACAGCAGGTAATTTGTAAGCTCCCGCTCATTTGCTTACTTTCAACTTGTCATGACGCTTACTGCCAAAACGTCTGTGCAACAAGTGCATGTTCGTGGATAGTTTTGGGAGCTGTGCTTCAGATAATACTGCTGTAATATATATTTTTTAGATTGATGCAACAGGTGTATTTTTCGCTGCCATCATGCTTTCGGGCTGTTTTGCACTGCCTCTGGCCTTGCTGTGCTTGAGCGGTGTAAAATAACTTTGCCAACTCCCTTTTCTGCAAGACACATTAGTCACTAAAAGTGCTCAGTGCCAATAAAATACAATTTAGAGCATGATCATCGATCCTACTGCACACAGCCTAATCATAATGCATCCCACTCAATATCGTGCTCGATGCATAACCCATTTCCCATCATCTAACTCTCGTCACCTATCATGAAGCCCAAGAGCGATGTTCAGAATCACAGTAAAGTGCATACAATCATTCTGCCACCCAAATTAGATAAAGTGTCATCAAGACACTGCCAATCAGACTTCCAGTCAGTTTTCAAGTGCACAAATGGTAAACAACATTGCCTCTCCATTTCTGTTGGCTGACACTTCAATCTGCAATAATGTGCTTTATAGCATCAGCATCTTTAGCACATTAGCCAACCTATCTTTAATTCTATCCAGAACCACGCACCACTTAAATTGAAAAGGCAAGTCTGCCTAGTCTATGTTACACGTACGTTTTATTTGTTTCTACAGGCAATTTCCACTCTAAGTAAAGCTGTTGTTAGGTTTCACCTGCATAGTGCTTGCGCTGAGCTTGTGAAATCTCTTGTATTTAATATATCTTAAAATGGGGCCCTTATCAATTACCATAGCCAAATTATTGTGTTCATTCTCTTTTGTATGGAACTTTCTTTTGCTAACTTCTCCTGGCTGCATGCATTTACCATACTTCTACACAAGCTGTTCACACTGTTTCAGCCCCATTCAATGTCAAAATAAGACCTCTTCCCACGTAAAAGGCAGACAGCTTCTAACAGTATGCTGGAATGCTTGCTTTTTGTTACTTAGTTGTGTATAGCAGATGCTTTAGCCTTAGAACGTTTGTAGCATTTCCTATTCATGCCTCAGTGCTTTTCTTTCCAATTCATAGGCATTATCGGATTGATTTTTTCAACTTAATCTATTTGGTCATTATGATCAAAATCTAATGTTGTAATAAACACTGCATGTTAAAAATAAAGTTAATATACAAGAGCTATGCTATATTTTACTACTAAACAGGCAGCCAAAAGTGCAGTTACCTTGCAGACAACATGGTCATGATTTGAAAGGTGCAGTAGTGCTGGGCCCAAAAGATGTCAGAAATCCTCTAAACACAAAATATTGTTATTACATCAATTAATTCTATTATTTCCCTCTAAACACCTAATATTGCTATATTTTACAATTAAACTTGCAGTCACAAGTGCAGTTATCTAGGAAGCATTAGGGTCATGGTGTCAATAGTGCAGCAGGTGCAGTGGCACCAGGACCAAAAGTTCTAGGCACTCAATTAAACACTGAATATTGCTATATTTTCCAACTGAAAAGGCAGTCATGTTCAGTTATATTTTAGGCACTAGGGTCATGATTTGAATGGTGCAGCGGCTTCGGGCCAAAACGTTGTCAGAACTCCTCTAAACACCTAGTATTGGTATATTTTACTACTAAACAGGCAGTCACAATTGCAGTTACATTGAAGTTGAAAGGGGCTTGATTTAAATGGTGCAGCAGGTGCAGTGGCACTGGGGCCAAAAGGTGTCCTAACTCCACTGAAAACCAAATATAGTTATATTTTACATCTAAACAGGCACTCATAAGTGCAGTTACCTAGCAAGCACTAAGGTCATGATTTCAAAAGTGCAGCAGGTACAGTGGCACCAGGACCAAAAGGGCCAGGCATCCCACTAAGCATCTAATATGGCTATATTTCATTCCTAAACAGGCAACCACAAGTGCAGTTACCTCACAGACAACAGGGTCATGATTTGAATTGTGCAGCAGGTGCAGTAGCACCGGGCCCAGACGTTGTCAGAACTCCTCCAAACACATTATATTGCTATGTTTGACTACTAAACAGGCAGTCACAATTTCAGTTACCTTGCAGTTAAAAGGAGTCTTGATTTGAGTGGTGCAGCAGGTGCAGTGGCATTGAGGACAAAAGCTCTAGGGACCCCACTAAACCCAGATTATTGCTAAATTTTACTAAGAAAACAAGACAGTCACAAGTGCATTTATCTAGCCGGCAAAAGGGTCATGATTTGAATGCTGTAGCAGGTGCAGTAGCTCAAGGACCAAAAGCTCTAGGTACCCCACTAAACACCTAATATTGCTATATTTTACTACTAAACAGGCAGTCACATTTGCAGTTACCTTGCAGACAACAGGGTTATGCTTTGAATGGTGCAGCAGGTGAAGTGACTCCGGACCCACAAGTTTTCAGAACTCCTCAAAACACCTAATACTGCTATATTTTCCTTCTTTCCAGGCAGACAAAATTGCAGTTAATCTTGCAGTTAAAAGCGGCTTGGTTTGAATGGTGCAGCAGGTGCAGTGAGACCGGGGCCCAAAGCTCTAGGAACCCCTCTAAACAACAAATATTGCAATATTTTACTACTAAACAGACAGTCACAAGTGCAGTTACCTTACAGGCAATAGGGTCATGATTTGAATGGTGAAGCAGGTGCAGTGGTACCGGGCCCAAAAGTTGTGAGAACTCCTCTAAACACATACTATTGCTACTACATTAATTAATTCTATTATTTCCCTCTTTCATTTCATTTTTTAAAAATGTGCTATTTCTTACCAGTACTATACCACTTGTAACAGCATAATATAGGGCCTTTTTGTACATATACAAGTGATAACACGTTAACAAACTTTCTGTAACTTATAATGTACAAATACTTAGCAAGCTACAATTTACAACAAAAAACAGGTAATTATTTATCACATAGGTGAAACCTGATGCATTTACCAATACTTGTTTTTATGGTTGTAATCAGACATGGATTCCACATAAGCTGCACATGATACGTGTTGTGAGCCCACAATAATAGTAAACTGAGCATGACATAATCCTCCTTGGAGAATTGCTCCATCTGATTAAGACACTTGTGTAACTCATAGAGGGTATGAAGTATACCAATTACAATTTTTCAGGCCCCCTCAGCCTTTCATCACTAATAGGGCAGAGCAAGCTCTTGGAGGCAGCGTGGGTGACAAGATGTTGCCATTTTTTTGAAGACACCAATCTCAGTCCCACAACTAGCTTTAACTAGGCATTCAAATTGAGAGGCTTCATAGAAAACAGATTTCCTTAGATGGAATTCACAGTACCATGCAGATCCTTTCATTTCGTCTGGATCTAACCTGGGAGCTTTTGGTGCTTCCAAAAGTTGAAGTATTATTGTCTTTGCATCTGGTTTGGGAAACTTCATTGTCAATATGGTGGTAAAACAATCATGGTGTAAAGGAAAGTCCGTGGGCCTAATTATGAGTGGCTCGTTAAATTCTGTCCCATCTTAGAACCCTTGTTTGCACATGGGACAGAATTATACTTTTTTTTTTTAACTCATCCGATTGCGTTAAATAACTCAGTGTTAGTTACATATTGCCATGTCAAACCTGCCAACACTTAACAAGGGAAAATATATGGTATTTACCGTATCATGTGGATTTTGGTGCGTTATACACCAAAATCTGTATGTTATTCCCCATAAACTGATAATAGGTGTTATTTATCACACCCAATAAATAGCGTAGCCCGTGGTATCATTATTGATCAGGGATGATAAATAACACCTGAACTCGTAATCAGGCCCTATGTGGCAAAATACCTTCCCCCATTGATATATGGAGCAGAGGTGGGGTTGTTCAGGATGCACTGTGATCTGTAAATACATTAATAAAAGTTTCCTCCTACATTTGGAGCAAATGTATGACTTTTTGGGAATTCACGGGTCTTTGGGTTTTAGGGTTGTAGCAGTACCCCTGGGAAACTATAGGCCATTGCAGGCTCTTAGGAATCCTCTGGGCATTTGTTTAAAAAATCTTATATGCCATGAGAAAACATTTTTACTAGCATAAAATATGTAGTGCACAGTTAGACATGCTTAATTGTACCACACTAGAGCAAATGAACTTCAAAACCTTTTTTCATTATGTGGAAAATATTTTCCGTTACATTACGTCCCTACCAACTTTGTGGGTGTTTCCATTCCCTCCCTTGACCCAGATATACTCTTGTCCTTGACAGGATTAAACACCACACTAGGTCAAAGTTGGGTATGGGTATGTCTGTCTGTACCCACAAACATGCAACTTGGCATGCCATCAAAGACCTCTCAGGGCATCCCATGCTGGAGCCCCAATTAATCTCCTCTGGCAGAAATACTTTCACACGTACAAGTGTGATTCAGTAGATCTTTTTACGAGTGTAAATCCACATTTTGAGGATTTGAAACATGAATTTACACTAGGGAATCAGGCAATTTGTGCACTGAAAGTGCACTTTGGTGGACAATAGTCTTGAGAACTGTGCCCTAAAAAAACATATAGTGTAGAATGGTTTACCTACTGTATAATCCTATTAGACATTAGTTATGCATTAGAAAGGTCAGGCAGCAAAAGCCCATATAGAGTTGGACAAGAGTCATCAACCAAGCACACATCATTTGCGCTATGAGGCTTGCCTTCACAAATTATTCAGTAATTTACCGCGCGTGAGTGGCTTTCAGGGAACTCATCTTTACTTTTCCATGAATGCAAGCCGCTGGGGACCTGCAGTCAACATGCAGAGACAGAATTTCTAGCCTTCGATCAAACCATAAGGATAATACACACGTCCATTTACCAAGAGCCTTGAGCAGCAGGCCCCAGGTGAATATACCGGAAGTGAAACCTGTTTTTGGCTATTGCTGTACCGTGCTTGTAGCTTTGCCCATGTGTCCGAGATGTGACCCTGAAGCTATTGCTGTAAGAAAATAAAAATGTATGAAACGAAACCATATAATTCAAAACTATACTTAACTGAATGTTCAGAATATCCTTGTTTGTTGTGCTTAAAAACCTCTCTCCTACTCTGAGATTGTGCCATGCCTCACTCGTTTATGAAAAGATCTGCAAACATGGCTCTTGAAAAGTGCCATATCATTGTTATCTGATTAGCCAAGTGTTATTCGGGGGCCAGCTGCCCTGGTGCATCTAGATACAGACCCAGTTTTTTGTACTTGATGAAGTATTCACGGAGACATTTGTACTAAAAGCCAAAAGCTAATCTTTTTTAAAGGTGTTTGATTCTCTTGACTGGCACCTTGGTATGTTTGTGGGGTACAGATGTTGCATATTAACCTAGTAGTGAGGGCGAGGTGAAAGGGATTTTGTTTCCGACAAGTTATCTCTTGCGAAGGGAATCTGATTGAGTTTCCTCCCTTCCCAGTTTAGATTGTGTGATTGAGAAAACAACCTGTAAGGGTCATTGCTCCAAATTAGGTATAAAACATACAGACTCCTGTGCTTAACAACTTTACCTAACCGGGGTGGGCGGGGCATATTTACAAGGGGATTGAGTCACAGGAACGTCACTTTTTTTTTCATTCCTTTGGCACAATGCCCTTCACCATATTTACAAAGTGGCATGAAAGCGGCGTGCAATGGGTGTTGCTGTGGGCGTTCCACCGTAACACCCATTGGTTTTTGATGCTGCCCCAGATTTACAAGGATCTGTAATTCTGATGCAGCTCCTAAAACTAAAGCCATGCAATTGAAGGCGTTAGAATGGCACAATGAGGAGAAATACTTTTATTTCTCCTTGTTTTTGCTTTTTCTATGTATGTACATTCTGCAGCACATATAGAAAGAGTCAAAATGCTATTTCACATAAACAATCATTAAATAATGGCGATTTGCTACTTCTATGTGTGCAGCAGAATGCAGCCCACATAGAAGTAACAAATCGCCATTATTGATTGTTTATGTGCCGGAAGGGACACCTTCCTGCACATAAACAATCATTCCCTGCAATGCAGGCACCCTTGCAGTATGGCGCAATGGTGTCTGCGCTGGCGTTAGGCAGCTATTTTTAGAACCAGTGCTAGGGAAAAGGGTGCACCGTATTGTAAATACGGCACATCCCTGCATTTTCGAAATTTGCTGCAGCTTCGTTCTCTGCCATTTCATTGTAAATATGCCCCCTGATGTCTCTTGCTGGATTCATGTATCTGCTGCAGATAGGGCTTCTTTAGGGCAGTGCGACCGGTGCAGCCGCACTGGGCGCTGACCTGGGGGGGGGGCACTGACCTCAGGGGGTCACTGTGTTTAGGAGTAACTTATGATTTAAAATCACCTGCTGCAGAATTCCTCTGTCCAGCTTTCAGGCATCAATAAAGATAACTCGTGTGGTTAATGTTCCTGCTAGAGAGAGATCGGAGTTTTGTCTAGTGACAGTTTTAACTCTCCAAAATGTAGCACAGAGGGTTAATATGCCTGCTGCACAGAACAAGATCTGCCGTTTATGAGACTAGCTGAGCTGAGTGGATTAGTAAAGCAAGGATTAACCAGCGCTTTAAAACAAATGAAATGTATGTGAGAGAGTGGCTATGGACAGATGAGGGCACTTCTTTTTCCGGGTAATAGTCAGGTAAATGAAGGAGGAGGTCATGGGGAGGGAGCGCCAAAAAAGATTGTTGGACCGGGCGCCACCAGTGCTAAAGCCAGCCCTGGCTGTAAAGCACCCCATTTGAATATTGAAAGAATTTTTCGGCAAGGCAAATGCGGCTCTTAACACATTAATATGGAATGGAAGAGTACCTAATATGTCCATTGAAGCTCTATACAGGCGTGCCTATGATGGAAGGAAAGCATTATCTTGTCACATTCACCTCCTAGAGCTAGCCATCAGTGAGAATGTGCAGGATGCCATTCGATTATAAATTCTACCTGTACTGTCTCTATGGGGTCCTTAGGCAGGGACGCAGCATCGCTTGAAGCAATGCAAGCAGTCAAACATTTCTGGAAGGTGCCCCCCCAGGTTATGGGGTCAGTTGAGACTCCTGTGTTGTTTGGTGGTGGACTGGGAAGTCTATGCAGATTGAAGGGTTTTGTAAAGCAGAACATGACAGAGCTATCTTGACTGACTGCTTTTCTTTGAACAGCTGCAAATAAATCACGATTTGAACAAGGCCAAATTTGTCAAATACTTGCTGTTCTGAAATACGTCTAGCTACGCCACTGCACCCATGGAATGGCGCTTTCATACAGAGTAATGGGCGAAAGAGGCCCATATTTACAAGGCCATGGAAAAGTCACGCAGGGTGACTTTACGTGGCCTTGTAAATATGGGCAAACCCTTTGCACCGCCGCTGCGTCTAAAAAAGTGACGCAGCGGTGGCGCAATGGGCTCGGAAATAAGCCCCCAAAGATCCCTTGGCATGCTAGGTTTAGTGGCAGCATGTCAAGACATTGCAGAGAAATGGGGCAACTAGGCCTGCCTCCCCTGCGCTAGATATGAAGACCTTGGGGCCGATTCAAGATAAAATCCTAACCTTACTACTTTTGGTATTCACAGAAGGCATTTAGTAGTAGTAAAGTTAGGACTCCAAAACTTTACTACTACTAAACTGAGATAAAATCCTAAACTTACTACTTTTGGTATTCACAGAAGGCATTTAGTAGTAGTAAATGCCATCCATAATGTTGGCAAATGTGGGCTCTGTGCTTCTGCCAGGTAAGAATATGAGCAAGGGTTATGGTGTTGAACTTAGACCGGGTTACAGGTAAACTTGTGGAACACTAGCTACCAATATGAATGCCTACTGAATACTGGATAAACAGTCTATATGTAGATAGAACACACTAGGTCCTGAAGAATCGCTAGAGTAATCCTCAGATAGAGCGAGAAACATGTTGACCCCAGATGAGGCAGTGTATATAACCTAGCACATAAATCTACGTTACCAACACTTCACCTCATAGCTTTTAACTAGGCAAAGGAGGCTTCATAATAAACTGATTGAGAAGCACTCCCATCCCTATTTTAATTCACAATCACTATCTCCTTTCATCTACATCAAATTAGAGCCCCTCACCCCCACTTCACCGGACGGCTGTTGGATAAAAGATCTCCATAAGAGTGTTCCCTAATAAGGAGCCCGTCGGGTATTGCACCAGCCGACTCGACGTGGAGCAGCCCGATGATGAAGCATGACATCCTGATGGGTGTGTGAGGGCTTCCATATCCAACATTGTTGCCTCTACACAAACTCTCATGCACTCCACTTGCTCCGTCTCGTTTGTTAAAGGAACAGCTTCGACACTCTTTTGGTTGTACATTTTAGGGCTCGCTTAGCTGGACCTCCTTTCCAAAGCCCTGTTCGCCCCCCCTTTTTTCTTTACATATCTCGTGCACGGATGCTTATCCGTGGGGCATTATTAGGTGGGTTAACCTGTGTATATCCCCCTTTTTTAACGTCTTCCTTATTCTCCACACCAATAGCTGCAAAAAACTGTTTGCAGCATTACTAGAGCCACTGATCTGACCACGACACACGACCGCGCCCACCATAGTTTAGCGGGCACACATCCATCACTGTAGCCTACAGTAATGGAGGGCCAAGGATTAAGTTTTGGTGAAGACTTTGCCGATGAGATTCTAAGTGCCCCCTCTATCTTGGGAGCTGAAGGAGGAGCAGCCACAGGGAGCCAGTCAGAAGACTGTCAATCTTTATCCTCAATGAAAAGAGACTGGGTCAAGATCACCCTGCATGGCGCCCTCATGACCGAGTATTTGAGGGCAAACATTGCCCCGAACGGGTTAATAGTAAACATTTTCCCCCACATCTTTCTAGAGGATGGTACCTTTAAAGTTGACTGGTCCCAGGTATCCTGGAAATGTACCAGAGACCTCCTCATCTTGATCATCAGCACTGCTAAGAGACTAGCAGAGGCCCTACTGGCAAGAATCCAACTGGCGGAAAGCGCATTAAAAAGCGCAACCGCACCAACCAATTACAAGACCAAGCTTACTGAAATCAATAACGAGATTGCTGAACACCGCGAGTACCTAATGAAACAAAAGGTAAAGAAATTACAGAAAGACGTGAGCAATTTTGATAAAGAAAAAGTCTACCCTTACCTTAAGGAAGACTTTATACCACCTGGCTCCAATAATTCAGGAGACTCTGGCTCCAATTCCTCCAGACGAGGATCCTCGAGCAACAGCAATTCCAGTTCTGAATCAGTAAACTACGGCACATCCCGTAGAGGAAATCGCCAGGCCTATCAAAACTTCCGGATGGCCCCTTTCCAAAACACTGCATTTTGGCAATACCCAATGCACCCCCAAGGCCCGCCCCAATATCCTATGCCACCACAAGGCCCGCCCCAATTCTACCCCCCGGTGTACAACCAGCCTTTTTTAGGCAGAGGCTGGGGCAGAGGGCGCGGGCTAAGAAGAAAAAACAATCAGCCAACCCCACAAGGAACGAGAGTCCAGTGGGAGGACACCCCGAGAACCATGGAAACTCGGAGCTACACGAACAACAAAAAGAAGACCTAGTAGTCAATCTTTCCCAAAGACACCTCACAGACATCGAACACAAGGTATTACAGAGAGGCCTGGGCTTTGTACCAACTCCGAAGGTAGACCTTTTTAAACAACAATGTGAAATCCAACAGTTTTTCCGTAAGGTCAGATTGAAATCGTTCTTTCAAGACACGGAAACTGTACAAAGGACAGATAGTGGATTACACAACACGTCCACTTTCACTCCAAATACAACCATGATTCCACCTGAGGTAATCACCTTTGAACAGGCCGTACTTAAAGACTTGTCACATATGACAATACCTAGATAATACAACAATATGTCTAATGCTGAGACTGAGGCAATTAAGAACTTGTCCAATGACACATCTATCACCATCAAACAGGCAGACAAAGGTGGGGCTACAGTAATTATGGCCACCGTTGACTACGAATTGGAATGCACACGACAACTTAGTGACCGGGATTACTATACTCCAGTCACCAATAATCCCACACAGTGGCTTCTGACCACTATCACAGCCTTAGTCTTCTCGGCTGAGAGTCAAGGCTGGATAAGTAAGAAAGAAGCCGCTTTCCTGATCAAGAAGAACCCTCGGACCCCATATTTCTACACCCTTCCTAAAATCCATAAGGGGATCCGTCCTGTACCTGGCAGGCCAATAGTGTCGGGAATTGATTCAGTCCTCGAACCTCTCTCGCAATTCTGCGACCATTTTTTCCAACCATTTGTCAAAAAGACGGAATCTTACATACAAGACACCTCAGACTTGCTTCGCCTCCTAGCAGGGTTAACAATAACGGATGAGATCAAACTCCTGGTGACCCTAGACGTACAGGCTTTATACACCAATATACCCCAGAGGGCTACACTTGACGTAGTGGAAAGTGTTCTAAATCATGAACCCTGGGATCACAACACCCCTATCAGTTTTGTTATGGACTGCGCAACACTAGCCCTGACAGAAAACTTCTTCGAATACAAAGGTCAAATTTACCAACAAACACAAGGCACTTGTATGGGCAGCACTTTCGCGCCGAGTCTAGCATGCCTGTATATGGCAGATTTCGAGACTCGCCATATTTTCCATAACTCTAACCCATACAATGCTGATATATACCTTTGGAAAAGGTTCATTGATGACATCTTGATATTATGGAAAGGAGAGATGTCAGCCTGTATTGAGTTCTGTGGATGGATCAACACCCTCGATCCACATCTCAAGTTCACCCACACTGTGTCAGAGCACAACATCCCTTTCCTAGACCTTAATATAAACCTGAACAGAGGTACACTCTCAACATCGTTGTACAAGAATCCGACAGACCGCAATAGCCTGTTACTTTATTCCAGCCATCACCCACGAAGTTTGAAAGATAATCTCCCTGTCAGGCAATTTCTGAGGGTGAGGCGAAATTGCAGTAACCTATCAGATTACAGGTCAGAAGCAGAAAAATTGGCAAGCCACCTGAGGTCACGTGAATACCCAGTAAAACATATTGCTTTAGCCAATAAAAGAGCCCGCAACAACCATCGGGAGGCACTGCTGGAACCTAAAACAAAAAACCCAACAGATGTCCTCACCTGTGTCACCTCATTCACTCCAGTTTCCAATGAGATCACTAAAGTGATAAAAAAACACTGGAACATCTTGAACACTGGCACAATGAACCTTGAAGTGCCAAGATTCTCGTTCAAACGCACTAAAAACCTGAGGGACACACTGATACATACCCGCCCACGAGCACAGGGGCCCCCCAACCAAAGACAACTATGGGATCTCCCACCTGTGACTGGGCACTACCCATGTGGATCATGCTCGGTATGCCCTTTAACTACAACACACAAGATAGTCCAGCTTAACCACAGCTTCAAATGGGAGTTACGTCGCCACACTAATTGCAATACGTCCTACTGTGTGTACCTGATTACATGTCCCTGCAAATTGCAATATATTGGTATGACAACTCGCCCAGTAAAAACACGCATCACTGAGCACCGCAGCAACTTTCGTTGCAAAAGAACCAACACCAGGATGTGCATGAACTTTCAAGAAAAGGGACACACCCCGGACTCACTCACCTGGCTAGTTTTGGAATACTTTCCCAATATCACTAAAGAGGCCATACTAGTGAAAGAACAAAGGTGGGTGTACAGACTGGGCTCCCACGTTACAGGCCTTAATGAAGCCATACCATGGTCTTCCCTGAAACCACCCTGATTAATTCCACACCATCTCAGCTACCAAGAACACGGTGTACCCCTCTTCAAAATGTGACCAATCTGAACACGAATCTCTAGCCCTAATCTCTAAATCAGAATATCTGTATAATACAGCGCCATATGCCATACTTCCCTTACACTTCATCCCTACACAAGACCTACTAATATGGGCGCTAGGAGTTTACTCTCCCACAACAGCTAATCTATACATTGAGTATTTGACAATCACATGACGAAAATGGGATGAAGAAAATAAGGTTTTCCAACTCTAATGGTATTGTTTCAAACTACATTTAATGTCACCATTGCAATATATCACATGTATACTGTAGCAAAAATGTTTTGCCCAGATTAACATATCAAAGCCTTAATACTTGATAGCCATTGACACGCATTGAGTCCAAGTGCCGACAACGAGCCCCTCACCTAAGATGGCTGCCACAACGAGCCTCGAGTGATGTACCACACTTGAATTAGAGCCTCGACTTCCACTTCCGCCCACCACAGGATAACACTCCTTTTTAACTCCCACGATACATGAAACGTCACCTCCCAGTCCTGGTAGAGCGGGGTAGGACGACCGGTAACACGGACTCGGCGTGTCTGTAAGTATACGAACGCCTTCAGGCATTTACGATCTGTATGTTCTTTATCTGTTTCCCGCGGCATTCGCCGCCCCTCCACCCCCCCAACCCCCCTCCTTTTGCTGTTATTTCGATTCTCGCTCCTAACTATAGATACACCAACCTCAGAGGAATATAGCAACTATATATTCGATATATCGAGACACTAAGAACCTCGGAGACTCGGAGCGTTACATACGTGGTATTGGTCACTTACATTTTCTTTCAACAGTACAGCATATAACACGAGTATTCATCACCATACTACCTCTAGAACTGAGAGCACAGTTGCTTCAACTCTAGATCACAATATCACTCGAAATCAACGATGGTCCTTTTATTTCCTATACAATACGAGTAGTCAACAGCAGACTGCTCTTAGAACTGAGAGCACAGTTGAGTCAGTTTTACCACAGCTTTATGCTGCTCACAAGAGAACCGCGAGGTCAACCTTTATCCATATCTTATGGGTCCCCGAGCACACAGAGCGGTTGACGATTATGTCTTTAAACTAATAGAAGGGATATATAGAGCCGTCCTTTTGCATGTGGTTCAACAAAGAGAAGGGGCTTATATAGCCCTGGAGTCTGCGATTTTTATCATGTTTGTCTACTAGCCTTGTTTTTCAATATACAATTACAGAACGCAAGGAACTCCTTGCGTAGCCTACCAGGAACTGCAGTGTGCTATCCTATGGAATTGGTAGGGTAAGTTTACACAGCACGTCTGTTTCCTTTTTAATGTTTTTAGATAGTTGACACTTTGTGGAGTGATCACATCACGTGGCTTGGGGTTTTTAGAACCACTATGAATATTGTGCACCGTCACTGCAGCTGCACAAATTAGTTCACGAGACGCACTTTTTAAACATGAGAAGTTGTATTTTTGCATTCTATAACCACCCTGGTCTTCCTTTCCTTCCTCTCCATAGGTAGACCAGGTTACAGGTAAACTTGTGGAACACTAGCTACCAATATGAATGCCTACTGAATACTGGATAAACAGTCTATATGTAGATAGAACACACTAGGTCCTGAAGAATCGCTAGAGTAATCCTCAGATAGAGCGAGAAACATGTTGACCCCAGATGAGGCAGTGTATATAACCTAGCACATAAATCTACGTTACCAACACTTCACCTCATAGCTTTTAACTAGGCAAGGAGGCTTCATAATAAACTGATTGAGAAGCACTCCCATCCCTATTTTAATTCACAATCACTATCTCCTTTCATCTACATCAAATTAGAGCCCCTCACCCCCACTTCACCGGACGGCTGTTGGATAAAAGATCTCCATTAGAGTGTTCCCTAATAAGGAGCCCGTCGGGTATTGCACCAGCCGACTCGACGTGGAGCAGCCCGATGATGAAGCATGACATCCTGATGGGTGTGTGAGGGCTTCCATATCCAACATTGTTGCCTCTACACAAACTCTCATGCACTCCACTTGGTCCGTCTCATTTGTTAAAGGAACAGCTTCAACACTTTTTTGGTTGTACATTTTAGGGCTCGCTTAGCTGGACCTCCTTTCCAAAGCCCTGTTCGCCCCCCCTTTTTTCTTTACAGGTCTAATATTTATACCTGGTTCCAGGCTTTGAAGTTGGGGGAACGTCTAGGCTATCCCCACATATATTTCTGGGAAACTTCCTTTCTTCCCCTGCCCAGGCTTCAGGTGGTCTAGGGTGACAAAAGACTGATGTCACGTTCCTTTGTGAGAGTGCTGAAGGTAGCCTTTTGGATCATAAGTGCAACCTAACCTGGCAGGATTGCCATCCTGTCAACACCTAGTCTCCCTTTGTCTCACTGTATGGGAGGAATAGACAAAGGACAACTGCCAACTATTCACAATCATGTGACCCAGAACACAGGCTGTGGGCTCTAAATGGTTAAATCAGGAAAATGCCTACTTTCTAAATTGGGTATTTTCAGAATTGTGGCTTAAAATCCAACTTTACCATTCAAGATGATTTTAAATTACAATTATTTTAGACCAAACATGACATTTTCCGATCAAAGGTTAGCATTTATTAAATGTAATATGGTAACCAAGTGTTATTATATGGGACAGATAGGATTCACAGAAGTAAAACACAATTTTGGGAGTTTTTCACTACCAGGACATGTAAAGAACCATAACACATGTTTCTCCTTTTAAATACAATGAACCGTGCCCTCTGGGATGCTTAGAACCTACCTTATTGGTGACTTTTATCTATTAAAAAGGGAGGTTTATGCCTGGCAAATTGCCAGGTCGAGTTGACAGTTTAAAACTGTCCACAGGCTGCAATGGCAGGCCTGAGGCATGTTTTAAAGGGCTACTTAAGTGGGTGATTTAACACGTGTTGCAGGCCAACTAATAGCATGTAATTTATAGGCCCTGGGCACATGTAATACCACTTTACTAGGGACTTATATGTAAATGAAATGTGCCAGTTGGGTATAAACCGAATTTTACCACGTTTAAAGGAGTGGGCACAAGCATGTTAGCACTCAATCAATCAGGTGTTTGTTAAGCGCGACTACTCACCCGTAAGGGTCTCAAGGCGCTGGGGAGTGGGGGGGGGTCGCAGGTTCCAGTCCATCAAGGAGGGGGTCTGTCGAAGAGCCAGGTTTTGAGGTTTCTTGCGAAGATGGGGAGCGATGTTGTCTGTCTCAGGTGGAGCGGAAGGTCGTTCCAGGCTCTGGCCGCGCGGAAGGAGAAGGAGTAGCCTCCTGTTCTGGTCTTTCTGGTGCGGGGGACCACGGCGTAAGAGAGCTGGGCTGACGTAGGGTCCTTTGGGGTGCGTGTAATTTGAGTCGGCTGTTCAGGTATGCTGGTCCGGTGTCGTGGAGGGCCTTGTGAGCGAGGGTCAGCATCTTGAAGGTGACTCTAGCTTCGATGGGGAGCCAGTGGAGTGTGCGCAGGTGCTGGGAGATTTGGCAGTGTCTTGGCAGGTTGAGGACCAGTCTTGCGGTGGCGTTTTGGATGTTCTGTAGCTTGTGGTTGAGGTTTTTGTTTATTCCGGCATAGAGTGCGTTGCTGTAGTCGAGCCTGCTTATGATCAAGGCGTGAGTGATGGTCTTTCTGTGTTCAAGGAGGATCCATTTGAAGGTCTTACGTAGGAGGCGAAGGGTGTGGAAGCAGGAGGACGAGACGGAGTTGATCTGGTGGTCCATTTTGAGCTATGAGTCCAGGATTATTCCCAGGTTGCGTGCGTGGTCCGTGGGGGTTGGCGGGCTTCCGAGGGCGGGGGGCCACCAGGTGTCGTTCCAGACGTCGGGTTTGGGCCCATGATGAGTACTTCCATTTTGTTGGTGTTTAGTTGTAGGCAGCTGTTTTTCATCCATTTAGCGACGGCTTCCTTGCCTTCTCAAAAGTTGTGTCTGGCGGTGTTGGGTTTGTTGGATAGGGAGAGGATGAGTTGGGTGTCATCTGCGTATGACACAATGTTGAGTCCGTAGGTTCTGACGATGGGGGCGAGTGGAGCCATGTAGACGTTGAAGAGCATAGGGCTGAGGGAGGACTCCTGGGGGACTCCGCAAGTGGTAGGTGTAGGGTCCGAGAGGGAAGGAGGGAGTCTGACCCGCTGCGTTCTGCCGGAGAGGAATGAGTAGATCCAGTCGAGGGCCTTGTCTTGGATCCCTGTGTCGTGGAGTCTGCATATTAGGGTGCGGTGAGAGGCTGTGTCGAACGCCGCTGACGGGTCGAGGAGGATGAGGGCTGCTATTTCTCCTTTGTCCAGTAATGTGCGGATGTCGTCTGTTGCGGCGAGGAGGGCAGTTTCCGTACTGTGGTTTTTTCTGAAGCCGGATTGGGAGGAGTCGAGGATGTTGTGCACTTCGATGAATGTGGCGAGTTGGCTGTTGATGGCTTTCTCGGTGACTTTCGCTGGGAACGTGAGCAGGGAGATGGGTCTGTAGTTTTTGAGGTCTGTGGGGTCTGCCGAGGGTTTCTTCAGGAGGGGGTTGATCTCAGCGTGTTTCCAGTCATCGGGAACGAGGCGGTTGCCAGCGGTTGATGGTGTGGCAGAGCAAGGGTGCGATGGTGTCGGCGGCTCTGTTGAAAATGTGGTGGGGGCAAGGGTCCGTAGGGGCCCTGGAGTGGATTGACTTCGTCTTCAGTGTGTCTTCGGTGGTGAGGGCTGTCCAGTTGTCGATAGCTGGCTTCAGGGGGTGGTTGGTGAGGGTTCAGTGTGTTAGTTGTCTTCGTCGAAGTTGTCATAGATGCTCTTGATTTTATGGTGGAAAAAGGTGCTGAGTTTGTCGCAGAGGTCTTGTGAGGGAGGGATGTCGGTGGACTCCCTGGTGGGTTGGGCGAACTCCTTGATGATGTTGAAGAGTTCTTTGTTGTTGTGTGCATGAGTGGAAATTCTGTCTTCAATCGCTTTTTTCCTCGTTTTTCTGATGAGTTGGTGGTGGCCGTTGGTGGCAGCTCTGAAGTTGTTGTGGGCTTCTGTGGATTTGGTGTTCCTCCAGGTCTTTTCTAGGCAGCGGCAAGTGCGTCTGGACTCTCGAAGTTCGGTGGTGAACCATCTAGCTTTCTTGGCATGGGTGTTGTTGTTTTTCTTGAGGGTGGCTATGGTGTTGGCGCTGTCGGAAATCCATCTGTGCAGGGTTCGGGCTGCGGTGTTAGGGTCGCTGTTTTCTGCGATGGTTGGGGTGGAGTTGCTGAGTGATGAGGTTAGCTGGTCGTCGGTGATTCTGGTCCAGTTTCTTTGTGGGAGCAGGTGCTGGTGTCTGTGGATGGTGGGTGTTCTAAAGGTAAAGTGGACGCATCGGTGGTCAGTCCATGGGAGTTCGGTGGTGTGGCTGAAGGTGATGGAGTTTCCTGTTGTGAAGAGGGGGTCGAGGGTGTGTCCTGCTGAGTGCGTGGGTTCGGTCACGATCTGGCGGAGTCCAATGTTGTGGAGGTTGTTCAGGAGGGATGTGGTGCTGGGGTCCAGTTGGTTGTCGAGGTGGAAGTTGAGGTCTCCCAGTATGGTGTAGTTGGTGGACCCGATGGCATGTGGGGAGATAATGTCCATTATGGAGTTGGCAAAAAGTCTGCGGGGTCCAGGGGGTCGATAGATGAGGGTTCCTCGGAGGGTGGAGGTAGGGCTGGCCAGTATCTTGAAGTGAAGGTGTTTTATCAGGTCTGTGGGCTTGTCGGGAAGTGTGCTCAGGCGGAGGGTGGATTTGTGGACGATGGCGATTCCTCCTCCCTGGCGGGTGAGGAGGTCCTTCCTGGAGATCTTGTATCCTTGGGGAATAGCGATGGCGATGTCCGGTCCCGAGGTGGTGTTGGTCCAGGTTTCGGTAAAGAATGCTACGTCCGGGGTGGTGCTGTCGAGGAGGTCCCAGATTTCGGTGGCGTGTTTGTGGAGGGATCGGACGTTGAGGAGGATGCATTGCAGGGTCTTCGGTTCGGTTGTGTTCTTGCGAGCGGGTTGCGCTGGGTCCGTGGTCTTGGCGGTGCTGCAGGTGTGCCGGCAGCGGTGACAGCTGAAGGGTCCGTGGGTGTCGGCTGGTGATGCTAGCTTGCAGTTGTTGTTGCGGCCTGGGTTGAGGGCGTGGAGTGCCGCTGGGTCGTAGCGTTGGCGGTGCAGAGATCCAGGGTCGCTGGCGCACATCGCAGTCGGGTCGTGGACGGGCACAGATGGGCTTGCCTTTGGGGGGGAGGGGCCGCGGGGGCAGCAGCGGCTGGGAAAAACGGGCTGAAAAAAGCAGAAGGAAAAAGGCAAAAAGCGAGAGAAAAGTGCAAATAAGGCAGCAAAAGTGCAAGTAAGAGTGGAGGAAAGACATAGAGGACACAGAAGTAGAGTGAAAGGGGGAGATAGAGATGAGGAGATAAAAAGCGGAGCGAGAGAATGGAGACAGAGGTCCACTGGACCACCAGGGATGAGGTGCAGGTGAAACCTGCGGGTGGAGGAGGGCCTCGAACACCAACACTCGAGAGTGCAGGGGCTCGGGGGAAGGCCTCACTTAATGGTGGAGCTGCGAGGGAGGGAGAGCGATTTCACTAACAATGAGTCACTGGCTAGCAGTGATAAAGTAAAAACGAATTTCAGTTGCCTGGTCTAACAACAGTCTATTCATTACAAGGCTATATTTGTGTCTCCTCCTTCCATTTTTGGATTTATGTTTCCCAATATTCTCTAGAATTCTATGATACATTTGGCAAGAAGGACCTTATGTTCATTTGGTAGTAGAGAGGTTAGCCTAGATATTTAGTGTTGATCATGATTTTCGGTGAGCTGTAATTAGAAATGCAACCTGGAATGAGAGTTGCATTTGTGAGATTAGCTCCTCCTCTTAGGTGCTGCAGTAATCCACTGCTTACCTAGGACGAGTGGTGCATCAACCGCATAAAACCTTGAGTGACAAGAGGCCTCATTGTTTTTATTTGACTACATGTGGACAACAGCATGCTGATTCGCTGGATTTTTAGTTGGTTAACTTTTTTTCTAGTTTGCAATATTGATTTAGTCATTGGAGGTTGCTGTGGGTCATGTGAATATTGAAATTTGAAATACTGGCACAGGTTTTTCTGCAGATGTGTTCTTTAGCAGTGTGATTGGTGGACTGGGTTAGCTTCATAGAGGTCGTTCAGGCGTGCATTGCTTCACTGGGGCAAATGAGACTAAATAAGGAGAATGCTTTAATATGAGTCTAATGCTGACATGAATGTATTACTCTAATGCTTGGTTCAGTAGCTCATAAACATGCAAAGCTATGTAGCATAAATGTATGGCGGGAGCATTTACAACAGACAGAGGCTAATGGGATCATCTACTTTGCTTTCTCCCTCATATGTTTCTGTAATTGGTAGGTGGCTCATGTCTGTAAAGGCTTTCCAGAAGCAACCAAGCTTTATCCATACATTTAGTCATGTAATTTGTTATTAAAGTTTGAACGTATGCTCATGAGCGAACAATGAACGACTTGCTTGCAAAGCAGATGTGATCCAATGGGATGACTAAGACATGGCAGTCTCCATCGGAAACAATGTGGTCTCATCAGAGCCCTGGGCTCCGGTTTACGCATAAAACCACTCCACACAGCCACTCAAGGTGGACATTTGGAATATCAGTTTTATAGTGGTGAAGGAACATAGGAAGTGCAGTGGTAAAGCTGTGGCTGAGTTGTTCAATATGTAAGGTACACATGTGGCAAAAAGAATTTAACAAAAATGCACTAATATGGAAAAAATTCAAGGAAGGCAGTTCAAAGGGCAGCAGCAGAAACAGGCGAAAATATCAGCAAATCCCTGACTGCATAAGGCAAAAGTTTACCAGATTATTTACGGGAAAAAAAGATTCATAGAGTGGGGTTGTGAACCTGAGACGAGAAGTAGTACATAATGTAAAAGATGACTCAGAATAAGAAACAATGTTAAATAATTGCTTTAGTTCATAATTGAAAACAAAGTATGGATGAGGCCACTGAAGAGCGGAACAACGGATGGAGGAGACGAGCAGGTGGAGGGCAGTCAACTTTCCGATGTAAGAATCCTACTTGGTGTTGTAAACCTTGACGTAGATAAGATGCCGAGATTCGCTTGAATACATTCTAGGACCGTAAAGAAACATACATTTGCATTGTCCATGGCAGGCATAGGAATGTTCTGAGGAGTCGGGCTAGAGAAAAATCAGATGTAGTTCCACACCCCGAAGTGAAAGCAGAAAGAGGCTGCGACGCCAGCAAACCATATATCAGTGGCCGGGAGAAGATGTGGATCTACTTACAGCCTGCAAATATATGCATGGCAAAACAAACGTTTGCCTGGGCAACCAGGAGATGCACCATGGCAGAGTTTTGGGTGTGTTAGATTTAGATTTTAGCAAACCATCTAGTTCAACAGCCTTGGAATAGAATTTGGGTTCGCACATTCGGAATCTAGGAGTATTTGTTTATTATATCACGGTTTCCTCTTTCCAAGGATTGTTTGTGCAGGAAGATGACACTTCCTTCTCAAGAACATTCCTGCCTGCGATGCAGGCATGCTTGCACCATGGTGCAAAGGTGCCTGCGTTGGTGTTAGACAGCACATAGTGCCCTGGCGCATTGAGAGAGCAGGAATGCGCCATTTCTTTGTAAATATGGTGCCTTCCTGCACTCTGAAATTTGATGTAGCTCAGCAAGTTGTCTTGCTTCATTGCGCTGTGTCAAATATTGATAAACTAGGCCTCTGATTACCAGGCTCTGCCGGAGGCACATTGTCGCCAGAGCAGTCGTTCTCGGGGTTTAGTACCTGAATTGCCGTTCTTCCTTCTTCATGTTGCTCAGGCTGCACTTCTTAACTGAACAGGGCAGACAGAAGTGGAATTTCACTTGTTTGTCCTGTGGTGGTTACTCACTAGTATCCAAGAATGGGGACCCCTCCAACAAACATATTAATAGGTAGCCTTTGTGTTAGTTTTTGTGCATACGTGTATGTGTGTAGCTCTTTCATTATATACTCATGGCAGCATCTCTCTCAATATGTGCATATCTGTCTGTGGGTGAGTATATGGGTGTGGCTCCATCACTGTGTGGGTGTGCATACTTACTCATGTATGTGCGAGTATACTAAAGTCCACACAAGCTTTCCTGGACTGTGTGTATGCACTGCTCCCTTTCCCTTTCTCTCATAAAGATCTGCATACACAAAGTTACTGTGGAAAAAAAATGCGCTAATGCGAAATGCAGTGCAGAAATTGTATCCTAGGTAAGAAAAAGAGCACTTTAATGTAAGCGAAGCAGGTTATAAAATAAACAAGCACAAGCAGGCCTTAGCAGGTTTACCATGTATTTAAGTATTTATTCAAACGTATGCAACATACAAAAACAGTGGCAATAAATATATATTTTTTTAAATAATAATTATGAGTGACCAGCAGCCCAGGCACACCAGCCCTGTCACCGAAGTGCACGTCTGAGCGCATATGATTAGGTAAAATGCAGTTAAAGTGCAAGGCAGCTAATGGATGAAGTGGGCTACCACATTCCCCCATGTACAAAAATGTGAAGGACACTTGAGCAGGCTCAGTGGATGAAGAAGGCTGACTGAAAGCTTCCTTGTCTGTCTGTTTCTGTCTGTCTGTCGGTCTAACTGTCTGTCGGTGTATCTATCTATCTATCTATCTATCTATCTATCTATCTATCTATCTATCTATCTATCTATCTATCTATCTATCTATCTATCTATCTATCTATCTATCTATCTATCTATCTATCTATCTATCTATCTATCTATCTATCTTACCAGTGGTATTCGCCACTGGGTACCTATAGTTAGGACCACATTTCCATAGTAAAACCATTTTTTGTTTTCCGTAAAACTTTGACGGCATTTGCCGAATCTTCACAAAACTTTCCAAAGAAAATTTCACCTATTTCACCTCCTTCTTGGAAAGTTTCAGGGTGATCCAGCGGTCAAGCGGGGGAGTTTTCCCCATTCATTTTACCGTAGAATTACACCAAATTTGTCAGAAAACTGGATTTTAGTCCAGAAACTGTGCTTTTGTGATTTGGTGCAAATCCATTTAGGAGTTTTTGAAAGATGAATGTTTAAAAACATATAGATATTTCATGCCACAGAAGATCCGTGTAGATAAGAACTGATTGGCTGCCATCACATCAACAAAGTTGTGACAGCAGCAATTGTAGGACTCGGCGGCTGAGTCCTACAAATGAGTTAAAAAACCATATAAGGGGGCTGGTTAGGGATTCCCAGCCCCCCTAGGACTGGCTGAGACACCAAGGGGGCCAAAACACATTGTTTAAAAAAACTTGTGAAAGATTTGTGGATCGGTAGTAAATTTAAACAAGCATTTGCAATGCAATAGGTCTCGCATTATTAAAGTTTGAGCTATTGGCATTGCTAAATAATCCTTCCCAAGCCACTTACAGCAGTGCAAGTGTGCTTTATGTAATTAAGTATTATAGTAACATGTATGCATGTTATGTGACAAATGATTTAGAGAGCGTGCTAACACTTCGAGATTTCTTGGTGCAGGTACGTATTGAATGGGTTTTTATGTCACAAAAGCATAACATGGGGTGCAGTAGGGGGGTCTGCACTAAGCGGGTTGAGAAACAAATTCAGACTGCGTACATTCAGGGAAGGGAAATCATTTATAGTGTTAAGGTAAACTGGAAGTGAGTGGGCAACCAGGTTCGAACGGCCCAACATTCTGTGATTCTAGGCAAATCACGTAATCTCCATGCTTAAAAAGTGATTGTGACCGTAGGTAATTTAACTGGTGCTCATGTAATGTGCTCCAATAACTGCGGGTCGAGTTTGTGCTATACTATATAACTTTGTGCTATACTATATAACTTTGCAAAAAAAGTCTCTTGGGAATTGTTTCAGGCTAACTGCAGAATCTCTCAAATTCAAGGGAAACGTACCCACGTGCAGATGACGCGACCAGCGCCGCGTGCCAATTTGAGAACTGCAACCGACTGTGAAGCGGACAATTCTGTGTGTTTGAGGGTAGAGGTGACACTAGGTTGCTTGTATCTGTCTGCTACATCGATGAGGTCTTGTATCGTGCTATTCCTTTTACAGTGCGCGTACTGGCTGTGCTCTTGTCCTCCTCGCTTAAGAACACTTGTTTACTAATGACAGAAAATACAGTCGCTTTCTACTCGGGCCGCCTGCTGCAGGAGCATTAAGCCGCCGATCTACCTTACCAGCACACCCCACTCACGTCTATGAAGGGATGAGAAGTCACTTACCCGATGACGGGCTTGACTTTAGGCCACACCCAAGGACACCGCCAGACCCGGCTTCGACTGCTGCGAATCGACTGTAGGTCTGTCCACGGTGAGGTGAGGTCAGTCCTGGGGGAAGGGGCAGCTCAGCTCACACAGGGCAGCAGCAGTCACCTTTTCCTGTCAGCCTTTTCTGCTCGTGGTCGCCTTCGACTACGTTTGAAAACAAGCAACAAAATGTATTGGAGCCGCAAAGCCACAAGTAAAGCAATCGCGAAACTGAAAGCAATCGCTTTTGGAAACATGGAAAGCAGCGAGTGGTGCGCGCGCGTGCGCCACAGCAAACCATATGGTTTCAATTATCGCGCCCGTGTCTGGGCACGATAATTGAAACCATATTGCAGCAATGCGCGTAATAGACACCAATAGGCCGTGGGCGGAGCAATGCGCCCGCCTTTGGCCTATTGCGTCCTATCTTAAAAACAAACAGGCAGGCAAAGGCCAATAGCAGGACACAAAAGTAAAAACACACGCACAAGCGTGTACAATTCCAGGCTCCGTTTCGGAACCCCGGACAAAAGGACTCTCGCTGCGCGAGCAGTGTTGTACACTGCATCGCTAGGCGCGAGACCTATAAAGGGGGGGCAAACTCCAGCACTTTTAAACCCCTCCCCCATTAGGTTGGCCATTGCTCTTTTGGCAGTGCATACTTTTTTAAATGAGGAGGGGCATGCTGCTCCCCGCTGTGTACAGGCCTCGGGACCCCATACCACAGGGCCATATTAATTTATAACCGGAGGTGGGTGCACGTCTCTATTCTCCCAACCTTTTACAAGCCCTGGGACCGCATCTCCTGGGGCTGCATTCATTTGTAAGGGAAGGGGTTCCACGGACCCCTCCCTAAGTATTTTACAGGCCCCAGGTACCCCATGGCTGCATTCATTTTTCTGGACCATGGGGCTGTGGGGGGATCCCTAGCATATGCTCCCCAGCCTGTACCATTTGAATTACGGAAGTAGCTCACTCCATCAGATTTTTCACACCTGGTCAGAGCAGTTTTGCTTTGCTCCTGCCAGGCGGGAGCAAACTTGTATTCCCTGCCCTGCAACAGCGTGGGCAGGGAGTTTAAGTTCTCCCTTCACATGTTCTTGTAGGCAGGGAACTGCAGGGTCCCTGGGATTGGTGTCCCTGGGATGCTGAGGCTATTGGCCCTGGGGCTTGGGGTCCCTGGGACCATTAGATGGCAATGAGAGGGGGGCCTCGCATACCCCTTCCCTCCAAAAAAATGCTTAGGCCCCAGGGGATGGGGTCCCTGTCGTCCATAGGAAGCTCGGAGACTGTGACTCTACTCCCCCTCCCCAAAAACATAAAATGGGCCCAGGGGAGAGGCTCAGGGAAGGGGCTGCATGCCCCTCTCCCAAAAAAAGGAAAATTGTCTCAAGTGGATGGGGGTCATTAGTGCCCTTAAGAGGGAGAGGGAGCCGCATGCCCCCTTCACCCAAAAATAAACACCGGCCCCGGGGACTGGGCTGCCGGGCCTATAGAAAGCTGAAAGTGGCAGATACCCCCCTCCCCATATAATTAGAAAAAGAAAGGGGCATATTATCAAGGGCCTATCGCCGATTTAGCGGGTGGTGCTCTGGTCACTGGGGTTGTTCAGGTGGAACTTGAGTTCACCGAGTTGGATGTCGTCGGTGGATGGGAGACCCTGGGGTGCAATGAGGTCTACAATGGTATTTGAGAATGGGGGGCCATGGCCCGGGGGGGCTTCCACATAAGGGTGCCTCAGAGGATCTTCTTGGGCGTGGTCCAGATTTGGGAGTTGACGTGGTCCATGGTCACCCTTGACACAGTAGAGGTCGTTGTCAGTCGGAGTATGCCTCTGTAGGTGACAGCAATGCCTCCTCCTTGACGGTCGGGGTACTCCTTGAGGGTGATACTGCAGCCATCAGTGATGGCAAAGGCGATGTCCGGTTTTGGGGTAAAATTTGAAAATGTACGTTTGTCTTGGGGTAAAATATGAAAAATGGGGTGTTTGTTGGGGTAAAATATAAAAAATCATGTGTTTTCTGGGGTAAAATATGATAAATCAGGTGTTTTTTGGGGTAAAATATGAAAAATTGTGTTTTTCTGGGGGCAAAATATGAAAAATAGGGTGTTTGTTGGGGTAAAAAATGAAAAATGGGGTGTTTTTGGGGGTAAAATATGGAAAATGGGGTGTTTGTTGGGGTAAAATATGAAAAATGGGGTGCGCATTTGTCTCAAATGTGATTTTTGTGTGTGTATTGGGGGCTCAAAAAAGGACGTCCAGGGTTCACGGTTGGGTTTGTGGTGTGAAGGTTAGTTTTGGGTTGCACTCACTGAACTGGGAACAGTGATCTTTATGTCTCCGCTATGCAACACCCACTCTACTCTTGCAATGTGCCAAGTATTAGTATGCATTGGAATGGAATGCGAGGTGATGGCATGCGTCGCAACTACGTATGTGCCTTTAGCACACGAGTGGTACACCTGCTGTACATGGGTGCACAGCGCCCACAATTAAGAAGTGCGGGGTGTGCTGGACAGCTGTGAGGTGGTAAATGCCGGAAATAACACTGGATGATGCGTACACGCGGGGATGTGTATGTGAGCGTGTGTTGTTAAAAATTTATTGAGGGAAGTCTTACCTCGAAGCTGTGTCCTGTGTCTTTGTAGCTCCTGCTCTCCTGCGTCTGCTTCCAGGAACAGGAAGTAGGCTGCCACGCTCCCTCCCGTGAGTCAATCACAATGCTGCGATGCAGCGGTGGGATTGGTAATCGGCAATGGGACAAGTCATGTAGCAAGGAGCCGGAGGAGTGGCCATGTTCTCCATGCAGGCTGTAATGCAGCCAGCATTGCGAACAGGGAAGTGCACAAGACTGCTTTGGATGGCCTGAGTGGGCCGACCAAGCAGTCATTGCGCACTTGAGTGGGCATGTCAAACCGCCCATGCCCTGCTCTGTGTTTGGAGCCGTCCTACCCACCCTCCCACCCCCTTAGGATACATAGCATGATTACATCAGTTAGTTATCCCTTGTTTTTAACTTGTGATCTTTTTTGTGGGCTTCTCGGAGCCCGCACTTCCCGCTTCCTGCTGCTACTGCCCCTGTGGCCCCTCACCCCTGTCCTTGCCCATTGCCGCCTCCCAGCTGATCATTCCTCCCTCCCTCCTACATGGCGGACGCTATTGGGTTGCGCAGCGGAAA
Source organism: Triturus cristatus (assembly GCF_964204655.1). Classification (NCBI taxonomy): domain Eukaryota; kingdom Metazoa; phylum Chordata; class Amphibia; order Caudata; family Salamandridae; genus Triturus; species Triturus cristatus. Next base: position 618,749,460 of record NC_140588.1, on the reverse strand, counting down.
TGCGCCGCAGGCGCGCCTAAGCCAAGCCCGTCTGCATCCGTCCGTGACCTGACCGCGACCAGCGCCAGGAACCCTGGATCTCAAGCCAGCCACTGCTACAACTCAGCCACCCTCCACGCACTCAACCACGGAAAACTCAGAGACTGACAACAAGCCTCGCCAAACACGACCCACGGCCAGTTCTCCTGCCTAGACTGCCGCCAGACCTTAACCACCACCCCGGCCTCCAACACATCCGACACCAGCGTCACAGCCAGAGAACTCCACACATGGACCTCCAACTGCGCATACAAGCTCGCCCTGCTACGCAAGTACAACAAACAGCGCCCCAGGAAAGCCACCTGTTTCACCACCGATCTCCAAGAAGCAAGATGCACCTGCAGATGCCTGGAGAAGAACTGGAGAAACACCAAGACACCCAAAATCTACACCACCTACAAGGACGCCATGACGGACTACCACAATCAAATCCTCAACAACTCCACAAACTACAAGCAACTCTTCAAGGTCATTCATGAATTCACCAACCCACGCAGCAAAGCCACAGACATCACCCCGTCCCAAGACCTCTGCGATAAGCGTGGAACCTACTTCAAAAAACTCGACAACAACTTTGCCGACCATCCACCAGGCGCCACAGCCGGCCCCCGCCCGACACACCAGCCAGCCCACCATCTCCACCTGGACGCCGGTTACAACCAAATACAACGCCTTGACCATGAAAGGCATCCACTCCGGGGCCCCGACCGACCCCTGCCCTCCTCACATCTACCACAGCACCGAGATCGCTCTACTCACCGCCACAGATGACATCCACACCCTCATGGACCAAGGCCAATCTGCAGCCCTCTTCCTACTCAACCTTTCAGCGGCCTTTGACACCGTCTCCCACCGCACACTAGTCGCCAGACTACACAACGCAGGCAGGAACAGCTCTAGACTGGATCCGATCATTCCTCACCGGAAGAAGCCAAAGGATTAGACTGCCACTCTTCCTCTCCCATCCCACGTAAATCACCTGCGGAGTCCCACAGGAGTCATCTCTGAGCCCGAGCCTCTTCTACATCTACATGGCCCCCCTCACTGCCATCGTCTGACAACACGGCCTCAACATCGTATCCTACGCTGATGACACCCAGCTCATCCTCTCCCTCACCAAAGACCCCATCACCGCCAGACTCAGCTTCCAGAAAGGAATGCATGACGTCAAAGTCTGGATAACCAACAGCTGCCTGTAGCTGAACGCCGAGAAGACAGTTGTCCTCGTCCTTGGAATCACCCTTTCAGCATGGGACAACAACTGGTGTCCACCGCCCTCGGAAGCCCACCTACCCCCTTGGACCACGCCAATAACCTTGGCATCGTACTCGCCTCATCCCTCACCATGAACCGACAGGTCTACACCATCACCTGCAGCTGCTTCAACACCCTCCGCATCCTCCATAAGACCTTCAAATGGAGCCCCCCAGAGTCAAGGAAGATTGTCATCCATGCGCTCATCACCAGCAGACTGGACTAATGAAATGCATACTCCAGACATTACAGAACACCGCCGCCAGACTCATCCTCGGCATCCCCGGCACAAACACATCAGCCAACGCCTACGTTGACTCCGCTGGCTTCCCATGGATAAAAGAGGCACCTTCAAAATCCTCACTCACGCCGACAAAGGCCTGCACAACAATGGACCCAAATTCCGCAACGAAAGAATCAAATTCCACGTACCCAAAAGAGACATCCGATCTCCCAAACTCGCACTGTCCGAAACCCCGTGCATCCACAGAGCCAGAGCAGGTGGCAGATCATTCTCCCACATTGCATCCAAGACCTGGAACGAGCTGCCAGCAGACATCAGACGTGCCCCCTCCCTGAACACCTTCAGATAGACCCTCAAGACCTGGCTCTTCGGCTAACAGCTCTGCACCACCCCCCCCCCAGCACCTTGATACCCTCATGGGTGAGTAGCGCATTTACAATTCCCCTGATTGATTCATTGATTGAGTTATCATCATGTGATGATTGTTCCTCTTCTCCCCTGCTTGAAGCAGTGTGGCAACGCACTTCCGCCATAGCGGAAGAGCCGCCTCTGTGGGTGTGTCATCGACATGTGTTAGGCATGAGCGACTCACCCCCTGGCCCTCTTGCGCTACGCGTCCCACCTTCTCCTTACCTGGACATTGACACCGTGGCACAATCCACTGCACTCTCTCCAAATCTGTGACTAAGCCAGCAGGTGCCTCAGCCAGGTGTGATTTCACTCGGCTGGGTACAGCAGTCGCCACCTAGTACGCTGGTGGACCTCCCAATGCAGACTTCACCACCAGGTACTGGCAATTGTCATGCATCAATGTCTCCTGCCACGGCTCATCGACTACACAGCTCCTCCACATCCCACTCCAGGCTCCAGACGCAGGTCCAGCGAGGCATCCAGGTTCAAGACGCAGATCCAGCGGGGCATCCAGGCTCCAGACGCAGGTCCAGGAAGGCATCCAGGCTCAACACACAGGTCCAGTGGGGCATTCAGGCTCCAGACGCAGGTCCAGCGGGGTATCCAGGCTCCAGACACAGGTCCAGGGAAGCATCCAGGCTCAAGACGAAGGTCCAGCGAGGCATCCAGGCTCCAGACGCAGGTCCAGTGGGGAAACCAGGCTCCAGAAGCAGGTCCAGGAAGTCATCCAGGCTCAAGACGCAGGTCCAGCGAGGCATCCAGGCTCAAGGTGCAGGTCCAGGAAGGCATCCAGGCTCCAGACGCAGATCCAGGGAGGCATCAGGGCTCCAGACGCAGGTCCAGCGGGGCATCCAAGCTCTCATCCTGGATGTTGGGTGGCTTGAGGGGGTTGATGATGTGTGCTGCATTGGCCCTGGATGCTCCAATCTGCATTAAACTTTTTTTTGGGGCATCTTTTCTATGGGAGGTGGACTGTTAGGCTATTTTTTAAGTTAGGGGGAAAAATCACTCATGTTGGGCTGCCCAACGTGTGTTTTTTTATCACTAATGAGCTTATCACCACTTTTTTAACGTTAGTGCGAGGATTTTTATCGCCGTCCCGCTAATATTATCGCCTGACATGTCATCCGGTAAGAGAAACTATTGCCTGTTAGCGGCGTGTTGTTAATACGCCACTAACACGGCGATAATTTCCAGTGGTAGACTGCAATAAACAAAGTCACGCTAACGGTGGTTAGCGATAATTATCGCCACTTCTTGATAATATCCCCCTCAGTGTTAGAACTGGGATTCTCTAGTTGGCTGAGGTAGGTACCTTAGGCCAAATAGGGACCCTTGCTTCTAAGTCAGGGAAAGGAAGGACACCTTCTCAGATAGCCCCTGCTCACCCCCTCGGTAGCTTGGCACGAGCAGCCAGGCTTATCTTCAACGCAAGTGTGTAAAGTATTTGCAACCACGCTCTCAGCAACCCAATGATGACACCACAAATGGACTCCACACGAGTTTCATAAAAACAATTAAATGTTTATATAAAAAGATATACGATGAGACCCCATGATAAAAATCCAACATATGTGTATTTGTAATATTTCACCTTGCCGGTTATTAGGCTAGCAAGCCCTTGTAGGTCCTTGCAGTATTAAGGAGCAATTCTCTATGATCCCCAGCAGTGCTCATGCAATGCTATGCAGTTCGTAATGCAAGAATCAGGCACTTTGTAATGTCAAAATAATGCAGTTTGTTATGCAACAATCAGGCAGTTCTTAATGCCAAAATAATGCAATGTGTAATGCAACAATGAGGTAGTTCATTATGCAAAAATAATGCAATATGTAATGCAACAATCAGGCAGTTTGTAATGCAAAAAATATGCAATGCGTAATGCAACAATCAGGCAGTTTGTTATGCAAAAATAATGCAATGCGTGATGCAACAATCAGGTAGTTCGTAATGCAAAAATAATGCAATGCGTAATGCTAAAATCAGGCAGTCCGTTATGCAAAAAAATTGCAATGCGTAATGCAACAATTAGGCAGTTCGTAATGCAATGCGTGATGCACTCCGGCACCGATCACGGTGCTTTGGACGGTCTCAATGCCACTTGAACTGACTCGCGGTCAGCTTCTGCCAACATCTGCCCCCATCACGGGTATGGTGTAAACCAAAGTGCTGCTCCACACTCCGGCCCCAGTACTGCCACTCCTTGGCAAGTACATGCCACTATACAAGCTTGAGCGGAGGCTTGCGCTGCCAGAATGAAAAAAAACCGAGAGCATCTCTCTCGGAGCCCACACCACGCCCCAGGTGGCGTCACACGTTACCTGGGGGGCGCGACCTCGCTCTCCTCTCCTCGCGACTTGGGCCTCCGATGCAACTTTGTTGATTCCAGGCAGTGGAACTCGGGCCCTCCCTCAGTGTGGATGGTTCGAGGTCCACTCTGGCAAAAGCGGGCTCAGGCTGGCGGTCTGGGCCGATGGCGATGACGAAGATCTCAGGCTGCAACAGGGCACACGCACACTGCGTCGCTGAGACTCACTTGAGCTTCGGGTGTGCACGGTCACAGGGCAATCCTCACGAAGGTCTCAGGCTGCACAAAGCACATGCACCCAGCGTCGCTGAGACTCACTTGAGTTCCGGTTGCACACGATCACAGGGCAATCCTCACGAAGGTCTCAGGCTGCACAAAGCACACAGCGTTGCTGAGACTCACTTGGATCCAGGTGCCCACGATCACAGGGCAATTCTTACGAGGGTCTCAGGCTGCAAAAAGCACACACACACACAGCGTCGCTGAGACACACCTGGAAACTTTTGTGTTCCTGAGTTTCCACAACAGGGAGCCAGCTCTCCTCTGGCCCTTGGGGATAAGTTACTTCAGGACACAGCACACAGCAAAGTCCTTTCAAGCAGGGGGACACAGCACACAGCAAAGTCCCTTTAGCCTCTCCTTGGTTAGATCAGCAAACTGCAGTCCAGCCCCTAGAAAACACAGCAAGGGTCAGTCCTTTCCTTCAGTCTCTTCAGCTGTTTCTTCCTTAGCAGAGGTTCCTCTTGACCACAAAGTCGTTTCAATCCTTTACAGTCTTGAACAGTTCCATTCCATTCCATTCCAACGTTCAGTGGTTTCAGCTCTCATAGTTATACCCCTAAATGTCTTTGACGTCTTTGTGTTCAGGGGGGCACTGACACCTGTCCAAAGCAGTTCTGGGTGTCTCCCTGCCAGTGACACCTTCTTACTTTGATAGTGGGGGTCTGGATTCTTAATCACTCAGCAGGATATGGAGCCATTGTTTTATGGTGGCAGCCCAGGCCTCTTCACCTCCAGGGGCTACTCCTCCCTCCTACACTCTAGATGCAGGTCAGCCTGTTGCTGTCTCACCTCCTCCCCTAGGTCAAGACATTCCCCAGATCCTATCACTTTCAAATCCAGACAGTCAATCCACACAGAAAAGTCAGAGACACACAGAAATGTTAGAAGACAAAAGCTCAGCCACTTCTAAAAGAGTGGTTTCTAAACACACAATGCAAAAACCACCTTCACAAAACGATGTGTTATTGAATTGTGAGTTCAGGCACACTAAACTTCACCTATCCATCTTTACCCTATTGAAAGATAGGCTGGAAACATATTACACAGCCTCCCAATTCTGTCCTATGTTCAAGATGGCCTTTCAACAGTAAAAAAATGAAATGGAGAGTATTTCACTGTCAGGGCATGGTACAAACCTCAGTACATAGGATCTGGGGAATGTGTTGACCCAGGGGAGGAGGTGAGACAGCAACAGGCTGAACTGCATCTGGAGTGAAGGGGGGGAGTAGGAGTAGCCCCTGGAGATGAAGAGGCCTGGGCTGCCGCTATAAAACAATGGCTCCATCTCCTGCTGAGTGATTAAGGATCCAGAACCTCACTATCAAAGGAAGAAGGTGTCACTGGCATGGAGACACCCAGAACTGGTTTGGAGAGGGGTCAGTGCCCCCCTGAACACAAAGACTTCAAAGACATTTAGGGGTGTAACTATGAGAGTTGACCCCCTGAACGTTGGAATGGAATGGAACTGTTCAAGACTGTAAAGGATTGAAACGACTTCGTGGTCAAGAGGTACCTCTGCCAAGGAAGAAACATCTGAATAGACTGAAGGAAAGGACTGACCCTTGCTGTGTTTTCTGGGGCTGGCGTACAGTTTGCTGATTTAACCATGGAGAGGCCAAAGGGACTTTGCTGTGTGCTGTGTCTCCCTGCTCGAAAGGACTTTGCTGTGTGCTGAGTCCTGAAGTAACTTATCCTCAAGGGCCCGAGGAGAGCTGGCTCCCTGTTCTGGAGACTCAGGAACACAAAAGTTTCCATGTTTTATGTTTGTAAATTGTAAAGAAGTCTGTCTACTGTAAATATGGTCTAGATGTACAAAGTATGTTTTTCTGCTCATATTTTACATACAAAACAAGGCAAGAAGGTAATTGTCTAGCTAGTCCTGCATAGGGTGAATGTGGTTTGGGAAAAGTAAACAAAAAACTTTTCATATATTCAATTATAACCCAGGGATAAATAAAAAATCCAACTGTAGAAAAAGAAAATTTGGATCTATGGTGTCAGAGGTAATTTGTTTTTGCATATAGTTGAGAATTCCTACCTCTGTAGTCCTGAACAGAATCAGTCCCCTGTTTTTTATCTGCTCTTTGAGTAGGCACCACGCCTACGAGGGAAGGTACATATAAAAGAGTCACAAGGCTCATTTTAGATGCCAATGAGAAGGCATTCGTAACCTTTTATACCAATCTCCCAAGACAGTTCTTGTTCCCTCCTTGCAGCACTCACCATAAGTTAGGATCAATTCCCTTAGTATTTCAATATCCAGTTGTCCCGTGAGCACTACACCAAAATACCACATAAAAAAACTAAAACTGGTACCACAAGTCCTCCTGACAAAGATTTACCCTGATGAAGACCTTTGCCCTAAGAAGCGCCATCTAGTAGGTCGAAATGCGTTGGTTACATATTTCTGAGAGGCTCGCTCAAAGAACCTAGCAATAACTTTGGTCCCGGATTTGGACATAATAGAGACCACGGCGTACGGCCCTACACTAGGTTCAAGATAGTGGTGTGACCTCTCTTTGGCACAAGAAACTAGTATACTCAGAGGACAGAAATGATAGGAGTCCCTGTACCGTTCATTAAGAAAGGAGTAGGACTATTATTTGTCTGGTGAAATGTACAGTTTTTGGTGCCTGTTAGCATCAACATGTTTTATGTTTCTAAATTGTATAGATGTATGTCTACTGTAAATATGGTCTAGATGTACAGAGTTTGTTTTTCTGCTAAAATGTTACATACAAAACACGGCAAGAAGGTAATTGTCTAGCTAGTCCTGCATAGGGTGAATGTGTTTTGGGAAAAGTAAACAAAAAACGTTTCATATATTCAAGTATAATCCAGAGCTAAATAAAAAATCCAACTGGAAAAAAAGAAAATTTGGATCTATGGTGTCAGAGGTAATTTGTTTTTGCATATAGTTTAGGATTCCTACCTCTGTACTCCTGAACAGAATCATTCCCCTGTTTTTTATCTGCTCTTTGAGTAGGCACCATGCCTACGAGGAAAGGTACATATAAAAGAGTCACAAGGCTAATTTTAGATGCCAGTGAGAAGGCATTCGTAACCTTCTTATACAAATCTCCCAAGACAGTTCTTGTTCCCCCCTTGCAGCACTCACCATAAGTTAGGATCAATTCCCTTAGTATTTCAATATCGAGTTGTCCCGTGAGCACTATACCAAAATACCACACAAAGAAACTAAAACTGGTACCACAAGTCCTCCTGACAAAGATTTACCCTGATGAAGACCTTTGCCATAAGAAGCGCCATCTAGTAGGTCGAAATGCGTTGGTTACATATTTCTGAGAGGCTCACTCAAAGAACCTAGCAATAACTTTGGTCCCGGATTGGACATAATAGAGCCCATGGCGTTCGTCCCTACACTAGGTTCAAGATAGTGGTGCGACCTCTCTTTGGCACAAGAAACTAGTGTACTCAAAGGACAGAAATGATAGGAGTCCCTGTACCGTTCATTAAGAAAGGAGTAGGACTATTATTTGTCTGGTGAAATGTACAGTTTTTCGTGCCTGTTAGCATCAACATGTTTTATGTTTGTAAATTGTATAGATGTCTGTCTACTGTAAATATGGTCTAGATGTACAGAGTATGTTTTTCTGCTAAAAGTTTACATACAAAACACGGCAAGAAGGTAATTGTCTAGCTAGTCCTACATAGGATGAATGTGTTTTGGGAAAAGTAAACAAAAAACGTTTCATATATTCAAGTATAATCCAGAGCTAAATAAAAAATCCAACTGGAAAAAAAGAAAATTTGGATCTATGGTGTCAGAGGTAATTTGTTTTTGCATATAGTTTAGGATTCCTACCTCTGTACTCCTGAACAGAATCATTCCCCTGTTTTTTATCTGCTCTTTGAGTAGGCACCATGCCTACGAGGGAAGGTACATATAAAAGAGTCACAAGGCTCATTTTAGATGCCAGTGAGAAGGCATTCGTAACCTTCTTTTACAAATCTCCCAAGACAGTTCTTGTTCCCCCCTTGCAGCACTCACCATAAGTTAGGATCAATTCCCTTAGTATTTCAATATCCAGTTGTCACATGAGCAGTACACCAAAATACCACATAAAAAAACTAAAACAGGTACCACAAGTCCTCCTGACAAAAATTTACCCTGATGAAGACCTTTGCCATTAGAAGCACCATCTAGAAGGTCGAAATGCGTTGGTTACATATTTCTGAGAGGCTCGTCCAAAGAACCTAGCAATCACTTTGGTCCCGGATTGGGACATAATAGAGACCACGGCGTACGGCCCTACACTAGGTTCAAGATAGTGGTGTGACCTCTCTTTGGCGCAAGAAACTAGTATACTCAGAGGAGAGAAATGATAGGAGTCCCTGTACCGTTCATTAAGAAAGGAGTAGGACTATTATTTGTCTGGTGAAATGTACAGTCTTTGGTGCCTGTTAGCATCAACATGTTTTATGTTTGTAAATTGTATAGATGTCTGTCTACTGTAAATATTGTCTAGATGTACAAAGTATGTTTTCTGCTCATATTTTACATACAAAACATGGCAAGAAGGTAATTGTCTAGCTAGTCCTGCATAAGGTGAATGTGTTTTGGGAAAAGTAAACAAAAAACGTTTCATATGTTCAAGTATAATCTAGGGATAAATAAAAAATCCAACTGGAGAAAAAGAAAATTTGGATCTATGGTGTCAGAGGTATTTGTTTTTGCACTTCAATAGGACAGAGGCACCACCAACCTTTTTTATGTTGGGTGAGGGCTGCAGGGAGCAACATTAAAAAAAAACACAGTAAGTCTCATTGTTCATTGAATTCATGACCCCAGGAGAGCTTGAAATACTTTCTAAAGCACTCTGAGCTGGAACTGTATGCTCTTCAGCTGTAGTGCAGGGCACCTTGTGGTTGGTTCCATGTCTGTACAGTAGTTGCCTAAAAAACTGTTAAAAATAGAATCATAGATATTTTAATGATTTTTTTAAATGCTTTAATGAAAATATTTTAAGACAATCACTTTTATCAAACATTGTAGTGTGTCAATTCATGAAATATACATTTGATCATACTTATTGGCGATTTGTTTACAAAGACTATAGGTCATTTCTGTATATGCTGATGTACTGGCCCCTTGATACAGCCAATATGCCCACCTGTTTTTGTATTTTGACCTTTTAAATCGGCCTTATTTAAAATTACACCCTTAAGATTGCAACACAACAGTCAGCCATGTGCTGCAGCTGGGGATTGGGTGCAGGCCGAAGGCTGTGAGTGGCATGGGGCGGTGACCTGTGGGAGCCAGATCCTGAACCCTACCTCACACCAAGCTTGGCAATTAACATCTTGCTTTACATTAAAACAACATAGAAATTCCGTGAAAATCCAAATGTAATGCTGAAGTTAAAATTAAGACTTTTAATAATGGATTACTTTCTATTTAAACAAGGTAGGAATTCACTGGAAAACAGAGGTTAAAGGGATGTTATAGTTAGGTGAAAGTTTTGTTCAAAACTTACCTTTTAAAAGAGCAAAACCACTGATGTGAGTTATAGGTAACTCAAGTACCTATAACTCGTGCTGTAAAGTAAGTATAACTTGGGCATTCGCCATGCACTGCTCAGTACGTCAAATATTCCATCACTCGCAGCATGCTGTATAACATTGATAACATCACTGTAACATCTGAAATAACATCAATGATAACAGCACCGTGCATGGTAGGGGCACAGTGTTCCAGATTAACTAGAGGGTAAGATTATATTTCTGTGAATAGTTTTGATGTTTTTAACTGTTCATTGGTTGGATTAACTATTTTATTATAAAGATAGAGAGTGCTTACTATAAAGTGGTAATTAGAAATGTGTTTATATACGTTAATCACGGTGGTAAATAATACATATTAGCACTTTCATCTTTGGCCTGTATTTCTTGAGTTTCATGAATTTGTATGTCAAAATATTTTGTTACAATGGGTGTAAATGGTTAGAACTTTTTATCTCTGTAGATTCTGCCTTGATTTTGCCTAGTGAAGCTTATGATTGCTGGTTTTTGTTTCATCTCTGTAGGCCTTCATGGAGGAGGTTAAATCCAGAGGTCCATATATTTATTCTGTATTGGAGTCGGCACAAGCCTTCTTGTCTCAGCATCCCTTTGAAGAATTGGAAGAACCTCTTCCTGAAAGCAAAGGTCAGTGGAAAGTTCTTCTTTATGCTTACGCCATAGTGCAGTTCTTTTACCCTGCATGATGTCTCTTTCTTAGTAGTTAACGGTGATGATCTACATACCTTGATTATATCTCTTCAAGATATGTAGATACATAGATGTGAAGCTGAGACCTGTAAATACATACATTCACCACTGGGTAGTAAATGTTAGGGCCACATTTCCATAGGCTATGGGTTTTTAGTTTGTAATAACTTTGGTGCCGTTAGACGAATCTCCACGAATCTTTAAAAATAAAGTCGCATACACCTCAGCCAGCTTCTACATGGAAAGCTAGAGGTGATCAATCAAGGTGGGGCCAAGAAAAGGGGGATTACCAAAACACGTTTTCCCCATATAGTTTCCCATTGGAACTTCAGACTCAGCTACAGCCAAAACGGGTGAATGGAATTACAACAAATTTGGCAGAAAGCTAGATCATTACCCAGAAACCTGACTTTTTGTGATTTCGTGTAAATCTGTTCCATAGTTTTCGAGGGCTTAAGGTTAAAAATGTATGTATATTGCATGTCCAGTCCCCTGGCCAGATAACAGTATTAAAAATATATTGGGGGGGGGGGGGCGGTAGTGACAGAGAGGGATTCCCTCACCGTCTTTGCTTGATATGGGGGGGGGGGTCCCGAAGACAAAAATGTAATTTAAAATGTTTTTTTACAGCTGATCTGCGGAGGATCAAGGGAGCCGGTGTAAATTTAAAAGAAAGGAAAAGTCGCCAGGGGCACCAATCTCATGCTGCCCCTCCCTAGCCATTTGAGGGTCACAGACACCCAATTCCCACCAGGGACCAATAGAATGTATATGTAGAGGGGGGGCGCAGCCCTCCGCCCTTAGCCATTTCAAAGGCCAGGAGACCCCATCTCAATGTTGTTAAGGGCTGTAGGGAGTGCAGCAGACTTCATTAGAACATTTGTAGAAAACTGACTGTAAGTCCACTGAGTAATTGAATACATGACCCCAGAAAAGCTTACCATTTTTTTTTTAAAGCACTCAGAGCTGGAGCTATATATTGCGAAAAAAGCCTTTTATATTTTGGTGTACTGATCCTTTGACAAAACCAGTAGATATGCCATTCTTACATGTCTTTATGTTGTTACTTTACAATAAAACAACATTCTGAAATTCACTGAAAAAAACAAAGGCTAAAGTGAAATTATAGTTAGGTGAAATATAATGTTTTAAACTTTAAAAACACTGACCAGTTATAACTGATTGAAGTGATTATAACTCATGCCCTCACCATGCACTGCTTATAACTCTGCCTATTAACCCCTTCGATGCTGCGCAGATTCCGCCGCTGTGCTGACGGAATCTTGCGCGGGTGTGGTCATGACGGAATGGTTCCGTCATGAGCACAGCTCAACCGTGGGTCATGACGGAACCATTCCGTCATGAGCACCGAAGGGGTTAAATCATTTATGAAACGTTCTATGACATCATTGATAACATCACTAATGTTATTTAAAGTTACATCATTTATGACAAATCTGGGCATGGTGGGGGAACGAGCTATAGGGTGGTTGGTTGTCTGTGACAGCTTGAAAACTGTTGGATGTAGTATGTGATCAAAACACCCACACATCACTGATAAATACAAAGTTTAAAATAAAGTTATGGTTAGCTTTGGTTTTAACACATAGCATAAGGTTAATTAGACCTCAGAGATTCATTAAAAAAGCACAGTTAAAGTGCAAATATGATTATGGATAAAATCTAAAACAACATCAAAATTTGCAAGGTATGGTTAGAACCACAATTCATAACACACAAAAAAACTGTGAAAGTTATAACTTGCACACTAGTTGCCATGCTTATAATCTCACAATATTTATAGCAATAAATAGGAACACCTAAAAAGACAATGCAATTAAATAACAACACATATTTAAACCAATAAATAATAATAAATAGTTGTCTTTTCCATAGTTTATGGGTAATCTGGTAGGGAAACTCATCTGCAAAGTCATTTATGACATGTGTAATCTGTAACCATTTTGTATCTATCACATTAGGTGTAAGCCATGGGAATGGAAATTTATAAGTTTGGCCCAATAACAGGTTGTTTAAGGCAACTGTACTAGTAAATGCTCAAGCACACATTTAAAACTGCAGTGGTTCTATGCTATCAAGAGAGTTAAGCAAAATTAGCAGGATAAAAACACTATTTACTGCCTCACAAATGGTATTTTACATTGACTTTACACAATTAAATAGGTCTTCCAAAGTCAGAAGGTCTCTTCAATGTGATTTTACCTTACTGTTGTAAAATTGGCATGTAACCTCCAATGTGTAATGTAATTTAAATGCCAAGACTCCCTTGAAATTTACATTGATGACTTAATTATTTTATGATTACATCATAAATGATGCCACATGTGTGATAAAGAATAACGCAGCAAACACACGAAGATGATGGACGGAGTGCTGAAACTTTTCAAACACTCACCCCTAGTCACATATCTGGGTTGAATCCATCATCATTCTTTAGCTCACTTTGCCACCCCAGTTCAGACACATCTATACACAGATCAGTCTTCATCCTGTGCCTCATGGGAACAGTTCACACCAAACTGCCAATCCATGTCTTCCCTGGACCGGAAACAAGCATCCTGGGGCCGGTTTCGGGCTAACAGCTCTCATCAGCCAGGCTAGCTTGAATCCAGTGGCAAACTGAGCAAGGGACCCACGTCTGGGCATACCCTGCCAACTTAGGGCGAACAAAGCAAACACAAGGAGATGATGAATGGAGTGCTGAAACCTTTCAAACACTCACCCCCAGTCACAGATCTGGGTTGAATCCATCATCATTCTTTAGCTCACTTTGCCATCCCAGTTCAGACACAGCTATATGTAAATCAGTCTTGACCCTGTGCCTCATGGGAACAGTCCAGACCGAACTGCCAAGCCATGTATTCCCTGGACCGGAAAAAAGTATCCTGGGACCGGTTTCGGGCTAACAGCCCTCATCAGCCAGGCTAGCTTGAATCCAGTGGCAAAGTGAGCAAGGGGCCCACGTCTGGGCATACCCTGATAACTTAGGGCGAACAAAGCAAACACAAGGAGCTGATGGACGGAGTGCTGAAACTTTTCAAACACTCACCCCCAGTCACAGATCTGGGTTGAATCCATCATCATTCTTTAGCTCACTTTGCCACCCAAGTTCAGACATAGCTATATGCAAATCAGTCTTGACTCTGTGCCTCATGGGAATTTACATTGATGACTTAATTATTTTATGATTACATCATTAATGATGCCACATATGTGATAAAGAGTAACACCAATAATGTCATCTGAAAGGCTCCTAGAATTATATGGAATCCAACAGTGACAAGAAGAACCTGTTGTAATGTATATGCCCTTTAATGTAAGCAGCTGGTGATAGAACAATTCATCCAACTGTATGGGAAGAAGTATTGACAGACACTCCTGGGATGTCAAGCAAAAAAGTACAGAGAAATGTTGACATGAGAAAGAAAAAACTGATGCAAGCTAGTGAGGTAGTTATTCTACAGGAAATGTCCAAGGAATAGAATTCACAGTCATGCACCTCCACTTTAATCTTGACAGAAACCTTTTTTGACAGAAAAATAATGATTCTTCTTTCAGTGAAATCTGTAGAGATAGAATTTGTTGCTGGTTCCTGCAGTGGGAAAAACAAAGACTAGTCATCTATTTCAATCGCAGATTCCTCCAACTGAAAATGTTTAGCGAACAGGTGTATTCCCACACTTATTCATAATGATAACATAGGACCTGATATAGAGTTTGACGGATGCTTTACCCTCTCACAAACATGACGAATATCGCGTCCTCCTTTTCACAAGTGCATTGAATCCTATGGCACTTGTAATAATGCGGATGGGATATCTATTACGTTAACCCGCCTGCCAAACTATAAATCAGGCTCTAAATGAGGCGCACATTTTGGAGTTTCAAGAAAATACTCTGTCAACATCTGCCAAGGAGGCAATGTGTGGATGCTTGGTGTAAGTCAAATGTTTAGTGGATGAATCTGCTTTGACTATTGTAGTGATATGGGTAATCTTTATGTTTAAAGATACAAGTGCTTAATTTATTGATTTTTGTCAGGTATAATACAACATATGCGTGTTTCCTGTCCTATGCTTACCTAATCTCCTTTCATTTATATGATTCCAAGGGCATGATACCTGTGGCCCAGCCCACTCACAGCTGTCGATAATGTAACGTTTATGCATGGCCAGCAAAGAGAAGACTTGGGCCTGTATCATTATCTCATTCGGTGGATAGCACAGATGCAAAACGGGTCCATGTTTGTATTTTTCTTTGAAATTGCACTGTCTACAGCTCATACATAAAGGGCGTTGATGCTGCAGATATCCCATGCCATATGCAGATCATCTAACAGCTGTAATGATAAGCTTATTGCTTTTGTAAGGGCAAAAGCCAGATTGATTGTCATCCACAGCACCAGAGGCCCCATGAGACCACAGAGCTGCTTGGCATCATGAAGTTCTAAGATTTTGTCCACAGTGAGGAGAAGAGCAACTGGCCACTACCTGGCTGGACTAGAGAGATTTAAATGTCACTTTTTCAGTTGCGCAATTGCACTACACTGTTTAAACGAGAAGGGGATTTTCCCAGTTACAAGGGATAAGATCAGAATGTGAATTAGAGTTAACTACAAAGTATCTTTTAGGGATGCCAGAAAGTGAATTAGGATTGGGTCAATGGGGAGTCTGATTTGCTTTTGCTGAGCAACTTTTCCAATCTGGACAAGGTGAAAAGTTTGAATTATTTCCAGAGAGCAGGTACATCTATACTAAAGTTAGGTTGAGACTGAAAAAGCACAAATTCATTGGAAGTTGTTTTTATTATTTTATCATTTTTGATGGAATAAAAATCAAGATTTTCACAAAGAGACTGTGATGGTGGAGTTGGAGCGAAAAGATGAAAGTTTGGCCACAATCTTAAAGATTTCATTTTGTTACTTTCATAACTTAAGGAGTCTAGCTTCCATCCACCAAGCGAGCTTGGTGGATGGTATGCTTATAGGATCTCAGCAAATCCTTATATTCATTTTTTTGTTTAGATGATAACGGAGCAACCATGAATTTCAGCTCTTTTAGAGGCACATTTCATTTCATGCAATTATTCATTGTGCCAAGGAGAGATGTTGATATATTTTCTAGTCATGTATTTAGCTTGAGTGGCTAAGTAGTGTGGTCCATAACCGGGGATGATTTTACTCATACTATTGAGAGGGGTTGGCATAGATTATGCCGAGCCGTAGGAGGATTCTAGGATAAAAATGATTGGTTCCAGAGAAATTTTATTCCATTTACGAGTCAACTTCTATGAGTGACTTAAAACATGAGAATGCGAAGGAAGGGGGACCGGGAATTTGAGGGAGTGTTGATTTGACCAAGCAACTGCAGTAGGGTTAATTGAACAGATTGTATTATCAAGAGAGATCAAAGAGCCTAACAAGTGTCCTGCAGTGTGACTGGAGGCCTTAGTGGGTTGTTGCAATCAGCACTCACTCAGAATCCGACAGTGAAGAACATTTCCGTTATTCACAGTTATATTTCAATATGTTCTGTATACTGTTAGAATCTAATTATTGTTCTTGATTTTAGATGTGTCGCCAAGGCATCGAATCCAGAACATCAGCCGCTTTGTCTGGAAACAGGCTAATGTGGCCAGCGAGCTGTGGGAGAAGCTCACTGCGCGCTGCATTGATCAGCACCGTCACATTGAGCGAACTTTGGAGCAGTTGCTTGAGCTCAAAGGCGCTATGGAAGAGCTCAACGTGACACTGACTCAAGCAGAAGGTGTCCGTGAAACCTGGGAGGCGATTGGGGACCTCTTCATTGACTCTTTACCAGACCACATACAGACAACCAAGGTACTGTCAGCTCGGCTCACCCGAGCCCTTCATTTACCTTATTATCCTCAAGCCTGGCAAACTGTTCCGAATCACATTCCTTGTGTATTTACAGTCTTATCAAAATTCTAGTGATTGTGAGTTTCTAAAATTTACAACAGATCTTTCAAAGTTTATTTACCATTACTGACAACTGTTTTCATTATGATGTATTTTTGAAACACTCTGGCCCTCATGACTTGTTGACCTCAATTGAATGCAATAATTATTGCTTCCGATAAAAAACAACTATGAGGTGTTTGGTATTAATAGAGCCTTATTAATATCACGTGCTTTATAGTTTTGGGCATAGCATTTATCAACCCACTCATAATGAGGGCATCTGTGCTCACGAAAAAAATCTCCATAAATAATACATAACCATGATATAATATACAGCCTACGAAAAGATTGATCATGCCTGATATATTCATTTACATATGTTAAGTGTAAAAGAACCACTATGGGTTCTCAAAACAGAAAATAAAACATAAACTAGTCACCACCGTCTGGAGGCATTAATAATTACCTTAATGAAATTTGTCAATTTGAAATATGTTTTGGTAGATTCATTATTTAAGTACAGTGGATTTTTTCCATTCACAGTGTGTAATACCAAACATAGTAAATTCATCAATTACATTTGTTTGCATGTCAAATCCTGGACATAGTGTCACATTCTGTCCCTATTCATATGGTATAAAATGCACTTAAAATTTGCGATGGACTGATTAGGCAGTGTCTGATTATATCTAGAATTTACAAATCAACAAATCTTATTTTCATACATTAACAGATTGTCTGCAGGTTCATCCGTGAGATTAGATATCTTTAATGTACTAGTTTCTCAGAATGGTCAAGTAAAATCAATCGAGTATTTAATTTTATCAGCTTGGTATGGACATAACAGAGGCTATTTTCTTTCTGGTCAAGGCTTAAATTCCTATATTCATAATTGTAAAACCCTTCCCATTAATTTTTCAATCTGTACTTTTCTACTAAGGAAGCTGGTAGCTTCATCTACATCAATAAAGACACATTAGGTGTCAGGATAGACTAATGCAGGTGAAATTTAAGATTACATATTGTTGTGCTCCCAATTCAAGTCTCAGTAAGCAATCGTTGATAACGTTGGATATAACACACATTTTTAGTAGTGTGCATCCCATTAAATCTGGGGTAACTGAGCACTCTTGAAAAAAATAACATTGCACAGCATAGTATAGTAGTCATGAACTTTCAGAAATGACGTACAAATGGTGCCTTCAAAAGAACTGTGAATAGTTTTTTAAGGCCACCTCCTGGGTCAAGTCTTCAGTGCTGGCATTCTCAAATGAGTTTCCAGGACAGCGGTGCTGTCAAAGTAGCCCCAAAGTAGCTATATTTATTCATATTTTCTAATTGTATCTCATTGGCATATCAATAATTGTTTTCGGAGCTATGCCCAAATACCATAATCTTTGTTTTTTTCAGTTTCATGGTTTCATTTTGTATGCTGTTGTCACCACTGTATGTTACTAATTTGTTTATAGGTTGTTGAGACATGAAAAAATAGATTAAGATCATCTTCATACGCAACCATAGACAATAATTTATCTCCCCCTCCCAAGGTACGAGGAAAAACATTTTACAACTTCGAAGGAGTTTTCTCGGTCTGCTGGGTATAAACTGAAAAGGGTTGCGCCAAAATAAACCCTAGATTTTGTCAATTTATCAGCTTTATCTCAGCAGTTACAGAACCTTTCGGATGGTTTTGTGCCATTACCTATGTATCCTGATGTAATGACACAATTAGGTGGAGAAAAGCTAGATTAGTTCCCAAACCACTAACTTTCTGGCAAAGTTTGGTCCTGACCACTCTGTCAAAGGCTGCCCTTTAGCCAACACAACAATAGTACAACCAACTTACCTCAGTGTGTAATTTGCTATCAACTTGAAGGCCACTATATTACGCAATCTAGATAGGCCAGCACAAAAATCTCATTTGGTAATTGGCAATACGTTGTTTTTGCATTCACTCTCATATTGTAATAGAATTATCTTTTCAAATAAGTTGCTTTATGCATCTATCAGTGTGAATACCTGTTAAATGCTTGGGGGCTTATTTATGAGAGGGTTGCATCACGTTTACACTACGCAATGTGGTACATGCGTGCTGCAAACCTCTAAGTCAGATATTTGAAGCCACGCAAAGCCACTTTGCGTGGCTCTGACTGGCTTCAAAGTTCTGGAGTAACACAACGCAGTGCAAATCACTGTGTTTTGTTACTCTGCCCTAGATAGGCGTTCCATGGTCATTGCGTGGGTGTTCCCACGCAGCTCCAATGCATTTTGACACATTTTCAGATTTACAAGAACTTGCAAACCTGGGAATGTGCCAAAATCTTACACCTTCCCTGGGAGGCGTAACAAGGAGACATATCTCTATTTATTCCTGCTCTTTCCCTGTAACATAGTGGAGTGCAGTAAGGTGACTTGCTGTGCTGCACTGCGTTAAAAGCTCATAAATGTGCCCCTTGGTGTAGAACAGTCACCTTGTTGTGTATTAGGAGCATCACATTCTCTTTCCATGAGTTGGTTATGCAACCAGTCTGAATGACAGCCAAAAACATTCAAAAATATAGTCTCCCAGAGCTTGCAGTTTAAGTAGTACAATGGGAATTCCATTTGGACTTGGTGCTCGTGAATGTTTTGACACTGATTTTAACTTTTTTAATACAGGCATTGTGCTTTCAAAGTTCCAGACACCCAGGCACATACAATATAGAGATTGAATAAATCCTACAGTAGGTGCATCTGTCAAGCAAATCTTTCCCCATCACCCTATCTTACATTATGGGCCTGACACCAGTACTTCATTTGTGCCAGTCTTTGCAAGTGTTCAGCACGGCACTTATTTTGTAACACTAGCCTATATTTATGACAGTCTACCACATGAGCAGAGTTTTTAACAAATCAATAGAGGGTTAAAAATATTAATTCCAATGCACCCAGGTCTTTCTTATGTGTCACGTGGCATAGTCTAAAATGTCCCATTTATAGGAGTGAAATGGTCCCTAGGTGGTGTTGGTACTGGTGTTTTGCATGCCTGGCGGGGACAGGAGGTGGTGCAGGCTGCAGTAGTCACCGGAGAATTGTCTTCTTGTGCCCTGGCACTCATTTATTTATTAGGTCTCGCCTGACCCAGCGCATGCGCTGGTCTGGCGAGACTTATTGAGAGGGCTCCAAAAAGTGCTACCAGGCCAGCCTAGAGCTACAGTGCATGTACGCGGGCGCGCGCGCCGCTTTTACCGCGATTACTTTCACTTTCACGGCCGCTTTGATGTTTGATCGCGATGGCGATCACTTTCACGGCCGCTTGGCATAGCCAATAGGTTTCGCTTTTGGTGCCTTATAAGTATTTAGTTATGCAACTGTTGAATGGCTAAATACTTATAAGGTCCCAAAGGCGAGACCTATTGGCTATGTCAATTCTTGTTTATTACAACTTGTGAACTGCTTGTAACTATGTAAATGTGTGGAAACAAACTTATTGGAAAGAGAATTGACATTCCCATTAAACTTGATGAAAGTCATGGTCATTGAAGCATTCACTGACTTACATGAGAGGTCTTTGCATCGAATGTTGTATTCAGATTTCACTGAAAGTACTAGCCAGTGTAGAAAGATATGTTTATGACACCAGCAAATCTGGAAAGGAGGTTCTCCGACTCCGAACAAAGCATTTGGAGAAGACAGTAGTGGAGATGTTCTAAATCAACGCCAAGGCAGAATCGATATTTCAGCTGGCCATGCATAGCATGCAATAGCCTGCAAAATATTACACAGGAGGACATACAAAGGGCAGATTGTCAGTGAGTCAAAAGGACATTTTAGCTGGGGCTAAATTGCAGAAGTGAAAGGGAAATCCACTAATCTGTAAGAAAGAAAACATTTATGAAGGTCATAGTTCATTGAGCACAAAATCTGCCTACCCTCGTTCTATGGGAGTTGCTGAAACTGAACAAAATAATGTTTGTAGAGTGATGGCAGAGCTCTGCCAGAGAGTAGTATTTTGCAGTTTTATTTGTTCAGTGTTCTCTCTTAAAAACAAATGTAGCCCGTCGGCAGAATATAACTGCCATGGCAGTTTGTTTGCGCACTGTAACCCTTATGCATAGGACATAAACCATAAAGCATGCCAAACCCTAGCAATTTATTACAAGGCAAGGCACAGAATAGTATCAAGGAATGGCAGAGAATGTAACATGTCTTACAACAAATATCCTGCAGACGTAGCAGGGTCTGATCATTTTTCGAACCGACATGTTTATCTCTATTTTCTTATTTATTCAACCATCAAACATGGCGCTTCTGCACTGAACAGTATTACAGCACGTTATATGCTGAATACTTTTCAGTAAATTGGCAAATAAATCACTTTGCCTGAAAATTTGTAAATGTGTTTGAAGATGGCAGCCATTACTTTAGAAAGAAGACAGGCCGAATAGAGGAGACTTTAGTTCCTGAAGGCAAGCAGGGGTGCTCAGTTCTTTTTTCACTATGAGTAAAGAGTTCTGGGGAGTGGTTAGAGCTCCAAAGAAGCAGATATTCTGTCCCAGAGTTGTTCTGAGTTTGAGGGAATCCATTATTAGAGAATTATTATGTTCACCTGAAATTGTTATGGTGTGGTGGAGAGCCTTGTCAGCAAGGCAGCAACATTAGAATGTAATCCTTGCATTTAGAGGCACCCGCTTGAGTTCACGTGGTATGGAGTGGATCCTGTTTTCAGAATTCCTTTGGCTGCTGCGTGCAGCATGCGCGGAGTGTGGTAAAGCGAATTGTAAGACAACAGCTAGAATTGCATTCCCAAAGTGTCGGCTATAAACAGCAAAAGCATAAACAGCTAATGTCAGGGGGTTTGCAGAGATAAGTGTTTATGTTACTTGATGGGCTGGAGGAAGAAGGGGGATTCTTCCAGCCTGTTGATGTGTGGTGTGTGATTATGGGGTAACTAAGAATGAATCAAGGGATCTTACCATAGAGAAGTATGTGAGAAAGAAGCCATCGCCGTCCAGTGAGGTTATAATTGAAGTGTCTAGTTTGTATCTTTGAGAATGGCAACCTATGTTCACCATGTTACATGTTGGTTTTTTTAACTGTTGAATTTTAATCAAGTTCTGCTCCATCATGGGTCCCGAGGTTAGAAAAAGAGGATTGCTGACTGTGGGAACAGAAGGCAGTGTAGATATTTCAGCCAGATGGTCTGTTGGTATGGACTACCAGGTGATTTTATTGTATGCCTTCATAGATCCTGATTATAAAGGCCTCTGTAAATGGTCATGTATTTACAAGACCAGTGAAATACTCATTGTGAAGTATTTTCTGGGTGATGCATTTACCGTCGCCAAGGAGTTTGCACAAATTGTGGAAAGGGCACAAGGTATCAATGTTTACTACTTCATATACTTCCTGTATAGGATGTTTCGCTTACATTTTACCCTGGGTGCAATTTGGCAGGTTTAACATTTTGTTTACTTCAAAAGTTTGAATTCTGATCCCTCAACAAACTCCCATTTGCGTGGGCATCAGAATTTCCCTCCACACTCGTAAGGCCATAGAGTATTGGGAATAAAAATAATCACATTGTGCTCTCCTGATAAATATCATGTTTAGGGTTTAGACGCTTGCCTGTATTCCGGATCCGAGTCTTCCGCTATCCAAGGTAAGGGAAACTGTTTCCAGAAGTCAAAATTACACCACGCACTGGAATATGGTTGGCAAGTGCCCTCGACAAGCTACTACATTCTCCAGAGAAAAAAGCCAAAGGTGTAAAAAAAACTCCTTGTTGGATGAACACTTCAAAAGATTGAAGAAGACAGGACTCAGTAATTCAACAGTGGAGTTCTACTGGAGCGAGGAGTCATGATCAGCAAGTGGAGGGAGCGAAGGAACAAGCGTAGGAACACAGCTGTGTTGTGAACCGTCCCCCAGCCTGACTGCAGCTCTTTACTGTAGCAGAACAGAAAATGGAAATGACATCAAACACCACAACATGAAACACAATGGAGTTGGAAAACCAGGTAGGTGCCAAGGAGCAATGATGATTAAGGATTAAGTTTAGACTTAGGACTACTAAATTGAGAAAAATCCTAATTTTAAGAAATTCGGTATTCACAGAAGGCATTTAGGAGTCCTAAAGTTAGGAGTCCTAACTATACTAGTAGTAAACTGAGAAAAATCCTAATTTTAAGACTTCCGGTAGTCACAGAAGGCACTTAGGAGTCCTAAAGTTAGGAGTCCTAAACTTAGGACTACTAAATTGAGAAAAATTCTAATTTTAAGAATTTCGGTATTCACAGAAGGCATTTAGGAGTCCTAAAGTTAGGAGTCCTAACTATACTACTACTAAACTGAGAAAAATCCTAATTTTAATACTTTCGGTAGTCACAGAAGGCATTTAGGAGTCCTAAAGTTAGGACTCCGAACTTCTGTGAATACCGAAATGAGTAAGTGCCTTCTGTGAATACCAAAATGAGTAAGTGCCTTCTGTGAATACCAAAATGGTAGTAAGTTTAGGATTTTGTCTTAAGTTAGTTCTGTGAATCGGGCCCTACATATTTAAGTACAGCAGATCAGTGTCAAGGCATGACTCATTTAATCAACATATAAGCAAAGACTGGATTCTAATGCTACTAAAACTTCACAACATGACAGATTTTAAAACACTTATCTGTCAGCAAATACATGATGTTACCAAATGATTCTCTCACACTGATCCCAAATACACACTAACTCACAGTGTGATTCTAGACAAGCACCACTATCCCTATGAGTTTACCAAAACTCATTCACTACTCTGGAAGAGTTAATGGTACTGCACATAATCTACATATTTAAGTACACCACATCAGTGTCAAAGCATGACTCATTTAATCATCGCATAAGCAAAGACTGGATTCTAATCCTACTAAAACTTCACAACATGACAGGTTTTAAAACAGTTATCTGTCAGCAAATACATGATGTTACCAAATGCGTCTCTCACAGTGATCCCAAATGCACACTAACTCAGTGTGATTCTAGACAAGCACCACTATCCCTATTAGTTTACCAAAACTCATTCACTACAGTGCAAGTGGTAAGAGAACTGCACACAATCTACATATTTCAGAACTGCAATTTACTGTCAATGCCTGACTCATATAATGAAAGCATAAGCCATAGCTGTCTTCTAATGCTACTAAAACTTGACAACATGACATGTTTTACAACACTTATCTGTCAGCAAATACACAATGTTACCAAACACTTCTCTCACAGTGGTTCCTAAATGCTCACAGACTCAGTGTGATTCTAGACAAACAACACTATCCCTAGGAGTTTACCAAAACTCATTCACTACAGTGGAAGTGGTAAAGGAACTGCAGACAATCTACATATTTCACGGCTACACTTTAATGTCAATGCCTGACTAATTTAAGCAACGCATAAGCAAAGACTGGCTTCTAATGCTACTAAAACTTGACAACATGACAGGTTTTAAAACAGTTATCTGTCAGTAAATACACAATGTTACCAAATGATTCTCCCACAATCCTTACCCAAATGCACACAGACTCACAGTGTGATTTTAGACAATCAACACTATCGTAGGACTTTACCAAAACTCATACACTAGTGTGGAAGGGGTAAGGGGACTGCACACAATCTACATATTTAAGTACAGCACATCAGTGTCAAGTCATGACTCATTTAATCAATATATAAGGAAAGACTGGATTCTAATGCTACTAAAACTACACAACATGACATATTTTGAAACAGTTATCTGTCAGCAAATACATGATGTTACCAAATGATTCACTCACACTGATCCCAAATACACACTAACTCACAGTGTGATTCTAGACAAGCACCACTATCCCTATGAGTTTACCAAAACTCATTCACTACAGTGCAAGTGGTAAGGGAACTGCACACAATCTACATATTTCAGGACTGCACTTTTCTGTCAAAGCCTGACTCATTTAATCAAATCATAAGCCATAACTGTCTTCTAATGCTACTAAAACTTCACAACATGACAAGTTAAAACAGTTATCTGTCAGCAAATACACGATGTCACCAAATGATTCTCTCACAGTGGTTCCCAAATGCACACAGACTCACTGTGTGATTCTAAACAAACGACACTATCCCTTGCACTATATCAAAACACATTTCTTCATCTAGAAGTAGTACTACATTTTAGTATAGAAACATAACATAACTAATTTCACAAATTCATAAACAATGACTGGTTTCTAATTCTACCAAAATATAAAAACTGCACAGTTATCTGTTTACAAACACATGAAAAACACAAATGCTTATCACAGAATGATTTCTACATGCACACACATTGTAGAGAAAAAAAGTACTCCCTACACTTTAGCAGGAAAAATACATTAGTCTGATTAAAATCAAAATAGTCCACATACATCCCCTCACAATTAAATAACTCATCTTTCAAGTTCTTTTGTAGATTAAGAAGTATATAAATCACTCACCATATTTTCTTTTACAGAATCTCTGCACTGTGCACCTCTCAGCAAAAGCAAAGAATGAAAAAGTTTCCCTTTCATTTTCCACACATATACATGTAAACATCAAATCCCAATCCTTTGCACATAAACTCAAAAGCAAACAGACATTTCTATTGGTTAAACATTTCAACCCTTTCTAACTGAAATACATTTCAACCCTTTCCCCAATCTGCCTTCTGCCTGTTACCATAGAAACAGGTCATTTAACACTGCACTGAGCTCATAGGTCACAAGTTCAGCACACAATGTTCCTACACAAGACAGGAAGTGTGCTTGACTTTTCAACATATCAGCTTATCATACATTATGGCCATACACCAGGGAGCCGCACAGTGATAAAAAAAAAGAAAGGCCTAGCCGCGGGGTTGGGTTTTCAGGGGCCGAAATCCCTCCTTTCATTGCTCAATTTTTTTAAATAAAAATGGAACAGGCCCCGGGCGATGGGGGCCACAATGATCAAGGGAAGGGGGTCACACAGCCCCCCTTCCTAAAAAAAAACCTTGCAACTTGTCGGAGGTTCTGTCCTCTCAATACACTACTCTGCAAACGTGCCTCCTGGTGCGCTTTTGGTTGGGGGATGAAGTACCCTTCGATGCTGAGGGTCCTTAGGGGCCAACTAGCCCACCTGTTACTCCAGTAACACAGTGGGATTGATGAGAGGTGTTAGGAGGCCAAACCCCTTATTACACCATTCTAGAAACATGCCTCTTGGGGCACTGCTGGTGGGGCGATGAGGTCCACTTGTGTCCTGAGGACTTCTGGACTAAAGTGGACTTCATGCCCCAAGCAGCAGTGGGCCAGGAGGCATGTTTGCAGAGTGGTGGAGAAAAGGGTCCTGGCCCCCTGACCACCTCTCAGCAATCGAGCTGTGTGGGGCTTACTGGATGTAACAGGAGGGCGAGTTGGCACCCAGGGACCCTCAAGAGGCAAGGGGACTCAGAGTAGCCAACCATGATTGTAGTCCAAAATTTACAGTACAATATTGTGCCAATATTCAGATACAATAGTGCTCTGTGTGCAAAGATCATACAGCTATGACAATAAGAGATAGTTTATCAAAGGTAAAACATGATTTTAGCTACTAAAATTGCTAAAATTAAGGCACCATAAGACCATAAAATTCTGTATGGCTAGCTAGCTGAAGTGCAATGTCAGCAGCATATAAACTCATTCTACAGATAACAAAAGCAGTTAGAAATAATTTATCAGACATAAAACCTGCTTTTAGCACCTAAAATTGAGATTAAGAGACTGTAAGACAATAAGGTTCTGTATAGGTTGCAAAAACCAATGTGCAAAGTCAGCAGCGTTTAGACTCTTTCTACAGATGGCAGGGACCATTGTGCAAAACCAAGCAGTTTATAAGTTCCTGTTAAACGTGCAAATCGGCAAATAATTGAGGAGCTACTTTGGGCTGTGGGTCATTATCCTTTCCAAGTTATTTTAGCATCCTGCAGTTTCAGTTTGCGATCAAATAAAAATGTACATGATTATCTACTGGTCGATGATCTATTTAGCGAAGAATTTCTTTTCAGCAATGCTCAGGAATCGTACAAGGCGACAGGCTAACTGAAACTCTCCACCAGTAAAGCATGCTTTCACTGCCTGCCTGCATGTTCTTATTCCCTTGACATTGAAGAGGGGCGTTAGCAGTAGTCTGCGTTCATATATAAGTTTCCCACATATGAACAGCAGATGTATCATGTCCTTGTTTGCTGCCCCACAGTGGCAGCAACTGAAGGTTATCTGTGGGCGTTTCCATAGTGGTAAACAGAGCAGAGATGGGATGATGCTAAGTCAGTGCTGAAGATATTTTTCTTTAGTTGCTTTGGTAAACCCTGCCTCTAGGTAAGACTGTGGAGATGCCTTGGGGTTACTGTGAAGAGTGAACCATCCGTGCACTCTACCTGGCAGCAGTGCTCTGTCCTCTGCTAAGGAAGCCCTTTTGACAGTTTTATTGACAAGCTATTTGAAGCTGTTGTATGTCCCTGAGGCCTCTCAGAGATCACGTAGGCCCAGTTGATCTATTGACTCTTGCAAGTAGGACTTAGCTGCACTGCTGCTTTTCCAATAATGGGTATATAATGAACCAGTCTCAGCTCTCTTGAACTTGTACCAGGTTTTGATGTAAGCGCTTCTGTGTGCGAGTTGTTGCATCTGCATACCAAATTCCAGTCTTATTTGTGCCGGTGAAGTGTATTTTGGTGAGTTAAAAATCATTCTCAATGCTCTCGTTACTATACCATCCATCATGCTGGTGTCCCTACCCATCATACACTCTTTCACATAGGTGATAGTTGGAATGAGCTTCGCCTGTATCACCTGAATCAGTGGAGGGAAACTTGGTCCAGCGAGTTTGATCTTGAAATTTTTTTTTCCTGCTACTTCTGTTGTAACCCCTCTTCTTTATAACGCCTCTTTATGAGCCACAAATGTACCTTTGCTGTTATTATGACCCCAAGATATTCATATTCGTTGACTGTTTCTAGCCATTGCCTGCCAAATGCCAGTTATGCTTTTGAGTGACCTTTTTTGGTATAACTGCATGACTTTGGAGTTGTCAAAGTTTATGTTCAACCCATTTTCAGCAACATAACTTTGAGTGGTGTCCAGTAAGTGTTGGAGGCTGACCGGAGTTTGGCTGATGAGCACAAAGTCATCAGCGTATAATAGGTTCAAAAGGGCAACTCCACCCATCTTTGGAGCATGGGAATTCCACTTGTCCAACTTGGTTGATAGATCTGACATAAAGAGATTGAACAAGTTGGGCCTTGTTTCAGCCCCTTTGCATTTGGAATCCTTCTTGTCAGATGGTCGCCAGCTCCCTTCTTCACTTGGATCCAAGTGTCTGTCTGTAGGTGGAATATTTCTTTTGGTGAGTTTGCCCCACAATTTCATTCTGTCTATGTGGTCGAAGGCTAAGTAGTAATCGATGAAGCAGACGTATAATGGCAAGTTGGCATCTTTTACAGTGTTCATCAGCAGGTAGAGAATTTGTATATTTGTGGTAGTTCCCACGTGCTTACTGAAACCTGTTTGATTGAGGGGGGATGACTGCATTTTCTGATGCCAAATCTGTAAGTTCTTCTAGGATGAGGCTAACTTAATATTGAATATCATTGCATATTAAGGCGACCAGCCTGTAGTTTTTTGCCTCATTCTTGACACCTTTCTTGTAGATTGGAGAAATAATTGATCCCCTCCAAGGAGCTGGGATTGTTTCTGTTTGAAGAATATGCTCAAAAACTGTTTCAATGCTTCCGCACAGTAATCCTGATCTAGTTTAAACAAGACCAGGGGTATTCCGTATGGACTCAGCGCACCTTCCCTCCAGCCTTTGGTTATCCTGTTTGTGATATGTTTGGAAGTGATTGTGATTTTGAAGGTTGCCTGAGGATGTTTGGATCATGAGTTCTTCCTCCATCTGTATAACCTATGTTGACCTCTTCATTTGCACTGCTGTGTGATTCCGTGTTTAAATGATACCAGAGAGAGCTTACCCAGGCCTCTTCTGTCAAGTGGGAGCTAACTCCATGAACTGTGGGAGTCTGTCATCTATTTACTGTGCTCCAAAATCATGCACTGTAATTGATTTTTATGCCATGGAGTAGATTGGCCCAAAGCATCTCTTCTGCTTCCCTTTTCGAATGATAAATTTTCTTTTTCTTAGTCGCTTTTAATTGCCTTAACTCCTTTAAGGCGTTAATATCCGGGCGGTTAGGCGAAACTTCTGCAGTGATCTGTTAATTGCTTTCATAAGATGTCGAATTTGCCTATTTTGTGAAGTGGAGAGGCGATCGGCTGGCGTGATTTTTGATATGGAGTTATTCCCATGTTGAGGCTTTTCTCTTATCATCAACCGTGGCTCTTCATTTGCTGAGTGAGCTTCTCCCAATGTTTTAGTGAAGTTTTCTCAGTTAGTTGTTACTTTTGGGCCAGCCATTTGATTTCCTCCAAAAGATTCTTCGCAAAAGCCGACGGTCTGTCGGGGTGGTGGGTTTTGCACTGTATGTATGTAGCTAGGATCCTTCACTGGCTGGTTTAGGTTTGCACCCTGCACACTAATTGTGATTTCCTGTGGGAGATGGTCACTATGATCTTTTGCTCCTAGATAAAAGTCTGCTATTTTGCAAATCAAGGGAAGGGTTACAAAAGTGTAGTCTATTGTGGTGCTGGCTGACACATTGTGAAAGGATGCTGCAGGGGTCGATCTACCGGGTAGCGCCCGTTTGATGCGCAATAACTTATATGTTCCATATCCCTCAGTAGATTTTTAGCTAACCTGGTGCTTTCCCTACTTCTTGTTTTCCTGCTGTGGGCTGTTCCATGCAGAAAGATGTTCTTCCAAGAAGTAGTCCTCTTCCGGTGGCTCCAGCAAGTACATGTTCAAATCGCCCGTTAGTACAAAATTTGGTGTAGGCTCGTCCGTAACCTTATTAGTTCCTCTCCCAGGAGTTTCACTCCATTGAGCTTATTACGTGGGAGCAGGCATACACTAGTGAGCATCAGGTGTAGGTCATTGTCGCAGCTTCTTATGTCCACTCTAAGTGATTGTGTGGCATTGGTGAATGTTGATTTTGTATCCAGCACCTTAGCCGCATTAATGCTCTTTAATGAAGTATATATTGCAAGTCCTCCTTTTAAATGTCAGAATTTAGCACTTGTTGAAGTTCGAAAAGGATTCCTTGAAGATGAAATGGTTGATCTAACCAAGTCTCTTGAAGAAAAATAAGATTGAAGGTTTGAAAATATAGCAGTAGCTGTGAGTCCATTGTTTTATTTCGCAGGACGTTACAGTCCCAAGAGCATAATCGTAAATGGGTATTGTCCATTGGGGACAGTTTTGTTCCAAGTTAGGCATTATTACTCTGAATATTTATTGTTCTAGCTAGCCAACCACAATCGTCTGATATTGAGGTATCAATCTTGGCTTGCCTCACCCTCCAGCCATCAGCTGTCTCCTTGTATACTGAGGATGTGCTCAGTGTCCCTCTAAGCACGGATTGTGGCTTCATCGTAGTGTGCATGAGGTGGGGGTTTGGCTGCTCATTAAATTTTGGTAGTAGGGATTCCAGATAACCTATTTTTTGATAGGGCATCAATTTGATCCACCAGACGTTTAATTGTGCTTCCTCATCCTTTACCCTCTTTGCTATTTCAAGTGATGCCCAGGTTGCTTTTGTCACCACGCTCGCTGAGAGATATTTGTACTCTTTGAACTCAATTGATTCCAGATTACAGGATCTTAGATCCACCGGTCTACTGATTGATGTTAGTAGTCACAGAACATTCCCTCTGTTGAGAATGTCATCCCGGGCATCTGGACTTATACTCTGGGATGTGCAGAATAGTATGGGTTTTTGACTGTGCCACAAGTAATTTAAGGAGTTGGCTTGATATACTCATTCTTCCAATTTGGGGGGACGTTTTGACTCCATCTGTGCTGATTCCATGGTACTTTCTGTTGTTAGAATTTTAGTTGAAGGTTCATCCTGTAAAGCTACTATCTTCCCCTCTATTGTGTCAGTTCTTCGGTCTTCCTGGCTGTTGCCACCCCAACTCCCTTGGGCCACCTCAGCTGCTTCGACGTTTGTACCAGGTTGGTTAAGGTTATTTTGCATGTTTACTGTTGTTATTTCGTTGTTTACCCCCTGCACTGGGCTTCCCTTGCTGGAATAGCAGAGCTGGTTGGGAAGAATGCTGTTATACCGGTCTTCCTTTTGCTGCCGTTCTTCCTCTGTTTCCGGTGTTCCTTTGAGGCAGATAATGTTTTTGCTCCAGCCTTGTCCTTATTGACTGCCCTGGCTGAGGGAAATCCTTTCTGGTAGCTGACTCCTCCAAGGGTCTGGGTGGCTGCCCAACAATCTCTTTATCTTTAGAGTCTGCATTTCTCTGAGAATGATCATTTTGTTTTTGAACATTTTCCCTGCTGGTTCCATCCCTCTGAACCTTCTCAGTTGTTGCTCAGTTGTTATATTATCCATCACAGGGCTGGCTTGGGATGCTACCCTTGTGGTATTAATTGCCTATTTTATATCAGACAGGAGATCCCCCATTGCAGAGGGTAATGTTGATAGTTTGTCAACTATTGCGACACAAGTGCAACATGATTTAGTTAGTTGCGTTTCAGCCAGAGCCCTTCTAATCAGATTATTCATGCTAGATAGTTTGGTATGGATATTTGTGACATGTATGGCAAGGAAATTAAGGTGAGGTAGTAATTATCAGATTGGTATTGCATTGATTTACAGTTGCATAGTATTTAATAAAGATGTCCATTTACTGTCTGTCCCATTCTGCTTCTCCTCAGTATTCAATATTCAGGATTGCAGGCGTTTTGCTGTCCTTCTCTTGAGATAATTCAGGGGTTTATGAAGCAACCAATTCTTTCCACTCTTGCAATGAGAGATATGATGTATTTAATGTGTCGCCATTTGCAATCTCTGTATCTAGCCTCTCTGGGAGGGAAATCGTTATCAGGGGCACTGTTTGAAGCCTGCTTTGTGGGTGAGAGCGTAGCCAGGTAAGGTTAACAATGTTTGGCTCCATTGCTTGACTTGTGATATGATAAGTCAGAATTGATAATACTTTGTGTAGCTTCATTTAGGTGTGAATAAGTTGTGGTGCTCATGCCATCCTATTCACATTTGCCTGAGAGTTCCTTCGCTTCTTGAATTTGTGAAACAGTGCTTGTTTTAAGTTTTTCCTTGAGGGAGGCCTCAATGAAGGTTTGTTCATTGCAATGTGTAGGTATCTCTGTTTCCACAATGGACATCAATGGTGCACAGTGATTTTGTGGCAATTTCCTAGTTGTATTTGAGTTTGGTAATATAACTGTTGGTTCTAGTGGAGCCCTTGTGACCCCAACCTCTCTGAGAATGTGGCATCATTACAGTCATTTCTCTGTATATTGAGCATTTATGCTGCAATCTCCTCTATAGAGTGATTAAGAGAGAGCATGCTTGTGTCTTCCAAGATCGTATTAATTATTTGCCCTTTGGGCGCCATTGCTCCTTGGTGGATTCCATTGCCCGAGCTTCTTTTGCCTTGTTTGTGTTTCCTTCATTTGTCATTGCTGGCTTGACGCCTAAGGTGTTGGTCTGATTTATAACTACTGGGTTCAGAAGGGATGGGAGGCTATTGAGCCTCTCATTACCTGCGCATAGCACAGCCCCTGCATCCTTCATGAAGAAAAATATTGTGTAGATCCTTGGCTGATACCCTGTTGTTGTGGCAATTGTGGCAGATTCTACTCCTACCAAAGTCGGGTAAGGGGTTGAGGCACTTTCCTCTGCTAGTATCCTTTTTTTGATTGCTTCGCTTGTCCCTTTGCAACTCCTTTTCCTTTTGTTATTCGTTGATTATCCAGTTTGCCTCTATCTCCCTGATCTCATGTCGGTGCGATCAACCTGGCCTGGCCACCTCCTAAGTTTTCCTGCTTTGAACCTCCTTGTGAACAGCCTCAAGTCCCACATTCTTAGGTCTGGGCAAATATAGCTGGTTTGCTGGGTCGCTGGTTCACTTCTTTTGTATGCTCCTATTGGGTTCCTGTTGTGCTCCTATTGTGCAGTAATATTAAAGAGGCTGCTCTACTTAATTGACTGTGCTGAGCCTGAGGTAGATGTCCAAGATGACCCTAGATCATGGGGAGACTAGTACAGCGCCACCACTCCCCACCAAGGAGTATTACCCACCAAATTCCACACACTCAGCTCTTTGATGCCTGGCACTCACAGGCTTGTGGACAGAATCCTGGTAAGTGTAGTCGCAGCCACGAGGCACTGGCACAAGGGCCACAGGAGGACACAGCAGAGTGACACAGATGCGATGGCATCATGAGGAATCTCCGCATCTCCGTTCAGTTTTCCTCCTCTGCCCCCGCTCTAGGCCAAGCATCAATCGGCCAAGCCTCTGTCAGTCAAGCCATTGCCCTCATTGTAGGTGGCTTACAGTAGGGGAATTTGGCAGGCAGGAACAGAGGTCAGTCTGACGTGGTCCAATGGTCCGAACCGGACAGCACTGGATCGATGTTTCCTAGCCCTGCCTCCTCACCTCGCTTCCTCGCAGTGTCACTTCCTCGCCTCGCTTCCTCGCAGCGTCATATCTGACCATGATGAGAGCAGAGACAAACCAAAGGGCAAAATCAATGGTATGGGAGTAACTGGAACACTTGACCAATTTTTCACTATTTCTCATTGATGATTATGATATATTACATTTTGGTCACTTCCCTCAACCCTCATAGAGGGAATAGACTTCTGAACTTCAGGTCCAGATAATATGTTGACTTGAGTGTTCAAGTCCATTGACACCAGCCTATTGACCATCCCTTTGCAATGACGTCAGAACGTACAATGGAAGACTCAGTCTCAATTCATTCTCTGTTTTGACCACTTTTGACTGCCTAGTCAAGTTTCCCGTTTCTCCCTGACTTATCACCAGGATTTCTAAATATTGTGTGTTACACAATCTTGCATGCAAATACAAAGCCATCCAGTTTCCTGGATCTTCCAGACTTGCCACCAGGGTAACTAAATATTCTATATATATATATAATTCATACACAATCTTCTATGCAAATATAAAATGATCCAGTTTCCTGGATCTTCTGAATTTACCACCAGGATAACCAAATATTGTATATTGTGGCAGTCAGTGAGATCAAATGAGACTCCTGGCTGGCTCGCCAAATGTTGGAGGAAAATTGGAAACAAAAGTAGACAAGACGCAATTGGCAAAGTAATATAAGTTTACTCAATATACCGCAGAGCAATCATCCATCACCTCTGTGAATGTTGAAAGCTGATTCCAAAGTACTGAACGCAGGCAGTGATATTTATACTGACAAACCACAAGATAAGTACAACTCCAAATGACTTATTGACCTTTAACAGTCTCGGTGATGACATACGGTAACTCTCAGTGTGGGTGTAGGTTCTTAGAATTTAAGCATACAAAAGCATATGTTTATGTGACCACACAGTGCATGGTCATATCTTGCTGAATGCTAACTGGACCAAGCTATCTGATTTTTACTATGTGTGGTATTTACAACGGCATGCACATATTAGTTTACATATGTTCTAGGGCAGGATGTGCACCTAGTGTCTCATCCTGTGTATGTGTTTAAGCATTGGTGTGAGGAACCGCAGTGCTTAGAGGGGAAGCAGGCTCCTATTTGATGGGTACATCTCAGCTCTTTCCAATAGCAGATGAAGATTGTGGTGACCTATTTTGTGCAGTATCTCATATGAACTAAACACAAGATTTTCTGTCAGGTTTGCTGAAACTGAAGTGTGATGTGACCTGTTTGTTTATGCTTAACCCACTGTCTTTCAGCACGTATCTGTTTCCATGTATGGGTCTGTCACTGATTACATAGGTTTGATGCTATTTCTAACCTGAAAGGTCCACATGGGGGGGTCTTAGATCTGTGGGGGTCTCTACACGATGCTTCTCATTCTGCCCTCGATCACTTATCCCTTTAAAGTCAACAGCATTTGTGATGCCATCCTTTGTTGTTCAGAGTAGTGGTGTGATTGCAGGTTTTAAAGCCCTGTGTGATAATACAGTGAGATACAGTGGTGCAGGTCAGTTCAGACAACTGATAACTGCAATGATCATGTGAACATAAGTGTTGCTTGCAAAATATGTGACATGCTTAAGTTATTAGCAGTTAGAGTGGCTCAGGTCTGTAAAGCATCACGAGTACTGACAAATTACTATCATATTTAAAGAAAGGTACATAGTATGGCAGTCATTTTTTCCATTAGGCAATGCATGTGGTATAATTCAGAATACCATGTGAATTATTTGTTTGATTATGCATAATTATGTTCCCAACACCCAAACAAGACCAGAATACCTCCTAACAGGTAAGTCCTCATGTGCATTATGTTGTTCGCAGGTATAGGCTGGGAATATCGAATCCTGAATATCGAGGGGTCACAATATTGTTACAAGAATATTGAGGGATAAAATATTGAAGGGCGAGTTTCTATAAATGTTTTATACCTAACTTCATATATATGCACCTTGGGCTGCGCTCACCACTAGGTAGGTCAGCTGTTCCATTGGAAAAGCGTTTTTTTGTATTGCTAATAACTTTGGCCCTATTTGTCCAGTCTCTATGAAACTTTACGAAATGGTGCTACTTCTTGACTAGTTTGTGCATGTAATGTTTTGAGGTGATCCATCATGTGGGTGCCCAGAACAAAGGGGATGCCAAAATGCAAAATCCACATGCATTTTCCATAGACTTCTTTAGAAAAGGCTACAGCAAAAACTGCTGAACAGAATTGTACCAAATTTACAGGAAGATAGATCTTGGTACGCAGATTGTGCTTTTTGTGATTTGGTGTAAATCTGCTTAGCAGATTTTGAGAAATAAAAAAAATAGATATCTGGACAGTTGGATCCACGAGAGGCTCAAGAGACTCTTGCTGGAGCGCCAATTTACAAATGGAGTGTTCTGATTGTCCCAGGGAGCTTTTTTCCCTTGGGCCAATGTGCTACTGCAGGAGTCA
Source organism: Triturus cristatus (assembly GCF_964204655.1). Classification (NCBI taxonomy): domain Eukaryota; kingdom Metazoa; phylum Chordata; class Amphibia; order Caudata; family Salamandridae; genus Triturus; species Triturus cristatus. The sequence continues at coordinate 618,713,720 of NC_140588.1, read as the reverse complement.
GACTTGTGTGGCAGTGAGCACTCTGATAGGCTGCCAGCAACATCACAAAAATGTTGCTGGACAGCCATTGCAGGACTCAGGGACTTAGTCCCCTGTCCTGAACTTGTGAAAAATAAATATAAGGTGACAGGTTAGGGATACCCTGCCCCCTAGCCCCCATGGGCGGGACCCATAGAAACCACCCCAGGGCGAAAAACAAAAACTAAATCAGCAGAAAATGCCTAAATACCATGGGATTCCTGTGGGATTGTAAAGAAAAATATCGGCCCGGGCAACATTAATTAATTATAGGCCCTGGGGTGGGGGGACATAGGTTTTCCCTCCCTAAGCTATTTAAATGTCCTTGGGAGCCATTATTGGCCTTGGAAAGCCCACCCTTGAGGTGGAAATCTGTATTTTGGGGAGGGGTGTGGTTCTGCCCCCCTCTCCAAGCCTCCCGAGGCCCCAGGGACCCAATGATTCCTTTATTAAAGGGGGGGGGGGGATGGCCCTTAAGATTTTGAATAAAAAAACACAGAAATTCACCAGTTATAGTTAGCATAGCTAACTAAAACTTGCACTTCCACCATGTACTGCTTATGATCTCACATATTACATCACTCATGACATGACATCATTTAAAGTCTCTTTTCTAGGGACTCTGATTTAGTTGCATAACCCCCCATCCTTGGAACACCAAGAGGACACCTTGGGGTACCAAGAATGTAAAATAAGGTCGATTATCACTTTTAGCATACTCATACCACAGAAGTCGAGTTTGCAGTGAATATTACTTTTAAAAGCAGTGCTGCGACACAGGGCTGTTTTTAAAATTACCTCAGGCTCTCAGTAGTGCACACATGCTAGGGCAACAAAGGCTGCTGTCCTCTAAACTGCCATGCCCTATTATATAATAGGGATGTATAGGTAGTTTTTATCCCTTGGCCCTATTATCTACTAGGGACTTATAGGGTAAGTCATGAAAATTACAAGTGTGTCTCAATGTATGTGTTTGTGCTTAACATAGCACTGGCCCTGAGCCTGACTAGCAGACCCCAGGACACAGTCAAAGTCAGCCACTACCAGTTCCATTCAGCATAAAAACAAAGGGGTAAACAGCCCAGAAAGGGTGAGTTTCTAAGAATATTATTCTGAGCTATTTTGCACTTACCTTCATAGCTCTAATGCTCTACCTGTTTTATTTATTTATTTATTTATTTGAAAGGTTTTATATAGCGCTGGCTAGACCCGGGGTTATCAGAGCGCTTTACATGAGTATCAGACCATAGTTGAATGTTACATCGTCACAAAGTTTACACAGTTTTAGAGCATAGCTACATAGTTACATGTTGGGTCGAGACAAACAATAAAGACATATAGGTAAGGGAAAAAGCAGGCAAGGGGAGAGATTCAGGGGAGAGGGGGTAGGAGCAGGGGAAGTAGACAGCGAATGAAGGAGGGAAAGAGGAGGGGGAGAGACATAGCATGAAAGAGGAGGGGGAGGGTGACAGGGGGACAAACCGGTAGACGAGTAATAGCTACGTCCAAAATCCAGTAAGCTGTGATCCCAGGGGAAGTGGTATCATTCCCCCATCTCCGTTGCGAGAGGCTCCCTTTACGCAGTGGATTCTCTCAGAGGGGTCTCTGAGACTCCAAGGCCTATCTACCGGCTCCTTCCCCAAAAAGGGGAGAGGGAGTGCTTTGGCAAAGGGCGCCTTACCATACCTCAACTGAGAGTGGCTCCCTTGGCGCTGTGAACTCTCTCAGAGGGATCACTCGGACTCCAGAGTATAAATATTGAAACTTTCCCCAACAAGGGGAGAAGGAGTGCTTAGTAAAAGGGCACAAGGGACAGGGGGCTAGGCGGCGTAGCAGGCAAGGGGAGAGAATCAGGGGAGAGGGGATAAGAGCAGAGGAAGTAGACAAAGAAAGAAAGAGGGAAAGCGGTGGGGAGGGTGAGAGACAGAGCATGAAGGAGGAGGGGGAGGGTGACGGGGGCACAAACCGGTAGACGAGTAAAAGCCGCATCCAAGGTCCGGTAAGCTGTGATCCCGGGGGAAGTGGTATCATTCCCACATCTCCGCTGCGTGAGGCTCCCTCTACGCAGTTGACTCTCTCAGAGGGGTCTCTGAGACTCCAAGGCCTACCTACAGGATCCTTCCCCAACAAGGGGAGAGGGAGTGCTTTGGCAAGGGGCGCCGTACCATACCTCAACTGTGCGTGGCTCCCTTGACGTTGTGGACTCTCTCAGAAGGGTCACTGAGACTCCAGAGTATGAATATTGGATCTTTCCCCAACAACAACAAGGGGAGAAGGAGTGCTTAGCCAAAGGGCAACAAGGGACAGGGGGCTAGGAGGCGGGTCGAACTGGCAGGTCAACAGAGGGGGAACAAACGGCAAAAGAAAAAAAATCACATTAATTACAGAAAGAAAACAAATTCAATACCAGGGTTAGTTAGCAATCCAGAAAAAGACAGGATCCACCAAAGGCAGGGGTTAGGGAGAACAAAGAGAGGGAGTCAGCGAGTTGAAGAGTCCCACAAGGAAGAGATACAGATAGCAGAAAAGGAAATGTATACGTTGTAGAGTCACTCAGGGGAGAGAATCAAGCGGGAAAGCTCAGAATCACAAAATAGTGATATTAAGTACAAGGCACTCCTACATATACTAGTGGTTAGAGTTGTAACTATGCAAATAGTAAATTCACTCAAGATTCCATTTACACAACGATTAGGCTAAAAACGATTGTATATTACTTATCTACAGAGTGAACGGAGAAATAAGACATCCAAGGGGGTAGAGAGAGGGAGAAGGGGAGATAAGATAGGTGATAGGAGAGACGGGGGGCCTGGGGGGGGAGAAAGAGATAAGGTAGTCCAGCCGAGGAGCAATGACTGAGGGTCAGCAGGATGAAGTCCAACGGACTGAGGGAGAGGACAATAAACAACAAAATGGTGGCTCCATGTCGTGGGTATCGAAGGACAGCCATGATAGGAAAATCGGACGGGCATCGAAGTTCTTCGCATGTAGATCATGTTGAGTCTGTCCAATGTCAGGCTGGGTAGGTGACAGCTGAAGGGAAAGTCAACAGCTCATCTCCTCTATAGCTAACAAAGTGGCTCCACCGGGCATCGGCCAAAAAAAGTTACGTCTCTAAGGTCATTGGCAAGATTCACAGGTTCCATGTCCTGATGGGTGAGCCGGATGAGGGGGGCAGGTGGGGATAATTAGCGTGGTCTGGTCGGTGTCCACTATGGGAGCTGTCGTACTCATACAATCCTGGAGTTTACAACTTCAGCAGGTAAGGAGTTCAGGCTGGCTGTTTCATGAAAGCCCATAGAGGAAGTAGCCATCTCCCACTCTGCGGTGATGGGGCAAACTAAGATAGCCACTGTGTGGAATACATGAGGAGGAACCCATTCCAAGATGGCCGCCACCAGCTGGGAATGGACCAGTCCCATTTCACATTCCATGGCATCCCGTACTTAGTGCTCAAGGAAGGGGGAGCCCTTCATCAACTTCCGAGGGAGAGGGCCAAAATGGATGATAGCCTCACCAAGACGCTAGTAGAGGTTCACAAAATGGGCGCTCATCTTGTAGTCAACTGAACTCAGGGGCAACCTTGCGTGCTAGGGCAGGAACATGGAAAGATCTGTAGCTATAAGCAAAAACTTTCACCACACTTGACACAGGCAGGAGGAGACGGCAGCCGGAGGAGTCACACGGACCGCAGGCGAGCAATGCCCATGCACGCATCAATCCAAAGCATTCACCTGATCTCAGAGCAATGTGTAAAAAAGAAGCTTAGATTGTGTCATCAGTAATGTCATCAATTATGTCATTTGAGTTGTCACCAGTGATGTCAGAAAAGATGTCATTTGAGATGTCATAAGTGATGTCATAAATGATGTCATAGAACATTAAATGAGTGATCTAATATGTGAAGTCATAAGCAGTGAAAGGCAGTGGCACAAGTTATATTTATCTATCTATCTATCTATCTATCTATCTATCTATCTATCTATCTATCTATCTATCTATCTATCTATCTATCTATATATATCTTCAAGCTATGCAGATGTGGAGTACGGAACAGTAAATCCTTTCTTCCCTCTGTGCACTTACCTTTTGATGTTTTGTCCCTCGATATTGCTGTAATGATATTCTGTCTCAACGGTATTTCCTACTGCAGTCCTCTTCGCATGAGATACTCGAACTGAGACGACCTGGTGAAAGGGAATGTACATGAACGCAGATGTCAGCAGGCAACACTTGCTGACCCATCCAGGAGAGCTGTAAAGTCAAATCACAGCAGCATTAAACTTGATATCACCCTTATGGGTAATGTCAAGACAAAGGTGTTGGCAGACAGCGTAAAATGGACTTGTAATAGGTTTGCATCAAGAAACACCCATCTCAGAAACGTTGCTGTTTGGCCTTCAATTACATTTGTCTGGACCCCACTCTTTCAGGAGCAAGATTAACTATACAACATTACTCCAAAATGTCTACCAGATACCCAAATATGCCAGCAACTGAAGCGTCCGACTCCGGCTAACCACAATCGTAATAATAAACAAAGTAACTCTTTCTTGGAGACTTATTCTGTAACAAATACAGTTTCAAAGCCCTTGTCGTACAAGGTTCAAAACGACTAGTTCTTATTATATTCGTATACAAAGTAACTAATACGGTAAAGTAATTAGGTTGCTGCAAAGCTTCAGTACTTCTCTGGGAAAGGTTTGTGTTTTCACGGTTCCTCAGTGTTCTGTCTTGGACCACAGTTAGGATCTGTTGTCTGTTCGTGTGTCAAATGACTGGTCTCGTAAGTTTATGTAGTATCTTCATGTAAGATAAATACTGTTCTCCAGTATCTTGTAAATAGCTGCTCAGCCAGTGTGAGAGTTCCATGTGGAATGTTGACGTGACTGGAATGTTGGAGGTTGGTGTGGTGTGAGACAGTTAGGAGAGGATGGGCTGAGCAGCCAGCAGGCTGCTCCTGGTGGGGCTATACTATGGACTTTACATCTTAATAAATAACCTAAAGATATATACTGGCTACGTCTGCTGTGTCACATCAACCTATGGAACCAGGTCACTTCAGTTTACTTTTCCCATTTCCTTCTTTATTTTCGATAAGTCAAGGCAGGCTGCTTTTTTAATGATTCTTTTTTGGGCGTTTTCCAAAAACGAATTTGTTCTAAACCCTGCTTACGCTTTTTACCGTCCAATACAGGTAGGTAGAGATAGGTAAAGTGCCACTAAGTAATCTGTTTCTTTTTTCTCCTCTTCCTCTCATTGCTTTTTGTGCTCTAGTTGTTCAAGGATGAGCTTTCTCCGATGAAAGATGGGGTGAAACTCGTCAATGACCTCGCCCACCAGCTTGCCATCTCAGACGTCCACCTGTCCATGGATAATGCACGGGCATTGGAGCAAATCAACACCCGCTGGAAACAACTGCAGGTAAGAGGGATCCTGTTTGGTAGAGCGTGATAGAAATCATAGACTTACAGTACATCTGTAAAAGCAGCATCATTGTTGTGTGAAAGCATGGTGACCCACACGTAACATGTCAGGTGAGTAAAATTCACCTATCTGTGTTTTAATTTCATGCCTCCTCCGCAAACTGGGCTTTGTGTTGGGGGAATGCCTTGGTAGTATGGTGCTCTCTGAAACCCACCAATGAGGATACATTTCTCAAGTGGACACTTCCTCATTAGCATGGTTGTGTGCCCAAATTGCTTCTATTTTGCTTCTGCAAAGGCTCGTGTTACAGAAGAAAACATGGGGTCAAGCAGGCCACTACATTTGCCTCTTAATATCCTTAGAGCGGTGGAGATTTAGTTCCATAACCCCTAGAAGGGGTGTTGTGAAGTGGCATTAAGTTTGCACCCAGAAACCATTCCACCCAATGAGGGAGTCTTCATGGCCCTTTGTAAATATGATCTGCAAACTGTAGCACATAGACACTGTAAATGTTTGTCCGATCTAAAGTAAATTGAACAACATCCTTTCACTCAGAAAACTCAGCATTACTCTACGGGATAAAGCTTCCACAACAGAACTTAATCCATCGAACTGGACAGGGCTGTACAGGGTGACAGTGTGAGGAAATACTTTTGAAAATTCTGGTTTGCTTGTGTTTATTTCTAACAATTTACGAGCTTATGGGGTCTGAAATGTATTTTGAGAAATGAAAGGAGCACTAAAGATAGGTTGCGAAAGACAATGGTTGAGAAAGACATTTAAACACTTCGTGAAAATCCATCTAAAACACAACCTTTAATCTAAAACTTTGCAGCGTAGTCATATTTTGATTATTTTTTCCAGAAGTTGAACTTGTTTGTTCAAGAATTTGCCTGCCCGAGATATCTAAGGACTATCTAGCCACATTTAATGGTGCAATATTTGTATTATGGCAGTATTCCAGAATGTATGGATCTTGGATGCCTGCTTAAAGTATGGGATATATATTTATTTTACTGCGTAATGTGTTGAAAAGAACAGCCTGCCTTTGTGGACCATAAAAAGGTCATTTTTCAGAGGGCCATGGTAATCTCGATTTGGGTTCAAATTGGAATCCATGGCTGATTCAGAGTTACAATTAGTGCGAAAATATTGCTCAGCTTGGAGGAGGTTCGCAGCTCAGAACGGAAATACAATTTGTAATATTAGCTCATTATCCCCCATTTCCGGGTGTGACCCCACAGTATAGGTATTAATATCGCATCTAATAAATACCACCTGCTACAGTATCAGTGTTTATCCGCTGCTGTATGATGTCCCAAAACACAGGGGCTCCCTTAATGAGACACAAAGTATTTTGAATTCTAATCTCTCTTAAATCTTTCAGTGCATGTTTAAGTTGGTCACAATTGCTGCATTTCCTCAACATTCTGCATTAGCATCATCCCAATATTTTGACTGCTGTGCCTTCTTTTCGTATTTGTGCTTTCAACTTCAACTACTGGGGACTCATTACAGGTGCCGTGTGCAGTGCATGGTAATTCAACTACACCTGGAGATACTGATATTACTGTTGAGAGGTTGGAGGCGCTGGGCATTACAAGTGGGGCCTTGAGAGTACCTCGAGAAATGAGCAGTTAATGAAGGATTGTTTGCCAATCCTCTTTCTCCTGGTTATTCTTCATTTCATTCTCACTATTTCACCTGGAGATTTGTGGTGTCCCACAGACTTTATAATTCGGATTACGCCAATAAGTCCCATTACCAGACCCATTGGAAATATAGCAGGACCAGCAAGAAAGGCCTTTCTGAAAAAGGACACATTTCTGTCTCATATATCCATATAAAATTAATGCTCCAACGCCTCCATGGAAGGATGTGAGTGTACTGTAGAGCATGCTGACAGACAGCAGCATAGCATTCCTAAATATTATGTGTACATATGTGTCGCTAAACCTCCACTGGGAAGGAAAGGTTTTGATGTCTTGCGCTATGAGCACTACATTTAAAAATGGGAAGAACAACAAGCACCAGAATTAAAAACAAGCATTGGCAAAGCCTATAGGTCTGGACTTTGCAAGCATGCAACATTCATTTATTGCTTGTATTTTTTTATTTTGCAAACAAACACAATATGCCAACAAAATATGTGGCACTGTTAGAAATGGGGCTCCCTAGTTGGCAATGGTTTGCACTTTTATCCAAGTAGGGGGGATACACTACTGAAATAACCCCTGCTCACCCCCTTGGTAGCTTGGCACAAGCAGTCAGGCTTATCTCAGCGGCAGTGTGTAAAGCATTTGCACATAACCAACCATAATACAGTGAAAACACTACAAAGGGATAACATACCAGTTTAGAAAAATATCCAATTCAATTCAATTCAAAATGCTTTATTCGGTATGTACAAGTACAACCATATAGCAACATACATCAAAACAGTAAAGAATCAAATTTATGAAAGTTAAATAATGAAACATTTAAAATTACATCACTATCCATGCCAATATTGTTAAATCAGTAATATATCACTTTGTGTACAGGGTTAAATTTAATCATTAGGTACATTCTAGTAGTAATTGTTAAGGGGGGAGTTAATTCAGTTTAGACATTTTAGCAGCAGTTTGTTTGTAATAAAAGTTTGTGCAAATGCCAATGCAAAAATAAATACACAACAACAATGTAATTTAACAGTAAATCACCAATAGTCATAAAACATAATAGCCAACGGGTGAACGGGGATAACGAAAGGAGGGAATCATATAATAATTGATTTCCTGTGCCAGGTACATTTTAAAATATAGGTGGCCACGCGATAGCACACATTCGGGGAAGCTAAATCAAACAACAATTGTATTGCGGCTCTTGTGTTGTATATCTTATATTCTAAAAATAGTTGCTTCAAATAAAACTTTCTAAAACCAGTATAAAAATTACAAAAGAGTAAAAAGTGACAGATGCTCTGTTTAGATTTCCCATCGCATGGGCACAGACATAACCCGGGTTTTTTTACAGTTGGGAAAGCCACCAAATGGTGGACTATTCCCAACCTCAGGCGTGCTAGAACGAAGCGATGAGAATTAATACTAACAAATGTAAGATAGGGTGGGAGACTTGTACTAAGGTTGTACTCCAAATATAATTTGAATGTACTTTGCATTGCATACTCCTTCGTTCTGGTCCCTTTTGCATGGTCCAAATAGGTGGTTTTAAGGTTACGCTTTGTTAAAACCGATGCTGTTAAAATATCTTTAAAAATATCCTGGCCAAAGAGAGTCTTATACCAGGAGTGAATATGTTCTAGCCAGGGGATTTTCGAATGCCAATCTAGTTTAATACAGTCCAAAATTACTTCCTGGGTAAACCTAGTTTCTTCTTTGGCCCATATGGACCGCCATAGGGACAAGGGACGCAATGCAATCAGATCAGCGACATAATTTATGCCTAGCTCTCTGTGGGTAATCTCGTTTGAGGCAGAAGCGGGGAGGCATAATAATCGTTTCAGGTACTTATTTTCCTCTTGCTGGATGGACAAAGCAATCTGACGATTATATCCCCATATTCCTGCTCCATACAAGGCAGAGGACATACACCTTGAATTATAGATGGAAATCATTTCTCGGATCCTGCGACCCCCCAATTTGGAGGCGAATCTGAAGATGCAATTTGTATTTCTGGTCATCTTCAGACCAACACAGGATTGCTCGTTTACCCATCTCCCATCACCTGAAAAGGTAATACCTAAGTAGCAGAAATGTCGGACTGCCTCAAGTTTATCCCCATCTAAAAAGAATGACTTGTTTTTCAATATTTTCTTACCACAAGTCATAGTCATAGTCTTACCCTTGTTAATTTTAAGCTTTCTGCCCTGAATAAAAATATGAAACTTCTCAATTAACTTTTGCAACCCATTCGCAGTCCTGGAAATCAGGACCGCGTCGTCCGCATATAATAGGACGGGTATTTGCTTTCCATTAATGATGGGAGCATCAGCATAAGATTCTTGTAAAAATTGATCAACCTGATTTATAAAAAGTGAGAATAAAAGGGGGGCAAGCACGCACCCTTGTCGGATCCCTCTACCAATTTTAAAAAGGGGGGTGCATTCACCATTTGTTCCGAATCTAACCTTACTTGAAAGGTTACTATACATTCTGGCTGGATGATTTCAGGTGGTGCGCCCATGTCAAGTAGTACTGGCCAGAGCAGTGCGTGTTCCACTAAATCAAATGCAGAACTTAGATCGGCAAAGCACATAAACAAATTCCCCTCCTTGGCTTTAGTGTACTTGCCGATGATAAGTTCAAGGTTCACGCACTGCTCCATAGTTCCTAGACCCCTTCGGAACCCAAACTGAACAGGCGAAAGAACATTATTGTCCTCGGCCCAGGTCTCTAGTCTCACCAGAAGTATACGACTCAAAATCTTTAACGACGAGTCTAAAAGTGAAATTGGGCGATAATTTCGTGCTTCGGCCCTAGAGCCCTTTTTGAAAAGTGGTACTAAGATGGATTGACCCCATGAGGTTGGTAACTCGTCCTCGATTGCTGCATTAAAATAACGGGTTAAAATGGGGGCCCATAGAACAATTTCAGATTTGAAAAAGTCCACGGGGACCCCATCTGGACCCGGGGCTTTCCCCCCCTTACTCTTTTCAATTGCCACAGTCACCTCACTTAGAGTCACCGAGAACAGTAATTTCTCCCATTTAAAACAGGTTGGAGTATCAGTTAAGACATTAGAATTAAGAACAGAAGTAAAATCAGAGGTAAAATCAGAATTAAAAATCCCAGTGAAGTGAGCTATCCAGGCCTGACAACTGACATGCGAGGTTAGTTCAGGGACATTGTCATTCTTCAGGAATGGACTATTTATGGTGTCCCAAAAAAGTTTATGATCTTTAGTATCTGCAGCCAGATCTAATTTGTCCCATGCCACATCCTGCAATTCCTTCTTCCTAATAGAAAGTGCAGTTTTATAGTTATGGCGTTCTTCCCTGATCTTACCAACATCTCTAGGAGTGGCATCAAGTGAGGTTTTTAACCTTTTTAATGACTGAGCACAATGGTCATCAAACCACACCGCCTTAACTTTCCTTGGATTCCGAGGTTTGTGTGTCAGGGATTTCTCAATGGTTTTTGAAATAATTAGGAATTTGGATAACAGAATTCGTGGGCATGGGTCCAGCAATAAACAATACTCGACCTCTCCATAACAGTTTGTGATCACATTGGCAACAAGTTTAGTGGGGTCAACTTTTGTCCATTTCACTCTCATCCCATTCGGTCTTTCTGCAACAATATCCTGAATTGGTTGACCAAAGGTATTCCTTTTGATTCCCCAACCTAATAGTTCAACGGTTACACTGTTGTGATCACTGACCTCTTGTTCAATCACCCAAACATTGATATAAGCTACAGAGCAAGATATCATAATATGATCAATAAATGATTGGCTGTTCCTCCCATGAAATGTCGGACATCTAACATTGTTTTTGTTCTTATTACATTCTAGGAGGTCCAGGTCATATTTGGCCAATAGGTTATTCAGGGCACTACCATAGTTGTTATGCGGGAAATGATTATATACACTTGTTGCTTCCCTTCCCGAGTACTCCTCCCTATGGCCACACACCCCCTTGAGTGCATAAGTACATGATTTAATGTTAAAATCTCCCACCCATATGATGGCAGCAGGTTTGGGTGTACTCAATAAAAAGGCATCAATGGCCTGCTCTATGTCAGAAATAAACTTTCCCTGTTTGTGCCCGGCAATGTTGTTATAAAAGTTCACTATTATTAAGTCTCTGTATCCACTATGGATCATACGCAGAACCGAGGCATGTTCACCTAGAACTACATGATCACTAGCACAGAACTCAGTCAGTGCAGTGGATATCAGGGTCACGAGTCCACCCTTGGCTCGACCGGCTTGGGATGCCACAGCCTGCACGTTAAAGGAAGTATAGCCCTCAACATGTACTTCAGCCCTATCCCAAGTTTCTTGCAGGCAAATAATATCATAACCTTGTTTGATAAAGTCAGCCCATATAGGGGTATTTACCTTAGAGGCTAGCCCGGCTATATTCCACGTAATAGCCCTAAGGTTCTCTTCTAAGGCTACTTGGGATGAGTTAATAACTATTGTGGCCGATGGAATAGTTGAATTTATCATGCGTTTTTCGGCAGTACATATGGTGGTATCTAACACAGTTGGGTCATTAGAAGTTCTTATAGTAATATTTTCCACATCCTGGAGAGACCCATCACTGCTTTGAGGGTCATCGACCACATTGAGTAACACAGTAACGTTCCCCACAACTCCACCTCCAATTTGACTCTCCCTCTTCCCCTGCCCGCACTGTAATTTTCAATCACAATCATCCATGCTGGAAAAAACATCAAACCTGTTCCCTAATTCTAAAGGTATAAAAGGCCTCAGGTGCTCCATTCTCCGAATGTTGTTATTCCTGTGGCCACTAAAGGGAACCATATTCCAACCTTGGTGATCGATTCGCTGATTTGATGCATAAAGGGCAGTGGGGTCATTTGTATAAACTGAATGATTTTTCCTTACATAGGATGTGGGGAAAACCAAGGACCTGGGATAAAAATAGGTCAAAGATCGAGGGTGAATTTGGCTATTACCATTGCCCAGGGGCCAGTTCAATATAAGAGCTACCGCTTCTGGGTCTCTGAAATTAATCAGAACTATATCACCATCGACGTCTTTATTCCTTCCACCAAGCCATGGGAGACGTCTTACATGCAATATCTCACCGTTTACTTTCCTATTTATAGGTCTATATGTTCTTAACCAGTGGATAATTTTATTTTTTAGCTGGGCGTAATCCTCACTCTTATTATCAGCTAAAACAGGAACCCCAGTCAACACCACCACTAAGGGTGCAGCTTCTGGGGGTAAATCAACCCGAAGACCATGAATCCCAGGGACCCCCTCCAACCTAGGGTTATCCCGCGCCTGGACAGTACTCCCTACTGGGGCAATACTGGCTTCCTCCACCAAATCCATAACGGGCTTACTAACTAAATGTTCCTTATGCAACAAAGGTCCATTTCTGCCCTGATCCGGGGCTAGGTGGCCCACAGTCTGCATTACATTCCTACTGAGATCAGGAAGTTCCCTAGGTGGATTTATAAGGGGGGCTCCAGCCTGTTTACTAGTGCCATCCGTTGTAACCTTACCTACAACGGCCATATTTCTCAATGTAGATTCGATGTTCTCTAGCCTATACTCCAGCTTCCTTAAGGTGTCAGTAATGGGTAAAAGGAGAATACTAATCATGTCCCCCAGTTGGGGTAAAAAATCCAAGGGAATAGGCGCCTGTGGAATATCTACAGCTGATAGAGCAGGCACTGGGGGGGTCACAGCAGGGTTCACAGCCATTAAACAGGTACTAATGGCCGCCGTCTGGCTATGATCTGGCCCAATTAAAGACCCTGAAACAGACCCATTAGAAAGATAGTGGCCAAATTCAGAATGCTGTGTCCTGGGGCCATTGATCACCCCCACCCTACGCCTTTTTTTCCTGGGAGGGGGGCCGTGAATAATCCCCTTTTTCGGGTTCTTAGCCTTTTTTCCTACCCCCCGTCCCACGAGCCGCGTATTAAGAGTTTTAGAATGACTTATGGCATGTGGGGGGGAGAATCGCTGATAACCTGAACACTAGGGACACAGTTTGTGGGCGAACAGTCACGTAACAATAGCGGAACACCCTCTTGCGAGAGGGGGGTGTCGGTTACACCCTTACTACCACTATCGACAACAGGAATGTTTGGGGAAGCAACCTCTGGAGCTCTACGTTTCATGTTTTCAATAGAGCGACGACGTTCTAGTCTGCGCTCCTCCAAGGTAGTGTCCAGCTCCTTATCCGTTATGAGAGGTTTTTTAAAATATCTATCAAGTGGGCCATTTACCACTGGCCTTGGTTTCTCCCCAGGCATAACATTCTCACTAGAAGCCATGGCAAAATTTAAAAGAAGAAGAAGAAACTCCCAATTACCACGATGCAGCAGAGTCACTCCTGGCCCAGCCCAGCCTCGATCGGCCTCGGAGGGTCTCAGAGGGTCCGCCCTTAGTCCGGGCTTTGTCCCGGGTGATGTCCCGCACACGCGTCCCGCTGACGCGTAATACCTTCAGGTCTTATACTGGCTGTGGATAGAGGGGGCGGAGTCGCGGGAAGAGGCGGCAGGTGTGCTAGATGGAGCACGCACAGCCTGCTGGTCCTCGCAGTCCCTTCCTCCAGTACAGCAGCTCCCCGGTCAGATTCCAATGCCCAACGAATGAAGCCAATGCCGTGCGATGCTCCAGAAGGCTGCAGGCAACAAAGGTCAAGTACTCCTTTGCGAGCGGCTCCCGCGAAGCGGGGGCCGCGAGGAGTTTTCAGCGGTCTGCAGGGGGCGGGGTCGCGGGAAGAGGTGGCAGGTGTGCTAGATGGAGCACGCACAGCCTGCTGGTCCTCGCAGTCCCTTCCTCCAGTACAGCAGCTCCCCGGTCAGATTCCAATGCCCAACGAATGAAGCCAATGCCGTGCGATGCTCCAGAAGGCTGCAGGCAACACAGGTCAAGTACTCCTTTGCGAGCGGCTCCCGCGAAGCGGGGGCCGCGAGGAGTTTTCAGCGGTCTGCAGGGGGCGGGGTCGCGGGAAGAGGCGGCAGGTGTGCTAGATGGAGCACGCACAGCCTGCTGGTCCTTGCAGTCCCTTCCTCCAGTACAGCAGCTCCCCGGTCAGATTCCAATGCCCAACGAATGAAGCCAATGCCGTGCGATGCTCCAGAAGGCTGCAGGCAACACAGGTCAAGTACTCCTTTGCGAGCGGCTCCCGCGAAGCGGGGGCCGCGAGGAGTTTTCAGCGGTCTGCAGGGGGCGGGGTCGCGGGAAGAGGCGGCAGGTGTGCTAGATGGAGCACGCACAGCCTGCTGGTCCTCGCAGTCCCTTCCTCCAGTACAGCAGCTCCCCGGTCAGATTCCAATGCCCAACGAATGAAGCCAATGCCGTGCGATGCTCCAGAAGGCTGCAGGCAACAAAGGTCAAGTACTCCTTTGCGAGCGGCTCCCGCGAAGCGGGGGCCGCGAGGAGTTTTCAGCGGTCTGCAGGGGGCGGGGTCGCGGGAAGAGGTGGCAGGTGTGCTAGATGGAGCACGCACAGCCTGCTGGTCCTCGCAGTCCCTTCCTCCAGTACAGCAGCTCCCCGGTCAGATTCCAATGCCCAACGAATGAAGCCAATGCCGTGCGATGCTCCAGAAGGCTGCAGGCAACACAGGTCAAGTACTCCTTTGCGAGCGGCTCCCGCGAAGCGGGGGCCGCGAGGAGTTTTCAGCGGTCTGCAGGGGGCGGGGTCGCGGGAAGAGGCGGCAGGTGTGCTAGATGGAGCACGCACAGCCTGCTGGTCCTTGCAGTCCCTTCCTCCAGTACAGCAGCTCCCCGGTCAGATTCCAATGCCCAACGAATGAAGCCAATGCCGTGCGATGCTCCAGAAGGCTGCAGGCAACACAGGTCAAGTACTCCTTTGCGAGCGGCTCCCGCGAAGCGGGGGCCGCGAGGAGTTTTCAGCGGTCTGCAGGGGGCGGGGTCGCGGGAAGAGGCGGCAGGTGTGCTAGATGGAGCACGCACAGCCTGCTGGTCCTCGCAGTCCCTTCCTCCAGTACAGCAGCTCCCCGGTCAGATTCCAATGCCCAACGAATGAAGCCAATGCCGTGCGATGCTCCAGAAGGCTGCAGGCAACACAGGTCAAGTACTCCTTTGCGGCAGAAAAATATCCAATATTTTTATATAATTAAAACAAGACCAAGAACGATTAAAATCCACCATACAGTTGCTAAATATATGCACTTTGCAAAAAGGACCTTCAAATGTGGTTTCTTGAAGTCGATAGCTCCATACGGTGCTAACACGGTACTGAGAACAACAGAATCCAACAGAGTCATCAGACCACGTTGGTCAGAGCTTTGGCTGACTCATAAACAGTACCTTTTCGTTGCAGTCAACACATTGGTGCGAGTCGGTCCTGGCAATCCCTCACGGTTGCTATATGAAGTGAAGCGGTGCAACGTGCGGTGCCCTCAAGGTTCAGTGCCGGCAGCAGCTCAGTGACGCTTGTCCAGCTGCTTCAGGGAGACCAGGGCTGCAATACGGAGTGAAGCGGTGCTTGTTGCGGTGCTGACAGGTGACAGTGCAAACGACAGAGCAGGTTAGCGGAAACTGGCGTTGGTCAGCCCAAAGTTTGGGGGGGACGAGGTGGTGCATTGTGAGACTTACGAGCGGTGCCCACAGCCACGATGCGGTCACTGGTGTCGAGGTCAGCAAGCAGCGACAGCGTCGGTGAGACCAGGGCGGCGTAGTGAAGCGAGGCGCTGCGGAGTTCGGTGACCACAGGTCACGATGCAAGCAGCGGCTCGGTGACAGCGGCGTCGGTCATTGTCTTCAGTGAGACCAGGGTTGCAGTGCAAGATGCGGCGGTGCCCTCTGCAGTGCCTTCTTGACACCGAACCAGCAACATCAGGTGCTGTTCCCCCTCTGTGGCAACTGAAACCACGGTTCCAGGTCTGTGAAGTCTTTGCGGTCCATGAGACTTCAGAACAGGAGGCAAGCTCTACTTCAAGCCCTTGGAGATACTTAGCACAAGTGAAGAAAGTTCAGTTCTGTCCTTTCACTGCTCAAGGCAGAAGCAGCAACTCCATGCCAACCCAACAAAGCAACAACACAGCAAAGGGGCAGTACTCCTCCTGGCAGTTCTTCTAGCTCTTCTTCTTGGCAGGTTCCTTGATTCCAGCGAGTTCTAAAGTTCTGGGGGTTGGGCTCCAATATTTATACTTCATTTCTTTTTGTTTTTTTGGGCAGAGAATATCTGTGCCCAGCCCAAACCAGTTCTGACCTCTCTGGCCCGGCTTCCTTGCAGGAGGTGGAGACAGCATTGTACAAGGCAGACCAAGCCCATTCAGATGCAAGGAAATCTCCTCCCACTACTCTAAAAGCAGCCCAGGTCTATTCAGCCCAGCTCTGACTCATCCAGGAAAGGCAGGACACACCTTGACACCCCCCCCCCCCCTTTGTGGCTGTTTGAAGAAAATGCACATCCTCAGCCCCTGTCACTCCAAAGCCAGACAGTCAATCCACAAACCCAGCAGAGGCACACAGGATGGCTAAGCAAGAAAATACCTCTTTTCTAAAAGTGGTATTTTCAAACACAGAACATAAAAATCATCTTTACTAAAAGATGCATTTTATATATTCTGAGTTCAGGCATACTAAACCCTGTATCTCTATCTTGTCCCAGTGGGAAGATATGTTTATCAGATGTTATAAATAAACTCCCATTCTGTCCTATGGAACCAATAGCCTTTCCATAGTGAAAAACTAAATACACTGTAATTCACTACCAGGACATGGTACACACACCAGTACCTGTCCTACCTTTCACATACACTGCACACTGCCCACAGGGGTACCTTGGGCCTACCTTAGGGGTGAATGACATGTAAAAAAAGGGAAGATTAGGACCTGGCAAGTGGGTGCACTTGCTAGGTCGATGTGGCAGTTACAAACTGCATGCAGGCACTGCAGTAGCAGGTCTGAGACCCCTTTACAGGGCTGCTTGTGTGGGTCGCACAACCAGTGCTGCAGGCCCACTAGCAGCATTTGATTTACAGGCCCTGGCACCCTCAGTGCACTTTACTAGGGACTTACTAGTAAATCAAATATGCCAATCATGAAAACAGCAATCCATATCACAATTTACAGTAGGAACCCCTTGCAGGTTAACGCTGAACAGCAGTGAGAAAGTGTGCAGAGACACTAAACCAGCAAAAATAGAATCAAAACTGGGAGGTCAAAAAGCAAAAAGACAGGGTAAACACGCCAAAAGATACCAGGTCTAACAGGCACCCATAAATATATATATATATAAAAATAAAGAAGTGGGCTAAACCACCAGCCCTGGCACTGTAGTGTGCTCATTTTCAGTCTGCGATGCACCTGTAATCTGGAAATATGCCATCACTCACTGTGCAAAGCAGGCAATGGAAGAAATGGGCTGACCAATTGTCCTATGCTATATGCTGTGGTGGGCAGAAGCAAAATGGAAATGGCACTTGAACACATCAATCGATGAAGAGGGCTGATGGAAAGCCCCAGGATTCATGTATTTTTTTATGAATTCTGTGGAAAACAGAAGACTGATGAAATGTCTCAACTGTTTCTAAGCCTGTCCTAAAAAACAGGGATGAAATGGGGCAGTGTTAAGTATCTGGTGCCCGGTGCCTAAAGACGTTTGCTGGGCAGCTTAGTTTGGAATGTTTATTCTTTGCAGTGCATTTTATTTCCATTTTCTAAATATTTTGAGCCTGTTGCAAAACTAGACCTTGCTCATTATTTAACACATAGATCTAATAATACCCTCAAATGTGTGATCACAGAACACTGCTTCCAATCCAGGTTTTCAGTCACAAAACGTATTAAAAGAATCAGGTTTGTCAATAGGATGGAATGAGATATGTTAAATAATATGTGAACACTAATGGAGTAAATATGGGTCATGGTTGCACACTCTGATAACACATTACCGTGCCACAGGGAAACTTCTTGATCTGATAGTCTCCAATCAGTGAAAACGAGTTCCTGTTGATAATTTCATCCTCTTAATGAGAAATCTATTTTTAAGTAATTTAAAGCAGCAGCTAATTCATTGTCATAGTGCATTGTCTGGAAATATTTCCAACACCACACTTTTATCCATAAATGATAGGCATGCATGCATCTATCATAGTCGCATCTGACGCAGGGACCCAGGACCGGACCACATAATTTACTCTAGGTAAAAGGTATTTAGCAGTTGGAAGCCTCGTGAGTTTCAGAATCGCAAGCTTTGCAACGGCAATATACCTTACTACATGAGGCCCTATATGTTTTATCGCCTATTTCAAACATAAAAACGGTCACTGTGATTTTCTTTTCTTTTCAAATCAGTGTTATTTTTTGCATTTGATATATATATATATATTGTGTCAAGCATTCCAATTTCCTTTGGGACAATGTCTGTGCTATGCAAGAATGAATTTTAAATGAAATACATGAATTAATAATATCGGTGCAACACAGCACATTTTTATTTTACCAATTTGGTTGCAGCTGGGTCTTTGTTTTTATGTTAACACTTTATTACCTGACTGGCCTAGGTATTTCTACATCCTGTGTAACTTTTAAATTATATTTGTTGTTTGTCGTGAGACATGTCAGATGTGACTTAATTGTTTCTTTAATGAAAAGTGAAAAGAATTGTGCCCTTTGACATCTTCAGGAAAAGACTGAGGGCCCTATTCACAAAGGTACACTAAGACCTGCAGTCTAAGTTTCGACTTGAAGTCTAAGGGCCCAATTCACAAAGGTAAACTTAGACCTGAAGGCCAAGCTTACCTTTGTTAATTGGGCCTGAATATGTTTGATATGATAATAACATTTTGTTAAAAGGAACCTGTTAAAACTGGGGGTCTCTAATTGGCAGAGGTAGGTACGTTTGACCAAGTAGGGACCCTTGCTTCTACTCAGGGTAAGGGGACTACACTCCTAAATAACCCTAGCTCACCCCCTTGGTAAAAACACTACAGATGGACACCACACAGGTTTTAAAAAAAATAAGTATTCTTTATATAGACTTAACACAAGATCCAAACAACAAAAATCCAGAATACTGTAATCAAAAATAGACTTAAAGATTGTAGAAATAGCTTAGTTCAAGGTTGATGGTAAATGCAACACGTTTCCCACAAAGGACCTGAAATGCGTAACGTTAAACAAACAAAAGGTTCGCATGGAGGGTGATGCGTCGGTTCCTTGTTTCGGGGGAGGAGATGTGTCTGTTCCTCAGTGCTTGCGCAAAGTAGGCGATGCGTCTGTTCCTTACCCGAGAGGAGGTGATGCGTCGATCTCTTACTGAGTTCCGGTTACGATGCGACAAGATGGCGCCTTGATGTGATACGATGATCCGGTGCGATAAGGTGGCGCCCTTGATGCAATGCGATGATGCGTGCACGCCAGGTGGCTGTGCGGCGAACTCTGTAACTTCTGAGCCACGACAGGCCTGAAGCTTTCCCACTTTTCTTATTTCTTATATTTTTAAAAACCTTATGAACCTAAGAATTGGGACAGTATCTGCCTTGGAAAAAAGCAAGAGGACTTAAAAATGCAAGAACTAACAAGTGCTTCAGGGATTACTGACAAAATGTTTCTTCCTCAGTGGGCTTACCACCTCCTCCAAAAGACTGCCAAGGAGGGAGATGTAGAGAGAGGGAGAAGAGACACCAGAATCTTCCCCCTGCTTCTCAAGCTCTACGATTGATGTGTAACAGTTTAACTTTTAAGACTTGGGCAACAACTGCTTGGTTACCGTCATAAATTGCTACAGTCAGCTGCACTCAGAGCCAAATGTCAGTCTCTTAAAGATTTGTTCTGGGACAAAAGATATTTCTGTGCCTATTCATTTGTTGCCCAGACGCTTGGAATTAAGACACTGAGTAAAGTCAATTGATAATAAGGTATTCTTTCAAGATATTTGACATCACATCATTCTATGCACAAACCAACATTGCACAGATTGATACTGACACGCTTCTCCGGTGATGCGATGGTGACCCTTGCGGTGGCGACATGCTTCTCTGGTGATGCGACGATCAGCAGATGTGGCGGAGACATGCTTCTCTGGTGATGCGATGGCGACCTTTGCAGTGGCAACACGCTTCTCCGGTGATGCGACGACCAGCAACTGCAACGTAGACACGCTTCTTCGGTGATGCGACGGCGACCTCTGCGGCAGCGACGCGCTTCTCCGGTAATGCGACGGTAACTGTTGCGGCGCCGGCACGCTGCTTCTCGTTGAGTCATGCTTTCAGCTCCCAACAACACGCAGGCTGCTGCAGACAGAATCCCTAGTAAGGGAATTCAGGGGGGGGGGCTGGTGGTGAAGTCTTGTATCCCTGAGATTTCAGCAGGAGGCAAGCACAATTCAAGCCCTTGGAAATTCTTCTTCAAGATGATGAAAGTTTCAATAAAACTCTTTCCCCTTTCCTTGGCAATAAACAAACCACTGCAGGCCAACCCCAGAAAATAGCACACTGGCAAAGGGGTAGGCAATTCCTTCTGCTTCTCTGGTTCTTCTCCATGGCAAAGATCCGTCTAGATTCTCAGAAGTGATCTAAAGTCTTGGGGTCTGAGCCCCAATATTTATACTAGTAAATCCTTTGTCCTCTGAAGGCAAGGGTGCTTGTACCTAGCCAAAACCAGTTCTGTGCAGCTTCCTGGCAGGAGGTGGAGACAGCATTGTTGAAAGCAGACCTGGCCCAGGTAGCTGAAAGGAAATCTCCCCCTACTCTCTATTCTATGAAGGCTGGGGGCACTGAAAGGAAATTTCCACCCCCTACTCTCTTTGCTGCCAAGGTCCTATTCAGCCCAGCCCTGACCCATCAGACTGCTGGGGCCCAAGCCCTCCTGTCACTCACTAACCAGACATGCAATACACAACCTAGCAGAGGCAGGCTGGATGGTTAGGCAAGAAAATACCTACTTCCTAAAAGAGGTATTTTCAGACATAGAATGTTAAAACCAACTTCACGAAAAGATGCATTTTATCATTCTGAGTTCAGGCATACTAAATTAGTTTTTCTACCATGTTCCCTGGGTCAGTTACGATTATAAGATGTTTTAATCAAACTGCCCATTCTGGCCTTGCAATAGTGAAAAACTAAATTGGCTGTAATTCACTATCAGGACATGCCACACACATCAGGGCATATTCTACCTTTCACATACAATGCACCCTGCCCTAGTCCTACCTTAGGGGTGTCTGATATGAAGAAAAGGGAAGGTTTAGGAACTGGTAAGTGGGAGCACTTACCAAGTCAGTATGGCAATACTGGACTGCACACAGGCTCTGCAAGCAGCCTCTGTGGGTGGCACTAGTGCTGCAAGCCCGCGAGCAGCATTTGATTTACAAGCCCTGGGCACACATGGTGCTAGGGTCTGACAAGTAAATCAAATAAGCCAATCATGGAGTCACTAATCCATTACATCAATTTTACATAGGGGGCACTTGCACTGTAGCATTGTATAGCAGTGGCACAGTGCCCTAAGTATCTAAACCATCAAAACATGTCAAAAACAGAGGAGACATCAGCAAAAAATGGAATGGAGACTCACACCAATCGTACCAGGTCTAACAGACCCACATATTTCCGAAATAATTTCACTGGCACTGGAATCCACAAGAAGAATTAGCTTTATGGTTTTCTGCAAGGCTTTGTTGATTTGCCTGGTTTCTGACTTCATGAGATGTCACATCTTTTTTTTCCCATCTGTTTCTGCTAACCTGATCTGAAACCCACCAGGACATCTTTGGTTACTGCTGAGCAGTGGAATTTTCCTGGGTTGCCTGAGCAACCAATGCTCATTTCACTTCTCCTTTGGTTTTCAACAGGCATTTTCACCGCTTTACTACAGTACAAGCATTGATTTTGCTTCTGTGTTTTGTTTTTTTGGCCTTTGTTAAAGGGTCTCACTAGTCACCTTTATGCCTAGGCTCACTAATGTCTCCTTTTCTTGACCATACATCGCATGTTTGTTTTGGCAGTCAATAAGCTTATTTTCTAACTTGACCACGGAGTTGATTAATGTGGGCATGTATCCTGTAAATTGAGTGCCTGGGGTAGGAGATCCTTTATTTCTTCTTTCAGACTACCATAGAAGAAAGATGCTCTCTCCTCCTCTGATAACCCAGCCTCCACGATCAAGCATTTGAAGGTCAACAAGTACATCATTAGATCATTGTTGCCATATTTGAGGTTGAGCGGTTCTGTACCTAATGACTGTGTGAAGGTGTACTTGGTAAACAACTGGCTAATTTCTTCTTTGAGAGTGTTGTGTTTATACAGCAAGTAGATATTCTTTTCAGCCACCAGAAAGAGCCTGTTGGCTCTACTATGTCCTCCTTTAGATAGCCTCTTTTGATTATTTTTTGCCTAGAAAGGATTTTGGGAGGTAGAGAAGGAAATACAATTGGCATTGATTCATGAGAATCCCTAACTTCCTGCTATCACCACTGATGCGTTCTGTGGTACCTAAATGCACTGGAGTAGGTATGACCAGTTTTATTTGAGAGGCAATCAGTGGCAGTGGAGTTGACATCATGCCTGGACTCACCTGGGATATATGAAAGGATGTGCTTCTCAACAGGCCTTCATCCTGTATCTCCTGGTTTAAGCATGCCCCACTGATGATGATAGGGTTATACAGTCTGATTTCCATCTCTCTGGTATGAAATTGAAGACGTTTGGGAAAAGTAACATTTGAAGAACCTAATTTTGTGACTCAGCAATCATTCCATTCCTGATTCCTTTATTGGTGTCACTCATTTATAAATAGCCTTTTCCTGTAAACGTGGTCTTTGCATTAGTTTACTCCTTTTTCCATTCATTTGACTTTCTGTGCAAAATTAGGAAAAGGTGAACTGTGCAAGCACATACCATAAACTCTTCGTTTGTGCAGTTCTTAGATGCATACTTTTGTGAATATGGTTCATTCTGATCTGCTGTAAGTTGCCCTTTCGCAGAAACATATTTTGTTTGTATCTTTCACTATTTAAGTCAGCTCATAGATACTGCATCGCTTGTCAATTGTTATTGTTCACCTTCAAGCAATCCTACTCTTATAGCATAGTTTATATGTATCACATGTAAGCAGTGTGTATTACAATGGTGGGCAGACACAATGGTGGAGTTTCTGAACTTGCATTGAAATGGAAGTAGATGAAAACATTTAGGTGCATGTGACATTCAATATGCAAATCTTGAAACTAAGCTTGTTTCTCCCTGAGCAGGCTTCCATCAATGAGCGCTTGAAGCAGTTGCAGGATGCCCATCGGGATTTCGGACCTGGCTCCCAACACTTCCTCTCCAGTAAGTGAGTAAAGCTTTTAAACCACTCAGTCTGGTTAGGAACTAACTTCTGCCATGAACAGGATGAACTACATATTCCAAAGACCACTTCCAACTGTACACACATTCACTGTCTGCTTCTTTTTCACATTTTCCCAAATCAGGCTGTCCTGGTTGGTAAAGCCAAGATGGACACCTTGCCATTTGTTCATGAATTTCGATTCACCAAAACGCCTGGGTAGCAGAAGTGACCCCACACACTATTTCTGAACACAATGACCTCACAGGAAGTAACAATATTTTGTCTTTGACCCTGAATCCCAAGAAATGATATCTCAAAATCTTTATCCAGATGAAATCATATTAATTGACTTCCCTGAACCCTACTGCTTACCTTAATGAAAATGTACAGTGAAATCACAGGGATATGCACAAAGAAAGAGATTAAAAAACACTCACTATTACCAATACTTCATAGGGACCAGTGGCGGCTGGTGGCTTTTGAGGGGGTGGTGAGGCGTACAAGTCATCCTTGAGTAAGAAAAGCGAGTGCACCAATGACCTAAGAGGGTTCCAGGCTAAAAGGCACTGTCTCCACATTCAGCACACAGGCAAATGCATGCCAATAGGCTTTGCATTAGCGTTAGCTCACATTTTACTTTGCATTAGTGTAATCTGAGGGTGTGGGAAGGCAAATTGTAATCACTGGAATAAACAACTCAACTTAATGATGGATAACATTGACCCTTTTGTCATAATTTAGCCTGTTACTATATCCATAGAGTACTGTCTATTCACTTGTAAATTAATTGCATACGAGTTCATGCTACTGAAAGTCTGCTATTAATTGGTAGAGACACAATACAAGATTGCTTCAGGTATAGTTATAGAAGCCTATGAGTGACTGACTGGCTCGGTTACAAAAAGTATATTTATCAACAGAAAACGAATGAGGTAATAGCTTCTATGCGATAGTGCTCCCCGCAATCTAAAATAGAAAAGGACATGGTCTTGGCATTATTCAGGCAGGAAAAGGTATGCAGAGGTGCTTTACAGGCTAATAGCAAGGTAATATTTCAAATGTTTCTTTTCATTTTACAGTTCTGCTGCACTGCCGATATTATTTAAATTGTCTCTTTTTGTTTATAAGATAATGCCATTTTATGCATGATGTTAGACTGTAGTTGTGTACCACTGGACATCCTGACTAGTGGGAGGGACTGTCAAATGAAATGACTGTGAGTTTTATTGTGAAGCAATGGTGTTGCAAGCTTCATGGGAGCAGTTTGCCCCACATGTAATACACATGTAATACACCAAAAGCCTGTGTAATTATAAAAAGCAGTGTGTTTCAAATCTTAAATACATGGTATAATGCCAGCTGTAACCAGAAAAAAATCACCACTTTTTATGATTTAAAATGTACATGACTGATTGCAATGCAGACAGACTGTCCTTACCTCTGAATTGAAATAAACATTTTTATCTCGCATCGTTTCTTTTACATTGTGCACATTCTTTTATTGCTCATTATTATTTCTTCGTATTGCTCTCTCAAGGCCGTAACATACCTAATTCTAAACCACACTGGCCTAAAATACTCACTTTTTATCATTATCTGCAGCTCACACACCCATCTCAGTTATTTGTAGCTGAAAAAAATAATATGGACTATATGCATGTTCGGTTTTGCAGGCGCCTTACTTGTCTGCCCTGTATGTCACCGTAAAGTAGCTTTAAAAAGAGGTCAAGCCGAGCCTGCACACATTCTCTGGGACAAACAGCAAAGGCAATGCTCTGTTGTCAGCACGGATGTCTTCACTTTGTATCTTCGCATGCTGCCTGAAGGAAGATCATTTGAAAACCGTCCCGCCCCCGCGCAGGCTAGCTCTACTGTAAGCTTAGAGGTTGCTTTATGCCAATGCCAACATAGCTCTTGTGATAATTATCATATTAAATACAATGAGAGCTGCACAGGGATTGGACAAGCAAGGTAACACAGCGCCCCAGTGAAGATACAGTGGGATTCGTTCTCTACCCCACCCCCTGCCAACCCATGGCCTCAACTCAGTGTGGATTTGTACTGTGAAGCCTGAAGTGCGCATGTCAGGCTGGCCATGTCCAAAGACCAGTCAGTCTGTCACGTGCACTTTAACTACACGGCACTGAAGCTCTCCATGGCAACATCTACACCCTCTCCCTTCGTGATGCCATTTTATAACGTGAGTAAATTCAGCACAGCCCTGCCGCGGTATGAGTATTTATATGTGCTAAAACGTACTATTCCTTTTTATAGTTAATTAGTTTTGACATCATTGCTTGTACAGAACTATCAAACTAGCAAAGCACAGAAATGATGATGCTGTTCAAAAACATAGTTTAAAAGATTTTACACTTTTTAATTTGTTCACTTTCATTTTATATTATAAAGAGTGCACATACTAGAACAGCTTTTTGCCTAGTTGAAGTACCTTCCAAAATATTAGGTGTCTCTTATATGTGCAGGACCAGGTCTCACCTCGTTTCCCACATACAGTGTACCTGATCCTGGACCTCGAACAGGTATGCAACACGCTGACGTGGGAATACCTGTTCTGAATACTGACCCTCATGGTAGGCAATCGTCTCCTACGGTACATTTATACAATGCCAACTTCGACTTGGAGGCTTATTTTACCAGTCTTTCTGGTGGGCAGGGGGAATAGACAGGCCTGCCCTTTGTCTCCCCTCCTTTTTGCTTTAACGATGGAGCCACTCACTGTATGCATCCGTCGGGAGGGGCAAACATGGAGCATCCCCTAGCTGACGGCCTGCATGCAGTTCTCCAATATACGTATGACCTGCTGCGCTCGGCTCGGACCTCAACTCCCTTGCTACCACGTTAAATGAGTTCACCATTGTGGCGGGCCTGCGCGTTAACTGAGCCAAGTCCAGTGTTTACGTTTTATGTCCTGGGGTCCCTCTCTGAGAGGTGTCCCTGACAGGGCACCCTTGTGGAAACGTGTAATATTTTCATTAGCATAAGCAACTGCCATTTTGGCTGTGGCGTCCATTTAGTTTCCTTCGTAATTCTTTCGTCCTCTGCTGTTCGCTTTTTCACCCTGCTTATGTTATCTATTTTAGTTGACCTCTTTCGACATGGCTAAGCAATGTACGTGCTGGGGAGTTTGTAGCTGCCAGTGCACCTCGTCTTAGATGTTATCTGTTGACTGTTTACTGCTGTCATAAGCATTCCTGCTCCCCTCCCTATTTTCTGATCAAGTAGTCATCCATCTGCCCTTGTTTGCTGATAGCTATTTCTAAACTTTTTCTTTCCATTTCTGTCCATATGCTTATATTGCAACAAAACTGTATATAAGGACGATGGTTTGTGAGTTCAGTGTACCTCCTCCTACAACACTTGAGAGTGTTGTGTGGACGTGGTCCCGCTCATGAGTGATTAATAAACTTGTTATTTTATTTCAACTCCAGTGCCGATCTCTTTTTGTTAGTCTTTGGACCCGTGGACGAGAGGGTGATCCTGCACCAGTGTGCTCACTTTTGGGTACATTTCCACACCCTTAGCTGTGGAGGCGGCACGGTTTGATACCTAGGAATACACCTGTACCACTCCACCGCTGATCTCTTTGATGGAAACTCGGGACTGGCCCTGTCATCCTTGAGGCCCTGTGTGCACTTTTGGAAGCAGTTTCCCCTGGCAATAACGAGGAGAATCACCCTATCAAAGACTGTAATCCTTCCCCAACTTCTATATTATTTTACAAATCTCCCCCTGGAACCATCTGTTCCTTTTGCCCAGATCTGGACATCCTGGAGAGAGATATTTTGGGGAGATCGGTGGCACTGCATTGCTTTGGCGAAGCTGTCAACGGGCGAGGACGGACTTGGTGCCCCTTCCTAAGAGGTTTATTATCTGGCGGCTCAATTACAGTGGCTGTCCCGCTGGCTTGAGTGTCGCACACCCTCTTCACAGCTGCACCGGGCCCTTCTGTTCCCATAACACCCTCCCTCCATCCCCGGGGTCCCTACACACAACAATAGCTCAAAGCTGCATGGTTAGGGTTCACATACTTATGTGTCAGGTCACGCCATATGCCCATGTGCTCCAACTACAGGGCCTTCCATGCCCCCTCCACCCAGGACATACCCTACGCCATTGGCATGAGCATTCCCTGGACATGGTGGATGACCTCTTCACTGAGGGATGACAACTCATCTTCGACCAATTCATAGTTGACCGTGGATACTCCCAGGCCAGTCCTCATGTAAGAACATCTCCGTAACTCTTTCAGCCTTTTCTGGTCCATGGTTGATGAGCAAACCCCGACTCACGTGGTCCTCCAGGTGTTGCTCGAGATGGGAACCGGGAGGCATCTCATCACCTGGCTCTACAGGGCACTCAGGAAACACACCCAGCCCTCACTCCTGTCCCTTTGCTCCAAGTGTGAGGATGATATTGGGAGGGTGCTACATGACAAAGAGTGGTAACAGTCGTTGGAATTCCCCCAATCATTCTCACGAAATCCATGGTTCAAAACATCCAATTTTCCATCCTGCACCAGGCCTACTTAACACCTGATCACTTCAATCACTATTTCCCCTTTGCCCACCTATTCTGTCCCTGGTGCCAATCGTCATCCATGGACTTACGCCATGCTCTGGTCCTGCCCATCCCTCTCTTACTATTCGTCTTATATACACACGATCCTCAGCAGCATCACAGAACTCCCAGACATGGACTCATGGGAGGCTGGTGCTCTGGGCATCTTCAAATGCCCGAAACGGCATACAAGCTACACACCCACTTTGCCAGCTTGGCCCTCCGTTTGGCGAAGAAGACTCTGATGGCACTCTTAAGGGAACCGTCCGTGCCACCAGCAGTGGCATGGCATGGGATGGTTTGCAACTGGGTTAGGGCTGAAGGCGAGGCCCTCCAAAAGGAGGAAGGCCGTTGACTATGTAAATTTCCCTCTCTGACGCCTGGGAGACACTACTGGACCAATTTTGCCTACTAACCCCCTCTGCATTCCCCTTCCTTGCTTTTCCCCGTGAGCCAGCGGGCCCTCTGCCCCTTATGGAAGAACGCCAGTCACCGGACCCCAACCTGGCCCACAGTCCCCTGAGGACCCCCCCTCACAGCACGGCGATCCGCTGTCACCTGCTCCTATCTCACGCCGCTGCGCCAGAGTAAGTCATGTTTCCCTTGATGGCCATGTTATGCAGGCTGAAACTCCTTATCACTCAGCCAACCCACTGCTTCTCTCAGTTGCACAGATCCTACCTCTAGGGTACCTGGCCCTCCCACTTATTCTTCCCCTCTGTTCCTCTTTAGCATAGTCTCATAGGGAACCCCTCCTTAAATTCCTTTACACCATAGGTACACCAGACTCATTGGACACGCAGAGCTCATATACCTGGCGTGACGTTGGCCCCATCCTGTGGGGTCGTCATTGAACCGACACCCACCGACACCTGCTCATGATAATGTACTAATGTTCTATCTTTACGCTCTAGCCGATGAAACTGCAATGTGACCCTATATGACCCTATGTGTGTGTTTTCTGAAAAATCGCAATAAAAACAGTTTAAAAACAAAATAGAGTGCACATTCCACTTCTGAATGTATGTATTTTTAATTAAAAGTGTAACTTCCCACCCACACCCCTCTTTGGGATCTTCAGAAAGTAAATAGTTCTTCAGAACACCATTTGTTTTCTGTGCTTAGTACTTCTTTTGCCACCTCTGAGGCCAGGAGTCGCAAAATCAGTGCTGGTGGTCCAAGAGGCAAGCCAGGGATAACAGCTGCAACACCTGGCGACCCCTAAATGACATCGATGCATTTATTTGAATCAAAGTGAGACCTTGCAAGTTTGTCATGGAAACAGTTGCATAAATATTGTTTGATTTAAAGTTTGTAATCATAAAATGTGAAAACATAACAATTTCTGTAGTATTACATTTTTTCATAGAATTAGAAGTGAATGCATGTCATAGTCTCCAAATAGGTAAAGCTTTAGGCCATCAAAGGTATGGAAATATGCAGATTGGATTGGCTTGGCTATTAATATCTAAAATCTATGAATTGGCAAAAGTTCTTGGATGGTGGAAAAAGTGCATGAGCCAATCTGCCAGCATTTTTTCAACACATGGAATATAAAGCAAATTGAAATCAGCCCTCATCTCAGTTTCCTGAGACATTGATCAAAGGCAGTACCCCCATAATAATCCAGGATTTCACAAAATTTAAAATAAACATTTTTTTTAACATCTTGAGGTCTAGATTTAGTGATTCTTCTTGATCACAGGAAGAAGATCCATCTTTGTGTGGGCCACCTTCTGAGTCTTTGCTTCTAGTCTGTCTGGAAACTGCGGCCCAGATTTACAAAGAGTTCATGCAACACAGGACAGCAAGTAAAGTTGCTGCACTGTGCTGCATGAACATGAGAGAGCAGAACTGCACCATATTAATTAAGAAGTGAGAGTTCTACTCTCTCCCTGTGCTAGTGCACTTCTGGCAGACATTCTCCAGTGCAGGCACCCTTTCCCCATACAGCAAGGTTGTATGTGATATGGTAAGCATAGTGTTTGTGCAGGAAAGGCTCACTTCCTCCCAGAATGCAGCACACATACAAAGAGGAAAAAACGAGAAATATCTCTCCTTTTTAGGCCCGCCCCAGCATGACACAGTATTTTGGCACAAATCCCTGTTTACAACTCTTTGTAGATAGGGACTTGTGTCAAAACCAATGGGTGGTTGTACGGGAATGCCCATGTACCACCCATGGAACGCCTCCTTGAGGCAAAGTAGTGCAAGGCAGTACATTGCCCTGCATTACTTTCAGTTACAAACCAACACAAATCACGTTTTGGATTAGTTTGTAAATACCAACTTAGATTTTGTGTCAGGTCTGCTTTAAAAAGTAACATATACCTGACACAGATTCTTTGTAAATCTGAGCCTGATTTTCTTGACATGTAGAAACTGCACCTACTGGCACACTAGTCAGATTAAAGAAACAGCAAAAACCATCATACAAGTAATAATGTAAACAGTTATAATAAATTACATTTAAACAGTAAATTACTGTAAGTAGAATGGGCAGATAGACGGTGATATGCAGCTCTTTCTATGCATGCAACAACATGACCACATTATAGAGGAAAGCAAAACCAAAGGGGATGATGGACGGAGTGTTGAACATTGCAAGCACTCACCCTCAGTCAACTGATCTGGGTTTAAACCATCATCATTCTTTAGCTCACTTCACCACCCCACGTTCAGACATGGCCATATGCAAATCAGTCTGACCCTGTGCCTCATGGTAACAATCCAGCCCGAACTGCCAAGTCATGTCTTCCCTGGACCGGAAACAAGCATCCTACGACCGGTTTCGGGTTCACAACCCTCATCAGCCAGGCGATCTTGAATCCAGTGGCAAAGTTAGCAAGGGACCCACATCTGGGCATACCCTGCCAACTTAGGGCGAACAAAGCAAAACCAAAGGGGATGATGGATGGAGTGTTGAACATTGCAAGTACTCACCCCCAGTCAACTGATCTAGGTTTAATCCATCATCATTCTTTAGCTCACTCCGCCACCCCAGTTCAGACATGGCCATATGCAAATCAGTCTGACCCTGTGCCTCATGGGAACAATCCAGCCCGAACTGCCAAGCCATGTCTTCCAGGGAGGACCTGGCCTGTCAGTTCGGGCTGGACTGTTCCCATTGGGCACAGGGTCAAGACTGATTTGCATATGGCTGTGTCCAAACTGGAATGGCATGGTGAGCAAAAGAAACGATGGATTTAGGCCCAGATCTCTGTACTGGGGTGAATGTATGACATTGTTCTGCATTCTGTCCATCAATAGTTCTTTTTGCATTTGTCACCCCGAGTGGGACGTGTATGCTCAGACGTGAGTCCCGTGCTCTCCATGTCACTGGAATCAAGCTATCCTGGCTGAAGAGAGGTGAAACCCCGAAACCGGTCCTAGGATGCCTGTTTCCAGTCCAGGGAGGGCCTGGCCTGGCAGTTCGGGCTGGACTGTTCCCATTGGGCACAGGGTCAAGACTGATTTGCATATGGCTGGGTCTAAACTGGAATGGCATGGTGAGCAAAAAAACGATGGATTTAGGCCCAGATCTCTGTACTGGAGTGAATGTATGACATTGTTCTGCATTCTGTCCATCAATAGTTCTTTTTGCATTTGTCACCCCGAGTGGGACGGGTATGCTCAGACGTGAGTCCCGTGCTCTACATGCCACTGGAATCAAGCTATCCTGGCTGAAGAGGGGTGAAACCCTGAAACCGGTCCTAGAATGCCTGTTTCCAGTCCAGGGAGGAACTGGCCTGGCAGTTCGGGCTGGACTGTTCCCATTGGGCATTGATTTGCATATGGCTGGGTCCAAACTGATATGGCATGGTGAGCAAAAAAACGATGGATTTAGGCCCAGATCTCTGTACTGGGGTGAATGTATGACATTATTCTGCATTCTGTCCATCAATAGTTCTTTTTGCATTTTTCACATTATAGAGGAATACAGGCTTGTCTAATGTTTGCTGAATGCAAGTCACATCTGAGATATGGAGGGAAATTGGACTGGAAAGGCTTACAATTCTTCATAAGCTTCTTCTAAGAAGGAGAGGACTTTGATATTTCCTTTGAGAAAGTGTCCCTTCAGATGAAAAAGTTTATTCCTCATACACCATGACAAGTATTTGTTTTTTGATTACTCCCAGGTGCAAGTTCCAGAAGCTACATTTCATTTGTCCATATGTGGCGAGTTGTAAGCAAGTAAGACACATGAAACACAGTAATCTGGCAGTTACTTCTTTACTTGCTGCAATGCCTTCCAAAGGAAACAGGTCTGCCTCGCCCTACCTCTGTACCCACGCGCAGTGTTGGTGTTTCTGTCAGTGGCCACTATCGAAGCAAGTGCTTCTGCCTAACCCAGCTGTCCTGCTTCTGCAACATAGCGATGGCACCAAATTCCACAAAGGGAAAGCTCCAATCTCCCCAGCGACTGCAATGGGACAGTAGTGCAGCTTTTATCTTACAGCCCAATACTGTTGGGGTTGACTGCTCTCCCCCCAGAGGCATCTATGTAGAAGGATTTTCTGAGGCTAAAGTGATGAAATATCTGTAGCACTTTTTCAAAACCCACTCGGACACACAAATCTGCACAGATTATGTGCTGTCCCTTAAATAACATAAGACCTATGTTGAGCAAGACAGTCTAAGTGGTAAGATATGTCTTTAACTTTCCAATTCAAATATTAGGAACAAGAACTTTAGATATTTGTATATTGCACTCTTCAAACGTGACAACATAATGGGAGTTGCTGTCTCCCACCACAATGGTTTTAATTTTGTTAATCTCAGAAGGCTGAAATGTTAAGATTCCAACATTACCCCTTCAGGCTACACGCGCATCTTTATTTCACAGACACTGAACTTACCGAGCCAGCTTAAGGCATTGAATGCTCTTTAGTATTTTAAAAGGCAATAGATACTGTAGAGCTCTGACATGGCTTGCTAAGTGAAGCGGTTATTTATGAATCTACTGACTGTTTGCCAAATCAATATGCTTAGTAGATTCAATATATGTTTAAATATTAATTAATAATAAATCTGCATTTCATGATAATATTTTGGACAGGTCAGTGTCTATTCAAAGGAGGCAAGTGCAGGCTTAAAACAGAAGAAAGAACATTTGTATCTGCCAGCTGTCAAACATCTGTTAGGTTCTTTGGGTTTCGGTGGACAGCTGGATGGCGGGAGTTCCGGGGCAAATGAGACCAGCCCTCCACTTTCTTGTTTTTATTAGTGTGACATTTTGGTTTTATTATCAGAAACTAAAACCTTAATGTATCCAGTGTATTATAACAGTAAGTTTTCTTCATAACATTTTTTTGCTGTCATTGTGTGTTAACCCTGACATATACATACCCAGCGGGTGCCAGGATACAAGAACTGTGATCTGCATATCTCTAGATCTATTGTTAAGGGCTAGCATTGAATACTGTTTGATTGTGAATATGTAGATCTGAGGGACTGGGACAAAAAAAATGATATTACAATCATGGGGATATATGTACACACCCCGGCTAGATTCCTATGTGTGACATTTCCATGGTTTATTGCCTGGATCATGGATGCTTATGTATGACATTTCCACGGTTTATGGCCTAGCCCTGGCCTGGATGCTTGTGTGTGACATTTCCACTGATTATGGCTTGGGTGCTTGCTTATGTGTGACAGTTCCATGCTTTCTGGCCTGGGTGCTAATGTGTGACATTTCCATGCTTTCTGGCCTGAGGGCTTATGTGTGACTTCTTCACTGTTTATGGCTTGGGCGCCAGTTTAGGGTGTGGCTGGATCCAATAGAGGAAGTGGGTGGGGCTAGTGGAGGAAGTGGGTGGGGCCGGGGGAAAGTGGGTGTGGCCTCCCACAACATTTGAGCACCTGGACTTCATATTTTACAAATTAAGCACTGGACCAGCCCCATCGCGTTGATACAATCATCTGATTCCTCGAGCCCGTTCCTATTCTTGCTGACTGTCCCATTTGAAACAATGATTTCCATTATAACCTGTAAGGCCCTCTTTAGTATATAGCGGGACATCGAAGCAACAGCTTCAGGAATACTCTTTGGAGGTAGAAACTGCACACCAAAGCAAAACCCAATATTGCCACTTCCCTCTCGATTTATGAAGTTTTGGAGTTATAGAAAAATGATTGTGCTTTCCTTACTTCACATTTCATCACTAGTATTTTTATGCAAATATTTTTTAATGAGCACTGGAAAGCAGTTGGATGTGTTATTTTATCAGATCTAATCACTTATGTAAAACAGTTATGGCTGTTTTTCTTAGCGAAGCGGACAGAGATGCAAAACTCACTTCCCCTTTTCCCATTTTTTTTTTTTTTTGCATATGTTTGATATCAATGTGAAATATGACACTGAAATAACATGATATTTTTATATTAATTTTCTATTAGCTCTAGGAATAGCATGATTTCTGTACTCATTTTATGGGGTCTTAAATATTCTCTCTAGGAGATAAAATATTTACAATCTGGTTGGAAAGCTCAGCGTTCTATTTTTATTTTCACATTTTGAATTCACTTTTTTTTCAAATAGAGCCAGTACATTTTTACATATGTTTGATTATTTATGCAAATTATGACACTAGACTAACATGTTATTTATACATTAATTTCCATTAGCTCTACGAATTGGATGATTTTTGTACAGATTTTACGGAGGCATAAATATTCTCTAGGACATAAAAAGTTAAAAATATGGTTGGAAAGCTCAGTGTTCTACCTATTTTTATTTTCACTTCTTTACACAAACTGTTCTCCGCTACATGTGTTAGTCTGTTTGTGCCCTTCCAAAAAGACTCCAGCTTCGAGAATCAGGGAGAATATTATATTTGTTTTTGCATTCACTTTTGTTGTATAACATGAATGCAAAGCTTGCTTTCAGGAGTCACCATAATTGGCCCGTCCTCCTTTCAGTCATACTTTTATGGCGTCACACCTTCTAGAAAGGAATTGAGCTTTTTTTTATACATTCCAAGACACAGTCATTGTGTTTTTCTTTGTGTTTCCAGGATAGGTGTTCTTTTCCGTGTTCCTGCTGATGTGGTCTCGGTACCCCCTGTGATGTCCCAGTTACATTGTGGGATGGTTAGTCGCAGATATGCAGCATCGTCTGTGATTTTACAGTAACAAGGGTTCTTGGACGGAAGCTCCATCAACAGGGTTTAGGGACTCACCATATTAAAGGTGAACAGCGGGGTGGGATTCCACGGGCAAACATGGATATGGTGTCAGTCATTCTGCAACGTACACAGGCACCAGAGAAGCTGTGGAGGTTTTGTTTTTCCTAAAAGTAGTTTTTTAATTGGCATTTATAGAAATCGGAATACTGAAATACAAGAGTTACCCACTGCTGCAGATATCAGTATGCACTGATGTTGGTGCACAGGTGTCCATCTAACTAGTGCGATGCAACACACACATAGCTTGGTGCAACTGGAAGGAAGTGAATGGCTGTACCTCAGAGTACTCTGACACTTCTCCTAGGAAACATTTTAGAGGCTTCACAAGAGACATTAAAAAGGTTCACATGAACATTCAGAAGGTAGGATTCGTGAGATGATTTAAAAGACACTTTCCAAAGCTGAGTTCAGTAAAAGCAGGAAGTCTCCAAGCTCTCCAGACAGTTATCCCCTTCTTCGCCAAGTTTAGACTCCACCTCCCAGAGAAAGGAGTTCATAGAAGAACACCCAAATTGAGAATATGTGAATAATCATTCTCTTTCCTAAGTTCTAGAGTGGGTAAGAGTCATCAAGGGGGTTCCAGGGCTTAAGGTACCTAGTACTAAGGTACTTTCACTTCTCAGATCAAATACTTTTTCCATCACACAAATCATTGAAGAGTGTTATTCTTTGAAGGATATGGAGCTGCACAGGATTCCTGCCCCTGATTTATGATTGCTTTCTATCCTCTGGTGTGGTGTGGGCTGAGGAATCACTTCTTCAAGTAGTGCAGATGGACTGCTTCTAACCAGTTTGACAAGGAGAATTTCCATGTAGAGAAAATAGCAGGCGATGTGGGGCTGCATCACACAAACTGTCCACTACTAATTCAAGACAAATCTCTGCTACATTTTTTGCTGATTGGTATCTTAAATGACCCATCAGTCAACAGCCTTAAACCCTTCCTAGCGGACCTAAATCTGACTCAATTGTGCGGCAGTCCCACACATAACTTAGGTGCGACTTTGGACCTGATTATTGAGAAGTGTAATATCATCCAAATGGAAACAATCATCCCTTGTAACTGGGCAGAACATCACTACATCACTTTCCTCATCATAGAATCAGTAAAGACAAGAATGGCTCAAATAAAGAAACCTAAACAATGGAGAAGTAGCTGGCAGAGAATTCATTGGAACTATCTGTCTTCCCTCAGCAACAGCATCTTGTCACCTCCTTTGGATATGACTGATGTCCATGACCTCACCTACCACTACAGCAACTCCATGATGAACATTCTAGACTCTATAGCACCCCTTCAGCTAAAGAGAATGTCCAACAATGACTCCAAACCTTTGTTCATGGCAGCTTAATGCAGAAAGACTTAAGCTTAGACTAGCTGAACGAGCATGGAGATCCTCACCGTAAAGATGCTGCCACACACTGGATGACAGTTGTAGGATCTTTAATAAATAATTTCCAACACACTCGTGAAGGGAGACACGGGGAGAGGTTGCGCCGTGTCTTCTCCAGTCAGTCATCAGCAGTTGCCTGTCAACATTCCAGAACGCACAATTGATGACATGACCAGATGGAACAATATGTACGGTATCCTGTGGTGGACAGCTAGGGCACAAATCATAACGCTCACCGTACCTCGAAAACCTTAAGCTCCTGAGATCTCTGAGGAGCATCTACAACAAATGTATCAGAGACTTGAAAGTGAATTTCTTTCGAAGCCAATTAGATAAAGCTAGAAATCGCCCAAAAAACCCAGTTTAAACTACAATCCAATATGCAACCCAACACTTCCCCCACAGGTTCTAAGCCACAGCCAAACTGCGACGAATTTGCCTCCTTTTTCATAGAAAAGACAAGAAATAACGCAAATGACCTGTGGCCAGCTACAGAGTACCATCCTTTCATACCTAACTGCAGCAGCATCCCACCCCAGAAGGCTGACACACCAGTTCTCTCAGCTCACTCCCTCAAAAACAATGCTACGTGGAGCTTATTCAAAACTTTTGAGGAAAGCACCATTTTAAAAATCCTAACAGCACTAAAACCTTCGAAACGACTTTAGCAACCTTCTTCCAACTAATGTCTTTAGTGAGATCAAAATATTCTTACTTCCCCTCTGGACTAAAATAGTTAACGGCTCAGTACTCCAAGGATTGATACCTGATTGCCTTAAAGGTGGCCATGTCTCCCACATTAAAAAAAATTCCGAAAGTGGACCTCTCAGACCTAATATACTTCTGCCCAATCACTACGATTCTGACACTAGCAAAGCTTCTTGAGAAATGTATACATTTACAATTGTGCAACCACATTGATCATTTCAGTCTCTTAGACCAATTCCAATGTGGTGTCCACCATAGCCACATGCTTTGTCGCTCACACACATAGTTGATGATGTGTTAAGAATGTTGGATCAGAACGAGTTCTGCCTTCTTATCCTCCTTAACCTATTGTCTGATTTGATACTGTCAAACATGACTGCCTTCTAGACCTTCTCAAACATAGGATGGGACTATCGGGCTCTGTTCTTAACTGGTTTGCCTCTTTTATCTCCAATAGAACTCAAAGAATCAAGGTTAATTTCTCCCTCTCCAACCCCACACAGGTCACTTTAGGGGTCCCTCAGGGGTCTTCACTCTCACACACTCTCTTTCACATATTCATGAAATCTCTGACTGAACTGTTGAACTTATCTGACATCACATGTACTCCGATTATACCCAACTGTACTTAAAAATCTCTTGCCTCAAAGATATTAGGTCTCTAAACTAAGCCCTACAAAAAACAAACATTGTAGAATATATGAAACAACTAACTGTGCTGAACTGCGTATCACACATCATAGAGTCAACAAGATTTCTTGGAATAACGCTGTACAAGAATCTGTACATGCAGGACCACATCAGCGCTGCCACCAAACGAGCAAATTTCCACATGAACATTTTAAGAAAAATAAGACCCTTCCGACCCCTGGATGACTTTAAATCAGCTGTTCAAGCACCAGTGACACCCAGGTTGGACTATGGGAGGGCCACCCTTTGCGGCCTACCCAGAGCTAAGCTGGTGCCATTTTGGGCTCCCCTTTACTCTGCTGCTAGGCTCATTACAGGGTCAAAAAACAAACAGTCACCCCACTCCTAATCTGAAATCCCTGAAGTGGCTTCCATATAAGGCAAGGATTCATCTTAAAATTGCCTGCATGACCCTTAAACCCCTCCATTTCAACACCTCAAGATACCCTGCAGAAAAGCTTGAATTATTTGGTGGTGTTCGATTTTCAGAAGCTCCAGTTCCCTACTGCTGAAACCACCTAAATTGTTTTTAAAAAAAAACCATATAACAGAGGCTTCTCAGGTATTGACCCACAAATCTGTCACACACCACCCCCTGTAATCAGAATGAACCCGTCAACTACGTAATTCAAAAAAGAAGTCTAATGGATACTGATAAACACATTTCTGCTGTAGAACTCATGAACTATACTCCAGGACAATATTTATCCTTAAGTCTGCACGCTTCCTATCTCTCTCAGACTATGTGCTTAATTCTCAGGTTGTTGTCTGTCTCGCTCCTAAGGTGTTTTCGCTAGGGCATTCTTCAATCCCAGGTTTCCATCCTTATATTGATGTCATTTTTATACCTATCACCTTGAACGTCAAGCGCTCTGATACCTGCCAGGGTCTTGTTCGCACTAAATAAAACTTTATAAATAAATACAATTCAATGGTTGAAGAGCTGGAGTAGCAATATTTTACCAACTTAGACAATGGTAAATGGTTGTGTATCATTGGGGCTTTAGAATAAGGTGCTACATTTATCTATAGAGGCAGAAGCATTTGTTAACATCTGTGAAGTAAACAATGGAACATAACACAATATCATAATA
This sequence comes from Triturus cristatus, assembly GCF_964204655.1. Taxonomy (NCBI): domain Eukaryota; kingdom Metazoa; phylum Chordata; class Amphibia; order Caudata; family Salamandridae; genus Triturus; species Triturus cristatus. Next base: position 618,674,661 of record NC_140588.1, on the reverse strand, counting down.
CAAAACAATACAAGTAAAGCATAACTGGGAACACCATAGAAAAACAGAGTATTACACAACAGCCACAGTAAACCCAATACAGATCAGCACTGCAGTCCTAAAACAGCATAACACATAACCATCAAAAACAAATTGCCGCAAAACAAATATTCATAATTATTCTTTTCACATACTACCACCTCCAGAAACCTACTTTCATAATGTGGAGGTAAGAGCTGTTCAGTGCTGTGTGCAGTCTTACCACCAAACACATGTAATAGTGACAGTCAAAAAACCAACACTTATGCCACATATTCAATGCAGTGGGATTGACTCATCAATGCAGTGTTAGTTTATTTATTTTTGTTTGGCATTATGCCAGTCAGGCAACACAAACATTAAAACAACCATTAATTCATTGTTCCTTTGTATCAACATTTAAAATAGAGATCTGTCAGAATTCTTAGATTTTTATGCGATCACAGATCCAAAGGAATATTTTTCCATGTTTATTAACCATTTACATCAGCTTTAGGATTAATAATCAAAAAATGTATTAAAGCATTACAGTAACATAACCCATACAGCACATTTAGTACCAGCATATCATATAACTAATGTTCATCCATCTAAAATGTACATGCATAATACAATAAGAATGTTATATAATAATTAGTATTCTATTTTAAAGCCGTAAAAGTGCAGAAAAGAGGCCAATAATGTGCAAAGAGCTTCAAAGTGCCACGATATACAAAATTCAGTAAAGTGCAAAAAGATAGTTTGAACCTCAATTTCAAACTTCTATTCCATATAGCTAAGTGTAAGCTTCACATCCTGTAATTTTCTTTAATAACAGCAGCCTTCACCCGAGCTGATGTAGAAATTCATTTCTTTGTTTAAATCTTTGATCTTATACTTAACTCCATAAAATGCACTCTTAAAATATCAGCAAAATACTATTATACATTCAGTCTTGAACCTGAAAAAGATCTTTGCTCCCCAATCCACAGTCCCTCAACAATAACCTATAATTCTATTATTTTAATGTCTCCCTGTATCTACTTTCATTTACAATATATAAAAAGTCCCAATTTAAAACATAATCTCACATGTTCATATTTCATAATGAAGGAATGCAATGCATCAACTTCCTATTTTTGCAATTGCCTAAAAACAGTTAGTAATACTTCACTTATTGATGTTAAAAAATATGTGCAAAATACAATCAGGTGTACAAATGTAAAGTACCCAGTGTTAGAGAAGGAACAAATGAAGTGACTATGAGTCTTGATTATATTCTTCATCTTATTCATCTTCCCTTTGATAAATACAGGGGCTTGTCCCATTCTTTCTCCATCGTTCACCTACATTGTATTTTATTTTTTTGTGCAGTTGCAATTCACCTTTGTATTCATTGACCAGTAAGTGTGTATATCTTATTCCATTTTCATATCCCTCAAGATAATTTTGATTCCTTCCCCAGACTTTTCACCATCCTCTTTTTTTTGTGTTAACTCACAGGATTGCACTAACCCTAGTGGATCAACACTCACCATGATTTCTTTCAAGTTATCATACCATGCAACTTTATTTGAAGGCAGTACGTTTTTATCGTATACTTCAGCGAGCCCTCAACTGCTCCAGAAATAAACCAATAGTTCATTGTTCTCTGGTATTACTGAAATTGTCTGTTTATCAAACTTAATTTCAACCTTAATTTGCAAAGGGCTGTGAACCTGGGGTGACCTAATCAGATCTTTCATATACTCATCTCAACCATCAGGTTTCTTCTTACTTCTTTTTCCTCTAAAATATACAACCATGTAACATCAGATTCACGATTTTCATACAATATGATTCTTTCAACAGTTCCAGACTTATTTATTAAAATATAATGAAAATTAAGTACTTCTGTCTTTTTCATTGTTTTCCTTTTCCTCCTTGTCTTCAGTTTATGATCTCACTCAATTTAGTCTTTTCTTTTAGAAACTGAAAAGTTTTCGGGATCCCATTTTGTTAGCAACATTCTCCAGAAGTTTTCTGCAAGCACTTTGGAGATTTTCATTACCTGTCTTCATATCAAGGTCAGCCTCCAACATATCTACCAAAACCCTATTAGATTTAATGGTCCTCTTTGCATTAGTATTTCTTCCATCCATGACTACCCTCTTTGTTCAATCACATCATTAAGAGTCTAAAGGATTAACTTCAGTATGGGTTTGACCTTTTTTCTCATGTCCATTGAAATTATGAAAAGCGACCTCTTCACTTCTATATCTTTTTAGCTTCACTTCTATTAGATGTTGCAATATAGCTGTTAGCAGGCAACTATTATGGTTGTAGTCCTTCACCACTTTAGTCAGAAGATTCAAAATTGCTTCCAGAATGTTTTGAATTGCCAGCAATTGTAGGGTCAATTCCTGTCCGGGGAAAGGTTTACTACATATTCTCATACTCCTAATAAGTGACTGCATTGTTTGTTCCAGTGATATACAGCCATTTTTCCATGAACAAGTTTGTCATGTATGGAAAAGAAAATCATCTAGGATTTAATGACAAGTTATTACAGGCTGTAGTATTCTATGGGTACAGAATTTGATGACACTTTTGCCGTAAACATTTCGCAATTCCCACACAACATGAAACAGAGGGCATCTTCTCTTGTTCCTTTTTAACTAAATCACATGGCAATGATGCAATAATCTAATTCTCACTCAACAACATTTAGCTTTGACTCCACAACTTCTTCATTACATAGAGGTGTATGCCATACATTATTAAAACATTTCCACCAGCTTTGTTTTCATCCTTAACTTTATTTGCTGTATTTCCGCCTTGGTTGAATTCCTCCTAATAAGATGAATTTTATTCAGGTTTCCTAAGATCGCTATCTATATGTCTATATGGGATTTAATTTCAACTTGAACTATATGTTGTGATTTATTCCCAGGAGCGAGTTCTGATTCATCTTTCCTTTTTGAATTACATTCCTTTTAATCAAAGTGATTCTTTGCTTCTGTATTTATCATCTCCAACAAACTCTTCTCCAAAAGCTGAACTTTATCTTATTTCTTCCCCATTAGCAACTTGTTACTATTGGCATTGGTTCATGATTTGGTCCTTTGTTTTTGTTTTTTAGTTTCCCAAAATAATCCATGATGGTAGTTCTCATGATCCTAGAATTCCTTTCCAGGATAGATTTTCATGGAGGAATTAGGTTATTATAAAAGATATGTAAGCTATTCATCATTATCTCTACAGAGGGTTCAGCCAAAATCACTGATTCGATTCTTTTGCCTGCTTTTTAGATGGAGAGACAAATCCCCATTCTCTGATAGTCCCAACAGTTTATTAATAACAAACTCATTATTTAAAGAAGCATTTCTTCATGATGGCTCTTACAATCCAAGTAACTTGGACATGCTCTCGTTCAGTCAAGTTTGAGACTCAGACTTATTCTTGTAATTTTTCATCATCAAGCTTTCAGGAAATATTTTAATTTGTGACATTACTAATAGTTTACACTAGATTCTACCTTTAGCCTTTTTCCGTACTTTCTTTTTCATGATTCCTGACCTTAATGTCCTCAATGGACTTATTTCCAAACTGCCACTTCTCCTGAACTTTTTTTTACTGATAAGAACGGATATTTTGTTGGAGATTGCTGCCTTTGTATTTACCTTACTTATGTCTGACCATACTTTTATATTTTCTAGGCCTTTTTTGTGTTCTCTTTTGGGTTTAACAAGCTTCACAAGAAAATCAAGAACTAATATTGAACTTTTATTGCTTAGCCTTCAAATGGACTTCTACAAAATCTTCCAACAAAGGCTTGAGATTATAAATAATACGTGAAGCCCAAGGAAATTCAAAAGCAACCCAAAGGGAGAATCAAGTATTGGAAAACTTCCCACTGCACAATCACAGCTCCGGCCACTCCCCGGCTAGTTAAACTGAGCCACCACACTGCTCAGGGGTGAGGCGGTCTCAGCACCTTATTACCGCACCCCACCCACAAAGAAGTAAAAAATATGCATAATGGCAGAGTATAGACAGCACACCAAGTAGGGCCACAGGGAGGCATGAGCGCCCAACTGTTTTTTCAGGGGTTCTGTGCTCTCACAAGTGTATAATAGAATGCAGTACTAGAAAGTGCTCACTTTGGTCCTCTCCTCACCTGTCCTTGCAAGCCCAAAACCCCTTTGCGACTCTAGAGGCTGATTCGATCCTGAGTCGTCTGGAGTAAACTGAAGTAGAGACTGGGATCGACCAGAGACTCCCTCCGGACTTCAGCAACTCCAATAACACCAGTGTCTCAGCGGAACAATTCATTGAGGACCGGGAGGAAAAAGACACAGCACTCCAAGACAACACAGTAACTAATTTTGCGGCTGCAAGCCACACTGGTGCCACCTTCTCTCTGCATGGATAGACCCCCAATGACAAGCTGAGGCACCCCACAGCCCTCAACCTCAACTCACCCATTAGCTTCCTGATGGCAGGAGAGGAGGGGAGAGAGGACCCGGGGTATCAGACAAACCACAAATAAAATGAGAGGAAAAATCCCAGCATGACAGGGCATGAGCACAGCCAGCCTCTTCCATGGCTCCAAGCGTTTTGCAAATGCACAACCGGTAATATTATATGTGTCCTGCATCGTTTGGCCAATTCCTCATAGTATTAGTAAAATGCAGGGTTGAACAGCACTTCGAAGATGCTGTTTAAAAGTACAAGGCAGCCCATGAAAGCATGGTGGCTGAATAAATACATTATCTGGAAGTAAGTGCAAATTGCACAGCTGTGGGATGCCAGCTGGGTGAGGTGGCCATATGGACAGCTATGGGAAGTGAGGTGGAAGTTATGGTTAGCTTTGCTGGGTCTTTGGTGCTCCTGAGAGCATTACCTGTTAGGAAGTTTACATTCAGGGGTTCCATGCTTAATTTATTTAGATCACATTGTGGGTATCTACAATTAGTGATGCATGCAAGGCAAACATTACCAGTATAAGGTCCTGCCAATAGTTGGAAAGCAATTCTCCATATTTCAAGCAGTGTGGAAGCCCTCTTCTGTGTCTGATGATTGCAGAAGAATCTGCCTTAACTTGTATCTGATTCCAACTCAGGGGGCTCTGAAACGGGCAACCTGGTTCCTGTTGTGATCCATGAACTACTGTGACCTGCGGGTGGTCTGCTAAGCTGTTCCTCCTTTTAGTAAAAATCCAAACTTTCTTGGAGCATTTTCAACAGAGTACCAGCCATTCAGATCAGTATCGCCTAAACACTGAGACCAATGACGATTAGTTGGAAAAGGCCCATGTTTCCTGAACACACTTTGAGCAGCGGCTGGTAAAATATGAGTGGTGAGGCAACAAGCCTACAAGATTAACTTACTTTTCCTGCCGCTTGACCACTGTAATTCGAGGGAGTTTGAAAACGCCGATCTCTGTGTACTCGAGTACAGTTTATGCCAACTGCCTACAAATAGCTATAGTGGACAAAACATAGCTGCTTCCATTCTCTGCATTTCAACACAAAGTTTGAAAGCAGCATCGGGATTGGCTGGGCTGGCTAACCCAGCACTCCCTCCAAGTACGGGGGGCTGGGTCTCTGTCCCCATAGCGCTCTCATTCAGCGCAGATTCAGAGGGCAAATGTGCGCATGTCAGATTGGCCGCATTGAAGCTAACGGCCAGAGGATGGAGGATGTCACATGGTGCACTGTGACAGGGCCACTCCTCCTCCACTGACAATACTGGGCCTACAGTACTGCTGCCTGTCCCGAAGGTGCGGATCATTATAAATAACACTGCAGTGTGTGACGACTCACATTGGGGGCGGGCCAATGCCCCTAACGCCCCTTAAAAAAGAACCACCCCTGCAATTTTTGAATTCTAGAGTGGCACGGGAATCATAGAGCAATGCAGAGTGCCCCACAACATGGGAATTCTGGCGGTGTGCAGAAAGGAGTTGAATCCCATACTTTTGGAAAAATGCTGAAAGTAGCACAGTCCACCTATGAATATGATTCAATTATGCACAAACTGCTCTGTTACAAAGTTCTGAGACTGGTAGTGAGATAGTTACATGAGGCGGGATTTCAACATACCAATACCTTGACAATCTGTTATTATATGCAATGACCAACATATGTAGTGTGGGGTAGATGGCAAACACATTTTTGCCTAGGATTGCTCCTGAATTTTGTGTAGTTGTGCAGGGCGCACTGGAATACTGTCAAGAGATTCATACATTCGACAGATGCCTGCTGTTGCATTTGAGATCCTTTCAGTCCTACAATTCTGAAAAATGGTTTTGACGTGGGATTATATCACTGTTAAGACTTTAATACATTGTGTGTATTGCTTTAAGGCACCGTAAAGGGAGTAGAGGTCTTATTTTCTTGCTTTTGCATAAAATGTAACTTGCTTACAGCAGCAGCCGCGGTAAACGGAGGGTAGTGGGGCCGGTGTGGATGCGCAGGAGGCTTTGCTTGCGGGTGAGAAATATAATTTATTTTTGTTAAACTTGCCTTTTGCCGCTCCAGCATCGCGTCTCGTCACACCGCCACTCCTTTTCCTGCCTGCTGGTCCCAGCAGCCCCTGGGACAGACTCCTTGTCCAATCCCCGCCCTGCTGCAGTGTGGGGATTGGTCTGAGCAGACAGGAAAGATGCTCAGAGCAGGGAGTCTGTGGGGTTTCTCCAGCCTTGCTGCTCAATGCAGCTGGGCTGGAGAAAACCTAAGTGCACATGTGTGTTTTAGTCGGCCTGAGACGGTCGGCCAAACACACATGAGCACTTATTGAGTGGAGTGCACTAGCTCTCCTCCTCCCCCCTCCCAAGTCTAAGCCCTGCCCCTCCCAACACTGCTGGCTAAGAGCTGGCAAATGTAAAGTAAAATGATGCAAGAACTTTGTTTTATTTTACATTTGTTTGCTCTGAGCCAGGCAGTGGGCCACGTTCCTCCGCCATTGCGGAGGAGCCGCCACTGATTGCTTATCTAGATTAGCAATAGGTTTCAGCATGGTATATGCCATTGGTTCTTGAGAGGATGCAGCATTGCTTAATTTTAGTCAGTGGTTTCTGTGCTCAGCACCGTCACTCAATTCTCAACACCAGCTCTTATCTGTGGCACTGTTTGTCTAACTTTGAGATAAGCACAACAATAAAGGGGTATATTTACAAGAACGTGTGATAACTACCGCAAGAGTAGCTTAATGTAACTCTCAACATCGCAGCCTATCGCGGGAAAATAACCCCATGTCAACGTGGAATTCACAACAAGGCGGCCCATAGCGATAGTTTGCCGAAACCTGCAAACCCCAATGCCGAAAAACCTGCGATGGGCCAAAGCGTGATAAGAAAACAGTGACAACCAGCGCGAGGTTAGCAATAATCACACGTAATGCGGGAAAAAGCACAAGAACCGCAAACGGAAAATGCCACAGAAAAAAATACATCCACAGCAGAGTACCACAGATGCACCCTGACCGACTGCAGATGACAACATGTACACCACAACATCCAAGCACCGTGGAAGAACAGAACCGACAGGCACACCGCATAAAACAGACAAGTGACAGACAAATCAGAGCCGCAGGAGCGACTCTCCCACCATACAGCATACGCACATAAGCAGAAGTGCACCTCGACATTCACAATATCCCGGTACAAACAGCAGCCCCTCCACAACTGAACACAGGACACAACTGGTTCCGCAAATGTGCACAACATAGCAAATCACATCTGAAACTGCATGAAAATGTAACATGACAATGTAAAAGTGCAACCTGTAACCTGCAAATATGTTTTAATCTCACATGCAGTGCAATTGGACATCTTCTATTGTACCATGAGTGCCATGGACGGCCACAATGTAACGTGCTCATGAGAAGTAAGTGTCAATGATGGAGTTCCTACAGGCCATTCTTGCCGCAGCTGCAGTGGGATGTGGGCCACCTGCCCCATCGTCACCATCATTGCCCGGTACCTCTGGAACTGGGATCCATGGGGCATTGGTGCGAACACAGATGTTTTGCAACACACAACATGCAACGATCATCTTGCACACAATGTCCGGGCTGTACAGGAGCTTTCCACCTGTGCTGTCCAGGCACCTGAAACGTGACTTCAACACGCCAAATGTGTGTTCAGTGATGCCCCTGGTGCGTATGTGGGCCACATTGTACTGCATCTGGGTGGGTGTGTCCGGGTCTTGGAGGGGTGTCATCATCCAAGGGCAGAGTGCATATCCTTGATCACCTGTGACAGTGCAGGGAGAAAAGAGTCAATACTTAGTTCGGCAGGATGTGATGGCAGGCCCACTAATACAGTGACGCCTGTGCTGGCTGTGTGTGCAGTGAGTGTACGCCAGCCCTCAAGGAGTAGTTGGTGCTGGCAACAACTCCAACAGACATCAGGCACTCAGAAATGCATTGTCAGTACAACAAGGGGGAATGACTCGAGTCGCCAGGGCTAGTGGCCCCGGAAGCACAGCGGCGGACACGGGCCCACCGTCACGGCACGCTGACCTGTGGGAGACTGGGGTAGGGTCATGAGGGCAGAGCAGGGCCTTACATGTGTCATGGGTGCCTTCTGCAAAGTGTCACGGGGAGAATGGGAGGCCTACCCCCAGGGCATGATGCAGGGGGCACATGCCAGCTGTGTCCAGCAACATGGCAGATATGAATGCCACAGACCCAGGCCAGATACCAAGTCCGTACCTGTCCATTGCTGATGACAGCCCCCAGGCTACAGGCTCAGACACCAACAATGTTTCGCTGGAGGAAGACGGTCACTCATGGTGCATAGGGTTAGTGGCACCATGTGTCGCAGGCCTGCGATATGGAATCATGCCTCACTGATCGAAGGGAGTCTTGTGCTGTGGCCGCTGCCACGGACTTGGGACCACTGCCATTCAGGACACTGTTCCACATGTGGGACCTACTGGGCCGAAGAGGACGCCGGTGGTGCATGTAAATTAGTAAGGAGTGATGGGGACCAGCATTGGGGGGGGGCCAGCGATGGTCTGTGGAGGCTGCAGAGGTCACAGGTCTGGGGCTTGGTGCTTGCACCGACACATGTTGAGCCCTCTGTGACACACGATGGTGTCGGCAGGTGACCACTGGGGCGGGAAGGCCTGGTCTGTGCATCAGTGTCCTGGGGTGCAGCAGGTGCACAGGGTCGCAGGCCCCCCTGCTCACGGTGTCGGCCTCGTGGCAGGCCGCATGGCACCGCACTGTCAGTGACGTTGGCCTTCCTGGGAGTGGACCACGCCGTGCCCAACGGGGTTTGTCACCACACCCCTGCGCAGCCCTGGCGTACTCAGGGCCAACCCACTACGCTCACGCACACAGGGGGGGACGCAGCATGCAACACTTCTGCTACCTGTCCCAAGGCCTGGGGTGACACGGTTGCTTCCACTGCTCACTACTCGCCAGTCACCAGCAGTTGTGGTCTGCATGGACATATCCTGCACATCCACCCCTCACTTCTCGTTGTGTACATTCCCACTCATGGGTCACTTGAATCCTCGCACATGGCTGCATTCCGCTTCTCCACACGTTCAGCTGTTGTGTGGCTGTGCTGCCATGAAATGTCTGTGTTGGGTGCAGGGGTAGCCCAGGATGACCATGGAGTGGTGTTGTCGTGTCTGGTAGGTGGTCGTGTAGTGTGACATGTTGTATGTAGTTTGGTCATGTGTGAGTTCCCACAGTTGTGCGTTGTGTGTTGGTTGTTTTGGGGTGTGTGATGTGTTGATTTGGCACTTACCAACGAGCAGTCCTGTTCCATATGTGCCATCCTGGAAGCGCTGGTTGATGACGGACTGTCGGAAGATGAAGGAATCATGCACACTGCCTGGGTAGTTGGCGACGACATTGGTGACAAGTCCCTGGTGGTCCACTATTGCCTGCACATTAATCGAAAGCTGATGCTTTCTGTTGCGGTAGTGGTGTGCAGTATCCGCAGGGGGCACAAGTGGGACATGTGTGCAGTTAATTGCCCCCAACACGGCCTGGAATCCGGCTATGGCGTAGAAACCTTGCTTTGTCTCCAGCTGTTCCTGCGCAGTGTTGGGGAAGTGAAGGTACTGGGGAATGAAGCTGAGGATGGCATCCAGGACAGGTGTGATGAACTTTGATAGGGCTGACTGTGAGACCCCTCCAACTCTGGCAGTTGTTGGTTGGAAGGTACCAGAGGCCAACAGGTGCATCACAGCCAGCAGCTTTGTCTGCGGAGGGAAGTTGGTTATCCGCTGTGTTGGGACCGTCAGCCTGTGGGCGATGTGGGTCATGATGCTGAGGATGGTTGCCCTTTTGAGTCTGTAGTGGGCAATGACTTCCTTGGGCGTTAGGTCTGTGAGAGTGGTGTGTTTTCGGTAGGTCCGCTGTATTACTCTGCGCTGCGTCTGTGATGGTCAGGGCAGGGGGGGGGGGGGGGGCCGGGTCCGGGTCCTGGGGGTGGTGGCGCTGGGTGTTTGTGGCCCTGTTGGGGCTCCGAGCTGCATGATGAGTAGCTCCATGGCGTTGTTTGTTCTTCGGGTGTGGCTGTGTGCAAGGCTCCGTTGCATACTGCAGGTAGTCGTCCGTCTTTACACCTGCTTGAGGCAGGTGTTAAATACCTGCGGCTACCACAGCTTATCGCCTGTTTTTGGTTCGCTTTGCAGATCTGGCAGTTCGTTGTGAAAGTGGTGTTGTGTTTTTTTCGTGTGTTTTTGCACGGGAACACCTACTCTGCATCTCATTAGGGTTAGTTCGTGGTGTCTTCCGTGGTGATAAATGTTGGGGAATACTGACTATGTCTGCAGTTTGCACCAGCTTGTGAATAGGGAGTTAGGTCTATCTCAACTTTTGATGCGTTAAGGTGGAGATAAATCGGAGATCAGTCCTTGTGAATATCCCCCAAAGTGTTTAATAAGTCAATGCACCTTAAAATTGATAATACTTTCCACCCACGCCATTCTTATAGGTTTTAGCAGCCTGGAATAGTCTGAATTATCACACTTGTAGGAGTGTATTGGTTAGTACTTGTGTCAGTATTCACATTGGCAGTGCAGGAAGGGAGAATGGGTGTTGCGAGCCACACTGACCCCCTGAGAAGGCCCAGGAACTTACATGTTTACCATTAAATACTGGCATGCAGTCACTTTCATTCCAGCATACAATGAGACTGACAGTAATTTACTCTTAAAAAACGCAGTATTATTGGTCACCATGTCTTCTGTTCAGAGATCGGGGACATTAGGGGCTCTGTTGCATCAGGCTTATGTCGTTGGTTCATTCAGAGACTTTGTTGTAAATTGAATGTCAGGTCACAAATATTGTCATCATTTAACTATTCATCAGAAATTGTGCTTTTCACTTATTTTCCTGCTCCAATTTCAGAGGAGGTGAAAAATCTGTTAAATTTGTAATTAACTCAGTCAGTTAGGAAACCAGTCAGCCTTTTTGTGACATTTGGTTCAGCAGAACAGAATGCGTAGATGGATTAAGGCCAGTGCTGCTCTGGCCTACATTATGTCAGGTAAGGCAATTCATGGAAGATCTGCTAAATGATGGCAACCTGATGGGTACAGGTATGAGGAGTCATTTTGGTTCAATTTCATCAAGACTGCCAGAGGCATAATTCTTCCAACATTTGTTCCACACTATTCTTGGATAGATGGTGATCCTGAGGGAGACAGAGGCTATGTGTGCATCACCCAGTAAATTTGAATTTTCATGATGATGCATTTGGATGTATGGGCATCATGTGGGCCTATTATTTGGCCAATCAGTTGGGATGAAAACAAGGGATGTGGTGGTAATCTTTACACTGTTCCCAGTATTCCCACTGGTCCTAGTCAAATTCTTCCTAACCACAATCCTAAGAGGCATTCCACTCCCCCCGGTTAATAGGACTTTGGGCACTGGGGGACTTGTTCATTACCAGGAGAACTGTGAGCAGGGTTGTTGCTGGTCCGTACCTTGGATGATGTTTGCAGGACTAGTTTAGTTGTTGAAAACAGCAGGCTTCCTTTCCAGGGGGTGGGGCCACCTCAATGGCCAGGAATGCAATAAAGAAAAGTGGAAGTAGAACTAATAGAGCTAACCAGTAAGTAATTGAAACATTACATTATTTGAGAAAAGTGCATGGTAAGTACTGGTATAACTTTCATTTTACTCTCTCTGTTTACAGCTTCTGTCCAGGTTCCCTGGGAAAGAGCTATTTCACCAAACAAAGTGCCCTACTACATCAAGTGAGTCTATCTCAGATCCATTAGTGACTGTCGTATTTGTAATGCTTTATGTTCTCCTTTTTTTCTAATATTGATTTATTTTCTTACCTCTTCTTAAAAGGAATATTTTTTTCACAGTTAGAATGCTAAAAATACATTTGGATTTGAGAACACACCTCTAAGCCTTTGCAGCACCTGCAGCACCTTGCAGAGCAGACATGAACCAGACATGCCCTGAAAAAAGACATCCTGTCACTTTTCTAGCCCATCAATCCAGTGGGCGTTCCCCAAGGAAAATGGCATTATTGCCTATGGTGTCAGTCGTATAATGACTTCCCCCCCAGTAGTGCACTCTAAATTTTACGGGGAGGTTAGGAGAGGCTGCTTAATCCCTAGCCACTGCCACCAGCTCGTATTTACTTCCTGGCTCCCCTAAAATTATTTTAGTAAGTTGTAACTAAGGTTCCATACTAGTGGGTACTTATATTTAATTTTCCGAAGAAACCTTTAAATTACTGGCAAACAGAAACTTACTCCCAGAGATTGGCATAGGAGTTCTGATGACTCTACTCTGTACTTTGAGGGATATATCCATTGTGCCTGGAGATGAAGCCAACGTTTGTGGAACATCTTGTTAAGAGTGTCTAAGGATGAGAGACAGTGTTAGGCTAAGCAGTTACATGGTGAGAGAGTTTTCTACAAGAAAAATATGACATGCATGAGGTTCTCTTGAGGAGACCTCTGTAATATGAATCGATTGGTGAACCAGCAAGGCTGGTGGGCCTTTGAAAAACTGAATAACAAAATCCTGATGAATGCTGAAGAGGAGGCAAATTGGACCACACATGGTATCAGTGCTTTCTAGCAATTTTGTCACATATGATAGGGGTCAATGTTTAGTATATTTAAGGGTCGACTGTTGGGCATTCTTCTTTAATCGACCCTCATAATTTCACCAATACATTTGTAAGATTAACATTGCGCCGAACGAAGTAGGAGCTTAGTGAGTACTTTGCTTCCATGTCGCTGGGATTGGGTGATGAAAAGGCTAAAAGGCCAGTTGATGTCACCTAAAATGTGTACCATAGGAAAGGGTCTGAGGCTCAATACCTCTGGGTGCAAAATTGAGATACTTGTTTTTATATTACAATTATGCTTCATATGTTATGTATGCACAATTTATCTCAGGTGATTGTTTTTATTTAGATCATGTGCACTTTACAGATATATAAAGGAATTCACCATCCAATGAGGTCATAACTTGTTATTGAAAGAGTTTTTGGCTTGAATGTGTTCTGTTACAGTATATTGATGATTAGACACTCTACAAGGACTGCACTTTGGTGACTAATATAATTGTGATTAAACATGTTTCAGAGGAGACTCGAGTAAATTAAATTAATTCAGCATTGAAAAAGCTCATTGGCTTATAGGCCTCAGTGAAACATGTGTTGGCTGATCAACTCATATGAACAGATTCAACTTTACTTGTTTAAACTTTAAATAGGTTGAATACACCATTGAGCCTATCCATGTAAAAATAAGACATGCATATCAAATACTAATTTTATGAACGCATTGAATGATCAGTTCCTTCAGGCATCTGTGAAGTATACATGATCTAATTACCTATTGATCTCGTAAAGCATCCTTATATTTCTCAATTCATTAAGATATTTTTTTTTGCTATGCCTTTTGAGGTCGAGCATTCGTGACCTCTTATATATACTTTAGTATACACTTATATACTTTAGTATATACTTATATGTGTATGTTCTAGGACTTGTCTGCTTCCGCTTAGGGACTTTTTCTGTTCACCTGCCTTGATAGAAAACAACCAGCAGAGTTCAGTAAAATACCAGAAATGCTTTCTGCTGAGGGACTTTCATTCTTATATTTTTCTGGCAACTGCCTCTTTTTAACCTTCTTAATATAAAATGACCAGCAGAGGTCAGTAAAATACCAGAATCACTTTAGCATTCTCTAGATTCCAGTCCATAGAAATTGTCTTCCACGAGCACCCGTAGACAATAATAATTTTAACAAATCTTGTATTTTCAGTGATATGACCACCGAAGGCCCTGATTTTATATTAAAAACAGAGCTGTAAGGCAATATTTCTCTCCATGTGTTCCCAAACCTGGTGTGTCACACAGTTTGGTGCCTACATTCCCTCCATGTTAAAGAACAGTATATGTTTCAGCACCCAGGCTAATGTGCTGCATAGCTAAATACATATAAGGTCCCAAAGGTGAGACTGATTGCATTGCAAATGCTTGTTTTATCTATCGTTTCTTTGTAAATTCATTTACGTTTTTTCAGCCTTTGTTATCCGTAAACTGCAAGTTATAAAAGTAAGAACTGTTTACACCACCGAATAGCATGTTACATAACTCATGTCATCATGTTTCAATGTTTAATTTTGCTGCTTTCTGATGATACAGCCACCAGGCTCAGACTACATGCTGGGACCATCCCAAGATGATAGAGCTGTACCAAACCTTAGGTAAGTAAGTATGTACTCTGTTAATCACTTGCTTTCTGATAATCTTGCTTTTTACTTTCTCTTCTGTGTCTCTTTTCTAAGTGCAATTTTCTGTTGTATATGATTTGGAGTACCAAGTATTCATAACACATGGTTGTGATTAAAGTAGACAGTATATTTCCAATGAAAGCAGATTGGTGATTGGCCCCATTAAAATATTCTGGCGAGTTAATCCCCTGCAAAGTACTGAATGTTCCTATCTATTGTCTTTGCTTTTCAACATGTAAACCTGTGTGTGTGCCCTCCTATTCCTAGTATATTAAGGTGACACATAGACAATGCATTACTAAAAAACCTAATGATGAAAGCGTTACTCCAGGTATTCACCTGGAGATTCTTCTACCTCAGCAGGACAACAAAGGACATACAGCACAATATTTCTATGCACATCTCTAGATGACACCATCACCTGTCAAGCAGGTCAGGAGCCTGAGTGTGATCTTTACCTTCTATACCCCCTTCATTTCTCAAATGAACTATCAAGGGAGCAGTCCGCCACGTGAATATGCATTCCCAGGTAGGACTCGTCATCTCCTGACTATATTCTTGAGATGGCATTACATAGAACTTGTAAGATGAATTTTTCCAATGGGACTAGATTGTATGACATAAACTGTCTATGTCCTATAACACAAATAAACCTAATTTCATACCCACAAACACACTACAACTAGTGTAGCAAAATTAACACTGATACAAGATCCAGAAATAGATTGCAATTTTTTTCTTTTCATTGATCAAAAAATTGTTTCATTACATTTGTATACAATAAAACCAAGGGTTTACGTTTCCCCTGTATTAACACAATTAAAAACACATATATTCTTCCTAAAACAAATATACACCAATTCATATAAACATTAAATCATGTAAAAAAACACAAACGAGAGAAAAATACAATTATAGACTCCTATCGTTAGTCTTTGAGTGTACACATCCGCTATAATAGTAAGTTGTTAGTCCGTTTTCAACTTATAATTCTCGTAATACCCGGACCAACTTCCAATAGAGATTGTGTGTTCCAGTTGCGTCAACGCGTTTCGATGGATCTATCCAATCATTTCCATCTTTTTCAAGACAAACAATGAATTTCTCTCTATCTATTTACTTTCTGGCTTCTAATAATCCTGCATAAAAACAAATGCATGTGTAAATCAACAATCTATCTTTAGAAAGTCTATATCACAATGTGTATCGCGTTCCCATAATACATTATCTCCCCTTCATTTTTCTAGCGCAATTTTGCTCTATACACATATACAATCTTATCATGCCTTTTTAAATTGATTCTCCCTCACTTCTAATACGCCTGTCATATCATTATAATATACATCGACTTTACCTTGTTTGGATGTCTTAATTCTTATGCCAAATATCACAGTTAATCTCCTATAGGCTTAGATCGCTTTATCCTACATTCTTATACTTCTTTTCATTAAATATTTCTTGATTTCTTTACCTTTTATTTATTTTCGGTTGTAACTCTTTTTCCAGAGCCGTATGAAGATATATTTTTTAGAAGGAAAAACCCAGGACGATTTTGTAAAATACGGAGTTATCACCTGTTACATATCATAAATAAAGAGAGGGGAGGGACATAACATTATATTAGTATCTGACCACTTCTAGAACAGATATATATCACTACAGTTTCTTGTTGTGTTTCTACCTTTTAATTGGCGGTTTCTCCACTTGTATCCCGTCTTTGTACTTGTTAAAAAGGAGGCTCTTTGTATTTCCAGAATCACGGGAGACAGTTCCGTCTTATTCTGTGTTACGCTGTTTAAAACCAAATACCACAATGTCAACTGAAGATCTCATGTAATATTTCACAGTGCAGATATCGCTATCACTTTTGTCTGTATCGGACTAATCTTTTTAGATTTGATGTTCTACAATTATGGGTACACTGTATTAATATCTTTAAAACTCATACTTATTAAGCCGCTTCACCATCTGGAAAGTCATTAAGTTTACCCACTATCCTGTCATCTTAATTTAGGAAATTTTGAGTATTCTATTCTGTGTCCCTTCTCTTAAACATTCTGGTATACCTATCTCTTGCTTACCTACTGTTGTGCTGCTACCGTCCTGCACCTCTTCCTCTGTCGTAGTAACGGGCTTCCGACGTATACGTCTCCCGCTGGTTAGTTCCGTTTAAATACGGGCAAGCGTACTTCTCATTGGTTGTTACTAAATTGATTTGGGAGGTGTCAGCTTCTTGTGCTGACGCTGCCCATGCTTCCCCGGTAATGAAATTCTTTCATGATGTATCTAGACCCCGCTCGAGAAAATTCTTTTTTCGTTCATTAAGCAGGGTAATTATACCAACTAATACTTTCACCTATTTCCAAGTGATACATTTATAGACAGTATATTAAGAACTGCCTAGCTGGTATTAAGCAGATCGCTCTCTTTTGTGTTCTATTTCATTTTCCATTGCGCTCGTTCTACCTATTTTGACTCGGAACTGAATCTGGATTAATCATCCTGATTCTTGTTGTTCCGCTCGCTATTCCATATGTTACCCGGACATGAATCAGGGTGTTTTAATATTCCCCTCAATCATGTGGACATTCTCATTCCTTTAAAGGAATACTTACAACAATGGTCTCACAATTATGTGACCATTGCGAATATGGGGAACATTAACTGAGTCGCATAACCGATCTTGCGAAATAACCCTTTATCCTTTCCCTAGTTATTTATATAGATGTTACCTACAACCTGTTTTCCCCAAGAGTGTATTGGAATGATCCCTCCTAATCGTTATCATTTTGTTGTCTCTTCCGAGAATAGCCCGAAGAAGAAGGTGGGGTATTAAATAACACATATTGTGAACCGCACTACACTGTAAGATAGGTATCCTAACCTAGTATGAGCCCTCTCAGTATTTCTCAATCAAGCTGGCTTCCCAAATATATTTTAAAAGAATAAACTTAATAATAGTACTAATGCTCCAAGTACAAAGGGGAGCTCTCAATACTATATGGGGTAAACACATTTTAACATCTCGGAAAGTTTTGAGAGAGTTCCTATGATCTAATTCAGTCATATTTTATCATGTAACCTAAAATGTTATGTTTTTCTCTATTCTTCTTCATTTCATGATTATTCTCATCCAGTCTTCCCTAGTATTTAAACCCGTTTCCACAGTATTCAGATGGCAAATGTACCATTGCTCTCTCTGTTTCCTCCTCATTTCTACATCACCCCCTCTTCTATTAATATTAATATTTATTTTTTCTAGAATGAACCACTGCAGTTTGTCACAATTGTGCCCTAGTTTTATGAAGTGTTCAGTCAAAGGGGCATTTTCTTTTTTAGTCCTGATGGCTGATTTGTGTTCGAGGAGACGTATGCGTAATTCACGACCCGTCTCCCCCACATATCCAAGTCCACAAGGACATATCAATAGGTATACCACATTGTTACTCCGACAGTTGTTCAGGGTGGTTGCTATCATAGTTTTACCTGCAAATTTTATGCTTTTAGATTCTACACAGAGTGGGCATATGGAACATGATCCACATCTATAGTTGCCTACTGCCTTATTTCCTTCCAGTGTCTGTTGAATCCTTGGGATCATGGGGTATGTTTTTACTAAAGCGTTTTTGATTGTCTTGTTCCTTCTAAAGGAAAACAATGGTTTTTGTAATTGGGTTGTTGTTCCTTGGTTCAAGACTTTCCAATTTTTATTTACTATATTTTTTATTTTATTGCTTAAACCTGAAAATTTACTCACAAACACAACTCTATCTGTGTCTTGCTTCTTTTTCTCCTTGTTAATTTCCAATAGACAATCTCTATTATAGAAGCGAGCTCTCTTAAATGAATGTTTGATAAGTTTATTTGGATATCCCCTATCTTTGAGTTTATTTTTCATTTTATCTGAAGATCTTGGATGGTTGCTACTATAATGTAGCAAAGTGTTTCTGTCAGTGGGTTTGCTATACAGTTCTACTTGCAATTCATTGTCTACACATTTGAAACAGATATCAAGAAAGTCCACTCTTTCGTCACTGTAATGAGCTGTAAATCTTAAATTGGGGTCACCTAGATTAAGCCATTCTAAAAAAGCATCTAATTCATCACTAGCACCGTTCCAAATGAATATAATGTCATCAATATAACGGTGCCAGTATGTGATGTTCTCAAAATATGGTGCCATCTCATTGTAGATATGTATCTGCTCAAAGGCACCCACATACAGACAGGCCACATGTAGCCCCCTTACTGGTCCCCTTGATGTGCTTGTACAATTCATCCTTGAACAGAAAGATATTATTCTTAAGCACCATCACAATACATGCCAGTATAAAATCTTTAAACGCTCCATTTAATTCTTCCTGTGCAAGAATGTCAGCCATGACCTTGATTGTGTCATCCTGAGGTATATTAGTGTACAGAGCTTCAATGTCTAGGGTGACCTATAATTGGGTCACCCTATTGAAGCCCTGACCTTCAAAGACAGAGATAGCATGAGCTGTGTCTTTCAAATAGGATCTTTGTTTGTGAACTAAGGGTTTCAAAAAATGATCCACATATTTGCTGAGTGGCTCCAAGATTGACCCAAAACTGCTAATTATTGGGCGCATCGGTGGATTGGACACATCTTTATGTGCCTTTGGTAGTCCATATATTACTGGAGTAACCGGATGCATATTGGATAAGAATTTATATTCATTTTCACAGATCCAACCCTCTTCTCTTCCTAATGTTAGGAGATTTGTCACCTCCTTTTTGAGGTCACTGATGGCTGTAAGTCTAATTTTGGTAATCATCAGTGTCAAATACCACTATTCCACATAGAACTTGCCAAAACATGACTAAAACTGCAGCAGGCAGAGTGCCAAACTGCAAGACTGTGTTTCCAGCAGTCATGACCGCAGCGAACAGAGGCCCATCTCTATAGTATTAGCAGTGAGTGTCACGCATCACACACAATACATGTTGGATGTCTCCGCCTCAGTCACGAGAGAGCAGCACGTTCAAGATTCTGCGATCCAGTAATCAGCCAACAACCATACAACAAGATAGCAAGTACGAATATGGGGGGAGAACACAGAATTTAGGAGTTTTCCCTCCTCTACATGCCAAATAATGGCAATAGAACAATTTATAATTGACTAATAAAAGAAACCATAATACAGTCCTGATAATTGACTGTGAAATCTATTTGTCAGCGCCCCTCTGACCCTTTGTGCCACAAACTTATTCCTCCAATTGCACACATTTACTTTTCCTCCGGCTGATATCTTGCCATAAATATTTGTCTTATCCTCCTTATAAAACTCTTCACTCCGTTCACCACATTTTCTTCTTATCCTTATCACTTGCCTTCTTCACACCGCATGTGACCTTCCACTTGTAACCACCATATATATATATATATTCCAATCAACCCTCTTCTACCAATACCACAATGCCTAACAGCTGGATTGACCTCTTGGAAGATGAACAGCCCTACAAGCATTTTTTAACAGATGTTGAATATTTTATTTTCGAACATTCACCCATTCAAAATGTCCCTACTGGTAGCCTGTTGGAGATTATGAATATGTTTATCACTAGACTGGGCGCCATCTACTCTTTTGATCAACCAACCATATTTGTATACCTTCTTAGATCTTCCCATTCAGTAACTTAAACCCCCTGATGTTGGGCCTCTGTATCTGGAGAAACTCAAATAGCATAGCCAGTGCAATTATTTTAAAAGCATCTGTTGAGCAACAGTTGTCTCAACTTGCAGAGTCGGTAAACTTTTGGCTAGTCTCCTGATAAATGATAATATTTCTAATGAACATAATAATTGATGAATACAATATACGGAATACTTTGTACATTATACAGCATGTGCCTGTTGCAATACCAAAGGCTCTTTTTCTTCCCTCTGTGCAGTTTCCCTCACTTACCAGTGGGATGACCACTCTGAGTTAGTAATACCCCATTTGAATTTCAATGGTCACAGCTGGCCATCTTCTGTGAATTCATCAGCAATTGCATTCCTTAAATATTTACTAGATTTCCACCTGATTTAGTCTATTCAGATTGTTTTAAAGGTTTTTTTTGCAAATAGTATTACTGTACAGTGCGATTACCACAGATCAGATAATACATGTTTTATTGCGTGCACCTTGACACTCCTGTCCATACCATGCAGCTACTAAGATCATTACAATATCAACAATGTAGAAAATAGGAATTGTAACAAATACATATACAGACCCCATAATACCCCTATAAATTAAGATATTTAGTTAAAGCACAGTTGACTTATTGTTCCAGCTGCTGATAGGTTTAAAGTGTGCCAGTTCTGGTTTAATGCCATTCAATTTTTTTGTGCCTGTATGGTTTACCCCTATCTGGGTTTACTGTGGTTTATCATCAGATTTGGGGGGCAGGTTCCATCCAAATGGAATCCCATCCCATTACTACACCAGTTCTCCCAGTCTAGCACTGCATATGCCTGCTAGCGTCTTCTTTAGCTTGTGCCCAATTATATAATTCAGAGCGCCATGCTTCTACAATGATTTCTATCTAACAACCATAGCACTTTTTTGTGGGAAGTGGTGTTTACTATGACAACAGATCCCAAATTATTGTGTGTCTCTGCAAGAATTACAAAATGGGCAGTGAGACTACAGGAATACACATTACAGATAAAATATGTTTCTAGTATGGAAAACAATGCAATTGATTATCTGTCCAGGATAATCACAAATAAGAATTCCAGGGAAGACTTGGAGGAGGAGGACGAGGACATTGCAGAAAATGTGTCTGAGTACCAGAGGTGCTATTTTGGGGAATAAGTGTATGGAGGAACCACATATTAGGTGAGGTCGTTCACAATGTAAAAAGAGAACGATCTAAAGATTAAGAGCTCAAGACAGAAATAAAACCTCTCAGTACAGAATCTTCTTCTGTTCCCGAGCTTACTAACTTGGCACACAAATGTCCTCTGGGAGTGTCAAGGACAAGGAGAGAATTATGTTAGGTTATTGGTGGCTGGGTGTAATCCTAGAAATGGAGAAAATAATTGGGATTTGTTTAGAGTGTACCCGAAGTGATAAAATACTGAAAACTCACACTGCCCTCATGTATTTCAGAAGGTTACCAGAGTGGCCATGCGAAGCAGTGGCCTTGGATATTTAGGGACCATTAAGGAGGTACAATGTACACCTTATTTGTTTGCACTAGTTGATTTCGATTATAAGTTACCAAAATTTCAAAGGATGGACAACATCGGTTCAAATTGTGTGAGTTTCTTGGAGAATTATTTTTTAAGCAGATTCCCACAAACAATGTAGTGTGTAGCTTTGTTTCAGAGAAGCGAAAGAGTTCTTGAAAGTGTGTGGTGCTGAATGTAAAAAAGGGCCTTATAGCACCCTCATGTTAGGTAGATTTATAGAAACCATAGATGAAGGATTCAACTGGCTACGGGTAATACTTTAGACTGGAGAAAGGAGTAACAAAATATATTAGTGGCCTCCCCATAACAAATACCATTTTGTTGTTTAGGGGTAGAGCATCTGAGACCAAATTGGTTCCAGAGTGGGTGATGTTTGGATACATGTTGGAGTGAGCTGTTAGTGTATGGTGAATGGAGAATAAGGGGGATTCAGTTACAACGGAAGAGGAAGGAATACTATGTTGATAAAAGTCATAGAGAAATTGTAGTGAAATGCTGATTTGATGAGAGTCAAAACAACTATTGGTGTGGAGAAATGATTAAATTTCACAAAGCCTTTGAGCATGATTCAACTGTTCATTAATGCAGTGAAACTTGAGGATGTGAGAATATGGGAGTCTGAGCCGGGTCTAAAATGAAAACATGTGTTCGTGAACACTGGTACAGGCCGGGGAGACGTAATAAGGTCAACTGGAAATCAGAATGATCACTGAACGATGAATTTGCATGAGTAATGTGTCAAAAGCAAGAAGGTTTCAAAATAAGTCTCTGGATTTGAAAGAAATTAAATAACTGAATATCCCACTTGCTGAATGTGTGGTCTTTGTGTTTTCTTGTTCTTTGGATTCATTATCATATATATTTGGGGGAAGCTGAGGTTTACTATTTTTTGTGTTTTAAAGAAGGAATATGTGTAGTTGCTGCTGTCACTTTTTGGGTCAGATTCTATCATGGCCTCTGGTTGAGTCAGGATATTCTGAGGCTGAGCAGTGGGATTATACTATATCTGAGATTCCTGCATTAATCTCATAGCCGTGTCATCGACTGGGTTCAGTCTTTCTGTACCACTGTTTAGTTCATCTCCATGTCTCAACTTCACAGTGTGGTACACCTGGAACTCTTATGTATAGAACATGTATGTGAGTTCAAGTTGGCTACCTCCTTCATCTTCGCTTCTTTCTGCTCCTTGCATGCGCTCCTCTCTCTCTCTCCTTGCCATGCTTATCCTCTTTCTCTCAAGATTTTTTTATTTTCTATGAACGGCAGAGCAGTTTCAAGGTATCAGAGGATGCAGGTGTTTTTTCTCTTGTTCTAATTGCATTAATTGCCTGGTGAATATGTGAAAACAGTGTGAAGTTAAAACCAACTTTACTCATGTAAAATGAGCTATTCCAATGCCCTCCTTCCACAATAAGGGGGAAAGACATGAATTCACATAGTGATGTCATCTACATGCTGCTTGATTTTCTTCACTGTATGCTGCCTTGACTATGATATATTATTGTTCTTTCTACAACTCCAAAGACAATAATTAGTGTTATCTTGTTTATCTGCATTCTGTCATTCAGCTGATCTAAACAACATCAAGTTTTCAGCCT
Organism: Triturus cristatus; assembly: GCF_964204655.1. NCBI lineage: Eukaryota > Metazoa > Chordata > Amphibia > Caudata > Salamandridae > Triturus > Triturus cristatus. The sequence continues at coordinate 618,651,135 of NC_140588.1, read as the reverse complement.
ACCGAACTGCTATGAAGCTCCGGAGACTCCAGAAGGCTCTTCGCCGTAAGAAGCATGTTATGAGACATATCTGTATTTAAGGTTTCAAGCATGTGTTGTTTCTTTCCCTCCTTGATGAATGATACTGAGCTAGAGATCCGCCAACCTAACAGGTTACACTTTATGCTGTCGGTCAGGACCCTAGTCTGGGTTTCATTTAAGGGTTATTAAAGTGCAATAACATTTGGAGAAGTGACAGTTTTCAACACAGTGACCAAATCTAGCTCCTACAAGTGTAGGTGGGAATTGCATAGTTCAGGTTCTGGGGGAGAAGAACGTCAAAAGGGATAATTTAGCTGTAATACCATACCACAATTCAAAATATCCATGTCTCCTAGCTTTTTTTTATTTACTTTATAAAAAAACATATACACAGTTGTGTAGCATGTCACACCACCCTGGTTACGTCAATGCTTTTTGGTCACTGCCATTGGCTTTGCCAATACTTTTAAAATTGTGCCAGCATTGGCAAAGCCTGTATCAGTTACCATCCATCTTCAAAAGTGTATTTACTACGCTTCAAGATGGCTGTCAATTTGTTGGTCATCTTGAAAGTACAACACGGTTATATGCTATACTTTCAAGATGGCATCCACGTTGCATCACGCAGTGTTTGCTGCCATTGTGAAAGTATACTAAATACACTTTCAAGATACATGGCTGCTACTTTTGGCTTTGCTTATGCAAGTGAAATGTTAAAAGCACTCAGCCTTGGCAAAGTCAAACAGTGACAATTGTGTACTAGAAGAGGGATGGCAGGTAAGGAACAAGAGATACAGAGAAAGCCAGGGGAGGGAAAAGAGAGACATAGGAGTGGAGAGAGGCAGAGGGGGAAAGAGGGTATGACTCTGTGCTACAGCAGTGCTCTGTGTTGGTGAGTCAGAGAGAGGATTGGAGGAGAGGGATGGGATGGGGTGTAGGGACTTGAGGGAACAATTGTTCTCAGTGTACAGACACAACAAGAGGAAGAAGAAAGTAGTAGAACATTAACTCTTATTGAGTGCTTAATGAGAAAAGAAAGTGCACAAATAAAAATTGTTTCAGGATTTCAGCAGTGAAAGAATATAACTCATCCAATCAAAAGTGATAGTAAAGAAGAAACACTTCAGGGGCAGAACAAACACAAGAAAAGGTAGAAATGCTATTCAATTAAGAGCAGGGAAATGAGATAAACAAGCAAGTCATCCAAATCACGAGCAAGGGGTCCACCCAAAGGCAGATCTATATAGTATTGTATGCAGTGTTGTCTGATATAGACAACTGAAGCTATCTGTAGTGAGACTGCAAAAAATGCAAGAACATGATTTGGGGAAAAAACTGTTATGATGATTATAAAATCCATGTTTTGATGACTCCTGTTAGAATATTCATCATCTACACCCAGGCAACTATCAAGCATCCTAATTATTGCTAAAATGTCCTCAGTAATTTCCAAATTCCTAATATGAATTCAAATACTAATTTCATTATACTCAAATGTTACTTTAGTGTCAAACAACATTTTGTGCAGCATCTCACTACTTTGGGGCTGTTAAGGATGAGATGAAGAATATCCTCCCCAGGGAACGTTTCATAATCTGCAATATCTCTCTAGATGATCGAAAATGGCCTGGCATACCCCAGTATTGCTTATATGGGTCAATATCCCCAGGTAAAATAAAATACATTTCCTTTTTTTCTCCTGGTTGCAATTGTAGTCTCATAACAATAATGACCAATCCCTTCTTCAACCATTTTATAGTAAGCTAGGTAGGTCTCCTCAGTTATTATAGTAAATCGGCATTTTATGACTACGTCTTAATTGCCACAGTCACCTCCATATAAGTGGATATATATTTTTTTTAAATTGTAAACAGTTGCATCTTGGCTATCTACTGTTAGTGCTCATTGTATTAGAACTGAAGGCCCCCACTGAATATCCAGGGCTTTAAAAGAACATGCTTGCCTCACTAGTGTCAAACGTATGATGTTTGGTGAATCCTTTTATTCAACCTGAATATCAAATAAGCAGGTCGAAGAGGCTATTTAAATTACCTTTCAATTGGATGACCTCTGCTAAAACCGATGTTTCCAATCCTAGCCACCGTTTTCATGTTATAGCTTCCAGGGAGTCAATTTACCACTGTAATCCATTAGCAAATTTGTACTCAAAGGGAGTTTACATGCACAATTTCTATAGGGGGACCTTTGCCCTTTTTTCTATACAGATGATAGAATTGCTGAACAGCATTGATGCCTCACTATGTTTTGCGTTTTCTAACCGATTCCAAGCAATTGTTTGGCATGATCCCCAAGTAAGAGTAGTTTTTGACTATGCCTATGCTTCAACCATCAATTTCTAGAAGGGACCTGATGTTATTTTCCCCAAAATATGTGTTTTTTTAGTAGTGAGTGAGGGCAATGCATACATGATTTAACTGTAGCCAGGCTGCACTTCAGACTGATTAATGTTAAATTGCAGTTCATCTGAATAATAGAACACATGTTAATGAAACACACTGATGGACTTGCTTGTTACTTATACCGTACAACCACAATAGACCTGTCAAGAACATTAGTATACTTTGAAAAGACAATAGCAAGTAGTACACATCCTGGGTTTTCTTCTCCCACAATGGGCCACATGGGTGTATTGTCCATTCTTTATCAACCGTACCTTCGCCGACTGATATCACTCAGAATCCTACCTAGTCAGCGTGGTGTCCCCCAATTTATCATCATATTCCAAAGTTATAGCATTTAATTGGAATGAAGGGTTGTTGGGAAGTCAGTAGTCAGTCAGTCAGTCAAAGTTCATTGCACATAGATGAGTATTAAAATCACGCATGATTATAATAGAATAATAAGCTGTTTGCTTCAATCTATAATCCTCTAAAAAACATTTCAGATTGCATAAATGTTCATTAAAAAAATTACTCTCACCTGAGTTATATACATTGACAGTCAACATTTTGGATGTGTTGGAAGAAGTGATTTCTATAGCCATGCAATTGCAAGAAACAACCTCCACCCTACAATGAGTTCCTTACAATTTAAACTAGATTAACATTAAAAGGCCCCCTTTTGCTCTGCCTGCTGGAGAATGACGTGCAGGCACACCGTAGGATTTATACATATCCACCCAAAAATTATTCTCCAGGTCCCAGGTCTCCTGTAAACTCACTATATCATATTCTTTTACAAAATCAAGCTACCTGGAGTCATCTTGTTTACTTCTTAGACCTGCTATATTCCAACTAATAATCTTGCAGTTGGAGTTTTCACTCTCACTAGTCCCCTGACCCCTGGTGATGTCACTATTGGTACTCCGATGTCGGAGAGAAGGCTCCAGTCAATCATTTCCATCTAGGAGAGTTAATGGCATAAATCTGTTTTGACAAGCTAAACTGGTTTTCCCTTCTACCGCCCCAGTGGGCAATGTTGGCAGTTTAGGTGAGGACGATGTCCTGCGGGGAATTATATTAGGTAATAACTCCTCCCTGGAACTTGGTCAGGGTAAAGAACGCCCCCTTCTGTCTACTGAGGGCCAAACCCCCTGCTGACTCCTACCAGTTGGCTGTACCCCCTCATATGGTGGATAAAAGAACCCCAAGGGTAAGGCCCTAATGCCCCCTGGGCCTTCATTGGGACCTTCTTGGAATAACTACCCCACTATGTCTGCACGATCGAAGTTGACAACAATAGAATCACCTACTGCCTGTTTTGCCCCCATGGCCAACCAATCCCACTCACCTGGCCATTAAGATGTGTGAGGAGACCCGGGCTCTGCTGCTAGAATGTTGATCACACCAGTGTTTAGTTTTACGTAACAGCTCGGAAGTAGATTCAAGACAGTGCTCTCTAAGTGGGGGAACACCTATGAGAATAGCAACCAGAGGAGTAGCTTCTGGTGGCAAGTTGAGTCTGCAACTATTTGTCGCCCTATTATCCTCCTGATTAACGTGGTTCCTGCCCCGATATGGAGGCTTATGATTGGACACAGGGCCAGGAGCTGACTCAGTATGATCACAATTCTTGCTCACTACCCAACTGCCTAAGGTTGCAACTGGATGAGTGACGGCGATAGAACCCAGACTATTCTTGGACAAGGTTCGATTAGCGAACCCCTCTTCCCTTTTTTTCGCTGTAGAATACATTTGTGAATGGGTGAGAGCATGATTATCGGACAACACCCAATTATTTTTCAAGTCCCCTAATTGGGTCTGTAGGCGCTCTAATTTCCCCATTACCCCGTTTACCAGTGCGTTAAGTGAAACTGTAATGTCTTTAACAAAAGTAGAGAGAATAGACTCCAACAAAGAGTTGAACTGATCCTCCATAACTTTCCGGACAGCTGATTGAACGAGTGAGTCCAAATCGCCAACATGGTTAATGGCTGAGTCAGCAGTTAACTGCCCCTGTTTAGTGGATCTCCTTTTCCCCCTTTTTTGCCCTGGGGGTTGTCATAGTGCCTTCCGCAGGGGTGCGTCCACTCCCAAAGTCTCTCCCCTAGTCTTTCCCTCCTCACACCAGGGCACTCTATCAGTAGTCGTGGGGCCCTCTCCCTTGGCTCCCAACTCACTAACAGTGACTACTGACTTTTAGTGGAGAAATTTTGGGGAAAAATAGCTGGTAGAGTATTTGTCCTAGGAAGGTCAGAGCTCAAACCCAGTTCAACCTCGGCATTTTGAATTTCCTTATTCAAAGCCCCCACTGCAGAGGTTAAATAAGAGTTTTTGGGCACCTTTGCTCTTACTTTCCCTGGGTCCAGGCTACACAGTTGTTTGCGCTTACCCATGGTGGTAGCAGGAGCATTGATGTAAAGAGGGTGGCTCGGCCCAGCCTCCTCCGGGCTCTGACAAGCGCAGACGGGCCCGCCCGTGCTGCGGGAAGCCCTCGATGATTTTATATGCCTCCAGGCGCTCACGTAGCTGTCAGCCCCTCCCTGGTGCTAAATCTCCTGGCGCTGTAGTCCCCCGACACCGGCCACAACAATGGGCTACTGCCTCTGGGCTTCCCGCTGCGGGAAGCCCTCAATGATTTTATGCGTCTCCGGGCGCTTGCATTTCTCTCAGCGCCTCCCTGGCACAAAGTCTCCTGGGGGCTGAAGTCCACCGACACCGGCCACAACAACGGGACTTCCTCCCGGGCTCCCCAGTCAGTAAATGCACAATGCAACAGCAAAGGTCCATCATCAAAAGCTTGTTTTGCAAGTCTATTAATGTTGCAAATAGTATTTTGCTGACATTTTTGGTCTCAATCCTGTAAGAGTGACAGGCAATGCTGACATATTGCTTGGTCCAGTCAATCTTGGTACTTGCAGGCTTGGTCCACTCCAGCAGGTGCTCATGTGATACTATGATGATCTTAGCATGCGCAGCCTAGAATTTCCTGAGGGTGTCCTTGCCCTATATTTTTAACAGTATCTTAATTCATCCAGATCTACCCTTGCAGCAAGAGTCACAAGAAAGAGCCGTAAAGAGCTTGTGCCATATGGTTCTGCTATTTGTGATATCAAACTATACATCTCACTTCATTGTTCTCATTTCCAACAGATGCCAGCTTCCAAAAGAATTATTTTCACAATTAATGACTGCTTCACATACATTCAGTCAATTCATTTGGCATACTTCCCACTTCTTACATTTAAAAAAAAAGACTCATTGATGTCTTTGTTTGACTAATAATTGTTACAGCTCTGACTTTTTTAAGTCAGTACGTACTTCTCTCTCATATATCATGTTTAATTATGAAACCTTCTGAGTGATTTCCTATGCAAATCCAACAATTCCCGAAAATGCCCAGCAGACAAATTAATCGTTATGTTACCGATCAGCTTCAGATAAGTCTCCAATGTCTTTTGACACTGTACTGGTATTTTGCCAGCCATTGTCCCTAAACTCTTCTTGTGGAGTAATTCCTGATTTTCTGTCTCAGCAGATTTAAAGCCCCTGCATGTCTCCTTTAACTTCAGCATTCAATTGATATATTTGTTTTTAAGCTGGTAGCTTATGAACTCGAAGAGATATACACCACGGATAATGATGATCCTGCTCTATCCTTAGAGTTATCCTGAAATCTAAGTACCATTTACCATTCTTCCATTAAGAAGTTTAAAATCAATAACAGCGCCTCTTAATCCATCAATCCCTGTCAGCTGAGTTTGAACATCCCCAATTATACTCCCATTAAGCTAAGTGCATTCATGTTCCTGTTGTAACCCAATTATCTTTTCCCTTGTGTCTTCTCTGCGATTAGATGTGAAATAACCCTACCCCTTTCTCATTCAAACTGCTACATGCACATATTTTCCATTGAAATCACTTGTGATCACACAGTTTAACACATCCTTATGAGTTTAGACGATCAAAAGATAGTGTTATCTTGATTGCATTGCATATGATGTTGTATACCAGAAGGGTAATGCAAATAACAGGAGGGTTTAATGAAGAAATCATTGAAATGCACAGTATGTAATTAGTTTGTAACAATAGCTGTTTAACTTCTATTGCTGTCATTATGGACATCAATAATTGCGTCTCACAGATTGTTGTGCGCATTGAGACATTAAATTATAGTCAGTAATGTCAGTGGACCAACAACCAAGTTTTTCCTGTAGAAGCAATATTTGGAATTCCACAAATGTATTAAAATGTGTAGAGAACCCATATCTAGTGCATCATACCATACTTATAGGTTACAAGTCATCATAAGAATAACAGCTCCCTTTTTGATTTATGATGCCAGACATCCAGAACCACTATATATTATTTTTTTGCCAACTGATCCCACCTTTTTGAGCAGGGGAATTAGATCCATCAAGAGGATTGTAGATTCTTTAAGGTTTATCATAGTAAGGGCCTCATTACGATGTTGTGTGGAAAGCCTCCGACCGACAGTTGGATTCCCCTAGACCGAGTCAGAACCCATCTGCCTGAGTCGGTCGGAATCCAATCTGCCCGACCGATTACGATGCTCGGGGTCAGAAGGAGAACGTTTGGTCATTCCGAATCGGTCCAGATCAGCAATAGGAGAATCCGAGTCAGTCGGAGGCAATTCGTACAGCTCTACGGACAGCGTTTCCGACCAACCGAATACGATGTCGAATTCTGACAGCCGTTCCGACTCGGTCTGTCCGACACAAAAAGGCTGTCAGAAACTGGCTTCGGGGGCCCCTAGCAGGCCCCCCTTCATCATGAGGCTTCCAGTTAGGGGCCTTGGGGGTACCCAAGGTACCCCCCTGTAAGACTATGCAGGCACCATGGGGTGCCCGCCACAGGGTGCAAGGTTTTCAGCAGACACCCTTTTTCCCCATTAGAGCATGTGTTGTCAGTCATAACACAGGTTCCCATAGAAGTCAATGGGAGTCGTTCTGAACGTTGTTCAGATGTATCGTAATCAGTCGGGAGGAACTGCCCCTAGCAGGTCTCCCTTCATCCTGAGGCTTCCTGTTGGGGGCCGCGGGGGTACCCAAGGTACCCCCCTGTAAGACCATGCACTGTTTGGCATGCACCATGGGGTGCCCGCCATAGGGTGCAAGGCTTTCAAAAGACACCCCTTTTCACCTAGGAACCTGTGTTGTCAGTCAGAAAATAGGCTCCCATTGACTTACGGACAGTGTTAGGAAGCATCGTAATCAGTCAAGAGGAACTGCCGACCGCAAGTCGGTTGGATCCCGAATCCGAGACCTGTCGGGCAGAATGTTTCCACCTGACATGGTAATGAGACCCTAAATGATTAAAATGACTGAAAGTTTCAAAGATGTATACATTTGGACAGTTGACGTGACACATCTGGAATTGAGGTTTTGGAGCCTTAGAGAGGATCAGTTTTATGAATAGGATCTAGCAATATAAGTGCTGAAACTATGTGCAGGTCCTCCTTCTTCAAGTTACTTGAGCTGGAAATAAAACGTAACAACAGTTCAGTTTCCAGTGTTCCATCCACTCATTCTGATGGCAAGACTGTATTTTCTTAAATTAGTTTCTTCAAGAATACCATTTTGTAGTAATCAAGTCCACACATGTTGATGTAGATCAGGAAGATTTCTTGTAGATATGTAGATGAAATAAATAAGTCCAGTACAGGTCCTGAACAAGTCCCACCAGGAGCAGCCAGCATGCTGCTGAGCACATTCCAAACTGTGGCTTTTCTTCCCAGATTCCAAACATTACGTAATACATCATCACAGTAACATTCCACTCACTGAGCATGTGGTGGAAAATGGCATACATAAACATAGACAGGATACTAGGATACTACACATTTGTTAAGCATGCAATGTGAAACTTTGCAAAACTAATGGATAAGTACACTTTTGTTTGCAGTGTTCTCTTCAGTGGACAGAATATGTTGATACTGGTAAATCCGAAAATAGTTATCACACTTCAACAGCTTTTTACAGATGACAGGATGAGATAGAGCAAAAAATTGAGCCACTCAAAGGCATGCATTGTTTCTTATGAACAATTACATTCATAACATACAAAATACCATATTCTTGTACATGAGGGATGTATTATGGCTAATCATTGCTCGGACAATTAACTTGTTTACATAAAGTTTACTGACAAATCTGACCTCTGCAATGTTGCCATGTTTTCTCATTGATGCAACTCCTGCTTTGGGCCCCATGCCTCCTTCTTCCTGCGTGCATGCCTTGCAGTGGACTTGGTGACCCTGAAAACAGCCTCCGAAGTATTCAATGAGCACGAACTGCAATCAAGTGATCGAGTGATGGATGTCGTTGAAGTCATCCACTGCCTGACTGCACTTTACGAGCAGCTGGAGGAGGAAAGAGGTGTTCTGGTCAATGTTCCGCTTTGTGTGGACATGAGCTTGAACTGGTTGCTCAACGTTTTCGACAGGTATTGACTGCTTTTTGCTGTAAGAAGTCTTGTATGTTTTGCTTTATTACATTCCTTCAGAGACGTTGCTAATACAAAAATACCAACTGCTGCTGAAGGACCATGCAAAAATATACAGGGAGTTAAATTTCAATGCACTCTATACCCAATTCACCGATGGTTTTGGGCACCTAAGTTCAGCATAGTTGGAGAAAAAACAGGTAGAGGTTAAATTTTCTGGCCTGATTCACAGAATCATTGGAACTTTACTCTTGGGTTGCCACATTTGGAAAGGTGGAATTTGCACCAGTATGGTGAGATTCTGGTAGTCCTAAAACAATGATTATGGGTGAGCCTGTTGGTGTTCTTGTGAGGTCATATCTGCAAATATAAATGAGCAACCATAAATGTGTTAAACTCAGGGAATTTTCATGCTCCTTCCAGACAGTTTCCCACCAAGGAAATGACCGTAAATCTACGGTTGCTAGTAGCAGGGAGAAGTGTACTTTGGGAGTAAGAATACTAGAAAGGACACCCCCAGACATAATAGGGTTGTAGGAAAGATTTTCCACATGAAAACAAATTTTTCAGGTGCCTAACTAACAGTCAAAATAGAAATCATGTCAACCAATCACGTCAATAAAGACAAACTCTGTATATTTATCAAGGTACCTTTTTCTAAATCATCAAATATGAATGGTAAATTCACAAGAATACATTAGTATTTTTTTTGTACTTTTTGTTAATTCAAATTATTATATTGTGATCGTTCTCTAGTCCAGTTCATCCGGAACTTTTAACAAAATGTTTTTGTTCACTTGCAAAATGTCATGTCACCTTGGAAGCAGGAAGCACATCGAAACATTTTCATATCCACACACTCACTTCCACATTAGCTTGCAACATAGTCAACACAATTATTCATAGAGAAAAGTACTCTAACCGTAGGAAGGAAACTCTAGTGATGAACATGTGATGCAACGTGGAATGTCAAATCCTCCCTTCGTCACAGACCAAATGTCGCAATAGCACATTAACTCAATACATTCATTGGTGGGGCCCATAACACCAACACTCAGACTTCATTGATCTGCTCTCCCGGGAGGGATAAGTTTCCATACGCTGACATGAAAGGAATATCTTTTCACCTAAACCCTAATATACATTGAAAACCTTTATTAATTTCAAACCTCATGATATTCCCCTCATTTGGCGATGAATCAGTTAGTTGAATTTGGGTATTTGGTAATTCAATTCTTTTATTCATACTCTTCTCTTAATCTGATTTCTTCAAAAAACAACTCAACACATTTGTCTATTAATCAAAGCATCGTTTATCTAATTAATTGCAAATTTTAGAAAATCATCGACCAAACCGTAGAACATCATATTTACCTAATCTGGCTATCAGTCATCCTCTGAGTCAATCAAGTCGTGGAAAAATCTTAAATTCATCAAAGCCAGGCCGCAATTCAGTCTGTCAAAGATTCATGGAAACAGCTGTCCAGCAGTGTCACCGTCCTCTCCGTCAGCATAATGTCAGGAAATTCGCAGCAAGACAAATCGAACCCCTCAACTCACTATTCTACCAACTTTTATAATGATTTTAATGTCAAAATGTATCAAGGATGAGTTTTAGACAGTTCTGATTGGTGGGTTTGGGGTCGTTCGGTGAAGTTCTCACATAGTCTATTTGATTAAGTCATCACACTTGCTGGTTCCGGTTTTAAAGACAGACCTTTGTTTCGTGGTCCTGGCAACTCTCCCAGTACAACTTGCCTGGGGTGAGGACGAGGCCATTGTTGCTTGCTGTTGCGCAGGCGCATTTCACCCGAAACCTCGTGGAACGGTGACTAGGGCAGTCGAGTCAAAAGTCAGCCATCATTACAAAGGTCCAAACGGTCAACTTAAGCAAAACAAACACAAAACATGATTAAAACATAGAAATGGCTAATAAAATGATAAACCCTCACTAATTCCCCTATGTGTATGTAATTACCTAGCATAATAGCAACATTTAAAGCGTTTATATTCACCCAGTGATGTCATCTGGTGCAACTTACAATTACATCACAAAAGCAACATATATCATGCAATATTCTAATTTTCTACCATTAGTATGCGTACATATATTAGTATACAATTAGTTTAGCCATGCAAAATGCAAATCCCATGTGTAATTCTTTCGTTAATATAATTGGTGAGTTATCACTACAAACGGATTAATAATATTACAATTAATAGATTATTCGGATTAATATAAACATGCAGAATGGGGGGGGGTATACAACATTTTGTACTACCCGCTCCATCAATCCCCCCTTTGGTGATTATATCACCACACCAACAAAATTTTGTATCCCTTTTACGGAATTTAAAAGTGATTTCCTGTTTTTATTCATATTTCAGTTTCCCCTGTTTCTTCTCTTTTTGCTAATTTATACATGCTTTCCTTAAACTCCTCCAATTCTATCTCTTCAAATTCTCTTTCTTGTTTCTTATCTCTTCTCCTTAAATTTTCTCTTCTTAACTTCTTCTGATTTTTATCCTTTTTATGACAAATACACCCTAATTTAATTATTAATACTATGAAAATCATACATGTTAATGGAAATAATATCTTACCTAAAAACGTACTACCTAGTTTTACTATGAAATCTTTAATAGCTGATAATTTCTTTCCAATCTTTTCCCAAACACCTTCAACCTCCAGTGGTGCAATTTCGTCATGCAATTCTGTAATATTTTTAATATAAATTATCAAATCTTTACTTTCGTCCGGAATGTAAGTACAACAGTGTTGAACTTTCAGCATTCCACAGACTCCACCATCTTTTGCCAATAATATATCAAGGGCAAGTCGATTTTGCATTACCATAGCACGCATGGCAACCATTTCAGTATTTACTAATAAAAATCCTCCAGCGGTGCTTGTGGACAAGCGATCCACTACTGTTGAAATTCTTCTAATTTTGTTTGCATTCAGAGATATTCCCACTGCTGGTATCAATGCTCCAAAAATGTCACCCACAATTTCTGTCCAAGAGTCTCTCTTACTACGTGCTAAATAACTACCTAAACTATGTAAACCATCTTCTCCTCTATCCATATGAAAAATCTTTGGAAAAACCAGGCCTACATAACATGTGCCATACCAATGGTCTGGCAAACGATAATATGCCCTATTCCCACAAATGAAATATAACCCAGGAAAAACTGGATCTTTTCCACCTTTAAATCCCCATCCACCCATGATTCGGTATGTATCATGGCACTCACTATTACCTACAAAATAATTACCATATGCAGTTTGATTCCTTCTAATACACAATTTCCCTCTCCGAGGCCAATCTAAAGCCATAGTTGGACTAGCTTATCCTTTCAGATATTTTTCCATTTCTACATCCCACTTTTCCTTCAGATGCTTTTCTTTGCATTTTCAGTCTCCTTTCTTCAACCATATCTAAAAATGTATTTTCCTCTTTCTTTAAACTGCATGTCAAATTGTTCTTAAATATATATTCTAATGTTAGTTCTTTAGTCTCCAAGAAAAATTTACCTAATACTTTTGCAGGTTTTACCTTGTTTAGCTTGTTAATTGACGGTATTTGTGAAAATATAGCATCTACATCTGAAAGATAATACTCTAATTTCCCTGTTTGATAAAATAGACTAGCTATTACACTACATGTTATTCCATAAGTTACTGGAAGGTGGTGATAAGTCACTCCCTCCGATACAGAGGCAGGTAACTGCATACAAACGTAGCAGTCCCTTACGTCCATTGTCTTTACATATTCATACAACAATTTTGAAAACACATTATTAGAAAAATCAGTTATAGACCTGTCTTTATGTAAATATTTTTTATCTATTCTGGTCGGTACTACCTTTTGAATCTTTTCTATATTAGTTTTATTCTCACTATGTTCTTCTAGTGTATCTATAGTAACTTTGAATGAGATCAGGAGAGCAAGTATGCTCCATAGAAGCATTAGTAATCCTGTACAACAACAACACATTTTACACCTCCTCAAAAATGTACATCTACCTTTGCTACTATCTATGTTTGCCATTTTTGCTAAAATGGACCGTGTCTTTTGACTTAGCCTCTTCTACTTCACAACTAGTTTTTCTAACCCAAGGCTCTAAGCACCTACTTGGTTCTACCAGTATTTGTGTTTTTCTGTATTTTATTGTCTTTCTATCAATAGTTTTCTTATCTCATTCAGTTTGGCATTTCATCATATTTCACTTTTCCTTCGTGATCTGTATACAGAATGTCCTGAACATCCGCTTCTTCTCCAATATCGGACAAGATAACTCTCAGGATTTCCGATTCTTCGTCTTCCTCAACCACTTCTGGTACAACCACCTCTGGATTTCCTTGGCTATCCGCCTCTTCTTTTACTTCAGGCAGGGCCACATACGTCCATTCTGGTGATTTATACTTCTGGTTAGGTTTCCTTGTTCTTTTGCTTTCTTTAACTACAATTGTTTCTTCTTCTTTTGATTTCTCCTGACTCGTCACTTCATTCACCTGTTCAGCCCTTGGTGAATTTACTCGTATCAGTCGATATCTCAATCTTTTTATTTTATTCGGCCAAACGTCGTCTTTTGCAGTTCTTTTCAATTTACTCCCTTTATCGTTCTTTTCAGTTCTCCAAGCTCTCTTTCTTAGAACTCGACCTTCAGGTATTTCACCTTCACTTTCCACTGACTCTGTTTCAACTTGCTTTTTACTCTCAACAGTTTCTTTTTCCACCACTTGTCTTGTTTTCCCTACTTCTGTCCCTCCTCGAATCTCTGACACGCAATCTTCCTGCTGACTACTTGTCCCTGCTTCTAACTGGATGTTGGAGTTCCCTACACCTCCTCGGGGGTCTTCCACTATAATCTTTCCCTCTCTCTCTGTATCTGGCACCTGTCCATCTAAATGTGTTGTTTCAGGTGGAATTTCTCTTAATCTTTCATTTGGCACTTCCTTTTCATTCATTTCTTTTATCGTCTCTTCACTGTCTTTTTCTTTGTTCTTTCCTTGTTCTTTCCTGGAACATTGTGCTCCTTGTTCGGTTTCTGAGTCTGAACTGGTATCAGAAATCTGTAACCTTCTTCTCAGGGAACTACTTCTGGGGACAAATGTTAAACTTGGTTCTGCTTCCCCCCTTTCAGGGTTTTCTTTGGCTTTTGGCTCTCCGTCATCTGACTCAGTACTAGATTCTGATTCATCAAAATACTCTTTTTCTGTGCTGTCCACTGGATTTGGAATTCTCACAGTATGGCTTGCATGGATCCAGTTTTTCAATCCAGCACACTTCACAGCTGTTGTTGTGGTCAAGATGACTTGTCTTGGTTTTCCCCACCTTGGAACCAAACAGTTTCTTCTTCTGTGGACTTTTATCCTTACCCAGTCCCCTGGGCTTAGATCATGGGCTAGCTTCTTTTCAAGGGTGGTGGCATCCACTCCAACCTGATGAAACACAGAATGAACTGCATCAGCCAGGCTTTTACAGTATTCCAACACCATGTCATCAGTTATAGTCATCAGCTTGTTGACTGGTATAAACACGTGGCGCATGGCTCGACCCATGATGATTTCATGGGGGCTTAACCCCGTAGTTCTGTCTAGAATTGATCTAATAGTCATGAGTAACAGAGGCAAGACATCAGGCCATTTCATACCTGTGGCTAAACACATTTTCCCTATCCTGTTTTTGATAGTACCATTCATCTGTTCCACCACACCAGAAGCCTCTGGTCGGTAGGCACAATGCAGTTTTGGTCGTACATTCAATGCTTCACAAATCAGTTTTATGATCTCATTATGGAAATGTCCTCCTCGGTCTGATTCAATTGTCACTGGGAACCCAAATCTAGGGATACATTCCCTCAAAAGTAATTTTGCCACTGTCATCCCATCATTTCTTCTTGTTGGAAATCCCTCTACCCATCTGGAAAATAGACAGACCATAACTAAAACATACCTCAACCTATTACAGGGAGGCATCTCAATAAAGTCCACCTGCATTCTGGTAAAAGGCCCTCCTTCTCGACCTATTGTTTCTAGACTCACTACTGTCTTTCTTCCAGGATTGTATTGCAGACATATTAAGCATCTCTGACAAAGACTTTCTGCTACAAGTCTGAACTTTGCATTGTACTAGGTTTGTTTAAATGACCTGATCATGCCATCTCTCCCTATGTGTCCCTGACCATGATACATCCGTGCCATGGCAGACATCATGCTATCAGGCATAACTGGTCTTCCATCCCGATAGACCCACACATGATGCTTCTCTCTTGGTGCACATCCTGCTTTTACCCACTGCTTTATTTCCTCATCTCCTGCTTCTTCCTGCAATTGTCTTACTACTTCCCATGTTCCCACAATGTTAGTAAACAACAAGGAGCAAGAAACCCCTTCTCTTTCCTTAGCCCGATTAATGGAATTCTGATTTCGTGCACGGTATTGTGCCATGTCATTTGCGAATTTATTTCCAGTTGAGACATAATCACCACTGTGACTGTGGGCAGCACACTTTACAACAGCCAATTCTTTCTTACAAAATTGTAATTTTGATGGTGACACCTTTAGTCCTCCATCTGCCAAATGATTTAGCAGGGCTATCGTGTCTACCTCACAAGCTTCACGGGTTTTCGATGCCACAAGAAGGTCATTGATGTATTGAACTAACAATGAATTTTCGGGCATTTCTAGACTTTCCAAGGACTTCTTCAATAGCTGGTTAAATATTGAGGGGCTTTCTGTATACCCCTGTGGGATTCGGCACCAAGCCAAAATACGCTTGCCGAAACGAAATGCAAAAATTTGCTGACTGTCATGGTGCAATGGGATGGAAAAGAAAGCATGGCATAGATCAATCACTGTGTACCATTCTGCATCATGGGGAATCTGATATAAAATCACAGATGGATTCGGTACAATGGGACAGCATGACACAACAATTTTGTTTATCTTTCTCAGATCTTATACTATCCTGAACTTCCCATTAGGCTTTTTCAGTCCCATTATTGGTGAATTACATGAACTACTCATTATTTCTCTCAAAATTCCTTGTTTTATCATTTTCTCAATCACAGGAGTTACTCCTTCAATTATTTCAGGTGTCCATTTATATTGAGGGACATTGGGATAAATTATTCCTTCCTTAACTGTTATTTTTACTGGATCTATATTCCTCATTAATCCCACATCTTCTCCTGTGAAATCCCAAACTTCTGCTTTTACAGACTGTTTCAATTCTTTAGGTAATTCATCAGGATTAAATACAGCATAGGTTTCAGTAACCTCCTTCTCCCTGTTTACCATTGTCATTTTATACAACACATCATCATCTAGGGTTTCAAATGCTATTCCATCCGGGGTACAAAATATAGTGCAGTTCATTTTGCACAACAAATCCCTACCCAATAAATTTACAGGACTGGTATCGCACACGATAAAGCGGTGCATTTCAGAAAATTTTCCTATGCTCACTTTCACCGGTTCTGTAAGGTAAGTTTTAATCTGCCTGTTGGATACACCAACTACTTGGATCGTTTCATCTGAGAGAGGAAGATTCTTAGCATCAGCTGATCTAACAGTTGATCGAGTAGCACCAGTATAGACTAGGAAAGTAATATTTTCATTATTAACCTTTCCATCTATAAATGGGCCTGTCTGGTCTACTTCTAGAGATGCGCCAAGTACTTCTTCCTCCCTTCGGCACCGTCAATAACTTTCTTCTGAATCACTCTCATCGTGTTGCAGCCAATACTGCGAAGCAGCGCTAGCGCGCGGCCGTTTATTTACCTGTTCTCCGTTGTAGAATCCTGTTTCATTACTATACTTCTGGGAATTTTTGCTCTGTGGAAAAGGTGGTTTTGGCACCTGATTCTGTTGTGTTACAACCTGCTGCTGTCGCTGCGGTTGACCACTCACCTCATTCTGCACCTGTGGATTCAATGATGGATTTTCATCGTTAGTATTTGAGGGAAATTTACACTCGGATTTCCAATGCCCTACCCTACCGCAATTATGACACGGAAATTTCTTCTTAGCTTCCTCTATATTTCCTTTACCTTTCCCAGGACTAAATTTTTGTCTTGATCCTGCATTATTCGCTTGTTCTGCTAATTGAGCTTCTTGTCTCTCCACTACCTTTACTTGTGCCCACATAGCCTTTTCTTTCAATTTGCTTCAATCTCATCACTGAAATATTTGGCATGTCTCAATACTTCATCTATTTTCTTATTTTGCCAATCTACAGTATGTTGTTTTATCATCTCACTAATTTCTGGACCTAGACCATATACAAATCTGTACACAAAATGACTTAAATCCTTTTCACTCAAATTTTCATCTCCACTAAACTGTTTAAAGGCCAAGATCAGTCTTTCATAATATGCGTGTACTGACTCTTTGCTTTCCTGATGTGTTCTGTCAATTTTCACCCAATCTGTCTCTTTAGGAGGTACTTTGTTTTTCAGAAACGCAATAACCTGTTCGTATTTCTTCATTACCTCGGGGTCTGGAGCCCCTGTTTTTGGATCCCTTGGGTATTCTTGTGTTGGCCAATCTATCATGATTTTGCACTCTGTCCATAGATCTGCTGGTACTATCATGTCAAACAAGCTGTTTAGATCAATCCACAATACTTTGGACAATTTTACAAATCTGTCCACCTGTCTATACCACTCGACGGGTTTTTCACGTAGTCGAGGGAAGTCATTTGTCAATGACAAAATATCTTGCCTAGTCCATGGGACATGTACATATCCTCCTCCTGGAATTTCTCTCATAGGGCATTCTGTTACTACCTTCTCTTTTTCTCTAACAGGGAAAGCTGAAAAGGTTTTATCTGAAATATCATCTCGTTTTCGATACCATCTACTTTTCCATTTGTCCACATCTCCCCATTTTCTCAACCAAATAATTATTTCCTTAATCTGTCTCATTCGTCCTGTGGTATTCATATTTTCAATGTCCTTTTCAGTGAAATCTATTCGACATGGTTTCTGTAGGGCTTTTACCTTTTCAATATCTATACCCATTTCATTTGCCACTTCTTCTAATCTTTCATGGAGACTTTTTGCTCTCCACGTTATGCTTTTACACAGGATTAACAACTCCTCATCTTGGTAAGTTTTTAATTTCTCCGTAGGGATAGTTCCTACAATTAACTCTTCCAGTACCATTCGTAGTTTGGCCACATCTATTGAGTGAGATTCTTTGTCTTTCTTTTGCAAGCTTCTCAAACATTCACTTAATTCCTCTGTAGATGATCCTACCGACTTCTCTACATTACCTTGTCCAGAATCCTTTTGTGTTTCTAATATTGACTCCACTGTTGTTATACGTCTTTCTGCACAATTCTGGCCTACGAACGGATTATTTGAAACATTTGGTTCAATCATACTTATTGTCTGTCTCCATGGATTATCATTTTGACTCAGTTTTGGTTGTTCAACCTGTTTATTGCTTTTATAAGGGACCGTTAAACAATGTTCGACGTCTTTTTGTTTATCGAAAATAGGTATTACTGGACCTATCGTCACTGGAACTGTTACAGCTTCCAGATTTTTGGTCAATTCTCTTATTTTCTCTGTTAATTCTAAGGTTGTCTTTGCTAGTTCAGCTGAATTTTCACCATTTATTCTACCTCCGGACTTCTTTTCTACCTCTCTAATGGAGTTGTTTTTTCCCAAATCTTGGAACTCTGGTTCCGATTTTATGATTCGTAAAGTTTCTTTCATTGGGGCACTTGGGGTTAATATTTCTGGTTCTGACCGATATGGGGGTGGATTTTTATAGAACATGTCATCAAGAACATTGTCCTCTCATTCATTCACTCCATACTTTCTCGTTTCCACATTATGTCTCTTTTCTGTGCATTTTCTTCCTTCATTTTCTCCTGCAGTTCTTACGGGAAACAAACCCTCAGTCATACTCGCATTCCGCCATCTTCTCATTCGATCATCATGATTCTCATGTCCGTACGACCTACCAAACATGTATCTATACCTTCCGCCACTTCTCTGTCTTTCTCGGTCATGCATCTCATCTTCCCATTCGGTCTTGGTTCTAAATTCATCATTTTCTCTCTTAAATTTCTCAGAACTGCCAAGTTAAATGAACCATGTTCTGGGAAAACCAAGACTCCGTCATTTCTTGTATACTTTACCCAATTTTCTAACCAAATACAAGTATGATATCCATATTTCGCAACCATAAAGGATGCGGGGGTTTTCGGTGGAGGAAGTAACTGTCCTTCCCTTGTCACAATCGGTTTGTCCTTTTTAAACCACTTCTTAATTTTTCCAAACCAGGACTTTTTCTCCTTTTCTGGTGGATCGTAATACATTTTCCTGTCTTCTGTCCAATCGTAGCGCGACTCACACTAACGCCCCAATCCGGAGCGTCTACGTCACTTTTGCAATTCTCCAATCCCAGCGCGACTCATACTAACGCACCACTCAGAAGCATCTACATCACCCTGTGCTTCTCCACTCCTAGCGCGGCGTACACTAACGCACCAATCCGGAGCGTTCTACGTTTCCGACTGACTGGCCAATCCCAGCGCGGTCGTTCTGGTGTCAGCAGCCGCTGCCTCAGCTCCTGCTCCTGTCTACCCCTCCTTTACAAAATCCACTCGGTAAGTTTTGTTTACAAATTTACAATTCTGTTAGTAACAACATAAAAACACCACCATTGTCCGCTTCGCTAACCAAGGAATAGCAATAGACCTTTCTCACTAGAATTACGTCTTTCCCGAGAGCAGCGCTTACCTCTGCCCTACTGCGGAATCGTTACTTCCGTTGATAAAGTAGCACATCCCTCTACCTTACCCTTCTAACAAGCATTAGCTAACCGTTTCTCCAGAATTAAGACACTTGGTTGGAGACCCAATGCTCCTGAGAAATAAAACTAGAGTTTCACAATTAACCCGAATGCCTCCACATTCACGCACTTTCCCACTAGAAATTGTAGTACATTCACACAGAATCCTGTCTTTCCCGAGAACAGCGAACAATCTGTCCTACTACAGAATTATGACATACGTTGATAAAGTAGCACTTCCCTCTACTTTATCCTTCTAACAAGCTTAGGGAGCACCTATTACCTTTCTAGTGATAAGCGTTATCGGAGTGCCATTTGGACTCCTGGTACCTAAGACCAAAACTTCACAGGTGACCTTCGCTACCATACACTTCTTTCATACAGGAGTTATTTCTAATGGCAACACACGACGATGTCACCGGATCGAACCCAGACGATGCGTCGTGCAACTTCAATCGTTACACGTTTTTCCCTGTGTACCTACAGGGCATCAACAATTCTGTCTTTCCCGAGAGCAGCGCTTACCTCTGCTCTACTACGGAACCGTTACAAACTTCCAACTTCCTACATCCCAGAAGCCGTGCCAACAACATAGAACTTGACGCGACTCAACATAGAGTGTTAATACATAAACCAATATCAATCAATAACCAATAGTCAATAAGCAATTTACAAGCTATAATCACCAAACCAAAACAATAACAACCATCATTCTGCTACCAGAAAAACTGATGCAGCGTGGAATGTCAAATCCTCCCTTCGTCACAGACCAAATATCGCAATAGCACATTAACTCAATACATTCATTGGTGGGGCCCATAACACCAACACTCACACTTCATTGATCTGCTCTCCCGGGAGGGATAAGTTTCCATACGCTGATATGAAAGGAATATCTTTTCACCTAAACCCTAATATACATTGAATACCTTTATTAATTTCAAACCTCATGATATTCCCCTCATTTGGCGATGAATCAGTTAGTTGAATTTGGGTATTTGGTAATTCAATTATTTTATTTATACTCTTCTCTTAATCTAATTTCTTCAAAATACAACTCAACACATTTGTCTATTAATCAAAGCATCATTTATCTAATTAATTGCAAATTTTAGAAAATCATCGACCAAACCGCAGAACATCATATTTACCTAATCTGGCTATTGGTCGTCCTCTAAGTCAATCAAGTCGTGGAAAAATCTTAAATTCATCAAAGTCAGGCCACAATTCAGTCTGTCAAAGATTCATGGAAACAGCTGTCCAGCAGTGTCACCGTCCTCTCCGTCAGCATAACGTCAGGTAATTCGCAGCAAGACAAATCGAACTCCTCAACTCACTATTCTACCAACTTTTATAACGATTAAATGTCAAAATGTATCAAGGATGAATTTGAGACAGTTCTGATTGATGGGTTTGGGGTCGTTCGGTGAAGTTCTCACAGTCTATTCGATTAAGTCATCACACTTGCTGGTTCCGATTTTAAAGACAGTTCTTTGTTTCGTGGACCTGGCAACTCTCCCAGTGCGACCTTGGTTGGTACGTCTTGCCTGGGGTCAGGACGAGGCCATTGTTGCTAGCTGTTGCGCAGGCGCATTTCACCCGAAACCTCATGGAACGGTGACTAGGGCCGTCAAGTCAAAAGTCAGCCATCTTTACGAAGGTCCAAACGGTCAACTTAAGCAAAACAAACACAAAACATAATTAAAACATAGAAATGGCTAATAAAATGTTAAACCCTCACTAATTCCCCTATGTGTATGTAATTACCTAGCATAATAGCAACATTTAAAGCGTTTATATTCACCCAGTGATGTCATCTGGTGCAATTTACAATTACATCACAAAAGCAACATATATCATGCAATATTCTAATTTTCTACCATTAGTATGCGTACATATATTAGTATACAATTAGTTTAGCCATGCAAAATGCAAATCCCACGTGTAATTCTTTTGTTAATATAATTGGTGAGTTATCACTTCAAACGGATTAATAATATTACAATTAATAGATTATTCGGATTAATATAAACATGCAGAATGGGGGGGGTATACAACATTTTGTACTACCCGCTCCATCACATGCATTAACTGAAACAAATAGATCAGCATTTTAGGAAATATGAAGGACAAAATACATTCTTCTAATGCCTCTGTTAGAAAAGAAAAATTATACACAAACAGTTTTTGAGGGCTTAATAGAAAAAACAAAAATCATTTTCTAAAGAATAAGACACACCATTATTAATAATATATAAGAAAATAGAGAATGCATAAGAAACTATATAAAAAGAACCTCATCTGAATTGAACTCATAAGCATAGTCTGATTTA
Organism: Triturus cristatus; assembly: GCF_964204655.1. Taxonomy (NCBI): domain Eukaryota; kingdom Metazoa; phylum Chordata; class Amphibia; order Caudata; family Salamandridae; genus Triturus; species Triturus cristatus. The sequence continues at coordinate 618,629,098 of NC_140588.1, read as the reverse complement.
AATCTTTAAAAGTATAAACAATCACTTCTCTAATATGATTGTCATGATCAAAGAAAACACAAGCAAGAATAATTTTACTTTAAGCATTTTCATTATCATATTTTCTACAATTCTATTTGCAAGGTAGTTTTGTACTAAATTCTTTAGTGCCTTTAATAAGTTTCTCTCTCGTGACATATGATTTCTCACATACCAGTTTGCAAGGTAGTTTTGTACTAAATTCTTTAGTACATTTAATAAGTTTCTCTCTCGTGAAATATAATTTCTCACATACCAGTTTCCAACCCTCCTGCATGCTTTTCATTGCAGATTGTTTTTAACCCTAAGGGGCAGATGTACAACCCTTTTTTGTGGCTCCAAATGGGAGATTGGCCCATTCCAGGCATGTGCAAATGCTATTTTGAGAGTCACTGACTCGCAAAATAGCATTTGTTACGCTCACTATTAGGAAGAGGTGTTCCTGTCTAATAGTGAGAGACCATGCCATGTACTGTTGTTTTGCGACTTTAGTTGGCGCGTACATACGGGGCTGGGGTGGGGGTACGGCATGTACATACGGGGCTGGGGGTACGGCGCGTACATACGGGGCTGGGGTGGGGGTACGGCATGTACATACGGGGCTGGGGGTACGGTGCGTACATATGGGGCTGGGGTAGGGGTACGGTACGTACATACAGGGTGGGGTGGGGGTACGGCGCGTACATACGGGGCTGGGGGTACGGCGCGTACATACGCGGGTGGGGGTACTCCTGGGGTACGGTGCGTACATACGCGGGTGGGGTGGGGGGTACGGTCCGTACATATGCAATGTTGGGGTACGCACCGTACATGATGACACGTATGATGTGGGTGATGGCGTGTACGTCGCATAGCGGGCCCCCTTTTCCTCGTGCATCGCGGCGTACTTAGCTTTTCTGGCACTTTTTGGCTCCCGTAAAAATATAGCCGTGCGGAGTGCTGTGGGTACGAATCGTACTTGCTGGTCCGTAAAACGCTGCCTGACTCCGTGCGGACGTCGCGTACGCGCTGTCCAGGATCAGAATTGTATGTATTTTTTAGCCGTACTGTGTTTTTTACGATTCGTACGGAAATGGTATTTCTGTACGAATCGTACTTGCTGGTTTGTACTGTGGAATTTCCGGGTACGAGTCGTACGGAGAAAACGCTCCGTACGACCCGGGTTTTACAGGATCGGAATCGGCACCTAAATGAGCAGAGTTGATCAAACAAGATTATTCTCAAATAATCATGCTCCATCAGTTCCATGGACCATAAGACATTACAGGATATACATTTTACTAAAACGGGTAATTGAGGGCTTAGCTCTCTGCTCCTAGCCAGCTAGTAATGCGCTTTGCAAACTACAAAAACATATACACGTAAGTATTGAAATGTTTTCTTCCTTTCTCGATCTAGAACCTGATTTGCAAAAATTGTTATTTACGGATTTACTTCGCTACTGATCAAGTGTGTTGTTCTTTAGGGTTCTATTCTGTAAGGCTGATCTCTCTATATTCTAAATGGAACCACTCGGCTCAATGATCTAGGATAAAAAGACCTCTGGCCACAATCTCCCTGGCAAATCTCCTAATCAGGATAGCATGAATCTTGATGAAATGGAATGCTACAAAAACGGAATTCCTCCTCCTACAGTACAATTTACCTCTTGTTCAGAAATGGCTCACAGAACCTAATATCCCTCTAACCTTAGTCCAAGTTTCCAAATAACGTGGTTATATCGTTGACCTCTAGAGGCTATCCTTCTTACAACTGCTCACTTGTTTCTGGCACTATGAAATCATGGATCACATCACAGTGATTCTAATAACCCTCCACTGGTTATCTGTAGAAGCTCAAATTTCCCTGAAAATGGTGTGTGTAGTGACTAGAGGTCCAACGGCAACTAGAATAAATCTTACCCTGTATTGGAATTTCTGGAAATTCTGAAAAAGAAAAAGTCAAACTAAATGAACCATTCCTTCTCATGCCTAGTTCTGAAACAGTGGAGTATGCGTCCCGGATAATGAAGCTTTGCCTAGTTTAGTGAAGGTAGGTTTCAGTTCTATGTAGGACTCGGAGTTGAGGATTATGCTTTCCTTCTTCACTTTAATTGCTTTTCAAAAACAGAGCACCCCATAAAGTAGAACAAAAAATACTTTCCCCATGAACACCAGGGAAAGTAAAACCACAAGAGTCCACAAGCCCTTCTCTACTCCAAATGTAGTCCCTTGTTGCTGTCTGCTCTCTCTCTTTCTTCGTGCGAATCACGCATAAGGTCTTCTTCAAGCATCTTGTTAAGCTCCATCATTTCCTGCAATGTCATGCTGTGTCAGTAACCAGTTCCGAATCTCTAAGTCATCCATGCTCAAATTCAAATATTCACCATTGCCATAAACAGTCAGAGCAATTTACTTTGAAACGTGTTCATAACATTGCTTTGTAATGTAAAATCGAGTACTTACTCCGGAACGGGGTGGGCTAGTGTCTGCTTTAATTGCCGGATGGGAAAATCCTCACCTCTGAGTCCTTAATAGAATTGACACTTACCTTTACTAAGCTGGGCAAATTTCCATTCTATGTCAGAACCGGAGGCAAGGATCATGCTAGTATAAAGATTACTCACCACCAATTGTCCACATCCAACACCGGCTTAAAATAGAATCACTTAAAAGTAGAGTCCAAGGACCAGTCAGCCGCACGCATGAGGTCTTCTAAGCATGCCCCTAAACAAAAAGCTTTTCAAGCCATTGCTCTTCTTGCTGAATGTGCTCCAAGCATGTGTCTATGCCAGTTTATTGCATCATCTATCGAACCCAGCGGATTATAGTATGTGAGGGTAACTCTTTGTGCGGTTTTCTTAATGCAGTGAGAAGCTGTATTTTACCAGAGGGTGAACCTCCTCTGTCATTAGCTCGTACACCTTGAGGCAACGGGCCACATGTAGTTTGGGCAGGTCTGCGAAAGCTGGGTAAGAAATCATGCGCGTATTAGACATTGTACACCTACTCACCATGAAAACATGAAAACCAGCCCTTCAGGGGAGAAGACCCAGACCATTAGATCCAAAGCTCATACATCTGACACTCTCCTGCACGATATGAGGCAAAGTAACATTGCCCATTTGGCTGTAAGCTCTTTCCGGGAGAGGAACCAATTTGGTTGCAATGACAAAAAGAGGGTGAGGACCAGATTAACATCCCAGAGTTTTGCGTATCACCGTTCCGGTGGAAGCAAAAGTCACATGCCTCTCAGCAACCTGAAAACAAAGGGATGTTCACCAATTGGGGCACCACCTATGGGAACGTATCCCGCTGAAATTGCAGAACGGAAGGCATTAATTGAACGGTAGGCCAGGCCATCCTCTGCTCTGGAAAGGAGGAACTCAGCGTGGCACTAATGGCCAGGGAGTTTCTAGCGTTGCCTGTAATCCGCTACACCATAAGTGGGGTAGTCAGATTGGTGAATGTACTCACCGGTACAATTTGCAAAGGGCAAAAGCGGACAATTTGGAAAGTGTACTGGTGAACACATTCACTCACGAAACGGCTCCTTTTAGCCAAGATTCATCCTGGACGTCTAATAAAGTCGCCTTGGTGGACCAATCTCCGGATCCTTACCCCCGCTTGGCATTGACTGACCACTACTCTGTTAATTTGAGCATTGCTCCATGGGCCTAATAAGGTCATTCACCGCCCTAAAGATTGAGGTATCAATTGACTCATAGAAGTCATCATCCCACTGGAGAAACGACAAGGAGTCGTCCTCCTCCTCATAGGCAGCCTGTGAAAACTGCATGGCCTTCTTGGTGGCAATGGTAGGAGCGCCGCGAGCTGGCAGAAATTTGCCTAAAGCCACCAGGAAAGTAGCGAGGCTTCAGGCCTGGATATGGGGGCTGACAAGGCCCAGTCAGAGATGCTCATGTGTGGTGGTATGATGCTGAGGGGAGGATCCCAGGCAATGTGTGTGGCCACTATATTTAGGGCTAAGCCCTGGGGACACAGACACCCTGTCAGGTATAAATGGTTGGATTGTGCTACCCGGTAACGTGTTCCAGCACTGGCCTATACAGGCCTTAATGTACATACTGACCCCTCAGGGTGTCAAAAGAAACAGCTTCACCTACAGACCTCACTGGAGCATCAAAAACAGCAATTTGGGGAAGGACTGACCCAGCGCTGAGCTGGGCATCACCCTGGGTAGCGAGGAAACAAGGCTTAGTCAGTTTCAGGCTCCAACAGCGCGCTCTCCGGTCCCGATATGCGGGAGTCGCTGAACACAGCACCTTCAAGGGGCCTGAGGGCCGAGTCGCAGCCAGTAATAGGAATCTTTGAACACATGAGTAATGCACTTGCAGTCCAGCGATGGAATAGGGGATCAGGAAGAAAAACTTGTGTGCACTTACAGCGTTCAAATATTACAGTCAGTACAATCACCAATACCCAATACAGTTAAGGAGAGTAAAAGAAAACACGACTTCACTGACTGCTAAGCAGCGAAGAAATACAGAAAACAGACAGTGACAGGGGACTATGTTGGGGCCCGGCTGTAGAAAGGAAAGAAGGACTTGTGGACTCTTCTGGTTTTACTTTACCTGGTATTCGTGGGAAAAGTCATTTTTTTGCTGTTATGGGGTGATGTGTTTTTGAAATGTAATTAAAGCGAAGAAGAAAAGCATAATCCTCGTCTCTGGTCCTGATATAGAATCTAAGGCTTAACACAACCTGCTATTCTTCCAGACTAACTTAAAGAGAAAGCAGTTTAGAATGTACCTTATTTTTACCTGTCTCTGTTTCTCTTTCTTTCTTTGTAACTTCCTTATTTGCTTCAAACTTCAGTCCTGTTGTACAATCACTGTTTTATTTCATCTGTTCTGTTGTTCTTGCTAATTGTTCCGTGTTTTACAAATTCCTGAAATAAATATAGCAGTCTGTTAAAAGAATGTTATGTCAGTTTAATTTAATGTAAAGTAAAGTATGTTCATTACATTTTTTAAAGAATTGAGTGATGGGCGGAGTCATCTAGTGAAGTGTGGGGGCGTCTGGAAGTTCCAAAGTGATCATTTGGAAATAAGGGGGCAGATTTATGTTCCCTAGCGCATCCCTGCAAATCAGCAGGGATGCGCCAGGGAAGATGCGTCACGCAAGTTTACCCTTGCGCCACCGCAGATGCGCCGCATTTACAATGCGGTGCATCGTGGCGCAAGGACAAGCAGATGCGTGACACATCTGCTGGCGTAAGGTTGGCGCAGTGCTGAAGTTGTGTCGCAAGCGCGATGCAACTTCAGCACTGTTCCAACCTACCCTATCCCTAACATGGTGCGTCACGCCTTATGCCTGCTTGAAGCAGGCGTAAGGATTTGACGCACCAGCATCGGAAAAGTGACTCAGTGAAATGTCGTAGATTTCACTGCGTCACTTTTCCGAGGCTTTTTCCGACATAACGCCCACCCTGCATACATTAAACCTGACGCAGGTTTAATGTGGCGCAGGGCTTTACAACGTGACACATCTCCCTAGATGCGTCACGTTGTAAATCTGCCGCAGCATGGCGCTGGCTTTGCGGCGCCGCCGCTGCATCACAAAAGTGACGCAGCGGCGGCGCAAAAGTGACGCACAGGGCTTATAAATCTGCCCCAAGGTTTTTTTGATTGAAAGTTATTGCTGTTCTGGTGGTTGTGTTGTGCAATTCTGACTTTGTGATAGGGTCATTTGTCTAATTGGCAAGAAATTGCATTTTGTGTTATGATAACTTGCACAGTTTTTCTTTGGGTTTGAGAGATGAGCGGTTTGGGGTAAAAGTTACCTATTTATGTATTGACAACATGTATTTTAGTTGGGCTTACTTTCAAATGTTTTTGCAGACTAATTAATTTACACAAAAACAAAACTTAACATTGTAGCATATGGGGCTTCATAATTTATAGAATAAATCTATTTCAATCATTTAATTTCAAGCTAATACTCTTTAGAGCAAATCAATTTTAACAAATGGTATACATCTGACACCAATGTTGACTGTCTTTGCTATAAACCTATAAACCACTTGCCAACTTCCTCCGTGTAACTTTGGGGAAGGGAGAGGCCTTGGGAATGAATACCAATAGATTCAGCTATCTCTAACTGGTTACTATCTTAGATGAAGCTTCTAGTGCAGCAGGTGCCGTGCCACCAGGACCCAGACATCTGAGGGGTCTATTGTACATCCAATATAGATGATTTTTACTTCCAAACCCAGGGATGAGATGCCCAACTTTCTTGCCTGCATTAGAGCCCCTAACACTCTTGCTACACCACTCGGTACAAATATATGCCACCTCACAGGGCTGTAGGTACGGAGCAACAGTATTACAGAGTTCAATCTACTTGTGACTTATATATCTCAGCATTCCCATAGTAGTTCCAAGAGTTTCATCTATACTATGGAAGGATAACCTCATATGCCTTTGTTCTTGCTCCGCAGTGGTCGAAGTGGTAAGATGCGAGCTATATCCTTCAAGACTGGAATCGTGTGTCTTTGTGGGACAGAGGTGAAAGAGAAATTCCAATGTGAGTCAAGGAACACAAGTGCCAGCCTTACTATCAGAGCACAGATAAATATGCAAAGTAAAAATGAAATGTGACGCTGGTCCTCTGCTTAGTCAGTGATGTCATTGCTGCGCCTTTAAGTGACTGTATGTTATGTTATGTTTTGTTATCAGCAGCCTTTGAAGAGTAGCTTCTGCTGCTTGGATGACATCAAAGCATAAAGTGGTAGAAATCCTTATGTATTGTTCATATATTTAATGTCTATCACCATCTCTTTACCTGGGTCTCAATGTGCCATTCACTCTGATGGGTTTGCATAAATTGCATTCTTCTGCAGAGTGATTAGCTTTGTTATGCTGTGCTTTGTAGCTGGTCAACTGTCTTGCTAGAAACATAAGAAATAGCATTATATTTTCAAGATACTTCAATTATTTTATTAACATGTACATTATGGTAAAACAAGTATAAATATTAGAATGAATAGATAATACTTGATGTTGTAAGACTAATACAAGCAAATGAATCCTGTTAATCACCTACAAAAGATCTATGAGATATACACTTTGCAGTAGGAAATTGTTTAAAGAGAGGTTAAAAAAGCACCATAATTAGGGCTATTAGGGGGAAACCTAATTAGACTCAGAGGTTAAAGTATTGGTGACAGACTCAAGACAAACAATGAAGGTCATAACATTCATTCTATGAAGTTGAAATAGGGAGCCTGATGTGCCTGTGTCTTTTGGAAAAAGGTACATACAGGCCATATTTATGTATTTATCCGTTTATTAATTCATTCATTTGTAATGCACACTTCACAGACCAAACAGTACTGACGCATAAAGGAGAGCATTGCTGGGCATTCCATCAGAAAAATAGGAGGGCTTCGAAGGCTATGCCTACAAGACTGAGGTGCTAGTATTTGGCTCACAGAATTCCATCTGGTCAAATGCCTGGTGGCCTGCAGACTGTGGTCCCCTTCCTGCCCCGTTAGGACAGCAAAAAATCTGGGGGTCACTTTTGACGAGGGTCTGACCTTTGATGCCCAGGTCACGCGTACAGTCAGCACCTGTTTCTATATTTTAAGAACTCTTAGAAAGGTGCTGCCTTATATTCCATCTGAACAGCATCCTTTTACCATCATCGCATTAGTCACCTCCCATCTGGACTACTGCAACACTCTGTACCTTAACATCAATGCGGTATCCCTGAATAAGCTCCAGGTGGTACAGAATGCAGCGGCAAGGTTGACCCTTAACATTCCGAAGCATCAGTCAGCCAGGGAAGGGGTTTGTGCCTTGCCCTGGCTCCCCATCAGGAAGCGCATTTCCTTCAAGGTCCTGAGTTTGGTATATAAGGCTATGCACAGTAAAGGTTCGCTAAATTTGAAAACCATGTTCCAATAGTACACTCCTGGGAGGACCTTGAGAACCTCCACACAGAAAAAACTGGTTTCTCCCAGGTTTCGTAGGTCCAGATGGAGCAGCCACTCCTTCTCCGTAGCAGCCACCAAGCTTTGGAATTCCTTGCCCACCTTCATTTCCAATGCGGACTCTCTTCCGGTTTTCAGAAAACGTTAAAAATTTTGAAAACATGGCTATTTTCATTTTAGTTGGCTGTTATTGCATCTCTTCCCTCCTCCCTCCCTCCACCCAGCACCTTGACACCTTCGGTATTAGTGCGCTTTACAAATATTATCCTATGCTATCCTTTCGTAAAAGAGGTCTTCTTTTAGCTCGATTGAGAGACTATTCCACAGTTGGAAACCCAGTACTGAAAATCTGCCACAGTTGCACTGGGATCTTGGTGCCCTCTGCAGAAACTGGTGGATGCTAAGCCATATAGGTATATGTGAGAAAAGGTAAGAATTTGAAGGGCTTATTTATCAAAGCATCATGCAGCGCTGCATGCCACTAGTGCTGAATGGCAGGGAAAGGGTAGTAATGCACCTTATTTAACATAATATGGCGCATTCTTGTCTTTCTCCAGTGCTGACATACAATGTGCTGTCCAGCGCATAATGGTGCAAGGGTGCCTGTGTTGTATGCAGGATAGTTTTTGTGCAGGACCTTCCTGCACAAAAACAATACCCTGAGGCATTTCCGAAAGAGAAAAAACAAGAAGAATTAAAGATATTTCTCCTTGTTACGCCTACCCTGGGGATGCATTGCATTTTGACACATTCCCAGGTCTGTCAGTAATGGTAAATCTGGGAATGCATCAAAATCCCTGAGTATTGCGTGGGAACCAACCATGGAATGCCTCCCTGGGACAACGCAGCAATTTGAGCTGCTTTGCATTTCTCTAGATTAATCAAGCCACTCAGGGCCACGCAAGGGGGTCTTCAGTGGCTCGACAAATCTAACTTATGAGTTGTATCACTCTGGCGCCTCGTTGCATGGTGCAAGGGCGATGCAACTCGTTGAAAATATGGATCTTAATGGCTACCCTTGTCTTAATCAGCTGCCAACGTAAAGCTTGTGTCAGATGGGAAACTTTGTCTTGTTTCACATTGAATGACAATGAGTTTGTCCTCATGTTATCTGTTGGAAGACGACAGTCAAATAACTGCTTAGGCAAAACCTTTCAGATACTGAGTATTTTAATCGTTGGACTGATTAACTCTTTGCAGTATTGGATGATAATGGGGTTAATACAGCATGAATAATTGAAAATGTATTTGACAAAAGAGTGAGCCAGTCTTCTTTTTCATGGAAATATTTATTTAAAAAAGTAAAAAGCAATATTAGCAATATCAGGCTTACAGTTCAGGTAACAAGCTTAAGCAAGCATTGACAAAGCCGACAGGCCTCGTTTTTTTGACCTATTGAGTTTGGATATAATTTTTGCTGATAACATGTAGCATTGTCAAACAAAGAGATACCATTACTTAGGGGCTCACATGCATGATGACATATGCCCAAAATTTCATAACCGCATATGCATGTGCCTACAGAATGACACAGGCAGCATTTTCTTTTGTTTTTCCTTTACTAATCTGAGATGGCGAACTCCACATTGATCAGTAAATATAAAATTTTTATATTAATTGCGTTTTAGTAATTTTTGACAGAAAGAGTAGCCCTATAACAAATGACAGCTGCCAGTCCTCTCTAAAAACTAAAAATTAAATATTTAATTTAAAGGATGGGGAAGGTTGGGTGACCAAAAGAGTAGCGGGTGGGTGGAGTAACTGGGGGAAGCACTGGAGACTGCCCGGGTTAAAGTACAACAAAGGATTTTTGAGGCTGGGAGACAAAAAATAATAATTTAAGAAATGCTAGGGATGGGTGAGGACAGTAATGGCCATCTTGGGAATGGAGGAGCAACATGGAGTCTGCAGGGCAGCTTGTGGGTATTTTTAGCGTAGAAGCATCACTCAAAGGAGAGAGCTAGAAAATATGTGCACTCTCAAGGAGTGCTGTAGGAAAAAGAGAAAAGTAGTTCCCTAACTCTGAGGAGGGGGAGGATACATGTTAGCAAAGAAAAAGGATTGTTAAGAGGCTAGCTCCTATGGAACAAACACAAGAAGGGGAAGGCAAGCCATAGAATAAAAAGCAAGCAAATGAGAGTGAAAATAAAACCAAACAATGGTAAGCACTGGGTGGGCTCTATCCCCACTATATGTTTTAGTGTGGTCTACAAGAGATCTCTCTCAATCAGACAGCTTTATTTTGCCTGGTAGGGCGAGACATAAATATAAATGATGTGAATAATATTCATTAGCTATTATAAGTACAGAGAGTAAATTAGCTAGAAAGAGCAATGGCACACAAACCTATTAAAATATAAATACAGTTTTGGGTAATATCATTTCCTAAAAACGTCCTTGGAATGATCCATTAACCATGAAATAATATTCCTCTTGTAAGGAAAATTGGAAAACTATGCCATAAAATGGTGTTGTGGTGCCATTGAATTTGTGGAATGATAATCTGCCATATACTATTTCTTTGGTGGACATTCTCTTTTCTTAAAAGATGTAATTCTAAAGAAGTGTAAGGATGAGTCAGGCTACATGCCGCTTCATACTCTGCCACTAACGTGTAATACAAGACAACAACAAATGTTCAACACTAAAAACTCCACAGGTACTGATAAAAGAGGTTTCATGTTATGATTTACACAGACTGGAAAAGGCTTATTTTTCCAAAACATCTATAAAGTAACTAATTAATGGTTGTTCAAATCACCGATCCTGATGAAACTCCATACACTCTCCCCCCACCCCCCGCTGGAGACAAATGAAGTGATGGGAACATTAGTGACAGTCCCAGGCCCAGACCTCGGAAGTATCTAAAGCTTCAATACCCTTCCATCTAGACTGCACATTCTTCCAAAAGGGTCTGTGGACCTTGCTGTTGTGCTGTACTGAAGGTCTATAACACCACACCAGAGAGGAACCATTGGATCCCAGGAATACCAGACAGGCAAATAATTGCACAATCAACAATACATCAGACAGATTTCATACATCAAATGTATTTATTTAGTAGTTTATCATAATACAAATTCTTAAAATAATGCTGTGAGGACTATTTGCTCCTTCCATAATATCCATCAATTGTGTGTCTTTTGCTTTCTTGCCCTAAGTGTGCCAGGTATGCTCAGACGTAGGTCCTGGGCTCACTGTGCCACTGGAATCAAGCTATCCTGGCTGAAGAGGGGTGAAACCCCGAAACCGGTCCTAGGATGCTTGTTTCCGGTCCAGGGAGGACCTAGCTTGGCAGTTCGGGCTGGACCGTTCCCATGAGGCACAGGGTCAAAACTGATTTGCAAATGGCCATGTCTAAACTGGGGTGGCATGGTGAGCAAAAGAATGATGGATTTAACCCAGATCTCTTCACTGGGGGTGAATGTTTTGATTTGTTCTACATTCTGTCCATCAATTGTGTGTCTTTTGCTTTTTCCTTCCATAATATAAACCCACATTGTAAGTACACTGCCTGATGTACACTGGGAAGATAGATCATGTTCTCTTTACATCACTTTCTCAGTTAGCCGGTTCTCAGCGGATAAAGTCAGAACAGCACCCCATCCTGTAACCTCTACTTTATATATTCAAAGTTTGCATCACAGTGAAGTCAATTTAGCCGTTCACCTGCCTGAGGTTAAAGTAAGGGACCTGAACAGATCACATGAAGACTTTGATCTCTGTAAAACTTGATTTAATCAATGGCATTGGCTTTAAATATTTTTGTGTCAGCATTGAAAGGTCTCAGCAGTATAATTTGAATTTGTTGTGAAGAATGTTATTTATTGAAATACCATTGGACAAAATAAACAAATATCGTTTTTGGTGCATAATGTAGTTAAAATCAAGTAGTGCTGTGGGAATAGTCTCTGCTCCTTTTTTCTTGGTACCAACACAGTCTTTCGCTGCCTATACTCACAAACACATTAGATTTTTTTCCTCATTTTCTGTGGAGCCCTTAGAAGAGTGTTTCCCTTTGCCCATTTTTTTTTTTGGTGCAGTAAGGCAAGAAAAATGCTAATTTACATTTGCATGCTATATGTTTTATGTAAAAAGTGTAATAATGTATATAGAAAATGCGATAAGGTCGGTATTTGTGACAGGCACCCATGAAATATGTCTCTGATGAACTGAAAGACCATTTGTGACCACAATGCCAAGCTTGCCATTGTTGAACGCTGAAGGAAGTCCAAGAAGTCCCGGTCGTAGTGAAGGGCACAGACATGCTCATGGCCCATCATCATCAAAGTCAAAAACGTCCAAGAAACATAAGAAGTCTAAACAAGGCTCTCCTTAGTCCCACCATTCCCACCAATCAGAGTCGAACGTAACTCCAAGTACCCCTAGGCGGTGGAGTTATTGCCCCCTTTTAGAACCGATTTCGATGCTGCTTCCAATGCACTCTGATTTCTGAGAGCCAACAGCAATGACACAACAGCTACGTGAAAATGGTCATAGATAATATTTTTGGTACTCCTTCTGGTCCGTCTGGAGATACTTCAGGCCCCACAGATCCATGCCTATCTCCAGTCGGGAAACTGCTGACTGATTCGTCCTCAATTTCAACTGTGCCATCAGCCTGGATTGTGGTGAGGACAGCGACATCACCAATGTTGGAAGCGGAGTCAATAATTTGATTCAGAAGCTCCACCACGACTTGACCAAAGTCAGAAGCAATCCAGTATTGCCCCCATTCAGATCTTACTCACCATTACAATTACGATAATGTTGAAAATGAAAGTCCTTACGACGAGGAAAACTTATTCTTGGATCTGCAGGATGCCAGTATCTGGATGTCTCCCCAGACATTGGTCGTTTTCCCCTAGTCCTGCCACAGCTACAGAGCAATCTGCCTTCTTCGCTACAGGGATCCTCATCCTACCTACCACAGAGTTGAAAATTAAAGTCATCACGGAGGTCCTTCACCAAGGCCAAACTAATCAGGAACCTATCCTCCCTTTTAACAAGGCCATGTTGGACGTACTGCTGAACACCTGTGTAAAACCAGGACCTTGACCCCCAATCAATAGACAAATTGCAAGGCGGCATAGACCTGCCCCCTGAGATCTACCTTCCTCATGCAAGTAAACCTAATCCCAATGCGTTTTCCACTACACCGCCAGACAGGGAGCTGGAATGGATGGAGAAATTTGCTAAGGTCATGTTCTCATCTGTCAGCCTTGACCTCAGATCAGTCAACACGAGATGCATCCTGGGGTGATACTCACATGCTTTGTGGAACAGTGTGGTGGAATCATGTCAGCTATTCCTGATGAAATCCAGCCAACCCTGCAACATCTCATTGACGATGACGAGGACACAGTGAAGTATGTTTGGGTCTGGACACTACCTACTGTCGGGGTAGGGCAGCCGGAACTGCGTGGTGCTTCAATGCCACGCCTGGATTTGTTCCATTGGCTTTACAAATGACGTACAGCAATCCTTGAAGGACATGCCGTTTAATGGCTCTAGGCTCTTTAAAGCTAAGGCAGACTTGGCCTTAGAAAGATCTAACGAGAGAAAGTATGTGACGCACACTTTAGGCCTAGCTATACCTCTTCAGCATTTCCTCAAGCAATTTTACCCCTTTTGAGGCTTCGGCAGGGTATACTATCAGATACAATGCCAGAATGTACATCAACAACAGCATGCCTCTCAGTCCAAAGTAGAAGAAGGGAATCAGCCCAACAACGTCTAGACTTTCAGGAGACCCAAACCTTTCTCCCTGCAGTCACGGCAAAACCAGTTTAAATCACCCTCTGTGTTTCATGAACACCCAGCGGGAGAAAATATCACCTTCTTCTTCCCTGGGTGGAGGAGCATCACCTTTAATCAATGTGTGACCAGATTGTGGAACATGGTATCACCCAACCTGTCTTGTCACGTACCCCAGATATGCCTCCCACACTTCAACACTTCCCAGAGGAGCACTTATCCATACTCCAAGGAGAAGTTCAAGGTCTCTTTGCAAAGGGTGCAAAAGAGAAGGATCCAGTATCAGATATCACAGCTGGCTGTTACTCTCGTTATTTCTTGGTGCCAAACAAGGATGCAGGCCTTTATCCCATCCTACATCTTCACCATCGGAACTTCTTCCTTTGGAAGGACAAGTTCAAAGTGTTCAGTGTGGCCCAAGTTCTGTCTGCCCTGGACCAAGGAGACTAGATGGTATAGCTGGATTCACAGGACACCTATTTTCACAACCCCATCCTGCAATCACACAGGTGTTGCTGGCAGTTTTAGTTAGGCCAACAGCATTTTTAATTCTCCCTGCTCATATTTGGCCTTACAAGTGCACCTCTGGTGTTCACAAAGGATGTGGTAGTGGTTGCAACCCATCTGTGGAGAGTGGGAATACCGGTCTTCCCATTCCTCGGCGACTGGCTACTGAAGGCTGTCTTACCTCAAACGGTCGTAAATCACTTCCAGATGATGATCAATCTGTTGATGTCATTTGACTTTTCCATCAATGTGCAGAAGTCACTCGGACTCCATCGTAACGACCCCTTTTCATCTGAGCCATTCTAGATATGGTGCTCTTTTGTGTCTCGCCTCTGCCTTAAAAAGTACAGGACATTAGGGTCATGATATCAACGTTCCAAACTTGGACCTGGGTCTCCGTGAGAGCAGCTCTGAGGTTTCTTGGCATCCTGCATACTGCTTGTGGATTACACAAGGTGGCACATGCACGTTCTGCACTAGTATCTGACATCTCAGTGTGCTCAGCATTAAGGGAACCTTTCAGATTCCATCCAAGTGTCGTAGAAGACTCCAAAGATCTGCAGTGGTGGCTGCTTGACTGCAATTCAACCATTGGCAGATCTCTCCCCCTACCTCAGCTAGAGCTAATGGTAGTAATGAATGCATCATTACTGGATTGTGGAGGTCATGTGGGAGAGGTGGACATCAGATTATTCTGGTCTCCGGTGGACTCCTGCCTCCATATCAACTTGTTGGAGTTACGACTGATTCAGTTGTTACTGAAAGTGTTCCTTTCTACCATGAGGTGGAACAGATATAGGTGCTCACAGACAACATGACCATTGTGTGGTACTACAACAAACAGGACAGCATGGAGCCGTGGTTTCTGTGCCATTAGGCTCTACACCTGTGGAAACGGCTGAATGCTTAGGGCATCTCTTTATTAGTGTCCAGCACCTGGTAGGATTTTCAAACAACACAGCAGATACGCTCAGCAGTAGTTGCGTATTGAACCACAAATGGCAATTATACTCGCAGGCAGCACAAGACATTTTCCAAAAACTGAGGGAACCCAGGGTAGATCTATGCACCACCACAGAGAAGGCGCAGGGTCCACGCTTTTTGCTCATTGGGGTTCACCGAGCAATTCTCCCTTGGAGATGCCATTTACCCAGACTGGGGTTCTAGACTCCTGTATGCCTTTCTGCCCCTGCCTTTCTTGGGCAGAGTATTGAAAATGTTCAAGAAATACTGGGCCCAAGATTTCCAAGTGGCTCTGGACCAGGTGGAGACAGTGTGGTACCTAGAACCTTTGGCCATGAGCATTCACCTTTTGACTCAGCTGCCCCTTCGAGAGAATATTCTGTCGCAACGGCAGGACAGGGTCTTACACCCAAGCCTGCAGAACCTGCCCCTCCATGCATGGAGATTGACCAGTAACAGTTGATGGCTTTCAAACTCCCTCCCTAAGTGCTTAGTGTCATCTTGGCAGCCAGGTGTCCATCCACCAAAACTGTACATGTGGGGTTTGGGCATAAAATCAGAAAAATAAATATTGTGCTACAGAAATATCGATGAAGGAATATGTTGATATCCAAAATCGAAGATTACAATATCATTTTAAATGTTCTCTTTTAATATTGTTGTAAAGTATATTTGTAACAAAATATTTTTGTATGTAATACTGTTATGTAAGTTAATTTTGTATGGTATGTGTGTTAAAATTTGTTTCATGTAAGTTTTTATTAAAGAATTTTGGTCTCATATTTATTTATGGTGAAAGTAATTTTTATGTCTTTTTTGTTGTTGTATTTTTTTAAGTTAGTACTTACATTTAGGAGTAGGATGTTGGGTCTATTGGGGAAAGGGTGGGGAGATTCTTTATTTATGTTTGTTTTAATAATGTTAGTTATGTGGTTTATAATGGATTATTAATGTTCTATTTTTTTAATGTTTTTATATAATTTTATTTAAAATGCAGGTTGTTTATGGTAACATTTTAAATTTATTGTTTATATATTTATTTGTTTATTATTGGTAGAAAATATTTTAGTTATGTTTATATTAAATGTAACCACTTTATTGGCCAACGCTTTCCCACAAATGGTTTACGTTGGAGTGGGAATAGTAAATTTAAACCCTTTAGCATCCAATTTCTTTCCAAAAATTAATTAGATTGGAGTGGGAATAGAACTGCGTGTGCTGACTGTGAAAGGAAGCCAGTTACTTTTCCGGTTTCATCATATAGCTATGTTTTACTGAGCCAGTCTCTCCCATTGCATTTCTGATTCATCTACGATTTATGTATTTATAATCTTACATCGCAGACTGATCATCTTTTTTACTTAGCCTTTACACTTCAAGAGATTATGTTTAGATACCTTGTCTGTATTTACAATCCCTCCAACATGTGTTTGGTTTGAGGTATTGCCTTTGATATATAACTAGATACACTTTCTTGAATTAAATTCCCCCTTTTTAGGCCAGTCTAATTATACTAGCTTTCCCTAATGAGACAGTGTTGCTTATATTATTATTAGTAAGTGGTGTCACATGTCCTTTTTACTTCCTATTATTAATGTTTTGAAGTGCTGTTTGGTTGTGAAAGCCTAATGAAATAAGTACTTTATTGAAATACTGTGAACAAGAGTTATACCCGGCTATGTTGATCAATTTACATCTTAAATAATAATGACTAATTCGATCAGAATTGATATCTCGAAGTAATGGCTCGACATCTGATACTAAAATATAATCCAACTAAGTACATTTCTGAATATATCCCTTATAGGCACTATTATCTGATAACTTTTAGAAAGTTGGCATTTTCCTGTCCTTTGCCATTTGGTACCTGACGCCTGTCCTAGGTCACATGATTGTCTGTAGTTGGCATTTCATACCAGACAGTCACACAATAGAGGGCTTAGGTTTGTCTAAATGGACCATCTGATGGAAGGATGGGGGTGCCGAGCTGGGTACAACCCCACTATCAACTGAATAGCTGTGCTCTGCCTTCACACAAAGGGCTTGCCACTGCTACATTGTCCTTGCAGCCAGCTTGGAGCCAGGGCAGGAGAGTCAGGAAATTCCAAGCACTTCTAAGAGATACCCCTGGAAACTTCTCCTACTTTAAAGAAGTCACCAGGTATACAATAGGGACCCTCAGACCTTCTCTTCAGTTCACTTTCTGGACCTGTGGAAGGACTCTGAGAGGACTGCCTGCTGCTATGTCTTGCTGTGTACTCCACAAGACTGCTTTGCTGCACCTGGAAGGAAGGCTTTGCTGCCTAGAACCTGCCTTGACTCCTCAGAGGCCAGCCCATTCTGCTTGAGCCTTGCTTCATCACTTGAACCAAGGACTACCAGAGTGATTGCAAAGGCTTGTTTGCTGGCCTCCTCAACAGAGCCTCATGGACATTAAAGGCTCCCACCATCTTGAACCCACACCTGGACTCAGTCTGAATGAGTCTTGAACCCCCAGGTGGCGCCCCTCCAGTCCTGGACTCTTGGTTGTGGTGTTAAATGTGCCCCAACAGCCAAAATCCAAAACTTGGGACTTAGACCACTTTTGGCTAAAACTGCTCTGAGAACTGAGAGAAAACTAACCGTGAACAAAGAACTCCGCTCCGCCAGCAGAGTGTGCAGAGTTTTGCCTACTCCGCGTTCCATGGAGAATGCGGAGTAGGCAAATCCCCACACACTCCGCGGCAGAGTGGAGTTGGCCTGCCCCCGCCTCCCACCCACCCTATTATTAACAATTGCTAAAGTTTTAAAAAAGAACTTTAAAGCACCTTACCTTATCTGCGGCATCTGCGGCGTCCCCGACTTGCCTCCTCCTCTCTTCATCTCGGTTGCGTTGAAAACTGAGCATGCGTGGGCGCCCGCGCATTTCGTGAGAGAAATGCGCATGCACGGGGGCCCGGCCATGCGCAGTTTTTACAGCGAACGCGATGAAGAGAGGAGGAGGCCAGCTGGGGACGCCGCAGATAAGGTAAGGTGCGTCACAGTTATTTTTTAAAACTTTAGCAATTGTTAATAATAGGGCGGGTGGAAGGCGGGTTGCGTAGCGGAGCTACGCGGAGCTCCAGGGAGTTTGTTTTCAACTCCGTGGCGCTCCGCGTAGCCCCGCTACGCCCACTACGCCCAGGCTTAGAGAAAACTGTGACCAACCTGCTCATCTATTTGCCCAAGGTGCATCACCGGTCAGTCTGACTTTTCGGTAGCTCCAGCTACATTCTTTTGTGCCACAGCAAATGCAGTGCAGCGGTCCCTCAGCTAAGGGGTATCTGGCCTATTAGAACTCTTGTCAGCTACAATCTCCAGCTTCATCCCATGAAGATTTTCTACTTCCAGAAAAGTTACTAAGTCTGAACATATAAATCTTCACTGCGACTTCATCCAGATGCTCCCCAATGACAACGCTCCGCCCTTGGTCACCTCCTGCAGCCTTGCCCTGCTGCTAGAAATTTCTTTAAGTCTGAAAATAAGCACCGACTGCGCTCAATCCACTCCTTGTATCTGAACTGTGCTCATCACGGTCAACCACATTTTTAACTTTGACCCATTATCGCATGACTAGATGTCTGCAAATGACGCTTTGATCTTTTAGATGCTAGTTTCTACAATAACGTTTTTTTAATTCATAACTCTGGTTCTACTGATTGAATTTTTGTTGTTTTGGTGTCAAATCATTTATTACAATTTAATCTATTTTGTCAAATTCACATGGGATGTTTCTTGTGTTGCATGTTCACTTTGTTGCTGTTTGTGTTCTGCATAAATCCTTTACAGATTCCCTCTAAGTTATGCCTGACTGCTTCTTGTGCCAAGCTGCTAAGGTTTAAGCACAGATTAATTTAGTGATTTTTGTTGAACACCCTGCAGGGATTGTGGATGTTGTTTGAACAGGGGTCACCCCCCATTTAACCAACAACCAGATTTCTCACATTTGCTTTATAGTAAATTATATTGGTTTGTGTTTAGTTTGAATATTAGATGGTTATTAACTTTTTGCGTGGGTGCTAATTTGTGTTTGTGAAATGTTTGTTTGTATTGTTTTGTGCTATTATAAATATATGTTTATAGTTTATTACCATGTTTTAAAGTATACATTTTTTTATACAATGTTTTTTATTCTGTTTATTTTTTTATATGTTTATTTATTTGAAGGTAAAAAAAATTAATATGCGCAATGTTCACTTTGATGTATTTATATATATTATTTTTGTTGATATATGTATTTATTTTAACCCCTTCGCCGTGGCACGAACTTTGCCGCGGCGCTGGGGGGGTTTGGGGGCAGCGCGGCGCCCCCATGCTCGTGACGGAACCACTCCGTCATGAGTCACGGGCGCGCTGTGCTCATGACGGAGTGGTTCCCTCACGACTCCGCCCACTGCGCTAATCGCCCGCACAGGCGGGGAATTAGCGCCGCGTGGGCGGAGCGGCCGCCAACGGCCGCAGCATGACGGAACCACTCCGTCATGAGCACACGGCGCCCGTGGCTCATGACGGAGTGGTTCCGTCATGAGCAGGGAAGGGGTTAACTTTATATTCGTTCTATTGTTTAAATAAGAGTGTTTATGTACATGTTTTCATGTTTTGCTTACTTATAGCGCTGTTATTGTAGTCGTTATTGTGTGTTTCTATATTTTTGTTATTGTATATAGTTATTTAAAGGCTAAGATATTTTATTTTAGATATTTGCGTTTTTGATCTTGGTTAAAATAGATATTTTGTATGCTGATATTTTTGTCATCCATATTTGTGCTTTTTTATGGTGATATTTTTTAAAATACATCATTTTAATGATATTTTTGTTGTTCGATGTTATTTTCCACAATATTATGTCATGGATCTCTATCCTTAGTACCATGGGGAAATCTTGTTTTCTGGTCTTCCTCTCGCATATTTAACCCTTGTTCGACATTCTGTTATTTTGGCTTTCCATAGCCCAGCAAGTCCTCACTGTGGCACCTGTTAAGGGTTATTGTTTGGCCCTTTTGGCCTTTCTACACATGCAAGATCAACCATCTATTTTTAAATTACTTGTTGTGATGTGTTTATTGAGAGGGCTTATCTACATGTCCCTCTAACACGTTTAGTGATCATCTACCTGATGTGAACTCCCTTTGAACTGATACATTGTTGCTTTCTACATCTGTGACTATAAAAACAGTTTCTCACCGCAATAGCATCTGCCCGGTAACAAAGCAAATTCCAGGTCCTGTCTGTGCAGCAACCACAAACATCCATTTTCCCAGACAAGCTGGTCTTCTGGATAAAAGTGGCATTCCTGTCGTAGTTAGTCACGGCCTTGCACACAGGGCAATCCATCACTTTGCAAGCTTTTTATGCTGCACCTCTGCCATCTAAGGAGGAGGATTTGCTCCACTGTCTTTACCTTCATAGGGCCCTCAGTTTTACATCCGTTGGACCAGATGCCACCAATTGGATGATCAACTCTATGTGGGTTTCTCCTAAGCAAAAAGGGGAAAATGGTGCTGAAACAAAACATGTCTCGATGGATTGCTTTATGCATTAAAATCTTCAATAGGCTAGCTAAATAGCTGACCCAGAATGTTTTCACATTCATTTCACCAGAGCAATGGCTGCTCCACTGCTCTGGCGCACAGTGTGTCAGTTCTGGACATCTGCCAAGTTGTTACATGGACATCACTGCACACATTCACAAAGCACTTTTGTCTGGATAGCCAGGTCCGGTGGGATGGACACTTTGCCTGTTCTGTCCTGCAGGATTTCCTGGTCTGTGCCATTCTGCAGACCCACCACCTGCTTTGGTATGTATCTGTGGTTACAAGTCTCTATGTGAAGAAAAAGTTACTAATCTTTGGTAATGCCTTTTTCTGGTAGAAACTCTATCTAACAGCAGATTCCTCATCAAACCACCTGTTCTGTGGAAAGGACAAATACAGTCAATTAATAAAATCCCAATCTAGAGATCTTGACACTTGCATATTGTGGTTTCTATGGCCTCCATGTCCAACGGTGCAGAGTGAGATAACAGAAAGAAACTGAGGTTACATCCATAGGGACCAGACAGAGAGCCGTACGACACAACCTATGGACACACAAAGGAATTGCTATCAAAATTCCCAGGATCCAGTCTGGTGACTTGGGGAAGTCACAAGGTGGGAATCTGCGGTTAGGTAGAGTCTCTTTCAGAACAGGTATTACCAAAGGTAAGTAACTTGTTTGTGAGGCACAAAATGGCCCAGTACTCCACTGCAGGAATAAGCTGTGTGACGACTTTTTCCATTAAGAACTCATGCATATGTGAAAACACTATACATTTTGCAAGAACCTCCTAAAATAGGACTCATGACAACCTTTAAGGAAGAGTACCTTGCTGCTTTGATCACACCAACATTTTACTAAACGGCAAACTAAACAGCTCTGTAGCTGAAGGAGATTTTAAAATAAAATTTCTCAGCAATTGCAGGCCAAAAATCTTTTTTTTAAAAGCCTTCTGCTTGACGTTTCAGCATTGTAGCAACATTTTGTGCTTCTTCTGAGAGAATGCAGTCAATGTGCTTGATAAAGAAGCCATAGTATTAATAGCCAGCAATGTAGTTACAGCAGTATACGTTTGCATGGGACCAGCATATTATGTTACAAGTATTACTTACAAAGATATGGACCCTTTGGAGTAAAAAGTAGAAAATCTACACCCAATGAAATGATATTTTTCCAATCGAAATTAAGGCACAATATTCATATCAGACTATATTTCTGCATGTATTATATTGACATATACCCTTTTTCACCAATGTACATTTACAAGCTGAAATTACGAAATAATATCGAAATTGGGAGTCATCGCAGATGAAGATAAAGCTGTATAGACACAAGATTAAAACAGAGGTGTACATAGAAGGACTAGGCTTGCTTTGTAAGAAGGATAAACCAGAAGGACAGACAGGACATCTTAGAACCTTTATTTCTACTGCCATTTAGTTGAGCCTTAAATTAACTGCTAACCATGAAACATTCTACTTAAGCCTAAGCATCCAAAATAAACCCCAGCTCTGCTACTTTATTGATTTTGACAGGATTGCTTGAGCTCGTTTGCTCTTCTTTGATTTAATATAAAAGTGTATGAGGAGTAGAATGTAATACATGATACAATCAGCCAAAGAGCAAGGCCGTATGGATTTGACATACAATTCCAACCTAATTGCATCAAATGAGAGTGAATTGCAAAGGCTAAGCACCCACCTCCATAGTGATGTCTCTAGTACATTAGTGTATGTATTCCAGGGACATTTGTTTCAAATATTTCTTAAAGGCACAACATTGTCGAAATAATTTCAAACTGTTTTACAAGAATTGTCAAAGCCAGTAGGTCTGGCTTATGAATGAAAGTCCCTCTTGTGTCACTGGTAGGTTTAAGCACCCAGTAGGTCATCATACATGTACTCTGTCTCTCATCTGTGCATTCATGCATCAATTCATGCATCCACTGACTCTTTCTTGCATTCACCCTCTACCAAATTTGAAATACAACACATGCAAATTCAACAACATATGCACAATAAATTAAAAGAAAACAAGTAGAAAAAAGAAACCTGCTGCTGTCTAAATTCAGTGGGCATGTGCATGAAATAATGAAACTAAAAATAGCAGTAGGTATCCCTCTTTCAGGAGTATTGTAAATAGCCTATCATTGCTTTAAAGTTCCAGCATGGCTGCCACCTTTAAAACCAACATGTTGGCCATCTTGGATTGGTAGAAAAATGATATGCTATAGACAACCGCATTTCATCATGGTCTCCTGGTTTAGAGGAAGTGACCACGTGGTATGCGTAGCACTACAGATGAAATCAGTGGCAAGCAAGTGACCCCTTAAAGCTATGGTGTTGTTTCAATGAATATTAAAATAAAAACAGGAGAAGAAAAGATATGGAATGGGAATTAAAATGAATTAAATGAGAACATTGAAAACTAAATAATTGACCAATGAGCCCTGACATTGAAGTGCACTCATTTTCTGGTGGATCAGAAAATGCCATCATTCACAGGACAAGAAAGCCAATGGCTGTTGTGGACTGAACCATTACCCCTGCCATGGATGGAAGCAGAGTTTAAAAGCACTCAGACAGACCAATGGCAGAACAGAGCTGACCCAAAGGTCCTCCATGTACCCATATGGATGTATATTTATAAATATTGATGTATGTATTATATAATGGTTTTCTTTGTTACAAGATTCTGGTAGACAGCTGCGAAGAAAATCTGTCAAGAATATTTACAGTGCAAATCTTCTCCACCTAGGGTTTGTCAGAGGTGGTAACCTACACCACAATTCTTTCCTAGAAGGTAATTTGTGACATTTCATTTAACAAATGGGTCCGGATCATTCAAGAAACTCTCTTGCAGGGGCGTGGCCAACATCATGGCTGCTTAGAACATGCTTTCACTGAGCTCCGGCTGAAAACTCAATCCGTACACTAATCCGGCAGTCCGCAGGCTCGGACTATGAACATACTTACGACTAAAGAGTCGCAGACTTCTCGGCAACAGGCGTGATGAGAATCGGGAGGACGATTGGCCTCCAAGCCGCTGATCCTGGCCCTGAAAGCCTCCGCAGACGCCTCTGCAAAATGGCGCCCGCCCGGAACTGAACTGGCTTGGCGGACCCTCCGGGCCTGGGGTGCACCCCTTGGGCTACCAAACACTCTAGCGCGGCTATCGGGGGGGACAGTCGGCCTCCAGGCCTCTGTGGCGGGCACGGGGTGCCTTGTAGCTGCTCCACAAGACTGGTGCTTGTACGGACCCGTGGCGGCTGGACGGACCCGACAAGGTCGCGGCACGCACCCGGGCGCGGAGTTCCCTGCCATCGGCCCGCAGGAGGTGAAGCAACCGCAGCCGTGCGTGCCTGCAGACAATAGTGTGGACTGCCCACCACTGCCCCGGACTGAGGCCACAGGTGAGCCGGGCGGCGGCGGGACGCCGTGTTGTTTGGAGGGCTTGACTGGGGTCCGCGGCAAAGCCCGAGGGTGCTGCCTGGGCCGGCCTTCCATTACAGACTGCCCGTGAGAATTGGGAGGTCGCAGGAGCTACGGCAACATTCCCTGTGCTGTGAGGTGGCATCCTTGCCACCCTCCTAGGTGGTGCTGGACCGGGCCAGGCCTCAAATAAGTGGGCACCCTGCATACTAGCAGACCGGTGGATCATCGTGAAGGCGATGGGGGCCATCAAAAGAGCCTGGTGAGGCCTGAGGTCAGCGTCGACCGGCTGGGAACCACCCCTCCGAACTGGCTAAGCAGTGGGGGATCGACAAGAGTTGTCTGACCACAGCGCCTGTGCGGTCGTGATAGCTGCCGGGATATTCCACGTGAATGGTGAGTACCTCTCCGCCTCCCTCTCAGATGATGCCATAGCTGGACGGGCCCCAGATAGGTGGGCGCCTAACATTTTGGTGAACCGGTGGAGCGCTGTGTGGAGGATTGAGGCCCGAGCTGTACGCCAGTAGGGCCTGGTGAGGCCTTGAAATCAGCGTGGGAACACTGGTGACCGCCCCCCTCGCTCTGGCCTAACTGATGGCGGGATGGAGTGCTTTGGCCCTGACTGTGGTGCCCTGAGAGCGGAGCCCCCCCCCGCGGCCTTTCAGCTGAAGACGGACGGTGCTGGAACTCCAGCTGGGCCTTGAGGTCTGTGTCCACGCCACCCCCTCTATCCCTAGTGTGATGGTGAGCTCGAGTGTGGTCCCCCACCTTCTCCATCGGTTGGGGGCCCTGGCATGCTAGACGTGTTGGGGGGCTTGAACAGCTCGATTGGGCCGGGACTGACTGGCACCGGAATGGCGTGACGCCCTGCTACAAGGGGATCCACAGGAGTGTGAGGAGACTCCCCCTTCTGTGGGTCCTGGACTTTCCACTGCTCTTCCCAGAGCCCATCACAACACTTCCGACTATGGGCAAGGACAAAGATCCGAAACATTCAATATATGCTACTATTCCCCGTGAAATTGAAGGTACTATTCATGGGAAAGACCCACTTCTTCCAGATGCCAGAGGAAGCTTGGCAATGACTTGAGGAACACCCCGTCCTGAACCAGATGGATGTACCACTGCGCAATAGTCAGCCAGCGGCGGGGAAGGGCCCTAAACTCCCTGGCTTTCATAGGACACTGAGATCCCGTGGGAACCGGAAAGAACGTCTTCAGGGGACAACACCATATATCACAAGGGGAAGTGGACGGGTTAGATAACGCAGTGGGCATTGGCTAGACTCTAACAACGGGCTCGTGCACCTCCCGCCTCCCTAGCCGCCGTGAACCCTGCACTGAGACAGATACTAGGGAAAGCACGTCCGGGGACGAGGATCCTTCGCAACACCCTCTGGTGGCAGAAATAGTGGCAATGGAGCAAGACGCAGCAGCGGAGACTCTTGTATCACAGGGAGAAGCCCCCGACTCGAACTCCTGAATATGAGCCTTAGAGACTTGCCGTGGGACCTGATGATAATGGCGGAGTTTGGTGTTGTACGCCTTCCCCCAACATACTATCCACCCGACTTGCAGAGTGGCAGAAGGGCTCCATTCCATTCCAGCGCAGGTGACAGGCCAGAAGAGGCCTCAGATTTAGACTATGGATTGTTCCTTTTCTCTCTCTTTCCAGTCCTTCCGTCCTTGTTCTGTCTTCCCTTACCCTCTTCTGAGACCCTCCTCTTCAGTCTTGGCTCTGACCTTTTTTCTTTTCTTCGTTTTTTTCTTGCTTGGGGTTACTTGTGGTGCTGCAAGAGTTTAAAGTTGTAGCATAGGTTTGGGGATGGGGTGGGCGAAAGACCTCTACCACCCTTATGCACAACCTTGGACACGAGATTCTGGTGAGGGATGTGGAAATGGGGGGGGAGATGGGGTGGGGGAGATAGCAGGGGATTTCAACCATTTGAATAGGTGTTATTGTTTATTATGTTTTTGTTGCAGTACAGTCACAGAATATGCAGACCAAACACAACCTACCAAATCCCTAGCACAAAGCTTCATAGCACCACATATGCATGCATGTCCCACCAGTACACCATAGTCTTCCATGCCGATTGCGGAGGATAGCCCCTTCACGGCCCTAACCTGGAATGTCAACGGCCTTGGGGATAAAATTGAAAGAGGGTTAGTGTCGGTTTCATAAAATGCACCCACCCGGATGTGGTGCTGTTACAAGAAACACATCTTAAAGGAACAAAATGTGGGTTCCTGGCAATAGGGGCATACACTGTCCTGGCACATGCTGGATACGCCTCCGGCTCTAGAGGACTAGCCATCCCTTTAGGGTGACACATACGTGGATAGACCCCCAGGGTACCTTTGTGGGAGTGACAGGCTCATGGGGAAGGAGGAACATTACCATTATATCAGTCTATGCCCCGCCGAAATTGCAGACCAGGACACTAAATAAGGCGATGGACATTTTATTGGAGACACCAGCCTCGACACACATAATCGGGGGTGACTTTAATGACGTGATGCACACCCCCATAGGCCGTTTGGGGGGACATGCCCAACTGTCCCCTGACACACAATTGGCGTGCCTTGCAGACACGCTGGGATTGGTGGATGTATGGCGGCACCTGCATCCAGAGGAATGACAATACTCATATTTTTCTGGTGCCCATAGGGTTTACTCGAGACTGGATTATGTATTCCTCCCAAGCGGAGCAATACAAGACATATATGAGGTGGAGTACATGGCTAGGGATCTCTCTGACCACTCACTCCTCGTCCGAGTGGGCGACAAGGCCCGGACTGGGTGCGGGAGCTGGAGACTGTCGGCATGGGACCTACAGACCAAGGAGGTGCTCTAGGGCATCCGAGCTGATACGAAAGTCTTCTTTGCTGAAAATGTGGGCTCTGTGCAGATGAGGTGGTGATCTGGGAAGCGAATAAGACAGTTCTCAGAGATAGGGCGCAAAATTGGATAGCTTGGGAAAAGAGGAAGACTCAGGAGGAACTCACCACACTGGAGGGCCCATATTCTTACCCTAGAGCAACAAAACATTGCGCAGCGAGATCCTCAAATCCTGAGACAGCTCATGGATGTGCAGCTTCAATATAGGGCTCTGACCACTTTGGCGGCTACGGCGCAGGCCCAGGCAACCTTGCATAGGCTTTATGATGTGGGGGACAAGTCAGGCAGGCTACTGGCATGGCTTAGTCGGAGGGAGGTAGAGGCCCGGTGTGTGTAGAGTATTACAGACCCCCAAGGGATAACACGGACGCGTGATAAACAGATAGTGCAGACCTTTGCATCCTACTATCAAAACTTCTATGAGGCCCGGACTCGGAGTTTGCCCTCAGCCATTGCGGACTACTTGGCGGAGATTCAAACGCCACTACTGGACGAGGCTGAGAGGGACGGGCTAGACTCAGATATAACGGTTGACAAAATTAAATTGGCCATAACCAGACTGCATCCCGGGAAGACCCCGGGTCCAAATGGCCTACCTGCAGAACTAAATAAGAAGTGTGCAGATATTTTTAGCCCCCACCAACTGAATCTCTTTCAGGACGCGTCTCAAGAATGAATCCTACCCCTGGACATGCGCGTGGCCACGATTAGCCCTATTCATAAGCAGGGGAAACCCCCTACTGATTGTACATCATATCACCCAATATCTCTTCTTAATATTGAGGTGAAAATACTGGCCACGATCCTTGCTATGAGGCTCCACCAGGTAATCACAACTTTAGAGCATCAGTATCAGACGGGTTTCCTGCCAGGCTGGGCGACTCAACTGAATCTGCGCAGGACCCATAATTGGCTAATGGAGGTCCAGGACCATGACACCCCGCACCTGCTCCTGTCCTTAGACGCGGAAAAGGCGTTTGATGCGGTCCACTGGCCCTTCCCGGAGGCCACCTTGGCCAAAGTCGGTATAGGTCCCAATTTCCGGAACTGTGGGGTACTCCTAAATAGGGACCCCTGGGCGAGGGTTAAGGTCAATGGTCAGATCTCTGGTGACTTTCCTATCAGGAGTGGCACCCGTCTGGGCTGTCCTCTCTCCCCATTGCTTTTTGCTCTTACTATTGAAATAGTGGCTTGTGCAATTAGGCAGTGCCCAGAGATTCGGGAATTCCGCATTAAACCAGGGGACACAGGGGAAGAAAAGATCTCTCTATATGCAGACGATATCCTGCTCTATTTTACGCATCCAGACACCACGATTCCTACCTTGCTCTCCACCATGGATATCTATGGGACTCACTCAGGATACACCATTAACTGGCACAAGTCAGTCATATACAGCCTGGGTACCTTGTCCACTTGGCCTACCAAATAGCTCATACTGGGTTCACGTACCTAGGAATCTATCTTAACTACAGAAAAGACCCTCTTCTACCAGAGGAACATTCACCGGGTACTTACAAACTTTGCAGAGGACGCGCGGAGATGGAAAACCCTTCCTCTCACTATTCAAGGCCGGGCTGCTATGTTTAAAATGATTGCCTTGCCACGCTTCCCATATGCGCTACAAAACGCGTACTTCCCCTTCTCAAGACTAACTCTCCGGGCTTTTGAAGTGGAATTGCGTTCCCTCCTCTGGCTTGGGAAACAACCAAGGATTGCTCTGTCAACTTTGCAACCTAACCAATATAATGGGGGGATTTCGCTGCCAGACACGGAGGCCTAATATTGGGCGGAACACCTAACCCCGGTGAATGAGTGGATACACGCCACGGCAGACCATCCCACCTACAGACTGGAAAGGGAAACCATGGTGGGACGCACCTGCCTGCATTATCTATATGGGGGACAAGGTAAGGGGAGGCTTCTCCCGGCTACACAAGCCACGATAGTCGCGTGGGAGACAGCAACAAAGGCAATGGGATGGGATCGCAAACCTACTAAACAACCGCATCTTTGGCACTGCCCCTTTCTAAAAGAGATCCAGAAACTGAGGGGCTTCAAGGGATGCGATGCCGTAGGCATCTCTACTATAGATGACATCATAGCCAAGGGTAAACTTAAAAGCTTCCGCTCGCTGCAGACAGACTTTGAATTGCATACCTCCCTGTTTTTCAAGTACGCGCAACTCTGACATGCGTGGCAGGCAGAGACCTTACTCTCCTCCTTGTTACCAGACTACGCACCACTGGAGGGGCGCCTGCTACAGGAGCACGTGCTTGCCAAGGTGGTATCACTTACATATCGAACCTTAAATAACAATGCACCAGACAGGTTGGGTAGGCTGAGGGAGACCTGGGAACAGAACCTAGGCACGCTTGAGAACATAGATTGGGAACCAGCCCTGATGCATCACAGGGAAGTGGCTGTTAAATCCCGTCTCCGCCTCATCCAATACAAAATATTTCATAGAGTCTATTATGACAGGGCCAGACTTCACCGAATGGGCCGAGCCAGAGACCCTAGTTGCCAGAGATGTGGCTATGAACAGGGAGATTTCTACCATACCATCTGGGACTGCACCGAGATACGGGCCTACTGGGAGAAGGTAGTGGGGGAACTGAGCAAGGTTCTAGAAATAACTATCCCCTTGTACCCTAAATTTATACTGTTGGGTATACCCGGAGATGTGGATCTGAGCCGACTGCACCTCATTTTTACTATGTTGGCCCTGGTGGTGGCGAAAAGAGACGTAGCACAAACGTCGGGGGCCACAACTGCTCCCCTGCTCCGTGAGTGGAGAAAAGGAATGGATATGTACATGGTGGCAGAGAGGGTCACCTACAAGGTGAGGGGGTGCCCGAGAAAATTTTGCAGGGTGTAGGGCAAATGGAGGGTGTACTATGGTCTAGATGGGGTGCTGGGGATTGGTTAGCGGGCCTTTGAGGGGCCCTTCCTTTAACCTTACAAATAAGGGTTGGGCCCCTATCTTTCAAACATCCAAGTAGAGGAGCAACCATGGGATACTATAATGGGGACATGTGAACAGGCAGAAATTGGTCAATATGTGTATGTCGCTGTATGACTGTAACTGATTTTGTTGCGATTTCTTTTGCTCTTTGTATTTGGTAAAATATAAATTAAAAACTATTTTAAAAAAAAAAGAATCTCTCTTGCAGGGAAGGATTGCTGACTGCCTTAAGATGGGGCAAGTCACCACTCCCATCCCCAAGAAGCCTAATGCCAACTTAGCAGATCCCAACAATTTCCGTCCGATCACCAGCATTATGACTTTAGCTAAATTGCTCGAGAAATGCGTTCACACACAGCTTCTCAATCACATCGAGAAATTTCAGCTGCTTGACCTCTACTACTCAGGTTTCAGAGCGGGGCATAGTACAGAAACAGCTCTAACTCACATTGTTGATGATGCCTTGAGATCCCTTCACCAAAATGTTCCTTGTCTTCTGATCCTTCTTGACTTGTCCTCTGTATTTAACACCATCAAACATGATAACTTGATTGCTGTTCTTCAACATAGGATGGGGTTATCTGGCCCTGTCTTAAATTGGTTTGCCTCTTTCCTCCATAACCGTTCCCAAAGAATAAAAGTTAAGCAATCACTTGCTGCTACTACCCCAGTCACTATTGGAGTAACTCAAGGTTCGGCACTCCCGTCCACACTCTTCAACCTTTTCATGGAACCTCTCTCTGATATTCTAAACTGCTCTAGCATTCAATACCATATGTATGCTGATGGCACTCAACTGTATTTGAAGATCTCCTCTCCAGATGACATAACAACTCTTAATTGTGCGCTTCTAAAAATTTAACAATAGCTAGCGCATAATCATCAAACAGAATTCCTCCTGATTGCCCCCCCCCCCGTAACTACTCAGCACCTACTCAAGAATGGCTCAAACAACTTTCCGCACTCAACTGCACCCCTCATATTGTTAACTGTGCTAGATCTTTAGGCGTTACCCTGGACAAATACCTAAATGTGCAAGCGCACATCAGTGCCACTATTAGGAGTGCTAATCATCAGATGAACAGTTTTAGGAAAATCAAGCCAATCTTACCTCCTGAGGACATCCAGTCAGCCGTCCAATCCCTAGTTATCTCACAATTGGAATATGGTTTGGTGACCCTAGCTGAGCTACCTAAAGCTAGTTTAGCTCTGCTTAGAGCCACTTTGAAAGGCTTCTGCCAGACTAATCACGGGCTCCAGAAAACATGACCATATCACACCTGACTTAATTCAACTTAACTGGCTTTCAATTTATGCAAGGTTCTGTTTCAAGATAGCCTTCTTGATGCACAAAGGTATTCACTACAACACCCCTGTTTACCTGGTAAAAAAAACTTGAGCTATCCGGCTCTAGTCAGAACTTAAGAAGCTCTAATACTCTACTGTTGAAACCTCCCAAATTTAACTAGAAAAGAACTTACAACCGTGCCTTGTCTGGGCTCGCTCCAAGAATTTGGAATGCCCTTACTCCTGAGATCAGATCCAACCCATATTTTCCAAGGGAACCACTAGCTCTTATCAGTGGCTTGTCATCATAGCTAACTCAGACCTACTATGTTGGTTATAAGCATTACAACAATTCAACTGTTAGGTATGCCACCATAAAATTACAAATATATACAAAATGCAGTTGTCAAAGCAATATAAGATCCCTACTAATAGAGCCTAATGAGGATTATAATAGTTTAAATTGTCTACTCCCAAGGTTTGTTTGGGTGGGTCACCAAGAGCAATATCCTTGCCATCCAAGGTAATATGCAAGATTCCTTTTAACAAAATACCTAGCTCCAGGCTTTAGCACAATGTAATAGCAATTCAGCCTTAACAGCCTATTGCCTTTAATACATTCTCTTCACAATAAGTACAGTAAGTAAGTAAGGTCTAGTTGCTTTGCCATAACCTTTCCTTATTAACAGATCACATATAAGGACTCTGACATAATCTTTCCCAGTGAACCGATAAGGCCTCTAACCTTTAACAACAGCTTGACCCTAAATACAATACAGGCCTACTAAAATCTTCATAAATTGGCAACCATCATGCATCAGTTGTAAAATTACAAACGTACATAATTACAGTTGACATAACAATATACAACCCTTCTCAATAAGTCCTTACACGAATCAGCATAGTGAAATTCTGCACATTGGGTTTGTCAGAGTGGGTGACAATTACGAACACCCTTGTCTACTATGGTAATCTTTGAGATAACATGTAACTAAATATCTTTCTATGGACAGTATCACATTGTGACAACAATCTTCTGTTAGAGGCCTATTGGTTTTACCATATGCTTGGACACATAAATAAGCCAGGCTTACTGCAATTGTAATAACTTTTCATAATACGCAGGCCAGCTCTATGGCATCTAGCATAACATTTCCTTTCACATTAATCAAGCCATTTGCTGTAGTCATTGATTTGTGACCACACCAACTCAGGCCTGCTGTACTGAGGATACTTATTCCCACAAGGCAACCATCAGGCATACAGTCATTAAACTGGAAACCTATACAAAATTACAGTTGGCAAAGCAAAATACTATCTCTCCTAACAAGGCTAAAGAAGTATTATCACAGCGCAAATGTTCTATGCACGTGTTTTGTCAGAGGGTGTAAACAACCCCAAATTCCTTGCATACTAAGGTAATCTGTGAGATTTCATGAAACAAAGACCTAATTCAGAGTAATAACAATACACCCTTAAATGCCTATTAACTATAACATATTCTATCCGAGATCAAAGGGAGAATGGATCACTTGTACCTGCTACCAGGGTTCATATGGTTCTATCAGTCATTGCTTAAAAAACCCTCATTCACGTAGACAGATTGATGGGCGGTATATCTTGGTTCTCCGCCTGAGTTTAGGTACGTGACAGCATCATCATTGGGTTTCTTTCATGCTTCCTCCGCCTGGAGGGAACCACTGGTTTTTTCAGTAGTGATCAGAAATCAAAAAATATGGTGAGGGTGCTCGTGTAGAGTGAAACGTTTGTTGAAAAAGGTTCCTCATGTCACCTAAGCTTTCATTTTAATTTGTATAGGGCATGGGAAAAGAATAAAAACAGTGTTAGGGCATAATTGGACATATAATGAGTCCACTGCACTTGTTAATCCAGGTGAGTGGTCGACATGTTTTAGCCCCTTCGTGTGCCCCTAGGGGTCGGGGGGCTTTCGTCAGGACCTAGGAAAAAAGGGTGTGTTGGAAAGGGGTATTGTCCAAATCTGTAGTTCAGGATTCACGTTTCTGAACTGGAGGTCAAAAGTACCTTGTAAGTCCTATTCTGGGCTTCTTCGGGGATGAGGGCGCATGACGCAGCAGATGCAGCAGTTTCACATGACTTGTGCTGACGCTGCCTTCCTGTTCCCGGGTGAAACAACAACAACACAACAACAATATAACATAGTCTATTCACAATCAATATGCCAGGCCTCCTACCTTTATCGTAACTTTTCATATTGAACAATCTGGCCTATAGCCGTTATCACTGGCATGTCACCATAATCAACTGAAGTGTACTGTACTGAGTGTGAACTTTCTACAAGGTAACATCTGGCATATAGTCATAAAAGCACAGCTATACACAAAATGGAACAAAATACCATCCCTGCAAAGAGACCCTAAAAGGATTATTGTATAGCAAATCTTCTATCCCCGTGATTTGTTTAGGTGATTCACCAACATCGAAACCCTTGCATACTATGGTAAACTGTGATTTCTACATGTAACAAAATGCATGTCTATAGCCTGTCACACAATGTCATAACACATAACTGTTAAGGGCTTACTCAAATGCTTTTCAGAATAAGCTAGATCAATGGTGTTTGCCATAACGGTTCAAAATAAGCAGACAAGGCCTATGATATTGGACGTACCTGGTCCATGTCCCAGTGCACCAATCAGGCCTATAGCTTGTCACCATAACCTACAGTTTTGAGCATAGGCTTTTCCACAAGGCACTCATCGGACACACAGTCATATAATTAGAAATGAATGCAATGTTATAGTTGGCTGCGTAAAATACAGCCTAACAAGGATTTTCACAGAGTAAACTTATAGACATGGCTTGTCTACTAGGATAAGCAGTGAAATTCCATCTAAGAAAATACCTATCAAGTGACTTTAAAATAGAGTAATGACATTTAGCACTTAAATGCCTATTGATTTTAACATATGATTTTACAATAAATATGTCAGACTTAGTGCCTTTTTCAGAATACATAAACAGGTCAGGCCTATATCCATGATTAGTGGTTTGCCACCATAACCAACTCAGTCCTGTATCGAGTGAGCTTTACCACAAGACAAAAAGTGCAATAGAAGCAGTATTTTTAGTGAAAGCATACAAATTCTAACCAATCAAATCCTATAATCAGGGAAGCCAACATGTGGATGCCCCTTTCTCAGTAGTATTCTGAAAGTTGTTTTTTTTGTTGATTTCATAAGTTCAGGTGACAGTCGAACTCTCATTCCAGACCTAAAAATCCATGCAGATTAGTATAGCCCTGGGTATCCCATATTGCTCTCGAACACAAATCTGCCTTTTGAAGTTTAAAGTTAATAATGGAAGGAGAGGGTGCTGGGACCGCCATACATTCCTCATGGCTGCCCTCCTCTCATCTGTGATACTGCCAGAGAAAGACAAACACCATACATTTTCTAGTTCTCTAAAACACTATTACAGCATTACAATATCATATGTGTGTCCCTGAAAGTTCAAGCTCAGGCAGCTGGATAAATGAACAAAATATTCACTGCTGCATGGAGGGCAAGCAATTTTTTTGCCCAATCAAAACATGTGTGCCTGGCTCTTAACATGCAGGTGGAGCCAAAGCCCCTCTCTGGTGTTGCTCACATAATTGTCTGGCTACAGCGCTGTGCTGTTAAGCCATACCATAAAAACTGATGCTGGTCCTTTAAGTACCTGGCCAGAGACTATAGAGCAAGCTGAAGCAGCTGCTCTTCGATATGATTCTGAGTATCAACCAGTTCACATAAGTCTGACCTAATACCAAGTGACTTACTAATGATGCGTTGTCAATGTGAGTGAAGACAAAAAAACACTCTGAAGCTGCAACAAGGTGCTGTGATTGCATTATATAGGTCAACTGAAATGAATAAATGGGAATCATGCATTTATCAGACTTGTTTGCTCTGCTCTTTGCTTACTTTATATAACCCCATGTAAATAGTATGCGCTCAGTAATAATTACTATGGGCCAGATGTATCAAAGGGTTTTACCCATTCTGTGCCTATGGTAAAATCTGTTCATACATATGGCCCAATATGTCTGTGTGGCTGCCGTTCCACTGAAACATTACTTTGCCAACTATAAAGAGAACAAGGATTAAATCCTGGTGTTCTAGCCAGCAAAACATTTTAGACATATAATGAGAAAGCAAGGACTGGATTACTGGATGTAGCTGGAGTGAAACAGAAGTTTGTCCTGACATTTTGAGCCTCACAGTCACTTCTATATTACAAAAGAGGCCACAGATGCTTGCATGGGCACTGTTCGACTAGCAATCATGAGAGTGCCCTTTACGCCTCTGTTTGACGTTAAAGGGCCGTGCCCTCATGTGCATGCGCACAGGTATCCTAGGGACCTCCTAGGCACCTCCAGAGGCATATGACACCTGCCTATGTGGATTCCTAATCACTAGGCCAGTCCACCACCTGTAGTGAAAGATGGTGTAGTGGTTTCAGAAAGGCGTAGTGCTTTTCACTGATGCACTCTCCCTGGTGCAGCCATGAATTTGGGTGTTCGCGTCTGTTCTGGAGAGATGGCATTTGTTTTGTAGTTTGGCAGATAGTCCTACCCCATGCAGAGTCAAATCCCATGTGTGCAATTTAAGAAGTGGTAGATCAGAATATTCACATATATATCAAATTGCATAACTTTACCAAGCCACTCTGCATTAGGAAAATCAAAGACCTGTGTGAACTGTTTGGCACTCAAAAGTGTATTTAAGAGCAGCTGGTTGAGCTTGGTCCTGAGTCCCTGGCCCAGCATTTAAAGGACCTGCATCCTCTTTTATTCAGTATGAAATTCATTTTATAATTCATGGGATTCTGAAATCCCTGTATAAACGTCAGTCTCTGAGGTCTTTATAATGGACAACTTATGATGCACTCAGTCGCTGATTATAAAGAAAAGACATCAGAACTCGACTATTATAAGTTATTACAGTCGAGTTCTGACATCGCAATGCCTGCTGCCAGAGCCAGCATCCAAGATGAAAGGCAGCTCAGGCCACTGGGCATAATTTAAATAGCTTTAAAGCAACGAAAACAGAACGCTGCTTTTCTCTCTTCTGCTTGTATCTTACAATGACAAGCAGTGAAAATATGTTTATTTTTTGCACTCCTTAGATAAAGAAAAGCTGGAATCTTTTTGCATCTTTCTAACCCTTCCCCGCTACTGCAGCTTTTTTTTTTACACTTGCTTTTATTGAACTGTTTCTAATATCTGTTTGCACAAATAGCTAACAGGTTTTTGATGTGTTTAATTTTGCACTAGATTTTATTTTTATTCATGTTTGCAAACATGCTCACTCTTTTATATGAAAGACCTACGCACCAAGGTTTTAAGTAGATTGCATTAAAGGTGATGGTGTGATTATGTATTATTTTGGGTAAAGTACCCCCTGGCGTACATGATAAGGATATTGCAAGTCACCTTTGAGTTCCATTACCTTAAAAAGAAACCCAGCCTCATTCTCAGTTACTTTCAATATCCTTATAGTGTACAGCAGGGGTACTTTATGCCTTATATAATGTTGTGCCCTTATGGAAGATTTGGAACAAATGCTGCCATTAGCTATTCACACTAATTTGATGCAATTATGTTAGAATTCTCTATCAAATCCGCATGGGGGCGATGTTTGGATGATTATTTCGACTGCTAGTATAGTGTTGTACATGCTGCCCCGACACACTTTTATAACAAATCAAAGAAGAGTAAATTTACTTGAGCAATCCTGTTGAAATCTATGAAGTAACAGAGCTGGGATTTATTTGGATGTTTATGGCTTAAGTACAAGTGGTTTTATAGCTAGCTGTTAATTTAAAGCTTAACTAAATGCCAGCATAAATAAAGGTTCTAAAATAGCTGCTCTGTCCTTCTAGTTTATCCTTCTTGCAAAGCAAGCCTGGTCTTTCTATGTACACCTCTTGATACTCTTGATATCCTCGCCTGCGGTGACTCCCAATTATACGAGTACTTTTATGATGTTCAGGTTGGTGCCCTTCCTTTTTTCTAAATTATGGGGGCTTGAACACACATTTATATGGCGAGAAGGGTGCAATGGTTATGTGGCATTGTAACAAAGCTCGTAAAATTGCAACTGCTGCAATCTGCAGAAGCTGCAACAAGATCTTATCCTGCCCTGTTATGTGCTCCACGTGTAATTGTATATTATGTGCTAGTAAACCTTGTCTAACTTAGGTTCTCTCTAAGAAGTTATTTAGGTGTTTGTCTTTTGCTGTGCAATTATTAGGAGGAATAGTTGCTGTAATATAGTAGCATTCTGGAAGTTTATTGTTAGATCACGCCTAGGCAGCGCTTGCGCTGTCTCGTTGAGACATGCAGTATATACTATTGTGGAGAAGCTTCGTTTAAGCTCCGCCCACTCTCCGCCCATCTTTTGGATTGGCTTACATCCTAAATACTGCTTTCTGATTGGTTTTCGGCTTGTTAGTCCCGCCCCATGACAGCCATGTCGTCATTTGTGTCCTTCCATGGCTATCAGCCCCTTTACCTCACGGACTATTTTCTTCCGTCTTTTACCCTCCCTCCCGCAGTCCCTGAGTTCTTGGCGCGAGGACTCTGATCTGGTTCCGCTGCTGTCCTGGCAGAGACAGCACCTGTTCTGTTTTGCAGGCCATCCCGAGGCGGAAGCTGCAGAGGAACGAGAGCCTCTCTGGTGACCGGGGCTCAGTGAGTGGAGCCGTGCTGCCTGTCCCCCGTCTGCCTTGGCTAAGGCCATGCAGCCGAGTTCAGGGGCTCTGTTTTAACAGGAGACTCTACTCCGTGCTGCAACCGAACAGGCCTGAGACCAGAAGAGGTCTCTAAATTTGCAGGGACTGCTTGTTCCTTTACTGCGGGAGCCGCATGGAGCCAGACCGCGGCCCACGCATGTTACACCCGGAAAGCTGCAGCCGATGCGGCCCCGCCCAGCAGGACGCCACGGAGAGCAATGGTCGTTGGGCTGTTAAAATGACTGCTCCGTGGTGAGGAGGAGTGGGCGGTGTAGCAGAGGGCAAGTGTCCAGCGCTGAGAGGCTATGTATGTACTGGGTGCCTCCCTTGTTATACTAACGACAGCAGCGAGAGGAGTGTTTCACACCGCTTTGTGATTTATTTAAATTTGTATAGCGCTTCCTATCTATAACGAGGCGCCGAAGAGCATTCCACTTCCGAACCCTCAGAGATCCTGATCTCACGGTCTTATAATGGTCAGGAGGCACAAAGAACACCATAAAGAAAGAAATACTACATGGAAAAAAAAACGATAACGGCTACGATCTCCATTTCCATGCGCGCACTTAAGCACAAAGGTCTCCATACCCAATAAAACATCGAGTTATTCAATAATACACATTGCCAAGGGGTTTTAGTTTAACTTAATTAGCACCATGCGACTGCTCAACCATCCCACTGAGTACCGCCGGAACAAGCATGAGCTGGAGTTACAGCACAAGCACTTTAAATCACGTGCTGTTTACCCGCTGCACCGCTGCACGCCTTTTACTTATTTCAGCAGGGACGGCTTTCTCACGGCCTGTGCCTTTCCGGTACCACTTAGCTACTATAACATTAGCTTCATTCTGAGCTGCCTTCGGTGCCCCTGTACTCTGTAACTGCGCAGTCAAGCAGTCTGTCCCTGCTTGAGCAGTAAGTAACGCTTTAACGCACAGTTTCTGCCCCATTTCACTTTCCCGTTGCGGTTTTCATCCCCACCCTCCCTATTTACATTAACGTCTGGTGGTGCCAAACACAGATTGAGTTCTCAGGGTTACTGCGCACTGTGTTTATTTGTTACTGCAGCGGCTGCGTAGGGATAGTTCACTTTATTGATTCATCGTAGCTGCAGGACACCGCTTTCAATTTTTAATAGCCGCCAGTGCTGCCGAACACGGATCAATAATTGCAGTTACAAGGCACCGTTTTCATTTTAATTTACTGCGACTGGCGAGGACGCCGAACACAGTTTGGTTATAGGCAGATGCAGTACACTCTGTTTGTCGGAAATTACGTCTGCTTTTGGTGGTGTTAACCTTTTTTGTTGAGTTAGGATCGCAACGCATTGCCATCATTTTTGTAGTAGAGTATTTGCTAGCAGCACCACAGACTCGATGATTTTGTCACATATTTCATTGTTAGATAAGTACTCGTCATTCATTATGCACTACTTTCATGCTAGATTGCCGGACGAAACAATATTAAAATGGTTCGTCATGATGCACCCTCCCGCCTTCCTCCTGCTGTCTCTCATGATTTTGACCCTCTTGACATCCGATGTTTTGCTTCGTATCTCGCGGCTCTCTTCCCACTCTTGACGTTAGTCTGGCCCATCCACACCCAATCAGTGATATATTTTGATACTCTGGGGTGATGAGTACTATTAAGGGCCAATGTGTGACACTCAACAAACAACCCAGAGAAAGATTACACACAGCGAGTGAGCCTCCAACTGTCCTACATACTTCACCTATGTGGGCGGGTCACTACCACGCTAATGGAAACCCATGATTGTTAAAATATATATATTATACAGGGTGACCGCAGTGCCCAGTCAGAGAGGTGAAATACAGAGTCTTTTAGGGTCAGGTACCTGTGGAAGCAGAGAATGGGCAAGGTGGATGAACCTAACATTAAATATGGTTTCTATAACTTGAGGCAAATAAATGTCAAGAACAGAGTTTTGTCACTGGAAACAAGATTACCCACCATCTTTAAAAAGTGCTCGTTATAGAAAACCCTCACATACCTTCAAAGCATGCTTGCTTTGTCAAAGACAAAGTCTGCCAAAGTTTACACACTCAGAAAGAGATTTAATTCTATTTTGGCCTTTTACGCTACATATAGTAGTTTCCGTACAAGCAGCCTCCTAATAACGTGGGTCTACATAAAACTGATAACAAAATCTAGCCATAACACAAGTAACTTCATACTGCAAAAAACAAGTAACATGGCGTCATAATAAGCCAGTCAGAACAATGGCCTGTCGAGTCAAATGCTCGGTGCTGACATCTGCGAAGGTCTGTCAGACGCAGTTCGAATCGCAACAACGAAACCCAGGATTTTGATGTCAATTGAGCACCATTAAGGAGGCAGAAATAAAAGGGAGCTTCAGTCTGATTCAACAGATTTTACTACACTAATCATGCAATGCCAAACCTCCATAGAAAAGGGTGGATATACATTTCAGGTGATTGGGGCTCCAGTGCACATTTCAGAGCAGCAACATTTCAGGCGAGTGTAATCCTCCGCACAGGTGTACTGCACTCCAGGTGAGAGAGTGAGTGTCTTCTATGTATTCCTCACCTGCGGGCAGTGCTTTAGCTGGGCATTCATGGCAACATTTAGGTACTACAAACAGGGAGATTTTGGAAACATAAATCGAAGGACTTTATTTTCCGTTGTCCCTTTAGGCTGGAGACTCTTAAAAGAAAGGAATTTTTTGCAAACAAATCGGGAGTCGCCCGCCTGAATAATTGGGCATTACATGGGTGTGGCCCCAAGGAAGAGCTCTTGTCCACCCCTGCACTGCATCATTCTGCTCCCTATGCGGACGCGCTGCATCTGTCAAGAGGACACAAGTGCTTCTCGTTAGCATGTCACTCGTGTGCACGTGTGCACGCATGCACCGAGTCCTCAATGCACACAGTACACACCTGGCAGAGGCACGTAAGACAACAATGGTTCTAGTGTGCACACCACAAGAGATCCTTGGGCTAGTTATGTGTGGTTTGTGACAGGGCTCCATTGCTGGTAGACCTTCTTGTGTTGGGACCGTGTTCTGAGTGCAGGCAGGCCATTCTTGCAATGAGTGCTTCATGTGTCTGTGTTCTGGGTGCAGGCCCTGTCTTGCTGGTAGACCTTCCTGTGACCGTGTTCTGCGTGCAGGCCCTGTCTTGCTGGTAGACCTTCCTGTGGCCTTGTTCTGGGTGCAAGCCCTGTCTTGCTGGTAGACCTTCCTGTGACCGTGTTCTGGGTGCAGGCCCTGTCTTGCTGGTAGACCTTCCTGTGACCGTGTTCTGCGTGCAGGCCCTGTCTTGCTGGTAGACCTTACTGTGGCCTTGTTCTGGGTGCAAGCCCTGTCTTGCTGGTAGACCTTTCTGTGACCGTGTTCTGGGTGCAGGCCCTGTCTCGCCATGAGAGAGAGCCTTGGTCTAGAAGTGTGTGGTTTGTGACAGAGTTCGGTTGCTGGTAGGCATATCTATGCAGTGAGTGCTCTGGGTGCAGCATGCAGGCCTGCGGTGAGAGAGAGCCTTGGTCCAAAACACTTACCAGTGCTCGGTTGGTGATAGGCTTATCTGTGCTATTTTCTAGATTCCAGTCCATAGAAATTGTCTTTCACGAGCACCCGTAGACAATACTTTTTTCAAATCTTGTATTTTCAGTAATATGACCACTGAAGGCCCTGATTTTATATTAAAAACAGAAGCTTTGGACTATACCATTTCCCACTAAAAGGCATTATTTCTCTCCATGTGTTCCCATACCTGGCGTGTCATGCAGTTTGGTGCTCACTTTCCCTCCATGTTATAGAACAATAGATGTTTCAGCACCCAGGCTAATGTGCTGCATAGCTAAATACATATAAGGTGCCAAAGGCGAGACCGATGCATTGCAAATGCTTGTTTATAGGAGGCATGTTGTCTGTTGAATTATGACCTAATGCTGCTGTTTATCATTGCTTTGGTTATATTTCCTATAGAGTTTGAATAGTCTGTTCTTGTTGTTTGTATGGTTTTGTTATACCTATGACAAACTTGTTAATGGGAAAAATAATGCTCTTCTTTCAAGCATAATCTGCATTATCTGTATTTTGTCTATGGAATTGTGTCTTACCTTGTAGTGGGACACTGTGGTATGAAGGTATCTGATGAGCTTTGCTCCATGCCTTAAAGAAGGAATGATAGGATCATGTAAAGCATGTCTAGTTAGAAGTTTATTTAGGGGTTTAAGTCAAATGTCAGTAAACATTACACTAGAATTGCTTACTTTTAGGTCAAGCCTAGGAAGTGGCATGTGCTGTCTGCAAAACCTTTTGTTATCTCCTCTATCGGCTTTTGGCTTGCCCATGAATTGCCATTTGTTTGTTGTTGTTCCATTTAGAAATACTGGTATTTTATTGGTGCATTGTGTCTGATTCTCCTGCCTTTGCATGCATGGGTCACACCCAGGCGATTTCACTCATAGTTTGCTTGTATTGGCCATCCCAGTACGTCCACGGTTCCTCCTGGTCATCCTGAGCCGCCTGTTTATTTTGTAGGCTATCAACAGCGTTTTAGGCTTTCAGGCCGTTTCACGGTGCAGTGCTGTGTTCAGCACCTGCAAAGTGTCAATTTATGTCCAGTAGCTGTTGAGCTATGCCAATAGCTCTAACTCAAAAAAATCCGAGACCTATTGCATTTCTAATGCTTGTTTAAGCTGGAATGGAGGAACCTCAAAGGATGTGGGCCTGAACAATGGAGTTGCTTTGTCTTTGGGACTGCCCGTAACACTGTCTCTGGTTGTTGCTGTGAGCGCACAGAAAGCTCTCCCTAATCCAATAACAAATGTGGTCTAGGCTTTATTTTACTTTCCAGACTGACCATTTCATGGTCTATTTGGAAATGCATCTGAAAGCATTTCTATTGATCCATAAGTGCAGGTGTTGTGTGAATGCCTAATCTTGAAAGACAAGAGAGGGAGAAATGCTGATTTAAGGGGGAAGGTGTGTCTGTGTGTGTGTGTGGGTGTGCATTTCTTCACGAGTGCTGTAGTATTTGCTTGCCTTTAAGGTTTGAAGACTATTTTCTCAATGGGGTAGGTATTCGGCATTCAAAAGTTTAGTGACTGTAAGAGGTGAAGGTGTAGAGAGATATTAAGACACACACTGCAGCTGTTGGTTATGATCAAAACCATCAAGTCGCAGGTTTGGATATTACTGCTTGTTAATGTACAATGGTGGAAAGGGGCTGTATGTAAATATAATGTATGCAGAAATATTACCTGACATAAAAATTGTGCCCAAACGTCGGTTGTAAAAATATCATTCCATTGGATGTTGATTTTCTACTATTAACTTCAAAGGGTCAATATTTTTGCAAACAATATTTAAAACACAATATTCTGGCACCATATTGTGCAAAGGTAGATTTATGTAACTACATTACAGGCAGTACTAAGACTACTTTTCAGGTATAGTGATTATATCGTTCCAGAAGAAGCACAGAGGGCCAGCTTTACTATATTTTGATGCACTGCAGCGCAGCAATCCTTCCTGCGGCGCTGCCGTGCCTCAACATAAATGGGCAGGAATGTGCCGTATCTACAGGTTATGGCTCATTCCTGTCCTTCTCCCCTGCAACGGCATACAAACAGCAGCCATGCGCCAATGTAGACAGCC
Organism: Triturus cristatus; assembly: GCF_964204655.1. Taxonomy (NCBI): domain Eukaryota; kingdom Metazoa; phylum Chordata; class Amphibia; order Caudata; family Salamandridae; genus Triturus; species Triturus cristatus. The sequence continues at coordinate 618,585,381 of NC_140588.1, read as the reverse complement.
TTGCGCCATGGTGGAAGGGTGCCTGCGTTGCACGGATGATTGTTTATATGCAGGAAGAAGTACTGTCCGGCACTAAAGGCGATTTGGTCCTTCTATGTGTGCTGCAGAATGCAGCACCCCTAGAAAGAGCAAAAACAAGGGGAAATACAAGTATTTCTCATTGATGCACGACTCCTATGCCTCCCCTGGGAAGGTTTACAACACTTTGTAAATCTGGGAATGTGTCAGGCTCCATGGAATGCCCTTTCACACAGAGTAGTGCGAGAAAGGGATCCATATTTGCAAGGACATGAAAAGTCCTGCAGGGTGACATTACGTGGCCTTGTAAATATAGGTAAGCCATTGCGCTTCGGGTGCCTTTCAAAAAATTGACGCACCGGTGTCACAATGGGCTTGTAAATGAGGCCCAAAATGTCTCTGCAATGCTGAAAATTCAAGCGTAGGAATATTTTGTAATTGTTGGTTTGTTGTTGGTGATAAATTGTATTTTGAAAATGTCATTCAGCTATTGAGCTTCTTAGTTTGTACTTGTAACAATAAATGTTGTTGGGAGCACAGCTTAGACACATACAGGAGCAAACCTTGCTCTCTTTTTCCGACCTATACTAGCTAAAACAAACTCAGAGAAATATCGGGTTAAATGAATTTACTTTATGCACTGCAGGCGCGTTGAACAGGTGGTGGCTCTTCACTTTTCAGTAAACCCGCCATGATATGCCTCTTGGTCTGAAAGTACATACAGTGGTCTGCTACAGCCTATTCACCCACTGAGCTCTCCCTGTATGTTAGGATTCATGGTTTTAGGCACTTCATACGCATGGCATACACCATTCTCTTAGACTAGTGCTTGATAAAGGTAGGAAGTAGCTGATCTACTATGTTTTGACCATAAACGTGTACGATATTAACTAGATGTAATACTTTTTTGTCATCCACTCTTTGAATCTCTCTTTTGTCCTCAATATCACCCTTTCTCTCTTTCTCTTTTTTTTGCCTCATTCTTTCATTTTCACTCTCCCGCTCTCATTTACTCTTTCCTTGATGCTTTTCCCCTTTTCTATGTCTATCATTCACTCTCTCTTTTCCTGTCTACCCACTTCCTCTCACATCCCGTCTCCTCTTTCTCACACTTGCTTGCTGTGCCTCTGCTTTCTGACTTTTTTGTGCTCCCTTGCTCTGCCCCTTTCCCCATATTTCTTGCTGTTTCAATTCTTTGTTCGCGCTTACAACCTGCCTTTTCCACCTTTTTCTATTGCTGTCTCTCCATTTCTTTAACCAACTACTTTTTTCTCTTTCGCTCCTGCCTCCTTCTTGTGTTTTCTGATCCTTCTTTGCTGCACTCTGACCCCCACCTCTTTGTTTTTCTTTCTTTTTAACTTGAGCTCTGTACCTCTCTTCTATTTTATCCCTGTCTATTTCTGCTTCTCATTTTTCTCTCTTTATACTGGCTCTGCATCTGCCTCCTATACCTGTCTTCTATGATTGAAACTGCAGATCTCTTCAGCCAGGGAGCCAATCCCAGTGGCTTGTGTGACCAGCGACACCTTAGCACCCTGCTGCACGAAGGCATCCAGATTCCGCGCCAGCTGGGAGAGGTGGCAGCCTTCGGAGGAAGTAACGTGGAGCCCAGTGTCCGAAGCTGTTTTCGTTTTGTAAGTTCCTTATTGCCTATAATTGTAAGAATAAAAAATTGCACCCGGGTCCTTGTCAGGAGGCCACTGCAGTTTGCACCACCCATTGCCCCTGCCAGAACTGCCAATGACGGTACCAACGCAGCTAATGACCATCACACTGCAACAAGGGCGCCAATTCAGACTATTTTAGGCCCCCAGAGCCATACATATGGCTTGCGTGCCCGGTATAAATCACTTTTAATCATCTATAAATTAGGCAAACCACAAGGTGGCAAACTGTCAAAAGTGCTGATGTTGACGATTAAGTGTCTGGTGCCAAGCACCGGAAACCACCAGCTCAAATTTACCACTGCTCTTTCTATTAATTGCAGGCTCGATGTATCTTTCGGCTGGGTCACAGTGCAACCTGGTCAGGGTTTGTGCTGCTCTCTATCTTCATTCTTCATGACCTGCAAGACCTTACGTATGACTGCAAATGCAGGACTAGAAGCCTACAGGGACAGGCCCCTTACAAAGAACTCACGTTGTGACTCCCATTCATTAGATGAACAGGGGCTTCTATGCCAAAATTTAAGGCACATTTTCAATCAGTCAATCAATCATTCGTAGAGCGCGCTAATCCCCCGTGAGGGTCTGAAGGCGAGGACGGGGGGGGGGGGGGGGCAGTTACTGCTTGAACAGCCAGGTCTTGAGAAGTCTCCTGAAGGTCAGCAGGTCCTGGGTCTGTCGCAGCTGTGTGGGGAGGGTGCTCCATGTCTTGGTGGCGAGGTAGGAGAAGGATCTGCCACCGGTGGAGGTCCTGTGGCTGTGTGGGATGGTGGCGAGGGCGAGGTCGGTGGGCAGCGAAGCTGGCGGTTCGGGGTGTAGAAGGTGAGACGTTTGTTGAGGTATGCTGGCCCAGCGTTGTGTAGTGCTTTGTGGGCGTGGGTGAGGAGCCTGAAGGTGATCCTCTTATTGACTGGGAGCCAGTGCAGGTCTTTCAGGTGGGCAGTGATGTGGGTGTGGCGGGGTATGTCGAGGATGAGGTGTGCGGAGGCGTTCTGTATGCGTTGGAGTCTCTTCTGGAGTCTGGCCATGGTTCCTGCATAGAGGGCGTTGCCGTAGTCCAGTCTGCTGCTGACGAGGGCCTGTGTGAAAGGAATCTGTATGGTGCTGCCTACCTACCCTCTTCAACGCCAGAAGCTGTCTCTCACACACTGGAAGCTGTCCACTGTGGACAACTTTCTCTGAGCGGATGGCTACTGATTGCCCTTGGCATACTTGATAGATGCTTATTATTGGTTCCCTCCTGGTTGATGGTTTCTCTACTTCTTGGGAACCTTCTATATTAGCATGTTGACTGTGCTGTTCCCATACACTGAGTTCCCCTTTGATCTTCTCACTTTCTGTTGATCGATTGCACAGAAAATTGTACTCCCTGTCTGCTCATTTGATGTAATGTTACAGATCTGTATTGATCCTTTCTTGTTAACACTCACCTACCCACTTAAAGAAAAACTCCCCCTTGCATGTGTTGGTCTCACAAGCGTGCATGTTTCATCTCCTTGCCACTAGAATGGTTGTAACAGTGCAGCAACACCCTGTGCGTGTGATGGCATTGAGCTTTGACTCTGCTAGTGTTGACTTGAGCCTGGAGACAGCTGCCCCTTTTTTGTGGCTTTGGGTACTTTGAAATATGCTCCTGTTTACTGTTTTTCTCTGTTCTAACCACACTTCTGTAGTGTTTCGGATGTTAACCAAATTACTCCTGTTTAAGTCCTCCTAATGCAAGTAGTGTGAGAGAGTACCCGATGATCTCCTTCAACTATTCAGTCTTTTTAAGCATTTGCCAGGCTGTCATGTGGGCTGTTGAGGTGGTCAATGTAGGTTTTTTCGTGACAGTTCTTCCAACCCCCTAATTTATCCTTCTCCCTTTTGCAGTCAAAAGCCTCACCCCAATCAACCCTTTTTTTGCAATAGATCTCAAACATTCTTTCCTCTAATTGCACAAATTGGTAGTTTTTAGGTCTTGCCTAGCGTTGCAGCGCACATACGCTGCTCGCTCTGCAAGACATATTGGGGTGGAAGAGATTTTACAAAGGGACTTGAAGCACCGCCCCTCATTTTCATCGGGTCGTGTCAGCGTTTATGGTAAACGCTGGCTTCCCATTGAAAAGGAGGCTACTTGGTTATTTTTTTATCAGTGACTCTGTGACCCGCTAACAGTACCGTGTCACAATCATTTATGCGAATATTAATGCATTTCTAAAGTTTTATTGTGTATTTAATAATTTTATGTACCTCTGGCCAAACCTTCGGTTACTTTGAAATATTGTTGAATTTTCGAAATGAACGAGATCCTACGATGCTGATTTTGTGTTGCTGCAGCGCAGGCACTTGAGTGGCTCTCAAGAATGGACAGATTAAAATTCTATTAAAACGGGTTTTCAATCAGAAACGTGATTATTTTATGAATAACTTATATATATCGAGGCAGTGAGTTTGCAGTAAATGTAATTGTCTCTAGAAGTAATGAAGCGCTCTAAAGAATAGAGGCACGTGACTAAGGAATCAAGCAGAGTAGGGAGTTCAAATCCTGGCTTTTAGGGAGATTGTGTAGTTTTGGCCAAATCGCTGTATTTCGCAATGCCTCAGGCTATGTGCGCATTTCAATTGTTCCAAAGTGTAATTAGCCGATTTAAAGAAAATATGCACACAATATTTCTGAACATAATGGTCCAAGGGTCATGCAGTGACGTTTTGGGGTCACCTTTGTGAATTTCCCACAAACCAACTCGAGCCCCACAGTCACCATAAAATGGAGCGTAGACATGAGGGGTGGGAGGGGGAACACAAAGGGGAGTTTGGAAATGTTTATAATGTTTTATGGTGACCATCCAATCCCAGGCACCTCAATGAGCATTAATTAGCAACTCATTGAGGCGTCCTCCGAGCGACGCAGGTGGGTGTCTGCCGCCCTCCCTTCCACCCCCCAGGTGCTCTCAGTGCAGCCCCGACGGGTGGCTGCTCGCCCTCTGACTGGCAGCTTTTCGTGCCACTTTGGAGGAATGTATGTCACCTCTGTCACATTAAACATCTTTTTTATCTGCTCCTAAATCAGGGTTTTCTCTTCTTCAGGAGTGGGGGTTGGTTAATTTTTTTTTTTTTGTGAAAACCTTTATTGTACATAAAAACTCAATACAAACATGGGCCTACAACCACCAGGGCCGGCCGCTAATGTATACTTGTTCAACAACATCAAGGCAGCGACAAGCCCCCTGGGGCTCAGCCGAATTAACAAATTACTGAGTGCACCTCAGAGGTTATCAGGATACATAAATTTTAGAAATACAAACAGAGAAAAAAAAAAAAAAAAAAAACAAGGCGGAAACCATCGAAAAAGGGCGTCTAACCACAGCCGGGGGACCACACAATACATACTCCACCCTCAGGTGGTCAATGAGGATGATCAAGGGGGAGGTGGGGGCAACGGGAGAGCCGCAACCATCTACAGGTAAAATGTAATAGTCCGGGAACCTCAGGATCAGGGGGACAAGGCAGCATCAGATGTGTCCACGAGGGGGGGTGTGCAGATATTCCCTCGGTACGCGTTCCACTGACCCCAGATTCTACCCCACGCCCCCGGCTTACCCCGAGCCACATACACAGTCTTCTCTCTGCACATGCACCAATCCATGTTCTCCTTCCATACTGACACGGTGGGAGGCCGCCGGGAACCCCAAAGCTGTGCGATGTCCCTCTTAGCAATCATGTTCCCAAGGGGGGGGTTGGTTAATTAATTGTCAGATGTCAGCCACAACATTTGTGTTTAAAGAACGTTTTTACGAGCTCAGATAGTGAGCGGATAAGAGCTGGGAGTTAATTAAATGCATTTTGGGAGGTGACAAATGTTGGGGGTGGGGGTAGAGAAGGATGTGTGGGAGGACCGCAGAAGAGCTCCTGTGTGGGTGTGAAAAGAAAGTTAAACAAGCATTGGCATAGCCAATAGGTCTCGCCTTTGGGACCTTATAAGTGTTTTGCCATGCAACAGTTGATGCACTAAGGATATTATGCTGCATAACTAAAAACGTATAAGGTCCCAAAAGTGAGACCTATTGGCAATGCCAGTGCTCTCTGTCCCCCCAACACACTTTTTATTTAAAACTTCAATAAGCGCGGCGCCGTCTTCATGGACAGCATGCTATGCAATGCAATAGGTGTTGCTTTTGGTATTGTAAATAACAATGCCTTTAAATTTTTTTTAAAGCATTGCCATTTACAATGTCAATAGCTCAAAATAATGTCATTGCAAGACCTATTGCATTGCAAATGCTTGTTTATTCTTCTTTCTTTACAGGCCTAATGCAGCACTACCATTTCAGACCTATTCAGGGTCTCAGGAGATCGATCTTTCGATCAAGAGTTTAAATTGTTTTTTATAAAGGAAAATGCCTCACTGTGCATTAGTGAGTTATAGAAATGAACAATTCACAGTTATATAATCATACAAAAGCTGAATAAAGAAAGCTTCCAAGATGTGTTGCAGGCATGTTCCTTGAATGATTGTCTAATAAGATCTCCATTGCACCAAGAAACGTTCAGTTCACAATTCTTTCCATGAAGCTGTCAATTAACAAAAGAAAACAGAAACTAAAAGTGATCATTTTGCAAGATTAAAAGTCTCATCCTATTTTACATATTTCATCAGCTATAAAAAACTGATTATTCAAACTAAGCAGGATTTGTTTTCTAACAGGATTTTCGAGGTCCGAAACCCATAGAGGGGATTATTAATATTATGCAGGATCTCTCATCAACAGAAAGGGTCAGTGTAACAGCGACTACCTCCCAATCACGTTCTAATGTCTTAAATAAGTTCATAATAGACAAGATCTGTCTCATTAGAGCAGGGGTACTCACAAACTTTCTCTCGGGGCCAAATTTACAGTGTGGTTTGTGGCCGAGGGCCGCACCTGTGGGGGCGGGGTCAGTGGTGGAGGGGGCGGGGCTAGAGCAACTAAAAAAAACTGACCATGAGGTTGAACACAGACCCCTGCAGCGGACGCATTCGTCCACTGAGCCACCAGACCCAGCATACACACACACATATGTATACAGTTCATTGGGGATTTGTCCATCAGAAGAACCGCACTTGAACACAAGCTGCTTTTCCCCACAAGCTTTTATTAGGTATGGTTCGTCGCGCTTGCCTGTAATTATTCACACCTGACTGAGCCCGACGCGTTTCGATGACTCTCTTCCTCAGAGGCTCACACAGTCAGTAGTATGTGAATGAAAGTTCCCCGAGTCCTTGTTTGGCAGTATATCGTACGCAACGTGCTGTCTCATATAGAGCAGCCCATTTGGTCATACGACATACTGCCAAACAGGGACTCTCTCTCTCCCGGTCTCACTCTCTCTCTCCCGGTCTCCCTCTCTGTCTCCCTGTCTCCCTCTTTCTGTCACCCTGTCTCCCTCTGTGTCCCTCTGTCTCCCTCCCCCTCTCTCTCCCTCCCTCTCTCCCTCCCTCTGTCTCCCTCCCTCTCGGTCTCTCTCTCTCTCTGTCTCCCTCCCTCTCGCTGTCTCCCTCCCTCTCTCTCCCTCTGTTCCCTTTCTCTGTCTCCCCCCCTCTGTCTCGCTCCCTGTCTCCCTCCCTCCCTCTCCCTCCGTCTTCTACATCTCTCTGCCGCTCTCTGTCTGAGAACTCATTGTCCTTGTGACGAAAATTAAACATGCACCCTTTCTAAAACCCGCAAAGTTCTACAGGCCATGCTGACCTGTAAGTGGTAACTGGATGAAGATTAGATTCTGTGTGCTGATTTTTGGCATCATCGGTGATCTTTGGCAGTTGCCAGCCCACAAATACAAGCCCCCTGAATATGTGCCAAACGTACTTTAAAAATATTTTACTGTCATTTATTTTGTAAAATGGAAAACAAGCACAGTCCAGCAACATCAGTGGACAGTTAAACTATGCTTCATTTCTCATGTTTATTCACATCTTTGCTTGGAGCAGTATGTGGCAAGAAGGAATATCTATTTACAATCATTTAACCACCTGTGTGGCAGCTCGGGATGAGACAGCTTCCCAGGCTTGGGTGGGTTTGGGGAGGCCGCATTGTGAGGCCGCAGGTAGGGCAGCACCAGCGATGCTAGCCTGTTCGCCACAGAGGGGTAGGAGCAAATCGAGGCTCGTGGGCCCTGGTGAGAGGCATAAGAGATGCCTACGGTGGTGTGCGGCCCGCAGAGGAGAGACTGCTGAAAAAGCAGGTCCTTGCGTTGCTGTTCACTCGTCTTATCTCCCATCGAGTTTTAAGGGCAGAGGATCTGCGAGAGGTTGCTTGGGTAACACAGGCCATCAGGCGCGCAACAAGCATTGGACTCAAAGGGCTTCAGCCCCCCCTCCCACCCCCGTCGCGTGTGGCAGCCCGGGATGAGACAGCCTCGCTGCGCACACACAGCCGCACCCGAGCACTTCACAGGTCTTTAAAAGACCATTTGCATGTTAATGAGGCCTCGCTGTTTCACCCCTTCTAAGAGGCCCTGCAGCGCCACTCTGCCTATTGCTTAAAGATTCAGGCCCCCCCCCCCTCCCCCGAAATCAGCTCCACTCTGCCTAAAGCTTACAGATTCAACCCCCCCCCCCTTCCCCCCGCCGCCGAAATTTAGCTCTAGTTGCGCCTCTGCTTGCGAGGCACTGGTTTTGCGGATGCTTCTTTACCCAGTGAATGCGGCCCCCGAGGAATAACAACAGGCGGAATTGCAGTTGATTGCCAACTGTCTATTGTTTTACACGAGGGCCGCATGGAAAGGGCTGGCGGGCCGCAACTGGCCCGCGGGCCGTACTTTGAGTACCGCTGCATTAGAGAATCCATCATGATTCTTGCTGTTAGAAATGGGATTTCTGGTTGGCTTGGGCATGCACCTAAGCCAGGCAGAACCCACCACCGTAGTCAGGGCAAAGGAGTTACACGCTGAAGATAACCCCTGCTAACCCCCTAGGTAGCTTGGCAGAGCAGTCAGGCTTATCCCAGAGGCAATGTGTAAAGTGTTTGCTCAACACACTCACCTAGCAGCGACACACTAGGCACACCACAAAAGAAACTCCACACAAGGTCATATAAAAATAGCCTTTGCATTATGCATAAAAACACATTAGAATACAATCACATATATTACACTGTGCCACCAGGCACTCATTATGACTTCACAGGGATTACATAAATAATTTGCCCAGTGGGGCCACTGTCATAACATTACAAGTAGTGCACTCAAGCAAAATACTTATAGGGTGCACACTTCTCAAAACATCCTGCCAACATATGCATATCACCATGTATGATTGAAGCAGGAAATACAGCAGTTCATTGGGTAAAAACAGAACTACAACCGGCAACCCTAGGGCACAGGAAACATCTGCGCTTTTATTAGCTGGGTTATGGTAATTCTGGTGAGCCACCACGATCATCAGGCTGGGTGCGTAGGGCCGAAAAGCACCTGCTCATCTATTCACCATAATGCGGTAAAGGTTTCCATTTACCATGACCCCTTGTATTATGCACAGAAATTCGAAGATATGTGCTTCTAACTGTGAGAAGTGCCATAATGAAATGCCGAGACCGCTCAGGTCTGAACACCAGTAATCCGCCTGTAAGCACCAATGCAATTGCAAGACAGGAGCCAATGCGGTGAGACCTCACCCGGTCCTTCTCCCGCGATCACGGTCTCCACGAAGCTGCCCGTGTCTGTGCGGTGCAGATGCCAGCCAAGCCCGCACTTCGGCTCTTCCGATCCCAGCAGGGATCCTTCTTTTCCCAGCTCATCCCTCCTCGCCGTGCTTCCTCGTCGGTCTCTGCAACACGTCCGTTGTACTCTTGAGGAAGGCTGTCCACGCCGGACCCGGTCTCCCGCTGCTGGCCCCCCGGGGTGACTTCTCACTGGTCGGGGATTGTGAAGCCAAGGCCCGACACCCGCACTCGCATCAAGGGCTGAGGCAGTGTTACACACGTGCTGCAGGCAGGGGCACAGCCAGTCATTTCCAGCGCTGGTAGTGGCAAACAGCGCTCCTCTCGTGCTCTGCAACAATAGGGTGGAGAAACACAGCACTCTTCCAGGCCCTGACTAGCGCTCCGCATGCGCTGTTTCAAATCACAAGACGAAAAGCACAGTGCTCACCACGCGCCACTCCAAATCACCTGGGCAATCCACTCAGCCCTGGGAGATCACTGAGGATACCAACAGCAGGACACAGGCAGGCCAGCACAAAGGGTCCTGGTAACCACAGTGGCAGTCCTTCTTTCTACTCAGCAGGCAGCAGGTCAGCACTCTGATTCATCAAGTCCCATAGCGGTTCCTACAGGGGGTCTGTTGCAGTCCCACGCAGTGTCTTCTTTTTCCAAGTGACAGCAAGCTCAACCTTTCATGGGGTCACAGCCCCAGTACTTACACTACTAACAGTCTTTGTTCTGCCCCCCGAGCACAGGGCTCTGAGCCCAGTCCAAACCAGTTCTGGCGGACACTTTGCAAGTGCACAACAACCTTAATTGTCAGTGTGAGCCTTGGCCCCAGACACACCACAGGGCCATCATTGTGGAAGACAGACACAGCCCTATTCAGATGCAGGTGCTACTCCCACCACTCCAGATGCAGACCAGGCCTATTCAGCCTAGGGCTGACTCATCCAGACTCTCTAGAGCTAATGCACATCTCTCCCCCTATCGTTCAGAACCAGCCGGTCAATACACAACAGGCAGGTGCAAAGACACATAGCACACAGAAATGCCCACTTCTAAAAGTAAACAGGTAGAAGGGTGCCTTCAAGGGATTTGTTTGGTAAATAATTTGTATAATTTCGATTCTTAATTAAAGGTAGGGCAGTCATATACCTACAAATGTATTAATTAACACTTTTTCAATACTTAAATCAGCTTAGTTTGTCAGAATCAGGATTAAGTAAGGTGTGAGTGAATCATCACATGTTAACCTGAATACAATAAAATCAATAAACCAAAAGGAGGAGAAACAAGCGGGTGTATATATAAAAATTGAATTTATATTTCTAGTTCAAAAAAGGGTACTTCAAATTACAACAATTAAATACAGTGAAAGGAAATATTTCAATATTTGATGCCTTCACTTTCAAATTGATCAAACACTTTTTCACAACAATATATACCCATTTCTCCGGAAAACAGTGTGATTGTCGACGTATCGGTCTTTAGGTTTTCTTTACCAAGACCATCCTCAGGACAATTTTATTTACAAGGTTGACCCCTCAAATCACTGCGGGTTATTTTATCCACTGAAAATCAAGCGGGACGTCCTAAATTTGTAACCAATCGGTATATTGTAGTCAAAAAAGTTCAGTTGATTGTCAAAAAGCTCCCGTCTTAATCTGTAGGTTATTTAAATCTCAAAAGAGCCTCTGTGTGGTAAAACTACCCTTGTGTCTGTTTACCGACACCGTTAAAAGCTCAAATGGTCGGTACGACGTCCAGACGTGTATGCAAGACTCAAACCTTCAGAACAGCCAGATTAATTCGCTGACATCTTCACGACCATTTGAGCTTTTAACGGTGTCGGTAAACAGACACAAGAGTAGTTTTACCACACAGAGGCTCTTTTGAGATTTAAATAACCTACAGATTAAGACGGGAGCTTTTTGACAATCAACTGAACTTTTTTGACTACAATATACCGATTGGTTACAAATTTAGGACGTCCCGCTTGATTTTCAGTGGATAAAATAACCTGCAGTGATTTGAGGGGTCAACCTTGTAAATAAAATTGTCCTGAGGATGGTCTTGGTAAAGAAAACCTAAAGACCGATACGTCGACAATCACACTGTTTTCCAGAGAAATGGTTATATATTGTTGTGAAAAAGTGTTTGATCAATTTGAAAGTGAAGGCATCAAATATTGAAATATTTCCTTTCACTGTATTTAATTGTTGTAATTTGAAGTACCCTTTTTTGAACTAGAAATATAAATTCAATTTTTATATATACACCCGCTTGTTTCTCCTCCTTTTGGTTTATTGATTTTATTGTATTCAGGTTAACATGTGATGATTCACTCACACCTTACTTAATCCTGATTCTGACAAACTAAGCTGATTTAAGTATTGAAAAAGTGTTAATTAATAAATTTGTAGGTATATAACTGCCCTACCTTTAATTAAGAATCGAAGTTATACAAATTATTTACCAAACAAATCCCTTGAAGGCACCCTTCTAGCTGTTTATTCATATTTGCCCGAGCCCTCAAGGGTATATTGGGTTGTCCACTGCACTTACCTCACTTCTAAAAGTGGCATTTCTAAAATAGTAATAATAAATACGCTTTCACCAGTAAGCAGCATTTATCACCACTATTCCAAACATACCAAACTTGATCATGCTACCCCTCTCATGTTAGGAATTACCACTGAAGCACATATCAGGGAACCCCCAATGCATCCCTATGAGAGGGCTGCCTCACAGCAGTGAGAAACCAAATAGGCTGTTTGTTACTATCAGGACATGCCACACAGTTAAGGCACATGTCCTACCTTTTACCCTCACTGCACCCTGTCCATAGGGCTAGCTGGAGCCTACCTTAGGGGTGACTGATATGTAGTAAAAGGGGAGTCATAGACGTGGCATCCACTTTATGTGCCACGTCACAGCTGCAGTAAACTGTGCGCGCAGGCCCTGCAGTGGCAGAGGCCTTAGACAGGTTTGAAAGGCTACTTTGGTGGGTGGCGCAAGCAGTGCTGCAAGCCCATCAGTAGCATTTAATTTACTGGCCCTGGGTATATGGGATACCAATGTACAAGGGACTGAAAGGTAAATTAAATATGCCAAACAGGTGTAGACCAATCTTACTACGTTTACCATAAAGAGCACTTGCACTTTAGCACTGAACAGCAGTGATAAAGTGCTCAGAGTCCTAAATCCACCAACAGGTCAGAAAAAATACAGGAGGAAGGCAAAAAGTTCTGGGATGACACTGCAAAAAGGGCCAAGTCCAACACTTGCCCTCCCAGAATTTTTCAGCTGGTAGCTCCTGTTTTCTCTGAGCCACTCACCTTGTTGCTCAAAAATATTCCGTAATATAGGGGATCTAGTCTCAGAACTCCTTATTGACTAACTTCCAAATTAAAACAGATACCAAACATTTGATTTCTTTAGATGTTCCTCTGAGATATTTATCTCTGCTAGTGTATGGCTTACAATACTGCACCATCAGTGCCACGTAGACATTATGGGGTCATACTGAACCCGCTGATAATGCTGTGGATCAGATGAAATGTCTGCTGGCTAGGTTCCCAGACACGTTTTCCTCTCCGCTGCATTACAACAATGGAGAAAATTACAGGAAGATGCATTCCATACCACAGACTTCCTGATAGTTTTACAAATGGTTTCAGCAGGTAGATGCTGCCAGAGTGATGATATGACAATGATGGAAAGTAGTAATGTTACAGCAAGTTGTTTTTTTTAAAATCAATGAGCATTCACTAAAGGAGGCAGTAATGACTGCCAGTAATGCTCTTACCACTAAAGTCATTACTCCAGTATGTAGAAGTGGAGTCATAAAAAGGCCCTAGACAGATCGACTGCACCTCATTGAAAATGGTGCATAGTTGCTGACTTCAGTAACCAGATTCCATCATTATATTTCTCCTGGGCTGAATGAGGAATGTAATTTTCAATAATAAACTCACCAAGAAAGTTTGAGCATTATTGACTTGGCTTCCCGAATCCGTACACTGACCAAGCGTCTTTAGATGCTGCCCTGGATTTATTCTTTTTGGCAGAGCTTGTGGGGGTCTCGTAACCAGAAAGACTCCTGTTGTGCCCTGAGGAAAGACCCCTAATTGTTCTCCCCACCCTGTAGTCTCAAATAGGAGTGGGTGAAATGTTTCATTACACCTGCGTAATTGGTGGAATTTGGCTAAATTCTGCCAATCACTTATTGGCTTACTTTTTTCCCCACGAGGCTCTAGAAATGCAACGGACATATGATGTCCCCTAGTGCCATTTTCTAATGTGTGTGGTCGCAAGCAGTCGAGGTCAGAGGGCTGCTGTTGGAGTAGATTTCTACTCGAGAAGCAGCAAAATCATCTTGAATGGCTGTGCGCTCTTGCATACCACATGGTGCAGTTCACACTGATTTTTCAGCGTTGCTTTGCTACTGCTACTAAATTGCAGCGAGTGCAGTGTGACAGGCATATTTCTGCCATTTGGCAGAACTCCGCAGAATCTTAAGGCGTTTTTATGTAACTTGCGGAATTCGGCAGAGTGAATTCCGTGAGTTCCGCGCACCGCTAGTCCCCAGGAGTAGCCTCTGTTGGCCGCTCTGCTCAAGGTCTGGCTGTTGTCAGTTTATCCAATTCTGTGTTCTCTTGATGGCACTCTGAATGTACCTGTGTAAATTACGACCAGAAGCTTGAGATGTATGAGGGACAGTTAGAGTTCATGTAATAGCCGCAAATGTCAGAAGCAGTCATCACTACCTTAGAACTTTGTGAACATTAGAACAAATGCTTTTGGCAAATACCGTGTAAACACTACTGCTGCTCCTATGATTAAGGTTGCTTATAGCTGAATTTGAAAATGTATGTTGGTGCCTGAGTAGACCTTGCAAGATTAAAGATGTGTGCTGCCCACAGAGGATAATCCCACCCTTCACCTTTTCCTCGGTTCCTCTTTGTATTGGGAGTCCTGGATGGAAACAAATATATCTTCCTGCCACATTAGCCCCCTTGAAAATGTACCTGAGCTTCTCCAGGGGCATTGCAATCTGAGGAAAGGATTTTCTCAACCACCTCTATGAAGAGTGGACATTTAAACAGTACGATTGCACTGAACACTTAATGAAAGTGGCCATCTGCCAAACGAACTGATAGGTGTGTTGTACTGGACCCAGACAGCCTACACCACCATCTTTGAGCAAGGCCTTGATTGCTCGTCCACATCTACTCAGAGAGTGAAAGGGACTAGTGAGGTCAACTTTACCCATCAAGGCTGATACATGGACACTGGTTATTTGGAACTCTAAGACCTCTCTGTTTTGGAATGCTTTGTGACCTTTGTGTGCCCTTGCATAATGGATAAATACTCTTTCTTTACTGTGATCAGTATTATTATATAAAGTTTTAACATGGGATAGATGAACATCAGCTGTACTGGAGAGCATCACAATCATAAACAGTTATTTTAGCATGGAACACATACCTTGGCAGGGAGATGCACTAGAGTAGAAGAGAAGAGTCTTGTTGATAAGTAAGATAAGAGCAGGTTTGTCTGAAAAGCTTCGACCTTAATGTTATAGCTTAATCTGAATGCTACTCTTTAGGAGGCGAAGGCTGGCCGCATGCACAATGGATGCTCTCTGGAGAAGTCCATCTGCCACCCCAAGCAATTGACTGTGTGTGGACCTGGGGATGATTTTACCAACTTTAGGAGTAGTGAAAGAGGTTCCAGAGTGGGAGCACTCATCTCAGTGCAACTAAGGAACAGATTGCTGTCACTGGGCCGTAGAACCACTGGAGGCAGATAACACCTCCCTCTGCACTCCATGGAGCTGTGATGCCCAGAGTAAACATTTGTGAGTAGTGCAACAGCCTACGTTAAAGGAAGGCCCGCAAGTGTCAGCTGGGTGTGGGAATGAGCCCTGAGGTGTCGTTCATCTTGCTGTACTGCAGTCCCAGCCGCGTGTAGAGGTGCTGTGTAGGAGCACCCTTCTTCAATGTTGGCTGACATCTGTGTTGCATGTGGACAACTGCAAGTGTGCAGTTGGTGAAGGAGTAACACTGGCACCCCAAACAATGTCCATTGGTGGGTCTGAGGATCGCATGCCTTCAATTGGCTAAGAGCAGACCTGGTGCACAATCTGGGATCCCTTTTTTTAACTCCCTCCAAACTATTAGCACACCTGTTCTTCAATAAATGTGTCCTGGAATGGACTCCCTGTTCTAAAACTGTGGTCCTTAGACCATGGATCCTGTGTGAATACATATTCATTCTGTTCTGGACTCGTACTCTTGTAGTGAAATGTATGTGAAGTGCTGACACTCTAAGGCCTTTCTACTGGCTGTAAACTGAAACACTCAATTTCCTGCGCCTTTGTTGGATGGAAGCTCATTGAAGTAACTCAAGGCATCATCCTCATGCTGACTGGCTCTTCTTGATTCCATCCATGATTTCTTCTATGCAGGCTCGGCAGCTAATATTCTCTGACACCCTTGCTGGGAGTAAACAGACAATCCTGTCTGGGAGTACAAACATGCAGAAACCACATTGATACAATTCTTAAGGAGGGTTTTTTTTCCCTACAATAGGGCAAAAAGCTCCTTAGAGGCCAACGCCACTTTGGTTTTGAACTAAATGCGGTCTGTCCGCCAGGATCTTCCCTCTTTGCACACCTCCTTGGATTCAGTTGTTTAGCAGAACTGACACATCAAGGCAATTTTCCATGATAGCCCTGATTGGGGCCAAGAATTGTGGCTGCTGGGACAGATTTAGAAGGCCAATCATGTGTCAACAATATATGGCTTTACATTGTCCTGAACAAATGGAGCAGTAAGACTTGATTGATTCCCTTCAGAAGTGAATTCCTTGTCTGCTGACCTTGGAACTGGTTGAGTTCCTGGAATGGCTTGTTGTTTCCAATGCTGCAACCACCACCCCGCTGACAAACCTTGGCTGATAATAGTTTGCTTGTCATTTCACCAACATGCATGCTCGATAATGATGGCTACAACAAAGAACAAGAGAGCCCTGCCACAGTTTGAAGGTCACATCAACCACATCACCGCTGGTTACTTCTTTGATACGAACATTAAATGACCTAGAGGGTCTAAATCAGGTCATAGAGACATCGACTTGAAACAGAGACAAATTGCCTCGCCAGCAGCCCTCAACAACCTATGCTGACTGCCAAGAAGCACTTCCACTGAAGCCTCTATGATGTCCTTTATGTTGTTGATTGGTAGTGGTATATTCTGCCTTGTTGCTGACTGGCACTTGATGCCTTTTGAGGTTGGACTGTACTACCTTGTCTTGTTTACTTGTTGTTCTCCTTTTGCATGGTAAAAGCTTGGGGAATATTGTGTACACCTGGAGATCAACCAGATGTTTAGATTTCCAGGTAGTACATCAGAGAATTCTTTAGAAAACATTTGCAAATCTACACAAACCTTCCTGTTTTTTATAAATAGGGGCCTAATAGACCATATTTCATTGATGGACAAGGTTACCAAACAGAAATTATTTTGTAAAGTCATAAAGTGGAAGCAAAATCAAGTCAACAGACATGATTAAAACTGCAGTTAATCATAGTGACACCCATAGAATTATGGAATATTCTCATCTGTATACAATCAAATTTGAAGCTTGTCAGTTTGTTTCTAGTGACTCTGATATTGCAGGGGTTGCCCTGCATAAATTCTTCTTTTGTTTGTTCAGAAATGTTACTAATAGTTTTAGACTCCGAGTCCAGTTCCACAATTATGGTGGCCAGGTTTGTTTTTTAGGATAGATTCTAGAATCCAAAGTGAAAAGGGATATTTATTTATTTATTACACATTTTGCTTTAGAGCATCTCAACCAAAAAGCAGCTGTGCTACTTGTGCATGTCCACTGTTAAGTATCCTTGGTGTTGCAAATATGTTTCCTTATAAAGTAAAGTAACTTAACACAGTCTTAAGGTACAATTGTCCACCATGAATTGTGGTGGATACATGCAACGTAGGACCTGTGTTTAACCTCCTTTTGTGGCACAGCTACTCATGTCATGGCAGAGTGATGTTGTCCCTCACCGCTGAGTTAGATTCTTTCTCCTTTGCTGTTCCTCCAGAGTGACGGAAAAGCCACGATTGAGGTCTCCCAGTTCCTGGAGTGGGTGAGCCTGGAGCCGCAGTCCATGGTCTGGCTGGCGGTCCTTCACAGAGTGACCATTGCTGAGCAGGTGAAGCACCAGACCAAGTGCTCGGTTTGCAAGCAGTGTCCTCTCAAAGGCTTCAGGTATTAAGCGCCGCATCTCTTCATCTCTCTATGTCTACTGTATGATCCCTCTTCAACCTATAACTGACTAAATGATCACTGCATGAAAGGTGACTGAACGCCCTAATGGTGTGGCACTCGCGAGGAGCTCTCTTATAGGTAATAAATAGCTCCGTTTTGTCTTTATAAAGCCATGAGAGTCCTTAGTTCTGGCAGATGGTGTTCAGATTAATCACAAATAAAAGAGGGGGGGGGCCAAGGAGTTATTCAAGGTCCAGTGTCCATACTCCCAAATGCCTACATACGAATTCAAAAAAGGGGACACTGTTCCTGTGGCGGGATGCAAAAAGTCACCCACGCTTAAGGGTGCAAATAGTCACCCGTGCAAAGGAGAAATATAAAAACAGGGGTGAGGAGGTAGAAAGAAGAAGCAAAAGACATCCTAGGTAAATGTGACCCAAAAGTGAGGTGGAACAGCTATTTATTTGTCCTATGTTGCCCTCACACACCCCAAGAGGTGTCATGCTTCATCATCGGGCAGTTGCTCCTCGTAGGGCCGGCGCTGCAATTCCCTACGGGTCCCCCGAAGGGTCTCTTTGTCGGAGATCTTTTTATGGACTGCCGGATGGTGCATGTGGGTGTGTGGGGTATGGGTCTAATAAGGGTAAAAAAGAGTGCGTGCGAAAGTGGTGGAAAAATTAATAAAGGGTAAACATAAATCGAATGTGTAAAATGTAAACCCTTGGCAGATAAACTGTTACATAAAATCTTGTCCCAGAGGCACACTATGCCCAGGTGTCAAAAGGTCATAGGTCAACATGTTTCGCGCCTGTGTCGCCCTAAGGGTCGTTGGCGCTTCTTCAGGACCAGAGCAATAATATATGAAGTAACACATTTTTTTTCACGTGCACTTCATATAATATTGCTCTGGTCCTGAAGAAGCGCCAACGACCCTTAATGCTTAATCAAAGTTTCTCCTGGTTCTGGAGACCAGGCAACTTGAACTTCGACTGTCTTTGTATACCACTGTTTGTTAAAGTTTAAACTATATTTCAAAATTGTTTGGCATCGTGAGAGCCTGAAAATGCTCCAAATGAGAAGGAAATGTAAAGTTGCTCCAAAGAGAAGGGCTCTGTATCCAAATATGTGTCCTCTAGATGAACTGGCATGATATGTTTTATATAATAAATCATTTGCATTCTTCATTTCTTTCTAAATATGATGAATATTGTTCCTGTTTCCTAATAGTAAATGTATAAAACACTGAATGTGAATCCATACATTGCTCAATGTAATGCTGCCTCGTGCTTCTGTATTTCCTCAGATACCGGAGTCTGAAGCAGTTTAACGTGGACATCTGCCAGACGTGTTTCCTGACGGGAAGAGCCAGCAAAGGAAACAAGCTGCATTACCCCATCATGGAGTACTACACTCCGGTGAGCTGCACGTGAGGCCCCTTTATTTCCATGCATTGCACCCGCCAAATGTCTGCCACCTCATTGGTTCTTTCAGAATAGCATCGAAACATTCAACCAGTCCTTGCAATGCTGGCAAAACACAATCAATGTCATTCCGAAAGACAAAACAAGGCAACGAGGGAAACATATTATTTATGAAAGTCCTGCTAAGAGGCAGCATGAACTTTCCATTGAAATGCCCTTGAATGGATTATTATGGGTATTAAAAAGGAGCATGTCAGAGAAAATCATGGTGGCTTTTAGTGACAATTACAATTAAAATTAAATTCTTTTTGGTGCAACACTAATTTTAGGAGCTGTGAATTGCAGTCAAAAATGTGAATTCATCTCCTCGAGTTTAGATGCAACGTTTTTGAGAGAAAATTGTTTTTCTTTATGGTTTTATCATGGAAAGTATTAAAACATGTCCAGAAAACCAAAACGAGGTTACATTTTCTCAAAGTCATGAATATCATTTTCATCCTTCAATAAAGGTTTGCCATTCTGAGAAAAATGTATACTTACCGCAGCAGCACACTGTAGGTTGATTCCGCTGTGTTCTATTATAGCTTCACCAGAGACGTCTAATAAAAATCTAAAGTGCTATCATTACTCATCATAATTCTTGATTCGATTTAAATTAACCCATAAAATACAATAACTTCATTGGTAAGATACAAATACATTGTACATAAATCACTTGTATACCATAGTAAAGGAAATATCCTGAGCCGAATACACCAAGCGATGGATAAAATAGATACAATAATTAATAAAAATCAATCTGTAATCATAGTATTCCTCATTCTGACCGCACTACTAAAATACCAAGCAGCATTGGCCCAACCCTTAGGAATTCAAAACAAATGATGTATTACGTTGAACCTAAAACGGACCAATAAAAAAGAGTGAGCATTTGAGATCACATACCTTAAAATATTAAATATAGAGTGACAGCCACTGTGCCTGCAGATCGATAATGGATTTAGAAAGGTCAAGCGGTACACCATCCGGTCCAGTGGCTTTGTTCTTGGGCAGCACTAAAACGACATCCCTGACCTACTCCCAGCTAAAAGGTAAGCGATGGAGTCAAGCAGGAAAAGTGTGACTTAACCATCTGGGTATTTAAAGAAGGAATAGAGTCAGGGGCATCATAAATAGCAGCGAAGTGCATTACCCAAGAATCAGGAGTAATGTGCTGTGAGAGTAAATTACCGACTGAGAACGTAAAAATGGTACAATTAATGGTTTCCCAAAATTTGGAGTTGTCCCTGGTAGAACAAGATGCTATCAGATCTTCCCAGGCCTCTTGCTGTTATACAGATCTAATTTGCTTGATGGCTAAATTATATTTGCAATGGCAATCCCTGTTCCTAGCTTTCAGAAGGTTTTTTTGTGGGTAATGTAACATGAATGGTCAAACCATCTACATAAGACTGGTGCATTGGGGCTGGTGGTAGTTAGAATAAGCCTAACCTTATTGCAGATGGGAGAAAAAGAAGTCAACATTTTTCATCATTCATACAGATTAAGGAATCCCTGGGGACTCTCGGAACAATTCGTAATAAAATCTTTCGGGAATAACCTTGCCCCAGCAAATTCCGCAACCCGAATCTTTCATAGTTTCCCAACGACACAAAGCATGCATGCAGGATTGCAGGATTGCCTGTCCAAGAAAAGGTGACAGAAAAGGGTTTGTCATCCCTTATAGAATCCCATAAAACTTCAAAATTCAAAAGGGCGGACATCAAGCTAGAGGAAACAAAAATAAAGTCAATTGTAGAACAACAGCCTCACCCAGTAAAGGTAGGCACAGATGAGAACAGCTCACATCAGCACTATTCGGCCCAATAAGAATCCAATTATGATTACTCAATATGGAGTTAAACACCTCTCCCAGGGCAGAGTGTGTAAAGTGTGGGGCAGCAGGAAGGGGGCGACCACTTATTAACTTCCTGAACAGAACAAGTAATACATATATGTGTGAAATCTCCAAGTAACGCATTCCCCTTTACGGGCTGGGTATATCTATCTCGTAGATCTCTTAGATGGTAAACATTAGCGCCATGAGGCTGACTAGGCATAGCATTACAAAAATTAATAAGCAAGCTTCTATTAAAATTCCGAAAGGAAAGAGAAACTGACAATGGTTGGGGAGATTCTATATCCATTTTTGTAAGACTACAATTTAAACTTAAATGAATCGGCACCAATAGACCCCCCCCCCCCTTGGCTCTACCCCAGCTGGAACCTACTGCCTGCACAGAGAACCCCACGTGGCCCTCCAGGAACAAACTGAAGGACTTTTCCCATGTTTCCTTTAGACAAATTACAGTACGTTTTTTCAGAAATAAAAGCCACCTAACATGATCCTTGTTTCTCACTATCCCGCTTGTACCAGCTCAGAATAGTCAAAAAGCCCTGATCTATAAAATTAGAAAATGCCCTGCTATCGGGGTACGTTCTTCAGAAAGCAGTCAATCATTGTCAATAACAGAGCTCCAATGACCACATCTATTGTTGGTAGGAATGTCAGATATAATAACATTATCAAGTGCTTCATGATCTAAAAGTAACAGCGGATGAAGAACATGAGGCTGGTAAGAAAAAACAGAGGGAGTGGCAAGACACTAGTGAAAGGTGTGTGGGATTTGGGCAAGCTCGGTAGCATAGGGCCAGCAGTACATGGAGTGTTAAAACTCACACCCCTCAATCTACATCCATAGTTTTAGCCGCCTTTTCTAGCCTGTTTACCCTCCGCACCATATTGACAGAAATATAGAGATTCAAAGTGGTACCAATACACCTCTCCAGCCAATGCACAACTTTATTTCTCAGCTGCAAATAATGTTCAACTGCTTCGGTTTTTATTGAAGGCACATAGCAAGTACAATAACGTGGCTTGTAGCAGCCGGGGGCAAGTTGGATATAGCATTATTAGTACTGGAGACACCATCACTTGCATAAACACTAGTGGGTTTCCCAATAGCACTTCCATCATTGGGCGGTCGCTGGTGAGTTTGGTGATGATTAGGAGGAACATGTCTTTCTGTCCCTCCAGCTAGTCATGGCCTAGAATTACAAGTATTGGCTAAATTTGAGTCAGAATTACCATGGCGGGGAGCTGTTGCTTGAGTATAAATAGTATGAGAGGCTCCTGCCATAGAAAGAATAGGTTCCTCGGATGGCAAGGGTCGAGTTATGGAGGGCCGTGTACCCTCTAGAGAGGACAGATGGACAGGTTGGATGGAGACATCAAACATGATAAGAGTATCCTCCAATTGTTTGAGCCTGAAAAGGATGAACTGATTAGGTTTTCTAATTTAATGGAATATTTGGCCAGCAGATGTCAATTCTATGCCTTTAGTGGTACCCGGAGATACAGCAACTTTCTTTTTTTACTGTGAGGGTTTTAAAGAAGCAGCCTGGATTTCTGCTGGAGTTTGGTGTACTAAAACCTTTACTGTGCGTTAATATATTAGAGTCACTACACAGGTGTGTTTGAGCACAATGCTCTAGGGGCGACTTACAATACACAGTACTAAAAAAGAGGCTCAAGGAACCTACTGTAGGCTTAGAATTGTAGGAAGTCTTTTGCATCAAATGTTAGGGGTAGCCCAGACCAGCCTTCTCTGGGTGGATGGGTCCTGTGCCAGGGTGTGTCCCGCATGCGGGAACCATGGATCGCTTTAGAACATGAGGAAAGGGGCGTGTAGGGCCTCCTCCAGCCCACTCCACCCTGGTTTCGAGGCCATGCAGCCCTGCAGAGTACCAATTTCTTAATACTCTGTGGGACCCCTAGAGTGCTTTAAAGCACGAGGAAAGGGGTGTTGCACACCTCCTCGAGCCAACTCCACCAAGGTTTCTAGGATTTGCACTCCCTGCAGAGGTCTGCTTTCTTCCCGTGCTGCGGGACCACTCGAGCGCTGTTCCTGTTTGTTGCTGTTCTCCAATAACATATACCTGGCATTGCAATCTACCACTTTTGATAACACTTTGCTCTCTTTCTGCAGACCACATCAACTGAGAACATGAGGGACTTCGCTACAACCCTTAAAAACAAGTTTCGCACTAAACAGTATTTCAGCAAGCACCCGAAGAGAGGGTACTTACCAGTGCAATCTGTGCTGGAGGCTGACTTCATCGAAACGTGAGTATCTGACCTAGAGATGGGTCATATGTGCTTCCAGAGATTAAATGGGGTTGCACTTTATGTTCAAGAATAACTTGTCAAATATGACACCCATTCAAAACTAATACAGCCAAACACACTCCCTTGGGAGACTATTGCTATTAGAAATTGCTATTATGAACTCTAAATTTCTATTAGAAACCTTTCTCTGTTGGTGGAAGGAGAACGTTTGCACTGGCAACTAGAGTCTCATGGTCTCTTGAGCTGGTTTCAGGTTAATAATCTAGAAACTTTGATTACCAATCACTCTCAACTCTTCACCATCTGCATCGCTTGCTATATCGGCAACATCACACAGGTAAAGGAGAACATTCAGGGGCTTTAGAAGTAGGGTTGCATTTTATGGATGGCAAAGAGAAATGCCGGGTTATACCTTAGCTTCAGGGGACCGTCCTATCCATTGAATGAGAAACAGTGGGCACTGCCAGGAAGAAGAGGTGCATCCCTTCCATCTGCTCCCCTTAGTATCTGCTAGGTAACTGCACCCAAAAATAAGCATTGGAAATGCAATTGGTCTCACATTTGCTTGAGTTAGAGCTATAGGCATTGTAATTGAAGCACGGGAACAAGTTTACTTTGGGGATGCCTTTTCTCGTAGTTACAGATATTACGTTTGAAACAACGAGATTGTCTTTTACTTATTATTTTAAAGTGTTATTTTTTTGTGGGCTAAGAAAGAGCTTTAAAAAAAAGCTGAAACATAAAGCGCAGTGTACCGACAGTGGGTGCTACGCTCAGCTTTAAAGTAAAAAAAAACTTTAACAGCACAACTGACCCTATACATTAGGGGCCCGATTCACAGAACTAACTTAAGACAAAATCCTAAACTTACTACCATTTTGATATTCACAGAAGGCACTTACTCATTTTGGTATTCACAGAAGGCACTTACTCATTTCCGTATTCACAGAACTTAGGAGTCCTAACTTTAGGACTCCTAAATGCCTTCTGTGAATACCGAAAGGCTTAAAATTAGGATTTTTCTCATGATTAAAACAGTTGCAGTGGGAGGAATTTTCCTTGCTATGCCACTGTTTAATGGCAACATAGAAAATGTTTTGTAGATATCAGCACTCAGAAGTTAATGGAAGGAGCCATCAGGTGCTTTGCAACACACCTAAAATATGTATTACTGACGGGAGCCATTGCAGCACACATTAGCATACTTGTAAGGAATTAGAGAAAAAGCAAGGAAGAGATGGGTGGCGACTTAGAAGGGGGAGAAGAGGGAAAGCGGAGCAGGGGCTAGCGATGGGACGATGGGGGGGGGGGGCAGAGCTCCTGGCTAGGAAATGCGAGAAGCTAAAGTGTCAGTGAGAGAGGATTGGTGGAGAGCCAAAGGTGCAAGAATTGTATAAGAATGAGTAGTGAAGAGAGAGAATGAGAGAGGAGAGTTAAGAGTTGGCAGAGGAGAGGGGTTAAAACAGAAAAATGACAGCAAAGAAATGGAGAAGAACGGGGAAAAGAGAAGGAAGGAGGGAAGACAACACTGAAGGAAGTGGGAAAGGAGCAGTGTAGAAAAGAGGGATAGGTGAGAAGAGAGAATGAAGCCTGGGAATAGTTACAGGGGAGGGGTAAGAGAGCAAGCAGGATTCGAGGGTAGAGGAAATGATCAGGTGAGAGGTGGGTAGCAAAAGACAAGCAGCGGAGAAGTGAAGGGGTGAAATAAGAAGAAAATGAGTAGAAGGGGTGGTGAAAGAGTGGAGGAGGAGAGATGGTGGAGAGAGGTAAAAGGAAGGGTGGGTGGAAGAGGCAGGGTGAGAACCGAGAAAAGAAGGGGGCTAAATACGAGAGGCAGTGGAAGAAAAGAGGGGGTGGGCACGAAGAGACAGAAAAAGGGGAAATAGAGAGGGAGAGACCGACAGAAAGGGAAGGAGTGGAAAGCAGGGGAGTGACGTAGAGGGCAGAAGGAGAAGACAAAATGAAGGGGGGTGAAGACAGTAAATGTGAGAGAGTTAAGATGAGAGAGGAAGGTGGACAGGGTGGAATGATCGCAGAAGGGAGAAGGCAAAGCAGAGGAGGGACGAGAGAAGAAAGGTGTAGTAGAGAGGGGGTAAACTCGGAAATAAGGGATGAAGAGGGAGTGTGAGGTGAATGAGAGGAAAGTGTGGAGGGCAGCTCAGTTTGGGAGTGAGGAGTGCTGGAGTAGAGAAAGAGAGCGCAGGTCCAGCCAGGACACGGGAGGAGTGGAGAAGAGTGAGTAGAGAGGAGTAAAGGAGGGAAGTAGGCTGACTGGAG
Source organism: Triturus cristatus (assembly GCF_964204655.1). Taxonomy (NCBI): domain Eukaryota; kingdom Metazoa; phylum Chordata; class Amphibia; order Caudata; family Salamandridae; genus Triturus; species Triturus cristatus. The sequence continues at coordinate 618,559,892 of NC_140588.1, read as the reverse complement.
GGCGAGAGAAGGGTGTTGAGCTTTATGGAGGGAAGGAGATGTAGAGGAGGGCTGTGGGTAGTCGTGATGAAAGGGCAAGATGAAAAAATGGTGACACCAGGGAAAGGAGGGAGCATCGGTGGGTAGTGTGGCGATGGGCTGATGCAGGAGGAAAGGGGAGTGTAGTGGAGGAGGGGGATGGTAAGCGACACAGGAAAAAGTTGAAAAGAAAGAGGAGATCGGGGAGAGGGAACAGACCTGGTGGAGGTCACTAACAGGGAAGGGGGAGAGCGGAAGGAAAGGAAGTCAAAGAGCTGGGTACTGGAGTTGAAAGGACGGGGAGAGAAAAGCAGGAAATGATGGAAAGGGTGTCTAGTCAGAGGTAGGCATGAGGGTGGTAGTAGAGAAGTAGTGAGACACCATGATAGTGGAGGTAGTGGAAGACAAAAGTACATTAGAGAGGAAAGAAGTGGGTGAGGTGTAAATTGCTCCAATAACTTCAGGTCGAGTTCGAGCTATATAAAACAGCAAAAAACAAAGCTGGATGATAACTAGAGAAGAACGTGTAGAAGTGAAGGGAGAAAGAGGGCGACAGAAAAGGTGATGGAACGGAGACAAGAGTCGAGGAGTAGAGTATGTAAGGTGTAATGAATGAAGATGGGATGGGACATGTTGGGTAGAGAGGAGAAGGAGACAGAACATGGATGGAGGAGGTGAAAGAAACTATACAGGATTGGAATCAAAACCTGAAAAAAGTTGAGTTTTTATTAAGCACTCTATTGGGCTAGAAAAGGCCTCTTGGCACTGCTGTTAAACTGTGGTTCAAGGAAAAAATGTTTACTATTTTAAAAGCCACATCAGACGGGGAAAAAAAAGCTGAAACAAATACAGTGTCCCAGAAGTGGGCACCGCCCTCAGCTTTAAAGTAAAAAAAAAAGCAGAAACATAAAGCATGGTGTCTCTGAAGTGGGCACCGCGCTCAGCTTTAAAGTTAAAAAAAAAGGAAACAAAGTACGGTGTCCCTGAAGCAGGTGCCGCGCTTAGCTTTAAAGTTTAAAAAAAAGTAGAAACATAAAACGCGGTGGCACTGAAGTGGGCGACGCACTCAGCTTTCAAGTCGGGAAAAAAAACCTGAAACAAGGCTTGGTGTCCCTGAAGCAAGTGCTGTGCTGAGCTTTAAGCTAAAAAAAAAAAAAAGAAAGCTGAACCATAAAGCGCGCTCATCTTTAAAGTAACAAAAAAAACAACTGAAGCACGGAAAGGAAAGGGAGTTGTTTTAAGAATAGCTTCTGTAGTATGAGATAGATGAGGGGGAGCTTACAACGCAAAGCGGAAGGAAGAAGCCAAACTAAGCAAGCAGTGGCTAGTGGAAAGCAACATTTATAAAAAGAGTTCTTGCAAACAGCACATAAAGAATGGCTATGTGTGGAAACTATAATTGACCAGTGCTCCTCACCCTTAAACGGAAGTGAGGTACTTTTTGCGGGAATGAATCAGGAGGCAGGAAAGAAGACCGACGCTGCACTGAGCCTATGGTAAGCAGCAGGTGGGGAATAGAATAGTAGTATTGATCACTGCAGGTCTTGCAGACAGTGCATGTGTGCCGCCTAGGCTCAACCTAACCATCCTTTGTGTAACTGCCTTGTAGATACTAAACGTCCAGCAGCCATTCAGAATGCAGCATTCTGCTTCAGCTACGTAAGCAGGTTTATAATCCTTAATATCACAGTACTGTTTTATAATGGACCCAATACAGTTAGAGCCATATGTACAAGAAACTTCAGAAACACAAGCCTGCACCATATTTACAAGGATAGTAGTGTAGCACCAAAGCACACACCCTTGCACGATAGTGCAAGGGTGTCTGCGTGCAGGGGAACATTGTTTATGTGTAGTAAGATGTCCCTTCCTGCACATAAACAATCTTTGAAATACCATTTTGTCACTTCTATGTGTGCGGCTTAATGCATCACTCATGGAAATTACAAAATGTTCAATTAAAAAAAAAAAATGATGGTGTATGTGCAGGAAGGGACACCCTCCTACACATAAACAATCCAAAGTGTTTTGCTTTTTACATGACGTCATCAGCAGTGCATTGCGGGCGCACGAGTTATAGTTAGCTGAACTAACTATAACGGGGGAACTTCACTGGTTTTGTACGAGTGAAATGTCCAACTAACTATAATGCCCCTGAAACCTTTCTTTTTTCCAGTGAATTTCTAAGGTTTTTTAAATGCTAATTTCTAACTATAACGTGTCTGAAACCTATGTTTTTTTTTTTATATATATATATGTATATTACCTACTGGCGGTCGCCAGTAGGTAGTTATAGTTAGGACCTATTATCCATAGGAAAATCGTAACATTCTATTCCCAATAATTTTGGCTCCTGTTGACGAATATTTGCAACGTATTCAAAACTAATGGCCCGTTCCGGTCAGCTCTTATACTGAAAGTTTGGGGGTGATTCGTCAAGCGGGGGCCGAGAAAAAAGGGGGGTCCCAAAACACGTTTTCCCCATGTTATTTCCCATAGGAAATTTTAGACACGGCTACAGCCCGAACTGCTGAATGGAATTACACCAAATATTGCAAAAAGGTAGCCCTTGGTTCAGAAAGCTATAATGTGTCTGAAACCTATGGTTTTTTCAGTGAATTTCAAAGGTTTTTTAAATGCTAGTTTCTAACTATGCCTACAGAGGTAGGACATGTGATGAAAGAAGAAACAACGCACATAAAGAAAAAAAAAGAAATGCAGAAAGAAGCAACAGAAGTCCTCAAAGACGAAGAAAAGTGCAGGAAGAAGCAAGACATGTGCAGAAAGAACCAACAGAGGAGCAGAAAGAGGCCTTGTTACAAAATCATCCTGTGCCCACAACTTTTTCAGACGGGTACTGGTGTTTACTGACTCTGACTAACCAGGCCTAGAGCCAGTGGTATGCTAAAAGATACTTCGAATACAGTGAAAACACCTACATACACTAGGGAACACTATGCGTTGGGGTACCCTTGTGATTAGCATGACCTCCTCTGGAAACCCCTAGTACATAATAGGGCAGGGGGGTTAAAAATACCTCTTAAAACGCGCCACGGGGTTTGTTTGCACACTGGGGAAGGGAGGGGGGAGCCTGAGGTGACATGTGTGCAAACATGCCCTGTGGGTGTTTTAAGTTGGGGGATAAAGTCCCCTTGAATCCTGAGGGTCCCTGGGAGCCAACTAACGCACCAGGTATGTCCAGCAAGTGCCACAGAGTTGCATTGCAGAGAGGTTTAAAATGGGGCATGGCCTCGGACCACCTCTCTTCAACACAGCTCTGTGGTGCTTACTGGAGGTATATGGTGGGCTAGTTGGACCCAGGGACTCTGAGGATTAAAGGGGACTTAATTCCCCAACTTAAAACGCGCCACAGGGCATACTTGCACACGTCAACTCAGGCCCCATCCCCTCCCTTCACCACTGTATACACACGCCCTGTTTTAAGTTGGGAGATTAAGTCCTCTTGAATCCTGAGGGTCCCTAGGGTCCAACTCGCCCACAAGGTACCTCCAGTAAGCGCCACAGAGCTACGTTGCAGAGAGGTGTAAAAAGGGGCACAGCCTAGACCACCTTTCTGCATATATGTATATATAAGATAGATAGATAGATAGATAGATAGATAGATAGATAGATAGATAGATAGATAGATAGATAGATATGATTTTTTTTAATTATGATTCTTTTTTTTCTCTAGACCAGACCTGAAAGGTATTGTTGGAAGGGTTATCCCCAAACATTTTGCTTTTTCCTCCTTTGTTTTTCCTGACCTGTGGTTGTTGGCTATAGGACTGTGGGCACTTTACCACTGCTGATCAGTGCTAAAGTGCATATGCTCTGTGTAAATTATTATTGTGATTGGTTATCCATGATTGACATATTTGTCTTACCAGTAGGTCCCTAGTAAAGTGCACTGAGTGTGCCAGGGCTGGTAATTCAAATGCTAATAGTGGGCTTGCAGCACTGATTGTGCTACCCACATGAGTAGCCCAGAAAAGAGGTCTCAGGCCTACCACTGCAGTGCCTGTGCCCAGTTTGTTAACTGCCATGTCGACCTGGCCAGTGTACCCACTTGCCAGACCTTACCCTTCCCTTCTCTAACACATAAGACACCCCTATGGTAGGCCTCAGGTACCCCCTGGGCAGGGTGCAGAGTATGTAAAAGGTAGGACATGTACTAGTGTGTGTCCTGATAGTGAAATACTGCCAATTTCGTTTTTCACAATTGAAAGGCTATCTTGCCCATAGGCCTGAATGGGGAATGCTGTGTAACATGTTTACCTGCATATCTTCCCAAAGGAGTGAGATAGAAAATTGGAGTATGGTATCCCTGAACTCAGAATGTAATAACACATCTTTTAGTAAAGATGGTTCTTAAATTATGTGCTTGATAATAGCACTTTTAGAAAGTGGCTATTTTCTTGTTCAACCTTTCTGTGTGCCTCTGCCTGTTTGTGGATTGACTGTCTGGCTTGAAAGTGACAGGGGCTGGGATGGCTCCGGGAGTCTGGGTGAGTCAGCACTAGGCTGACTAGACCGATCTGCATTTGAAGTGGTTAGAGAAGTAGCACCTGGGCCTGAATAGGGCTGTGCCTGCCTTCGACAATGCTGGCTCCACCTCCTGCAGTGCGCCTGAAGACCCTGGCCCACATTCAAAAAGGAAGAAGTTGTGCACTGGCAGAGTGTACCCAGAACTGGTTTGGACTGGATTCAGGACCCCTCACACATAGAGAACAAAGACTTTTGGGGTATAAATATGAGAGCTGAAACCCCTGTAAGTCAGACTACTTCATGATCAAGAGGAACCTGTTGCCAAAGAGGACAGCTGAAGAGACTGAGGAGAAGTACTGCCCTTGCTGTATGTCTGGGGCTGGCCTGCAGTTTGCTGTTTCTGCTGAGGAGAGGACAAAGGGACGTTGCTGTGTGATGTGTCCCCTGTTTGAAGAAGGACTTTGCTGTGTGCTGTGTCCATCTGAAGAAAAATCTACAAGGGCCTGAGAAGAGCCGGCCCCCTGTTTTGAAGTCTCAGGAACAAAAGGACTTCACCCCCAGCTCCCCTGAACTTCCATGCTGGGAGTTCTGACCTGCCAGGAGGTGCCTGTAACTGTGTGTGTGCCTCTGGAGGTTGCTACAGCTGTTGGGAGCTGGAAGAAACTAAAGAGAAGGAAGAAATCCCATTTCTGACGTCCGTTGATGCCGCCGCTGTGATGCCACGACCTGCATCGAGGCCCGGGGAGACGCTCGTGAAGTGAACGACGTAGCGCCCGCCCTGCTCCGCAGCACCGACGCCGGCTGACGCCGGCAGTGATCGGCTGTGCCCGACGCCAGTGCTCGCATCGACTCCGCCAGCGTCTGCATCTTGTTATCGCGGCACCGATAACCACTGAAAGTGACTCGAGAAACTTGCCGATGTCGCATCATCACCGGAGCCGGCATCGGCCATCTTCGATGCCGTGAATCGTCACCGACATCGTTTTCAAGGTGCTGCTTGTTTGGGGGTATGTGTGACTCCGCACCAGTCGCCGCGATCCTCGCGGGCGGCACCGTACTTTGGATTTCGTACTGTCTTGACATCTTGATAGCCCTAGTTGGTGCTATTTGATTTCTACAAGCTTATTTTTGCAACATCCTTTTTAAAGACATTCTTCAGGGTATCTGTATGTTGGATTTTTGTCGTTTTAGTTTTGCTAGTTTAGATAAAGATATTTTATTTTTCTAAACTGGTGTGGTGTCCATTTGTGGTGTTTTCACTGTGTTACTGTGAGTGTTTGTACAAATACTTTACACATTGCCTTTGGGATAAACCTGTCTGCTCGTGCCAAGCTACCAAGGGGGTGAGCAGGGGTTATCTAAATAGTGTATCCGGGTTACCCTGACTAGAAGAAAGGGTCCCTAATTGGACAAAGGTACCTACCTCTGCCAACTAGACACCCCCATTTCTAACATTGGTGGGCAGCGGTGAGGATTTGAACTTGTATTTGTACTTGACCCACAGTAATTGGTGTACATCACTGGACTAGTGCAGACCATCACGCAACCACATACTGTGTTTTATTTTTTGATTCTATTTTTGATCTGATCCCTGAGTCATTCACGCATCATGTCTCAAAATGGTAAAGCAGCAAGTGAGAAGACAGAATTGGAGTTTCACATTGAGGATTTGTACTCCTACAAAGTAGATCAACTCAAGCAATTTTGCAAGGTTTTGGGATGTCCCATGAGGTGTAGCTCTAAGAAGGATGAAGTACAGAGGGCCTTAAAAGCCTGATGGGAGGCCAAAGAGGATGAGGAGACAGGTGATGCAGAAGTGGATAAGGATGCCCAAGGGGATGGTTTCAGGTCACAGGATCTGCCTGAGTCCAGAGCAGCCTCCAGGGCTGGCAGCAACCATTTCGCTAGAAGTTTTTTCCCAGAGGAGTTGGAGGAAAACCAAAGGGCTGGAGATCATGAGTTAGAAATCATGAGGCTTGAGATGAAAATATTGGAAATGGAGATCCAAAAAGCTGCAATGGAAGAAAAGAGATTGCTTTTAGAGAGCGAAAAGAGGGCAGAGGAGAGCAAGAACGCTCTCGTCCTGGAAGAACTGAAATTGACTTTGGCACATGAATTAAGAATGAGGGAGCTTGATTTGCAGCTCGAGAGGCTTGAGGCCATGAGGGTCTCAGCTGAAAAGGAAAAGTGTGTAGCTCAGGAAGTGAACTTTGCTGAGTTGGAGGTGGAGTCCAGCTCAGATGGTGGCAGCAAGTTTGTGTTATCTAGTGCTGAGGGAGAAGTACAAACACCCAGAGATGTGGCGCCTGACTTGAGGGAGGGGTTTAACATACACCTGGGGGTTCAGGTTTATGAGATAGCTCCAGTGGTGTGCAATGTCTCTGAAGTAGATTGGGGAACTGACACAGGGATCATATTCCTAGTGGTGGGAGGGACACTCTACTGACTCTAGATGAGAGGTGCAGGGAGAGGGGCTCCTCCATATTGGAAGTCCTGGTGTGTGAGTGTGAACACCGTCCAGAAGAGTGTAGGTTGAGTGACAGAGACAGTCAGACACTGTCTTGCCAATCTCAGGAGAGTGGTGTGGGGTACTTGTGTGAGGCACTGGATGGTGAGGCAAAGGGTGGCTTGGTTGACAACTGTGGGGGGCTGTGTGATTTATTTTTTTGGAGAGCATATTTCAAGTCCCTGTTTTCCAGAGCTATACCAACACCCGGTGGAGTGTGAGTTCTCTGATTCCAGGGAGCTTGTGTTGGAGGCAGACCTCTTGGTGGATTCCACAGGGTCTGAAGAGGCATTTGGGAGTGATCCTAAAAGACGTGGCTCAGGTATCTTCCAGACCTGTGTGGTGGGAGAGGTTCAGAGTAGCCCAGCTAAGTCCCGGTGTAGTGGGAGGGGTGTAGGGGCTCACGTCCTGTCTCAGTGGAGAAGGAGTGAGTGTGGGCTGTGTCCCAAGATGCCCGAAACCCAGTCTCAGGGCCTGGAGGGTTCCCTAAGGAAATGCCAGGTTGGGGGCCTAAGCTGTCATAGTAGGCAATTTGAGTGGGATCTCCTAGTGTCAGGGGAACCTAGAGCATCTGTAAACGGAGCTCCAGTGGTTCTGGTGTCTGGCGGTGCCGCTCCTAAGTGGAGGGTGCAGATGTCCAGATTGAGGGGTGAGAGGGGGATGTGTTCCCCAGTGGGAGAACCAGTGGGTCAGGGGCCAGCCAGAAGGGTTGAGCCTCCTAGGAGTGACCATGGTGACACCACCTCTGTCCTGGGGGATCTTCGCGCACTGTCAGATGAACAGGGGTCGGGAGATCTGCGCCAGGCAGACTGTCACGCAACACGTGAGTCACTTGTTACCCTCGGGGGTATACTGTGTGAGTCCCCAGAAGTCCTGGCGTGCCAGGCAAGTGCTCAGCCACGGGTTTCAGCCCCAAGGTTGGAAGGGCAGGTTGAGGTTCTGCCTGACCTAAAGGGAAGGATGACTTTAAGCAGTGTCCTGACAGGTTTGTCTTCCAGGGGTACCACTCTAGTTGGGAGGGTGCAGAACTCTGGAAGGGGGTGCAGAGGGAGGGAGTCCTCGCCTCTGACCCCGGTTCAACCTGAGGGTTTAGATCCCAGGTTGGTAGACCAGTTGCTGAAGAGAGGTCCTCAGCTGGTGGGAGAGTTGTGTTCTGAGGGTGCCTCTCCAAGGAGGAGAGTGTGGGACCCCAGAAAGAGAGGTAGGGGAGGAGAGCCTCGCCCATGACCTCTGGTCAGCCTGAGGGTGCAGACCCTGGGCTGGCAGGCCAGTGTCAGGATGCCTTACCTGACTTGGCAGGAGGGAGAGTGGAGAAAAGGTGCCTGATAGGCATGAGGCCTGGCTCTCAGCACTGACAGCTCTCAGTGGCACTGTACTGGTTGTCCTGGTGGACAGACTTGCCCCTGGGAGGGGGGCTGGAGTCACACCCTGGGGGTGGACCAGGCCACACCGCTGTGTTGGCCAGATGGGTACTGTCTACCAGTGCGGACACATCTGTGAGCAAAGAAGATTAGGCGCTGCACAGATGGGGTGCCCAGGTGAAGAGAAGTGTCCCCCATGGGTTAGCCCGGTGGGCCCTGAGAATATAGATAGAGGGATCCAACTGGGTTCAGGAAGGCGTAGAACAGGAATAGTCCCCTGCTGTTCGGGCCAGGTTTCATGTTCTGTCGTCCCAAGCAGGGAAGTCCATCAAGGCCTTGATTGGTCTACCCTGGCTTTAGGTTGGAAGGGGGTTGTGTTGGAAGTGACCCTTTTTGCAGGATTATCCCCAAACTTTTTGCTTCTTCCTCCTTTGTTTTTCCTGACCTGGGGTTGTTGGCTATAGAACTCTGGGCACTTTACCACTGCTGATCAGTGCTAAAGTGCATATGCTCTCTGTGTAAATTGTTATTGTGATTGGTTATCCATGATTGGCATATTTGTCTTACCAGTAGGTCCCTAGTACAGTGCACTGAGTGTGCCAGGGCTGGTAATTCAAATGCTACTAGTGGGCTTACAGCACTGATTGTGCCACCCACATGAGTAACCCTGAAAAGAGGTCTCAGGCCTGCCACTGCAGTGTCGGTGCGCAGTTTGTTAACTGCCATGTTGACCTGGCCAGTGAACCCACTTCCCAGACCTTACCCTTCCATTCTCTTACACATTGGACGCCCCTATGGTAGGCCCAAGGTACCCCCTGGGCAGGGTGCAGTGTATGTAAAAGGTAGGACATGTACTAGTGTGTGTAACATGTCCTGATAGTGAAATACTGCCAGTTTCATTTTTCACAATTGAAAGACTAGCTTGCCCATAGGCCAGAATGGGGAATGCTGTGCAACATGTTTACCTGATATCTTCTCATAGGAGTGAGATAGAAAATTGGAGTTTGGTATCGCTGAACTCAGAATTTAATATCACATCTTTTAGTAAAGATGGTTTTTAAATTCTGTGTTTGAAAATAGCACTTTTAGAAAGTGGCTATTTTCTTGTTCAACCTTTCTGTGTGCCTCTGCCTGTTTGTGGATTGACTGTCTGGCATGAGAGTGACAGGGGGTGGGGTGGCTCCAGGAGTCTGGGTGAGTCAGCACTAGGCTGAATAGGGCCGTTCTGTAGTAGGAGATCTCTGTGTATAGTCATAATCTATGAATAGTCCCGCCCATGTGCGGGGACCCCGGAGCAATCAAAATATCTCTTAAGGTGTCCTGCATTTGCAAACCTGCAAAGACACTTAAGAGACAGACAAACTAATACAGCCTAATACAACATGGCTGCACTGGCCAGCACTTCCTCTGAAGTGAACACAAAAGCCAAAATAAAGTTTAAATGTCATTTTTATTCACATCTGACATGTACCTTTAGTGTATCACACTCTTTTTTCCGGCTCCTGCTAGCAGGACCCTGGAGCTTGAGCTCTACCCTTTTGGGTGGATATTTGGATTAAATTTTTTTTTTTGCTAAAAATAGTTTGTTCATTCGACGTCTAGAGCCTTTCTCTGCTGCATCCTGCAATTTGGTGCAGTTTGACCCACTCTTAGCATGGCTTTATTTGATAAATGCCCTGAGTGTGGGAGGAAAAAGGCCAAGACGGACCCACATGATGCCTGCATCCTCTGCTTGTCATCTTCACATGTCCCTACTACATGTGACATCTGCAAGACCTTCTCCAAGAGGACCCTGAGGGACAGAGAGAAGATTCGCCTCCAGGGACAGGAGAAGCAGAGGACAGGTGGGGCTTCGGGGCATGGAGGATCTCATTCCCCTTCCTCTGCCCATGCTTCAGCCGCTGGAGGGACCTCCGGGCAGAAAAAGGGGCAGAAACGACACCTACCGGCTGGTAGGTCGTGTTCGACGTCGAAGGCGACGAAGTCGACGGTGAAAGGTAAAGCACCGGTGTGTTCGCCGTCGATACAGGGCTCTGGATCTCGGCGTTCTCGACGTTCGACGTCGAAAGAGGGGCCGGCGAGACCTAGGACTAGGTCTTGTTTGGAGGACAGATGGTTCACCCCAATCTCTCGTCCTTGAGTTTGGCAGCATGGCTCCTGAGCTAGTACAGTATGGACACTTGAACCAACCTCAGGACTGTATGGAGATCTTGAAAGAGTCGAAGAGACCGTCTATGAGGACTTCTTACGCCTATAAGTGGAAGAGATTCTGCTTGTGGTGCAAGGCGAAGGACATTGACTCTACATCCTGTAAAGAAGATGTTATTTTGCCTTATCTGCTGCAGTTAGCTCAATCTGGGCTTAATTTTCAGTCTATTAAAGTTCATCTCGCAGCTTTGACTGCGTATAGAAAGGGCCCTTCCCAAACCTCATTTTTTCAAATCCCTGTGATTAAAGATTTTTTGGAGGGTTTGCGTAAGGTGTTTCCCCCTGTTAGACGACCTTCTCCACCATGGGAATTGAATGTGGTGTTGTCCAGATTGATGAGGGAGCCTTTTGAGCCTATTCATAAGGCTTCTTTGCAGCATTTGTCCTGGAAGGCTGCCTTCCTTGTGGCCATTACATCGGCCAGGAGGGTAAGTGAGATTCAGGCTCTGTGTTGTCAAGAGCCGTATACTGTATTCCATGCGTCTAAAGTAGTGATGCGTACTCATCCTAAATTTTTGCCTAAAGTGATATCTGATTTCCATGTAAATCAAATGATAACTTTGCCTACATTTTTTCAGCATCCCTCTTCTCCGGCGGAGAGGTCTCTGCATTCACTAGATGTGCGTAGGGTGTTGAAATTCTATCTAGATAAGACAAAAGACATCCGCAGGTCGGATCAACTGTTTGTAAATTATGGTTCAGTAAGAACTGGTCTAGCAAAACAGTCCATCTCCAGATGGATTGTGTCCTGTATTCAGCTTTGTTATCAGAAAGCTAATAAGACGTTAGGGGGTAAGCCTACGGCGCATTCGACTAGGGGCAAAGCAGCTACTACAGCTGTGCTTAGGAATGTTCCAATTGCTGACATTTGTAAGGCTGCCACCTGGAAGTCGGTCCATACGTTTACAAAGCATTACTGCCTGGACTCTGATGCTAGGGCAGATGCGCAGGTTGGACAGGCTTCACTGAGGAATTTGTTTGCACAGTGATTTGTTGGTGTTTGGTTCTTACTCCACCGCTGTTTGTTGGTTGGGATGGGCTTGCCATTCTATTCATAGATTATGACTATACACAGAGATCCCCTACTACAGAAGGAGTAGTTTCTTACCTGTAACTCCAGTTCTGTAGTAGGGGTATCTCTGTTATAGTCATAAGCGACCCTCCCTCCTCCCCGGTGGAGTAAACTGGCAGTATCAGGCCTGTTGTTATACACCTTCAAAAAGAACTGAAAGTAACTTGCTTTGGCTGTGCATCCTGGGATACCGGGGGTCTCTGGAGAGTTCCTTAAAGGCACGGTATCCCTTTAGCAGACACATAATGACAGCCTATAGGGCTTGTCTGTCCACCCCTTCCTCTCTATTGTTTAAAGGGATTTTGGTGAAGGGAGTGTGATACACTAAAGGTACATGTCAGATGTGAATAAAAATGACATTTAAAATTTATTTTGGCTTTTGTGTTCACTTCAGAGGAAGTGCTGGCCAGTGCAGCTATGTTGTATTAGGCTGTATTATTTTGTCTGTCTCTTAAGTGTCTTTGCAGGTTTGCAAATGCAGGACACCTTAAGAGATATTTTGATTGCTCCGGGGTCCCCGCACATGGGTGGGACTATTCATAGATTATGACTATAACAGAGATACCCCTACTACAGAACTGGGAGTTACAGGTAAGAAACTACTCCATCTGCATTTGGAGTGGTGGGAGGAGTAGGACCTGGGCCTGAATAGGGCTGTGCCTGCCTTCCACAATGCTGGCACCACCTCCTGCAGTGCGTCTGAAGACCCTCACCCACATTCACAAAGGAAGAAGTTGTGCACTGGCAAAGTGCACCCAGAACTGGTTTGGACTGGGCCCAGGACCCCTCACACATAGAGAACAAAGACTTTTGGGGTATAAATATGAGAGCTGAAAACCCTGTAAGTCAGACTACTTCATGATCAAGAGGAACCTGTTGCCAAAGAGGACAGCTGAAGCGACTGAGAAGAAGTACTGCCCTTGCTGTGTGTCTGGGGTTGGCCTGCAGTTTGCTGTTTCTGCTGAGGAGAGGACAAAGGGACTTTGCTGTGTCCCCTGCTTGAAGAAGGACTTTGCTGTGTGCTGTGTCCATCTGAAGAACAGTCTCCAAGGGCCTGAGAAGAGCTGGCCTCCTGTTTTGAAGTCCCAGGAACAAAAGGACTTCACCCCCAGCTCCCCTGAACTTCCTAGCTGGGAGTTCTGACCTGCCAGGAGGTGCCTGTAACTGTGTGTGGGCCTCTGGAGGTTGTTACTGCTGTTGGGAGCTGGAAGAAACTAAAGACAAGGAAGAAATCCTGTTTCGGACACCATTGACGCTGCCGCTGTGACGCCGCAACCTGCATCGAGGCCCGGGGAGCCCTCGTGAAGTGAACGACGTAGCGCCCGGCTTGCTTCGCAGCTCCGACGCCCTATGACACCCGCCGACGCCGGCAGTGATGGGCCATGCCTGACGCCAGTGCTCGCATCGACTCCGCCTTCACTAGCGCCTGCATCTTGTTATCGCGGCGCAGATAACCTCACGGGTAGCGCCGTACTTTGGATTTCATACTGTCCTGACATCGTGATAGCCCCAGTTGGTGCTATTTGATTTCTACAAGCTTATTTTTGCAACATCCTTTTTAAAGACATTCTACTGGGTATCTGTAGGTTGGATATTTTGTCATTTTGGTCTTGTTTAGTTTAGATTAATATATTTTATTTTTCTAAACTGGTGTGGTGTCCATTTGTGGTGTTTTCACTGTGTTACTGTTAGTGTTGGTGCAAATACTTTACACATTGCCTTTGGGATAAGCCTGTCTGCTCATGCCAAGCTACCAAGATTAGAAGCAAGGGTCCCTATTTTGACAAAGGTACTTACCTCTGCCAACTAGAGACCCCCATTTCTAACAGGTCTAAAAGGATATATGTCTAAAGGTAATACATACATCTCATTGAAAGAAACTGATTTAAGACATACAGAGATACCTATAACGCTGCGCAAGCAAAGAGAAACTGTAAGGAGCAAACGATAAGTGCATATAAATCTTGGGGTTTATGAAGTACAATATGTGAACAGTGGACTGTGGATATGAAGTCGAATAACATTACTGAAATATCCCCTATTGATAAATGTTTCCTGCCCTCTACAGACCATAAGGCTGTTGTGATAGGACCTACTGTTTTCTTTTAATATGGTGATACACATTTTACTTGTAGTGTTCTTCTCAACAGTGGAAAAAGAGAGAGCAATAAAGAGAGACCGAGACAGCAGTAGAAGACAACAAAGAGTGATAGAAATAGAGGGGAAGATATATACTTATGAAGTATGTGCGGGCAAGTGCAGAAAGAGAGAGAGGACAAATGAGCAGAAGAGGGGTACATTTTGTGCATATGTTGAGTGTGTCACGTCCTACTGCTTGAAATCAAGGCTCAGTTTTTTTTCTTACAGTCCTGCATCATCCCCGATGTTACCACATGCGGACACACACTCCCGGATTGAACACTTTGCAAGCAGGTACTGTACTTCAATTTTATGCAACACTCTCCTATTTAAACATTTTCCTTCCATTACCTTATCTGACCACCAGTCTTTATGGAGTTTACGCCACCGCCATGAGATCTCCGGGTGATATGTGCGCTTAATAAATCCTTCTAGCTTGACTTGACTTATGGTAACAATAATCAAAGTAAATCAGTACAAGTGTTTTTAACGGTATGCCTATCGTTATTACGTCCGCAAAATTTCTATCACTACGCAGCTAATTCACACAAAATGCTAACTGTTAACAAAAATCAGGATGCAGAGATGAGGAGAAACGCCTCATGGACCTTCATAATGTGCTTAAGAAGTTAAACAAGCAGCTTCATTACATGCAGTTCAAAATGATATGTAATTTATTTAGTTCTTAGTGTGGTTTAAGATACTTTATCCATGTGGTTCATTCTTTGTGGACAGAGGTAAGGGGTGAAAACCATGATTGGGAGAACATGTTATAGAAGGTGGTTTTGAAGATCGCCAGTGAGGAACCAGATCTCAGGTGTCCTTATGCAGAGAAGACAGATAGCGATATTGTCTAAATTGATAGGTTGAATTGTGGATTTCTAATGAGTTAGGTAGTATAACCATTGCAAGCAGAAGGGATGGGATCAGTTATAGAAATAGACTGCACAAGGTTACGAAGTTGCAAGGTCAAATGTGGATCTGAAAATCAGAGTAACACATTTATAAAGAGGCTTGTTGTACACACCTAGTCAAGCTATGTTGTGTCTACAAGGGAGAATAATTTGAATATGGGATTGTAAACACAACATAAATTGCAGGGAAAAGACCAGGAGAAACTGAAAAGATGTTGTTGGATTATTTTTTTGAATATTTTCAGGAGGAGCCTGTTAGCAATGATCTAGGAATAGTGAAAGATAAGGCATGGGTGAGTTCCATGGGTGTCGAATACGAAAAGGTGGGAGTAGGCAGAGGGCGGAGGTAGTGAATGAAGTAGTGAAGAGAGAAGAGCCATATTTTGCTCTTATGTGAACCCTGATGTAGCAGGTAGAGGAGGAAGGTGGAATGTAGTTGGGAAGGAATATGATGAGAGATAAAATCGTATTGGGTTTAGTGGAGGAGTGGAAGCTTATCAGTGTTGGCAGAGTACAACCTAAGGCAATCCAGAAGCCTCTGGCATAGAGAATGTAAGATGCACAGTGTTAGACCTGTCAGCCCTTTGGGTGGTCCCTCCTCATCATTATTTATTTTGTCCCACTTTTGCCTCAAACCCTGTTATAATTTTTCCTTTTTGGGAACCACCAGACTTTTTAGTGTTGATGCAGGGTCAGGGAGCCATTTTCCCTACCCCTGGAACTTCTGTCTGAGGGCCTGAGACACAAAATGGTGGCCACCTATTGTCACCTGTGACATCACCAGAACTCACTGGAGGTTTCCAGAACATTCTAGAACCCTGTGACAGTGGGAGGCAGTTTAGAATGTTGGGAGGCCATCTCAGAGTGGCAGTTGGCATCTGACTAGAGAGGAGAGAGGACCAGTTCAGAAGGAGGTCGGAGTAAGGCAGCAGGGGTGGAAACCAGTGCTTGGAGTGGGGTCCAGAAACCCACCCTTGATGCTAGTCCCTACTGACCAAGCCCAGCCTTGAGCCCTGTGTGGGACCAAGACCAGAAAAACCATCTTAAGGACCTACATATTGTGAAGAGGCCTTAAAGAAGAAGACCAGCAAGCTCCTGACCTGTTTAGCGGTGTCCTCCTGGAGTCCTGACGTCGAGAAGCCTGGAGACCTGAGGCCTGAGGTGGAGAAGCGGCGCTGACAGAAAGCAGACGTCGTACCCGGAGCCGTCAGAGGTCGAGAGAGGGCCCCGACGGAGGTTGGGGAGAGGCACCGGAGGTCGAGTAAGGAGTCACCTGAGGTCGAGGTGAAGCGCGCCGGAGGTCGGGAGTGGAGATCGCACTCCGGAGACGCCGGAATCTGAGGTGAAGCGCGCCGGAGGTCGGGAGTGGAGGTCGCACTCCGGAGACACCCGGAAGCGGGGGGGCCGTGACCCTGCGACGCCGGAAGGCGACATCGAGCCGGAGCAGCCCAGCGACATCGAGCCGAGGCCGCCCAGCGACATCGAGCCGGAGCAGCCCAGCGACATCGAGCCGAGGCCGCCCAGCGACATCGATCCGGAACAGCCCGGCGACATCGATCCGAAGCCGCCCAGCGACATCGATCCGAAGCCGCCCAGCGACATCGATCCGAAGCCGCCCAACGACATCGAACCGGAGCCGCCCAGCGACGTCGACCCGGCGCCGAGCGGAGCCGATCATCGTGAAAAAGGGCAGTAAGTGGTAGAGGGGGCGTCTGAGGCCCCGTGGAGCCCTAAAAGACCATTCTAGGGGCTAGAGGGGTGTTAGAACCAGCTTGGGAGTGCCAGGGGTGAACTGAGACTGGTGCAGTGACCTCTGTGAGGGGTTGTGTATTTTGGGAGAGCCAGATCCTTAGGTTACCCTTATTCTACCTCAGTTCAGGCCCAGCCTTGACCAATCTAGGTGGGACACCCCCCATGTCATCCAATTGACCACAAGCTGTACTTGGGCAAAGTGAAACCAAACTACCTCATAAAAGGGTTGTGAACTGTAATTGTCATGGATTGTGTTATTTAAGTTATTGAGAGTGCTCTATTTATTGTCTTGCACTGTATTTATTCCTGCACTGTATTTATTCCTGACTGTATTTATTTGCCATCTGTATTTATTGCACCTATATTTATTCCGTGTTTATTTATGACCTGATCCTATTTATTGAAACCCCCACTGTGGTATTATTTATTTGACCTGCTATTTTCAAGAAAAGTCTTATGGTATTGTATGTATGTTTTGAAACCTGCAACTAAGAGAAAATAAGATAAAGACAAACTACTTTCTTTCATAATTTTTACGGTGTAGTGTTGGTTTTGGAACGGATGAACGCATGGTTATTGTGAGGGTGTGACGTACGCTTAACACGGTGCCTGACCCCCGACCGCTCGAGCCAAGCTACCATTGTGCTGGGAACCTGGTGACTGCTAACCCGGTTGCCCGGTTTCCAACATAAAATTGGTGTTCAGTGGTGGGATTGAGCTGTGCTTGTGTCCACTCGACAATAACTGTGGGTAGTCCATAGGCCTACACCGGGAGTTTTCTCCAAGCGGACTTCCTAATTTTGAGTTTTGTTTTTTCCAAATTTACTTCTGGTGGTGGGAGGAGGTATTACAAAAGGTACCCCCCTGCATAGCTTCTGTAAGCAACTGTCTTCTATCCTGAGTGGGCAAAATGGAGTTTGTACTAGAGGATGTGGAAACTTATACTGTGGCCCAACTCAGAGAGTTTTGTGAGCGAGAGGGGGTGTTTTGTCCCCAAGGTGCAAAGAAGGGTGAACTCCAGACCAGCTTGAGGGCTTGGGGGGAGGCACGGCGAGAAAGTAAGGTTGAGAAGGAGGACAGGGATGGAGAGCCTGACAGTGAGGGGGCTGGTTTGTACCAACCTGAGGTGGGGGACCTAGTAGCGGGGCCCAGAACACCTTCAAGGAAGGGCAGCAGTGTCTCTAGCCACGGCTTACTAGAAGCAGAATTCACTGACCGGAGGGAGAAAAGACAGCTCACATGGGAATTGGCGAAGCTGGAGAAAGAAAAGGAGGAACGGAGGATGGCTCACGAGTTGAGGCTCAGGGAGATAGATCTCCAGATCCTACGTGTCGGGGCACACCCTGTTCCTAATGGTGGCAGCGAAGAAAGAGAAATCACCAGGGAATCCAAACCCTATTTGCCAAAAGACATAGTAGCTAGCTATAGTGCGGGTGATGATATCGCCAGGTGGCTAGCAGCCTATGAGGTCTCTCTAAGAGTCCATGGGGTTCCAGAGAAATATTGGGGAGGGGGATTGTATAGATACATGCCTCCAGCTGGTAGGGATACATTATTGGCCCTAGAGCAGGATGAGCAGACCCACTACCCCACCATGAAAGTGGCGCTCGTGAGAAAGTTTGGACTAACACCCGAGAAGTACAGACAGAAGTTCCGGGGTAGCCACAAACTGGGCACACAGAATTGGGTGGATTTCCTGGACTATGCAAAGAAGGCATTAGAGGGTTGGATACAGGGCAGTGAGGTGAGGAACTACGAGGGGTTGTTTGATTTAATGTTGAAGGAACACCTGCTCGAAAAATGTTTCCCTGAACTGCGTCAACACCTGGTGGATAGCAAGCTGACCAATCCCCGGAAGCTTGCTGAGGAGGCGGACATTTGGGCTAGTACCCGGGTGTCCACAAGGGGGACTGGAGGGGACTCTCAAAAGACCGGACAGGGCGCCCCCCAGAAGAAAGAGGGAGGGGAAAAGAAAAAGGAGTTCTCTAAAGGCCCCCAAAATAGTTCCCCAGGGAAGGGAACAGGATTCACCCCTAGGGCTAACCCCCCCAGAAACCCTAATCCTGGCCAGAGTCAGCAGCCAAGGGTTGTCCATTGCTTCGAGTGCGGTGGTGTCGGACACTATAAGGGAGATGTGAAGTGCCCGAAAAGACCACCCGCTCCCATCGGAGGAAAGACCCCCGGAGTAGCTAGTGTAGTGCTCGGGGAGGAGATGCCTTTAGATAAGGGAAGGGAGTGGGTGGGCGTCACTTTAGTGTCCCTGGGAGAACGGGAGATGGTTCCTAAGATCCAGGTGCCCGCAAATACCACAAAGTATGGGCAGTGGGTCACCATCAACGGCCAAAGAGGGGAGGCTCTGAGAGACACAGGAGCCAGTATGACTATGGTACGTAGCCAGCTGGTGTCTCCAGAGCAGGTGATTCCCAATGCACTCCACCCTGCCGCGATGGCTGACGGCAGAATGGGCCACTATCCGGTGGCCGAGGTTCCATTTGAATGGGAAGGGGTTGCAGGGTTACTTCGAGTTGCCGTAAGCCCTGCCGTGCCAGTCGATTGTCTGCTGGGGAATGACATGGAGCATAATGCTTGGAAGGAGGTGGAATACCGGACTCATGCTGAGATGCTGGGTACACCTGAATGGGCCTGTGTCAGCACAAGGTCTGCGACTACCCGGAGGGGGAGTTCGTTTAGGCGGGAGCCTGGAACAAAGGCACCGCCGGCTGCCAATCAAGGGAAGAACCGAGGGCAGGAGGAGCCTGCCCCGGCATCCGCGCCCCGTATGACGGATAGGCCACCGGAGGTGGTGGACCAGGAGTCCGCGGAGGGGGATGTTACCGAACTGGAGAACCTACCCATCCCGGCCGAGTGGCATGTGGAGGGAGGGCCGACCAGGGAGGAATTCTGCAAGGGCCAGAGGGAGTGTCCTACCCTTGAGGGACTGAGGCGACAGGCCGAAGCCCAGGCAGCAGGGAACGTTGAGGGGAACTACAATATTTACTGGGAGGATGGCCTCCTCTACAGCGAACCCAAGGCACCCATGCACGGATCGTCACGGGCCTTGGTTGTCCCTCAACGTTACCGAGCCTTCCTTCTTGAATTGGCTCATGAGATCCCCTTGGCAGGACACCTGGGGCAAGACAAGACCTTTGCCCGTCTTGTCCCACACTTTTATTGGCCTCAGATGAAAGTGTCGTCCGACACCTACTGCCGGACGTGTGTGTCTTGTCAAGCCAGTGGGAAAACAGGGGTGAAGCTGAAAGCTCCCCTGGAACCACTTCCTGTCGTTAGCACCCCCTTTGAAAGGGTGGGCATCGACATTGTGGGTCCGTTAGATCCGCCTACTACAGCTGGTCACAGGTTTATCCTGGTTCTGGTGGATCATGCCACACGGTACCCAGAGGCTATACCTCTGAGGACCATTACTGCACCTGTTGTGGCTAGGGCCCTGATGGGAATCTTTACCCGAGTGGGTTTTCCCAAGGAAGTTGTGTCCGACAGGGGGACCAACTTCATGTCAGCATACATGCGGGCCATGTGGAAGGAGTGTGGAGTGACCTACCGGTTCACCACTCCTTACCACTCCCAGACCAATGGTCTGGTGGAGAGGTTCAATAAAACCTTAAAAGGCATGATCAGAAGTCTGCCTGAAAGCCTGCGGAGGAAATGGGATGTCCTCCTACCCTGTTTATTGTTTTCTTACAGGGAAGTGCCACAGAAGGGAGTGGGCTTCAGCCCCTTCGAGCTTTTGTATGGGCACCCTGTGCGTGGACCTCTCAGCCTGGTGAGAGACGGATGGGAAAGAACTCCCAGAAAGCTTCCCCAGGACGTGGTGAGCTACATGCTGGCCTTCCGGAGCCAAATGGCTAAGTTGTGGAAGCAAGCTTCTGACAACTTGGAAGCCAGCCAAGCAGTGATGAAGGCGTGGTATGACCACAATGCTCACTCGGTGGAGTTGGAGCCTGGCCAGAAGGTGTGGGTGATCGAACCAGGAGAGCTTAGCGCCCTCCAGGATCGCTGGTCAGGACCCTTTGAGGTGTTGGAGAAGAAGGGTAAGGCTACTTACTTGGTGGACCTGAAGACCCCTCGTCAGCCCCTACGGGTGCTGCATGCCAACCGCCTCAAACCCCACCATGAGAGGCCCGAAGTCATATTGTTAATGGTGACTGACGGAGCAGAGGACGTGGAAAGCGAGCCTCTCCCCGACTTATTTGCGTCTCAAGAGAAGGATGGGTTGGTGGAGGGAGTGATTCTCTCCCCGTCCCTAACTCCTGAACAGCAGGAGGACTGCCGCCAGGTCCTGGGGCAGTACTCTTCGTTGTTCTCCCTTGTTCCGGGTAGGACTCACCTGTGCGTCCATGACGTGGACACAGGAGACAGCCCACCTGTGAAGTCAAAGATCTACCGGATGACAGACAAGGTGAAGGCCAGCATTCACAGTGAAGTCACTAAGATGCTGGAGCTAGGAGTAATTGAACCTTCCAGCAGCCCCTGGTCCAGTCCGATGGTACTAGTACCAAAAGCTGTACCACCGGGTGCCCAACCGGAACTGAGGTTCTGTGTGGACTACCGGGGACTGAACTCAGTAACCAAGACTGATGCTCATCCGATCCCAAGAGCGGATGAACTGATTGACCGGCTGGGAGCTGCCCAATATCTGAGTACCTTTGACCTTACTTCCGGGTACTGGCAGATCTCTTTGACTGATGGAGCTAAGGAAAGGTCAGCCTTCTCCACGCCCAAGGGCCACTACCAGTTCTGCGTGATGCCCTTTGGGCTCAAGAACGCACCTGTCACGTTTCAGCGTCTGGTGAACCAGATCCTCGCCGGGATGGAGAGTTTCTCTGCTGCTTATCTTAGACGACATTGCTGTCTTCAGTAACAGCTGGGAGGATCACTTGTGTCACCTGCAAGCTGTTCTCCAGGCCCTGAAACACGCTGGTTTAACGATCAAGGCCAGTAAATGCCAGATCGGGCAGGGGTCGATAGTGTACCTTGGACACTTGGTGGGTAGGGGAGCGGTGCAACCCCTCCAGGCGAAAATCGAGGCAATCATGGCCTGGGAACCCCCCAAGACTCAGACTGAGGTCCGAGCTTTTCTGGGCCCCACCGGATATTACCGCCGCTTCGTGAAGGGGTACGGTACCATTGTGGCCCCCCTCACGGAGCTTACGTCCAAGAAGCAACCTCGACGGGTAGTCTGGACGGAGGCATGCCAGCAGGCCTTTGTGAAACTGAAGCAAGCCATGTGCGAGGCCCCGGTCTTAAGGGCCCCAGATTTTTCCAAGGAGTTCATTGTCCAGACGGATGCATCGGAACATGGCATTGGGGCAGTGTTATCGCAACTCAATGAAGAAGGTCTGGATCAACCCGTGGTCTTCCTATCCCGGAGACTACTTCCCAGGGAACAGAAGTGGAGTGCAATAGAGCGTGAAGCCTTTGCCGTGGTATGGGCTCTGAAGAAGTTGCGGCCATACCTGTTTGGCTCGCACTTCCTAGTTCAGACCGACCACAGACCCCTTCGGTGGCTGATGCAGATGAAGGGGGAGAATCCCAAGCTGCTAAGGTGGTCTATTTCCCTACAGGGAATGGACTTTCAGGTGGAACATCGACCTGGAGTGGACCACGCCAATGCAGACGGTCTCTCAAGGTATTTCCGCCTTAGTGATGAGAACTCCCAAGGGGTTGGGTAGCTCTCCCCACTTTCAGCTGGGGGAGACGCGTGTTAGACCTGTCAGCCCTTTGGGTGGTCCCTCCTCAACATTATTTATTTTGTCCCACTTTTGCCTCAAACCCTGTTATAATTTTTCCTTTTTGGGAACCACCAGACTTTTTAGTGTTGATGCAGGGTCAGGGAGCCATTTTCCCTACCCCTGGAACTTCTGTCTGAGGGCCTGAGACACAAAATGGTGGCCACCTATTGTCACCTGTGACATCACCAGAACTCACTGGAGGTTTCCAGAACATTCTAGAACCCTGTGACAGTGGGAGGCAGTTTAGAATGTTGGGAGGCCATCTCAGAGTGGCAGTTGGCATCTGACTAGAGAGGAGAGAGGACCAGTTCAGAAGGAGGTCGGAGTAAGGCAGCAGGGGTGGAAACCAGTGCTTGGAGTGGGGTCCAGAAACCCACCCTTGATGCTAGTCCCTACTGACCAAGCCCAGCCTAGAGCCCTGTGTGGGACCAAGACCAGAAAAACCATCTTAAGGACCTACATATTGTGAAGAGGCCTTAAAGAAGAAGACCAGCAAGCTCCTGACCTGTTTAGCGGTGTCCTCCTGGAGTCCTGACGTCGAGAAGCCTGGAGACCTGAGGCCTGAGGTGGAGAAGCGGCGCTGACAGAAAGCAGACGTCGTACCCGGAGCCGTCAGAGGTCGAGAGAGGGCGCCGACAGAGGTTGGGGAGAGGCACCGGAGGTCGAGTAAGGAGTCACCTGAGGTCGAGGTGAAGCGCGCCGGAGGTCGGGAGTGGAGATCGCACTCCGGAGACGCCGGAATCTGAGGTGAAGCGCGTCGGAGGTCGGGAGTGGAGGTCGCACTCCGGAGACACCCGGACGCGGGGAGGCCGTGACCCTGCGACGCCGGAAGGCGACATCGAGCCGGAGCAGCCCAGCGACATCGAGCCGAGGCCGCCCAGCGACATCGATCCGGAACAGCCCGGCGACATCGATCCGAAGCCGCCCAGCGACATCGATCCGAAGCCGCCCAGCGACATCGAACCGGAGCCGCCCAGCGACGTCGACCCGGCGCCGAGCGGAGCCAATCATCGTGAAAAAGGGCAGTAAGTGGTAGAGGGGGCGTCTGAGGCCCCGTGGAGCCCTAAAAGACCATTCTAGGGGCTAGAGGGGTGTTAGAACCAGCTTGGGAGTGCCAGGGGTGAACTGAGACTGGTGCAGTGACCTCTGTGAGGGGTTGTGTATTTTGGGAGAGCCAGATCCTTAGGTTACCCTTATTCTACCTCAGTTTATTTAAGTTATTGAAAGTGCTCTATTTATTGTCTTGCACTGTATTTATTCCTGCACTGTATTTATTTCTGACTGTATTTATTTGCCATCTGTATTTATTGCACCTATATTTATTCCGTGTTTATTTATGACCTGATCCTATTTATTGAAACCCCCACTGTGGTATTATTTATTTGACCTGCTATTTTCAAGAAAAGTCTTATGGTATTGTATGTATGTTTTGAAACCTGCAACTAAGAGAAAATAAGATAAAGACAAACTACTTTCTTTCATAATTTTTACGGTGTAATGTCGTTTTTGGAACGGATGAACGCATGGTTATTGTGAGGGTGTGACGTACGCTTAACACGGTGCCTGACCCCCGACCGCTCGAGCCAAGCTACCATTGTGCTGGGAACCTGGTGACTGCTAACCCGGTTGCCCGGTTTCCAACACACAGGCATGGGGTGCATGTGTGAAGGAGGAGAAGGCAAGTCAGATAATGTTAATAGAGGGGTTCTAGGAGAAACTGATAGAGGTATAAATGTTTCTGAAGGAGGTTGTGAGAAGAAGAGTGTCATTAAAGGAGAGAAGCTGGAGGATGGCCCTGGGTAATACTGTTGCTGAAAATCTGCATAAGTACAAAGACTAGACAGGGACTGTGATGGTTGGTTTGTCAGAAAAAGAGCCATAAGAGGGTAGTACCAGTGTTGCCAGCAATGTAATTAGTTGGAATTAGCTTCTGTGGTGGACTCTGTTAAAGTCAGCCATAGGAAAATGGCATAGGAAACGTTAGGAGGCCCAGGGTACAGTATTAGTCTGAATCAGCAAAAGATTTACTATGCGCATGGGAATGAGAACTATGTATAGTGGGTGCATTAAACATATTAGGAGCTGATCAAAAAATAATCTCATGTTCCTGGCAACACATTGATCATACTGAAAAATAATAATAGGGTTTGATGAAGCTGGTTAATGGTGCCCCTTTCCACATCCTGGAAAATGGGGATGGGTGACAATGATAGGTGTCTGATGCTGAATCATAAAGACTGTGAGAAAGTGGATTATTATATTGGGTGGATGGTAGTCCACCACAAGTCATGTCATTATTACTGTTAGGTCCAATAAATGTTTCTATAATGTATACCTGAGTTTAATAAAATGTTTAAAGCATTTAGAAATACCAAAGCAACTTAAATGTTAAAAACAAAACACAATATCCCACTCCACAAATCCCACCCCAGTTTACAACGATAGACGCTATTTAAATGAACAAAATGACACCAGAATGATAAAAATTTGATAAGGGGAACTATCGATATGAACTCTTAAACAAAAAATAGTGCAAAAATCATTAAACACCAACCACGGTCATCTGGTTATGCTTGACTGGGATAGATACAAGGTTTCTGGCTGACCGCGACGGGGCGCGGACAGGATACAATGACCTGGTTCATCCTGGTCGGAAGTCTTACCTTCTGACTTAGTCTCTGAAATAGAAGTCAAAAAACCTCAGTGGGGCATGGTAGGAGGCTGTGGCCCAGATGGGTTTCACTAGGCTAAATAGCCATCAGACAAAGTTCCCGTGTAGCTGTTCACTTTTGGTGGAAAAGTCCAAGTAGGAGAAATTAAAAATTTGTGCTCAAGGAAGGTCCCTCACTATCTGGATACTTTTGGCTCCTTAGCCTGGTAAAAATATCTACCTTCGGAATTAGTCACTTTTTGGAGTTTAGATTCCGCCAGTGGGGCAAGGCTGTAAGCTGTAGCTGAACAAGGATGGATAACCTCTCTGCGACATCCAGCTGAAACAGATTAGCTGCTGTGGAAAAGTTCCAAGTGGGAGCAACCTGAGTCTGACCCAACAGCAACGTAGCTTTGTCAGATTAACTTGACACATTTGCTCCAATCTTCTGTTGGTTCTCCAGGCAAAACTTCCTGCAAAAAATGTCTACATCCCAGCTTTTAGGGTTAGGTAGGAGGAGTACACTCTGACACTTATCTAAGGGCTCCAAGACCTCAGGGACAGCACATGGGGAGTGGGGTCAGGACTCACTCCAGTAGAAGCCAACAGCAGAGTCCAGGGCAGGTCCAGTTACAACTGGTCAGCTGGGCTCTTCAGGAAAGTGGACTCCTTGCAGTTGTTATATCCTGTAGCTTGACTCTTGGAGTCTACTTCTCCTGTGTACAAGTGGGAGCAGGTCCAACCCTTAGAGTTCTCTCCACAGGTCACAGCACTAGATGCAGTCCTTCTTCTACATTCCAAATGTCCACAGGTGTTCTTATGAGGGTACTTGGTGTGGCACATTTGCGCCCTGTGTCAGCCTGTGGGTGGGGGAAGTTTCTCAACACTCCCTAATCAATGGAATAAACATTACTAGGGGTGACCCTACCCACCTATGCACCACTTCCTGTGTGTTTTACTGTAAACTATCCCACAGTTACCGTATCTATATGAACTTTTCTTCCCCTGTGTAGAGCTCCCTATGCCCACCGAGAGTGTGGTATGATAGTGGGCAAACCGTCCTTTGTGTTCATGCACAACCGGTTCTGGGGCAGCCCCTCACCCACTGTGATTAGTGCCTGGTTGTCTAGCTGGACAATGGAGTTGGCAGGCCCATGAGTGAGCTACATCTGGCTGTGACAGGGTAGGTTCCTTTTGAAGTTAATTCAGTTCCCAGATGGCCATCCTGTCAGGGAGGAAAAATTTCCCCACACCCAAACCCTTTGTGTCTGGTAGCAATACACATTTCACCACAGGGAAGCCATTAAAGGTCAGATGGCACTGAACACTGGCAGAAAGGCACATTTGTCTCAGATAGTAGGAAAATGACGACTTTCTCAAAATGTCATTTTCAAAATAGTAATCTAAAATCCGACTTGTCCATTAACTTGGATTAAATTACTATTAAACTTGGATCACTTACCACAGTGAAAAATTATTTTAAACAGTTTTCATTGCCAGGGCATGTAAAGCATAAGTATACACTTTTTTAAATACCATGCACTTTGTGCTATGGGCATGTGGGTTTTACTTTAGGGGTGACTTATAAGTATTTAAAATGAAAGTTTAAGACAGGTAAAAGGCTTATTTTTCTAAACCGAATTGGCAGTTTTAAAACTACCTACACAGATTGCAAGCGCAGGCCTGGAGACATGATTTGCATGCTCACTTTTGTGGTGGCCAATATGTGCTGTTATCCACTAGTGAACTTTATCTTGCAGGCTCTAGGGTACACTTTTGTACCATGTACTAGGGACATATATGTAAGTGTAGCCAATTTCATCATGTTTTAGGGGTCAGAGCACATGTCAAAAGACCAGCAGAATCAGTCCAGAAGAAAAGCTCCCAAAGCTATCTGGCCATATACAGCAAACAAGACACGCATACAACAGGCAAACATTACATGCAGGCAGATGCTCTGTAACGCTGCCTCCTAATCAGTGAGCATCTAGTATAATTATATACGTCATAGCATATTTGCAGTGATCCTAGTTGTTGTAAGAAAAATAATTGCTAGTTTATGTTGTCTAATATTTGCATTCTGTAATATTGTAACTAGGAAGTGTTTCTGATGAGATGTATACAAAGTGAAAAATGCATGTAGTGAATTGTGCTTTGCTTCAAGATGCTGTTCGGGGCACTTTTAAAGATTTAAAAACCAATCCTGCTTTGGAAATGCCACTAAAAGTTGTATGGTGTTAACTCATAATCGAGTAAGGAGAAATCTACACTGCGAATTAAAACTATGACAGTTTGATAAGACTCTGACATTGGTGTCAAATTTAAGAGCCAATAATGGCTTCCAGTCTGCAATTTATGAGTCTCTTCCATACAGATCTTTGGCAAAGATTAATGAACAAGCTTCTAAAGCGATATTTTGATTTATGTACAATACTTTCTGGCTTACAGTACAATCTGGAATCCCTAATGTGGTGAATGCTTATTTTAATGTACGCCAGCCATGGTATGGTAAGCACATTGTTGAAAGATAAGCAACCAACAATAATCCTCGCCCATGGAAGTAAGAAAATGAATTTGATGTAATCTTCCACATAACTAAGTCCAATCTCTGGATGACACATGAAAGTAGGATTGTGGGACAGTCAACAGCCTACTTCTAAAGCTATTTTCCACCTTTTGTGGCTGTTAAACATTTGCATACCCCAATACCCCAGCGCCATAACTCCCTTTTGCAACACATTTGCTCTTCTAAATATGGCTTATCGCCCTCACTAGTTTATGAGCCAGTCTTGATGAAAAACGAAAGACTGATCCAATTGACCTTTGGAATTGGAGAACTCTTGGATTAAATAAGAAAAATCCCAATATGTAGCAGAATCAAAAGGATGCCCAAGTGTGTGAAGTTTTGCACTTTGGCGACTTCAATCCCTTCAATACAGAATGTCTTAGATTTGGTGTTTTTTGGCACATTTTATAATGAATGATTTCGTTAAATTAGTCTTGAGACACAGATCACTCATAGATATGTTAAAGGCATCTAAAACAGTTTGGAATCCATTCAGGGATCTCACAATTGGAAAGGCATCATCTGTATATAAGAGAACTGGACCTGGACGGTTTCCCATGGGGAAGCATATCTTTTCCTGCATGCGCTGGATATTTCCACGCCGTTGATATAAATAAGAATAAAAAAGAGGCCAAAACGCAACCCTGGCGAACTCCCAGTGTGGAGTTAATCTTAGGAGACAGCTCGCCATTTGATCCAAAATTAATCTTGGTCAATGCATGCCAGTGTAATCGTTGAGGCAGACTTATCAAAGCTTTTTCAAAGCCTTCCTAATGCTCAAAAGGCAGTTTGTATAAAACCCACGGTATTTCTTAACACAGCAATTCCACCATTATCTGGGTCTGGTGGCTCAGTGGACTAATGCAACCACTATAGTATCCTGTGTTTTACCTCATAGTCACAGGTTCAAATCCCAGCGGATCCCATCATCCTTTTAAGGTTGATAAAATAAGTATCATTGAGTTGGGTAACAATAAATATCTATTATTC
The DNA here is from genome assembly GCF_964204655.1 of Triturus cristatus. Classification (NCBI taxonomy): domain Eukaryota; kingdom Metazoa; phylum Chordata; class Amphibia; order Caudata; family Salamandridae; genus Triturus; species Triturus cristatus. Next base: position 618,531,478 of record NC_140588.1, on the reverse strand, counting down.
AGCACCAAGATGCCCAAGAGTGAACATGCACTTTACAACTACAGGTTATGTTATTCAATTTAAAAACATTTAACAATACTTTAGACTGCATTAACATTGTTTTCATATGTTTTTATCTTGTATTGGTTGCATTATTTCAAAGGGGACAGACACCGTATTTTAATGATTGTCTTGATTGTTTAACCTACTTCGTTATTAAAATAACAAACAGGCCTGTAAAATACTGGTTAAGGTGGCAACCCTCAATCAAAAATTGATCCCAGGTTGAGAGTTAAGAGACAGGGAGGGGGAAGATAAGTTTGAGAAGAGTGAAGTGGTAAAGGTTACACATCCAACCTCAACTTGCTGGACTCAAATATCTGGCTAAGGCCTCCGGCAAAGAACCAAATATTGATGTTTTTTGAGTGAAAATAATGTAGTTTGGGTGATAGGTTTGTTAGATGCTTAAGTGTGGGATATGGAGATATGTGAGGCCTCTAACTGTTGGAAATTGCAGTTTTTAATTCTATGCACTAATAAGGCATCATGGAGTTCTCACCTATAGGATAAAAAGAGAGGAGGTATGGATGTATTAATATGATAACCCAGATCAAGGACAACTGTTATAATTTAAAAAAAAGATCAAGGCCAACTGTTAAGTTCCATGAAATCTAAACATAAATGCCAATAACAGAAAAGAATTAAGAATAGAATTGATGTGATCCATTTGAATTCAGTAAGTTCCTCGTACACATACCCAGATGCTTCTAGTTAAGCCTCGCCAGTGCTAGTGCTCGTCCACCACCAAGGAGAGCTAGGAGAGGTTTTAAGTTTATTGTCAGCCACTAATTACCAGGGCGTGCAGGCTCTCCTATTCCTTACCCAATTCTCTTTAAATCTTCACAGTCATATCAACATATTGCTTTTTGCACAGGGAAGGCTCTTCTTCAAAGATCCCCCAATCTAGCAAAGTTGATCACAATTTATATTGCATTTTAGCTCTTAAAAAATCTAAAGAAAGTTGTACACTATCAGGCTGTGAGCGAGTCAGTAATTTAGTTTTGGAAAAACTAGCTAGAATCCGTAAAGGAACAACAACTTTGATAATCATGATCAATGAAGATATTGGAGTCGTCCATGGTAGGAGCGCAAACATTTACTTAGCTAATGTCAGATTATTCAAAAGTATATCTACCCTTACCCATAGACTCTTGACCCAGGATTGAGATTGGTGTTACCCAATGTATTTCCCCTTTTGCCTCGGAATAAGACAAACTGAGAGCATCATAACTTAGAAATCCTTAGTTATATTGGGCCAGGCTCACAAACTACATTTGTACTATTTATACTACACAATACAGGTCACATACCTATGGCCACCTCTCCTATCGTTTCTATGCAGAGATCTCTAAGACGGTGGCAGAGATCTCTGCTCACGTAAGTATAGGAATTGCTAGTAAATATGGGAGAAACTGGGGGAATAATTACTACTAAAAGGGAGAAGTTTAGGGAAATGTTGAAAGGGGTTAGCACAACACAAAACACACACAGAGTAAGATAATTGTAATTCTCAAAATACATTTGTAAAGTTACTGTAATCCTAAAAGTGTCAGAACAGGCTCATAGGTTTTTCTGGCAGCACTGGAGCAAGCCAGCCACTGGTACTGCAGCACAATCCCATAGATTACAATTTAGGCAAGGGACTGTCATAAGACCCAATAGGAACGAAGGTTAAATAAATGAGTTTGACATTTAGAATTATATTTATAAGTAATAAAAATGTTATATAATTATAGATTTAAAACAATTGTATTAGTAAATTTAATTAAAAAACATAAAATGACACATTTAAACTTTTAAAAAAATGAAAAGGTTTAAAATTATTTAAATATAGAACTTTTAGTCTCTCTTAGGGGATTTCCATTTATAGTCATAAGCATTGAATAGTCCTGCCCACGTGCATGGCCCCAGAGCACTTTTTCACAATATATCTTCTTAAGTGTTGATGTTTGCATTTCTTGAAAAAGGCCTGCAGAGTCACTTAAGAAAATAATATTATGCAGCCTATAAGGCTGGGCTACAAGGGCCTATTTCTTCATCTGGTATTTAAAAAAGCGTCCAGGAAAATTATCTATATGTATAATTTCATTATGTTTTAGTACAGCAGCATAAATATCTTTCACAAATCCTTTTTTGGTAGCGTATAGACATGGAAGAGAGCAGGACAGTGTAGCTCCATAGGCTTTCATTATATTAGTTAACAATAGAGGCTGGGCCTTTAAGAAGCTAGGGACCACCAGTATCCCATCATGCTGAGCAGGTGGTAGTTGCTTCAGCACTTTTTTCCGACTCCTGCTGTCAGGACCCTGGAGCATTTAGCTCAGCCAAATTTTACCTTTTTTCCTCAAAATTCTGAACTGAATTTTGGTGACAACCTTTTCATTCGACGTCCTTGGTCTCTGCCTGGCTTTTTCTGTCTTCTCCTATCAGAAATGAGAGGGTTTTTTTTACAGAAAAATTCCATCTCTTTTTGACAACTGCCCAGCCTGTGGGACAAAAAAGGCCAAGACAGACCCTCATGAGGTGTGTATACTCTACCTCCCAGAAGTTCCTGAGTCTAGCCATCCTTGGAGGAACTTTTCAAGCTGCACCCTGAAAGACCAAGAGAAGATTCACCTTCATGGTACTGAGGAGCGGAGAAGACAACAGATGCAGTCTGAAGATGGGACCTCAGGGCGAGGAGTGGGTCAGACCTTTACCACGGCTCTATCATCTGTCTCTGGAGGGCATGCCAGGAAGAAAACTGCAGAAAACCGCAATCGATCCTGGTCAAAGTTGAGAAGATCGACATTAAGGAGAGGTACGGCGCTTTGAGACCGGTCAACAATGAGAACTCCCATGGCATGCTCAATACTATAGGAAGCAAGAAGGAAGAGGAAATGTATCAATTCCTCTCCAGATTCAAGAACATACTTCCCTTCAAGGGACATACCATGTTCTCCTCTGCCAGTGCCGTCTCTGCCTCCTCCAACAATTCCTCCTCCTCACCTCCGCCCCCAATACTACCGGCGCCAGTTGCTCGCACATCAAGGCCCACACCTCAGTCTAGATCGCGCCTTCATTCTAGGCAGGTGGAAGGAACCATAAGATTGGTTCCTTTCACTGGGAATGTCCTTCTTAATTCCTGTTTTTTTCTAGCTTGACCAGGTGTGGTATCTACTCACCCAGAACTCTTATGTTTGCTCTATTTTGTTCAGTGCTGTAACAATTTGTTTTTGAATATGGGGTGGCATGGGCTGCTTATTTGCCTTATTCTACTGATGTAACAGAAATATTCCACTATGTAAATCATGGGGATGTAACTCACATCACTTTGTGGTTCTATTTCCTTTGTTCCACAGGCTTGCTGAAATGGAAAACCAAAATTGTTTCTTCTACGGTGATGGCTTGTCTCCAGATGATAGCATGTGAGTATTTGCTTTTGTGCATAGGACTGTGCACTACACAGGTGGTGAAATGATTTTCCCTCTAACGACAGTTCATGTGCAATTGGTTGACTATTCATTAGGTATGGACTAGACAGATCTTCAGTCCCAGTTCCTCTTATGTCTGGTCTAGAGACAGTCTTGCCAGCCTCATGTAATAAAAAAATATCATAAATAATAAATGCATTCATCCGAAGAGGGACTTTGTGCCAGCCCTCTCCATCCATTGATCTGTAGTGTTGTGCATGAGTAATGTTTTATACCCTCACATATATTCATGCAGCGCTTTGTATGAAGGACTTTTCAACTCTTCATGTAGCCTCTTCTCATGTCATGTCTGAGCCTCACATGTCTGCAGCTAGGGAATTGTTTAAGTCTGGCTTGAAAGCACAGCTGTCTGCACGACATATATATTTTTTTTTTGTCCTCATCTCACCAAAGACTTCCACAGATTTGACAAGCCAACATTTTCTCATTCCTAGAGGCCTCTTTGGCTCACTATTTCCGTCTAGGCCCCACGGCCTTCCTCTCGTATTTGAGGACTGGTGTAATCATGGGACCTTATAGGTGGAGCTCTTTTTGTATTCCGATTCGATGGTGAATCGAATCAAATCAAATCAGATGCCTCTGCCGTGCCCATCTTATCAGAGGTTGCCAAATGTTATGATGACTGTCGTCCCTGGTGTCTTGGTTTAACCGTGCCATTTTGAAGGCGGCTCTCAACCATTCTTCCTTGCCCGGAGCGATGTTGTCCATCCACTTAATACAGATTTCTCTTCTTGCCAGGAGGATCAAATATAGAATGAGGATCATGTGATCCTGTGAGAGCACGTCACTGATTGAATCGTTCTTACCAAAAAACACCAGGGAAAGATCTACTACTATGTCTACTTCTAATATAGATGACAGTACATCTTTCAGGCCTTTCCAATATGTTGTTAATTCCGGGCACTGGAAGAAAATGTGTATATCATTGGCTTTAACAAGGCTGCATCTTGGGCAGCTTGGAGACGGGGTTGGTGCAAATTTTGCAATTTTGGCTGGGGTATAGTATAGTCTATTTATTACAAAAAAGTGATTTTTCTTCAGGGAAGCCGGCTTTATATATTTATACAGTAATTTCAATGATGGATTTAATAGCTCCTCGATGTGAGTGCACTGCATGCACCTACTCTCGTGTGATACGAGATTAGAACGAGAACGTGGAGAATCCATGACCTGACTTGAAAGCCACGTGATCGGCTAAGGGACGAGGAAAATGGCGGCCGTAGTGTGATCGGTCGCGGGTGTATTTCCCTCGATCTCCTCTATGTGTGCGATGGCGGACTAACACGGCTACCCTTCGGTGACAATTGAGCGCTGATTCCGGAGATCTTCCTGGCGATGAGAGAGGAGTGCTGGAGGCGCCGGTTGCCCTGTCCTCTCTCGGTCGAGGTGAACGCGCTCGATCCCCGGGACAAGGGCGGAGTCGTCTCCGGGAACCCGCGCTGGAAGTGGGAGGCGGCGGCAATAGCGCGAGGAAGCAACGCTCTACACTCGCAGATTTGGCGGTCACTGTGGGGAAGCCCAGTACAGCGTCCGCATCCCGGAGTCAACAGTTTGGTGTTGTTGAAGGTAGGGGTGGCCCGGTCAGAGCACAAAACCCAGACCGAGGTCTCCGTGGGGAATTTCTCCGAAGTACTGGGATGTCGAGAGGCTGGTTTCCCTTTCCGCTTTGCTGGTAGGTTTGAGATCAGCAAAGAGTCTGGTGAAGAGGGTATTTGTTGCGGTGGTGTGCATAGGGGGTGCAGTTCAAAAGGGGGGGCCGCCCGCTCGTTGGATTGTATGGAGAAAAGCGCAAAATTATATGAGGGCATTTCCCCCCCCAAGCTAAGCAGATATTCCTTGCGAGCAAGAGCAGCACACCTAGCCGCCAACAGGGACATTGTACACTTTTCCCAGAGGGTTCCAGTGCCTGTGGCAACAGTCCCCGAGGTCTCAGCTCGAGAGCTGCCCACGGAGTCAACCCACGCAGGGCAGTCAAAGGGGAAGTCAAGATTGTTAGAAAGGAGGAAAAAAAAACTGTAATTAAAACTAAAGTCACTCCATCACTGAAAACATATTACCAGGTTATCTCACTTATATCTTCAGCCAAATCGCCCCTACCGCTAAACAAAGTCATGCCTAGCCCTATGCAGGAGGAGGGGGCAGCTCTCCCTCCAACAGATATACCGAATACATTACTGTCACCCCCCGATCTGTCTCTTATTTCTACGCCTAAAGAGAAGGTGGGGAGGTCAGTAAAGATCAAGACGGCCAAGAAGGCTTCAATTAGCGACCAAAGGGGTCTAAACCAAGAGCTAAACAAACCCGTAAAATCTGCCCCTATAATGTCATCGGAACAAGACCCTCTTACAGGAACAGTCCTCTTCAACAGATTCTCAGTGTTAGAGGTTCAAGAGGAGGGCCAAGAGGAGGTAGTCCATAACATGGATCAAGAACAAGGTGAAGAGGAAATAGGGCAAGAGATTAATCAGAGAGATTCAAGTCGTTCTACTCTAGCTACTTTAGCATCAAACCCATGCTCATTAGCAGATCTGTTGTTAGCCATGAAGGAAGAAATGACATCCAGGTTCACTATTTCAGAGACAAATCAAGCGGAGATGGCCACGCGGTTCTCTGTCTCAGAGGCAAACCAGGCAGCTATCCGGATCTCATGCGACGCTCTGGCCAAAAAATTGGAAGAGGTTACGGCTAGAACCGAGACACTTGAGGAAGAGATACCAAAACTGAAAGATTCCTTAGAGACTACCACAGCAAGGTTAGACTCTCTTTTTGTTGAGAATAAAGAATTGAAGGATGACCTGGAACGCCTAGAGAATCACTCGAGGCGAAACAATCTAAAATTTCGAAACGTCCCAGAGGCACTTGAAGGGGGTGACTTGAAAGGTTTTTTGATCACTCTGTTAAAGGCTACTATCCTCAAGAACCTGCTGAATATAGATCTTAATCATGAGATTCAAAGGATTCATAGAGACCCCTTTAAAAGAAAGTCTGGGAAACAGAAGCCACGCAAGATACTGGTGAATTTCTTAACTTATTCCGTCAAAGAGCTAATCCTCACCCCAGCATTAAAAGAAGGGACAATATCATCGCCACCAACGGTTAATCCCACATTTTCCCTCACCATAAGATCCGACATTTCCCACATAACAGCTACAAGACAGTGGGAAATGGGGAAGAGGCTAGAAGAGATAAATAGTTTGGGGGCAAAAGCACAATTAAGATTCCCAGCTACCCTTCGGGTTATGTGGAAGAACCACATGCACATGTTACGGACATTGGAAGATGTCGATACATTCATTGCTAAAATCCAGCAAGAGAAAAAGGGTGGGTAATATAACAGGAGGGAGATATAGATGCTAAGCCTGAAGGATTGGTCCATTCCGCCCACAATATATCTGTCTTTAGATAGGGAAGAGCACGAGAGGAAAGCACCCGAACAGGCTCAGATCAGCCTAATAGAAGGGAGGGTTCCACAAGGGTTAGGGAAGTATGGGAGGGTAAAGGGCCACGTTGGGGAGATTAAGGGGTTAGGAATAGGAGGGGGGTCGGGAGGGGGGTAACACTAGGTGGGGAGCAGAGTAAGGGGAGAAAAAATAAAAATAAAAATACCTCATCACACCAAGATTTAGGTCTATTTTACAGTAAGAGAGTAATAAGGAAGAGTGTTTATTCCAAGGAAAACTCATGGCAACAACCAGCGGGATGAATAAAGTCTGTAAACTTCATTATATTTCTTGGAATTTAAACGGTCTGAGGTGCGAGCGTAGGCGTAGATTGATATTAAAATATTTAGAGCTCGCACCAGCACAGATATGTCTACTGCAAGAGACACATTTAAACTCAGTTGAATTTCAAGCGGTCTTCTCAAAGACCTCATGGGTACAGTGCTTTTGTGCTTCACAACAAGTAACGAACATCCGAGGGGTAGCAATCGTAGTAAAAAAGGGGCTCCCATGTAGGTTTAAGTCAGTCCAAACGGACCAATCAGGCAGATGGATAATTGCCCTCCTAGATATCGGGGGAGTTGAGATGACATGTTCATCCTATTATGGGCCGAATTCAGACGACCCTACATACTTAGTTAAACTACAAGGAAGCCTAATGTTAGTAAACCCTCCCCTGATAGTAGGAGGGGACTTTAATGTAAAACTGGATCCAATAAAAGACAGTTCCCACGCAAGTCATACTATAGCAACTCCAAAATCACGAAGGGTCTTGAAAAACTTATTTTCAAACTTAAATTTAGTTGATGTATGGAGAGCTAAGGTAAGCAACATCCAGGGATTCACCTATTATAGTAAAAAATATAATCATTCTTCACAGATAGATTATATATTGGTGAATAAAGAAGCACTAAAATGTTTTACAAGTATTACGGTTTTGCCAACTCATTTATCAGACCATGCACCCTTATTAGTAGTTTATGCGATAAGTGATAAATGTCCCCAAACTCGATGGACTCTGAATAGAGCGATGTTAATGGACTCAGAAATAATCCAATCTATCAGTAGCTCTTCCTTAGAATTCTTTTCTATTAACCTGGGATCAACCTCTATCGATCATGTATGGGATGCCTATAAGGCTAACCTAAGAGGTCTAATACAAGTACAAATAAGTTTAAAAAAACGAATAAAGGCACAGGAACTAAATACCCTTGAGGGAAAGATTGCTACGTTGGAGATTGTTACCAGCTTTTAAAAATATAAATAGATTGTGAGCTTTGGCTCCACCCAGAGAAAAATTACCCTCTTGCCTCCTCCCATTGGCTGTTTTGTGTATCATTCCATCTTCCAGATAGTGCTTCCAATGTAATGCCAGAGGGACGATTTTTCATCTGTAAAATAATCTCAATCATTACACTATTTTCCACATTGATTTCTCCTATATGCATTCCCTACAGGGAGTCATCCTTTTTGCTACTTTTTTCCCACCCTTGGGCATGCCAAACGTATAGGCTTTAATGTGATGAACTGCAAATGTGCATGCAACCCCTCTAAAAACAATTGTCAATGTCTGTGTTTACAAACATTGGCATATTAGAGCCGGACCTGGTGACTTTGCCAGTGGTTGTTTCTATTCCTATACAGTGCTGTATGTGAAGAGCTTCCCACATCCATACACATCAAATTCTTGTGTTTGAGAAACCTCTCCTAATATATCTTACTGTATTGCTGTAACTGAATAGTTCCTCATGTCTACACATATCTGCAGAGCTGCATATGAGAAGCTTCTTGCATTCTCACATATTTTCCAGCATTGATTTATGGCTAAGGAGCTTTTTACATCCTCGGGTATCTGAGGTAGTATGTGTGGGATGCATTCCATAATCTATATGTTCCCATGTAATAATGACTCCCCCATGGCATTGTAGTGATTTGCCTTGTTCTCCTACATCACACTGCTCTATTGGCATTTGTAAGTTGCCCCTCTGTGTGTGACACATTCCTCACTCCCTTACCATCTTCATATAACATTCCTCACAAAACATTCACCCAAATAAAGAGTATTCATCACAATAATCATAGTTCTTCTGTTTCTTCATGCGAAGGGATGATGACCAGTACCTTCTCCGCCACTCCAGCCCTATCACAGACAGAGAACCTTCCAGTGGGCAGCTGGTTCAAGTACCACTTAACAAAGAGCACAAGGGGGACCTGGAAACAGTTCTGGCACATTTAGAGCACGAGAACAGGTACAGTGAAAGTAACAGGATAATGAAAGTATTCCAGTTGGATTCATTTTAAAGACACAGGGCTTGATTTATCATAGTTTTGTGTCACTCTTGCACCATTCAATGCATGGCAGGGCAATGCAAAACCTAGATTCAGATTTATCAAGCCACAGTGTGGCTTGGTAAATCTGGTGTAACACAAGGCAGCGCAAGTCACTGCCTTGCATTACACTGCATAGTGGGGACATTACATGGGGGTGTGTGGGTGTTCCCATGCATCCACCTGTACATTCTGATACATTCTCATAATTGCCAACCCTGGTAGACCTAGAATGCGTCAGAATTGTACACCTTCCAACCAGATGCAGAACAAGAAGAAATATATCTATTTCTCCTTGTTGTTTCCTCTTTCTAAGTGTGCTGCATTCTGCAGCACACTTAAGATGAGGAAAATGCATCTGAGGATCGTGTTTGTGCAGGAAGGTGCCCTTTCCTGCACAAAAACAATTCTGCCTACAATGACGGCACCCTTGCACCACTGTGCAATGGTGACTGTTTTGGCACAAAGCAGCACACTGGGCACCAGCATAGGCAGAGTGCCGGAGAGCTGCCTATATCGGCAAATAAGGTTCTTACTGCTCTCACCCTTTCACGCAGCGCAGCAAGTTGTCGTGCTGCATTGCGTTGCGTGAAAGTATGATAAATCAGCCACCATTCTTTAACTCAAAGAGTAATACTTTGTAACGTACAATTTATTTCAGGCATTATATGTACACGTGCATAACACATATATACCTTGGGGCAGATTTACAAGCCCCTTGCGCTGCCAGTATGTCACTTTTTGGGATGCACTGGCAGTGCATTTCTCTGCCCCATATTTACAAGGACAGGAAAAGCCACCCTGTGTGGCTTTTCCTGTCCTTGATGGAGTTGCTTCACTTTGTGACACACTTCAGCAATGCGTCAGTTTTGCGCGGACAGATACGTCAGTAATACTGACATATCTGTCATTCTTTGCAACATGATGCGTCATACAGTAAATATGACGCATCGATGCTGCCGCAAGGAGGGCGTAATGAGAAGTGTTGCATCCCTGCTTTGTCTCAGCGATGCAACACTTCTCATAAATAAGGCCCTCAGTGTTCTCTATGACTTACACAAGAATGTTTACTTGCCCTTCCTAGATTTCAAAACTGCACATTCTGGAATGTAGCCTTCTTAAGTGTAGTGTCTAGAGCATGGAACTTTACTCTACATACATCAACTACACTGCTGTAGTTCAGGAGGGTTTAAGGAGTTGCCTTCCTTCTGGACATACCTAGATCTTATTTTTCATGTTATATGCTGATTGTTGTGATAGAACGATGTTAATCATTTTATAAAGAATTATGATTCAATGTACTTTGAATTATGTAAATGCTTTGGTATGTAGTGAGCAAAATGATATTAAACGATTGGACTGGTTGGATTTTTTTGTTAGGATTCTGCAGGGGGAGCTGAAACGTTTAAAATGGCAGCATGATGAGGCGGTAGAGTCTCCAACATTAGCCGAGCGAGCTCATGAAGCAGGGGGTGAAGTTCAAAATGATGAGCTCCTTGCTGAGGCAAGAATTCTCCGGCAGCACAAGACCCGTCTAGAGACTCGAATGCAGATCCTGGAGGATCACAACAAACAGCTGGAATCACAGTTGCAGAGGCTGAGGGAGTTACTACTTCCAGTAAGTTAGTGAAAAATCTGGACTTTGGAGTATCCATTTCAAAATGAACAATTGTGTAATGCATTGGAAGGAGAGTATTGTGTTATGTTATGTTATATTGTTGTGTTATGTTATGTTTAGTGGGTGGAAGCAATCTCTTCTGTGAAGTCGAATAAAGTTTAGAACATTGCCCTTTGCAAAGTCAGACAACGTTTTTTGACTTTACTCAGGCAGAACTAAACACACCCAATAAACACAAAGAAAGGGGTGGAGGGTAGATAGGAGCTCTATTAGAACACTATTTTCATAAATCTCTAAAAGACAAAGGGCCATATTATCAAGGAACGGCGATCACATTATCGCCGCTTTAGCAGCAGGAAACTACTGCTAAAGCGGCGATAACGGGCTTATGGGCTTGATAATATGCCCTTGAGAATTCCCATAGAAGCCCAGGTTGACACCAGAACCTGGGCTTCTATGGGAATTCTCCAGGGCATATTATCAAGCCCATTATCGCCGTTTAGCGGCAGTTTCCTGCCGCTAAAGCGGCGATAATGTTATCGCCGTTCCTTGATAATATGGCCCAAATTGTTTCGAGGTCTGTCGGTGCATTTCAAAAGTCAAAGTTCATAGACCTTTTGCTGGCTTTTTCAATGTTTTTTTATTTGATTTGCTCTTCCGAAACAAAACTGGTCAACACATTTTCACTACCTTTCCAGTCATGTAAGTTGCTCCATCAGGGCCAACAGCCTTTTTAATTATTAAGTTGCTGATGTGCAAAATACTTCAGTCTCATCATCTTTGTTAGTACCTCTCCTTTGTTTCACTGGAATGATACTGTTTTGCTCACATATGACAGTAGAAAGGAAAATAATTAAGAATAGTTATGAATTTTACCAACAACAGCCATGATAACTATGGTTACTTGAGTGTCCATATTCACAATGATTTCTCCTTGTGAAATCCTTTTGAATAACAATTTGTCTTTTAGGAATTAACCCACCCATTGCTGCTGCAATCCAGGATTTCCTGACGCAAGATGTCCCATTGGCAGGACATTCCTGGTCCAAAATCCTGTCAGTCACTTACTGGAGACTTCCTCAGTGCAACAAACCCCATGTGTACAAGGAAGTGAGGTGTGAATATAGAATGTGGGGTGGGGTGCTTGGTGTGAGATCTAAACAGTGAAAATCTTCAGTGCTGGAAGTGGACATGCAGCCATGTGAAAAAGGAATAACTCAGGTGTTGGCGGGAGCTGGGTAGGGATTGGAAAGGAGGACAACTAGTGTGGTGGTGGGAAAACAGGGAGCTTACCACCGTAGTGGTAGATTGGGGAGAAGCTGATAGGGATCAGTGTATGGTAGGGACACATTGCAATGAGACAAAGAATACTGATTCAAATTCAAATGCAAAATTCTTAATTTGGCACAGAAAAATGGCCTCAAGGAACCAGAGATAAAACATACATATAATACATTTACATAAGATCATTTATAATAAAAAATCTGCAGTAAAAAATAGCAGTAAAAATCCATCAAATGCACTAAACGGAGTTCATCTCCTATCACAGTCCCCCTGATGTAAAACATAGCCATCTCAAAGCACTTCCCACAATCAGTATCAATAAAAGAATAAAGATTCTTATTGCATCTAGCCATCTATCGGTTTTCTGCACCTCGCTGCTTTAAGAAAAGGGCAAACACTGTAACCATTTAAAAATTGGAGAAAAAACAGTCTTTATAAATAAGATAAAATACATTTTATAAATTTGCAGAAAAGCATAAAGGGCATCAAGGTCTGATCAGGGACAAACTGGTACCGGCAACCCCAAGGAGCAAAAAGTGCCTGAAAAGTTCAAAATCTGTATACCATACCGACCCTAAAGCAGAACAATAAAGATCTGTCCCATCGAGTTTAAAAAGTAATGTACTGGCACCTCAGGTGCAAAGAAGGTGAGATATTCCTTAACAATACTTTTGCTTGACTCAATATGTAACCTCTGGGAGTGACAGAACTCTAAAATGCAGCGATCTACGCTCATCTTATAACTTTTTTTATAAGTAAGAGGTGCATCAAACAACTCTTTTAGGTATTGAGATTTAAAGTTTTTTTGTACATAAGCCAATCAGGGAATTGAAAGCCCTTTGTGCGATTTGAGGCAGACAGTAACAATGTCTCTGTTCAGATTAGTCTCAGTGTTGGCCCACACACTGACACAAAGTAAAAGGGGCACTAACTTAACTTTATCAGAGATATACTGGAGATTAAGCTCTGAGTGCATAATAAAATGTGAGCTTGTGGGGGCCAGGTAAAAGAGCTGCCTACAGATATGGGTTTTCTGTCTGCAAGGTGGTAACATCCTGATAACCCCATATCCCAGCTCCATATAGTGCCGCAGATGCACTCTGGAAGTTATACAGTTTTTTAAAAGGGGGGAACTGTCCCCCTACCTACTGATCATATGTCATGAATGGTTAATCTGCAGGTGCCAGGAACCAGATCGATTAAAAACAGCCCCAAGATAGTTTAAATCATTCATACAGCCCAGAATTTGTCCCTTCACCCTTAAAGTGGATTTGTTTTTCTTCCCTAACCCACGCGCCATTATGTGCAATTTACCAAAGTTTGTGCCCAGGCCTAAGTTAGTCATAAATGATTCCGCCAGAAGACAAAGAGCCCCTGGTATTCGTGTCATAAGTACTGCATCATCTTCGTAAGCACCCCTGGTACTGGTACTTGGGAAATCTTCAGAATGTCTCTAGTGGCTTGAACCAAGGCAGGATACAGGTTTCTAAAATAAATGATAAAAAGCGAAGGGGCCAGAATACATGCTTGGCACACCCTGCAGGCAAAGGTAAACGTTTTGGACAGTTCTCCAGCCAGGCCATACCGAACCTTTTCTCCCAAGTTCTCATGTAACGTATGCAGGAAGTTAACCAATGACAGCTGCACACCTAAGTCCCTTAACAACAGTCAAAAGTTTGGATCTATTAATGCAGTATCAAAGGCCTTTGACAGATCCATAAAGGCAAAGTACAGCGGACAGCACTTAGCAATTGTGCATTTACTGATAATCAAGTTCAAGTTTAAGCACTGTTCCACCGTACCCAGCTCCTATCAGTAATCAAATTGAAAGGGACACAAGATGTCATTAGAGTTTGCCCACAGCTTCAAGCGATTGAATATCACCCGCCCAATGACCTTAACCGTGCTGTCAATGAGGGAAATAGGGTGATAACATTTTGGTGACTTACAATCCTCCTTCTAAAAAGGGAAAGTATTGTGGAGAAGGACCAGGAGGTAGGAATCTTACTGCTAAAAGAGTTATTAAACACGTTTGTTATCAAGGGCCCGAAAGATCCATGCTGCACTTAATTAGATCCATGGGGACCCCGGTCGACTCAGTGGGGTTACCTTTCGAACTTTACCTAATAGCTGTCATAACTTCCTGAAAAGTAACATACATAGCTGGTGAATGGGATAGTTTGGCCCTCAATGGTTCCCCAAGCACCCATCTTCCACCAAGTCATAAATTGCACTACAGTGCGTAACCCAAGCTGTGCCTGGAACATATGTAAAGAATGGATGGCCTGGCCAGAATAGCATGCAAACCTGGGGCAGGAAAGATAAGTGGTGTCCCATGTTTCTTGTAAAGCCACAATATCATATTTTGCAACTAAATGTAACGAAGCTGGATTAATAACCTTATCTTTTAAACCAGCGATGTTCCAACTCAACAAAGTGGAGGGGCTAACCGTATTAATGCTTGCGGGGCCCTTCGTACGAGCCCTATAACACAATCTATCAACAGTTTCCCGAGGAGGAAAGAGCTAAGTTACCGCGTAGAGTTTGGTCTGTAAGCCATTCCAACCTGGAAAGAGCATAAAAAGGGTTTGTTAGAGGTATAGGAGAATGAACATCCATATTGGGCCGATTATCAGGCTGTAACACAGTTAAAACTGGTACATTGGGGATGCAGGGGGAACCCACCAGAGTATTCTCATATATATTCAGAAGTATAAGAGCTGAACGATGACTGCATGGCTGCTGAGACAGAATATATGGTCTACAGAAAAAGCCAAGCAGAACTAAGGTTATGTTTCCCCTCGTCCCTTTCCCACTCAAACGCCTGAACAAAACATTCATTCATTGATAACTTTATTTCGGTCGAGGACCATAAAAGTACAGATAAAATACATACAAAGATAAACATTCTTATAAAAAAATAAATATAGATATATCCTTAAAAGCGAATTAAACAGTAAGTATCAAGCTATGTCAATGATATAAGGACTTTAAAACTTAACCTTCGACGCCACATACCATAAAAGAAACGGGAGACAGCAAATACAATAGGGGGAGAGGTGTCATATCTAAGAACTCTACACGCCTGCACACAGTGTCTAAAACCCAAATTTTTGCATATTGGAATAAGCCAAGTTTTACGTATATTACTGTATGCAGGACAGAAAAATAGGACATGGGTAACGTCTTCTCTAGTATGGTTACATGCTGGGCAATTTTCATTGTCAGTTTTTGCCCATTTCCTCGCGAGAGGGGGTTGGACTAAGTCCCAAAATTTCTCCCACCCCATTTCAACTTTAAATATGAGGAACTCAGCAGAAAGCCTTCCACAGGAAGTTGAACAGTGTAGAGCTCGTAGATTTTGCTGTCTCACCAAATTTAGCAACTGAGCCCTGGAAATCCTCGGACAACTTAGCTCGGGGGACCCCCATAACTGAGGCAACCCTATTTTTTCTGAGAAGGCCTTGATATTAGAGAGCCAAGGGATATTTTTGTTTTTTAACTGGTCCCAGGCCTCCCGAAATTCAAGTCTGAAAGAGACCAACTCGGGTACTGTCCAGAGCCTCCTCCAGTATAGCAAGGGACGTAATTCTGCCAGTTTCTCAATGGACTCCAATCCCAAATCCATTCGCAAGGGGATGAGGGGAGTACTTGTCGGTAGGCCCAACAAATTTCTCATAAAGGCCTGTTCAACCCTCAGGAGGCTTGTTGTAGTCTTGTGGCCCCATAGTTCAGCACCATAGAGAGAAGCGGTTCGGGCCTGGAGGCTATAGATCTCAAGACCCGACGCGACCAGTTTAGATATCGATGCTCTCTGTAGCTTACCAATACCCCCTGCAATTTGTGAGAGTCTAAGGGCAGATTTGGCAATCTGGTGGCCCCAGCCAAAATCCTCCGTCAGTGTGATCCCAAGGTAGGCGAAGGTTTTAACTCGTTCCAACGGGACACCATTCAAAAGAGGGTTCGGGCGCGTGCGCCTCGGGGGATTAAATATCATAAACTTGGTTTTATCCAGATAAATCTCCAAACCCCGCGAGGCGCAAAAGCTCACGAAACCATCCAATACACGCTGGATGCCCGAGCATGTTCGGGATAACAACAAAGTGTCATCCGCGAACATTAATGCAGGCACCCGGCCAGACGCCAACCAAGGAGCATCACTGTCCTTTACTTCATTCAGAGTATCAATGAGACCATTAATGAATAAGCTAAAAAGGGTAGGGGCCAGGACGCACCCCTGCCGGACACCCCTTGAAACAGGGAAGCGGGCCGAGAGGGCCCCATGTCTCCCACACCTAACCTGTGCATAGTTACCATCATGCAGACGGACCAGGATATTAAGCAAATAGGGGGGAAGGCCCAAATCGGCCAAAAACTCCCACAAGTTTTTCCTAGGGACCAAGTCAAAAGCAGCCCGCAGGTCCACAAAGACAAGGTAGAGGCTGCCACCCTCAACCCTTGTGGTTTTCCAAAAAAGGACCTGTAGCCGAAAGATTTGGTCCAAGGTTGAAATGCCGGACCTAAATCCAGCCTGGAGGGTGGACAATAAGTCCCGTTCCTCCATCCAGGCTTGTATCCTGTCCAATATAATTCTGCCCATTAGTTTTTGTGTTGTGTCTAGCAAACTGATGGGCCTGTAGTTTGAGGGGGTAAGTGGGGAGCCTTTTTTATAAATAGGGACTATCTCAGCCCCCAGCCAAGTGTCCGGTGGATCAGACCCCATAAGGACAGCGTTAAATAAAGTAACAAGGTAGGGGGCCCATATTTTTGGCTGGGATCGAAACAAGTCCCCTGGCAATTTGTCAAGACCAGGAGCTTTGTTTGGGAGCAATCTGACTATAGCGGATTCTACCTCCTTCAGAGTAATACTATCTTGGGGGTTTGGGGAGTGCATGCTCAATCCCGACTCATCGCCCGAGGCCCCCGTCAGTCGACACTCGTGGTGGGGGTCTGGGGCAGGGGGGTGGGCGAGCATCGCAATTCCCCCGCAATTTAGCTCTACGTGCTCCGAACATGCATATAAAGCTCCAAAATGAGTTTCCCAAACGGAGGATGCAATATTTGGGAGGGTAGCTTGTTCTGCTCTCTTAGAGCCGTAGCTAACAATAGCCCAGAATGTCTTAGCGTCCCTGATCAGGAGCGCGTTTCTAAGGTCATCCCACCTAGCTTCCTCCCAATCCCTCTTGGCTCCCTCGATTGCTTTTTTATAAAGCAAGCGAGATGATCTAATTTTTTGGCTATCCCTAGCTTTAATTTCAGTAAGGAGGTCCTTCTTAGCTTTCCTGCATGTAGCATTGTACCAGGGGTGTATCTTAGTCCCACCTCGTCTAGGCTTACTAAAGGGGCAAAAAACATCCCCCAGCACATTGGCCAACTGTCTATGGATATCAACAGCCTGGCCATTTGGCGGTAAATCGGCCATCGCAGCTAACTATGGAATGACAAGCGGGTATATTTCACCCAGCCTAGACGGAAAATTCTGAAAGTGGGGCCAGTTAACCCTACGACAATTATTCGAGACCATCAGGGGCAAGGTCGCATTAGTAGTGGGGTCGGCTTCAGGGTTTGTCAACCCAAAGCTCCCGGGCTTAAGTGTAAGAACTAAGGCGTTATGATCGCTATCATGTCTCGGATGTACTCTGAATCCTAGCAACCTGTCCCAATGCCTTGCTTCCATCATGATGTAATCAATGATCGACATTTGCGTAGCCCTATTAAATGTGGGTGATCCTGGGCGATCAGGATCCAGTCTCCCATTGCACGCTCGCAGGGACGTGGCAAGTGAGAGTGATTTAATTTGGAGAACCAACCGGGTCCAAGCCTTAACGGGAGGGATCTTTGAATCCGGGATACACCAATACAGATCTTCATCATCCTGCTCATCCGAGTCTGAATTTGCCAAGGGTTCGAATTGTCAATTAAAATCCCCACCGAGAATAATTGTAACAGAGGGGTCAAGAGTCTGGATAAAAAGACCTAATGCTTTTATCGTATCTGACTCCTGGCCACTCCTCACTGGCCTAGAATAGATATTTATTATGGCTATTTTTACTAAGCTGGGGGGTGTCAATAAGACACATTGGACATCAGGGGAGCTAGTTGGCATTTGGATAGCTTGGACACCCAAATGGGTGCCTATCCAGATTGACAGGCCGCCAGATGGGTGGCCTCTGGCGCTAGGTACTGCTAGGATGTGGAAAGTTGCATAACCTGGGCTAACATTCTCCTCTAGGGCCCAAGTTTCCTGAATCAGGCAGATGTCGTGGGCTGCCATAAAAGAGCCCCAGTCAGGATTGAATAGTTTGTTTTTTAAACCAGCAACGTTCCACGAAAGGATTTTTATAGTACTATCGGGTGCCTTACCAATTGGATTTGAAATACCTAATGCCAAGGTTAGGGTACTATCACAAATGGGGGACTCTAGGGAGGGTCTCCTCTCTTTTTTTTCTATACGGGGTGTTTCCCTCCTTACAACATATACTTCACTCGGGAGCCCCACATCCCCCGCGTCACACCCACCCTCCCTACCTACGCCACCAGGTGGAGTACCCACTGCAAAGATAGGGGTTTTAATATTACACTCCAGTGCAGTTTGAGGGAGAGATGGTTCACTAGTAATGTTCTGAGCTAGGTCCTTATCATGTGGGCGTCAATCTACCTGGTTCAATACACTAAACCTGTTTCTGTGCACAAAAGAAAACAGAGAGGGATTGTGAACATGGGGATCTTCCCAGTTTGCGTGTCCCTGGTACACTCCAGTTGAGCAACCAGTTCGTCTCTCATCAAATTTTACAGTTTTGCGATGAAGTGGTCTCAAATAAGGCACAGGATAAAAATAGGACAGGTGCAAGGGGAGGATTTGGGAGTTTAGACTCAAAGGGGACAAACCACAGATAGGCTCAACAGCAGCAGTGTCCCTGAAGTTTATTATCACACAATTCCCTGAAATAGTTTTAGGGCCCTTCCCAATCCACTCTATGCGTCTTACCGAGAGGATTTCCCCTGAAATGTAAGAGGGGAGGGGTCTATTTACATTTAGCCAATGTGTGCATTTATTTTTTAACTCACTATGGCTTTCATTTTTACCCTGGATTAAGGGTGGGACCCCCTTTAAAATTACAACGTACGGTAAAGACTCAGGGGGAAGGTTGATAATTGGTAACTCCGGAACAGTTGCTATAAAGGGTGAGTCTATATCTGATAGGGCCAAGGCATCGGAGGGCCCCCTTTCCAGGCTAGGGATTTCACCTCCTTTCTTCCCTTCCCTGGGAGTGGCTTCTGCATTAGCAGAGGTCAAGACCGGGATTTCAGCTACATGTGAGCCGTGAGCGACTATAGATGGACTAAGAAGAGAACTATCTATTTCCAAAACAGTCTCATTGTTGGGGGCCAATCGTATACCTTTATTCCCAGTAGCAGTGTCAGCTACTAAGGTGCTCCCTACTTCAGAAGCTCTGCCACCTGCTCCACTAGGGGCAGACCTTCCGTATGGGGCAGTTGATGGCATTTTTCCCAAACCCCTGTTATTAATGGTAGAAACAAGTCTATCTATCCGGGAGGCGCTCGCGGTATTTGAAGTCTTCAGTGCCCTCTAATGACGCGCTGCGTCACCCTCATACGGCCCCCTGGGAGATGTAGTTGAGATGCGATCCGTTCCCCCCACGGCAGCGTCGGAGACAGCAAGGAGGCAGCAGCTGGGATGAAGAGTAAAAGGGAAGGTGAGATTTTCCGCCGTTTCCTTCACGGCTTAAACGGATTCAAATGAGGCGCGTCCCGCTCTGCGGGAGGCGCTCGCGGTATTTGAAGTCTTCAGCGCCCTCTAATGACACGCTGCGTCACCCTCATACAGCCCCCTGGGAGATGTAGTTGAGATGCGATCTGTTCCCCTCACGGCAGCGTCGGAGACAGAAAGGAGGCAGCAGCTGGGATGAAGAGTAAAAGGGAAGGTGAGATTTTCCGCCGTTTCCCTCACGGCTTAAACGGATTCAAATGAGGCGCGTCCCCTGAGCAAAACACTTTATGCTAAAAAAGGAGATCTAAAGTTAACAATAACAAAATCACACTGATACAACTGGACCGGGCCCAATCCATCCTACTATGTGGGTCGACAAAATATCATCAGCAAATAAAGAGGAGAAACCTCTATGGAGTACTAGCCAGTCCAGGACTTTGTTGCTTAGCTCCTCATTAGACTCAGTCTGCACCCTACGCAAAGAGGGCAGTCCAGACATAATAGCAACATATGGTCACACTGCTAGCAGGAGGTTAATTTTAATCTGATTTGTGCTTGAGTTCTTAAATTCCCCTTGTTAGACCTGGTTTTTACAGCAGGTTTATCCCCAGATGTTTTTCTTTGTGGCCTTCTGTTTTAGAAAGTAAGTATTTTCTTGCTTAGCCATCCAGTATGCCGTTGCCTGGTTTGTGTATTTCATGTCTGGCTTTTGGATGACAGTGGCTGGGGATGAGCAGTGGCTCCAGAGAGCCTGATGAGTCAGGGCTGGGCTGAATAGACCTGGGCTGCATTTAGAGTAGGGGAAGGAGAATTCCTTTCACCTGAATGGGCCTGGTCTGCAAAGAACAATGTTGTCTCCACCTACTGCCAGGAAGCTGCACCAGAGAGGACAGAACCAGGTTTGACCAACCACAGGGACACAGAAAACAAAGGATCTTGCAGAATAAATATTGGGGTCCAGACCCCAGAACTTTAGATCACTTCTGGTAATCAAGAGGAACCTTTGCCAAGGAGAAGAGCCGGAGAAGCTGAGGAGGAATACTGCCCATGTGCTGTTTTGCTGTCTGTGGGTGGCCTGCAGTGGCTACTTGCTACCAAGGAAAGGAGGAAGGACTTTGCTGTTTGCTGTGCACCCTGCTTGAGGAAGATCTCCAAGGGCTTAAACTGAGCTTGCCCCCTGTTCACAAGGTCTTAGGAACATCAAAGATCTCACTAAACATCTGGGCACTGTCTCTGGAACCGCTGGTTTCACTTGCCTGGAGAAGAAAAGGGTAACCGACTCGGTCATCGAGTCCGTCGCAGGATTCCGTGTCCTAAAAGTACCGTAGAGAGCACCCCCTGGTTTCGCAATGCAAACCCTGGTCTCACCGACTCCATCAACGAGCCCCAGCTTGCACCGCGTCCTGGGGCCTTCGCACTCCGCAACGCTTCGCTACATGCTGTCCGGTCGTCATCGACTCCATCGCTGCCCGACTCGAACATCGACTGGCTCCGTCGCCGCACCGTGACCTGCCAGCACCTCATTGAGCATCGAATCACCCTGCAACGCAAGCCTTGGTCTCACAGACTCCGTCAATGAGCTGCTGCCTCCTCCGAGCCGTGGGGACACCGCCAGCTGCAACGCTTCCATCTCACATCGCAACCGCGACGGTGGCCCTGGCCCGGCTCGTACCATTGTGTCGTCCGCAACAACAAAAGGTCCTGTCTCCGAGTCTGTTGAAGCTTTTGATAACCTGTATCGATGCGGTTGGCTAGAATTGTTAAACTCTGTCGTATTCAGTAGCACAGTAGCCCTGGACAGAGCTTCCGAGTCGGAGGAACTGTATTTTTCAAGTTTTTCCTGCAATTTAAAGGTTATTTTGCACATTAACTATTTTTAAGAGTATTGTATGTTGGATTTTTGTCGTTTTTGGTCTTGTTGGTTTAGATAAAGTTTACGTATTTTTCTAAACTGGTGTGGTGTCCATTTGTAGTGTTTTCACTGCATTACAGTATGTGTTCACAAATGCTTTACACACTGCCTCTGAGATAACCCTGTCTGCTTGTGCCAAGCTACCAAGGGGGTGAGTAGGGGTTATTTTAGAAGTGTATCCTCCTTACCCTGACTAGTAGCAGGGGTCCCTATTTGGACAAAGCTACCTACCTCTGCCAACTAGAGACCCCCATTTCTAACACCCCTCCAAACAAAGATTTGCAGGTACGCTACTCCCCCTCAAGTTTGATCTAATCTCGCCTGATGTGAGAGGACACAACCTAGTAGAAGCTTTGTCCATGTGCTCCGTAGTAGAAAGGCTGTTATTAGTCTGATTAAAAGAGGTCTCTTCAGGTGCTCTTGAGGTGGACGAAATCCCACAGCTACATGGCAAGAGTGGGGGTATGGTGACAAACTTGTGAACATTTGGCCTTGGGCTGGCAGACTCCACTTTGCTATGTTTGTCAAACATGGATACGATTTGCGACTCAACAGCTTTAAGCTGCCCTATGAGGGGAAAGTTGAACATGGAGAAGCACCTTGATTTTTTTGCGCCAAATATCCATGACCTCTTCAACTCTTCAAAGTTGACCTGTAACTATGGACCCCAGAGCCCCTATCAGGGGTGAGAAAATGTAGAGTGCAGATTGCTAATGAGGGCTGCCTGCACACCCTAAGATTGGCTGGCCTGGTTTGCTGTGCCCGGTTTTTTGTTTTCTTGTTGGCTGGGAGAGAAGAACTTGATGCTTGGTTTAAGATTAAAATGGATGTATCAAGGGTGCCATCAGAGACTGATATTGCCTAGGCACCAACTGTACCATTACTAAGTGGACTATTCCCCGAAGCTACGATGATGGAGTCTCCTGAATTCGCCTTGTTATTTGTGAAAGGGGGCATTGTGGCCATTTTCAGTGAAAGCCTCATGTCTGTGAGTGTGATTACCTTATTAATAACTCCCATGGTCCTTTCCAGCATGCTGTCCATTGAAGTACGTTTTACTAGTGGGGTGGATAGTGGATACCATTTAGGCCCATGTAGTTTTTTTATTTACCATTGCAACAAATGAGTGACTAGCCAGACAGAAAGATTTGCAGACCATAGTTAGATAAAGTTGAAAAATCGGAACCGGATGGCAAAATCACACTTCATATAATAACCCAATTAAAACAGCCGCCTGTATCTTGATGAAGAGACCAAGAGGGGCTGCCCAGCCTCCTCTGGGCTCCAACAGGCATGGACGGACCCACCCTTGGCCTGGGCAGCCCGCGCTGCTGGGGACAATATCTCCTTTTAAAGCCCATGCCCGGTGCTTAAGCAATGAGGCTCTGTCTCCCAGCAACTTTGCCTGCTGGTTTGTTAAGTCCTATGGGCCCCTGCAGATATGAAATACTGGCTCTGTAGAGGTTTATAAGGGCAGGCAGCACCATTCTTCTGCTGCTTCTTACTTCAGTGTGAATGATTTCTTGTTGGCACGCAGGTATGGTAAAGCTTTTTATTTTTATTTTTCACAAGCTTCTCATTTTTTAAAGCTCACAAGGGGTTTTAAAAATGTTTTCAAAGTTGCAATTTGAATTTGTAGGTTTGCACCACCTAGTTTTATTATTTTATGCTATGTTACATTAGGTTATGCTGTACCAAGTTTTAGAGGCTCCACATCCCATGCATCCCTTAGTCTGGATTAGAAGGTGCTGATCAAAGACCAAAAGAACTGTCATCGCTATGTAAAAACTAGCCTTCAAAAGACCGAGAGTTCCAATGAAAGTACAACTGAGAGAGATGTATATTTTAGCATCTTTCTAAATGTGGCATGTTCATGTATATTGCACTTATTAGAAGTGAGAGAATCCCATGATCCCATTCCTCCCAAGTCCCACGCTCCAAAATCCGAGGCTTCCTACAGCTTCTGAGTTTCTCTATAAAACAACGTGAGGAGGTGAGAGCTCCCAATACATGAGCCAAAAACCTCTTCTTATAATGTTCTAATGGTGTACATCTGAATCATGATTTATAGAGAAAAAGCATGAGGATGTATGCTTGGAAGAAAAGAATAAAAAAAACTATGCTTTTGCCTTCATCAGATCCAGACGGACTCAGAAGGAAACCACTCAGGTGGGTCATCAACAGCTTCCTCTCCAAATCAATCAGAAGGAAGTCATCCCTCGGGGAAGCGAGAGTGCAGCACATCTGAAACGCAGGCTGCAGGTAAGATTGAGAGATGGGCTAACTCAAACTGAGAATTGTGCATCGATAATACCTCCATTGCACTGCTAGTTCACAGTTGTGGGCGACACTCCATCTGCCAAGGGCCACCACATTCAATGCATCGAGAGACCTGTTGTATGCAGGTTAGTTCTGCTGACAGAGTTTTGGTTTGCCTTATCCTCCATACAAGGCATGATAAACAGGGGCAGGGAAAATAAACAATTGCTACGACATACTGGATGATAAACTCCCAAAGTATCAATTAATCAATCAATCAGGAGCTTGTACAGCTCGGCTACTCACCTGTGAGGGTCTCATAACACTGAGGGGGGGAGGGGCTGCCAATCCGTGTGGATGTGGAGGTTCAGTCAAAGAGCCAGGTCTTGAGATCCTTCCTGAATTGCGTCAGCAATGGGGATTGCCTTAGGTGGAGTAGCAGGGTGTTCCAGGTCTTGGCGGTGAGGTAGGAGAAGGATCTTCCTCTGGTTCCGGTCTTGTGACTCCATGGGACGGTGGCCCGGGCAAGTTGGACGGAGCAAAGTTGTTTGACAGATGCGTGGAATGAGATGCAGTGGTTCAGATATGCTGGTCCTGCATCGTGGAGAGCCTTGTAGTCATGAGTGAGGAGCTTGAAGGTGATTTTCTTGTTGACTGGGAGCCAGTGGTGTTGACAGAAGTGTTGTGTTATGTGGCTGCGGCAAGTGATGTCAAGGACCAGTCTGGCTGTGGCGTTTTGAATGTTCTGTAGTTTCCTGAGCTGTTTCTGGGTTTAGATTGCGTAGCCGTAGTCAAGTCTGCTGGTGCTGAGTTTGTGAGTGACCGCAGTGTCAGCATCATTGATTTTATTTTTTCAGAAGTAAAACCCTGCTTTGAGTATTTGTTTCTAAAAAACAAAAAGATTGAAGAGGAGCGTGGCATGCAACCTCACAATCTCATTGTAATGACAAAAATCAATTACACAGAGATGGCCGAAGTGACCGAGGTTAAGACTGTATTAGATAATTTTACTCTTTTGAGGGACGATATGCTAATATGGCTAGTGGCCAAAATAAAATCATGGTCCCCGAATCATCCTTGTCCTCCCAGGATTATGCAGGTATTAGTTACTGTTTTATCAGAGCCACTCACCTCGTTGTTCAACTGGTCCTTGCAGTCAGAAATAGTACCTAACATGTCCCAGAAAGCTGCAGTTGTTCCTCTACTGAAAAAAATCAGTGATGACCCAGAGATATTGAAAAATTACCGACCTCTATTTCTTTTAACTTTCTGTGCCAAAATATTGAAATCCTATGTAGCCCAGAAACTGTGTACCTACTTGCAGACTTCAAGTTTCATGAACTGACAACAAGTAGGCTTCCGTCCAAAACATGACACAAAAACAGTGCTAGTTGCAGTGATTGATGAACTGTGGAAGGACTTCGATTTAAGACAAGTCATGGCTCTAATTGTGCTTGACCTCTCCGCGGTCTGTGATACGGTTGATCACGGAATACTACTTCACCATATCAGGGCCACGGGGTTATCTGATAAAGCAAAGGAGTGGATAAGTTCCTTCATTAGCAATAGAACACACGCTGTGCATTTAGCACCATTTAAAGCCCCTGAGTTCAAAGTTGACTGTAGAGTTCCCCAAATCTCAGCCCTTTGCCTCCACCTGTTCAATATTTATGTACAGCCATTGGTAAAGGCACCGGCCAGAAGAGGGTGCCACAACTTCAATTGTGTGGATGCCTCTGAGATCTTACCATGCTTAGAGAACAAGAAGATGTCTCAACTCCTCTTCCATGATTCAATGGGTTTTATCTGTGGGTGGATGGAAAATGGGGCTGCCCTCCACACCCACTGTGGCGGCAAGACATCTTGGCATAATAGTGGATCATAGACTATCCCTGAGACTGCAAATCAACAATGTGGTCTTGAAGGAGATGTTTACTCTTCGGACAGTAAGGAAGCGTACTTCCTACCCCTTGTCAGAAGCCATGAAACATGTCATGCAGCAATGATTGGAAGGGGAATCGACTATGCTGAAAGCATTTATCTGGTATTACCAGATTGTGATCTGAAATGAATCCAGATACTTCAGAACGCAGCTGCCAAGTAGCTGTTTAAGGCGCCTTCATTTGAAACAACTGCATTGGCTATCAATATCACAATGTATTCAATTCAAAGTTTGCTGTGTCGTCTTCAAGACCATTCACAGTTTAGCCCCAGACTTTCTCAAGTTAAAAGTGACACACTGGCGGCGCAAGAGGCTTGTAAATAAGCCCCTAAACATCTGTCAAGATACACTTTGACCACTGCCCTGCGCTCATCTACTGCCAATCATTTAATGGTACCTAGGTTTCAGGATGCAAGAAAAGGAGGTTTCAGGTTTTTAGTCGTGACTCCTAAGTTATGGAGTTCCCTTCTGCCTTCTATTCGGCTAGTAACATCGCTGGAACCTTTTAGACAGGTGCTGAAATCCTGGCTTTTTGAGATGGCTTTTGATTCCTGTATATAGTAGCTGTTAGAACACATTCACTTTCTTTCTGAGGGTTACCGCCATGATACCTTTGGGTGAACATGCACTTTATAAGTCAATAATACCATAACCATGTCATTGTGGTTGGCCCTGCATTCATTTGTGATGAAAGTACTTCCATGTACTTCCATGTATTCAGCAGCAGCACTTTTGTTAGAAATAATCCACTTATTAGGTGGGTTACTGTAAGTAGGGTGGGTGTTCTGCAGAGAAGGGACCTCTGTTAACTGTCAGCAGAGATCTAAATGACCCAGAGACTTTTTTTACATGAAATCAGACAGATGAACTATAGTTTTTGAATTTGAAAAGGTACACCCTGCTAACACTGTCCCTTTTATCATGTTTTACTGCTCTATGAGTTGCATGCTGCAATCTTAACCCAGCTGTGTTTACTTGTGGAATGACGGTAGTGAGTTAACAGAGAGCTGCATGTACTTTATTAGGTCTCACTACACACAGCTTTAGCTATCTAGCAAAACCTTGTGCCACCATTAAACACAACACATGACATTACACAACACATCTTACACAGCATAGTATACAATGTCCATGGCATTTGGCCAGTGTGCATGTTTCTGCTCTGAAGCTCGAAGCAGTGGTGTCCACTGATGTTAATTATGAAAACATTGGTCGCCCACCTCACAGACACTCATTGATGTTAATTATCTTTGCACTGGGAGAGCCGGGCACTAGCACGAAACCTAATACTGAAAGTTGATTGGATAGAAGTATTTTTTTCTGGAAAGACATGACTTTTCTTGTCCATTAAGCCGTACCTTTCAGGTTGCTTTCATCTGCTGCTGGACTGCGGCAGTGTTTTAGTGCGCCTGGAGGCTTATTATTGTCACATTAGTGCGCCAGGCCAATGCCTCATTTAAACGTGACCCATGGCTTAAATTGCACCATGTTCTGTGGTGCAAAAGCTACGCAACACTTGAAATGGGAATTATCAAGCAATGCAAAGCCAACTTAAGCGGCCCTGAGTGGCTTGATAAATCTAGAGTAACTCAACGCAGCACAAATTGTTGATTTGCATTACTCTGCCCCAGGAAGGCGTTCAATTGGTGTTGCATGGGTGTTCCCATGCAAAACTCATGGATTTTGACGAATTCTCAGATTTACCATTTCTGGTAGACCTGGGAATGCGTCAAAATGCTATGCCTTACCAGGGGAGGCATAACAATATTTCTCCTTGTTTTTTTCTCTTTCTATGTGTGCTGCATTCTGCAGATGACATAAAAAGAGGAAAGTGCCTCAGAGGATTGTTTTTGTGCAGGAATGCGCCCCTTCCTGCTAAACAACAATCCTCCTTACAACCCAGGCACCCTTGCACCATGGTGCAAGAGTGCCTGCATTGGGGCTAGGCAGCACATTGTGCATCGGCGCTGAGAAAAGGCAGAAATGCGCTGTATTGTGAAAATGATCGCACTTTCCTGCACTTTTCCTGTAATGCAGCGCAGCATGGTGACTTGCTACACTGTGCTGTATTACAGCTTGATAAATATGGCCCTTGCTGTGCAAAGAGTATCTGGGGATCCATTTTTGCAAGTATGAAGGAGAAATGGGAAAGCATTTCGTACATTAACAACAGAAGTAGAGAGCTGGATAGCCCTCCATCTGCCCATGATGGGACAGATAGCTATAATTAAAATGGTGGTGCTACCCAGGTTTCCTTATCTATTCACCAGGTTTCTTTATCTATTCATCAATACACCAATATCGAGATGAGACTTGTGAACTCCTCCACCAGGCCATCGGCCTCAGAATATGAGGCAGAGAAAAGTAAGATCAGAATTGCACAAAGTAATCACAACAAGCATTGCCTTAGCTGGAGCTGAGGATCTGTACTCGAAAATACTACCACTATTCGATAACTCAGCAGTAGTTCCAACATTGGAGACTGTTAGAAATGTGGTTTCTAGTTGGAAAATATCCGTTGCTCACCCTCTGGTAGCTAGGCACAGAGCGGTCAGGCTTGACTTAGAAGGCAATGTGTTAAGTATTTGCGCAATAACTCATGCAGTATCACAGTGAAACCTCCACATCGGGGTTAGAAACATAGATTATGATTTTATAAATAAAGCAAGATCAAAACGACAAAAATCCATCAAGTAGAAGTTGAGATATGAATTTTTAAGGAATAGATGTCAAAGTAACGCTTGGAAGCAAATACCGAATAAAAGGTTAATTGGTTGAGCTGAACCGGGACAAAGTAGAGAGTTCAGGCCGACTGCAAGGGAGCACGGGCCGGACACAGGGATCTACTTAGGCCCCCTGAACAAAAGTACCTTGATCCTAGGTTTGCGTTGACAGATGTAGGGAGTAGCAGAATGAGGCTTCAGTATCCCTAATGCAGCGGTAATGCAACAAGGGCTGTTGAGCAAAGCGTCGATCCCGGAATACAGTAGGTTCGAGTGTGCTGTTGCAGCTCCGGGTGCAATGTACCAATCCGATTCCAGCGACAGCAGGCAACACATAGTTAAGACTACAGCAGACCCCTAGGTCCATGTCCAGGGCTCTAGGACGGGGTTGGGTCTTCCTGGTAGGACAGACTCACCAGCAGATGAGCCCAAGGGTTGGAAAAAGCGAGCTCTATATCTTTTGTGTCCCTGAGAATTAAACAACAGGAGGGAAGCCAGAAAACCCTTGGAGTCACTCTGGGTTTAAGTGATGCAGGTCCAGTCCTTCTCACCCAGTCAGGAGAACAGAAGGCAGCGGGGTGGCTCAGCACGGCAAGAGCACAGCAAGGCAGAGTTCAGCAAAGCAGTAGTCCAGCAGAATGGCAGTCCTTTCAGCAGCACAGCAGCTCTTCTTCCTGGCAGAGTAGTCACAGGTAAAGAAGTGTACTGATTTGATTGTGCTAGAGGTCCAGTACTTATACCAGTGGTGCCTTTGAAGTGGGGGAAACTTCAAAGAAAGCAGAGGTTCCCCCTAACTGACCTGGCTCCAGACACAGGGTAGTAATCATTCCTTTGTGTGGGGACAGGACCCAGCCCTTTCAGGTGCTAGTGTCCACTCCTCCCTCTCTTCTTGCCTCAGGATGACGCATAACTCATTCACACTTACCCTTCTTTGTGTGTGGCTGTCTTGAGGGAATGCAGGAAGCTAGCTGTCAACCCCCAGACGTGTATTCCAGAGACAGGCAGTAGACACCACTTAGCTGAAGTTAGTAAATCAACTTTCTAAAAGTGGCATTTGCTAAACTGGAATTTAAAATCTAACTTCACAATATTTTGAGATTTTAAATTGCGAGTTCATTGACACTAAACTCGAAAGTGCAATCTTTTCCCAATTCGGAGTGACACTTGAAAGATGTGAAAGGTAATTCCAATGTTATCCTATGAGAGACATACGCCTTGCAGCACTGAAAAACTAAGGGCTCGATAATGGTATCAGACGGAAAGCCTCCTCCCGCCAGTCGGAATCTCCTCAACCGTGTTGGAACCCTTCCGACGATTCAGTCGGATTACAATCTGCCTGACTGTTTACGATGTTTGCGGTTGAATAGTTAACCACACGGTCATTCCGAATCAGTTCCAACTGGCTCTCAGAGAATTTGTGTCGGTCGTAACCGCATCGTACACCTCTTTGGACAGTGTTTCCGACCTCACAATTACGATGCCAATTTCCTACAGCCTTTCCGAGTCGTGCTATCAGAAACTGACTTTGGGAACCCCGAGCAGGCCCCTCTTCATCCTGAGGCCTCCGTTTGGGGGCCGAGTGGGTAGCTAAGCGACCCCCCTGTAAAAACCCTGCACTATGTGGCTGGCACAATGTGGTGCCCGCAACAGGGAGCACACCCCATTTTCCCATAGGAGCCTGTGTTATGGCAGGTTGTCGGGCGGAACACGGGCTCCCATAGGAAACAATGGGACTCTGACCGAACAGTGTTCGGTTGCATCCTAATCGGTCGGGTGGAATCGCCGACCTCGAGTCGGTGGTTCTGAATCCGAGACGGTGTCGGGCGGAAAGTTTCCGCACAACATCGTAATCGTCCCCTAAAGAGTGTTTTCCCTACCAGGACATGTAAAACTTACAAGTGCATGTTCTGCCCTTTACATGGCACCCTACAGGGCCTACCTCAGGGGTCACTTATATGTATAAAAAGGGAAGGTTTAGGCCTGGCATGAGGGCTACCCTGCCAGGTCGACTGCCCAAACAGGCTCTGCAATGGTTAGCCATGGTTAGGGGGCTACGTATGTGGGTGGCACAATGTGTGCTTCAGGCCCACTAGTAGAATTTATTTTGCAGGCCCTCAGCACATATAGAGCACTTTACTAGGGACATACAAGGAAACTAAATATGCCAATTGGGTATAAGCCAATGTTACCATGTTTTGGGGAGAGAGCACAAACACTTCTTTAGCACTGGTCAGCAGTGGTAAAGTGTGCAGAACCCTAAAACCAGCAAATATCGGTTCAGAAAAATGGAAGGAGGCAGGCAAAAAGTTGGTGAAACACCACCATAAGGCTGTCAGTTCTAACGGAGACTGGTTCCAAAAACAGTGTGCAAACTCACGATGACCACTATTGGAGTCCTCGTCCCAAAAGATTATAAATAGAGGGGTGGATTGTCACCGCTAGCGTTGCTGCTTTACTTCAGACTCCGACAAGCAGGAAGAGCATTATGGCAATGATTTCCACAAGTACCAGTAGAATACGAAGTGCTAACCAAAATTATAGAGAGGAAAGATACCTGATTTAACCTGCTCTCGCTCACTTATGCAGAGGCTGCACTGATTGCCACAAGAAACAAATGGGAGCAAGGTTTGGGACAAACTCTGGGAGAATAGTATTGGGACTAGTGCTGCGCCCAGGTCCACTTAGCCTGGTTCAATAATGAGCACAGATAATC
This sequence comes from Triturus cristatus, assembly GCF_964204655.1. Lineage (NCBI taxonomy): Eukaryota > Metazoa > Chordata > Amphibia > Caudata > Salamandridae > Triturus > Triturus cristatus. The sequence continues at coordinate 618,500,015 of NC_140588.1, read as the reverse complement.
CACTTAAAATTTTTATCAACATTATTTCACCCCTAAAAAATATAAAAAATATATAACCAAGCATAATCTTTTATTGTGGGAGATGCCAGGCACCAAATGCAGATTTTGGGCAACTAATCTGGGATTGCACTGCAATTACACAATAATGGCCCACTGTACTTGAAACTGTTGGAGATGTGACACTGGGAAACTTATCATAAACCCCTGTATTTGCTCTATTGGGGTACACGGTTAATAATAATAATCCACATTTATAAAGCGCAAACAATCACCCATAAGGGTCTCTAGGTGCTAGGGGCCGTCGGGAAGATTAAGCAAGCTATTGCCCAGAGTCACATGGTGCTGGGCTAATCTGCCGCTGGTGCCGGGGATCGAACCGCGATCCCCGGATTCCGGAGTCAGTCGCCCTGGCCGCAGCGCCACACCTCTTCGTTGGATGTACCAAAGGCGAGCAGGAGGTTTGGTGCTAATACTGGCTAAATGAAGAGTAGCAGTTAAATGGATGTGCACTGGGACAGCTCACCATAAAGACTGTTTGACAGATATGGCGCAGTTCAACGAACAAGTCCACACCTAATCTACCACCTTTCACCCAACTTTAATACTACATGACTTTTGGGAACCCCCTAAGAAAATGTATGGGCAAAACAGCGGGGTAAGCAATCCCTGACCTATGAACAATAGGACAGATGTAAAACACGAGTAACAAGATATCTGGGACACATACATAGGGGGACAACTCTTCCCGCTACAGAAAACATGCCTACCTAATCTATAAACGACAAGCATCGATCACAGAAGTGCATTGATAATTAGGCACAAACGTACCTAATGATTGTGAAACCTGTTTTGCCTTTCAAATGCAAAATACTGTTGTTTGAACAGAGACGTCAGTGGTGTCACACATTGCGATGTAACACGTATGTTCACATTTATAATAAGGTTTTAAAATAAAATCAATTAATCAGTTGGTAAAAAATATTTGGTAGTGCATACTAATTTCATGTTGAAGAACTAGTTTTGTAAGGGGCATATTTTTGTCTGTTGTAGGACCTGTGGTGGGCAGATATAGGCTGAACGTGTTATACCTGCGGTGGGCAGATTTAGGCTCATGCACGTCAATTCATCAAAATGCCAGGGGTAGCGGAAGTGACATCACACGCCTTTTGACCATCATTTTTACTCACATGCGTACATTCACACTTACACACACACTCACATAAACACACTTTCACCCGCAAGTACGCACACAACATACATTTAAAAGCATTTTTTACATACCTCAGCTGCCAGAGAGTGTCATATTTCAGCTAATTGATCTCAATTTTTACAACACTAGAAGTGAAAAATATTATATATATATACATATATAATCCAGAAAAATAGGGTGGGCGTGTGCCAGGTAATGAAGTCCAGAGATTGGTGGAGTTTTCAAAAAAGTCTTTATTTTCAACGTTTATTTTTCATATGATAAACACGCAGTGAACTCAGCCAACGCACTTCGTTCTCTCATATAGAACTTCGTCAGGGCTCAAGAGGGCGAATGCCCTCAAAAATATTAAATCTGGCTGAACGCACAGAACCCCACAATCGAAATGCTGGCGTGTAATATGAGTCGAATAAGGGCGTTGTCCTGCCTGGGGTCTAACTGTAGCAATAGTCCTTAAGTAAGGAGAGAAACAAAATCGCGCTCCAGGACTTCGGAGCCGGGTGCAACAGGCAAGAGTAAAAGCCAGTATTGGCCTCTGAATGTAGAGCTGTGATAACAGGAAAATAAGGTCAATTAAGGTAAACGATGTAGTTGTCGCGCCAGGCAGTTACACTGGAAACAGAAGTGGGGTAATTCCCAAGTCCTAGTATGGCCTTATGAAACAGAAAGACAACGTCCAAAGGTCCAGTATTAGTGTAATAATATAATTGACAGAATACAAAGAGAGTGCAGCCCCACTGACGTCCATAAGGACGAGCTGCCACTGTGTTCCTGGCACTGACCAGGCGTCTCAAAGGCAATGCCAGAGATAGCACGGGGCAAGCCATGGGTCACAGCTGCGACTCCTGGCGACACCTAAATGACGTCCCTGTTTAGGCGGGTGTGTTACACCTGCGGAGGGCAGATTTAGGCAGTACTGTTAAACCCGCGGTGAGCAGATTCAGGCTGAGTCTGTTACACATGCATTGGGCAGATTTAGTCTGAACCTGTTACACCTGTGGTGGGCATATTTAGGCTGACGTGTTACCTCTGTCTTCTAGAGCTGCAAACTGGAAAGAGTATGGTCCTGGCTCTGATTGCGTAAATGCAGAATGGGGAGTTATTGAAGATATTATTCACGCTCTCCTCCTTTTTAAAGCTAATAGAAGGCACACACCTAGCCGGCTCTGTTGAATTTATTAGTTATCAACAGACCCGAAGCCTTTTTTAACTTTATGAAAATAGAGTGCAAAAATAACATTGTAGGCAATTTGTCAAATAAGCTATTAGCAAAAGCAGGAAATTTTTATAACATTGAATAACAATTTGGTTTGTTTTAGGTATGGTATTAAGATCCATGCATGATCTTGATTTCATATTATATTTTAATGTAATTATATTTATATTGTATTTTTTCAAACTTGGAATACATTTTCCACTTCTAATATGTTATGGGCACATCTGCTCAATAATGTTCATTTGCATGTGTATTGCTTTATCCTTTAACTTCAAAGTGATAGGCATATGTCTTGCAGTTTTAACCAGTGGATACATCATATATTTGCTTTTCTAAATAATGTACAAATCAAGTAAATTTGCAAAACAATTAGGAATATTAACATTGTTTGTCCACATTTCAGTACTTTCGAAGTACTGAGATTTTCCAAATATATTTTGCATTTATTTAATGACACGTACAGGGTATTGGTAGGTGTTGCTTCATGGCCACTTCACACAGAAATATTAAATGCAAATTTGAGAATTGTTAATTGTGATGATTTATTTTGCTCTGCAAATTGTCCTCTTTATGTTGAACATTCTGAATGCACTTTTCAGCATTCAAAACTCACTCTCACAAGCGCTTGGTACATGCGGCCCACCTTTAGGGCCTGATACCATAGAACGCAACACCCAGCACTTTTTACACACTTTCCAAAACACAGAAAAAACAACACTGTTAAAAATGGGGTCTCTAGTTGGCAGTGGTTTGTACCCTGTACAAGTAGGGACCCTCACTCTAGTCAGTCTAAGGGAGTCACACAGCTAAGGTAACCCCTGCTCATCCGCTTGGTAGTTTGGCATGAGCAGTAAGGTTTATCTCAGACGCAATGTGTAAAGTATTTGTACTCACAGTCACACACACACACACGTATATTAACACAGTGAAAACACTACAAAAGGAGTCCATACCATTTTAGAAAAATAGCCAATATTTATCTGAATAAAACAAGACCATTCATTTTAGCATAAAGTACCTCAAATGTGTCAAACATCAAAGACGGTGCAAGGCGCAGTGGAGGAAAAGCAAAGTGATGCTGTAGTGTAGTTCCTATATTCCTGATAGGCCCTGCGCATTGGAATAATATACACTATAGTTTTGACATAGGACTCAGGTCAGTATGTCTCTATCGAGTACATTAATCTTAATTACTTGTGTGTGCCAGCTAACTCAGAGGTCACTAGAAACTTCTCGAATAAACAAGAAGGAATTCGTTTCTGACAGCCGCATAAACATGACAACTTTGTTTCCCTTAGAATGGGAATAATCTCAGAATCGTGGCAACAATAGATAACAGTTTCACCTAGTCAATCATGCATGCTTCGTTTCTACAGAGTTACACAAAAATAGATAAACGGGCGTTTCAATAAAAAGGGTTTATTGAACAGTCTTATTTCTCGTGCAAGAGATATGAACTGCTATAATCGTAAGACGGAGTGCGAAGTAAAATATGTACAGCTTTAGCAGTAAGATAAAATAATACTGCAATAGCATGGTGTGTAGCTATGACAGATATTCATAAAATACATACATAAATAACACAGGCTAAAATGTTAATACTCATCTGATGCTTCTAGCTAGTTCTACCCCAGTGTACCTAACCTAAGTGTAGTACGAGGTAAGAAGTAGGCGCTGTTTGTCTATAGTCTAGCTTAGCTATAGTTGCCAAGATTTGCCAAAAGTCCCTCTAGGTTCTAGTCCGCTCCATACCTTAGAATGAGTGAGGTTGGAATCTCTTTCCGAGTCTCGATCTCTAACACCCCGCAAGGGGAGCCAGAAAACACTGGAGCTCGATTCTCTGCGAGGAGGACGACAGTGTCTGGTCAGTGCGTCAGGCAGGGACTTGACTTCCTTCCGAACTTGCCGTGGCGAGCCGCGTCGTGCAAGTATACAGCCGAACCGTGGTTTGCCATGGTAAGTGAAGGTATATTTATACCTTGAAGGTGTTTAGGAACCAGTATTGATGTAAAAGTCGGGCAGAAGAACGTCATGAATGAACCCCTAAGGAATAGATGTTCATGCATAATAAATGAGTTCTTGGAGAAATCAATATCCAAGCAAGGGGAAGTCCTAAAGGCTTAGGAGTCTGGTTTTCCAAGAACTCGTTATGATGTAGATGAACGGATGTAGGTGGCCATGCCTGTATTTGGTTAGCATGGATAATGCCTAAATAAGGGTAGGATTTCTATGCCTAAATATGGGCAATGCGAATTGTGCCTATATAAGGACATACATCTGGAAACCTATATACGGTATCTAAATCGACACACAACAATGCATTGGTTCCTTACTACACAGGGGAGGTGATGCATCTGTAACTTACTGGCAGGGGAGGTGATGCGTCGGTTCCTTACAGCTAGGTAGGGGAGGTGTTGTGTCGGTTCCTTATTGGCAAGGGAGGTGATGCGTTGGTTTCCAGACATGCAACCTCGGTGCCTTACTGTGGTGCGGCTTTGATGAAGAATCAGCATCGAGGGACAATGCGTTGAAAATCCAGACACGCTGTGTCAATGCGACAGCGGCAATCCATGGGCTGCATGGATTTCACAGCCGCGAAGCAGGCGCTGCGTCGATTCTTCAGCCACAATCCTGGTGCTGGGTCGGAGTCAGAACGGGTGTCACGGACATCAGTGACACAGTGCTAGGTACTCACGCTGTGGTCGTCATTTTGGTTGATAGGGTCTCCGTCGAGTTTGTAAAAGAGTATCCTGTCCTCCAAACTCTAGGTTACCCCCATCATTTTGGGATGTTTCTTGTGTTGAATCCACAGTCCCTATGTAATTTGGACAACTTGAACAATGACTACACTTTCCAAATAAACAATGTGCAGTTCACAGTGCACTATTTTCCCTTTTAATACACAGAGCAGAATTCTGAAATAAAGAATAGGCAATTAAATGTTCTTTCCCCCCCCCCCTAAATCTTCTACATAGTTCAGTAGGTGCCATTTAGTTAGGCTTATATAAAACATTATTTATTTATTTATTTTGTTTAGTGCATTTCTGTAGCTTGGATCTATCTACAAGGCAGCCAAATGTTTCATGTTGAATAGGATAACATTAGAATGCTTGAAAAGGGATACCAAAATAAGGAGGGTGAAAGAAGTAAACATTGGAAAAATCCTGAATAAATGTGTCTATCGGTATTCTTTAGGATAATGTGGAGGTTTATGCTAGCCTTAGGAAGGTCAAACAGATTAAACAATAAGGCACATTTTTAACAAGTGTGTATTTGGATCTTTCTGAAAGGATAGCAAGTTGAGATTGAGTGTTAGACAATTCAGAAGATAGTTCCAGAGTGTTTGGCACATGATGAACAGGTTCATTGTCTTGGTATTTTTCTTATTTTGAGATTTCCAGTACTAGGTGCTTTTTTCCACTGGTTTCTCTTTGACCCCAAATCAGATGTAGTTTGCCCTTAAAGTAGCTGGGAAGGCCACGATTCAAGGTTTGGTTGATGATACAAGTCACCTGAAAGTGAATTCAACCTTCCAAGGATAGCGACATGGTTGGATATCTTAGTACCTGAAGCAAAGCAAGGAGCAGAATGAAGTGCAGCTTCAGAGGTGCGTTAATTGATATGGGCAGGAAAGAAAGTATAGTGTTACCACTGCTTTAACTATTGTATTGAAATTTGCTGAAGAAATGTATGGTTTCAGCTTCCTTAAATAAAGCCGCAGAAAGAAGGACGTTTTCTTAATCTCAAAGATATGTTGTATCATGTTTAACATTTCATCAATGATGTTGGCCAGTGATTTAGACAATGAAACCAGGGTAAGAGAAATATCTGTCTACCTATAAGTGGTCTTAGCCATTCTTTAACATGAGGTATAGAGTCTTTGGACTGCAGAATGGAGTGATATTTTTTGGAGCATTTAATTTTAATGAGAATGTCTAATTTTTAGGTTGTTCAGGAAGATTTTTAGGGTTGGTATGCCTGCAGCATTTGGGATCTTAAGGTACAGGTGATTATTGTTTCCATATTTTGGTGAATGTACATCTTTTTATCCTGCAGCAGTGTATCTACATGTTCCACATAGGGTTTTTATGTGTGGGGTGGGATACAAAGATGGAGCTTTGAGGTACTGCACACATAGGTCCTGATTTAATGATTGGCAGATGAGTACTCTGTCACAAACATGAAAGATATGATGTCCACCTTATTGCAAGGGCATTGTTTCTTAATGCCCTTATAAATAGGCGGTGGGATATACCCTGTCAACCAAACGCTAAGTCAGGTCCTTAAATATGAGGGCAGGACAAAATATGGATTAGTACATACCTATAGCTGGCACACATAGATCATATTCCAACTTTGCTATTATTACTAGTCAAAGATGACCATAGCATGTCGTTGACTTTGCCCCAGACCTGTCATCTTTTAATAGTGAAGCCTAAAATAATCTCAGCTTGCATCAGTTTCTCAGAACACATTTCCTCACGTGCTGCAGAGCATTTGCTACTCATAACTTCTAAGAAAGACCTGTATATCTGGATGCTTGCAAATTGTACTTGTAAATAATACTACAGCCATCAATGTAATGTTAGTTCCTGCATACACAAATTGGACCATGCATTCCTTTGCACAATGTCCATTCTGAGACCTAGGGCGGGCGGAGGTGAACAGTAAGGAGTATGCTTGATGTAACAATGCAATATTAAACCATGCCTAGCTGACTTCAACTTCACCTAATAAATCATAAACTACAACGCCTCATTCACAGCCTTACAAAGTGATCTGTTGGTGACAAAAGCCGGAAAGTAAATTATTTTGCCAGCTGAATTAAGGAAGCAACAAATTTCTCCATATGAATAATTCCTCTTTTTACCAAAAGGGGTTGCAAGACTACTTTTCATCTGGAGTTATGTCACTGTGTGTTGGAGGAGGCACTAGATGGCGGCACCTTGCTCAAAATTAAACTTGTGAGACCCCAGTTTTTGTTTATCTGACCTCCTTCAGTGTTTTTATGGTCTTTTGAATGAATTAGAGAACTCCCCACTGTTGTCTTTCCACTATTAGTGGTGACAAAAGGCAATGATGTCGGACTTTATGCTCAACAATATCCTTTACTTAGATGCTTAGCGAAGAGGAGAGAGGGGTACAGTTGCAAAGGCTGATATTTATCATCTTTCACCTGTGGTCAGGGATTGGTACTTTCACAGTGTATGCAATAAGAGTTCCACCTTATTTGGGAACAACGTGGTCATTACCTCCTTCCTGAAATCCAGGTAATGGTAAATATTTCTTATCTTTGTTCAGTGAGTTCTCAAGTTTGGAAGGCTTTAACATCAGTGCACATTTTCTTGAAGGGTAGGAAGGTCAGCAGCGGTGCTTGTCTTGAGTGGAGTGTCCTGTGCTGTGTATCACCAAAGATGTTCTGACAGTTTGGGAAAAACCGATCCTTTGAATGAGGTTTGTCTGTTATGAGAATACTGTGGAAAGTTTGTAAAGCCGGAGTGATGTGCTTGACTAGAAGTGGACTTAGTAGTTATCTTGCTGCAATAGCCTTTGCAATAGTTAGAGTGGGACTCTAAGGAAAACTTAATTGGCAAAGCCCAGGCTTCAGATGTGACTGTATAAGGGTGGTGACATTTTGAGGAAAACCTTGGGGAAATTCATTTCAGAGTTTGCAAGGTGAAGAAATAATTTCTGGTAACTTGATTTACCAGCAGCACTAAGGATGAGGCAGTCCATAATTGCTCCCGGGTTTCTTATTTCTGTTGTTGCCTTTAAAGGTGGTTTAAGTTAGAGAGGCAGAATGGTCATAGGTTGCTAATTCTTCCAGGTTATGCAGGTGAGGATCTTGATTTTTTATTAATTGATTTTCCTATGGTTGATCATCATCCATTGTACCACGAATGGAAGGCAGCGGTTTGCGAGAGGAAAGACTTATCCTATTGGAATTTTTAGCTGGAAGATTTTCTTGGTGTCCTGTGTATAGTTATAACAGGTTAGTTGAAGGACTTGATGAAGATTCATAACGGAATACCAGAGGTAGTACGGGAAGGAGTTGAACAGTACCATGGGAGTGAAATGATGCTCGATGTTTTGAAAGGGTAGGAGGGAATCGAGCCTTGAATGGTTGCTTAAATAGATAGATTTTCTTGTGTAATTAGTAGGGCAGGTGTACACGGTATTGAAGGTGGCTGATGAGTCTAATGGTAATAGAACATTAAGTTCATTTCTGTTGACTGTGGTCTTCAGGTCATCTCAGATAAGGATCAGGACAATTTGATTCCTTGCCCCATCAGATACTAGTTGGTGATCGGAAAGTGTGTTATTGTCTTCTTGTAAGATGTACATTTGGCTGAAGGCTGCTCTGTTGATGAGTTTGCTGACAAAAGTGGAGATTGATCGATAGCGATCAGGGACTGCTGCACTGAGATTTCATTATGAGATTCAGAAACTATTAATGATGGGAGGGACGGCGGTAGTAATGGAAAGTAGGATGAAATTATGAGAGGATCTTTTAGTGGTAAATTTAGCAACTTTCTCATAGGGAGAGAAGGGGTATTTAGGCAGGCTGTCTTGCTTAAGTTACTTCACAGCATTTTATCCATTTAGGCATGTTTTGACTACAAGCCTGTTAGCATGGATGCCATTTTAATAATTCATTTTGAATTCTAGGAAATATACAATTATTGTAAGGTTTACAGTGTTCTGTGTTTTTTGCCAGATGATTTAGATTCAAGAAACCGGGACACTGGCTTGTGTTTAGAAGATATCATGGACAAGCTACGGAATGCCTTTCCCAGTTCCACAGGTAAAGTTTCCTGGATGATCCCTTTCTCATTTTCGTGAGTCTCATCTTGCCACCTCAAGTCAAGAATGACAACCAACTCAGTTTAACAATAATTTTAAGATGCTCACCAGGACCAGTCACTGTCGTGTTGTATGCCATATTCTTCTACATGATATCTCTGCCATGGTTTTCTTGCATCTTTGTTATAGTTGAAACATGATGCAACCATGATTAAGTTACAGTAAATGGCTGATGGCTGCTGATTTAGATCTGACTTTGTCCATAAGGCACATTTCCACCTGTCATTAAGATCTGTATTTCAATGTTGCTTTCAATTGGAGTTTCAAATCATGGCTATGGCTAATAGGGGTTTCCTTAAATTGTGAACTATTGAGCCGTATATACTGCCCTAAAACGTGTATTCATAGTGTTGCACCGTTCCAAAACTAGAACAGTGCCATTTAGAGTATTTTATACAATGTACGGGATTATCTAGTTAGGTATACTTTTGTGGACAACATTAGAAACATACATTTATAATGTATTAAGGAAAGGGCAAAATGGTAAAGATGCAGGAGTTGACTTATGAGAGTCAATGGAATAACTAAATCATTAATTGAAGGCAACAATTGATTCCTTGGTAAACCTAAAGGAACTTTGATCAAAGCTGCAAGATCTCTCTCAGTGATCAGGACTGGGGCTCATCCATTGATGCCATGAGTATGGGAGGAAATCAACAATTTCCATTATTAAAAACATCTTGTTTTCCCCAATGGGTATTCCTAGTATATTTGTAAACGAAGTTGGTATTTACTCGGTGGCCTTCCAAATAGTACATCATTTCTGCTATTTTCCCCGTAGCTATAATCTCTTCTCTTTAGTTGATGATGTACAATTTGACTGGTGCAGACCAGCCATGCAATCACACATCTTCTGACAGGCTAACGAATTTTATGTGTATTTACTGCATTCCCCCAAGTACAGAAATTGTCACGCAAATCACCTTATCAATATTCAGAATGTGTTATCCTTCTCTGTGACTTGTGGCATCTTGCTACACTATTTACCCTTAGGCAGACAGTTAAATACAAGTGACCTGCTCCTTCTGGCACTGATTGACCAGTACAGTACTCAGACACATGCGTGCTGATATTTATCCCTCCCACCACGGAACCTGGAATTGTACGATAGTTGAGAGTGTATGATGATAAAACGTTTCTTAATTTAAAAATACACTTGGATGCTGAACTTTAAACGCATATTGAATAACTCATAGCATATAATGAATTGCATTTTGGGGATTTGCTATTTTAATGTTATCTCTTTAATGTATTTATTATTGTTTATAATTTCATTTATTCTTGTTGATCTCATTTGAGTTCCAAATCTCAAAAAATGAAAGATAAATAGTAAAGTGATACTTTGTATTACCTGTAAAATACTATTTCTCAACAAACCTGATTTCTTTCACTCAACCATCAAAAGATCTGTTGGCGCGAAGAGCTTAAGAAATATCTAAATTCTAAAGTGCAGGAAATTCAGAACAAATATAGTGGCCACACAAGTCTTCTAAAGTGCTGTGACTACAATTTTGAATTTACTTCCAGTCAAGATAAGACAATCAGAATCTTTATTTACTTATTGGAAAAGTCTAAAAATCTTCCTTTTCAATCCACACCTAAACTATGCACGCTAAAAATGTCCTACATTTAGTTTTCTGTTTTCCCTACCCATTCACCTCACAAGTCTATATCATGCTTTACATCTGCTTACTGCACCCACACCTCACATGTCCTATTTTTCTCCCAATTCCCAGTTTTTACCTTTCCTTCCCTATCCATCCTTTTGTAGCATTACCTTCTGTCAAGTGCAGAACCTATCTTACTGTGCCTTCCTTTTATTCTTTCTAATTTGATTGGCTTCCATTGAAAAATGTTCTATGTGACATTGAAGCGCACCTTAGCCTGGTTATATGTACACTGCACTGATATCCTTTGGTCAAGTGTGCTTTAGAGGAATATTTAAATAAAAACAAACAAAAGCAGTTGCCTCAATTCCTAGGTACACTGCATTAATAGTGCACCTCCTGCAATAAAGAGACACTGCTTTGATACATAATTACTGCAGAACTGTTTATTACAAATTCTGTATATCTCTTCTAGGGATGACTTCTCTTATCTAACATATTCAGTGAGTTAGGAGGATCCATCGGCTAGCCAGCCAGTCGACTATCTCGTCCATGAAGACCAACACAAGTTCTTCTACGGAGGAAACACCGACTCTCCTTCAACGAGGCTCTCGAGTTTCTGAAGATCTCAGGTGAACTGGCATTGGCTAAGACAACAGAGGCGCGGGCTCTTCCTAATCGCCTGCTGGAGTGATTCCAAAATGCATCCGTTTGCATGTTGTGTCTTTAACGGTTAGGCGGTAGGGTCTGTTTGAAGAGAAATGGAAGGACGAGGAAAGAAGAGCCTGAAATTCACAACAGACCTTTTCATCATGCCACATCAGTGACACCAGAGAAGAGTGCCACTTACTTGGATGGAGAGCATTTGGGAGAGGCGAATGTGTAACATGTCCTCTTGTTCCCACTCGCGGAGTGGTTGCGCTGTTGGTCTGCTACCTGCTGAGCTGGTACACTACGCAGGTCAAACAAAGAAGCCATTCACAGTCTTAATTGTTTAAAAAGTTGATTTTCTTAATCAGGTATTTTGATTGAATAATCTTGGAAAAATAGTTTTTGAAAGATGTACTAATGCACTTAGACCTTTTATGCCACAGCGGAGGTAGTTCTGAGGGTAAATGCCTATCTTCATTCTGTTGTGCTATTTTATGTTTCTGTTCCTTGCCCTAAACTCTTTTGAACAGGTCATTCCCTTTTTTTCTCCTTTTATGAAAAATATGCTTTGTTAATTGAGACATGATTAATGCTTACTTTGAAAAGGTTGTCATATGCCTCATGCCATCAGGTAAATATGTCTGAATCAGGAAGTGACATGGTTACTGATTCGGTTAAAGGTCATTCTAGTCATATAGGTGTGATTTCTGTCCTGTTCCGAGTGGACATATGTCATATGGAAACATCAGCATTATAAGGCATTACAGCACATGGTAATCTAATTAGCATGTTGTACATGAAGAGAGACATTACTACAATACCTTTGTGACAGAGTTGATAGTGTAGACTTTGCAGCCTTATGTTAAGGGATGCTTTGTCACATAGAGCCTTAAGCATCTTTCATGTGCATGTGATGTTGCATATCTAGGTATGCGTAGCTATATATGTTTACTATCCAGGCCAGGTGTTTCCTGTAGAGCTGCGGTTATGTTTACTAAAGCATATCAGAGCACACACTTGCAATTGCTATTTCTTTTCTCATGTTTTTGGACTATGACATATATGAGCGGTACAAAATCATGTCAGATTAAATTAAACCATAATCCTATTTGAAATAAAACCGTTAAGCAGTTTCACACTTGTGAAAGATGAGGAGAGGATATTTAATTTGATGATGCATTCACCACATAGGCAAAGGTGGCAGAAAAAAGGTACTAACATTAGGTAAATATTGTGGGTTCGATTCCGTGGAAAAGGTAGTAGTGTGTTACGCTGTCTGGAATGGAGTGTATTTGTGTGTGTGTGTGTGCAGGCAATTCATGCTAACATAATGTGCATTGCATGTCACACATAGATGGCAACAGTGGGTGTATCAAAGAAAAGTCAAGGCAAATTATGTGAACACCCACAAATGAATAGTGTTCATAGACGTTTAGAAATGCACGTCCTACACCTGATCAGACCATCAATGGTCCTGTAAGTTTGGGGAAGTGCTCCAATCTGTCCAGTGTTTGTATGAGGGGTGTAATGCATAGAAAACGTGCTGTAATAAATGTTAACCGAATCTCAAAATGTTGCTACTGCAGAGCATGTGTAATGTGAGCAGTGCGTATCCTACACACAGACACAAACACAAAGAGTTAATGAAACAGGTTTAAATGAACTCTCAAAAGTACATGATTGTCCAACCCTTATGCACAGAAGCTCAATTGTAACAGTAAGTAATTGTAGCTCGTAGGCACCGACACAATTTTCGGGACGGGAGTTTATCTTCATCATCGAACTTTGCCAGAGCAAGCGAGAAAAAGGCAGAAAAAAGAGAATATAGTAGGAGGAAAGTGACAGGAACACAAATAGGAAAACAGGCACAAATATTGAGAGCAGCGATGAAAAAGAACACGCTAGAGTGAGAGAAAGAGACTTAAAATATAGGGTGATGGAAGGAAGGGGCATATTAACAAGGGCTTTATCTCCGCTTTCTTGGCTTAAAAAGACCAAAAAGTGGAGATAAAACTATCATCCTATTTGCAAGAGGGTGCTAACATGCATAATCGCATGCTAGCACCCTTTTTCCCGACGCCTCCCTTTGCATCTCTAATGAGATGCAAAGTGGGCATCACTGGGCGTACCCCGGATGAACAACCTTGCAAATATCGCTGATGTTCACATCGCAATATTTACAATGCTGCCCCAGCATTTTAGCACACATTAGTTTTTGGAGAAAACCGCTGTTTTTTCCAAAAACCAACGTCTGCTAAAATGCAGACTTACCTATCCCTAACATTGGGATGGATTATGCTGATACGACCCTGTGGGTCTAATCAGCAAGGTTATCGCCGTTTTGCAGGGAACATCGCTGGAAAACCAGCGATGTTCCCTGCAAAACGGCGATAACCTCGCTATCTCTGGAATTTTTATTGCCGTGGAGTAACGCGTTGTTAATAATGCGCTACCAGGGCGATAAATTCCAGAGATAGCCTGCGATAATAAAATTATCGCTAAGCACGGCCAGCGATAATTATCGCTGGCCGTTGATAATATGCCCCGAAGAAGTTTGAGGTGGAATCGAGAATAATGCGACCTTGGTGTTTGGCAACCTTGGCCCAAAAACTATGGGTGCTTAGACATACTGTTTTTCAACAAATACAACACAGCTTTTATGCCCTTATTATATTATGCATAATATTTAGGTTTACAACACATACCTACAGTTTGAAATGAGTGTAAAATGAAGGAAAGAACCTTTATATCATGGAACATCAAACTGTCTGTCCAGATTTAATTAGAAATATCTTCCATGTATTAATTCTTATCCCCACTCAACAGTAAGCTATGTAGAAGAAAATGTCACACTCCACACAACAGTGTAACATTAGGAGAGCTCGAAGAACAGGGAAAGATGCGAAATATAGAAAAGAAGGAATTTACTATTTATCAACTCTAATTATATATGGTATTAAACTGATACAGGTTCCTATCTTATTTGTGGTTTAAGTATAAATTTCAAGACACGTCCTCTTGTTCATTGTTTTTGGTCAGGACTGTGTTACGCCAGATAATCTCCCAACATTGGGCAGATGTCTACGTTTCGCGGTGCAAGGCCAAACGGACAACACGACCAGGAATGGGATGTTATTGTAAAGCCAAAGGAACCAACGTGATGTGGAAATTGATTTATTTGAACTCCTTGGTAGAGTGGTAAAGGAGAGTAGAACTTGTGGTACACATTACAAGCAGCATAACATTTCCATACCTAGCTTCTCTGTAGCACCATTTTCATGGTTTTGGTGTTTTTGTTAAGAGCTGTGCTGAAAAAGAAATGTAGTTTGAACTTCCTCCTGCCAACAGTTTTTTATTTCTTCATATTTACCTGAGGGCATTCTGGCACTTTGCACGTTTATAAGCATTATGAAACTCAACAATCCATAGAAGGAATTTGGGCGTTTTTTCCTAAATGTGCTGTGAAATGTGATGTTTTATTTCCGCTAAAGTATATTGAACTGTTGATGTAGTTGAAGGTCAGAGCTAGGAATACAAAGTGTATATGTTTTGAGTTTCAGGGGGTCACTGTGGAAATTCTGGGCTTAGATGGGGACGTCAGGCATTTAAAACTAATTTTAAAGTTATTTACTTACAAAATATTGTCTGGGATAGACTATTTTTTTCTTGCTAGGAGAAAGCATTGGAGAAAAACTCCTGTATCCAGTTCTCTCACAATGATGGGCAAACAATTACCAGTTTGGCCTACCCATCACTTGCAACAAAGAACGTTTGAGTTGGATTTCATTTTATTGCAATTGAGCGGGTGGGATGGTCCAAACTTCGAATTCTCATCCACCCAGGAGAGGATACACCCAGCTGTTTAACAAGGCAGGGTGAATTAGATTTTACTATTTGATTGCTTTTGTGTTTTTAACAGTTCTTTCTAATCTCTGAGAAAGGATAAAAATGGCCCATCATGGTGGAATTTTCCAAAAAGTACTATACATATTGTGTCCTTATTTTATTCACAGTGGCCCATAACGTGTATATGGGCACATGAAATGATGAGTAGTGCAGGTGCTGTAGGAAGGCAGTGCTAGAGATGTGCACAGAATAAGTGATCCCTGATATCTAGAGGACTATATAGATTCAAACCACCAGGATCACTTATTGTGCAGGGCAGCAAAGACAAAGAAATGTTGAATAGTGGACCAGCCACGTTCACAGCAGTAACCGCAGGATACTCCTGTCAATTAGAGATGTCAAAAAAGACCTCCACTTGTAGGAAAGGTGTTTCAAACAGGTGCCACTTTTAAAAAAGAACATAGATGAAATGTTCAAAGTAGTCATTTTGGCTAAGATTTGACTGCCAGGCTCCTAAATGGCTGCAGCCACATCTAAGCTGAAACTGATTACGGAATAAAACTTTCTACAGGCTGTGACGCTTGCCAAATTTTATACACAGTAATGTTAAGCGTACTGCTTTTCTTAGAGGTTTAAAGCCAGATATTTTATCAACTCACATCATTATTTTATTCCTGATTCGGCATGTTTCACCTTATATCTCATGAAATGTGGTACTTTCATCTAAAGTGACAAATGTATGACAATACAAACAATATGATACAAAGACATGTTTCTTTTAATGGTTTGATGACTTCTTTACAAATTGCCTTCATTTCTCAGCATTCAAAGTTTAAGCTTTGTGGCAACTTTATCTGGTGGTTCTTCTAATAGCATTAACTAGAGAGATGCGCATAGGAAAAGACCCAAAGTAAGGTGCCAGGTGAGTTGAAGGTATCCTTTGAAAAGATGTGTCCTTTTTGTCGATTCTGACGTGCACAGCTTTAAAAGTAATTTGAGGACCAATTAAATGAAAAAGACATCAGTTGGTAAATATGGGGTTGGAACAGTTGAACACCCCTTGAGGTGCGGAAGGAATGCTGAAACTTGGGTGACATATTAAATGAATGTATTCTGTTGTGTAATATGTAAGAAGAAGGCATATACGTATTGTATGCTCGTTTATGTGACTCACATGTTTGATTACATAGGTTCTGTGTTAAAAGTATTGAAAGGAATGACGTTATGTAAAACTGACTTGTTGATTGAACCTAAGCCAAAAATTCAATTCAGCCTCTAAGAAAAAAGTTTTGTCCACCTTCTTTCTGCAGGTCCTTTGTAAATTATCAATATCTAAGTTAAGGAAGAGGAAATTATGTTTTTTCTTATGCCAAAATGTGAATTGAAATGTGTTGTGAAAATACATTTTTAAGAAGAAAAAGAATTCACTGTGCACCAAAAATAATGGGTTTCGAATCTTAAAGGAACATGTGGAACCTCTGAGCTTCATGAATAATGATTCTTGTTGTATAGAAATGTAAGGAAAAAACGCCCTAGGTAGGATGACCTTCGTATGTCAGATAAACATGTGCATGGCTTTTGGACTGATGTTAGTATTGAATACTTCTTGGCACAGAGAGCAAATCCAAAACAACATACAAATGTTCCCTTCTACTAGGAAACAACCAACCCTCTTCTAGAAAATTCAGCTATTTTTCAGTACAGTTATTACAGTCAAAAAATGTTTCAGTTAAGTGGAATTGATATAGTTTTGCTAGAATTAGACCACATTGGATTCCGGGAGCTTTGCCATAATGGTGGGAGCACGAAAAAAATAATTGAAAAAAAGGAAGCTTACTGCATTGGTAAACTGAAGTCAGTCCTTCCTATCTTCTGCTGTCGCATGACCAGATGATGGGCTTTCTCGTGGCGCAGTCTGGTTTTCAGAATCTGAAAGCTGCACCTGCGCAGAGCAGGACTGGATCTGAATCAGTAGTATCCAGTAGACGACAACCTTCATCAACACACTACTGCATCAATGCATTCAGTCACAATAGTGTGGATTAATCCATTGCCTGCATTTCTTTGGGGCAAACTACTTGAAAAGCGAGGTAAAAAATTATAATCAACCAGTGGTTGTTGGGAATTCATTCACTTAATAGCAATGGTTGCCACAGTGAAGGTTTAACCCTTCAAATTTCAGATTATGATCAAGAGTGAGGCCACAGATAAGTCTTCTGTGACTGTATGAAAGTGGAAATGTGTAACTTCAGCAGAATACACAGATGGGTCTCAGAAGATCAGGTCTTAAATGGCCAGAATTAGTGTGGTTGCTTTTGTTTTTATTTTAACAAAACACCTAAAGTCTCTGTCTACCAGGGCTGTGAATACCGATTCTGTTTTCTCGCTCTTGGAATTAGAGCTGCCACATGGCTCAGTATTTCCAGGATGCTTGAATACAACAGTATCTGAGTGGGGCCCTTAGTTTCTCCATGGAAATGATAATTACCAGGGATTTGTTGTTTCCATATCTCATTTCTGTGGTAATTATCCATATTCCTGTAGTTTCCCATCCAGATATTTCATCACCTTTAAGCTGGTGAAATGTCCGTAGGGAAAACATAAGGAGTTCGGTATTCTCATATCACTAATAATTCCCAGTGTGGCTGGTAATGCAGTCAGCGGCAAAATATGGGTTTTCAGCCAACTCAGAATAGAGGCCTTAGCGGGAGGAGGCCGTCTCTGTTCCCCCTTTGCCACTTAAGTCCATGTTCTTTTAACCACTTTGTAACTCTTCCTCCTTCTGTACTGTGCTGCAGCAAATGTGTAGAAATCAATAGCTTTAGTCAGGGATGTAACCCACCACTCCAGCCCATGTGGTGCATGGGGCTCTGCGCCACCGCCCTCGCCAGGGCTTCCATTTGCCAGTCTCCGCCAACGCCCTCACCCAGCTCAAGACACTGGTAGCAAGTAGCCCCTGCCATTAAAGCTGAGAGCCACCGACACATGCAGTACACTAGAACCACTCTGCCAGTAGAACTGTGGGGTTTTGATGCTGTCATATTTAGTTGTCTCTCAAGGTGGGCCTCTCATTTTGTATTAAATCACTGGCTACAGCTGCAGCAAACCAACACCACTGTGTATGCAGGATGCGAGGATGCAGTGCTCCTCGTATCAAGGGAGTGATGAAAATTCATGGGCATGAGTTCAGACTTTTGTTGTAAAAAAAAAAAAAGCGTGGGCAGCTGTGGGAAGAGGAAACCACTCGCATTTTCTGCCATTTACTGTTTCACTGTGCCCACTCCTCTGCTTTGTACAGTGTAGAAAATAAATTTGTATTTATTAAATCCTTTTCTGATGCTTCTTGCATCTTATAGCTAACTGTACACACCACTTAGATTGTACTTTAGCTCTTTTTATTAAAGGAAGTCTTGGAAGTAATGTATTTATAATACCGTACTACAGTCAAGTCGAAAGGTCTTTAGTCACCTTTTATAAGCAAATGACGTAGCTGCTCAACTGTAATAACTCATTACATGAAAGTTGTGATGTCATAATTCCTGCTGCCAGAGTGAGCAGCCAAGGTGAAAGGCAGGCCACTGAGCAGTATTACAGCTGCAGTTTAAACATTTTTCGTTCTTATGATCTGCTTTTTTAAAATAAACAATAATCAACACAAACGAGAGATTTATGGCAATATGTTTATTTCTTGCATGCTGTATGTAGTTCAACAAGAAAGAAATATTCTCTCTGCATGTTATAAGTCATTCTGAGCTATCACTTTTTTAAATCTGAATTACATTTAACCTTATTCTAACATGCTTTTGCCACAAATTACTAACTGCTTTTTAGTTTATTATATTTTGCGCCACATATTCCATTTTCTAATCTCTGAGAAAGGATAAAAATGGCCCATCATGGTGGAATTTTCCAAAAAGTACTATACATATTGTGTCCTTATTTTATTCACAGTGGCCCATAACGTGTATATGGGTACATGAAATGATGATAGTGCAGGTGCTGTAGGAAGGCAGTGCTAGAGATGTGCACAGAATAAGTGATCCCTGAAATCTAGAGGACTATATAGATTCAAACCACCAGGATCACTTATTGTGCAGGGCAGCAAAGACAAAGAAATGTTGAATAGTGGCCCAGCCACGTTCACAGCAGTAACCGCAGGATAATCCTGTCAATTAGAGATGTCAAAAAAGACCACCACTTGTAGGAAGGGTGTTTCAAACAGGTGTCACTTTTAACAAAGAACATAGATGAAATGTTCAAAGTAGTCATTCTGGCTAAGATTTGACTTCCAGGCTCCTAAATTGCTGCAGCCACTTCTAGGCTGAAACTGATTACGGATTAAAACGTTCTACAGGCTGTGACGCTTGCCAAATTTTATACACAGTAATGTTAAGCGTACTGCTTTTCTTAGAGGTCTAAAGCCAGATATTTTATCAACTCACATCATTATTTTATTCCTGATTCGGCATGTTTCACCTTTTATCTCATGAAATGTGGTACTTTCATCTAAAGTGACAAATGTATGACAATACAAACAATATGATACAAAGACATGTTTCTTTTAATGGTTTGATGACTTCTTTACAAATTGCCTTCATTTCTCAGCATTCAAAGTTTGAGCTTTGTGCCAACTTTATCTGGTGGTTCTTCTAATAGCATTAACTAGACAGATGCGCATAGGAAAAGACCCAAAGTAAGGTGCCAGGTGAGTTGAAGGTATCCTTTGAAAAGATGTGTCCTTTTTGTCGATTCTGACGTGCACAGCTGTAAAATTAATTTGAGGACCAATTAAATGAAAAAAGACATCAGTTGGTAAATATGGGGTTGGAACAGTTGAACACCCCTTGAGGTGTGGAAGGAATGCTGAAACTTGGGTGACATATTAAATGAAAGTATTCTGTTGTGTAATTTGTAAGAAGAAGGCATATAAGTATTGTATGCTCGTTTATGTGATTCACATGTTTGATTACATAGGCTCTGTGTTAAAAGTATTGAAAGGAATGACGTTATGTAAAACTGACTTGTTGATTGAACCTAAGACAAAAATTCAATCCAGCCTCTAAGAAAAAAGTTTTGTCCACCTTCTTTCTGCAGGTCCTTTGTAAATTATCAATATCTAAGTTAAGGAAGAGGAAATTATTTCTTTCTTATGCCAAAATGTGAATTGAAATGTGTTGTGAAAATACATTTTTAAGAAGAAAAAGAATTCACTGTGCACCAAAAATAATGGGTTTCGAATCTTAAAGGAACATGTGGAACCTCTGAGCTTCATGAATAATGATTCTTGTTGTATAGAAATGTAAGGAAAAAACGCCCTAGGTAGGATGACCTTCGTATGTCAGATAAACATGTGCATGGCTTTTGGACTGATGTTAGTATTGAATACTTCTTGGCACAGAGAGCAAATCCAAAACAACATACAAATGTTCCCTTCTACTAGGAAACAACCAACCCTCTTTTAGAAAATTCAGCTATTTTTCAGTACAGTTTTTACAGTCAAAAAATGTTTCAGTTAAGTGGAATTGATATTGTTTTGCTAGAATTAGACCGCATTGGATTCCGGGAGCTTTGCCATAATGGTGGGAGCACGAAAAAAATAATTGAAAAAAAGGAAGCTTACTGCATTGGTAAACTGAAGTCAGTCCTTCCTATCTTCTGCTGTCGCATGACCAGATGATGGGCTTTCTCGTGGCGCAGTCTGGTTTTCAGAATCTGAAAGCTGCACCTGCGCAGGCAGGACTGGGTCTGAATCAGTAGTATCCAGTAGACGACAACCTTCATCAACACACTACTGCATCAATGCATTCAGTCACAATAGTGTGGATTAATCCATTGCCTGCATTTCTTTGGGGCAAACTACTTGAAAAGCGAGGTAAAAAATTATAATCAACCAGTGGTTGTTGGGAATTCATTCACTTAATAGCAATGGTTGCCGCAGTGAAGGTTTAACACTTCAAATTTCAGATTATGACCAAGAGTGAGGCCACAGATAAGTCTTCTGTGACTGTATGAAAGTGGAAAATGTGTAACTTCAGCAGAATACACAGATGGGTCTCAGAAGATCAGGTCTTAAATGGCCAGAATTAGTGTGGTTGCTTTTGTTTTTATTTTAACAAAACACCTAAAGTCTCTGTCTACCAGGGCTGTGAATACCGATTCTGTTTTCTCGCTCTTGGAATTAGAGCTGCCACATGGCTCAGTATTTCCAGGATGCTTGAATACAACAGTATCTGAGTGGGGCCCTTAGTTTCTCCATGGAAATGATAATTACCAGGGATTTGTTGTTTCCATATCTCATTTCTGTGGTAATTATCCATATTCCTGTAGTTTCCCATCCAGATATTTCATCACCTTTAAGCTGGTGAAATGTCCGTAGGGAAAACATAAGGAGTTTGGTATTCTCATATCACTAATAATTCCCAGTGTGGCTGGTAATGCAGTCAGCGGCAAAATATGGGTTTTCAGCCAACTCAGAATAGAGGCCTTAGCGGGAGGAGGCCGTCTCTGTTCCCCCTTTGCCACTTAAGTCCATGTTCTTTTAACCACTTTGTAACTCTTCCTCCTTCTGTACTGTGCTGCAGCAAATGTGTAGAAATCAATAGCTTTAGTCAGGGATGTAACCCACCACCACAGCCCATGTGGTGCATGGGGCTCTGCGCCACCGCCCTCGCCAGGGCTTCCATTTGCCTGTCCCCGCCAACGCCCTCACCCAGCTCAAGACACTGGTAGCAAGTAGCCCTTGCCATTAAAGCTGAGAGCCACCGACACATGCAGTACACTAGAACCACTCTGCCAGTAGAACTGTGGGGTTTTGATGCTGTCATATTTAGTTGTCTCTCAAGGTGGGCCTCTCATTTTGTATTAAATCACTGGCTACAGCTGCAGCAAACCAACACCACTGTGTATGCAGGATGCGAGGATGCAGTGCTCCTCGTATCAAGGGAGTGATGAAAATTCATGGGCATGAGTTCAGACTTTTGTTGTAAAAAAAAAAAAAAGCGTGGGCAGCTGTGGGAAGAGGAAACCACTCGCATTTTCTGCCATTTACTGTTTCACTGTGCCCACTCCTCTGCTTTGTACAGTGTAGAAAATAAATTTGTATTTATTAAATCCTTTTCTGATGCTTCTTGCTTCTTATAGCTAACTGTACACACCACTTAGATTGTACTTTAGCTCTTTTTATTAAAGGAAGTCTTGGAAGTAATGTATTTATAATACCTTACTACAGTCAAGTCGAAAGGTCTTTAGTCACCTTTTATAAGCAAATGACGTAGCTGCTCAACTGTAATAACTCATTACATGCAAGTTGTGATGTCATAATTCCTGCTGCGAGAGTGAGCAGCCAAGGTGAAAGGCAGGCCACTGAGCAGTATTACAGCTGCAGTTTAAACATTTTTCGTTCTTATGATCTGCTTTTTTAAAATAAACAATAATCAACACAAACGAGAGATTTATGGCAATATGTTTATTTCTTGCATGCTGTATGTAGTTCAACAAGAAAGAAATATTCTCTCTGCATGTTATAAGTCATTCTGAGCTATCACTTTTTTAAATCTGAATTACATTAACCTTATTCTAACATGCTTTTGCCACAAATTACTAACTGCTTTTTAGTTTATTATATTTTGCGCCACATATTCCATTTTTATTCTTCATATTTGCGTCCATACTGTGGGGCATATTATCAAGACCAGTGTTAAAATTTTCGCCGCTTTAGTGGCAGGAAACTGGGATATGGTCTTGATAATATGCCCTTGAGAATTCCAATAGAAGTCCAGGTTCACACCAGAACATGGGCCTTTATTGGAATTCTCTAGGGCATATTATCAAGCCCATTATCGCCGCTTTAGTGGCAGTGTCCGGCCGCTAAAGCGGCTATAATTTTAACGTCGTTCTTGATAATATGCCCCTGTGTCTTTTATAAGAAGGGTCAAGACACAAAGGGCTTGATTCACAAAGGGACGTTTAGATTTGAAAATCGAATCATTTGTAGATCTACTCCTAAACCCAGTTGTAGCTTGCCACTTTTATGTGATTCACCATTTCCGAGTGGAGGTTTACAAGTGTAAAGGTCCTATAGGATGTTAGTATAAATCCATTGCTTTCTATGCAGTATTTTGCAATACTAGTTGTTGGCAATGGGTGGTGGTTGACTTACTCAGAGGTTGGGCTGGAGTACACTCAAGCCTGTTTTGACACCATTAGCGTTGTAGAAAGTTTAGTTCTTGTAAATTGAAATGTTCTTACTCTTCAGGGTGTCCTGTTTATCTTATTATCTGCCTCCCAACCCCCTACTAATTTCCTTGTTTATCCCTCTCATTTTTGAGTAATTATTACATATTTTCCAACCATTCACACTATCCCTCCTGCAATACCTATGTGTGCGAAGATGCCTAAACAAAAATGATAAGAGGTGAAGTTGGAGATCTCCAGCTGTAGGTTTGTGACATGCAAACTACATGAGTACGATGTTACGTAATACAAAATATAGTTTGTGAATCCTCAAGGATTTACTTGATTTGTTGGATAGGTGATGGTGTGACCATGAATTACAAGGAATACAATTCCCTCAGGTGTATGTTAAAAGGATATTGCAAGTTACCTCTGAGTTCCATGACCTTACAAAGGAACTCGGCCTTTGGACTCATTCTTGTATATGGTCATGGAACTCCTCTGGGACTTGCAATGCCATTAGAACGTAATGCCCATTATGCTATTATTTCCCAGTATATTGTTTTTAATCATTCATGAACCCAAGAGCATATCTTGGTTATATTTACATTAATATCAACAGCAACGTGCTTCTTTGATGATGTGCCCATCCTAGGAATTTGTTTTTCTACCTGCCTGTCCCTCTGATGATGGAAGACTCACCGATTGACCTGCTAAGCCTCTGATGCTTGTAGACTGACTACACTGACGTACTCTGTCTGTTGTACTGGCAGGCACTGCCATGTAGACTCATTGTGACTCAGGTACTTGTAGACTGCCATACAACCCCACTACCTCTTTAGCTATGGCAGACTGTCATGCACAACTCCATTATCTCTCTAGTGCTTGGAGACTGAAAATCAGCCCCACTTTCTCTGCAAATGGAAAACATTCTTACAGACTGTTAGAAATGGGGGTCTCTAGTTGGCAGAGGTAGGTACCTTTGTCCAAATAGGGGCCCTTGCTTCTATTCAGGGTAAGGGGGGTACACTCCTAAAATTACCCCTGCTCACCCCCTTAGTAGCTTGGCACGAGCAGACAGGCTTATCTCAGAGACGGTGTGTAAATGCACTTGTGACCACATACAGTAATACAGTGAAAATACTACAAATGGACACCACACCAATTTAGAAAAATAAATAATCTTTATCTAAACTTAAAACAAGACCAAATGAAAAAAATCCACAATACAGTATCAGAAATATCCTTAAAAATAGGTTATTCACTTAAATCAAGCTTGTAGCAACAAATAACTCCACTTTGAGTTATTACGACGTTGTGACAGAAGAAATCCCAAAGTACAGACCCACAAAGAACAGTACCTTGGAAAAGCGATGAAAACGAAGACAGTTCACGGTGTCGGGGAGGTGCGGCTTCGTTGGCGCTGTGCGGCGTCAGTTCCTTACGACCTGAGGGAAGGTGTAGACTCTGTTCCTTACTGCAGCGCAGGGGAGGCGAGACGACTGTTCCTTACTGTGTTGGGGAGGTGGCATCACGATGGCGTCGAACCCACTGTTCCTTACGATGTCGCTATGTCGATGGATTTGGGGTCACTCACGTCGAGGATCGGCTCCGCGATAATGAAGTCGGCTTCGGAGTCAATGCAGCACAGCAGCAGGCGTTGGGCCCAAGTCGCAAGTTGAAGCAGCGCTTACTGCTTCAGGCAGGTTACAACGTCGCTCGCTGGCGTCGATGTGGCACGGCAGCTGGCGTTGGGCCTACGTCGCAAGTCGGAGCAGCGCTCACGGTTTTACTGCAGGTTACGGAGTCGATCGCCGGCATCGGTGTTGCAATTTCCTTCTGTAGCAGGTAAAACAGCAGTTCTAGATGAAGGCAGGCAGCAGGGGTGAAGTCTTTGTGTTCCTGAGACTTCATAACAGGAGACAAGCTCAGTTTCAAGCCCTTGGCAAAGGTTTCCTCTTGATTTCCCAGAAGTGATCTAAAGGTCTGGGGTCTGTGCCCCTCTTTTTATATACACAAATCCTTTGTTCTCTGAAGGCAGAGAGTGTCTGTACCCAGCCAAAACCAGTTCTGTCCTCACTGGTGCAGCTTACTGGTAGGAGGTGGAGACAGCATTTTTGAAGGCAAACCAGGCCCATTCAGGTGAAAAGGAAATCTCCACTCCCTGCTCCAAATGCAACCCAGGTCTATTCAGCCCAGTCCTGACTCATCAGACCTCTGGAGCCAAAGCCCTCTCCAGCCCCCTGTCATCCAAAAACCAGACATGCAATACACAAACCTAGCAGAGGCACACTGGATGGTTAGGCAAGAAAATACCCACTTTCTAAAAGTGGTATTTTCAAACACAGCATGTAAATATCACCCTCACTAAAAGATGCATCTTAACATTCTGAGTTCAGGCATACTAAACTTTATTTTCCTATCTTACTCCTAGGGTCAGTTATGTTTATAGGATGTTATAAACAAACTTCCTATTTTGGCCTATGGTAACAGATAGCCTTGCAATAGTGAAAAACTAACTATCAGGACATGCCACACACATCAGGGCATGTCCTACCTTTCACATACAATGCATCCTGCCCACAGGGGTACCTTGGGCCTAACTTAGGGGTGACTAACATGCAGAAAAGGGAAGGTTTGGGGACTGACATGTGTGCACTTGCCAAGTCGATATGGCAGTCCGAGACTACACACAGGCTCTGCAATGGCAGGCCTGAGTCACATTTTACAAGCTGCTTCTGTGGGTGGCAAAATCAGTGCGTCAAGCCCACCAGCAGCATTTGATTTACAGGCCTTGGGCACACATGGTGCACTGTACCAGGGTCTGACAAGTAAATCAAATAATCCAATCATGGAATCACTAATCCATACCACAATTGACAAAGGGAACACTTGCACTGTGGCACTGAACACAAGTGGCAAAGTACCCAAAGCATCTAGACCAGCAAAAACAGATGAGGGCAACAGCAAAAAAAATGGAAGGGAGACCCACGCCAATGGTGTCAAGTTTAACACGGACGCACTACCCCTTTGCTACTGGCAGATTTCCTCAGAGCCTGCAAACTCTTTGGTACTTGCAGTCTGCCATCTGCCAGGCAGTCTGCTTGTCATGTAGTACTTGAGACTAAAGCACAATTGCTCTAATTATAGTACTAGACTCCTGATTGTCCCGCTCAAGCCGACATATTTCTACATCACGTTCATGCACATTGCCTTACTGCTTACTCTAAATATTCTGCCATCAGAGGACCATGCTGGAGCATTGTTTGTTTGATCACAGCAGACAGCCACAGTTTTGTTCTTCCAGTAACATGTTGCCAAGGGCCGGAACTGGAATAGTTCTTCACTTGTTTGCTATAACTCTGATGCTAACAGTGCAGTCTACTGCCTCACCTCACCCTGGCTCTTTACTTTCTCTGTGACACTTGGGTTCTAAAGATCTAGAGGAAGGAGTCACTGTAAGTCATTTGTACTATAATCTTGTTGTATTCTTTATTTGTCCTTCTTGTTCATACAAGGCATCTGCTGTAAGGCCTTAGTGTTATCTTAATGTCGCTCTAGTGCCAGCTGTCTGCAAAGTTCCTTCCCTGAGTTTCTGATTCAAGAAGGATGACACACTTGCTACTTAGTACATTGGTGGTAATAACATACCTTCACACTTAAATGATGCTTCAAACAAAAGCTGAATCCACCCTGCCTCTCTGTTGCTTGCAGCTCATTCTACTCCTTTCCTGATGTGGTGGAATATTTTGCAATCTTATTTCTTTTATGTTATGCTAATGAAAGCCATTGCATAACATATAATGTGCACAATCTTAAGGTTCTAGTACAGGCTCACAGACATCACTCTAACAATCTCCTTTCATCATGGCATACAGTAAAGCCTGTCAATGGTGATTGTTGCTGAGTCAGTCCAATGGGCATGAAGATAGTGTTGACCAAAAATGCATCTGTCCGTATCAGCTGTTGAGCCTTGAGGATGTATTGACATACCATCCATGCAGAAGCCACAATGAGTGGGATAAGTACACATCAATTCAATGAACATACATATAATTCATCATCCAGGACAGAAGACAAAGAAGAGTGAAGAGGAGGCAGATAAAACAGTCATCCCTAGACCCACACAACAGGTATTGTAAATCGTCATGGCAAGCATGGCTTGCATGTACAGTCTGCAAAGCCTTATACCTGTGGTCTTGACTCTAAGACTTTGCATTTCTAGAGTAATACCTATTTGATCATCAACGTGAATGGTCAGTCAATTGTTAGCATGAGTCAGTTTAGTAGATAGGCATGCAGGTCTTTGGAATCACACCTGTCCATTTCTACTTTCATGGCCACCTTGTTCACTAGCACCTCATGAATGGTGACATCTCTGGGGACACCAGGGCTTTTATCAGAAGATGGCTTTGGCCTTTAAGGGGTGGTCTGTAACTCCTATGTTAAATGTCATTGCTACCGAGCAGGGGTGCAGAACTTTTATTTACTCAACTTGTGCACATGAGATACTTTTATTTATGACCAACCATTTTCTCCTCTAAAACTGTTCTGTTTCATGCCATGCCATATTTTCCCTAGCTCCAGGTGAGGTGGAATGGTTAGCACACATGTGTTACAATTCAAGTGTGCCAAGGTCCACCTAGGCTCATGGTACATTGATTGCTCATAGACTTGTCTTCTTCTTTTGCCCCAGTACTTTTCTTCTGCTTAGGTTTTCTTTCTTCCTGGAGGGAGGTCAAATCTGTCAATAAATCTGCTTTAGTAGGAGAATTTTCAATTGTTCACACCGCGTGTCGCACAATCTTAGCAGCGTAAACCATACACTGTTTCTCTTATATAGTTCACAAATATGGTCTTTTGAATCAATATTATCATGAGTATTCATCATGTAATGTTTTTAACCCCAATGTATTTTGGAATTTCCTACATTCATCAGGGGTATTCCTTTCCATCCTAAAGCCAAACTTTGATAGAGGACTAATTAAAAATCTACAACTAAATCAGATTGATTTGATTATGCAGTAGATTGTGTCTGCATGCAAGCCAGCACCTGGAAAAAGTTTTAAAGTGAAGAAGAAAAACATAGAAAGAAATGGAATTAATAAAGGAGAACTGTCGAGTCTAAAGAAACCAGTGGTCAACAAATGACACTCAAATGACACTGTTGTAACTGGTTACTCCTGAGGACACTCTTCAGCTTCAGTCTCATGTCTTGTGACATGTGGTATGTGCACTGACATCAATAAAATGCTTACAAGCTCCATCATTGGTCCTCGTACCAAAACGCCTCAGCACATTGTTCAATTACCCATCCAAATGAGTTAGGGTACAGCATGCCTTCTTTATCTTGCAGTGATACTGAACAAAATTCAAGAAACATGTGTCATGCAATCTACCCACACTATGGATCTGATCCAATCTATGATAGTAAAATGCATATAAGTGAGTTGTGTGCCTTCTTGCAGTAAGTAATAATATTGTATGCCTCCTAGCTTTGTATGTTTCTTTGTAAGTGGGGTAGCATACAAGAGATTTGCTTTTACTAATAATTGCCATATGAATATGGCTCCAGGCTTTATCTTGCTATTTGTATTGATTTGTAGGAAAATGTCTCCAGAAAAATGAAGAAAGCAACCCTGGTGGGATAATATACACGGTAGCACCTAGAAAAGTATCCCAATTGGGGTACACCATGTGATGTCCAGGCTAGTGTGTCCCAGGCAATTCAAAACATTGTGAGGAGGACCCTCACACACCTACCCAGATGTCATGCTTCATCCTCGGGTCTCCTCATTTGCCAAACATTATAATGGCGGGCAGGCGGGCTTCCTACCTGAGTTGGAAGTAGTTGATAAAGAGTATTAAGGAGGGGAGTCTAGCATAGGGGAGTAAAAAGTGACTTTGTTTCTCAAGTATTCTCTATGATGATTACCTAAGAGATGCTTAACAGTAACGTGGTGAATGCCTAGGAGGGCAATTACTCTTGCATCGTTCAAGTCAACATGTTTCTGCCTGCTGATCCCTCAAGGGTACGTAGCATTAATCGGGACCAGTATCCCTTCTTATTTTAGACTTCAATATCCCATGCACTCATGCAACATTCATACAGGTTCACAATTTGTGCAAATAAAAATCACAAGGGAGAGACATCACCCACCCACACGCGAGTAATGCAAATATCCAAGGAGTACACATGACTCCCACATCTTCACACACTCCACCATTAATCAACAATTTAAGAATGGTCATCATGGAGATTGCCTACTACTTGGTAAGTCAATTTGCCTTAAGTTTTCACACACAATTTTATAGTTACATATTTTCAGTTTCTTTATGTAAGTCAATGTTTATGTCTCTATGTCAGAAGACATGCCTATGTCATATGACCTAAGAGATATGTTCTTAGTTAGAACTTAATATGATTTTTTTAAATTATGGAAGCACATTTATTTTAAAATAAACTTTCATAAATGTGAAGTATACAGATTTTTTTTTCTCATTTTCTGGTTTCTATTTACATTATTTAAAGGGGACTAGGGCTATGCCTTTCAATCATGGTTTACGTTTTTTTCTTAAACATTTGTTAAATGTATCAAAATCTCAATATGCCTTAGTACAATATTCTAAACCGTATTACTTTCTGAAATAAACATAACACCAAATACAATTTTTGATTGTATTAGCACCAATTTTATTTAGACTTACTTATGTGTTGGTTACTAATATATGTTTTAGTAATGTTTTTAATGTCAACCTGTATCGAATGTATATTAATTTTGATCTCAATTTTTACATATTCGTTTTCTAAATAAAATATACTAACATTATTATATGTATTAAACAGTTGCAAACTTGTAGTTACAGTTAGGTCAGAGTTTTTAGAGGAAAAGTATTTTTTTTTCTTAATAACTTTGGCACAGTTAAAGAAAATCTCCGTGAAACTTCACACAAAAAAAAATCATCTACTTTGGCTCCTTCATACACTGATCCATCCAGCCGGGGCTGAGAAAAAGGGGATTCCAACATGTGGATTTCCCACTTGAATTCCCATAGGAATATTTGCTGTACAGAAAAAGCAGCTAAATGGAATCACACTAAGGGGGATATTTTCAAGAACGTGTGATAACCATAGCTAAATTTGCTTAACCCAACCCTTCACAACGCAGTCTATCATGGGTAAATAACACTGTTTTAACGTAGTATTCCCAAGCCGGCGGCACCATGCGATAGCCCCACGACAACTCGTCAAATGAACGTGTTAAAATCAACGCGACTCCGCAAAAATGCGAAATACAAAAATAGTAGCGATGAGGCCAATCAAGATACAAAAATCAGCGATAACCAGCGATGGGCCTGCAATTCCCACATGTCATGTAGGAAAATGCACCATAAAAGCAGAGTACAAAAACAGTGAGATGACAATGTACGAACACAACCCCACATCGTGATGTTGAACAAATGACCGTTGTCTTGCATCACATAGGCAACTCCTCACAGTCACAATGTACATTGACATGCAGTCTGCATGTAAACTGCGCCAATGCAGACACATGCATGGAACACACAGTGAAACCGCATCCCCCTTCACATTGCAGAGGGACAAGCAACCCCTCCTGCACACATACGTGTCATGCCCATAATCAATTAATTATGACAGCGTGGATGAATGTAGGGGCGGTGACTCCCGCTTACGTACATGTTGCCCATGTTGTGAGACTTGAGTCACAGGGGGCATCCCTGCATCACGGTGGCACATAACTGACCCCAAAAAGAGCCCTGTTGTCACCTGTAGGTCACAAATGGCATCCAAAATGGAATGATCTTGGACACATGTGAAATGCCGAAGAGTGGGATACCCTACTAACTGTGACACACAGAACTGACCCCTGAAACAGCCTCCCTGCACAGAGGTGACACACCCACCATCCATGAACACATCATAAAATCGTTATCAACACGTGTCGCACTCACACTTGTCTAAGTGATGTGCATGTACAGATCAGTGACATGCACTTAGGGAACGTCATTTTGGAATGCATTTATTTGCACATGCTGTGCCTGTGGTTATTCTGTACTGTCCCATGATTGCCAACGACTATCACAATGTGACGTGCTCATCTGAAGAAATTTGCAATGATGGTGTCCCTGCGGGCTATTCCTGCTGCGGCTGCAGTGGGGTGTGGTCCACCTGCCTCATCTTCATCATCATCGTACGGTGCCTCTGGAACTGGTATCCATGGTGCCTTGCTGCGTACACATATCATGTGCAACACACAACATGCAACGATCATCTTGCACACAATGTCTGGGCTGTACAGAAGCCTTCCACCTGTGATGTCCAGGCACCTGAAACGTGACTTCAACATGCCAAATGTGCGTTCCATGATGCTCCTGGTGCATTTGTTGGCTGCATTGTACTGCCTCTGGGGCTGTGTATTCGAGGCTCGGAGAGGTGTCATCATCCAAGCGCAGAGTGCATATCCTTGGTCACCTGTGACAGTGCAGAGAGACATGAGTCAATAGTTGGTCCTGCATGATGTGTTGGCAGGATAACTGGTTCATTGGTGTGTGATATGTGTGACTTTGTGATTCCTGT
Source organism: Triturus cristatus (assembly GCF_964204655.1). NCBI lineage: Eukaryota > Metazoa > Chordata > Amphibia > Caudata > Salamandridae > Triturus > Triturus cristatus. Next base: position 618,467,850 of record NC_140588.1, on the reverse strand, counting down.
ATGACATGTACTTCTTGTTGCAAATGAGCGGCATCAATGTGTATTACATAGCCTCACTGCTGCTCCTCCCTCCCCCAAGCCTATTCACTAGTGTGCGCAGCACAGTTGCATCACTTACACCCCTACGGCACACCATTGTCATGCCTGTCTGCGCATGTCCACAAGCCTGACAACGACACAGTGATGTTGTGCGCTGAAGGTGTGTGGCCACGTGTGTGTAGGCCTATGGTAAGGACAGGGCGGTCACAGATGTAGAGTCCATGCCTGCCTGAACTCGCCCTGCGGTTGACGGTAGACCTTTGGCTTATGCTGCGGAAATAGCGACACACACAACAGTTGGCATGTATGATCCCGGACCCCGGGCCGGCTTGCTCATCCTCATGTACCCCTCGGCCGAGGCCGCACTCCGTGGGCATGCTACATAGCAACATTGCACATTGCGTGACGGGTGGCGCAGACACTACACCAGAGACACACGCATCAGTTACCTCTTTGTCAAGGCCTAAACTCAACCACGCCCAGAGCCACGTGTCGAATGACGACACCCCTACGCTGTACTGCCGTATGTCGGTCCACTCACTTATGCTCACAGGGGGGTCTGACACAGCCACATGTCCCAGGACTACCCCACTGCCTGAGGTGACAAGGTTGCACATGCTGTACACAGCACAATGTGAGGTGAAATTGCCCGGGGCCCTTATGCATCCATAATGACACACTGAGATAATTTTTGGAACTGGCTACGGGCACGTGCGCCCGGCACCTTTCATTGCCAGGGTTACATGTCCAGTGACGCCTGTGCTGGATGGGTGTTGGGTAGTATAAGCAACCTCTCAGGGGTTGGTTGGTGCTGGCAACAACTACAACAGTGATCAGGCAATCATAAGTTCAAAGTATAAACAGCAAGGGTCCATGACTTAAGCTGCACAGAGTTAGTGGCCCCGGATGCACTGCAGCCGGCACAGGCACACCCGCAAGGGACGGTGACTTGTGGTGCACTGAGATAGGGCCACGAGAGCTCAGTGGGTCCTCGTTGATGTCCAAGGAGAATGTCGCAGAGTGTTAAGGGGGACAGTGGAAGTTGTCCTTCCAGGGCATGATGCAGAGGGCATAAGCAAGCAGAAACAGGCATTATGGAGGAGTTGAATTCTACAGTCTCCTTTTTCCCACCATGTCAGTATCAGCTACATGATGAAGACAACCCCCAGGCCATATACTCAGACGCCAACAAAGTTCAACGGGAGAGTGCCCATGAATACCGTTGCACAGCGTCAGTGGCACCAGAGCTGGAAATGGATGCAGTCTGCGATGAGGCCTGTACAGTGATATAAACTCTGCAATGAACAAATCAAGACTCAGTTCCAATTGTGTGTCCTACTCGACCGCAGTGTGTGCCTCAGGCAGCAGTCAGCGTGGGGCAACCGCTGTGCAGCCAGCTCCTCCTGGATCTCTAACACACGGCATTGAAATGGCATATGGAGAAGATTCCTTGTTGACGGAGGTGGAGGCACCAGAGCTGAGCGGGTGTGCACCCTGCGACGATGCTGTGTCCTGCCTGTGACGGACTGGATTGGATTAGCCTGAGGCCTGATGGACCGGTGTGTAGGCCAAAGGCAGAAGTCCGCAAGGGCCCACAGACACGTGTGGTTGGAATGCTATGCACAGAGTTGGTGGCACCAGATCGAAGGGAGTATAGGGATTTAAAAGATGCCATGAATATGTACTCTGCCATTGTGTAATCAAGACTCAGTTCAAAATGTGTAACCCACTTGTCCGCTGTGTATGCCGGTGGAGTGCGTCAGCAGGAAAGGAGGACTGCGGGCCTTGCTCACGGAGGCCGCAATGGTCTGAGGAGGCTGCCAAGGTCATGGGTCTCTAGCTTGGGGCTATCACAGGCATGTGGTGGGCACTCTTGAAGACACGCCGGTGCCAGCAGGTGAGCAGTAAGGCCTGGATGCGCAGGGGTGGATGGAACTGGTTCGGGGAGCAGCGACCCGGCTGCGGTAGGCGCACAGCATCGCAGGCACCGCCGCACACAGCGTGGGCCTCGTGGCGGGGTGAGAGGCACCACACTGGCAGACACGTTGGCCATTCTGGAAGAGAACCACGCCCAGGGCTATGTGCTTTTATTCACACCCCTATGCTAGCCTGGCATACGCCGGGTAAGCCCACTCCGCACATGCTTACAGAGACGATGTAACAAGCTACATTTCCGTGATCTTCCCCACTGGCTGGGGTGACATGGTTGCGTCCACTGTCCACAACACTACCACCACCAGCATTATATGTCGACATGGATATGTCTGTGGTCTGCATACTGTTGGTTGTCCGTGTGTTGGTACCGTCAGCCTGTAGGCAATGATGTTCAGAATGCGGAGGATGGTTGTCCTTTTGAGCCTGTAGTGGGCAATGACATACTCTGGTGTTAAGTCTGTGAGGCTGGTGCGTTTCCTGAAGGTCTTTGTCTGTGCTGCCTCTGTGCTGGTCCCGGGGGTGGGGGATCCCGGGGGGGGGGGGGGGCGGTGGGAGTCCGGGGTGGGGGCCGTCCTGGTGGTGGTGAGTAGCTCCATGGCATCTGTTGTTCTTCAGGTGTGCCTCTGGGCTGGGCTCCCTTTATGCTGCAGGTTGTCGTCTGGCTTTGCACCAGGTCAGAGCAGGTGTTCTCACCTTATCACATGTTTCGTGATCTTATCGCGGATATGGCTGGTCGTTGAGAATGTTGCGGAGTGGTGTTGTTGCAGCTTTTTTCTCGGGAACGCCAACTCTGCATCTCATTAGCGATAGTTGCCAGGGTCATCTGTGGCGATGTTTTTGAGGATGCTATCGCTGGAAAACTGGTGATATCGGCTGTTTGCACCAGCTTGTGAATGGGGCGATAAATTTATAGCGACTTTGGCTGCAATAAAGTGCCGATAACTCGGTGATAGGTCCTTGAGAATAGGCCCCTAAATTTGGCAGAAAGTTAGAACTGTACTCAGAAAACATGCATTTTATTATTTGATGTACATCTGCTCAGTAGTTATTGAGAAATTAACATTTTAAAAAGTGCTCAGCTGGGAATGAAGAGGTTAACCACCAGATAAAAGTTACTGATATCTCAACTATTATTGTCAAGGGCGTCTTTTTGTCATAGGAATAAAGGTTAGTGCTCTAGAATGTAGCCATAGTCAGTACACATTTGCTATGAGTGCTCAAATATCTTCCTTATCCATGTCAGTACGATTCTGACATACAGAGTGAAACATATACCTACAACACCAGATAACTCTGTAGTGATGAACTGCAGTTTCACAACCAAGTTCTAATAAACAACTATGGTGATAACATTTTGTATTCAAGACAAAATTTAGGGCACTCCTAAATGGCATTTTGTAGGAATAGGAGCTGTTGTACTTAGATCCTTTCCTGAGGACCAGTCTAAAATAAATGAGCTTTGAGATGTTAAGGCAGGTATGGAACCAGCAGGTTAGCAATGTGAGGGGATGTATGTGTTTTTTAGTAATTTAATGCATAGCATATATTTAAAGGGGTTGAAAAGAGGGGTGTATCTGGATAGTTACAGCATCCCCTTTCCACATCTTTATTCACTCTACTCACTCTGCCCATCTTCTCAGCTCCCTAATCTTAAAATAGTAAACATTTTGGTAGATAAAGATGTGTGCAGCTGGGGTTGGCTACCTGCACTGGGTTGATCGCAAGGCCTGGTTCTGAGGCCAAGCCCTGCAGGTAACCCTCACTAAGCTTTTCGTAGAGAGCAGTGGTTGGGACCTGGAATACAACACCCAGACAGGAATGGGTGCAGGTCCAGTGGCCAACCCCTACTGCAAACAACCAAAGGTTGTGTGAAGCTAGGATTGGTTGCCCGCGGAGAGTTGGTAACAGGGCCATTTTAGAACTGCTCTATTATCCATATCCTTTAGGTCAGCAGAGCACCAGGTTGTTCTCTGAAGCAGGCCTCGACCCTCATCGCCACTTACTGTTTGTTTACCACTCTGTCTCAGTCTGTGCAGCCCAGTGTCCCCTCCTAAACACTCTCTCTATCTTTTACACTACGTCCCAGCATTTTTCTGCCTTCTGCTGAAATTGTCATTGTTTTTTTCAGCTCCTTTCCAGTTCAACTGAAGCTCTTGAGGTAAAAGCCATCTCTGCCATATCTATTTCTTTTTTAGTCCCATTGTCACAGTTTTGTATTCCCTTTGTCTCTGAAGTGTTGTTGCTGTGAGATCTTCACCATCGCTATTGTGGATCCTCTTTGTTTTGTGAGCCATTGACATTACACGTTCTTTCATAGGAAAGCTGGTGAGCTTGACCACAATGTCTCTCACTTAATTTTTCGTTTCCGCTGTTTTGATGTCACTCTGTGTACTCTCTCTATGGGCCTTTGGTGGTCCGTATCAGCTTGCAGGAACACTCAGAATAGCTCTGTGACACATTTGGTCATGTTGACACGCTCCATTCCTTATTTGAGATTGCGTATCCTGATATTGTCTCACCTAGATCTGTTTTTCAGGTCTTCGCATTTGTTTAACAGCCATTTCATTTGCAATTCTAGGTTACAGATTGTGACTGATTGGTCTGATTTAGTTGCTTTGACCATGAATTCCTCTTCCTTATTAAGTTGTTGTCCCATCAGTTGTAGGAGATTCTTTAATATCTATGATATCTTTTCCTATATCCATGTGCATTTTATGGAGTCGCCTGAAAGTTTTTTTCCAAATCCAATTTAATTTCTCTGAGTCAGGCATTAAGGTCTTCTTTTGTTTGAGGGGTTCCTTTCACTACCATGTCTAAGGGGGCACAGTCTTCCTGATTATCATCTGCAGTTTTCAGAAAGAAGCCGGTAATGGGTTTTTTGTTCCAAGCTTTTTGCGCTCGGGGCATTTGCTGCTTATGACAACGCATCTCAGGATGGTTGTTTCTTGCCTCTACTGTCATTGTCTGTAAGGATCCCCACCTCTGGCATGGCATGAGGAAACACCCCTCTGTGGCATCGCCATTTCCCTAGCCGATGCACCACTCATACTGCCCAGCATTTGCCTATTCTCCATTGTATTTCATAGTGCGGCCATACTGCTGTGGACCATTACGTTCCGATCCTTTCAGAGTCTTGTGCTTCCCGTGGATTTCGTTTTTCCTTCATAATCTCTGTTTCCCTTCTATATATACCCATTTTCACAGGAGGTTGCGGCCCTGGCTGCCTCTCATCTCAAAATGATTTGATATCAGCCGCAAATTCATCCCAAAGTTGGGCAAGCGTATGCCAGGCCTCTGAATCACACCACTACTTGATTTTCAGGAGCACAGCCTTCTCCATCACGTGACTCGTGGCTGCTTTTCCTGGGGTTGTGCATTGGTGTCATATGGCCACCTGTGCCTCAGAGTGTCCCGTGAATCTGGCATGTCCCATATATCATGGAGGCTCACATTAGTGGTTTGTCAAGCCCGAGGGTAGACAGGTCAGTGAGGAGCTGCGCATGATGTGACTCTCACCGCCCCATCTTACCTGAAAGTGTTGATGAATTTTTGAAAGAAGATAATGGATTTATTATGTCTTTCCCTTGTACTAAGAAAAGTGTCTGAAATTACAGTATATTTATATCTGCATCAACCAGGATTGGAGTAGATGATGCACATTTTTCCCAAAATTGTACTTCAATACTTCTACTTCTACTCTCTGAGAGCAGAAACAATGCCTACTCCGGCCAAAAGTGTTGTCACCTCCTTCAAACAGGATGGCTAAGTATTCAGCATATTAAGGCAGGGGGCTTTAAAGGCCTCTACTGCCTTTGATATGTGACCAAAGGCTTCCCCACTACAGGGTAAATGCCACTCCCTGCCCCGGGCCCATTTGCCACCACGACAGGTGGGAAAATTGGCTTATCAGAAGGCGTGTCCCCTCTCAGACTAGTACCACCCCTAAGGTGGGCTATCTGAAGTGGACGCGACTTTTAGAATTCCACCATCTTAGTGTTGGAGGAATTAGGCTCTCTGGCAAGAATTATGCTAACTTCCCACAGGAGGTGGTCAAAAAGAGGGTGTAAACACCCTACAGGTAAGTAGCCCATTGGCTACTACCTGTCACGCTCCATAATTCCTTAAAATTGAGGGCCTCATTTATGACGTTTTGCCATAGGGCAGCGCCGCAGACCTTCCTGCTGCGCAGCCCTATGGCAAAATAAAAGGGCAGGAATTAAATACGGCACATTCCTGTCCTTTTCCCCTGCACTGATGCACAAACAGCCTCCGTGCACCAAGGCAGGTACCTTTGCACCATGGTACAAGGGTGCGTGCGTTGCAGGGATGAATATTTCTGTGCAGGAAGGGAAACCTTCCTGTACAAAAACAATCATGAGAGGCTTTTTCCTCTTTCTATGGGTGCAGCAGAATGCAGCACACATAGAAAAAGGGAAAACAAGGAGAAGTAAAGATATTTCTCCTTGTTGTGCCTCCCTTACGCCTCCCCTGGGGAGGCGTACGTTTTTGGCACTGCCTCAGAGCTAAGAATTCTTGTAAATCTGTGGCAGTGTCAAAAAGCCATGGATGTTGCTGGGAACACCCCCAACAACACCCATTGCATGCCCCTCTAACGCAGAAAACTGTGTTAAAGGGTACAATATTTACAAGGCAGCATTAAGCCAAAGAAAATGGCTTAGTGCTGCCTCGTAAATATGGAACGTCACAAAAAGTGACGTTCCGGCAGCACAATGGGCCTAATAAATGAGGCCCTGAGTAGTTAGGTGGCACCCCTGACACCAGGAACTCAGATTCGACAGATCAAGAAGAGAAGACTAAGAAGAGCAGCAAGAATAGCGAGAACTGAAGACTGCTGTGGACTTTTGGTGCCAAACCCTGCCTGCACCCAGTCTCAACTATTGTGACCAGTGACTCGTCCTGCAGCTGAACAGCTCCCAAGAGCTCCAGGAGCCCCAGGAGACTTCCAGCTCTTCACAAATTGCCAAGCTCTATCCTTTGGAGTAGAGGAGCTACTCCCCTGCAGTCCGCAGACAACGAAACGCAAAGCCTGGTTGACCAGCTGTCCTAATTTTGCACCCTCAACCAGTGAGACCAACAACAACAAGGCTCCAGGACGCACAGAGCCCACCCCACCTTTGCACTCTGTACCCAAGCGCCCCAGCCCAGATACTGACAAACCGGCTGTACACCTTTGTCCCTCTGACCCTTGTCACCAGACCCCCCAATGGGAGCTCCCAGACTTGTCTCCCTCTGGAGGCTGCTTCTAGGTGTCCCCCCTTCTTTCCACCAGTGTAGCGTGCACAGATACCAACCCAACCAGCACCTCTGCAAACGGATGCTCCAGGGCAGGTAACTAGTAACCGATGGTGGTACCTTAGACCTTGGCCCTCTACAACCCTAAGTCCAGAAGGAGACCCCCAGAAACCAATCGCAAAACACTGTATGCAACATATGCTTTTTCTCCTGGGACAGTCCCACCTCACATCAAGACCCCCACAGCCTAAAGACCAAATCTGATGAATCAGCTCACCGGCCTCCATCATCATGCGGTATCTCATATACAGTGTACCCCAGTTACGGTTACCCTTGTTGAAGAGTTCAGTTCCTCATTTAAAACAAAACAAGCGGTGTACCCCAACACCAGCACAGCAGACCAATGCAGAGTCCACGGTACACCAAACAGGCAATTCCCCAAATCCTCATGCATTACATTAGCAGGTCCCCCCATAATAGCAAGGACATTTGGACAAAAAGAATCTATGTCGCTACTGACAGTTGATGCAGTGGTTTACTTGATGATACAATATGAATATGTACGGTGTTTATTCTTTGATCATATAAGATGTATGTACTCTGTATAATATCAAAATGCCAATAAAAGTGATTTTGCAAATAAAATGCAACACATGCCTTTTCTCTAATAGTGAATCATTGCTGCATAAAGACACATGATATTGAACTCTTACTTGCCTGTAAAAATTTATAACTGCAAAAGTACTTACTTGATAACGAAGTTCTTGGTATCAAAATGTATATAAAATAGGACTTATTTATTTAAATTGGTCTCGAATTTATTCTTGAGAGTGTGTCTCATTTATTGCCTCTGTGAAGACAACACATTCTTAGCACTACCCTCTGATGGCTCTCACAGCAGAGCAGTGACATGTCCAGATTGTATGCAGCATTAGAAATGAACACAAGGTCTCGAACAAGTTATATATAGACTGAGACAACAGGGGCTTCGGGTGTCTTCGCAGCTGTATGTACTTAAAAGTTTTTAAAAAATGAAACAATGTGGTACACACATGCAACCTCGTTGTCTGCTTTCAGTTGATGGTCATTGTACTGACTGCTGAATCCGGCCTTCAAAGATGTCATGAGCCAGCCAGGGCAGGGTTCTTTTATCCTGTGCTCGAGGCGCTGCAGCACTGTCACGTAAACATAAACACAATCGGTGTACTGAAGAAATATCTCTCGGCACATTCACAATAAAACATTGACTAGTTTAAAGAAAGCAGCATGTACACCAGGAGCCGGCGAGCTGCCTGTGTTCAGGGCCCGGGCAACAACCTTTGCCTTGTTGTTAACCTGAGCGGTCACAACAGCATACCAGGTGGAGGTTCTAGATTAGTTTTTTTTAAGTACTTAGGGGCCGATTCCGATCTCGTTGGGAAAGTCCTCCAACTGAGTTGGATCCAGAGTGCTTTCGACCGACTCGCTCTCCGGGGCTCCGAAAGCCCAAGTACGATGCAGAGACGCGCTTACGGACACGGGTCGCTCGGAGCCCCATTGAAGTCAATGGGAGCCCGTTGTACGATGCGTACATAGGCTCCCATTGACGAAAAAGGTACATTGAACAAAAGGGTGCCCCCTGTAGTGGTGACGCGTCTGTGCCACCCGCACCGTACATGCACGTGTTGGGGGACCCTTGGGTCCCCCCCTGTGACCGACTCGTAAAGCTACGGGTGAAGGGGGGTGCGGCACGGACCCCCGAAGTTCACTTCCCAGAGCTTTTACGAGTCGGAAACTCCATCCTGATCCGGCTGTCCGAATCGTGCATCGTACTGGCTCGGTCGGAAATCGCCTCTATTGCACGGCACGGTTCGCTTACAGCTGACACGTACGGAGTGATTCAGACCCGAAAACGTCTCGGTCGGTGATTTCACGGTTCCCGCATTGTACTTGCTCGCTCGTACAGTTGTAAAAGTCGGTCGGAAAACAAGCGTCCAGCTTGTACTTTTCCCGGCCGGATGGCGTTTGGAGCTATTTTGAGCGAGATCGGAATCGGCCCCTAAGCGTTGTTAGAAGCTCAGCGCTGGCTCTATATGCTGTGATTCTGGGCAAATTGCTCGACCTCCCGGGATCTAAAAATATTTGACCTTGTGGAATGTAGCTAGGGTGCTCATGTTCTATGAACCAATACCTTTGAGAAAGGACTCAGGCTCTGCTTCAGCTACATAACGCTTTCAAAAGTGAATGCACATGATATGGGAGGAACGAGGGGTGCAGCTGGCTGCACCCCTCCTACAGCCTGCCCACTCTCATGATGGCTATTAAGTTGTTACCACCCACTACCACGTTCTCCCTATCAGCCTGCCTCACCCACTGACATTGAGATGAATAGAGTTTTTTAAACTTTTCCCAGGGCCATTGTGTAAGCGCCTCAAAAGCCACCTTATCCATGGCATTCTAACTAGGCACACCCTCTGCCATGATGTCACTGCTGTAGCTTGTACCTGCAGGTCAAAGACGTCGCCCTGGGAAGCACATGCGCAGCAGGACATCTGCAAAGTTTATCAGAGCTTTCCCATTATACGACAGCAGCAAGTAGTAATTTCTTTTCAGCTCCTTGTATATTTAGGTCTCGCCTAGGCAACGCGCATGCGCTGAACTAGGAGATGACCTGTAGAAATTGGTCAGCTCTTTTCAGGCACTCGTGCTTGTGCTGGCATCCACCCTGCGGGAGCGAGCAGCAGCGCACGTGCTAATTAAAAACATATGGATCTCGCGCTACCGCTGCTCGCTCCCGCAAGGCGGATGCCAGCACAAGCACAAGTGCTTCAAAACAGCTGCTGCTTGTTTGAGTTCCAGCAGGCAGACACAGCGCACCTCCCCCACTTGGGATCAGGTTACAGCGGCCGTGTCATTAAACACAGAGCGTGCGGGCATCCACGCTGAGTGGTTTCCCTGCTAATCACTGTCCATCAAATCGCCAAAAAGTGCTCTGCCTTCTGTGATCACACGCCAGAGTCTGACTGCTTTTCCTTTTGTTCCGAGAAGGGCTTTCATAGCAGATGCTTTTTGGTGTTCTTTTCCTGTCAAAATCAAAGCCTCTGCTGTTGCCTAGATCTTAAATGGATCACTCGTTCTCTGGAGGCTGTGATAATGCTGGAGAATGTGTGACTGAGCTCACAGGTCAGCAAAAAGATGCGGCCAGCGCATTTAAAAAGTTTTTACGTGCACACCTTTGGACAGATATGAAACATTCGATGTTCTGATTCTTAGACAATTTTCCGCCGTTGCCAGAAGGTAAAAACATATTTCGAGGAAGATGGCTACCATATTAATTTATATGCCCGTTCTTTCCATTTGCAGGACATTCACCCACCGAGGTTTGGAAGTGCTTGACTCAGTGGGTTTCCGGTGCGAATTAATCTGCCAGACTTTTTTGCAGATTTATATAGCGCAAACTCGGCCCGAAGGAACTGGTATTACACTGTGCATTATGTTTATGAAAATGTAGCACTTGGCAGCCCGTTAGTGCGATGAGTGGCAATGCCCGTCATAGAGAAGGCGCTGCCTTTTCTGCAAAGATTAGCGTTTTTTGGGAGGAGCAGAGTAAGGCAGGTTTTTAGCGAGCTGAATATGTGATGTGTGCAGACACCCTCTCTGGTCTTCCTACAAGTTACATCTTTTAGTGCCTCCACTTTACATGAGGGTGAAGAGAAACAAAGGGCCCTCACATTAAAGGAACTCATTCAGGTGCAGACTTTGTATGACGCACCTGTCATTCCACAAACTGTTTCTTGCATCCTATGTACTCTGCTACACCTGCTGGCAAACACCAAGGGACACATGGAAAACTGGACTCTAAATCTCGCTCACTCCACTGCAGAGGCCCTTCTCAGCCCAGCGTAAATGTTGGGGGTGTCATGGACGGGCACATCCTTAAGGGAGCAGCCAAATCCTTACCTTTGACCTCTATGGCAGCAGCACTGTTCACTGCCCCCTACTTTCCAGAGGACAGGGCCTTGGCATTCTTACTCATTCAGATTCTGACAGTCGCTGTGAGCATTATCAATATCGCCCGGGGTAGACCTATCTGGGGCGAGAACAGTTTAGCTGATGAAGCGGCCCCTGATGGGGCTTCATGTAACTGCTTTAGCCCATAGCAGAGTTATTCTATGTAAGACTGTCTTCTCTTTGTCCATCATCAAGACTTACTCCTGTGGCTGCATGCATCTATCCATTCATTCATCCTGTAAGGTAGTCTCTAAATTAGTTCAGTTTTTTGGACCGCATTCACGTTTGATATAACACCCTAAAAAGGCTGAGGCCTACTGTATACATGTTTCAGCACCAGTCCAAACCCTCCAGCCAAACCCAGGGCACTTACTATGGGTCTCACAAACTGGAGGTCTCTAGAACTAAGGGGCATATTATCAAGCACGGCGTTAAAATGATCGCCGCTTTAGCGGCAGAAAACTGCCGCTAAAGCGGCGATAATGGGCTTGATCATATGCTGCAGAGAATTCCAATAGAAGCCCATGTTGACACCAGAACATGCGCTTCTATGGGAATTTTCAAGGGCATATAATCAAGCCCATTATAGCCGCTTTAGCGGCAGTTTTCTGCCGCCAAAGCGGCGATAATTTTAACGCCGTTTCTTGATAATATGCCCCTATAATACTACAAGAAAGTAAAAAACCAACCAGATGGCGTCCTCAGTACTTAAGCAAACATTCCACCAGCCTATGTCACACTATGTTCAAATGTCACAGTGCTCTAGTTATACTTAAAGATCCTAGTTTCAAGGTGTAGTGAAGACAGGGTTCTTCTTGCACACATTGCTATGTTAGCATAAGCGTATTAGAAGTTTAAACGCCATTTTGCCCCTTGGCCGCTTTTGCACACGACCCTACGTGTATCTGTTATTGTAAGTTAAACTGCTTGCTTTTCTTCACATGAGAACGGTCTGTTTTTCACATCCCTAGACTTACACCGCGACCTTAGTCTGTACACTGTGTGCAGAAGTCTTCAAGGTCAAATAACAATGTATGCTGTTGCTTCAGGTTGATCGGTCCACGCTCTAGACACAACACACACACCTGCAAATATCTGAAACTCGGGTGCCTTTAATATTGCATGGCATGCATGATGCTGGCACTAACATTTCCATCTACAGAGAGCGTTGCTGATGCTGTGATGTGATTCACCAAAGCTGATCTTGGAGGTATGGGGTTCCCCATTCAAACCTAGAGACCTTCTATTATTATAAAACTAACTTCTAGCCAAGGGAGGGTGGTACACAAGGTGCTATAAGACCTGTTTCCACTATCATTATAACATGATTTCTCCCTTTGTGTTTTATGGGACTGTAACAATGCTGATTGTTTTATTTCTAATCATATGCCTGATTATGTTAGCCAAAATACTGTATCTTAGAGCACGTAGTTAAAAATAAAGGGCCCGATTCACAGAACTAACTTAAGACAAAATCCTAAACTTACTACCATTTTGGTATTCACAGAAGGCACTTACTCATTTTGGTATTCACAGAAGGCACTTACTCATTTCGGTATTCACAGAAGTTAGGAGTCCTAACTTTAGGACTCCTAAATGCCTTCTATGAATACCGAAAGTCTTAAAGTTAGGATTTTTCTCAGTTTAGGAGTAGTAAAGTTAGGACTCCAAACTTTAGGACTTCCAAATGCCTTCTGTGAATACCGAAAGTCTTAAAACTAGGATTTTTCTCAGTTTAGGAGTAGTAAAGTTAGGACTACTAACTTTAGGACTCCTAAACTGAGAACCGGTTTGCTGACTTTATGCGGCTGAAGCCTTAGAATGGAATTCCCGGTTGAATGAGGACCGTCCCAACCACGTGGACCTCCTCCCCCCCCACTGTTCAGATTGATCGTATGATACACTGTTACACAACTGTGCACACGCGATCCTACTTAGGTTGTGACAGTATGGCCACAGGATTATAAGGACCGCTACTTTTGAGAATTGGATTTGATCCACACCCCACAAACTACAGAGGGGGTACTACGAAGGCCCATCACCCTGCCCTGAGTTGCCCCACCCCGTCCTGATGAAGACCCGCATAGCCAAGGTCTAAACTACCCTCATGGCTCGTAGACGCGTCGAAACGTCGACGCCTTTTCAATAAAAGGCCTGGACCCCAACCTCCATATCCAACGTGCCACATGAGAATATATCTCTATGTATAAAATTGTAAATTAGAAATTGCTTAACCAGAATGTGGCCAGGCCATTAAGGACGGTGATTAACAACCTGTCCGCCCTCTATCAATTGTACCATTGTTTATTCCTCATGTCACCACTCTGAATTATTTTCCTTCTCATCACCCCTCACTTGAGCACTTCTGCATGAGCAGAACCCTGCAACATGGCGCACCTAATGTTTGTTCTTGTATTCGAGACGCTTTAGTAGTGCTTATATTTGTCCACAACACCCTCACTCCTGTTTCCAGTTGACAGAAGTGACGGATTAACCTACCAATATGGATAAATTATAGGTTCATTCAAGCTTGATAATTAAAAAGGTTTGCGTTTGGGATTACTACCCTTTTTGTGCTACATTGTTTTTCATCACTGTGTCCTTACGGGTGACATTAATATAGCACCGCATAGTCACGGAGCGCTCCGGCGTCATCTGACGTGGTTTGGGGTGCCAGACAATGGTATGTCTGTAATCTTTGTGGTGAGTGCCGATGCAGCGTTCCCCTTTGAGCTTTTCCACTCTTGGGTTACATTTCCTGCAATTGATGCGGATGATAACACATTCCATTCTTACACTCCCACCGCGATACCTGTGAATTACACACCATATAGGACTCAGGAGATTCCGATTTTGGTATGGCAGCATCGTATTTGGTTTAATGGCGCCCTCCCTCACACCGTAATTTTGGTTTGGTTAGGTTCCTTGTCTATCCCTGGGGCCACTTGGCCAGTCTTGGCCAGTCTTGGCCGGGTTCACACCACATCCACGTTATTTGCAAGCCCCTGTGGATGACGTATGTTAGCTACATACCACCTTGATAGCGGTATACAGGGCTTTAGTGCAATACGTTTCACGCAACCTCCAGGTGGGGGCACCTGGAGTTGCGACGCAACCAGTTGGACCGGCCGGGATTTCTATTAGTCCCGTCATGGTTAATTTGGTAATGGGAAAGTGCCCCCAGAATTAAGGACAATATGCCTTATTGGCTTGCTGAGAAATTTTACCAGCTGGAAGCAGTATTTCCTAATACGACTCCTGTTGAAAAACACAGGATTCTGACGATTAGTTTGCAGAAAGACTTAGTACCTGAGGTGACCGATTGTGAGAACTGGGGTAATGTATTTGCATCAGTCGATGCAAAGTGCTTCGGCACACCGTCTATGACTGTACTGCCCTCTGTGATTAAGCGTGTTCAGGATGAGCACGGTCCAGAGGCGGCGGTCGAGTTGGGAATGAGGCTTTTCGGAATATTTGACGTAGTTGCTGATCTCATCCTTGCTAACGTCAAGGAAGATGTGGTTAACTTTCAAGTGTCAAATGAGTTACGCCTCGTCGCCGACGCCGATAAACTCCGGCAGTTACCGAAAATTATTACAGAGGCTTATAAAACCATTGGCCGCAATAGTTTGGGTGTTATGTCTTTTGCTAAAATAACAGCTCAGCCGCAAACTCAGACGGCTAAGTGTACTAAAGACGACCGTCCAGTTTTTCCTAAACAAAATTGGAAAAATAGGAAACAGGGGAAGCAGCAACAGAAACAAGGGTCGCGTCCTGCATCACCGATACCGGTGTCTAGTGAACGCACATATAAATTGCGTGATCGCACGAGAATCAGGTCTCCTGATAGATTTCAGGTTCCTGATCAATGTTCTCCTCGTTCTTCACAGGAAACATCGGTCTCACAAGCTGGTGGGGGAGAAAATAGCAGAGGTCAGGGTGCCCCGCAAGGACGTGAGCAGCCCCGCCCGGCTGATGTTAAAGGCAAGCAGGACAACTTTCCACGTCAACGCCCTCCGTTTCAGAAAAAGAAAGTTGCTGCATTATGCGCGAGGTATGCCACAGATAGTGAGAACACAGCTTCGGAACCTGACATGGGCGCTAACGCTGCTAGACAGTGCAGCGGAAGTTACAATAGTGCGGCAAGAACTGCGTCCGTATCTGAAGGCGACAGCAACTGCCACGTTCATTACTGTAGAAACTGCTGACACTAGAGTGGCTCCCCCTGACAGACTATATGAAATAGTCCTTTTAATTGAAGGTGACATACAACGTACAATAAGAGGGATTTTTGGGGAAAATCTGGCCTCTACATATGACATTTTGTTAGCAGAGGCGGACTGGCCCCCACCTTTAGTTTTGGCCGCTCCTAGAGGGGAGGAGGTAATCCTCCCTAGTTTTGCACATACTGTGCCAAAGGAGCAGGTGCAGAGCTTTGCAGAAGAGTTGGTTCAGGTGCTTGCACTGGCGTTATACCGTACTCACGTCGGTTGGGATAAACTCTCGCCCAGGCAGGAGATTCCATTGCGGTCAATGCCACAGCCACAACCCCAATATCCCATGCGGCGAGAAGCGAAAGTGTCCGTTGCGGAAATCCTTGACCAATTGGAATATCAAGGCCTAATTGAAACATGTGTGTCACCCATGAATAATCCTCTATTCACTGTGACCAAACCTAATCGGTCGTACCACCTATTTTTGGATTATCGACATTTGAACTCTCATTGTCGGACGTGTGCGGTACAAAATACCCACAGTTCAGCCCTGGTCGAGAGTCTCGTGAGAAAAAGGTTTAAGACCACACTTGACATTTCCAATGCCTTTTATAGTCATAACCTGTCCTCTATTAGTATTCAATGGACAGCCTTTACTTCTGGCGGCAAACAAAAACAGTTTAAAGATTAGCCATGGGCTATAAAAACAGCCCGGGCGTCTTTGCCGCACGTGTTGTCTCTCTGTTAGAGAGCATTGACCCTGATGCGTACTCGTATGTTGATGATATTTATCTCACAGACAACGAATTATGACCGCATCTGTGTCACGTTGACCGCATCATTGTCATGTTTGCGGACTTCGGTTACAAATTTAACTTTGCGAAATCACACATTGCAGAGTTCACAGTGTTGTTTTTGGGCTATGAGCTCAACAACGAAGGATGAGGTTTAGCACCTCACTTCCTGGAGAAATGCGCATGTTTGCGCGCTCCAACAACTCTGAAAAAATTCCAATCTTTGCTGGGTTTTTTAAATTTCATGCGTACTTATATTCCCGATTATGCCCAGCGTATCAAGCCGCTATATGCCTTGATACAACCTACTTTTACCAAATCTTACTGGCTTCCAGAACATTTAGCTATACTGCAATCTTTGCAGGCTGATCTTCTTGCATCTAAATACTTACTGACACGTGACAACCACACTAACTTGGTCATAAGAATTGTGCCAGGCACAGTGGGTTTCACGTATTTGACATTTAATCAGGGAGACACAGTCCCTATTGCTTACAAGTCACACTTGTACACTTCAGCTGAAATGCGCTTTTCTTCTGTCGAGAAAGTATTGACTGCAGTGCAGATGGCAATTCTAAAAGAGAGAGCGCTGTCGCAGGGGAAACGCATGTTGGTTGTCACACCGTATCCTGCCCTTGAGGCAGTGACAAGAGCCAGTGTACCAAATTCTAAAGCTTTGCATCCACGTTGGATACAGTGCGCCACTTCATTGATTTCTCCGGATGTCACGTTTATCTTTGATTAGTGATTGCAAACTCAGGAGTACTTGCAGTATGAATTTGTTCATCAAGCTCCTCAGTCCATGCGCCCGCTTGAGGATTACCATTGTATCATATACACTGATGGTTCGGCGCAACCAGCGACGGAATTAAAGCATGCTGATTCAGCAGCCTGCGCAATAGTGGCGGGTACCATGGTGAATGGAGAATTCAAGTCCCATGTCGTGCATACACAGACATTAGGGGACT